>NC_085940.1:7500000-8750000 GCF_963556715.1 Cydia fagiglandana
CACCGAGCGTACTCATTTTGCGAGCTGTAACTGTAACCGAACAGATACATTACGAGGTTCTAGTGTGTACGCATGTTACAGTTTCGGCTCGCGACGTCGCCGGAACGCTTTCACCGAGCGTACTGATTTTGCGAGCTGTAACTGTAACCGAATAGATACAGTACGAGGTTCTAGTGTGTACGCATGTTACAGTTTCGGCTCGCGACGTCGGCGGAACGCTTTCACCGAGCGTACTCATTTTGCGAGCTGTAACTGTAACCGAACAGGTACAGTAACGAGGTTCTAGTGTGTACGAGAAGGCCAAGCCGCTGGAAGCCGGATCTATCCTGAGTTTTGGTTTGTAACTCCACGATGTCGGACAAGTATTTTGCGCATGTGCAGAATACATACTAGATGCCTACTCGATGATCATAAACGGCCACGAAGATGTGGGATTCATAGAATTTATCGGGAAAGTAGTTCCATAGAATACACTACATAGTACACTATTTTCCCTGTAGGCGTCTATCAGCAATAGTAGTTTGTGTTACAAGGGATCAAAATGATATATTTCCGTCAAGGGCGTATATTGAATCCTGAATGAAGCGATGGATTCTACAATAGAATCCCGAACGTAGTGAGGGATTCTAAAGTAGAATCCTGAGCGTAATGAGGGATTCAAGTGTTAACGCACAAGACGTAATAATTTTGATACCGTGTGACACATACTGCTTTTCACATCAACTATGAGGAAAATAAAAAAATCTTAGTGTTGACACAATCTGATGCTTAAACAGATTATTTAAGCTAAAAAAATAATGTGCAAAAAAAATTAAAAATAGTGTGCTTGAACAGAAAAGTGCCACTTTGATCCCTCCTAGCAGGGAAGAAAAGTGCCACTTTGATCCCTCCTATTTGCAGGGAAGTAAAAGCCTTTTTCCGAATAGGTGATGTGAAAAATACATTTATCCTCTGACCATTCACTCATGACGAATAAATACTCGATATATAGCTGGTTCGCAGCGGCTAGCAACAACTAATCTTGACGTCCACGAGCGCAGTGCAAGCGTCCTTTGGTTCGCGACAAAAACCGACAACCGTCGGATCGCTGCGAGCCGCTCGTGTAGCGTTCGTTGCAGGCTCGCGAGCACGTACACACTATGTTTTTGGCAACAGTAACAGTTACAGTTACGTGCAACGTTACGGGTTCAGAAATGAGTACGTTGTAAACGTCGGCTCGCTGCGAGCCGCTCGTGTAGCGTTCGTTGCAGGCTCGCGAGCCACGTACACACTATGTTTTTGGCAACAGTAACAGTTACAGTTACGTGCAACGTTACGGGTTCAGAAATGAGTACGTTGTAAACGTCGGTTCGCTGCGAGCCGCTCGTGTAGCGTTCGTTGCAGGCTCGCGAGCTACGTACACACCATGTTTTTGGCAACAGTAACTGTTACAGTTACGTGCAACGTTACGGGTTCAGAAATGAGTACGTTGTAGATGTCGGCTCGCTGCGAGCCGCTCGCGTACCGCTCGCAGCAGGTTTGCGAACCACGTACACACTATGTTTTTTGGTTACAGTACATGCAACGGTTACAGTTACAGCTCGCTAGTGAGTACCCGGCTTATTGTACCTCGGCTCGGTGTCAATGAGTTTTTGACTGACTAACCGAGCATTGTAGTAGGTGGCAATTGGCTACTTTCCTACTAGTCGAATCAGCTTCTTTTTTAGAACTGTTAAAACGATTTGCTAATATGGAATTTATATGAAAACGTGTGTAGTGACGTCACAGTCAACTCACCTACTTTTTATACTTCCATTATGAACAAAGTTTTGTACGGAACACTAAAAATGACTGTTATCTATGTTTTTTAATAATGATCTGATGCTTTATTTCGGGCTCAGTGTGAAATAATTTATTTTAAGTAAAGGAAAGTACCCAATTACAATAAATCAGTAATAATCGCAGTCACACAAAGGTTTAGTAGCCTGGTATATGTAATGATAATACTCACCTAGGAAACATGCAGTGTGCAAATTCTTTGAAGGTCGCGTAGTCTGGTGGCAACGGTTGGAAGAAATGGTTAAGCGTGTGGAGCACATCTAGCAGCATGTTATGTCCGACTACCAGCTTCTCCTAAAATTCGATATAATAAAAATTATGTTTGTATTTACAGTAATAAGAAAATAAGGTCTAGTAAGTAATCACATACGGCACTGGGTCCCTAGTCAACGTGTTAAACGTTTACGCGCCGTAGCGTACCGTAGTCATCTGTCTCTATCATTCTTTCATATTAATGTGACAGAGACAGTTGCTTTTCGTTCGCTGGCTAGTTCGAGTGGTTTGTTGGCTAGGCACCCTGCGACGCTTAAAATTGGTCCGAAAAAGAAGGCTCGATGTCACTGAAATAGCAATGAAACCAGCTATGCTGTGTCAGTTTTGTAAGTCTGAAACTTAAATGTGGATAATTGTTGCAACTTAGAAAATCTAATTGTTTTCTGAACGAAGAGTGAGAGGAGGAAACTTCGTTCCTTCTCCTTTTGCACTACATTCTCTGGTTACTATATCCGCTAGCCGCCCACATATCAAAACTTGCCCAGAGAAAAGCAATTCTGATAGTTATATATCTTAATATAAAGATTCAACATACAATGGAATGAACAGCCTTCTTAGCGCCACTTGCATCATTCCTCTAACCTGGGGTTAACCGGTTAAACCGTTAACCCAGTGTCTTCAGTTTTAACCGGGTAACCCTGGGTTAACGGAATGGTGCAAGTGGCGCTTATGGGCCTCTGAGCGGGTAGAGGATATTTGTCGTTAAAACCCCAGGTAAAATTGGACTCACCGACTGACTGATCATCCGAGCCACCTTAGAGAACCCGACTGCCTCCTCAAACTCCTCCCATTCTTTGTCCTTCTTCATGGCTTCTCGATCCTGTGCCGCGTTCTCTGGCGTTACCCGTGTCACTTTCAGAACTCTAGGGATACAACAAAATAGGTTAAGTTTACTTGTCTATGTATCGGTGGTTCTTTATTTCATACAATTGCAAAAAAAACAATAATTGATAAATACCTACAACTACTTCATTGTTAAATAATTCATCCAATAGTGTTAATATTAAACTTCGGTCTGCCTAAAGTTCACTGCATAGCCTATAGGGGGTCGTCCATTAATTACATCATACAAAATGTCGATTTTTAACCCTCCCCCTTCACCCCTCTTTGTCAAACTTTTACATGGGAAAAAGATAGGTCGATAATACGTACTCTCACACTTGGCATGAACCCCCTCCCCCTGTTGCTGTGACGTAATATGTGGATGAACCCTAGCCGCTTGTTGTACCTACTTACAGATGTGCAAATTGAGGAAAGGTTGCAAAAAGTTCTAAAAGTTCTCGGAAATTTTACAAAAAACAAATTCACTCATTTCAGAAAAGGACCTTTTCGAATCCCACACAGCAATTTGAGAAGTTTCCGGAATATTAACATATCGTTTCGCATATTTGAAAAGTTTCCGACGGCACATCAGTAGTCGTACAAACAGCAACACTCCTAACTGCACATCGGTGGACCTTATTACAAAAGGCGTAAGGTCCACCGATGTACAGTTAACAGTTTGGGCGATGGTACCTGTTTTCGTTCTCCAGTACTTTGGTTTCCACGTACGCCTCCCCCTTAAACCGCGAGCCGAGTTCCTGGAAGCACTGCCGCCCGCACCTTCCCCGCCCCCTTAGTCGTCCTAGCCCGTCGCCCCCGTACCGCGCAGGCGAGGACTCATTTAAGCGGTCGGTCTATAACCGTGAATCATTCAAGAGTGCGGTACCTGTTTTTGTTTTCCAGTACTTTGGTTTCCACGTACGCCTCCCCCTTGAACCGCGAGCAGAGTTCCTGGAAACACAGCCGCCTGATGAACGCGTTGCAGGTCTATCTCCGGGCGCCGTACGCCTGCCGCCCGCACCTTCCCCGCCACCCTTAGTCATCCTACCCCGTCCCCCCGTACCTCGCAGGCGAGGACACGTCTAAGTGGTCGGTCTATAACCGTGAATCATTCAAGAGAGCATATGGTACCTGTTTTTGTTCTCCAGCACTTTGGTTTCCACGTACGCCTCCCCCTTGAACCGCGAGCCGAGTTCCTGGAAGCACAGCCGCCTGATGAACGCGTTGCAGCGGTCGATCTCCATCTCTTCCGATTTCTGCTCGTCGAGGAACTGACGCACTTTTTTACTGAAAAATAAATTTAATGTTGGAGAAGCGAGATCTGTTATCTTATCTATAGGGGGGGGATATTACTGCAATGTTCTGCCGCCAGAGTGCAGCACTACCGACACAGTAAATTCATAGACTAACTTATACATACTGTGCTTTAAACTGTTTTTTGACCAGTTTTCACAGACAATAAAATATGACATTGATGCATCAAGGCGGTTTGTTAACAAGGGCCTACCGGTAAACGCGAAAATCGAAATTTAGTTATCTGCCTCTTCATCGCTCGAATATACAAGAGTGATAGAGAGATTAGATAACGACATTTCGATTTTCTTGTTTCGCGGTAGGCCGTGTGATTGACGTGACGTGTAATGTGTCAATGTGGTTTGTTTACTGTATGTGCCACCTACACAGAGCTTTGCCTAATATTCCCTATTATCAAAAAGAATAGATAGTATAGAGGGGTCCTGTCAAAGTAAATTTTGTAGTCACGGTACATTTACTGCCATCTATCGACACACGATTAAAACTTAAAATAAAATTGAAAATGTATAAATGAATTAAAATATGTTTACGGATATATGATTATTAATTTTTATTGTTCCACAATGACCCATGTTCTTTCACTGATACGTGTTAAAATTGTTAAATATCAAACGGTGTCGCCAACGCCATCTAACCGACAATAGGCCAAAGGTATATGGCGCCATCTATTCGAGAGTGACTTTTGCTTGACATCCGAGGCACGTTTTTTTCTTAGACTTTATTTATCTTATACGGAGTTATATATATATCTGCTATTATTAAGACAATATGGTAAGTAAGTATATATTTACGAGGGCACAAAATAAATAATAGTATGTACTAGACTAGATACAGAAGGTATGACCGCTAGGTGGCGCAAGCACGAGCAGGCGTCCATTCCATAGCGGTGCGCGGCAACTACTATGTCTAGACACCAAAATTGGTGTGGGCCGCATGTACTTGCAGTGACGAGACGAAATCGCGGGTTGAGCCACGTCTGACGACGTTTAGGGATAGAGTAGAGAGTAAATAATAGTACATACTTTTGGGGGCATAGCGAAGATGACAATTGTTTGCGCAACGACAAGGAAACGCCATGTCTCTCTATCACACTCATATGGAAGAGTGATAGAGAGACAGTGTTTGCGACAAAACAACTCTTTTAACATTACATAGTACTTCGTAATTTCATCCTCACAACACGTTGGAATGTGATTTAAAGCATACTGCGTTGGCGTGATATGCGCATATGACTTCTCAAGTGCACAGATTAAGAACCAAAACTAAAAAGTAGGGTTATTTACCAAATATCCTCAATCTGCTGTTTATTCTCATCTGGCACTGGGATGATATTATTCTCACTGGCGTACAACTTCTGCCGCTCTGTGAGCATTTCTCTTAGACGGGACTCAGTTGGCTCCGTCATATAAGGGATGCCTGGAACAAGCTTTCAAATCTACAAAATATATCATTCATAAGTTATTATTGTAAGGAGTTAGGAAATTTTAATAATTCTAGTCTGATAAAAAAAGAGTTGTGCTATTAAGGAATTACTGTTGCCCATGGACACCTGCAAGTGGGTTGACGGCTTTTAACACATTCAGCGCTAAGAACCCGACTGTCGGGTACACTGTTCGTACCAACTACGCGCTCCATATGGCGAAGACGTGTCTACGCGCTACGAGCGTCACCCTCAGTTTTTAGTGGCAATGAATGTGGTAAGATGGGAGTATGCTCTTAAACATGACATAACTACATAAATTCTGAAAAACTCATTGGTTTTTAAATCCTTCACCACCAGTAAAATATTTTTACAATATAGCAGGATAATTAGTTGGTCCATTGAATAAAAACATTATTATTTATAACATTAACACTTTTATCCACTAATTTAAGATTTTCATAGCCCATACGATATTTATGGGGTTTGAGTAAACAAATTAAACAAATATGCCATACAATAGAACACAATGCCATACAACATAAATTGTAATAAAGCTCGAACTTGGAGAGTTTAAAAATATACAGCTTGGCATTATTTGTTCAGTCGAGCATGAGTCGGTATTAAGAAAAATATTTCAACATAATAAAAAACTTTTTTTTTGTTGTAAAGTATTTAATTCTAAGCTGGTTCTAACATAATAAAAAACTCGTAAGACATTATATAACTCTATGACAAGAATTGGATACTATGGTCAATTAAAGAAGTATATTACAAAAAATTTCACCTATCAATAGTTATGCGGATTTGAGAGGTTATATTATCTCTAACATTAAATACTTTTTTTTTAATTTACTTAAAAATTATAACTTAAATTCCATAAGAAACGTCAGTAAACGATTCAACTTACCGTCTCGTATTAGTTTGTTGAAATCGAACCCCTGGGCTGACAGAAAATCCAAACTCGAGCTTTGGCAGAGAAACATCCGCTCCGGCCCAGGCCGTCCGCGCGGGAACAGATAGAAATTATACGCGTCGTTCATGTACTGCTTCGCATCCTCGTCCCAATAGAATGCACACAGCCCGTACTGGATCAACAAAAAATCCTTACAACCCGACATAGTCCGTAAGTAATACTCCCCCGGAGAATCAAACATACTGACGTCCGGCCCATGTATTAACCCCGTAAACTCCGCGTCTATCACTAGAAAGTCCGCTCTCTTTATAGACTCACTCACAAGAGGCAAGGACTCCTTGAAATCTGAAAAAAGAACACGAATCTTGTAAACACCTTGTGCACAAAGCAACACTACTTTATTATTTTTTTACGTACTTTTACGAGTGACTTCCATGATACAAGTTATTAAAACTAATAGTTTTTTTCATGCAGAATCATTTAATAGGAGATATGTCGTGATTTATGCCTATAATTGATTAAAAATAACAAAGAATATCCGATCTCGCGATACAACGCGCCGCTCTCGACGATTGACAGCTGAGCCAGCTGTCATTGCTTACTTTTTTTTGCAGTCAGCTGCGTTCGGGTATCACCCCACTTTCGATCGTCCCGGTTTATGACCGACTTAGAAGCCGTAACAGACTACCGCACCGCACCGCGACCTTGGTGCGCCGCACCCATAAGTGAGAGCGAGAACTCTATCATTCAGTCTGATTTCGAAAATTACTTTTTTTTTGTGGTAAAGTATTTAATTCTAAGCTGGTTCTAAGCAAAGAATATTTCTAGTACTTACCCATTTCTGAAAACTGATTAGTGATTACAGTCCATTAATTTTATTATAGGACCAAGGTAATTTGGCTACTTTGTCCGTCACTATTATATCTATTTGATACTGACTGTATTAATTTTATTGATAAGAACACTCAAGCCCATTTTCAGCTCATCTAATTCAGAACAAATAAAACTGCTTTCAAGATAAAACCAATTTATTGCACTTCTAAATTATAAACTAAAATCAAGAAAGGATCCTGCAATGAAACCAATTAAGTTGCCTCTAGACAAGTCTAAATTTAGCTAGCTGCATGAAAAGTACAAGTACACCCAGCTGTAAAAGTGCATATCCCTTTTATGAACGATTCCATTCATAAAGTACCTAAGTCATTCATGCTGCCTCTACATGTGGCTTATTGCAACACCTTTTTAATGTACATGTCACCTCCTAACTCTGCATTCACCTATATATTGGACCAAGATCCCAAATTCTTGTAAGATCAAGCCTACATGGAAATTGACTTTTACGATAAAACTAAAAATATAAATTAAGCTAAGACTTCAATATCTTCTCAATATGGCTAGATAGCCGTTCATAGGCCGCTTTATTTCTGTACAGCTGAATATTTGCTTTCACTTTTTTCATTAGAAGCGGCGGGTCAACGGTACTTAGCGTGATCAGGGCATCTGAAAAAAAAGAAGATTAATATACAAGTACAGTCACCACACTGGATTGTTAAATTGGAAATTCAGCGTAAGTATTGAATAACCAATTTAGCTAGGACCTTAAATGGCGCCTCAATCGCGGAGAGTGATGGCACAATTAAATAAAAACCATAAACGCCTAAATTGTCTAACTTCTTATCTTATCTGTGGTCGTGCACGCAAAAGGACGTCAAGTGGTGCCAACCCTAATAATTGCTCGGTGCAATTGCTGTATTGAGCAGAGTTTGCCCAAAAGGAGTGTCTCCACACTGGCATACAGAATAATTAATAGTACTACCGTACAGAAAGGAAACTTCCTACAAAAACGAAGTTTGACAGCGGTTCAGGGTCGTATCATGCTGTCCCTTCCTAATATATGGAACTATTATCCCTTTCGGCTATTAAGGGTTGTCAAAATTCAAGTGATTACTTTATCTGTGGTCGTGCACGCAAAAGGAAGTCAAGTGGTGCCAACCCTAATAATTGCTCGGAGCAATGCTGAGCCGAGCGGAGCCGAATTTGTCCGAAGTCAGGAGTTTCGCACCCATGACACTGACATAGCGTTGTAAAGTGTACAAAAACAGCAAAGTTACATTTGCGTTGTACAGTATTGTGTTGTACGTTCTAAAATGAACCTTATAATCAAGCACTAAAGTCTTACCTAGCATCTCCTTGCGGAACTCCTCGGAGGTGTAGTCAAGGTGTATGAGCATGGCGCTGTACGTAGCATCGATGTGTGCGTTGTAGAGTATGTAGAGTATGGTGTCGTACGGGACGGGGCGGTTTTGTACGTTCTAAAATGAACCTTATAATCAAGCACTAAAGTCTTACCTAGCATTTCCTTGCGGAACTCCTCGGAGGTGTCGTCAAGGTGTATGAGCATGGCGCTGTACGTAGCATCGATGTGTGCGTTGTAGAGTATGGTGTCGTACGGGACGGGGCGGTTTTGTACGTTCTAAAATGAACCTTATAATCAAGCACTAAAGTCTTACCTAGCATTTCCTTGCGGAACTCCTCGGAGGTGTCGTCAAGGTGTATGAGCATGGCGCTGTACGTAGCATGGATGTGTGCGTTGTAGAGTATGGTGTCGTACGGAACGGGGCGGTTTTTGTACGTTCTAAAATGAACCTTATAATCAAGCAGTAAAGTCTTACCTAGCATCTCCTTGCGGAACTCCTCGGAGGTGTCGTCAAGGTGTATGAGCATGGCGGTGTACGTAGCATCGATGTGTGCGTTGTAGAGTATGGTGTCGTACGGGACGGGCCGGTTTTTGAACAACGTGGTCAGGGTCTGGACGGCGAAGGAACGGACTTTGTCGTTGCTGTCGTCGAGACGTTTCAACACTCCTGTGAACATGAAATATAAGATTAAATAAACTAGCGACGCCCGCTTAGAGTTGGGCCAAGAAAAGTCTGCAGCGATTTTGATAGCCCACGCATTGCAAGCGTTAAACGCCAATATTCAATAAAATTATGACGTACCTATAAATAAGACTTGCACTGCGTGGGCTATCAAAATCGCTATTGGGCTATTGCGCTGCGGACTTTTCTAGGTCTAACTTTAACAACTTTCAACCTCATTTTCATTTCTATTTTCGGTCAGGATTGGTCTGTGCCTTCGTCTTCGATGCCTAATCTGTCAAAAATTTACAATATGGCGAACGAATGTTTGAAATGTCACCGTATTTATGAATTATTTCACTTAAAATGTAGGTTTTTTATCGCAACTGTTAGGAAATACATTGTGTGTATCTCTGTGGGTAAGAATAGTGCCAACTCGAGTCTTTAATTCACTCCAACTTGTGGCTGTCGTGAATTAAGACCCTCGCTTGCGAAATTGTTTTTGCCCAGCCCCACCCCCTCTCGTTGCATAATGTACTAATTGTACTATTGTAATAATCTGTAAAAAATTGTTTGGCGTCTGTCAACGCCAGAGGGCCTACCGCGAACCACGTTCGACGTGTTGCCTCCCTGTCACACTTACGTGCGAATTCACAAGTGCGACAAAGCAAAGAGGCAACACGTCGAACGTGGTTCGCGGTAGGCCCTCAGCTCTAAACCGATTAGTAACCACGATTGTACTATTTGTACTTACCAAAGTACAACTTGTGTAATATTGCAGCAGTGAAGCAACCTCGTCGGGTTGCCAACGTGGCTAGACAGCAGGCGGCCCGTAGCGTGTGTTGTCTGGTCAGTGCCGAGTTGTCATCCAGTAAGCCGTTGATCAGCGGAACTATTTGCTCTAAGAATGGCTCCAGGGACTCTTTTGTTGGAAACAGATTTACTTCCTGCAAAGTTAATAAGTAGTTTATTAAAGTCACTGTCAGTCTTAGATTATAATTATAATAGGTAGGTACTTCGCGCAGAAGCACCAGTGCCAAAAATCAAAATTAGGTAGGTATACTGGCGTTCAAAAGTGCATGGAGATGTTTCAATCGTAATATTAAGGCATTACGGTCGACATCTATCCATGCACTTTTGAACGCCACTGTACCTATGACTGAGTCTCGAACTCACGAACCATGCTTTCTTTCGGCGTTCTATTCATATCACGAGAGATCTTTTGTGATGCTACACCAAGTTGACATTTATTCCTATTGATATAAAGTTCAAATTACTTTGTCCTTGTCCTGCTTATCTCCGTCTGTCTCCAACTCGTTGCGAGGTTCTCTTGTAATGCTGAACATGGACCGGCGATGGCGGCCGTGCAGGTGGTGTCTGTCATATCAAATTGAGTTTTATTCCCGTTACAATAGAGTTCAACTTGCCTTGTCCTTGTCCTGCTTGTCTCCGTCGGCCCCGCTCTCTGTCTCTAGCTCGTTGCGAGGATTCTCTTGTAATGCTGAACACAGACACGCTATGGCGGCCGTGCGAATTGCTTCTGCAGTGCGGCCTGGTTCCCATACCAAATTCACCAAAATCACCTCTGTGAAGGATGGAATAAGGATCAATTTGTTTTAGAAATAATATTTTATACGTATGTATATAGCTTTGCACAACGAAATTCCACATTTTTTCTATATCCTCCTAAGGCCCAAGATCCTACCTAAAGTACTTATTCAGTTCGATGAAATTTAAATCATATTCAATTGGAACAGAGTCGCATTTGTTTTGTTTCGTTTAACCTCTTCGACGCCGTGTCAAACACAAAAGCTGTCACTCGGACGCCACGTCACCGAAGTGTCATAACTGAAATTGAACTTTATGCACGTAGGTCGATGTTGCTCTGTGGTCTGTGACCGATTAATCGGTATTTGGCGTTGGACCTGCGTTGCGGATATATCGGTCATTGGCGTCCAAAAAGTTAATTTTCAAACAAAACCAAAATCAACTCTAATCCCTGCTCTAAAGGTTAAAATTTCTGTGGCAAATTATGGGTTTTTCATTTGTATGGCTGGGATATTTCAATGTACCTTCAATGATAATTTTCAAGAAAGCCTCAAGTATGTCGCCGCTGCATTTGCTGAAGTTGTCCTGTCGCCGCAGCAGCGCGGTGGAGAGGGCGGTGAACATCTTCAGCTTCACCTCGGGGTCCACTTTGGGGGTCGCCAGGCATTCCTTCAGGAGGGGGGCTATGAGGTGCAGGTTGGATGACATGGCTAAACCTGGGAGGAGAGTCGATGAGATCATGTTTTTGAATAGGGAGTATTACTGCAATGGTCTGCCGCCAGAGCGCAGCACTAATTTGTTCAATAAACCATAGAGTAACTTATACATACGCCTTACAGCCGTATTCGAACAATGAGATACGTCAAATACTAGATATTGAAACGATATGGAATAGATATAGACGTATCTCATTGTTCGAATACGGCTGTAAGGCGTATGTATAAGTAACAGTATTTTGATAAGTTTTTACTATGACATTGATGCATCAAGGCGGTTTGTTTACAGGTGGCGAAATTTCGATTGTCGTGTTTCACGGTAGGCCATGTGATTGATCTAGTGACGCATGGTGTGTCATTGATGATTTCAATGAGGTTTGTCTACTGTATGTGCTAGTAGTGCCACCTACGCAGAGCTTTGCCATTCCCTATTCAAGGCATCTGAGGCGATATATGTAACGCGTATACTTCTACGCGTATACAGCGTGGTGAGGGTACGCCCGCAATTCTCTACAAACCGGAGCTTGTCCAGGTTCGCTGTAATACGTACCAGTATTCATCAGCACGCATTCCAAGAGACACCGGTCTGGCGTCAGCAGAGTCCAAGTCAGGGCATCGGAGGTGATAGCGGCCAGGATGTGGCGAATATGCTTCTCGTACAGCGTGGTGAGGGTACGCCCGCAATTCTCTACAAAACGAAGCTTCTCCAGGTTCGCTTTAATACGTACCAGTATTCATCAGCACGCATTCCAAGAGACACCGGTCTGGCGTTAGCAGCGTCCAAGTCAGGGCGTCCGATGTGATAGCGGCCAGGATGTGGCGAATATGCTTCTCGTACAGCGTGGTGAGGGTACGCCCGCAATTCTCTACAGAACGGAGCTTGTCCAGGTTCGCTGTAACGAAAAACGTGCGACAGGACATTTTAGCATTGAGCAAAACTGGCAATAGGACATTAGGCAAATCAAATTTCAAGTAGCTCCTTTTTAAGAGAGACGTTTTGCAAAAAAGCCATTTTAGACGGAACGTCATACATAATTTAGAGAAGGGACTTGTTGCGAAAGATACAGTGCAAAAATAGTGTAGGGTAATTTGCCAATAACTGGCCACTCTAAACTAAAAATGCATTTTATTCACCTATAAACATTTAAGTATAAGGTGACTAGAGTAGTTATTGAAGTGATGGCTGACCAGTTATTGAAACCTTATACTAAAATAAATTCTGTTTATAGGTGAATAGAATTCAGTTTTAGTTTAGTGTGGCCAGTTTTTGGCCGGTGGCCTGCACCTGCACCTGTAGTGCCAAGGCAGGCGTGGCTCACTCCGCGATTTCGTCGCTTTGCTACAGGTAGCTAAAAGTACATCCGTTCACCACCAATTTTGGGGAAAGCCATAAGCCGCGCGTGGCGCTGTCGCCACCTAGCGGCCATATCTGTGCTGATCGTGACAGACACGTTTTGTTAGACAGTGAGTTTTCTGTACCTAGTACTATTATTTATTCTGTGGCCAAAGATAAAGTCAAAAATTGTCGTAATCTACAGAGTATAATACTATCAAAGTCTCTTACATAAGGCCATAAACTGCGCCTTATCGTCCACTGGCATGGCGTAGACGGTGACATTGATGGTAAACAGCTCCTCTGCCACTCGTTGGCAGCCCTCGCCGCAAAGATCCAGCACCGCTTCCGACACGTACAGGAGGCCTCTTTGGTATTTTTCCTGCAAATTTGTTGCACACGTTATAGTTATAATTAATGAACGGCGCTGGTAGGAAAAATGAAGCACAATGGTTAGTCTGTGAGATTGAGAACCTCAGATGACATCTTTATCCTCTAGCCGCCCAGAGACCTATAAAAAGGTCTCCTGTCCTGTTCCATTCTAATTTGAACTTTGTGTTGACAAAATAAAATTTTATTTTACTTGGCAAGGTTTGTCGTACGGGCGGCTAGAGGTTATTATTTTTAAGCTACCTACTTATAGTACGAGTCGGTCGGTGTCGCTATACCGAAGGTCTAACCGTTTCCGTTCAACGTTTGAGGGAGGGAGGTCATGACCCTCGTTCCGGGTCATTCCTGATGCAGAGGCTGTCTATCGCGGTCCAGCGTGGCAACGCAGCGAGCGTGATGGGCACCTTTGCATCTGGAAGGGCGCGGGACGGGTTGTTTGATTGAGTTCTCGGTTGTGGCTTTACTTAGCTTAGTTTTAATTTAGTTTAATTTAGAGTTAATTTATTAATTGATCGAGTGTGTTTAGGTATAAGTTTTAATTTGTAATAGGTTTAGTTGTATATTTTGTTAAATAATAATTTACTTTAAATGGAGAGTATAATCATATAAAGGTCTAACTAAACATATTTGACACTACTCTTGTCTGGATCAGTCAAATCCAATATCTCCTTCCACTTCGGCAACACTAGATCCGGTTAGAAGCCTTGATGAAATTCGCCTGCACGGTGAGGACCCCCTTCGAGTCCATCTCGGCCTCCACGTGTCCATACCGATAAAGCAGTTAGAAGTAGTAGTACACACCCTACATATATCTGGTATCTGGTATCCCTGCTAATAAATTGTGTATGGGTAGAAATCCTTGTTGTTTAATCTTGGGGCACCTTACCTTTCTAACCCTACACCTGTCAGGATCAGCCAGCTCCTTGAATATGTCCTTTAACTTTGGCAGCACCAGGTCCGCTTGGGAGCCTTTGATGATATTCGCCAGGACGATGAGAGCCCCCCACGAGTCCATCTCGGCCTCCAGCAGAGGCCACCAAGTGTTGGGACTGATGAAGTAGCCGAATAGCTCCGCAGCGCGTTTTATCTGGACAGGGAATAAGACAGGTTTTAACTAGTAAAGTCAATTTCTATAAAAAATTGTTAAGGTATAATTCCGCTACCAGACGTCAAGTGCACCACGGCGTAGTGTGTAGGCCTCGACAAGCCAATAGCAACTCTATTTCTATAGCAATAAGATCACATTTAGAACAACTCTGTCTTCACCGTCTCTAGCCCCACGATATAGCGTCCTCACGATGGTGTTGTGTTCAGTGGAACCTTCTCGCCGTGCCAATATCAACTCTATTTCTATTACAAAATAAGATCACCTCTAGAATAACTCGGCCATCATCGTCACTAGCCCCGCGGTGTAGCGTCCGCACAATAGTGTTGGCGTGTTGTGTGGAACCTTCTTCCGCGCATAGCACTAGCCAGCACAGTAACTGGGCTACGCGGAGACGCGCGTCTGCCTGCCAGCCCTCCATTTCTAGAACAATCGTAAAGCCACAGGTGATGTGCTGTGCAAGTTACATTTATTGTACACATACACACACTCAATTCAATAATACGGGTGACTTCTTATGGAAATATCAATACTGAGTGATCCATTTTCAATGCTCTCAAATACATATTATGATAACGGAATCGCTTCAGAAACGGGAAAATTCTGGCTCACTACAATACTAGCTAAAGAAGAATTGTAGGAAATATCTTTTGGCTATCTAGTTCAAGGGAATCAAGATCCCCAAAAATATTTTTTAAAGGTATGTTGTACCTGGCACCTCGGCCACACACACACACACAACACAGCCTGTCTCTGCCACACAGCGGTGCCACAGCGGTGTCTGTGACACAGTTAACTGATTTTCTTTGTAAACCTTAATGTAATAAGATAATATTTTTAAGTATCATTCTGTCTTATCAGGGTTCAAACTCCGGCTCCAACCATTGAGTTTTTCGGAACTTATGTACGAAATATCATTTGATATTTACCAGTCGCTTTTCGGTGAAGGAGAACATCGTAATGAAACCCTCTAGTTTGGAGGGTCAGACGGCAATCGCCAGTGTTGGCCAAAGCGTTAATGTTAACTGAAAATGTTGGCGATTAACCATTATAAATTGAACCTTAAACCGTAACGGACGATTACAGTTTACGATTCAATTTATAATGGTTAATGGCCAACATTTTCAATTGCATTAACGTTTCGGCCAACACTGGCAATCGCTTCCGTAAAAACTAGTGCCTACGCCAATTCTCGGGATTAGTTGCCAAGCGGACCCCAGGCTCCCATGAGCCGTGGCAGAATGCCGGGATAACGCGAGGAAGATGATAATTCTGTCTTATCACCTCTTCCAATTATAAACTGAAATAAATGTCATATAAGTAGTAAGAAAAAGTGACTAAGGCCTCCAGTATTTTCTGAAAATAATTTAATATGTTCTAATAGTACCTCTTCCAATAGCCGGCACAATCTTGCCGATGTTGCTTTGCACCAGCTGCCTGCAGCCCAGATTGGGTCTCTTCACGTCAGGGTAGTGTGACGGCACGTCCTTGAGGAAATCCGTTCTTTTCTTGAGATCCTCCTCATTTTCTTCCATGTACTGAAGGCCAATGTCCGTCCAGAGTTTTGCAGCTACTTCTCTGATATTTTCTATCACATCACTCATGCTGAAAATGATTTACAAAGTTCATACAATTTTAATTGGGACTTGTAATAAGTGAGAGGGTGCAAATGGCTTACATATTTCTAAAATAACTTTGCATTTGTCTGAGTAACCACAACGCAAGCTTTCTTGAGCTTACTGTGGGGCTTAGTCAATTTGTATAAGAATGTCCAATAATTATTTATTTATTTATTTGTTTACTAAAACTTATTCTCAATTAAAATAAAACTACATAACAAGCCATCTTTGTCTATGAAGACTCTAGCATATACTGAAGTTTTTTTACAACCAATGGAATCGATAGCAATATATTCCATAAACTTTTATTCAGCAAAAATAATACAGTATAATGAGTAACATCAGCAGCAATATATTAATCCTTTATCTGGCATGTATCATTTTTAGGGTTCCGTACCCAAAGGGTAAAACGGGACCCTATTACTTCTTCTACGGACGGACGGACGGACTTCGCTGTCCGTCCGTCCGTCCGTCTGTCTGTCACCAGGCTGTATCTCACGAACCGTGATAGCTAGACAGTTGAAATTTTCACAGATGATGTATTTCTGTTGCCGCTATAACAACAAATACTAAAAACAGAATAAAATAAAGATTTAAGTGGGGCTCCCATACAGCAAACGTGATTTTTGACCAAAGTTAAGCAACGTCGGGCGTGGTCAGTACTTGGATGGGTGACCGTTTTCTTTTTGCATTTTTTTTCCATTTTTTTTGCTTTATGGTACGGAACCCTTCGTGCGCGAGTCCGACTCGCACTTGCCCGGTTTTTAGGATTGGTAGAAATTGAACTTAACGTTAATAAAAAAATAGATATTCCCATTTTATTAAAGTTCTAAAGTTTGTTTCTTTAAAGTTGTAAGTTGTAATGTAAACTTGCCTGGTCAACAGCAGAGGAATCATGCGATGCCAGAACGAGTACCGGTCTCTGTAATTCAGCATCCAGTTGCCAACCTCCTCCGTAACCGCCAGCCGGACTTGGTTGTTCTCGTCAAACAGCTTCTCGGCCATTGGAGTGATGGACAGTTCAAAGCACTTGGCGTTTCCGGCTATTACTGTTGCTCCTAGAATAAAAATTGGATTGGTGTGGCAGAAATCAAATAAGAGTAGTATGTATATCAATGGCACAGTGTCCACAGTTATAGCCAGTCTTAATAATTAATTAATTACATAATTAGTTTGGTATAGAGCATAACAACAATATGGGACAACTAATAGTAGTTTAGCACTCTAATGACTCCAGATAAGCTATGGCTATGATAATACTATTACTTATTCTGTGCTATAGCTTAAGGTGGTACTGTACAATATCTTTGTCCAATGTTTTTTGCATCTCACATTATGCTCAATGAGAGAGTGAGACGCAATGACATTGGACAAAGAAATTGGACAGGTGGAATACCACTCTTAGGCAATGGCACATAAGACATTTATCCATTCCAGAACTAGTGCAAACCTTAAAAAGCAAATTTTTGCGTTGAGTGCTTATAACTTGTACACATTTATTTACTTCTCAGCAGGGGTCGTACAAAAAGTGCGGATGACGTCAAACCACTTATAGGATGATTTCAAATAGTATTTTTGATTTTCATAAACAATTATCACTTATCATTTATCAACCTCTTTATTAAACGATATCGCCACTTGAAATGAGTAAGTACGTTTTTGACTGACACATTGTCAATCAGATGAACAATAAATTGACTTCGTTATTGTTTAGCTATTGTATCTTCACGATTATATTTAGCTAAAATTTATATTTACTAATGTATAAGAAAACGCTCTAAATGTCATCTTTACTCGAATATTGTGGCAATTTTCCGTTTTTGTAGGTACGTGACCCGGAAGTTTAAATACAAACTCAAACATCATCCTGTGTGCAAGATTACGTCATTTTTACGTCATCCGCACTTTTTGTCCGACCCCTGCTTCTCAGTAACCTACTACTTTACTAATGTAGTAATAGCTGGGAGACCGAGCTTTGCTCTGAAAACATACAAAAACTCAAAATCGACTTAGCTAGATCGATTTATCGCCCCTGAAAACCCCCATATAGCAAATTTCATCAACATTGTTAGAGCTATTCCCGAGATCCCCAAAATATAATATTTAAACAAGAATTGCTCGTTTAATTAATTTAATTACATAAACTTACCAATAGCCCTAATAGACGCCACGCGAACCTTATAATGTTGATGAGCAAAGTTAGACAGCACTGGTTTGACATAGCTCTCACTCTGGAAATGAAAGTCCCGAGCTACGGTCTTCGACAGCAGGATGATGCACTCGCAGGCCTCCAACTTCACCTTCGGAAACGGGTCCGTGCTGGTCTTCGTGAGAATACTCGTGAAATCATTGATGAACGGACTAAGAAGATGTGTCACATTGTATTTTATAATTATCTGGTGTACTAGCTCTATTAAAATTAAACGAATTTCTTCAGATTCTTCCACAATCTCCGGACAACCAATCCGACGGACTAGAACTGGTAAAATGTAGGTTAAATAATAATCGTTTAACGGTAACCGGCCAATGAAGTTAGAGATTATTTCAGCTGCAGTCTCTCGACAAGCCTCGGAAGAATCGGCGAAACTCTTCAAGACGTAAGCGTAGACCTCTGGGAAAACGACAGTTAAGTCGCAATCTTTGTGCTCCGGGTTCTCGAATATCTCTTCGTTGATCTTTAGCAGGGCCTGTTTTCGAGTCATCTTCGACTCGCTTTGCAAAGCGGTGATGTGCTGCTCAAGGAACGCACGAGGGTTCGCCTCAAATTGTGTTTTCTGAGATTCAGTCATTATTGTAGTTAGCTATTTCTGTATGCTTGGAAATAATCTCGTTTTATCGACTAAACCACACTTTTTCGAATATTGATAAACAAAATGTGGTTTCCATGACGACACGAATTTGACATTTAGTTTTTTTAAAGTTCTAGCTTAAATAGAGGCAAACGAACTAAAAAGTTAGTGTTTTTTGCAGCTAAAGCACCCATTGAATCAAATATATGCAAAATACTAGATAAAAATATAAAAGCATTTAATTTTTGTAAAATTTACTTGTTTCAAATATATTTATTGCTATCAATTGAAAATAAAAATATATGCGTTTACCAGAACGTTTCGTAACTGGACTGTGAAACGTGCGCCAATCACAGCTCGCCAAGTAAAGCTGTCAACGTCTTCATTTCCATGAATGAACGAGATTCTTCTCTTCATTTTATTTCGTTTCGATCTCTCTAGCTGCTGAAGTTAAAAGTAGTATAAAATATTATCTTGTTACGGAAACGTATTTACAATGTTGAAATTCAGTGTGTTTAATTTATTATTACTTGCGGCGGTGCTGCAGGGGGCGTTCGCTCTAAGAGAAGGCGAATGTGAGGTGTGCGTGAAAACAGTCGAGAAATTCGCAGCCACGTTATCAGACAACGTAAAGAAAGACGCCAAATTGATAGAGGCCGAGTTCAAGAAGTTCTGCAAAAACTCTAAGAGCAAGGAGAACAGGTTTTGCTACTATTTAGGTGGTCTAGAAGAGTCTGCAACTGGTATCTTGGGTGAGCTCTCGAAGCCACTCAGTTGGTCAATGCCTGCTGATAAAATCTGTGAAAAGTTAAGGAAAAAGGACGCCCAGATCTGCGATCTGCGGTTCGACAAGCAGATTGACTTAAACAATGTTGATCTCAAGAAATTGAAGGTGAGAGACTTGAAGAAGATCCTGAACGACTGGGACGAGGTGTGCGAAGGCTGCATCGAGAAGACGGACTTCATTAAGAGAATAGAAGAGCTCAAGCCTAAATATATGAATAGTGGTCGATCTGACTTGTAATAGTTCAATAATAGGTAAGCATTTGCTTTCACTAACCTAAATAAGTACTTTCTAGTTCAATGCATTGTGACTTAAAGTTCTTACAATGAAACGTAATTAGTTTAGTAATTTTATCTTCCCGTTAGGCTTTATAAATGACACAAAAACATTTATTGAAAGTGTCTCAAAAGATACATCTGAACAAGATGATTTTAATCATGTATACATACATACAATTTAAAATTGACTGCACATTGTTCAATAGGTTTTCATCATAGAAATCCCCATATTGCATCATCATATAATTTGAAACAAGCTTTTAATCCCATTATTTGGATACTATCTATCTATATAGCCTTTTGTTTCCGATCCTTGGGTTTAAAAGTTTTTTTTTTTTATGTTATCATGTTTTCTACAAAATGTCCCGCAGTTCGGTGTGCCTCTTGGCGTAGGCCTCCTCCAAATTTGGATACTAGCCAGCCACAATATCTGACAAAAACTATTAACATCAATTGGATACATCTTAAATGGTGTTGCTCTTATATCTATTTGAAACCAACAATTGTTTTTCATGATCTTAGTTACAATTTTTTTATTCAGTGCCAAGGCTTCACAAATGCATCAATTATTTAAATTCAAGTCAATTGCAACCCAAATCGAGATGATTATAACCAATACAAATACGGAACATACAAATAGTTGTATATAATACAAAAATGATATATGCCAGGCTGCCAGCTGAAAGGATAGAGAAAGTGACTCATTTTACACCCACTCATCATTGAGGACAATGACACCAATGCGTCTAAATATGGTCACAAGCTGTCTTACTTATATATATAACCAGTCCATTAGTCTATTACAAGCTTTTATTTAGTTTCTCTATTACAAGCTTTTATTTGTAATCAAATCTTACAATATTATGGTATCATCGAGCTGATCTGATGATGGAGACGAAGGTGGCCACAGGAACTATGTGATAAAACAACGAAACCTAATTGTGTTTGGGGTTTTTAGAATTGTCTCGATGAGCATTGGTTGCCTGTGGAAATAAGAGTACAGTCAGCGATAAAAGCTTGTACCAAAAATATTTTTTTTGCCATAAACTTATTACACATAAGACATATACTTAGACATGGGTGGGAATTTAAATCTATTCTTTAAATGTCAAGGTCACTTTTTCAATGATTAAATTTGGCAGATGGCATAGGAGGGGTTAATACATATCTTCATTGAATTCCATAGATTAATGTATTTTCTTTTGTTCCAGAATAATAAATGAAATGTGATATCAACATCAACAACTAGGCTCCTTGGTCTAGCCTGAATAGAACATCAATTGCATTTAAGGACTCTGTGAGTGTTGTGGGAATGTTTGTGCACACATTGAAGTAAATTATTGTAATTATTAAGTAAATATTTTTATGAACTCTGTGGTTTTATTATTGAGCAACAATATTGAAGCTTTGGTTGAACTGACTGTAACATTTTTAACTCTATTTCAATGGCATAAGGTGCTTATTGCAATTTATGGAACTGCAAATTTGTCTAATGTAAAAAGTCGGACTAGGCTAAGTTTGCACATGCTTGGCAGTAAATTGCCAATTTATTGCCGCACCATGCTACTGGACGTAACACTTTGCTTATAAACAACTAGACAGGGTCTAGTCATATGGCTAATGGTAAAATATTAAGTCTAGGTAATTATTACATATACTTATGATATAAATATATTTATATATCTCTGAAGCTGGCTCCAGACTTGTACAATCAGTAAGGTAATCTCAAACATGTGTATTGTTTAATACTTATCCTCAATAGAGACACTATCAGCATAGCATAAAAACATTAATGGACAGTATTAACAATTTTCAGCTAATGTGATGTTCTTAATAATTATGTGATATTGCTAACTGTACAGTGGCGTTCAAAAGTGCCTTAATATTACGGTTGAGACATGTCCACACACTTTTCAATACCAGGGTACATATGGAATGATATGGATTACACAATAACCCCCTAAGTAGCTGCCCAGGCTGTTGGCTTCAGGCCAAAGTGCAATCCATACTTTCAGTTATGTAACAAACTAGGTCAGATTTTAAAGTTTACCTCCATATTGGCACCTGATGCATAATGGATTGGGAAAGGAAATTTCGTTATGGGAAATAGGCAAAGTGACTAAACACTATCTAATAGAAAAATAAATATTTATTGGACCACTCAACAATTTCATAGGTATAACATAACTTTTTTTTTAATCTGGTTGAAATAACAATCATAACATTGATTTCACCATTGTTTAGTAGAATCACACGTTGAAATGGTGTTATTGCATACCTAAAGTTTTATCTAATGGTACTTGTAATTTTTGTGGTGACCTGAAATGGAAAAACAATGCAAAATTTTAAAACCTCCAAGTTGCAATGGTAACATTTTTAGGTAAGTCACAGAATAAATAATAGTACTAGGTACAGAACTACAGAATACTCACTCTCTAACAAAGCGCGTCTGTTACGATCAGCAAAGATATGGCCGCTAGGTGGCGACAGCGCCACGCGCGGCTTATGGCTTTCCCCAAAATTGGTGTGGAACGGATGTACTGTTTTAGCTACCTGTAGCAAAGTGACGAAATCGCGGAGTGAGCCACGCCTGGGTAAGTTAATAAATGGCCTGGGCCTGCAATCTTAGGATGGCCAAGGATTAGTCTCTGACTGATGATGGTCCCATCGCGAGTATCCAAAAACGAAATTTCGGTAGGTATCTGCTTCTATCGTTCGCATATCCAAGAGCGGTAGAGAGTTTTGGACGGCAGACAAAGGCAGGGCGACTACAAGAACAATTAAGGACACTTACTGATCCTTCCATAATTAATCGCGTAGAAGAAGACCATGTTAGCGACGAGTATCTGGAAGAAAGGGGCGGCGCCCACTTTCCGAGGCTGCATGTACTTGTGCTGCCATCTCCACCAGGCTGCGGGTGAGGATACAACATTGAAATATTTTGCCGCTAGAGGCGCTACTGCCGAGAATAGGCCACCACAAATTGTTGAACTATAAACACCTTAGGGCCCCCCCCACATCTGGCGTCTTTCGAGCGTCGGCGTCTGTCGGCGTCCAGCGCTATGGAAAATGACGTCGCTGCGCAGTTGCGTCGACGCTGCGTCGACGTCGGCCATAGAATTGTAGACGCCGACGCTCGAAAGACGCCAGATGTGGGGGGGCCCTTAGTATTCAGAATTGGATAAAGCAAAAAGCTAAGGGAAACTGCCATAAAATATTGTTGAAGAAAAACTATGGCTTAGTCAGGTGAAGTAATATAATCATTTCTATCAATATCTACTAAAAATACTAGTGTTATTTGTACCTACATATTTGTGTCTTTTTGTCATGTTGTGTAGTGAGGATATATGAATGGCTCTTTGAAAATTCTAAAGTATCGAAATCTACTGCGGTTGGCCTTCCTAAAATTTTACCGAGGCCGAGGCCTGTTCGAAACTTATAAATTATACTTGGATAAATAGGTACCCCTGCTGCAAAGGCCCATAAAGGCGGAAGGAGATTTGGTCCTTCGAGCAAACCACGCTGGGAGTTCCATCAGTTTCACGTCGCCGAATGGAGTATCAGCTGAAAAATACACATGCACATGACGACATAGAAGAGTTTTGTAATTTAAGCCCCATATTTTACAATTGGTACCTACCAGTTTGGCTAATATTTCATTAATTTATGCATGGTAGTCGTAAATTCATAAAATACCTAAAGTGGCGTAGCGTGACCTAATCTAGCCGTGGGCACAGAATAAATAATAGTACTAGGTACAGAAGACTCACTCTCTAACAAAACGCGTCTGTCACGATCAGCACAGATATGGCCGCTAGGTGGCGACAGCGCCACGCGCGGCTTATGGCAAACCCCAAAATTGTGGTCGAACGGATGGAGTTTTAGCTACCTGTAGCAAAGCGACGAAATCGCGGAATGAGCCACGTCTGCCGTGGGCGAAATCGCGGAGTGAGCCACGCCTGCCGTGGGCGAAATCGCCGAGTGAGCCACGCCTGCCGTGGGCGAAATCGCCGAGTGAGCCACGCCTGCCGTGGGCGAAATCGCGGAGTGAGCCACGCCTGCCGTGGGCGAAATCGCGGAGTGAGCCACGCCTGCCGTGGGCGAAATCGCATCTGTGAGGCCCTTTTCTTTCACTGTGCCCAAAGAGGCCTCGCGCGAGGCCGTGGGCGATGGCTCACTTCGACCACGTCTAGCTACGCCATTGCAGTAAATTATTTTCTTGTGGCTAAACAGATCGAAAGAGGGTAGATACTTACGTTTCCCATAATATTTTGCAGGGTCGTAAGGCCCATGCGTCTTACGATCATACTCTATCGGATAGTCTCCTAAACCCATTATAATTTTGATTATGCCAAAATTTCTTAAACTCAATGAGAATATAATCACTACTTTTATCGTTTTACTCAAGTTTTACTTAAAATGTCGTAAATGACAAACAATAAGACTATAGACCGTATAATTTTTTCTCTATTTATTAAATTCCAAAAAGTTAGACTAACATAAGGGTGCGACCAAACATGCGGCAATTCGCCGAGTGCCGTAAAAACAATTTTTTTTTTCAGGGATAATGACGAGTCCCGCCGTGTTGCTACAAATATTTTATTATTTATGCTTTTTTTGCGATTATATAGAAATATTGAAAAGGTTGTAATGTAGCAGTGTTCAAGAGGAATTAGGTTCAATATAATATTAACTATAGTTGGACATTTATAGCACTCTACCATTGTAGATACCTTATGTACTCTGCAATAAAAACAGGGTAGCCCAAGGTAGTATAAAATGATAATAAAAATTGTGTTCACTCTAATAACTTTATTGCAGTAACTGTAGAATTCACTTTCCCTTACAATACAATCGTGATTTTAGCAGATGTTATCCAATACCCATACATAAACATAAATACAGTATTACTATCTGCTGATGGCTTGTTCCGATGACAATCTTTAGTGGTACTTGTAGTTCCTGTGGTGCTCTGAAATGGATAAATAAAAATATTAGATCAGAAAAATAACTTTAAACTAACTAAAAAGAAGAGACTTATTTTTTTATGATATAGGAGGCAAACAAGCAAACGGATCTCCTGATGGTAAGCGATTACCGCCACCATGGACACCCGCAACACCAGAGGGGTTGTAAGTGCGTTGCCGGCATTTAAGATGGCAGTACACTCTTTTCCTGGAGGTTTCAAGGTGTTTAGTGATATTTTATCCTTTAGTTCCAACTGTGTGTGGTGATATGAATATATTTTTGACAAGTTTTCTATTAACTTAGCATTTTTAGTTATGTATGGTCTACTACAAAAATATGTCCATAAAAGTGATACAGTATTTCCCAACTAATGATCATAATATGAATGAAAATATCCGAATTTGTGTGATATAATAATATAAATATTGTAGAAGAGATTCTTAACCCTTAAAAAGCTAAAAACATCAACTACAACTGACTAGTGCAGCTACAGCCCAATATCAACCTTGGTGCTTTCCAACAAGGTTTACAATTACGCGTCGCGCAATAGATGTGGCGTTCAAAGGGTTAAAAGCTATTTGGGCTGGAGCAATACCAAAATAAATTTAGTTCTAAACTATTTGTAGCTAAGAAAAAAAAATTAGTCACAGAATACTTCTAGTAAACTCTAAGTAGAAAATAATTTATTGCTTCTATAGGATCTTTAAAAAACGGGATAAGTCAAAGGTCTTATTTTGGATTACAGTAACAGAAATTGCATTAATCCCTTCATCTCCATCTTTTTTTTTCTTTTTTTTATATCAAAAACACATTTTTATAGTATGTCTGTAGTTTTCCATTTTTACTACATGTTTATGAAAGAACTTACTCATCTTTCCGTAGTTGATAGTGTAGAAGAAGATCATGTTGGCCACCACAAGCTGGAAGAAGGGTGCGGCAGTCATCCTCTTAGGCTGCATGTACTTGTGCTGCCAGCTCCACCAGGCTAAACCAACATAAATCACGTTAACGTATACATTTCCTTTTACAAAACCAACTTTATCAACCCTGAAGGTAGTTTTAGGGGTTGTATAGTTAGGTTTCAATGACATTGCGCCATAACCTATACAAAACTACAACTATAATATCATACGCTACCTCGGCTGCAAGCGCCCATGAAGGCCGAGGGAGTCTTGTTCCTGCGACCCAGCCATGCTCCGATTTCGCTCAGTTTCAGCTGGCCGAACGGAGTGTCAGCTGAAAAGTGGAAAAATAATTATGTAATCGAGCGTTGTAAATTGAATGACGAAAATTTTGTGTAAATTCACTTACGCTTTCCGTAGTAACGAGCAGGGTCGTAAGGCCCGTGCACAGCCGGGTTATATTCTTTAGGATAGTCGCCGAAACCCATTATTATTTTGTAATCGACCAAATTATTCCTAAAGAAATTTGGTCGACGAAAATGACAATCGCAGACTATAGACAACGATATATTTTTTTTTTAATTGATTATTCAGAATTTCTGATTGTCTATGCTTTATTAAGGTGATTACACATGTAACTAAAAAACGTTTAGAATGCCATACTTCCGCGTTTTAAACTATATCTTAAACGTCACTCAAGTGTCATTACATTATTAAAAAACAATATCGTTGTCTATGATTATACAGCAAATTTCATTGACTTCATTGTTGAGTGTCCGACTTTTTCTATCTCTCGTAAATATAAACCGAATAAAGTTGAAAAAATGGTCCTCGAAAGTACTATGATATGTGTTGATAACAGTGACTACATGCGAAATGGAGACTTCCTACCAACACGCCTCCAGGCTCAACAAGATGCCGTAAATTTGGTATGTCATTCCAAAACAAGATCGAATCCAGAGAATAATGTAGGATTATTGACACTCGCTAACGTCGAAGTGCTGGCCACGCTGACCAGCGATGTTGGCCGCATCCTTTCCAAGCTTCACCGTGTGCAACCGAATGGTGATATCAACCTGCTGACTGGAATCAGAATTGCCCACTTGGCACTGAAGCACCGTCAGGGCAAGAACCACAAAATGCGCATCGTCGTGTTCGTCGGCTCGCCGGTCCACACCGACGAGAAGGAGCTCGTCAAACTAGCAAAGAGGCTGAAGAAAGAGAAAGTAAACTGTGACGTTGTGTCTTTTGGAGAGGATGCTGAGAATAATCCATTGCTAACAACTTTTGTCAACACCCTTAATGGCAAAGACAATACTACAGGGGGCAGCCACCTTGTTTCCATTCCTGCTGGTAATTGTGTGGTTCTCTCTGAAGCCCTAATCTCGAGCCCACTGATTGGTGGAGATGGTGCTGGCCCATCAGGTTCTGGACTGTCTCCATTCGAATTTGGAGTTGATCCTAATGAAGATCCAGAATTGGCTCTAGCTTTGCGTGTGTCTATGGAGGAACAGAGACAGCGCCAGGAGGAGGAGTCCCGGCGCCAGCAGGCTAACACTGAAGGTGAGGCTCCTAAGGCTGGGGAAACACAAGATAGTGGCATGGAGCGGGCTCTGGCCATGTCTTTGGGCCGGGAGGCCATGGAATTGTCAGAAGAGGAGCAAATAGCCTTGGCCATGCAGATGAGCATGCAACAAGATGCCCCTGCAGCTGAGGAGAGCATGGATGTCTCTGAGGAATATGCTGAAGTCATGAATGACCCTGCCTTCCTCCAGAGTGTTCTTGAGAACCTACCTGGTGTAGATCCACAGAGCGAGGCTATCCGGAATGCCATGTCTACCATCAAGAAAGACAAGGATGAGAAAGATGACAAGGATAAAGATTCAAAAGGCTCAGGTTCAGGTTCTAAATAAAATATTTTTTTTACAATGTTTTAATGATACATTATGCTTGTAAACTTTAACCTTAGACACCACTGTGTAACTACAACATAAATTTATGGAATACAGAAGTACTATTAAAAATATTGTTTATTGTGGCCAGGAGATCCAATTTAGACCCTCAATTTTGTCAAATTCTGAAACAAAAAGTTTTTTTAGGTAAACATATTGAAGCAAAAGCTAAGCCAAAATACAGTGAAATCCGCTTAATACTATGTATTTGGTACAATTTCCCATATAATAAACCATTTCACACTGGTCTCTGCAACTTTTTCTTCCTCATTACATGCTTAATATGCTTCCTCACTTAACACTTATGGTGCTGGGCGCCCTGTTTTCAGTACAAAATGAACACAGTTGTTCTTGGCAGTGAATGTGTTAACACACTCACTGCGGCACTGGGCCAAAAGACCTGATACAGAGTAAAGTTAGTTACAAGTTATACTAATTGCCGCAGTGAATGTAGTAACCGGTTCGTTGCGTCTTCCATTTTCGAAAACTTTTGGCTGTGGCGGCGAACAATAATTTCATGACGCGAAAGGCGTGCCATCATATTTTATGACATAAGGCACGCCTGTCGTGTCATGAAATTATCGTACCACACGTTAAAAACAATGATGACACATCCGCACTGAAACGGTTAAGGGGTGTGTTTGGTGTGGTCCCTTCAGAATCTTAAAGAGGGTTTTACTGCATACAAAATAAGTCTGGCAGTTGATTCAATTAACCCTTTTCCAGACTGCACCAATCTACAAGGTTTTCCCGAAAAACCCAATATTCCAATCCAGCTTTGATGATTCATTCGAAGACAAGTCAATTTTCCCGATAGTGTAATCTAATTTGAATCTTAAATCGGAATGTTATAGTTGCAATTCTAGTGGCACGTATGTGGTCGATAAATCGTACTATGCCTGGAAAAGGGTTAAAGAGATTCAACTATGCCTATTGTAAGTTGCATTGCTACTATACATATAAGCAAGTTAATTAGTCTGTAAGGTTGTAACTATATTGAAACACATACAGTATTTTTGTCTTTACTAATGAATTGGTTGACATTTTATTGAGTTAAAATACAAATTGGAACAAAATAATACTGATAGTATATCTAACATACTCTTCATTGACATGTTTTAGGTTTAGTTTTAAAGGATTACTAAGTCCTTGTGTGCACTTTGTACAGTCAGCAGCAGAAGTTGTTAAGCGGGCCGGGTGTTTAATATGATCTTGACGCGACTTTATTGTTAAAAGATAATTATCTTCATTCTCTAATGAGCGTCTCAAGACTCAAGGTGATTTTAAACACCTCGCACGCTTAGCAACTTCTGCTGCTGACTGTACTATGAAGTGCGGCCCATGTGTAATGTGCCAACAGTTCATGAATAAGCAGGTCCACAAAAAACGAGTTGCCTTGCGAGGAAATTACGCGCGCTGTGTAAAGATGTGCCAAGCGTCATGGCCGTACGTGCGTTTGCCTGAGTCAAAGCACATCATCACAATGTACACACAGCTGCAAAAGTGCATATCCATTATTTTAATGGAATTCATTCCTAAAGTATGCCCTTTTACTTATGCAGCTGTGTGTACATTGCGGTCGCGAAGCGGTCCTTTACGGTACGGGTAAAGTTATGGCTGTTGGCGCTTACGCTCTTATTAACGCCGCTCCAATATTATTGCGATGTAAGTGCCAGCCGTCATAAGGTACCTTTTCATGGAACGTCACAAATGGTCCACAATATAAATTGATTGATTACTTGACTGGCTCTGGTACTGCTTGGTCTGGAACTTCATTTTCGATTGACGTATCATCATTTTTCTCATCTCCTCACGCAACGGTTCCGGTTTCCTGGGAATAACGTCTGAAATAGAGGACATCATCAGTTGGCAAGGTACCTAAGAATTTCATAATTAGTTGCACTTTAAATTGCCTATCGGGAGCGTGCATGAACTGTAGACGGCAGCACAGAAGCCCCATTATGTCAAGTTTCCATTTTTGGATTTAAGCCACTAGATGGCAGATCCTATTAGGGGTCATCCATTAATTACATCACACGTTTAGGGGGAGGGAGGGAGTCAAGAAAATGTGACATATTGTGACATGGGGGAGGGGGGAGACACAAACTTTGTGACGTCACTTTAACTTCATCAGTAACCGAAAATTTATTTCAATTATTTTATTCGCTGTACATTTAAATAACAAGTTTTTAAAACGATAATCGTTTTTTTTTCGGTTAATTTTCTTTCCTAAGCAGTTTTAGGTTATAAAATTACTAACATTTATATCGTCAAAAATATTTTGATAAAATATTAGTAATACTTAGGTACTTACTTAATTCAATTTGGCGATTTCGTAGAAAAAATGTGACGTCACACTGGGGGGGGAGGGGTTTGCCAAATGTGACCAAGTGTGACAAGGAGGGGGGGGGGGTCAAAAAACCTAGAAATTCGTGTGACGTAATTAATGGATGACCCCTTATGCGAAATAGAGCCAGCGTGAAGTGTAGGAGCAGCATCTGTTTAGAAGCGTGAATTGTTTTGGTTTTTACGTCACGACTCATGAGATGGCAGACCCTCCAACTCCAAACACGCATGTTATAAAAAACAAGCAAGTTGGAATTAAATACCGTATTTTCGTTCCTCAACTTTGATGTAGATGGCGACACTTAATGAAGTCTTAAAACGATAATATATATAGACCTTAAAAAATCGAAATCTCATGCGATTGGTTGTAAGTTCTGTGGAACTCAAGTTACTCGACGCCTGTCCTAGGGTTTAAAGTTCATCTAAGTACATACATACTTATCTTACATCCTTCTTCAAACCCTTGATTTCGACGTAAGAAACGGCTGCGGGCTTGGTTTATCTCCTCCCTTGTTCTGTTTCTTCGTTCAGATTTCTGAGAAATACTGTCGATGTCTACAAAAAACAAGACCGAAGTGATCCCATAAGTGATCCGTAAACAAAGTTTTGAACGGAACACTAAAAATTAAGGGTTTTCCAACCTAAGTTATTTGTGAGATACTGACAGGTGGGATAAGAGGAACTATGGGGGAAGTTGGACACTTGTAGGGACAATAAACAGTTAGAGACACTTAAAAATATTAAAAACTAAATTAAATGATAATAAGTGACGTCCCACGGGTAATGGTACCTTAGGCGGTTGGCGCTTACGCTATTATTAACGCCGCTCCAATATTATTGCGGCGCTATGCGACGTAAGCGCCGGCCGCCATAAGGTACCTTTTTCCGTGGAAAGTCACTAAAGCTAAGGTGGCGACTACGAAATGACTCGCTTTTTGGTCAAAAAACTGATGTATGGAGTTACCACTCTTTCTTTATCAATCAATCAATATTTTATTTGTCATAATACGGTTTACATGGGGTCTTAATACTCTTAGGCCCATTTGCACCATCCCACTAACCCACTAAGGCCCACTTGCACCATTCCACTAATCCGGGTTTAACCGGTTAAACTTGGCGTTACAATGGTTACCAGTACAATTTGACACTAGGTTAACGGTTTAACAGCTTAATCCCAGGTTAGTGGAATGGTGCAAGTGAGCCTAAACGGTTTAACCGTCAACCCAGTGTCAAATTGTACTGGTAACCATGGTAACTCCAGGTTTATGGTTAACCTCGGGTTAGTGGAATGGTGCAAGTGGGCCTTAATCTAATTAATAATAGTACACGCGTATTCAACTTGCATGCAGGTGTACAAATATTGCATCGTTCTATACAATAGGTCAAATTTACTTAAATAACTCTTTGTTAATAACTAATAACCTAATAATAATTGAATTACCATGAACTTGGAGTTCGTGCTCAAGTTTTTTTTTCAATATGTAATAGGAGCTTTCGATGTCCGATAAAGGTGTGAAACTTTTTTTTGGTGAACCTAAAAAATAAATAATCGTGGTTAAAGATGGGTCACGTAGTATGGCTATGGTCCCTGATATATATACTCGTAGCGTAACCCGTCATCTACATCTAAAGCCCCCTCCAGACTATGCGCGCGATTCGCGCACGAGTGTGGAGGAGGCTTAAGGGCTCCTCTACACGATAGGCTAGCGCCGGCCACTCCAAGGGACGCACCCATGCGGTAGAATTCATCGATTTTGACCCCCCCCCCCCCCCCCCCCAAATCATCCTAAAATCATGCTTCGTATGACCCCGTTTCCTCCTACGTCATGCTACCATTATCCAGACCCCCCCCCCCTAATTTGAAATGATGTTTGGCGAATGTATGAATTGAACCTAACGCATAAATGTCCCTTGGAGTGGCCGGCGTTGGCCCATCGTGTAGAGGAGCCATAGGAAGACCCAGATCATTTTAAATCTACAATTTGAACCTAATTTGACCTTCTGTGACCTGGCGGATGCCTCTGGCGGCCTAGGTATTAGCCAAGGTGATAATTACACCCCGTTATCTAATGCTCAGTTTGGGGGCAAATAGTAATGTTGCTTCACATTATTAGTCGATTCATATTTATCTATAAAGGGTTGTTTGTCAAAATAAAATTCTTATTTTGTGAATGCTCTAGACATTCATTCTAGATATTGATTATCGCAACTGCCCCATCACTTGCCCCCAAACTGAGCATTAGATAACGGGGTGTAGTGATAATCAAGAATAATATCCCCGTTTATCCTCGGGGTATCGTCTTGGGTCGTCCCATTCGTTTTTCGTCAAGTTCTTAAATTAGTCTTCTTCTGCTTTCGTCACTCATTCTACATTGAAAGCCAGCGACGATTGTGATGAATGTAGAATGAGTGACGAAAGCAGAATAGGACTAATTTAAGAACTTGACGAAAAACGAATGGGACGACCCAAGACGATACCATCCTCGGCCACACGACCACCGCCGAAGGTATACGAGGCGGGGATAAATGGGAATAATTCATATGTAGGCACCTATTCCCATCTGTGCCCGGCCGGTGAGCGTAGAATCCGGACTACTTTTACCTGAGCGTGTAGAGCTAATTGAAGATACTCCTCCGACTGCAAAATAATTATTAGCTCGTAAATACATAAATAAATTAAAAGATTTTATAATTCAGAAAGTAGTGCAAAATATCGCTTATCTCGCGGTAACTAGGTTAATTGCAAGTTTGCAACGCATTGCACGGCAGAGCGCCATTTAATTTCGCTGTCAAATTTGCGGCTACAATATTTTGCACCATTGTTTAGTTTTCCATTGCATTAGCAAATCTTGTCATTAATACTGGATATTGTTAGATGCCGCGAATATTGGTGTATTAGCAGTAAACCGAATATTCGGCCATATCTCGGCCGAAGCGCCGAATATGAATAAAGTATTCGGTAAAACATGTGTTTCGAGTCACATTCGTTAAGTAGCTAACACACTATCGCACCGCACCAAGGTCATTGAGGGACGCACCCATAAGTAAGAGGAAGAAAGCTCTCCCTCTTACTTATGGGTGGGTCCCTCAATGACCTTGGTGCGGTGCGATAGTGTGTTAGCTACCTTATTGAACTCGTCGCGTACACGGTACACGGACATTGTTTGCTAAGTACATGAAAGCGGTTATAGCCCAGGGCTATAACCGCGAAAATCGAAATTCGCAAATTGCGGGCATTTTTCTCTGTCACTCTAATTACGTCTTCGTTGGAGTAAAAGAGAAAGATCCCCGCAATTTGCGAATTTCGGTTTTCGCGGTAGCCGTTCTGTACAGCGATGTGACACGCGATTAGTTAACGAGTTCGCATCACGCGCGCGATTGGTTGATGAGTTCGCATCACGCGCGCGATTGGTTGATGAGTTCGCATCACGCGCGCGATTGGCGCAACTAGTTGCGTTAGACTGCACGATTGACTCGAATTCGTAAGTGACACCGCTGAACTATACTTGCCGCAAAACTAACTGGCCCCTGAGATCATAATGCTATCTCCTTTACCCTTGTTAAGATCGTTAAGATCAACCAAGAGTGAAAGAGATGGCATTATGACCTGACTCGCCACTTAGTTTTGCGGCAAGTGTAGTACTATTTTTATGTTAGTGCTTGTAAGGCCAGTCCTGTGATATATTCTCTGACATTAGGTGTAAAATGCATTCGAAATTCGGCCGAGTATAGTTTCAATAATTTCAGGTGAATTTTTCGGGCTCGGACCCTAATTTGTTAAACAAAAGATATTGTTTCCTTTATGCAGTGGTTACAATGCTTACTGCTAATAGCCCCGACGTAAGTAACGGGAACAAACCCATTTAAAAAGCAAATTTACCATTCTAATTATATGGTTCAAATTCTTGAATCCGCTCATTCGGAGATATCAAATTTTTGCTATCTCTAAAAACAAGACCACCCTAATTGTTATCTGAACAAGCTGTCATATGAATTTGAACCTTAATACTATCACGATAGTTGCTTTTTAAACGACATGGTTGGATGGAAATCAAGAATAATACGTTTTTAACAATTCACTTACATATTTTTTTATAAAAAAAAGGATCAACGTGGGATTAGTAAAATTAAACAATTACCAATTGTTCCAGGCGAGGAAATAAAGACACTATTTTTCCATTTTGTTTCCACCCAGTTGTTCGTGAGACGGGAACGCAGAGGAGTATACCACTTTTCTGCACTAGAGCATAAACGTATCACTTTCTGCGCACCTTTTAAGCCTCCTCCACACTCGTGCGCGAATCGCGGCGCGAAGCCGCCAACGTGAGTGTGGCGTCGATTTTCGCAGACAGCGAAATCGACTCCACACTCGCGTTCGCGGCTTCGCCCGCGATTCACGCGCATAGTCTGGAGGGGGCTTTAGAACAACAACGACCCACTTTCAGAGCATGAGATATGAAAAGGTTTTTGTTTAACGGATTAATACCCGAACTCGAAAAATTCACCTGAGATTATTCAAACTATACCTATTCGGCGAAGTGACCGAATAGTTGCAGAATATCATAGCTTCTCTATTTTTTTACATTTTATTAAATATTATTTTTGTTATGTTGGGGTAAAAAACCGGGCAAGTGCGAGTCGGACTCGCGCACGAAGGGTTCCGTACTATAAAGCAAATCACCCATCCAAGTACTGACCACGCCCGACGTTGCTTAACTTTGGTCAAAAATCACGTTTAGTGTATGGGAGCCCCACTTAAATCTTTGGGTACGGAACCCTAAAAAGAACACTAAACTTACTGCTACGGGTACGGGTATAAGAGGGAGTAGGGTACGGGTTGATCATCAGTCTCTTGTTTGTTGTTTTGAGTAATGGCTGACCGTAACCCTCATTAGACTTGTCTGAAAAGTAGAAATTGAATGCATCATTTGAGCTCTGTCATGTCCTCATGCCTTCTATCGATATTAACCTCTAGCCGCCCATACGTCAAACCTTGCCAAGAAAAAATTAAATTTTATTTTGTCAACACAAAGTTCAAATTAGAATGGAACAGGAGAGCTTTTTATAGGTCTCTGGGCGGCTAGAGGTTAAAGAACCGAAACAGCAAAATACGCAATAATTATTTAAAAAAGTTACATACTTAATTTGCAATTATCCACAACGTAAGCTTTACATGAATTTGTTTTAAAATTGTCCTGTCTGTTTTCCATCTTCCTGGCTTCGTTGGAGACATTTGCTGGAAATAATAAAAAAAAACCTATATCTTCGTAATAGTACCTATATCTATACAGTTATATTGGTTTTATTAAAAGAACTTTGCTCTTTGGTAATAGGTAATCTGCCGGCCTAGCCAAGATTACAATCGCTATCGCTTCGACAGCGAAAAGCATTTTGTCTCTCTATCACTTTTCCATATTAGTGCGACAGTGACAGTTGCCTTTCGATCGCTACGGAGCGTAAGTGTTCGGCATCTTGGCTACGCGGCCTGGGTACATTTTGACGAAACCTGCGTTGTAGATTTAAGTAAGATAATAACGGGGATAGTGGAAGGTGCTGGGTTTAACATACGGCGTTGCGTGAACAAGAGATTTCCTTTGGCAGGATTGGTCCTTAGGACCCAAGGACGAATTTAAGAAGTGGAGCCACCGAGATTTTTAGTGTAAATTTTCAGGGGGGGGGGGGAGGGGGCTCTCTACTTGATCTTGATATCTATGTCATTTTAAGCTACTAGGCCAAGTTTGGTATCGTTTTCGTATAAACCGTGGATGCCGAATTCATTTATAATATCATAATGACACCATTCCGAAGTAAAAACACATAAAATATGAAAAAAATATTTTTATTATTCCTCTTCACGCCTAAACCGCTAAACCAATTTAGTTAAAATTTGGTACAGAGATAGTTTGAGTCCCAGGGAATAACATAGCATACTTTTAATCTCAAAAATCAACCCCTAAAAGTGTGAAAAGGGAGGTGGAAATTTGTATGGGGATCCGCTGAACCCGTAGGATAGTTTTAATTAAAAAAACCCTGCCCTGCTTGTGCTTCTTCCACTTTTTCGGGAGCTGGGGCTTGAAGTGAACTCCGGTAAATGTGAGTTTTTTCCTTGCAGTGCCAACTCACAGCCTTCCTTCTCTTTGTTCTCTGCCCTACTCCCTGGCCTCAAGGAGTTATCTACCCAGAATTTTAACCTTTTGGGTTCCCCGATGTTCCCCGCAGCTATACCTGAAGCCTTCAAGGTGAGAGAGCAGCTTCTTAAGTCCGCTGGTGAGAGGCTGAAAAAGCTCTCGGCTCATGTGGCACTTACTTTGCTAAGGTCCTGCTTTGCCGTTCCCAAGGTGATGTACTTTCTGCGTACTGTACCTGCCTGGCTGCACCCCGGCCATGTGGACTCGTTCGACCTGGTGGTGAAGGAGTGTGCTGAGGGTGTGCTGAATGTCTCTCTAAATCCAGACCAGTGGGACTTGGCTTCGTTGCCTATACGGAGTGGCGGAATTGGCATACGGCGCGTGCGGGATGTGTGTCTTCCGGCTTTCCTGGCGTCGGCGGCGGGGGCCATGGACCTTGTCACTAAGATTTTATCGTTAGATGGTGGCAAGGCAGAAATACCTTTCGCTTCCGCTGCGTTGTCGGCCTGGGAGGCTCTCAACCCGGGTGCGTCAGTGCCTGAACAACCGTTCCGTCAGCGCTTGTGGGACGAGGTCGGGATTAAGCGTTTGTTCGACTGCCTTTTAGGCAAAGCTTCTGGTGCAGAAAGAGCCAGACTGAACGCGGCTTCGGCGCCAGAATCTGGGGCTTGGCTGCACGCCCTTCCCTCCCCGAATTTAGGCACCCTGCTCGACGACGACTCGTTGCGGGTGGCCGTTGCTCTTCGTCTGGGCTGCGATGTTTGTCAACCACATCTATGCATCTGCGGGTCCATGGTGGAGAGTAACGGGCACCACGCTTTGAGCTGTTGCCGATGCGCGGGAAGGTTCCCACGCCACCACGCGTTGAACGACATTGTTCGAAGGGCGCTGGTGTCAGCCAATGTCCCGTGTGTGCTGGAGCCGCCGGGCCTCAGTCGGTCAGATGGCAAAAGACCGGACGGTTTGACTCTGGTGCCGTGGGAGAAAGGAAAGTGCCTTTTGTGGGACGCCACCTGCGTCAGCACATTTGCCGCCACGCACCTTGGCCGCACTGTGAGGTCGGCAGGTGCAGCCGCTGAGCAGGCGGCGTCCCTTAAGAGGGACAAGTACTCGGGGTTAACGAACTACTTGTTCGTTCCCTTGGCTGTGGAGACATCGGGGTGTTGGTGCGCGGAGGCGAAAACCTTTCTCTGGGAGCTGGGGCGTCGCCTGCGGCAGAGGGGTCTCGACCCCCGCTCCGGGTTGTTCCTGGCGCAGAGGTTGTCCATCGCGGTTCAACGCGGTAACGCGGCAAGTGTGATGGGCACCTTTGCGCCGGGGGCGATGCGGGGTGGGTTGTTTGAATAGTTTTTTAGGTTAGTTTAAGTTTAGGTTTAGATGTAATTTATAGTTTTAGATTTCGTAGTTTTTAAGTGAAATTAATGTTTATTAAAATATGAATTGTGAATATTGCCGAGCAGTGTCCGCGATTTAGATAATAGCAACAAGCAATCCCTTTATCATTATTTTAACTTAAACATATATATTTAACATTCGCTTTGTATTTAAATAGGTATTATAGATTTAAAAAAAACTGTCAAAAGTGAAAAGGAAAGTGTAAGATTGCACGGGGAATCAATAACGGCTGAACCGATTGAGATGAAATCTATGTCTACATCTTTGATTTAGTTGAAAATGATACAAAACTTGACAAAGAACCTATACTTAAAAAAATATTAACCTCAGACGTCACCGACCCTTAAAACCTGCATCAAAAATCTGGGTGGCTCCACTTCTTAAATACATCTTAGGAACATAAAGATTGATTTTGCCAAAGGAAATCTCTTGTTCAGTGAAAGCCGTAGTTGACCTTTTTATGGCCTGAGCACACTCCACTAGGAGGCGTTTAGGTGTATAATTTGTTAAGGGCAGGTAACCCGTGCGAAGGCGGGACGGATCGCTAGTAATCATATCAAAATGTACCTATAGTTTGAATAATCTCAGGTGAATTTTTCGGGCTCGGACCCTAATTTGTTAAACAAAAGATGACAAAAGATATTGTTTCCTTTATGCAGTGGTTACAATGCTTACTGCTAATGGCCCCGACGTAAGTAACGGGAACAAACCCATTTAAAAAGCAAATTTACCATTCTAATTATATGGTTCAAATTCTTGAATCCGCTCATTCGGAGATAACACGTTTTTGCTATCTCTAAAAACAAGACCACCCTAATTGTTCTCTGAACAAGCTGTCATATGAATTTGAACCTTAATACTATCACGATAGTTGCTTTTTAAACCACATGGTTGCTTTGGCACGTGGCTGTAGACCGCTCTTAAAAGAAACAAAGGCTTTTGTTTAACGGATTAGCACCCGAACTCGAAAAATTCACCTGAGATTATTCAAACTATACTTCAGACTGAATTGGCCTACTATATAGGAAAGTAAAGTATATTAGGGTAGTTTTAAGGTGTTTGAAAGTAACGAAGTGTATCCATCAGTATCCAGAGGCCGTGAGTTCGGCTCTCACCCAAGACAGTAATTTTTCCACTTTTAAATTTATTCTAAGCTTAATAGCATCGTTCTCTTCAACTCTTAAGGTACATGTCGCTAGGGTCCTCTTGACCCATAATATGGTGGAAAGATTTGCTGGCTATGGATGAGTTCTTGGTGGCTCAGATGGCAGCGCATTGGAGTATCTACTGGATCCAGGGGCCGTGAGTTCACGTCTCACACAAAACAGTAATTTTTCCACTTTTAAATTTATTCTAAGCTTCGTTCGCAGACGTTTCTGCATGTTAAAAATTAAAATTAGTAACGAATAGCTACTATAGTTATTTGTTTTACAAGGGGGCAAAGTTGTTGTTTAACGCTCGTGCTAATATGGATACCCGAGCAAGCGAAAGATTCCAAAATTGAACCACGAGCGTCGCGAGTGGTTCGAAAAATGGAATCTTGAGCGTTGCGAGGGTTTCAAAGCACGAGGGTTAAACAAAATTTGCCCCCGAGTGAAACACAAAATTTTTCACCACACCAACCCGAAGCAAATATTAAATGTAAAATATCAAACAAAATCAAACCAAATCAAATCCAAATGAATGTTATTAAATATTTATCATCCAAAATCATCATTTAAAAGTCAATTCTACCAGCAAACATAAGAAAACAACTCAAAATTTGCATTTTATTACTTTGCCTCACATGTGGATAAAATGCAACTTTGCTATTCGTTTTTGAAGTGCAAAGTAATTTTTTCCGAGCTGGTGTGGTGAAAAAGTTTTTAATTTATGAGAGATTTACGTATACTTGATGGCTTCCACGAGACTCGCATGAACCCAGTAGTGGCCGAGGACCGGTTAGAGACATCCGACAGGAGGTCCTGGGCACGCTGGCTCAACTCGGTCGCTCTTTTACTCTGTTCTTGTGCTGTAATTATGAACAATGTACAGTGATGAGCTGCGAAATTGCATGGATCAATAATGGGGTTGGCCGGTTGAAGTTTTTAGCAGATGACGCCATCATAGCTTGCCCTGTCAATCACTAGAACTGTGTCAATTTTTTGTTTTTTTTTAATCCCTGGATGCCAGCCTATGATGGCGCCATCTATGCAAACCTTTGACAGTTGCCAACCCCATGAATTCATGATTAATTCGCAATGCAATTCTACAGCTCATGGTACTTAGGTAACCGCCAACATCAAAAGCTAATGGAATCGCTCGAATATGCAAGAACGAGAGAGTATTTTTCGATGTTCGCAGTTGGCCCTTTGGACCTCCTCCTCCTCTTTGCTTTGGCCTTTCGAAAGGCTGGTCAACGGGCGCTACCACTCTAAATTAGCATCCTAACAGCAATTTTCCGGTTCCATGTATACCTACCCTTAAAAATAAAAATAAATTTAGATAAGTACTTCCACAATTTCTAGTTGAGTTTAAGTGTAGAAATAAATATAAAATATGTAGGTGGTGCGCTGACGTGCCCAAAATGAGCCCGAGTAGCAAGAAAATAGACTTCTAGATAGGGTAGGTACGTGAGCCACCTAATGCCCCACATTCACACTCCTACCTTGTAGGCCGCCTCGTAGTCCGCCTCGTTGGGTAGGATTGTGTATGGGGGTTGCGGACTACGAGCCGTCCTACAAACGGCTAAACGGTAGGACGGCTCGTAGTCCGCAACCCCCATACAAGGGGCTTAAGGGCGCGCCAGAGAGTCGATCAGCTACAATCTTCACTCAGAGCACACAGTCGCTGTGGCAGATTGCCAGGAGCAGCATCATCATAAAGGATTTTTTTACATTTAAAATATTGTTACATAAAACGATGTCCTGAAATTTCCCAGCATATTGACTACATTTAGGTCAGGCAGCAAATAGGTATAGAGGGAAATGCTTGGGACAGATTTTTAACTTCGTAACTTTGTTTGGACTCGTAGGCCCTTGAGCGGGCGGGGGTTGGGGGTTTGATGGTCCCATTTTTCGGTTTTTCGCTTATAATATCTCAGAAACTATGCGTCCTTGTCACATGATCATTATACAAAATGAAAGCTGATTAAATTTGCTACAAGTTTGATATAGTCGAGTTTTTAGACCGGTAAATAAGTACCTAGCTTGTGTAGTTTTTGAGATATTCGGTCTTGAACGTCTGTAATTTTGCATTACATTTCCTACAATAATATTCACGGTGCTTACGAGGAAAGGAACCCGAAAGATTTTAACTGTTTATTGGGTAGTTTTAGTTATTACTAATCATATTTAAAGACTAAAATGTCCTTTCAACTTTGACGTTAACTTCGCACTCGCAAACTTCACGGTGATTTCGCAGTTTAGTTCGCGCCAAGATGGCTGAAAAGCATCAGCTGATCGAGTTTAACTGTCATTTATCTACAGGGCCCTTCAACACTCGTGCGCCAATCGCGGCGCGAAACCACGAACGCGAGTGTTGCGTCGATTTTGCAGATTGTTCGCGCCTTCGCGCGTTCTCGCGAACTAGCAAGACTCCACATTCTGGCTAGCTCCGCTGACGAGGGCCGAAAAACCGACTAAAAACGGGCAACAAGGCGCAAAGGCGTGAACAATCTTCGCGCCACGATTCGCGCACAAGTGTGGAGAGCCCGCTGTAGATAAATGACAGTTAAACTCGATCAGCTGATGCTTTTCAGCCATCTTGGCGCGAACTAAACTGCGAAATCACCAAGATATCGAAAAACTTGACTGAGTAAAACTTGGAGCAAATTTAATCAGCTTCGATTTTGTATAATGATCATGCCGTTAGAACGCATAGTTTCCGCAATATAAGTGAAAAAAATCGAAAAACGGAATCTCAAACTCCTCCGAAGGGAGGAAAGGGAGGAAAGGGGAAGCCCCGGCCTTTTGATATGTTCACCTCCTAACTAGTTCAATCAAAGTTACGAAGTCAAAAATTGTATTCCAAGCATTTCTCTCTATGCCTTTTTTTGAGAATTCGTTGTCTGGCCTAATTTTGAATTAGGTATTTCTTGTTATCATCAGCGAATTTTTTGTCAGAATTTGCCGCCCCTAATATTTCGCCGCCCTAGGCCCGGGCCTACTGTGCCTTATGGGAAATCCGCCACTGCGGCCATCGGACATCCATGACACCGGCCCGGCGACCGTAATGTAGGTACACATGATTTTAAAATGAGAGAGTTGATTGCACATGAGAAACTATATGTAGGTACCTAGTGTGACAGTGACAGAGAGTCGATTAGAATTGGACACATCCGATAGCAACTGCATGGGCTATAACCGTGAAAATTGAAGTTCACAAATTGCGGGCATCTTTCTCTGTCACTAAATATGCCTAATTCTTTAGAGTAAAAGAGAAAGATCCGTGCAATTTGAATATTTCAGTTTTCGCGGTAGGCCCTCAGGTCTACCACACGCTCGCTTAGCTTACTCGCTCGTTTATGTTGCCTTTTCACTGAGGCGGAGAAGAGATTCGAGGAGATGAGAAGAATCAACCACTCTATGACAGAGGTATTCACATTTCATTCATTCATTTCATTTTTGCTTTCTTTTCGCGTGCCTGATTGTATGGAGATTGAGAATTTTTGCGGGTCATTCACGGGCAGTAGTTTGGAGACAGCAGTTCTAGGACTTTTCTCGCTGAACGAACGAACTACGAGTATGTCCAAAAAAGACTTCTTCGTTACCTTTTTTGGACATACTCATAGTTCGTTCGTAAAGAGATGTAGTATATAATATGTTTGATTATTATATTACTCGACTTGCCCATGAGAATAATGCCATCAGAAGACTGATGGCTGGAGGTGGATACATCCAGCGTAAGATCTTCTCCATGTTCGTTCAGCTCGCTTGTCCCTTTTTTCTTCATTTTGATTCCGACTGCTGTAATTTAATCAATAAATATTTTAGCCAATATTGGTAATATCGCCAGGTTACAGCTTATACAACCAAAACGAACTAATATACGTATTTCTATCACAAATTCAGAGCCATTACTGCCATTAAACAGTACTAGGCAGTATCAAAATAAGATTGATTTGACTTTTTTTTGCAATTAGTGAGTTTTGTTTGTCATCTGGCGATATTCGTGATTTTTTTTATAATGGACAGAGCTAGGGTTGATAGTGACCACTTGCAACGGCACTTCAGACATTGTGTTTTAATTTTTTTTAATGTCAACACGGATAAGGCTTAACACGTTCACTGTCACCATACAAAATGATATGACAAAGTCACACGTCCACGTAACACTTTGAAGTTTGAAGAAGCACTGCTGAAAAAAGCTTCATGATGACATCCCAAGTAGCACAGATTAGCTGTATAGCAGCCGCATAATGAAATACGAATACGCTTGAAGCTGGAATATAAAAGCTGCATATGAGCTGTATAAGCGTCTTTTCAGCTTTTATTACTCTTAAATGGGCACAAATTAAGCAGCCTTAAGTTCACATAGCTACTTAAGAGCGTTGTAGCAGCAATTTAACGGAATTATAAGGGGTAACAGGAGTTATAAGAGGTGTATATTGACTGGGTAAGAGACCACCAGTTACCCTTTATTCAGCTAATATGTCACATGTGCGCCCTAATACCGGGAAAGATTGACGTTGGGCTGAATAAAAGATAATGAATAACATACTTTTACACCTCTGCCTTAAAAAACAGCTATTATTTAGTATAGTGACATTGACGACGAACGCAGAGGTGAACATATTTATACTGAAGCGAAACGTCAAGCGCAACGACACCATAAGTCATTTTGTTAAAGTGTTTAGTTATACATGATCTTTTATATATTAATGCGAGAAAGATGTTTGGGAATGCAAGTTTATTGACATTATATATATATACATTATCTAAGAAAATTTCAGTGCGCCACGAAAATAATCAGTATTTATTTAAATTAATCATATAAATAAGCTATGTATAAAAACTATCTCAGTGGTTTGGACAGAATTATGAGATAAAAAGTTAATAATAAGTTATAAAAAGTACTAAACTAATGATTTAGGTTAAGAACTCATGCACAAAAAAATATTGTTACCCTTAAAAGTTGAAAAAGTAATACCAATTTTGTAGGTTATCTACGATAAAATGGCGGTCAATGTTAAAAAGCAACGTGAACCATTAAAATTCTAATATGCAGCATACGACTGATAAATATACTTAAGTGAACCACTATAAAGTCCAAGTCGTTATTTCAATACACTAGTGAACCTTTAAACAGTTATAAGGCATCTTGTGAACGTTTAAACAGCCGCTATGCAGACAGTCTCAATGGTAGTATATAGGCTGCTTAACGGTAAACATGTTCAGCGCTAAGCCGTATTATGCGCCACATGTGTTCGATTATACGTCTATTGGTTTCATAAATAGTTCACTCGTTCTCCTTTATAATAAGTCAGCGAAATAAAAGCTGCTTTAGCGGTAAACATGTTCAGTGGTAAGCTGTATTATGCGCCCCATATGTTCCATTATACGTCTATTGGCTTCATAATAGTTCATTTGTGCTTCCTTAAAAAGTCACAATAATAAAAGCTGCTTAGCGGTAAACATGTTCAGCTATAAGCTGTATTATGCGCCACATGTGTTCCATTTATACGTCTATTGGCTTCATATTAGTTCACTCGTGCTTCCTTACAAGTCAGCGTAATAAAAGCTGCTTAGCGGTAAACATGTTCAGCGATAAGCTGTATTATGCGCCCCACGTGTTCCATTATACGTCTATTGGCTTTATAATAGTTCATTCGTGCTTCCTTAAAAAGTCAGAATAATAAAAGCTGCTTAGCGGTAAACATGTTCAGCGACAAGCTGTATTATGTGCCACATGTGTTCCATTATACGTCTATTAGCTTCATAATAGTTCACTTGTGCTCCCTTAATAAGTCAACTTAATAAAAGTCCACAATTACCTCCTTATACAGCACATGGCGTAATTTTATCCACTAAACAGACCTTATAACGGTTAAAGCATTTGATAACCCTTAAAGCTGTATAGGGTCGTAGCAAATATACCTTTATATCACTCTTTGCGTATTAATGGTAGTTTTCAGAGCGGTAATGCAGCTTTTAATCAGCCCTAAGCTATATAAATATCACTGTGATCTATTATACAGCTGTAGGACCACGATAGTGCTGTTATAAGTGTCTTAATACGCGCAGAGCGTTAGATAGAACTAAAAGTGATTAGTTATAGAGCTATCTGTGCTACTTGGGATTGGGGGCACCCGGTTATGAACGTGTTAACCGATACCTACCTACGTAACTAGGACCAACATTGATCATGAAATTATATCTAATAAACAAAAGCCATAGGTACAGTCAGCCAAGAAAGTGGTCTACCACTTTTCGACATCTGATTGATAGAGTATAAAAGTGGTAGACCACTTTCTTGGCTGAATTTCTTGGCTGACCGTACATACATATTTACACCAATTTTTTTAAAGGTTAATTAGCTAAAGAATTCCGTTTTATTTCATCGACTCACATTTTTGATTCTCCATGCCGGTATGCACTGCTGCCTCCGGAGACGGGCCCCTTGGCGTTACACATCTACTCTTAGAGGATGCTGGGGTACAAACGAAGACGGAATAATCAGGTTTATGTGGTTTTGGCGGTTTAACCACGTGAGGCCCTATGTGCAAAATATTGTAAGGTATGTACAGGTCGGTTCACGAACACTGGCACGAATGGAATGAATGAGTGAATGAAAATATCTATAGGGCCAATTAGATCCATCTTCTCCATCGGGAGCCTACTAATTTCCTCTTGCAAGGGACGTTTTCCGTTTCACAAAATACCAGAACTATTTTCACGATGTACTTGGTGAATCGGAAAACGACTGTTGCCCGACTTCGGGCGCGTTGGCTAGTGTCGTGATAGCGCCATCGGCAACAAGGACCCTTTTCATAGATAACGTCACAAATATGTAAGCATAGCTAAGGTGGCAGCGATATTGATAGCCTAAACTGTGCAAGTGTTATTCAAACGTCATAAGTTCATAGAAGTTTGACGTTTAAACTAACACTTGCACTTGCACAATCTGGGCTATAAAAATCGCTGCCAAGTTAGCTTGGTCCAACTCTAGACCGTGCAGGCTAGAAATGACACTTCCTACAAAACCGAAGTTTGGCAGCGATTCAAGGTCGAATTATGTAGTCTCTTTTGTAATGTATGGCGCTATCCCTTTCGGCTGTTTAGGGTTGTCAAACTTCAAGTCATTATTGCACGCAAAGGGACGTTAAGTTGTGCCAACCCTAAAAGCCGTAACAGACTACCGCACCGCACCGCAGCGGCGCACCTTGACCTTGATGCGGTGGTCTGTTACGGCTATAATAATCTCTTAGCAATGCTGGGCTATAGCCGAGAAAATCGAAGTTCGCAAATTGCGGGGATTTTTCTCTGTCACTCTAATTACGCCTTCATTGGAGTAAAAGATCCGAGATAGATCCCCGCAATTTGCGAATTTCGGTTTTCGCGGTAGCCGCTCTGAGCCTAAAGCCCCCTCCAGACTATGCGCGTGAATCGCGGGCGAAGCCGCGAACGTGAGTGTGGAGTCGATTTCGCTGTCTGCGAAAATCGACGCCACACTCGCGTTCGCGGCTTCGCGCCGCGATTCGCGCACGAGTGTGGAGGAGGCTTAATAGAGTCGAGAATGCCCGAAAGAATCAGTGTTACCCCACTGATTTGGCTTATTCTTTGAGACTTACCACAAATACTTACCGTTATGACTATCCATCTTGTGAGTATTGGACGACAAGCGTTTTGGCCATATATTTCCGACGATTTTAGTAAAGTCTTTGGTCTCACGAGATCTCGAGGATTCTCCTAAAGTAAAAAACACTTTTCAGCTTCTACTTCTAGTAATTTCAGCTCAAGTAGGCATAGACGGGACATTAATTTTATCACTCGAAATATTTTTTATTGGATAGCAAATTCTGTTCATAGATATATATCTATATATATGCATAACTCTTGCGTACGTAGGACATAGACGGCCTTACATTTTTTTGTAAAGATTGTGTTAAATACATTCAGTTAGACGAGGCACTCAGTTTTCCGGGTCTTGCTAATCCGGCAATTCTTGACTTAGATGATTGATGATGATGATTGTAAAAAGGAAAATAGTAAAATGAGATTGACATAAGTCCAGATAAAATTAAATAAATTAATCAAACAATTAGTTAGGCGTACGTGGAGCTCCCGGGTTCGAGTCCCGATGGGGAACATTTGTATAGCATGAGATGGGGAGATGGGCATGGGTGTTTGTTACAGGATTGTGGGAATTTCTATGAGTACGGAGGGGTATTTGACAATATATGAGAGTAGGTAATTAACTGGAATCTATGGTGCATGCATATGAGCCTCTCTATAATGAATCCAACAGTATTTATTTTCTATATATATAAAGCTTATATTTTCCCATAGATATTTCACATAGATATCCAATCATTCGGCAGTTCCTACAATTCGGCGGCCTTACGGGCAATAAGAATGGGGCATAAATAGGGCCAGTACCGCGGTGTGACATCGCTACAACGCGATTGGTTGATGAGTTCGCATCACGCACGCGAATGGTTGATGAGTTCACATCACGCGCGCGATTGGTCGCAAATAGTTGCGTTAGGCTGCATGATTGGCTCGAATTCGTGAGTGACACCGCTGAACTAGTACCATTAAATTTTTAGTGTCCGTAAGGCCAGTCCTGAGATACGTCAATTATTTTGCTTATACTTTAGATGTAGGTAATGGACAATTGGACAACACTGACGCGAAGGCAAGGGGGTCCTCCTGCTAACAACAGGAGAGGGTCTTCGGGGGCCTATTAGGCTGGTATCACTGTTGTTCACCGACGATAACCGACGCAACCCTGTGTCAAAAGAAACGTGATTCAAACATCCATTTATATACTTAAATAAATATGTTCCTCTATGATATCTATCTATCTATATATATAAATGCAAGTGTCCTGACTGACTGACTGACTGATTCATCAACGCAGAGCCGAAACTACAAAAGCCAGAAAGTTGAAATTTGCACACCTGATTGCATTTATAAAGTGTACAAGAGATAAGAAGCGATTTTGAGAAATTCAACCCCTAAGGGGGTTAAAAAGGGGATGAAAGTTTGTATGGGGTTAAAGTTTTCTTTTAGGCTAGGAATTTGAAACTTCGTAAAAAGATATATTATTAAAATACAAGAAAATTAATTTCAGCGTTTTTGAAAATTCATCCCCTAAGGTGGTGAAAAGGGGTTGAAAGTTTGTATGGATATCAAAAAAAATTTCAAGTGGTGGACTTGAATCTTTGTATTTAGGGATATTATTAGAAGACAGGAAAAGTGATTTCAGCGTTTTGTAAAATTCATCCCCTAACAGGGTTAAAAAGGGGTTGAAAATTTTAATCTATTACAAATGCTTTGAAACTTCGTAGAAAGGCATAATAGCCGATTACAAAAAAAGTGATTGCAACGTTTTTGAAAATTCAACCCCTAAGAGGGTTAAAAAGGGGATGAAAGTTCGTCTTCGGGTGCAAATTTTATTTTAAGCTAGGAACTTGAAACTTTGTAAAAAAGTATCAAATTCAAATACAAGAAAACTAATTTCAGCGTTTTAAAAAATTCATCCCCCAAGTTGGTGAAAAAGGGGTTGAAAGTTTGTATGGATATCAAACATTTTTTCGAGTGGTGGACTTGAATCTTTGTATTTAGGGATATTATTAGAAGACAGAAAAAAGTAATTTCAGCGTTTTGTAAAATTCATCCCCTAACAGGGTTAAAATGGGTTTGAAAGTTTAAATCCATTACAAATGCTTTAAAATCTTTAGAAAGGCATAATAGCCGATTACAGAAAAAAAGTAATTGCAACGTTCTTGGAAATTCAACCCCTAAGGGGGTTAAAAAGGGCAAGTTAAGCAAGGAACTTGATACTTTGTAAAAACTTTTTAAATTAAAATACAAGAAAACTCATTTCAGCGTTTTTGAAAACTCATCTCCTAAGGTGGTGAAAAAGGGGTTGAAAGTTTGTTGGTTTTTTCGAGCGCGGGACTTGAATCTTTGTATTTGGGGATACTATTAGAAGACAATAAAAGTAATTTCAGCGTTTTGTAAAATTCATCCCCTAACAGGGTTAAAATGGGTTTGAAAGTTTAAATCCATTACAAATGCTTTAAAATCTTTAGAAAGGCATAATAGCCGATTACAGAAAAAAAGTAATTGCAACGTTCTTGGAAATTCAACCCCTAAGGGGGTTAAAAAGGGGATGAAAGTTCGTCTTCAGGTGCAAATTTTATTTGAAGCTAGGAACTTGAAACTTTGTAAAAAGGTATTATATTAAAACATAAGAAAACTAATTTCAGCGTTTTTGAAAATTCATCCCTATGGTGGTGAAAACGGGGTTGAAAGTTTGTATGGATATCATGCATTTTTTCGAGCGCGGGATTTGAATCTTTGTATTTTGGGATATTATTAGAAGACAATAAAAGTGATTTCAGTGATTTGTAAAATTCATCCCCTAACGGGGTTAAAATGGGGTTCAAAGTTTGAATCCATTACAAATGCTTTGATACTTCTTAGAAAGACATAATAGCTGATTACAAAAAAAGTAGGTAATAGCAACGTTTTTGGAAATTCAATCCCTAAGGGGGCTAAAAAGGGGATGAAAATTCGTCTTGGGGTGTAAATTTAATTTTAAGCTAGGAACTTTAACTTTTTGAAAATCTAACTAATTCAAGCATTTTTGAAAATCATTCCCCAAGGTGGTGAGAAAGGGGTTGAAAGTTTGTATGAAGATCAGATATTTTGTGATATGAAAATTATAGGTACTAAAGATGTAAAATGTTGAAGATAAGATTCCACGCGGACGAAGTCGCGGGCAACAGCTAGTATTAAATAATCACACTTACTGGCGGTAATGTTTTCTCTGTAGTGCGAAGGCGGGCGTAGTTGCTTGTTCTCTAACAAATTTCCTAGACGCAGATTTGGAGATAATAATTAATTTTAATATTAATTTAAAATAAACCTGCTGTACTAGACCAACAAGAGGAGAGGATAGTGAGGATTTGAAGATGTTTTAAGTGAGTAAGCACATATCTAATTAAGTAAACACGTTACTTAATACTTAAAAAACTGATAGCATGTGGGGCAAAGTAATCAAATGCAAATTTTGAGTTGTTTTCTTATGTTTGCTGGTAGAATTGAATTGGCTTCAGGCTACCTATCTCAATATCATCATTTGAGTCGGTTCGACGGGTTAAGCGTGAAGACATACAGTTACTTTTGTATTTATAATGTTGGTATGGGTAGTATTTCAATTATTTATTCGTAAAATTTACATTTTATACGTCATTTAACATACCTACCTATATACCTACACTAAACCTATTCTATAATTTTGCCGAAACTGGGGCGTTCAAATCCGGCCCTGCTTATTTATAGCTGGTCAAGCAAATCTTGTCAGTAGACAAAAGGCGCGAAATTAAAATTTTCTATGGTACGATAACCCTTCGCGCCTCCATTTTTTAATTTGCCGACTTTTTCTACTGACAAGATTTGCTTTTGACCTACTTTACCTACTTTGATTATTAGGGATGAATTAGGGGTAATTATTTAGGACTTACGGTTAGACTTAGAATAGTCACTCTTCTTCTGAGCATTAGAAGTACAGCGTTTTGTACATAACTTTCCGGTGCTTTTGGAATTGTCGTATTTGCTCTCACGATTTCTCGAATTTACTGCTGAAGTAAAAACACAGCTACAGCATGCGTACTTATTTTCAGGTCAAGGAGTAGCTTAGCTAAATATTTGTGACGTACCACGGCAAAAGGTACCTTATGGCGGCTGGCGCTTACGTCGCATAGCGCCACAATAATATTGGAGCGGCACTAATAATAGCGCCAACCGCCATAAGGTACCTTTCCCCGTGGGACATCACATTTGGTGCATTATCTATGAAAAGGGACCTTATTGTCGATGGCGCTTAAATACGCCACGGTGTCCCGCGGCATTGTATTTAATATGGGACCATCGTTAATAATGGCGTAAGCGCCATCGACAATAAGGACCCTTTTTTATATATAACGGATTTGGACATTCTACGACTCTTCTCTTTTCGCGCATACTCGCACTTTTGAAATATTTGGCGGCTTTGACGTGGCTTACGGGCAATAAAAATGGGCCTTGAATGGGGCCAGTACAGCGGTGTCGTGACATCGCTACAGCGCGATTGGTTGATGAGTCCGCATAACGCACGCGATTGGTTGATGAGTTAGTATCACGCGCGCGATTGGTCGCAACTAACTAACTAACGCAACTGCGTTAGGCTCGAATTCTTGAGTGACACCGCTGAACTGGTACCATTTTTAGTTTTAGTAATTAGTTGCGACCAATAGCGCGCGTAATGCAAACTCGTCAACCAATCGTGCGTGTGATGCGAACTCATCAACCAATCGCGTTGTAGCGGATTCACACCACTGTACTGGCCCCGGTCATGCTTCATTATTTTTGCCCGTAAAGCCAGTCCCTAGATATCTATGTCAAGGGGTCATCCATTAATTACGTCACACGAATTTCTTGGTTTTTTGACCCCTCCCCCCCTCCTTGTCACACTTGGTCACATTTGGCAAACCCCTCCCCCCCAGTGTGACGTCACATTTTTTCTACGAAATCGCCAAATTGAATTAAGTACCTAAGTATTATTAATATTTTATCAAAATATTTTTGACGATGTAAATATTAGTAATTTTTTAACCCAAAACTGCTTAGGAAAGAAAATTAATCGAATAAAAACGATTATCGATTTAATAACTTGTTATTTAAATGTACAGCGAATAAAATGATTTAAATAAATTTTCGGTTACTGATGGTGATGAAGTTAAAGTGACGTCACAAAGTTTGTATCTCCCCCCTCCCCCATGTCACAATATGTCACATTTTCTTGACCCCCTCCCTCCCCCTAAACGTGTGATGTGTAATTAATGGATGACCCCCAATGACTAAAAAGTACTTTACTCACTGTCAGATTCTTGCCGCGTGAGAGAGCGGGTGGCCGAAGAGTTACTGCTACGCGAAAGGTGTCGTTTTTTCCTTGGATCGGTTCCTACGAATATCACTAATTATTCAACATAAAACATTGTATTGTTTCGTGTAGTCAGACCAAGAAAAGTCTGCACCAGATTTGGGAGTTCAGGCAGTGTAAGTGTTATTTTAAACGTCAAACTTCTATGAAATTATGACATATAAATAACATTTGCACTACGTGGCCTATCAAATCCGCTGCAGACTTTTCTTGGTCCGATTTTAGATACCTTTTGGCAGTAGGTAGATAAGGAGAGCTTACCCGAAAACGTTGCACAGTTGTGGAAACTTTTGTATGGACTGACGTTTATCTAACATGGCTATTCATTTTGTACGTTACGTACAAATCATGTAGGTACAAAAAGCCAAACATTTGACGTGCCCCTCAACCGCAAAAATCGGCAGACTGTTTTCTGTAGAAAATGACAGCCAAGGCGTCTCCAGTTACAGTCTATATTGTATAATTCAGTTTTTAACGGAGCTAATTAATACAAATGTACCATCAGATCATCACTCCACATATTGGATCAAGATATTGAACGGATGGGATACCACCCTAATAAGCAACACTCGAGATGTTGTTTTTTTTATATCCTAAAACTGGATTATTAAAAATAAACTAAGAAATATTCAACAATATACTTTATTGTACACATACATACAATATACTTAGACATTTCTTTTACTACAAACTAGTAGTTATCTAATAGATACATACAATAAGACTAAAATGAAGCAATTAAAGTGACATTAAATCTAAATTTTACATTATAATCATATGAGGCACAATTCCATAAAGGCTAAACATTACTATTATAAATAAAAACTTTGCCTCAAACAATTCAACAATACACAGCCAACCAGATTCAACAACTAGCAACACTATATTACGTTTGTTTTTTCGACTCTATGGCAACATCTTCAATGTTGTCCTCTATCTGTGCTATCGAGTCTACAGTCTCTTTTACATTACTCTGTTCGTTAGCATTATCTGTGGTGTGAGCGGTGTTGCTAGTGGAAAATTGTCTAATACCCGAGAGGGTGGTGCTGGAGGGTCTTTCCTTCCTCTTCACGCGGGAGGCGGCCTTCAGTTCCATGTCCACGCAGTGCTCGGCGAACATGTGTTGGAGGGGCGCGTACATGTGCGGGAGAAGGGGCAGGTCGCTGAGTGTTACCTGTGAAAAAATGTTTTATTGTAAGTAAAATAGTTCTAAGTCTTTCTGAATCTGGGATACCAAAACCATCGGAGGTTCGCGAATACACAAACAAAGGGTAAATGGATACTCAATATTTCAAACATGCGCGGTAAAAATCTTGATTTTACAAATGTTTTGTCACTAACCTGCATATTGTCAAACGCGATGCCGACGTTGTTTTCGTTGAGTATTTGCGCGTTGAGGCGCGGCAGTCGCGCGTATCTCTGGCTGAAATGCGTCAGCAGCTGGAAACATATTATTTCATTGACGTGATAACGTCTTATAAATCGATGAACGCCGGTAGCATGCACGAAAAAGTGTCACGTTATGGACAGATCTCCATGGCAACGTTGTGGACAGATCTCCATGGTTACGTTACGGAATGTTATGATAATGTTTTCTTATGACGTTGTCACGCAAAATTATCGTCCGTAAACCGACTTTACAGACAACCATATTTTTTGAGTTACAGAGGTTTTTTTCAGTAAATATATAATTTCGTGATAAAGAGGTGATATTGTTTTCTCTTGCCTTGTATGCAAGGCAAGTCAGAAACCTATACAAATTACAAATACTAGATATTGAAACGATATGAACTTTTTTGTTTAATGAAACGTCACTTTTGACACTAGTTTGACACTGACATATCCGATCCATATCGTTTCAGTATCTAGTATTTGACGTATTTCATTGTTCGGTTCGAATAAAACTGTATGTATCTTGTAAGATGCATTGCACATACCGTGTACTTGGCGTTCATTTTGTGTCCAATATCTATCGCTTGCGATGTCGTCGAGTGCATTTTGACCCTCGCCTCGTCTGCTAGCTCGTCCTCCATCGTCGCCTCGTGTATGAGGATGGTTGAGTCTTGACCTGGAGACAATCAGGGAAGTTATTACAGAAATATGTCAAGTATTGTTGTATTGTGACTTCTTAGTCACAATACAACACTACTACAACGCGCCCGACTATACGCGTAGTATTGTACTACCGAGTTTAGCCCGATACTGATGAGAGCTGCTGACGTCAGAGCTGGCTCTATTAGCCTGTAGTACTCACCAAACTTGACCAGTTGCTCAGTAGGCAGCGTATCGCCACTGTACGTGATCTTGTGCCCGGCGGTGGTGATGGCGACTCCGAACGCATTAGGGCAGTGCGGCACGAGGCAAGTCAGTACCGAGTTTAGCCCGATACTGATGAGAGCTGCTGACGTCAGAGCTGGCTCTATTAGCCTGTAGTACTCACCAATCTTGACCAGTTGCTCAGTAGGCAGCGTATCGCCACTGTACGTGATCTTGTGCCCGGCGGCGGTAATGGCGACCCCGAACGCGTTAGGGCAGTGCGGCACGAGGCAAGTCAGTACCGAGTCTAGTCCGATACTGATGAGAGCTGGTGACGTCAGAGTTGGCGCTATTGGCCTGTAGTACTCACCAATCTTGACCAGTTGCTCAGTAGGCAGCGTATCGCCACTGTACGTGATCTTGTGCCCGGCGGTGGTGATGGCGACTCCGAACGCGTTAGGGCAGTGCGGCACGAGGCAAGTCAGTACCGAGTTTAGCCCGATACTGATGAGAGCTGCTGACGTCAGAGCTGGCTCTATTAGCCTGTAGTACTCACCAATCTTGACCAGTTGCTCAGTAGGCAGCGTATCGCCACTGTACGTGATCTTGTGCCCGGCGGTGGTGATGGCGACTCCGAACGCGTTAGGGCAGTGCGGCACGAGGCAAGTCAGTACCGAGTCTAGCCCGATACTGGCGAGCGCTGCGGGTGTTAAGCCTGGCTCTTCTGGGTCCATCTAAAAGTATCAAAAAATTATACATATTAGATGAAACATATAAATAAAATAACTATATCGAAACAATTACGGGATCGGTAGTCTATGTTAATTAACCAAGCAAAGCGAAGGTCTCCGTTCCTGCTTGGCAAAAATACTTTTGAATGGCTGTCCGGCTGTTCTCCTATACAGGTCGCGTATACCAACAGATTTTGAGAAATTTTGTGAGTAGGTTACAATTGTGTCGAAGTCTAGTCAAAGGTCCCACTTTGTCGCTTACCATAAGGACGAAATTTGCTTGTATCTTTATACGAATAACCTGTCAAAGCGTCCTTATGGCCAGCGATAAAGTGGGACTTTTTGCTTGAAAACGACACAATTATGTTTTTAATTATTATTTTTCAAATTGGCGGAGCCATGGGGGTTCGTAAGGTCTACATACAGCACTGAGAGATACTAGTTAACCCTTTTCCGCACCAATCTACAAGGTTTACCCGAAAAATCCAAATATATTCCAATTAATCCAGCTTTAATCCGCATTGGGCTAGCGTGGGGACTATAGCCCAAGCCCTCTCGCGCATGAGAGGAGGCCTGTGCTCAGCAGTGGGACGTATATAGGCTGAAATGATGATGATGATGATGAATCCAGCTTTAATTCATTTGAAGACAACTCAAATTTCCCAAAAGTGCAATCTAATTTGAATCTTAAATCGGTATGCTAAAGTTGAAATTCTAGTGGCGTGTATGTGGATATCTATATGCGATAAATCTAACACTTACCAGATTCTGATTAGGTATGAGCGTATACTCGGCGGCAATTTTCTCGAACTGTTCATCGTACATGGAGAGCCAGGTTACAATTTGACCAGGCGCTAGCAGCAGTAGGGGAGCGTTCTTCTCTGGCGCGTTGGCGAACGCGGCCGCGCGGGCTTGCAATACTCCTATTAAACCTGGATTATATCACATTTTAAAATGGGTATACAACAAAATTAAAATTTAGCTTAGTAACTAATACAATACTGTCAATAAGCAAAATCTTGTAGTCACTAATTTACCAGCGGAAAAAAATACAAAGATATCGAACGCGGCCGAAATATGAAGGGCGGTGCGAGTTAGAGCTAACTAGTCAGTCAGTCGGTCTACGTCAGGGGCCTGTTTCTCAAAAGCTTGTAACTTGTAATACAAGTGGAAGTCCCTTTCTAACAAAAGCTATCAAAAAGTGACATCCGCTTGTATTACAAGTTACAAGCTTTTGAGAAACGGGCCCCTGGTCGCCACGGAGGTTGGAAGCCACGACAGATATATTTAAATATACTTAGTTAAAACAGGCAGATTGGTTCTATTTTAACAAAACATTATTTATTTTTGGAAAAGGTTTGTCTAGAATTGTCCTATTTTGGCCTATATTGCATAACTTATTTTTTTCACATACCTATGTGATGATCGGCGTGTAGATGTGATATGTAAATAGATTTCAGTGTCCTAAGCAGTTCGTCCACTCTCCTCGGCCCGTAGAACCGGACCAGCTGTCCGAAGGTGCCTTCCCCGCAGTCCAGAAGTATGGTGCTTTGATCGCTGGCAATAAAAACATACTAATGTGAAATATGCTCAGGTCGATAAGTGGCATTTTACAAGCTTTTATTTAGTTTCATCTGACCGTTGTCTGTCTGTCTGTGTGTAATCAAATCTTGCAAGTTAAATTTGATCCACTTCCCGGTTTCCGATTGAGCTGAAATTTTGCATGTATGTATAAATCAGATGACAATGCAATATTATGGTACCATCGAGCTGGTCTAATGATGGAGACAGAAGGTGGCCATAGGAACTCTGTGATGAAACAACGCAACCTAATTGTGTTAGGGGTTTTTAGAATTGTCTCGATGAATATTAGTTGTCCGTCGTAAGAAAAGTACAGTCACCGATAAAAGCTTGTACCAAAAATGAAATTTTTGCCAAAAACTTATTCTACTCGATTCTTTACCACGTGAAATGGATGTCATTGTGTAACTATAACCATTTAGTGATGTCATTAATTAATTCGTTCAGAATTAGTCACATTATTGAATAGTTAAGCTCGGTTTCCCTAGGATAGCGGTGCCGTCATATAGCGGTCGTCTCCATACAAAATAATACGGGTAAGTATGAATGTCGTAGTAACGATGTTTAGGCACTATTTGCTAAGGGCATTTTGCACCATCCCACTAATCCAGGGTAAACCTGGAGTTACCATGGTTACCAGTACAATCTGACACTGGGTCAACGGTTAGCCCCGGGTTAGTGGGATGGTGCAAATGGCGCTGCGGGCTTTTTTCTCTTAAGGCTTGGCCACACACAGAGCGCGACGCAGCGCCGCGTCCGCGCCGCGTCCACGCCGCGCGACCGCGGCACATGCTAACAGGTTACCGACGTCAAACAGACTGCGTCCCGCCGGTATCACGCCCCGCTTCTGTCGCGCCCCGCGCCGCGCGGCCCCTAGCGTCCACGCGGCGCGTGCGCAGCGCTGCGCCGCGCGGACGCGGCGGCCCGCCGCGTCTCGCAAGGTCACGTCAGTAGGATCGGACGTTAGGCAGCGAGCGGTGCGCCGCGTTCCCGCGCGGCCGCGCCGCGTTCACGCGCGCCTTGAGGGCGTGTTGAGAGCGTGAGGCCGGCGCGATCGGCGCGCGCCCTGTTTGACCAGGCTTCGCGTCGGCATCACGCGGCGCTGCGTCGCGCTCTGTGTGTGGCCAAGCCTTTAGCGCAAGACGTCCCGTGCCACTCGATTTAAATTTCTAATAAAACGCAAAGCCCTTTTACATTTTGAACACTAATTTCAGGTACATAGAATTCAAAATCCTGTAAGATTTTGATATCAAATCCAACTCACTCAACATGAACAATGATAGCGCTCGTGTTCCTAGTCTTGCTCGGTATACAGCTGCCGGTACCCAGGAAGACGATCTTTGGATACTCGTTGCTGGAGTGGTAAGCTGCAGAGATGACAGACTCCCCCTGCATAGAAACTTGATTGGGGGGGTCAGTTATCTCTGCAGATTACTGTACATATAATTCAAAACCTGTAAGAAGTTAATATCAAATCCAACTTACTCAACATGAACAATGATAGCGCTCGTGTTCCTAGTCTTGCTCGGTATACAGCTGCCGGTACCCAGGAAAACGATCTTTGGATACTCGTTGCTGGAGTGGTAAGCTGCAGAGATGACAGACTCCCCCTGCATAGAAACTTGATTGGGGGGGTCAGTTATCTCTGCAGATTACTGTACATAGAATTCAAAACCTGTAAGAAGTTAATATCAAATCCAACTCACTCAACATGAACAATGATAGCGCTCGTGTTCCTAGTCTTGCTCGGTATACAGCTGCCGGTACCCAGGAAGACGATCTTTGGATACTCGTTACTGGAGTGGTAAGCTGCAGAGATAACATACCCCCCCTGCATAGAAACTTGATTGGGGGGTCAGTTATCTCTGCATATTACTGTACATAGAATTCAAAACCTGTAAGGAGTTAATATCAAATCCAACTCACTCAACATGAACAATGATAGCGCTCGTGTTCCTAGTCTTGCTCGGTATACAGCTGCCGGTACTCAGGAAGACGATCTTTGGATACTCGTTACTGGAGTGGTAAGCTGCAGAGATAACATACCCCCCCTGCATAGAAACTTGATTGGGGGGTCAGTTATCTCTGCATATTACTGTACATAGAATTCAAAACCTGTAAGGAGTTAATATCAAATCCAACTCACTCAACATGAACAATAATAGCGCTCGTGTTCCTAGTCTTGCTCGGTATACAGCTGCCGGTACCCAGGAACACGATCTTTGGATACTCGTTACTGGAGTGGTAAGCTGCAGAGATAACATACCCCCCCTGCATAGAAACTTGATTGGGGGGGGGGGTCAGTTATCTCTGCAGATTACTGTACATAGAATTCAAAACCTGTAAGGAGTTAATATCAAATACAACTCACTCAACATGAACAATAATAGCGCTCGTGTTTCTAGTCTTGCTCGGTATACAGCTGCCGGTACCCAGGAACACGATCTTCGGATACTCGTTACTGGGGTGGTAAGCTGCAGAGATAACATACCCCCCCTGCATAGAAACTTGATTGGGGGGGGGTCAGTTATCTCTGCAGATTACTGTACATAGAATTCAAAACCTGTAAGGAGTTAATATCAAATACAACTCACTCAACATGAACAATAATAGCGCTCGTGTTTCTAGTCTTGCTCGGTATACAGCTGCCGGTACCCAGGAACACGATCTTTGGATACTCGTTGCTGGACTGGTTATTCGAGTAGCGCAAGTTTTGGACCTCCTCCCGGAACTTATCGAGGCAAGCGCCGAAGCCCTCGACGTCCATGGTCTCCTGGTAGTAGTCTTGGACGTGGAGCTTTGGCTCGGCCGATCTGGAAAGGGATTAAAGAATTAGACCTTAATAATCACAATATAAGAACTAAAATACAGTAATCATGTATTCGACTGTTTCACTTCAACCAATAGCTGCGTCTCTATCAGATTCACATGTCAATCTGTTTTTTGTCCTTTGCTTTGAGCGTCCTATTACAAGAGTAAGTTACTACTACTAAAACCTAAGGGGTCATCCATTAATTACATCACATGTTTAGGGGGGGGGGTCAAGAAAATGTGAAATCTTATGATAAGGGGGAGGGGGAGTTACAAACTTTGTGACGTCACTTTAACTTTATCAGTAAAAAAATATACAGGGCTGTTTGGTACATCGTTTTCCAAATTGAAACGGCAGATAGGTTATAGTGTATACAACATTATTTGCGGTATTTGACGTCTGTCACTCACAACAGCAATACTACGTAAAATGTCTTGCACATCGAAATCACAAAGGAAAACAACTGCACTGCAAACGTTTACGTTCTACGTCTTTTTTTTTTTAATTTTAGGGTTGGCCGGTCACCATCGTTATGAATCGGTAGTCGTCTAAGTAAATCAATATGAATTTTTCATTTTTCTTTTAATAAAAGTAAGGAAAAGGTGGATAATTAACTGTAAATATGGATATATTTATCGTCACCTAACAGACAACAAATTTGACACAGAAATAACATAAATAAACTTTAAAATAGATCCCCAGTTAGTTTACATTTTGACGATGGGTGCGACCTACTCGGTCGGTGTATTAAATGCATTTACCTTGCGGGAAAACCATATAATTCTAGCTTTATTTAAATCTCAAATAAAAATTCATTATACGTCACAATTCGATACCTCAGTCTACGTGCCATTCAATCGTAATCGCTTGCTGTGACAATCGATTTGGGTTAGTTACATCTCTATATACGTCAGTCACAATGTGTCAAATAACGCAAATAATATTGCATACAGTATAAGTCATTTGCTATCTTCTCAGGCCTAGAAATTTTTAATTTGGTGCAAAAAAATGTTTTCACTTCTATGACAGTTTTTCGTAAATTTCAAATTTTTACTTGCGTAGTAGTAAAAAAAAAACATGGCCAATTTTGTTTTTCTAGGCATGAGAAGATAGCAAATGACTCAAGCTATCTGCCGTTTTAATTTGGCAAACGATGTACCAAACACCCTGTATACCGCCTCCCGGCTTTCGTAGTATATTACATTGTTGTTGCTGTCTCATTCTAAAGAATAGTTGCGTTTCTATAACTCACCTGTCAATCTCCCTCTTGGGCCGTAGATGGAACATGGTAAGCGTCCTCGCAGAGTAAGTTTTCAATTTTTGTCCCTCTTCCTCTTCAGTCGTTTCTTTCGGCGGGCTGAGCTTATTCTCCGTGTTGATAATATTCTGGAACTGGGCCATGGCGATCTAGAAGCGGTTTAGTGACGTCATAGCAAGAAGCGATAAGCGAGCGTTTAGAAAAACACAAATGTTGACGTTTTTTGTGACGTTTTGTGTGACGTCTTTACAATAAGGAATAGTCAGTATAGTGGACAGTGGTATTAAAGATAAATAAATAAATAAATACTATGCGACATTTTTACACAAATTGACTAAGCTCCACGGTAAGCTCAAGAAGGCTTGTGGGTACTCAGACAACTGTATATATAGTTTTTTAGATTAAGATCCCATGTAAACCGTATTTTGACGAATAAAATATTGATTGATTGATTATAATATGTATATAAATACTTAAATACATAGAAAAACAACCATGCCTCAGGGACAAATATCTGTGTCATCACGCAAATAAATGCCCTTACCGGAATTCGAACCCGGCACCATCGGCTTCACAGGCAGGGCCACTAGCCACTAGGCCAAACCGGACGTCAAAATGCAAATGCAATATATTAAAAAAATATCATTTTTTTCTTGTGATTTGGCTGTTTATTTTATTTTGTAAATGATTGAAATCCACAAAGCCATGCATGCTAAGCCAAAGCGCTTACACCATTAAATAAATGTGGTCTGCTTCTGCTTCTACTAATTTACTATCCAGTCAAAGTATCGTAATGTGACGCCGCAGGTAAGTAGTACTTGCGGTTTTACTTAGTAGTAATCAAAGGATTAGCCGCTCGAAGCCAGCTACAAATCGAACGACTATACCCAGAGCGCCGAGATGACGTCACGAGGCAAGGTGCACAGATATTGTGACCGGATAGTAGCTTAGCTTACAGAGTCAATAAACTTGAAGTTTTTGCTATTGCCTGTAAAGATTTTGGCTTTTATGATTGAAATAATTCTTGGAACACTTTAAGGTTTAAATTAGTTTACTCAAATATGCAGCGACAACAAGCCGAAAGGTAAAACTTTATTGACCCAGCATCTATATTAATTACACAAACGAGTCTACCGCGATATAATTTCACAACTGAAACAGAGATGATGTGAGATGGTGCAACTCAGCTGAAACGTCGGAATTTAAGGTAAAAACCATGAAATTAGACCCGTTACGAGGCGGTAGACCCGTTTGTGTAATTAAATATGTGTACGAAACGCGAGAGTTTAAAGTGTTATACAGACCCAGCAAAAAAACAAGATCAACTCACCCTATTTTTCAGATCATCGATGCCCTTTATTTTGTTGGGACTGTTGGTCCTGCACATGGGAGGATGGGTACCCCAGTCGGCTGGGATGCTCGGGTCCTTAAATCAAATTCAAGAGCATAACAATAAAGCTGGTAAGGAACAGGTACACCCCTTTAACATAGACTGTCTCACTCTAACATTATGAGCTTGGCACAAGGTCTGGGGCATTCAAGTCTTCTTCTTCTTCCTCGCGTTAGCATGGGAACCGGGGTTCACTTGACAACTAATACCAAGAATTAACGCAGGCACTAGTTTTTACGAAAGCGACTGCCATCTGACCTTCCAACGCAGAGGGGAAACTAGGTCTTATTGGGATTAGTCCGGTTTCCTCACGACGTTTTCCTTCACCGAAAAGCACCTGGTAAATATCAAATGATATTACGTACATAACGTACATAAGTTCCGATGGTGGTAACAAGTGCGATGGACAGCTTCGGACCCACGAGTGGCGAGTTGTTGGGCCGAATTTGTCCATAGGACAAAATTACTTTTGTTTTGCAATTTCTGTAGGACTTAAAAGTTTCGTGTTATAGAGCATTTACCTTGAGTAGTGGGAAAACCTCAGGGTCTAACAGATGTAGCTTGTGCTGAGTTCGGTGGACGGCTTCGGAACCAAGACACGAGTTCTGCGAGTTGAGTATGAGGTGACGTGTTCTTGGGCCGAATTTCGTCATGAAAGCTTGGTAGCTGTGGAGAAATAAATAATAGTACTAGGTACATAAGGTTCACTCTCTAACAAAAACGCCTAGCATGGCTCAGAGGGGGTTTTAGCTTCATAAGATTTGTAGGTAGTTAGTAGAACTATTATAATTTTATTAGGGTTCCGTACCTCAAAAGGAAAAAACGGAACCCTTATAGGATCACTCGTGCGTCTGTCTGTCTGTCCATCTGTCACAGCCTATTTTCTTGGAAACTACTTTACCAATTAAGTTGAAATTTGGTACACATATGTAAATTAGTGACCCAAAGATGGACATGTTTTTTTATAATTTTAAAATACATAGGTTTGAAGTTATTTAAGAAAGTAGCCAAAAAATGACCATTCCCCCTTTATCTCCGAAACTACTGGGTCTAAAATTAAAAAAAAAATACACAAAATAGTTGTTTACCTATAGACAGCTATAGATGACTGGTAAACTATTAGAAATGTGCAGTCAAACGGAACCCTAGAAACGCGAGTCCGACTCGCACTTGGCCGTTTTATTTTTATTTTTCTGAAGTAAGATTGGAAACTTACGTTTTATGGTGGAACACCTCAGGAGGCGACAAGTGGACGATGAGTGAAGGTATGCTTTCTGGTAAGTTGGTGCCGTTGTCGAAGTGCGCCGCGAACTGCTCCTCGCAGAGGTAGCCGATTTCTGGCACTTCCAGAACTGAAAAAAATGAAGTCTTATAAATATGTAAGTAGACCATTTATCAGGTCATTTACCAGGGTATCCCACTCTTCAGCTGTCCCAGGAAATGTCTAAGAGCCTGCTATGTTCAAAAGCGAACCCTATTTCTATAAAGACAGGCCCAGGGTCGTCCGGCGTCTTGACGTCTTTGGACAACACTTATGTACCATCGGCTAGTACCTACTACATCTATTGCTCTTTAGCTGTCCCAGAAAATGTCTAGGCGTTTGTTATGTTCAAAAGTGAATCGTAATTCTATAAGTTAAGATTGTTTTTTGTTTGCACTCACCTATAAAGACAGGCCCAGGGTCGTCCGGCGTCTTCACGTCTTTGGACAACACTAAAGTAACATCGGCTAGTACTACATCTATCCCGCTCTTCAGCTGTCCCAGCAAAGGTCTAGATGTTTGTTATGTTCTAATGTGAATCCTAGTTCTATAAGTTAAGGTTGTTTTTCGTTTGCACTCACCTATAAAGACAGGCCCAGGGTCGTCCGGCGTCTTCACGTCTTTGGACAACACTAAAGTACCATCGGCTAGTACTACATCTATCCCGCTCTTCAGCTGTCCCAGCAGCGGTCCTGGTCGCACTCCCTTCTCGACGCACTTGGCTAAGTCTAGCGTGCCTAGACGTTTCTGGAAAAGACGGTCATTTTTGTCTGTGTACCATAGTCTAATAAAACAAGGTCTTCTCTTCCCAGAGTGACACAAGCCTACGTCACAATAACATGGCCGCTATGTGGTTAAAGTCAGGTCGTCCAGTAACAGATCCAGGCGGTATTGTATTTGGTTGGTTAACCAATAAATGTTATAACTACCCGAAAATGTACAAATTGTTTGTTTACTTTTACTTAAATACCTATAGATACAGACTATAATGGCCTGAATTATGAAGAGAGTACTCACCTTTAATGTACAAATGTACGCAACTGTTTGAAGTTTCATAAATTCGTCCTTTTTCTTGTCACGGGGATCTAAAAGAGAAATATTACGAAATTATAATTATGCCTTTATGCGAAACGCGAGCTAAACGCTGTTTTACATTTACTAAACCTCATAGTTACTAAAATTCAAAGAGTTATTGATTGCATTTTGAATTCCAAAATAGTTGAAAAGTCTAAGAAAATATCGTGCCTCCTGCTGTACTTGGTACTATGCCATATGTTTTGTGGTCATGTGGATTGTCAAACGTCAACTTTTGTTTGATAACTAGGGGATCTAGGGCCTAAGATAACAGTCGTATGCAGAAAACAAAATGACATGCTATTTTCTTTGTCACTCTTCCATATGAAGCGCTGGTGGCCTAGCGGTAAGAGCGTGCGACTTGCAATCTGGAGGTAGCGGGTTCAAACCCCGGTTCGTACCAATGAGTTTTTCGGAACTTATGTACGAAATATCATTTGATATTTACCAGTCGCTTTTCGGTGAATGAAAACATCGTGAGGAAACCGGACTAATCCCAATAAGGCCTAGTTTACCCTCTGGGTTGGAAGGTCAGATGGCAGTCGCTTTCGTAAAATTGATGCCTACGTCAAATCATGGGATTAGTTGTCAAGTGGACCCCAGGCTCCCATGAGCTGTGGCAGAATGCTGGGATAACGCGAGGAAGAAGAAGACTCTTCCATATTAGTGGGATAGAGACAGATAGCGTTTCGTTTCGCTTTTCTGCGAATGAGTCATTATGCCTTAGACCTTCTGAGCAACGCAGCTGTCATATTCGAAGCAAAAATTGTCTTATGGCTCCTCTACACGATGGGCCAGCGCCGGCCACTCCAAGGAACGCAGTCATGCGGTAGAATGAGATAGCAATATCTACCGTCTAACGCATAAATGCGTCCCTTGGAGTGGCCGGCGTTGGCCCATCGTGTAGAGGAGCCATTAGACAGACACCCTATAATATGAAAGAATCTTTGCGGAAAAAAAAATCTACAACTAAAGTATCCCAATAATGACAAACGCCTGCTATACTATTGACGTTGACAGCCGGAAGGGCCAACTCAAAGAGGCACAATGAGCCATTTCAGTAGCAATACTAACTATATTCTATATTTAATTGTTACTTTTACTGTTGTGAATGAACTGATGCAACGAATTATTTGAACCTGTGACGAATCTACAACTAAATTTAATGTTATAGGTACCTTTACGCCTTTACATACTATGATCAAAAACAAAATAACTAGACAAATAATTTAGGAGCTTCTAATGAACCCTTTGCTTTATAATCTTAATCTCTCTCTACTAGTGACGAGAGTCGATTGTTACTTGTTTTTATAATAAATAATATACCACGACTCCGATAGCGAAGGGACGCCTCGCCTTTTTGTAGCGGTGAGCGTGGTTTACGTTGTCGTTTATCTGTTACATTCGAATTTCAAATCTGTTTATAGTCATATGGTTTTAAAATGTAGGGATCCACATGCAATTCATTGGCAGGTAATCTCTCATATTCAATTACACAAACGGGTCTACCGCGATATAATTTCATTGTTTTTACCTTTAATTCCGACGTTTCAGCTGAGTTGCCCGTTTGTGTAATTGAATATGTGTACAAAACGCGAGAGTTTAAAGTGTTATAGGTAATCTCTCAATTGGATTCCGACACTTTAAAAACATACGACTATAGGCCATGTTGCATAATAAACTACAACTAATATTACAAGCGGAACTCCTTTTCTAATAAGTGAAATTAGCAAACGCAGAACGCAGGTTTATATAAAATTTTCGTTCACGCGGCATTTCGGTGAAAATTTTAACAAACGTTTGCGTTTGTGTATCAACGTGAAAGGAGGCTATTTTGAAGACAATTAATTTTTATGCATAAAAAGAGTGTAGTTTTAATTTTTAACTTACTTTATACTAGTTATGTAAGTACTTAATAAAATAATTAGAAAAAACGTTGTCAACGTATTTTTGGGCCATCCTGTATAAAAATTGCAAAAAATAAAAGAAACGGTCGTAAAGTAACAACATTTTTTGTCGATATCGGTGTACTATACCTGGACTCCTCGAAGACCTTGGCGTCGTTTTCCCCTCGCCCTCCCCCACCGTCCCGCGTTTAGATTTCCTCTCGCCCTCGCCCTCCGCCCCGCGTTTATAGTAATCCGTTTTGTCGTGTATGAACTGCTCGTATGTGAGCGAGGGGACGTCGCCGAGCCTGGGGCGCTTGGGCGGCTGCGGGGGTATCTCTGGGAGCAGAGTCAGTTGCGGCAATCTAGGGATAAATAGGCTTTATAGTTCATTTTTTTTATTACAAATGGGCTTACTCATGGCCACAGACTAGCCGAGACGTAGACGTAGCCTACGATATAGTTTGTTCGTTTGTCAAATGGCTCCTCTACACGATGGGCCAACGCCGGCCACTCCAAGGGACGCATTTATGCGTTAGAGGGAGCAAGTGATATTGCTATCTCATTCTACCGCATGGCTGCGACCCTTGGAGTGTCCGGCGTTGGCCCATCGTGTAGAGGAGCCAAAAGTTGTGTATACCTATATGAAGTTTGACCTGATCCACTGTCATACGCAATAATCATAAAATAATGTTCAGCACACATAATATTTAGAATTTTCTAATTGGAATTACAGCATTACTTATTGAATGTGATTTTAAAAACCATATTAGTACATGTACATACTGTACCATGACATTAAAATATAATTGGCAGAAAAAAAAACCTGGTTCCTGATATGGACATTCGCTATATAAGTAGTTCATTTTTTTTATAGTTGGGGAGCCGACGATGCTAAATGTGTAGTTACTCAAGCGTCGTATAGACCTACTGGAATCGAAATATTAGATGATAAGAAGAAAAAAGTTATATAAAGTTTTTTTTCCAGGAAGCCGGAAAGCGTCTACATTTTTTTTAAATTTCGGGAGGTTGGTGGAGGGTTAAAATATCGTTATAAAGTTATTGTATGTAAATTCAATGTTGACGAGTGCCCGTTGCTGAATACTAGATACATAAGGAAACTATTTGACCAAAAGTAGCAATTTGAAAGGTCAGGAGTAGGTTTACAACTGTCAAACTTACAGGGTGTCAAACAAGCTGTCCGTACTGCTACTGTGCATGCTGTCCGTACTGCTGTATTAATATTTATAATACTAGTATACGAGTATGGTGGAGGGTAGACTTAGTTTTTCTGCCAACAAACTGTTCTGCAGTTTGGCAGATAACTGCGTTTTGTTACACTGTATTTTTTTATGGATTTAAAAAAAAAGACTTACAGGTGCACATATTTGATGGTCATAACACTGTCCTCGAAGTCTTCTGTAGGGCTGCATGGCGCCATGGACACCTGCATCTCTTTCATTATGACGAATCTTTTTGTCGCATTGTAAAGGTCATCCTGAAAAGGTATGTAAATATTCATGTACAGATGTAGTGCATAATTATTTTCCATCGTTTTTTCACGGGAACGTAAGAATGTGTGTTGCTATTTCAGTCAGTCTCGGTACAAAGACTGAAGTAGCATAAAAATACGAAAGCTCCTAGTAGACAATTTAATGACAAGAACTATGAGTAACTGAGAGTTTCTTTTATTTTTTGGCATTTTTATTATTGTGACCTTTTTAATTATTTGTAGTCAGGATCGCGAGCCCTTTTCATCCTTATAAGAGAAAAAAAGTACCCTAAAATTTCCATACATTTTTCAAACTTTCCTTTTTGTTACCGCCATACAAAGTATATGGGCAAATGGTAACACAATAGAAAAAAACTCTGGGACATTTTTTTATCCAATCAGGATTGAAATAGCTGGTGATTCTGAGCAGAAATAACACATAAGTGGCAAAAAAGGTCACAATATATAAAAATGGCAAAAAATAAAAGAAACGCTAAACTATGCCTTATCTATACGGTCTTACATAATTTGATAATAAATCAATATTCTTACCAAACCCTCAGGTCCATGGAGTGTGATCTTTGGGACCCCAACATCCTGCAGCGTCAACGACAGTCCCGGCAGACCTCCAATATTCTTCCAAGTTTTACTTGTGATGAATACATGCTCCAATCTTGACAGTTTTACTTTATGCTCATGTGCCAACCTTTGGGTGCACTCTCCGCAGTTGAAAAGGTACCTGTATTGAACATGTAGATTTTTACATCATCAAAACTGGTTGGTTATTCGATTGCATTAATTTGTGTACAAATAACTTTTGAAATACATAAATTTATGCAATGAAAATGTGGGACATTGGTTGAAAGAAGACCACTTAATTTATTTTTTAACAAACATATTTGATAAATTTAATATAGGTATGGAATACAGAGGAATAATACTAGTTCTCAGGTAGCTATAAAATATCAAACTATAACATAGTAAAACGATTGCAAAACCATCCTGATTTATGATGCAATACTAAGGTAATAACACTCTTAATAAGAAGAAAGTCCTTTAATATTGTGCATTAAAAATATGTTAACTAATTGTTTAAAGAAATGACCATCGAAAAGATTAATTAATTTTGACGACTTTGTGCCCGGCGCTGTCGAGACAGCTGGGTCCTGGGGACGGGAGGCACGAGAGCTTTTCAGGGTGCTTGGAAAGCACCTCAGAGAAAAGGGGAATGATCCCCGTTCTGAGTCATGGCTAGTCCAACAGCCATACAGCGCCATACAGCGGGGTAACGCTGCTAGTGTGATGGGACCCGTTCTGAGCCATGCCGGGTCCAAACCGGTATGGCTTAGAACGGGTTTTAGTTTCTTAAGTTTTATACATACATAATATGTAAAATTGAATAAATTTATTTTTTCTTATTAAAAAATAAGCTAAATATGCCATTACAAAAAAAGAAAAGCAATTCTACAAGCTATGCAGTATATGTGTTACTGCTTGTAGCATATTGAATGTTGCACTTACCGTTTCTGATCAGTGAAGAGATAGAGCGTGTTAGGTACGCCACGAGCGCCAGATCCCAGCACTTGTAAATAAACGGTGCTAGGGCCGTACTTCTCCCCCTTCTTCGAGATGGTCTGCCGCTGCTGCTGCGCCTCCGCTATCCGCGCAGTGTTAGCCTTCGGCATGTTGGCTAGAAATTCCAACAGTTTTTTATTACTACCGTTCTTGAAATAACGAACGCTACTAGTTCTAGCTAATCTAAATACACTTGAACCGTACATGTGTTTTAAGGTTATATTTATTGTGAACCAATGTTTACAAGCATTTGAGATTTACTGAAGTTTAATTATTGTTTCGCCATATGACCATGTTAAGTTTTTATTAGTTTTTAGAGTATTTTTAGATTTTTAGACATTTTAAGAAATCTCCGAATTCTTCTTTTATTTTGCTGTCTTTTTTGACAGTCAGAGTCAGACAGTCACGAAATTGACAATGACAGCTGTTGTTTACTTAAGGCATTTACTCACGTATGTACCAATTTTATATCATAATCATTGAGTATTATATTCTTTGATCATAATTTACTTGGTCCTTATTAGGCACACATTTATTGATATTAATTTATATTGTTTTATATGTAATCAAAGAATGAAAAAATTAAATGTGACACTGGTTGATGGGAATATTTATGAACTTTTATTGACATTGCCATACGTAAATTATTAGTCGTCAATGGAGTTGGAATTTATTGAAATTTAATGATTAGTGTGGCAACATCGAATTAGAAAAATGGCGTTTGGTACAGCTGTGGGTTGCGCAATTTTTATGTAAATGTGCATGAAATTTATAATAAATTCGAAGTTTGAAGTGCAACAAATTATCGCGAGACAATAAGTGAATGTTTTGTAAAATTTACACTGTGAATTGTAGGATAAATTAGTGTTTTTTCGTTTCACAAAGCTGTGATGGACTGTGTATTTTTTGTGTTGTGGTGATGTTCGGAAGGTAATAAATAATGAAACGAAAAATCATGCGGCTGTGCAAATAATGTTACAATGATGGATAAGTTATGGGTGGTGTTGTTAGTGGCCTTGACCGGCGCACACTTTGGGCAGGGATTGCCGCTGCGTTCGACGCCGCACAGCTACCCGCACAGTAAGTCAATTTACACTTCATATTATCATGTTTTTGCTAATTTACTAGTAAAAACTACGTATTCATATGCTAAATCCAGTCGCAGATAGATGACAAGCCATTGCAAACTATTGTACTATTAACATATAAGATAAATCTATTGTAAATTGGACACCAAGAATACCAACATTTATTCCTGACCGTAGGCAGTATATAAATGATAACACCACCACTAAACTGATTGTACTCTACATTTCTACATCGCTGTTAAAAATTTACATTATTAAATTTTGTAGTAATTTGAAAATTCTATTTTTGAACAATACATTAAGGCACAATTATTCGAAAATCAGAAATACCCTCATTTTGGAAAATGATCTATTCCTATCCTTATTGGAATTAATTAAAATCTAACTTCTGAAACTTTGTATTGTTAAACTAAACTACACTAAACTTAACTTTAAAAGCTAACCTATATTTTAAATAACAACATTATACTTAATTCTAGGACAGACTATTATTCAATGACATAGAGATATAATAAAGTCTAGTTAGTCCTCTGTGTTAGAAAATCCTAAATTGTCCAGAAAAGTGTAGTCCCATCTGGAAGAAAAGATGTAATTTTTGTACTTTAACCAAAGGTGTGAAACTCTTCCTGTCAGGCATTCTCGGCTCTGTTCGGCTCAGCATTGCTCCAAGCAATTATTAGGGTTGAATGAATGAAATAGCCTTTATTTCAGATAAGTATTTTGTAGTACATTTCATTTTGTTGTTAACTTATATATATATCTAATCTAAATTTATATCTGTATGCCTTTTGTAGGCAAAGGCCTCCCCTAACTCTTTCCATTTATCCCTATCCTTTGCTATTGTAGTCCAGCAACCTCCTGCTGCGCTCTTAATCATGTTCGTGAAGTTGACCGCCCCATATCGAGTGCCCGCAAATGGCATATCTATATCGTTAGTTCATCGTTAGTTCACGTTAGTTCAGTATATTAAATCGTTAGGATCCGACTACAACATCGATTTTTTTAAAAAACAAAAGTGGGGAGGTCAACTTCACGCTACCGCCCCAAAATCGATTTTATGGTTTTTATCAATTAGAATCGATAGATAATCGTTAGTTCACGTTAGTTCAGTATATCAAATCGTTAGGATCCGATTCTAAGTATTTTTTTTTTTCAATTTTGTGGGGCGGTCAACTTCACGTGAAGTTGACCGCCCCATATCGAGTGCCCGCAAATGGCATATCTATATCGTTAGTTCATCGTTAGTTCACGTTAGTTCAGTATATCAAATCGTTAGGATCCGACGCATAACTTGTGTACGAATTTTTTTTTAAAGTAGGGGAGCGCCAACACCGTCTTCCGCTCCAAAACTGTATTTATGGTTCCATATCAATATTTATGGTTCCTATCAATTGGAATCGATATGTAGTCGTTAGTTCATCGTTAGTTCATGTTAGTTCAGTATGTGAAATCGTTAGGATCCGATTACATTACGTATTTAAAAAAAATAACATAAGTGCGCGGTCAACTTCACGCTACCGCCCCATAACCGATTTTATGGTTTCTTTCAATTAGAATCGATAGATAATCGTTAGTTCACGTTAGTTCAGTATATCAAATCGTTAGGATCCGACGCATAACTTGAGTGCGAATTTTTTTAAAGTAGGGGATAGCGCCAACACCGTCTTCCACTCCAAAACTGTATTTATGGTTCCTATCAATTGGAATCGATATGTATAATGTTAGTTCATCGTTAGTTCATGTTAGTTCAGCATGTGAAATCGTAAGGATCCGATTACATTACGTATTTTTAAAAAATAACATAAGTGGGGCGGTCAACTTCACGCTACCGCCCCAAAACCGATTTTATGGTTTCTTTCAATTAGAATCGTTAGTTCATCGTTAGTTCACGTTAGTTCAGTATATTAAATCGTTAGGATCCGACTACAAGATGGTTTTTTTTTTAAAACGAAAGTGGGGAGGTCAACTTCACGTGAAGTTGACCGCCCCATATCGAGTGCCCGCAAATGGCATATCTATATCGTTAGTTCATCGTTAGTTCACGTTAGTTCAGTATATCAAATCGTTAGGATCCGACGCATAACTTGTGTACGAATTTTTTTTTAAAGTAGGGGAGAGCCAACACCGTCTGCCGCTCCAAAACTGTATTTATGGTTCCATATCAATATTTATGGTTCCTATCAATTGGAATCGATATGTAGTCGTTAGTTCATCGTTAGTTCATGTTAGTTCAGTATGTGAAATCGTTAGGATCCGACTACATTACGTATTTAAAAAAAATAACATAAGTGGGGCGGTCAACTTCACGCTACCGCCCCAAAACCGATTTTATGGTTTCTTTCAATTAGAATCGTTAGTTCATCGTTAGTTCACGTTAGTTCAGTATATCAAATCGTTAGGATCCGACTACAAGGTGGATTTTTTTTAAAAACGAAAGTGGGGAGGTCAACTTCACGTGAAGTTGACCGCCCCATATCGAGTGCCCGCAAATGGCATATCTATATCGTTAGTTCATCGTTAGTTCACGTTAGTTCAGTATATCAAATCGTTAGGATCCGACGCATAACTTGTGTACGAATTTTTTTTAAAGTAGGGGAGCGCCAACACTGTCTTCCGCTCCAAAACTGTATTTATGGTTCCATATCAATATTTATGGTTCCTATCAATTGGAATCGATATGTAGTCGTTAGTTCATCGTTAGTTCATGTTAGTTCAGTATGTGAAATCGTAAGGATCCGACTACATTACGTATTTAAAAAAAATAACATAAGTGGGGCGGTCAACTTCACGCTACCGCCCCAAAACCGATTTTATGGTTTCTTTCAATTAGAATCGTTAGTTCATCGTTAGTTCACGTTAGTTCAGTATATCAAATCGTTAGGATCCGACTACAAGGTGGATTTTTTTTAAAAACGAAAGTGGGGAGGTCAACTTCACGTGAAGTTGACCGTCCCATATCGAGTGCCCGCAAATGGCATATCTATATCGTTAGTTCATCGTTAGTTCACGTTAGTTCAGTATATCAAATCGTTAGGATCCGACGCATAACTTGTGTACGAATTTTTTATTTATGGTTCCTATCAATTGGAATCGATATGTAGTCGTTAGTTCATCGTTAGTTCATGTTAGTTCAGTATGTGAAATCGTTAGGATCCGATTACATTACGTATTTAAAAAAAATAACATAAGTGCGCGGTCAACTTCACGCTACCGCCCCATAACCGATTTTATGGTTTCTTTCAATTAGAATCGATAGATAATCGTTAGTTCACGTTAGTTCAGTATATCAAATCGTTAGGATCCGACGCATAACTTGAGTGCGAATTTTTTTAAAGTAGGGGATAGCGCCAACACCGTCTTCCACTCCAAAACTGTATTTATGGTTCCTATCAATTGGAATCGATATGTATAATGTTAGTTCATCGTTAGTTCATGTTAGTTCAGCATGTGAAATCGTAAGGATCCGATTACATTACGTATTTTTAAAAAATAACATAAGTGGGGCGGTCAACTTCACGCTACCGCCCCAAAACCGATTTTATGGTTTCTTTCAATTAGAATCGTTAGTTCATCGTTAGTTCACGTTAGTTCAGTATATTAAATCGTTAGGATCCGACTACAAGATGGTTTTTTTTTTAAAACGAAAGTGGGGAGGTCAACTTCACGTGAAGTTGACCGCCCCATATCGAGTGCCCGCAAATGGCATATCTATATCGTTAGTTCATCGTTAGTTCACGTTAGTTCAGTATATCAAATCGTTAGGATCCGACGCATAACTTGTGTACGAATTTTTTTTTAAAGTAGGGGAGAGCCAACACCGTCTGCCGCTCCAAAACTGTATTTATGGTTCCATATCAATATTTATGGTTCCTATCAATTGGAATCGATATGTAGTCGTTAGTTCATCGTTAGTTCATGTTAGTTCAGTATGTGAAATCGTTAGGATCCGACTACATTACGTATTTAAAAAAAATAACATAAGTGGGGCGGTCAACTTCACGCTACCGCCCCAAAACCGATTTTATGGTTTCTTTCAATTAGAATCGTTAGTTCATCGTTAGTTCACGTTAGTTCAGTATATCAAATCGTTAGGATCCGACTACAAGGTGGATTTTTTTTAAAAACGAAAGTGGGGAGGTCAACTTCACGTGAAGTTGACCGCCCCATATCGAGTGCCCGCAAATGGCATATCTATATCGTTAGTTCATCGTTAGTTCACGTTAGTTCAGTATATCAAATCGTTAGGATCCGACGCATAACTTGTGTACGAATTTTTTTTAAAGTAGGGGAGCGCCAACACTGTCTTCCGCTCCAAAACTGTATTTATGGTTCCATATCAATATTTATGGTTCCTATCAATTGGAATCGATATGTAGTCGTTAGTTCATCGTTAGTTCATGTTAGTTCAGTATGTGAAATCGTAAGGATCCGACTACATTACGTATTTAAAAAAAATAACATAAGTGGGGCGGTCAACTTCACGCTACCGCCCCAAAACCGATTTTATGGTTTCTTTCAATTAGAATCGTTAGTTCATCGTTAGTTCACGTTAGTTCAGTATATCAAATCGTTAGGATCCGACTACAAGGTGGATTTTTTTTAAAAACGAAAGTGGGGAGGTCAACTTCACGTGAAGTTGACCGTCCCATATCGAGTGCCCGCAAATGGCATATCTATATCGTTAGTTCATCGTTAGTTCACGTTAGTTCAGTATATCAAATCGTTAGGATCCGACGCATAACTTGTGTACGAATTTTTTTTTAAAGTAGTGGAGCGCCAACACTGTCTGCCGCTCCAAAACTGTATTTATGGTTCCATATCAATATTTATGGTTCCTATCAATTGGAATCGATATGTAGTCGTTAGTTCATCGTTAGTTCATGTTAGTTCAGTATGTGAAATCGTTAGGATCCGACTACATTACGTATTTAAAAAAAATAACATAAGTGGGGCGGTCAACTTCACGCTACCGCCCCAAAACCGATTTTATGGTTTTTTTCAATTAGAATCGTTAGTTCATCGTTAGTTCACGTTAGTTCAGTATATCAAATCGTTAGGATCCGACTACAAGGTGGATTTTTTTTAAAAACGAAAGGGGGGAGGTCAACTTCACGTGAAGTTGACCGCCCCATATCGAGTGCCCGCAAATGGCATATCTATATCGTTAGTTCATCGTTAGTTCACGTTAGTTCAGTATATCAAATCGTTAGGATCCGACGCATAACTTGTGTACGAATTTTTTTTTAAAGTAGGGGAGCGCCAACACCGTCTGCCGCTCCAAAACTGTATTTATGGTTCCATATCAATATTTATGGTTCCTATCAATTGGAATCGATATGTAGTCGTTAGTTCATCGTTAGTTCATGTTAGTTCAGTATGTGAAATCGTTAGGATCCGACTACATTACGTATTTAAAAAAAATAACATAAGTGGGGCGGTCAACTTCACGCTACCGCCCCAAAACCGATTTTAAGGTTTCTTTCAATTAGAATCGTTAGTTCATCGTTAGTTCACGTTAGTTCAGTATATCAAATCGTTAGGATCCGACTACAAGGTGGATTTTTTTAAAAAACGAAAGTGGGGAGGTCAACTTCACGTGAAGTTGACCGCCCCATATCGAGTGCCCGCAAATGGCATATCTATATCGTTAGTTCATCGTTAGTTCACGTTAGTTCAGTATATCAAATCGTTAGGATCCGACGCATAACTTGTGTACGAATTTTTTTTAAAGTAGGGGAGCGCCAACACCGTCTTCCGCTCCAAAACTGTATTTATGGTTCCATATCAATATTTATGGTTCCTATCAATTGGAATCGATATGTAGTCGTTAGTTCATCGTTAGTTCATGTTAGTTCAGTATGTGAAATCGTTAGGATCCGACTACATTACGTATTTGAAAAAAAATAACATAAGTGGGGCGGTCAACTTCACGCTACCGCCCCAAAACCGATTTTATGGTTTCTTTCAATTAGAATCGTTAGTTCATCGTTAGTTCACGTTAGTTCAGTATATCAAATCGTTAGGATCCGACTACAAGGTGGATTTTTTTTAAAAACGAAAGTGGGGAGGTCAACTTCACGTGAAGTTGACCGCCCCATGTCGAGTGCCCGCAAATGGCATATCTATATCGTTAGTTCATCGTTAGTTCACGTTAGTTCAGTATATCAAATCGTTAGGATCCGACGCATAACTTGTGTACGAATTTTTTTTAAAGTAGGGGAGCGCCGACACCGTCTTTCGCTCCAAAACTGTATTTATGGTTCCTATCAATTGGAATCGATATGTAGTCGTTAGTTCATCGTTAGTTCATGTTAGTTCAGTATGTGAAATCGTTAGGATCCGACTACATTACGTATTTGAAAAAAAATAACATAAGTGGGGCGGTCAACTTCACGCTACCGCCACATAACCGATTTTATGGTTTCTTTCAATTAGAATCGTTAGTTCATCGTTAGTTCACGTTAGTTCAGTATATTAAATCGTTAGGATCCGACTACAAGATGGATTTTTTTTAAAAACGAAAGTGGGGAGGTCAACTTCACGTGAAGTTGACCGCCCCATATCGAGTGCCCGCAAATGGAATATCTATATCGTTAGTTCATCGTTAGTTCACGTTAGTTCAGTATATCAAATCGTTAGGATCCGACGCATAACTTGTGTGCGAATTTTTTTAAAGTAGGGGATAGCGCCAACACCGTCTTCCACTCCAAAACTGTATTTATGGTTCCTATCAATTGGAATTGATATGTAGTCGTTAGTTCATCGTTAGTTCATGTTAGTAGCATGTGAAATCGTTAGGATCCGACTACATTACGTATTAAAAAAAAACTTAAGTGGCCCCACTTAAGGGTCAACTTCACGCTACCGCCCCATAACCGATTTTATGATTTCTATCAATGAGATTCGATAGATAATCGTTAGTTCAGTATATCAAACCGTTAGGATCCGACGCGTAACTTGTGTGCGGATTTTTTTTTAAGTGTACGCCAGCGTACCTACAAAAAAAACGGTCACCCATCCAAGTACTGACCCCGCCCGACGTTGCTTAACTTCGGTCAAAAATCACGTTTGTTGTATGGGAGCCCCACTTAAATCTTTATTTTATTCTGTTTATAGTATTTGTTGTTATAGCGGCAACAGAAATACATCATCTGTGAAAATTTCAGCTGTCTAGCTATCACAGATCACGAGATACAGCCTGGACAGACAGACGGACGGATGGACGGACGGACAGCGGAGTCTTAGTAATAAGCATGCCCTCCCATCCCGAAGGCGTTATAATTATTTTCAAATCGATATCATATTGTGTGTATCATAATCGGCCATTACGAAATTTTTATCCTACAGATTAAGATGGACTAAGAGATATTTAAAGTGTCATAAATTAAAAACATTATAAATGAAATACAAACATTAATAACAACACGAATTCAATGCATTAATTTACGAAATTTGAAACCACAATTATATTGCAACTGACTACGTTATGAGCAACAGCGCACGACAATTATTTCAAGCTGTCGAAGTAATATTGAATATTGTCACTAGATGGAGCCACCACGATTCTAGTATGTTTTACGTCATTCGAAAACGGAACCAGTGTGGGTTTCTTTTCCTGAGTTTTGTTTTTCGTTTTAAGACATGATGTGAAGTTTGATTTAGAATAATTATTAATTACAATCGAGTTATAAATTACGGAATTTAGGTACATACCTAGTACAAAATGTAAAAAATATATCGGTGAATGAACATACCCAATCTAAATGAGTAATCTATTTTAAAGTAGGCCTGACGTTAAAATACAAATTAAAGAACTCATAGGGCGATGTCTTTCAAAACACATGAATGCTTTGTTTCTAAACAAAATGCATGTTTTGATTTCGCTTGGTGTCCATGTCCAAGTCAAACACGCATTTTACTCCTTTATTGACCGAAGCGTTTGCGAAGGTCTCTGTTTTATCTCGGGCCAAAATCGTATGTCCGGACGTTCTCCTCGGTTCAATTCTCAACCGATTCTTATCAAATTTTATGACCAGATTCTAGAAATAAAATAGTTTTTTTTCGATCCGAATATTAGATTTTTTTTCCAAAATGGCGGAAAGAAATAGTCGTATTAATATCATAGGAGTTTTTTTTTTCTTTTTGAGATATATTTACAGTGCTTGCCAAAAATTTACTAATTTAGTAACGCTGGTACATAAGCCGTCTAGGTGGTATTTAGATATATCATTGTATGTAGATTTTTACTTGAGATTAAGTAGCCAAATTTCGTCACTTTAAGTAAGTGCTATGATGGCGCAGTTTGCAAACACTTGCTTTGATGCATGGAGGTGCCTAGTTCGATCCCCAGTAAAGTGTAACTTTTTGTAAATTTTTACACTTAAATTTTGTATTGTTGATTGATCAAGCGAGTGCAATCTTTTATTTAACTTTTCGTTAATTTAGTTTTTCCAAATTATTCTAAAAGGCGTAGCCTTACATTTTTTATTCAGTTTTAAGCTATGCTCGCGAGGTCTACAACAGAGGGTCTACCGCGAACAACGTTGCCACAACTGTTGCCACAGCGCCACTGGTTTATTAATTTCCTTAAATTGTAAACGACGATCTGCTTTAACCGCGAAAATCGAAGTTTGTAAGACTTCGAGAGTTAGACCAAGCTAAATTGACAGGGATTTTGATGGTACAGACAGACTGTGCAAGTGTTTTTTTTTTTTAATTTCATAATTTAATAGAAGTTTGACGTTTAAAATAACACTAATGAAATAGCTTGGTATTACTCATGCAACTATCTCTGTCACTCTAATTACGACTTAATTTGACTAAAAGAGAAAGATGCCCACACTTTGCAATATTCGATCGCGGGGCATGCCTGCCTCTGGCATTCAGGCGAACTTTTTTGTTGACGGACGGACTCCGACAATTACTGCACTCATTGCTGCGACGGGGAGTACGGGCCGATTTATTAATTTTGAGCACAAAAGTCTGTTGAAAACGATATATAGATAGGACACCATTTTACAAATTGACCAAGTCAACTCCCACAGTAAGCTCAATAAGGCTTCTATCTATCTATCTTTTTCAATATATAAATATGTTTTTATAAATACTGTAATACATATACCTATGTATACAAAACATCCATAACTTAACTTAGGAACAAATATTTGTGCTCGTCACACAAATAGATGCCCTTACAGGATTTGAACCCGGGACCATCGGCTTCATAGGCAGGGATACCTACTAAGGCCCGACCGGTTGTCAAAACGATGACATGCTATTTTTGGAATAGGTACCTACGAGCGAAATTAATAATCGAGTGATATTGATCACATCACTGGTAATACTCGTATTCAATTATAATTATTACCTACTTAGTCCTTTTAGTGATTTAGTGGTACCTAGGTGTTCGTATTTCCAATGCAAGGTCATGACCGGTCAAACGTCGATGTTCCGCTTCCAAAAAACAGTGCGATTTGGAAACTTGTATTGACAATACGACGTATTACATCTATAGGTTTGTATTTACTTTTAATTTAACATGTGCTCATTTTCGATTTTTACAATTGTTCGTATCGATCGGCGCTGGCGTAACCTTGCGCAGCCTCTCAAGGCGGCGACTGCACAGCGACCAAAACTGCACACTCAGATTTCTAAAGGCCAGCGCAAAGCGGCGGAGCGCAGCGCAGATCACCGAGGAGGATTTACGCCGCGCAGCGCACACCAGCGAGGTAAAATCCCCCGCGATACCGCGAGCGCCTGCCAGCCCGGCGCTGGCGGCCGGCGCACCAGGGAGCACTTCGGCGCAGGCCGGGGGATGCCGCGGCATGCCGCCGCGTGTACTCTATCACAAGGGATTAGTGACTAGTGTGCACGAGTTCTCCCCCGTCGTTCCGGCGCTACTCCGGCGCACTCGGGAGGCCTCGGCGCATGCCGGGGGATGCCGCGGCATGCTGGCGCCTACCGCCACGGTATCCTCTAGCGTGCTCCTCGATGCCGCGGAGTAACAATCTTCCATGATGCTCCGAGGTCGGAGTCAAAGCATTTAAATTTATACCTGAAGATAATTGAAATAGGGAAGAAAATACATTGATAATTTTTAAGTGATCTGCGCTGCGCTCCGCCGGTTTGTGCAGGCCCGGCAGGCCTTAAGGTGCGTCTGTGTGCGTAAGCAAACTACTATACAACTAGGTAGGTACATAGGCGTGAACGCTACAGTCATGCGTGCCGTCCTTTATTCTCTTTTCCGTATATTGGTACGCATCACAGAATTGCAACTGATTTAATTGTCCGATTGCACTTACCTAGTTAGCTGACTTCGGCGCCCTATAACTTATAAAATTAGAAAGTTAGGCATGATCTATTCATGGGTTTGGGGGTTTAAGAATGTTATTTATCTAATCTAATTACTCATTAGTGGAAATTTGATAATGAATTTTGTCCACCTAGCTTGTTCTAGTAGCAGAAGGTCTAAGGTCCCGTTTTCTAAGGGGACCTTGCATTTTGGAGACAAAGCAAACCGCCTGTGACTAAATTTTCACTCTTCCATACAAAAAAATCGAGAAATTAAAAATTCCAAAAAATACTTTCCACTTTTTTTTTCGAAAATCTTCTACAAAATTAAAACTATGAGGATTTGCTCTAGAAAAAAAATACCTGTGAATAGCCCAGTTATCCTACTATATAGAATAGTAAACTTGTTAAACATTTTTTTTTCATAAGTCTGATAAAAAAAAATGTTTTGTGTCGCGCGGCGTACGTCGTACCTGCATTGTAAGAGCGGTATGCAGCGTTTAGGATTTTTAAGTATGTTTCGATGGTTTCTGATAAGTTGTTATTCTTCTGGTTGTAGAAAATTACTTCTGGACGTGATATATATACAAATATAAATTAAATGTATAAATATAGATGTTGGGAAAACTTTCGCCAATAGAGTTATTATAAATGTGATAAAATTAACAAAGCAGATGTTTGATTAAAATGCGGGTTAAAATACGAGTAAGATATATATTGTTCGCAATTGCCACTACATGCCCATGGGTCCGTGCATTTTAGTTTTTTCTTAACGCAGTTGCACCTCCCTGCGCATTTTGTTTTGCAGCGGCAACGAATAAGCTCTAAACAAGCAGCAGCCGCCGCAGGTAGGCTTGTACATATGGGCTCCCAATAACCATTTTGTTTGGACCAGCTCCAGTCAGCAGGACATGGAAGCTGTTGCTGAGGGGCTATAATCTGTCCCCAAACATAGCCTCCTTGGCAAACTGCACGGAGAAATATGTTTACGTGGGTAGGGCATCTTCCATTGGAGGCAGATTCTCTAACTGAAGATTTTTTTTTGTAAAAAGTACTTTTCGGCACTCTTTTGCACTCGTACTTGTACCTGATCTACTCATAAAATCAGTAACAAAATACTATGCATTTTGTTAAAATTACGTCTAGGGGCCAATTCACACCTCGTAATTCAAATCTGTCCATACTTACTATTGTAAGACTCTCTTGCCATACAAGACAATAACAATTTTTATCAATATTGGCAATGCCTGCTCAATATTGCCTTGTTTGCCGTATTTAAACCCCTCCGTTACGGCAGGATATGCGCTCCAAGCTTGAAATACGCTTTTTTCCCTGTCCATACAAAAAAGAAACAGTGTCGCAACCTGAAAAGGTGTGGAAGAATGACAAGACTTCTGACCTTTCTGGTCCTGTAAAATAAATGATATATCTATGCGTTACAAATAAAATCATATATTTAAAGAAAGTTTGCAGCACTTGACCAATTGCCCTGGTGAGCTGTCTCGTATACTGCGGTGACATATTTATTTTATTTACAATTAATGGAGAATTGGCACAGGAAAGAATCACCTGTTCCTCTCGTGCCATGCTATTGCATTTTCTTAAGGTAACGTTTGTAGTTCTTCCATTAATTGTAAATAAAATAAATAAATATGTCACCGCAATAAGAGACAGGTCAACTGGGCTAATGGTCACGCGCTGCAAACTTTCTTTAAATATATGATTTTATTTGTAACTCATAGATATATGATTTATTTTACAGGACCAGAAAGGATAGTAGTCTTGCCATTATTCCACGCCTTTTCAGGTTACAACACAGTTTCTTTTGTGTGTGGAAAGGGAAAAAAGCGTATTTCAAGCTTAAAGCGCATATCCTGCTGTAACGGAGGGCCTTCTTCTTCGTTACACTCTTCATAGAGTGGTCGTGGCCATTATGAAAACTTTTGAGCGACTCATTTAACGACACGTCGCCATTCCTCCCGTAGAGCTGCTTTCCGTAAGCATTCGCTTACTGTGACCGACACACTGATTTGGTTTGGTCAGTCCATCTCATTAGAGATCTTCCTCTAGCCCTGTCACCTCCTACTCTTTCTTGCACAACTAGACGTTCTGTAGATGTTCCGTCTCGACGAGACACGTGTCGAAAGAAGTTGAGTACCGAGTTTTTCCCGTAGAAAGCAACCGCTCTTTAATGCCAAGCTCCTCAATAATTGATGCTCAGTCCATGATATGCCCAGCATTCGTCTCCAGCACCACATCTCTAGTGCATTCACTTTCTGTTTTTCGGATGCCCTTAGTGTCCATGTGAGACATACAGCATACAGAAAAGTGGGAAATATGAGGGATCTGACAATCCTGGTTTTAGTGGTCCTTGTAATGTTCCGGAGGGATTTAAATATGGTAAACAAAACAACATTGAGCAGCCAATTTTGGAAAAAATTGTTATTGTCTTGTATGACAAGTAAGAGTCTTACAATATTAAATCTGAACAGATTTGAATTACGAGATGTGAATTGGTCCTTAGACATTATTTTGATACTATGCATTGTGTTACAGTGTTCGGATCAGGTACAAGTACAAGTGTAAAAGAGTGCCGAAAAGTACTTTTTACAAAAATAAATCTTCAGTTAGAGAATCTGCCTCCAATGGAAGATGCGCTACCTACGTAAACATATTCTCCGTGCAGTTTACCAAGGAGGCTATGTTTGGGGACAGATTATAGCCCCTCAGCAACAGCTACCATGTCCTGCTGACTGGAGCTGGTCCAAACAAAATGGTTATTGGGAGCCCATATGTACAAGCCTACCTGCGGCGGCTGCTGCTTGTTTAGAGCTTATTCGTTGCCGCTGCAAAACAAAATGCGCAGGGAGGTGCAGCTGCGTTAAGAAAAAACTAAAATGCACGGACCCATGGGCATGTAGTGGCAATTGCGAACAACATATATCTTACTCGTATTTTAACCCGCATTTTAATCAAACATCTGCTTTGTTAATTTTATCACGTTTATAATAACTCTATTGGCGAAAGTTTTCCCAACATCTATATTTATACATTTGATTTATATTTGTATATATATCACGTCCAGAAGTAATTTTCTACAACCAGAAGAATAACAACTTATCAGAAACCATCGAAACATACTTAAAAATCCTAAACGCTGCATACCGCTCTTACAATGCAGGTACGCCGGGCGACACAAAACATTTTTTTAATCAGAGTTATGAAAAATAATTTGGCCAAGTCCGAGATAGCTCGAGGCATTTAGTGTTGCGTACGGCTACCATCAGTTTGGCATTGACATAAACGATATCGTGAACGTAATTTACTTCCTATAGGTATATCTCTTTCGCACTAATATGTCAGTACGAGCGAGATGCATAGAAAGTAAATTACGTTCACGCCCACGGTAGCGTTTATGTCAATGCCAAACTGATGGTAGCCGTACCGCTCGCATCGTTACATTTTACAGAGGTTGTTTGCCTGTTTTTAGGATACCGTATTCAACTACACACACAGAACAATAGTACAAAGTGTCTAAGTGCGAAGGCCGAAGGCCGAGCTTTAGCAAAATGTCATCGCTTTAGCACAGAGCAATAGTACAAGTGTCTAAATGTGAAGGCCAAAGGCCGACCTCCGCGTAGCCCGAAGGCCCGAAGCGTCCAGGATGTCAGTGGGGTGCGTCTTATAATTTATACCAACATTTTGATATAATCTAATTTTAATATTATTCACAATATATAACACACGTTAGGAATATCAACAAAAAATATATGTTTTTAATATATATTGTAGAAATTATCTAATGTACTTCGCATATATTAGTATGTCATATAAAAATTGTATTGGCTAATTATTTTTTGTATAACATACATAACTTACAGTAATTATTACAATTAAAAATATTTGAAATATCTTATATATAACATAATAATTACATGACATAATTACCTACTGAATTATACATATGATCAAATAGATATGAAACTAAATGAATACGTTCTGCCGGTTGTTCTATAATAACGCAGGTCTCCGTTAGGTAACACGACGAGCGAAGCGAGGAGGAGTGTTAGGTTGAACTGCGTACAAACAGCGCGCGAGCCGAGCGAGCGAAGCGAGCGTGCCGCGGTAGCGGCCGGCGAAGCACCAGAACAAAATTCTTCAATGGTTAACTATTTAAGGGATTTTTAGAGTGGTTGTAAGAAATAAATTCTGCAATTCTGCTAGGCGTTTTGAACATTATTATTTATGTTCTTAGATCAACTAACTAATATAGTTTATGATCGTTCGACTATATAATTGTTATGGAAATTAACATTTATAAAATATGAAATTATGTACATTGAATGTTATTCAAACAGGAATTAGACATTTTATCATTATACAATACAGCAATTATACCATGCCAATCTTATACTAAACAAAATTATACAAAGTGTGCATATACATTGTGAATACTATATTAAAAATGTGTATATTTTATATTACTGACCCATGTCAGTGCTTTAACACAGAACAATAGTACAAGTGTCTAAATGCGAAAGCCGAAGACCGAGCTCCGCGTAGGGCCGAAGGCCCGAAGCGTCCAGGATGTTAGTATTTAAACACAGAACAATAGTATAAGTATCTAAATGCGAAGGCCGAAGGCCGAGCTCCGCGTAGGGCCGAAGGCCCGAAGCGTCCAGGCTGTCAGTTCTGTGTTTAACCACTGACATCTTGCAGGCTTCGGGCCTTCAGCCCTACGCGGAGCTCGGCCTCCGGCCTTCGCATTTAGACACTTGTATTAATTACCTGTGTTTAGAACTGACCTCCTGGATGCTTCGGGCTTTCGGCCCAATGCGACTTCAGCCTTAAAAATACTTGGAAAAGTTACGGGAGGCGCACGTCTGTCGGACGCTTCGGATCTTCGAATCGCTCCTTCGGCCTTTGCATTTAGTTAGATTCTTGTACTATTGCTTTGTGTTTGAATACCGAAGTCGAGCATCTTGCGAATGCTTGATGTATTATAATAATTTAGAGTAAGGCCAAGCGCGCACCACGATTTTTTGTCCTGCGATAATTATGTCGCAGAAATGCAACGTATGTGTTTATATGTTAGTGCGCGCATATGCGACAAAAAAATCGCAGCGATTTTAAAATTGTGATTTGTCACATTTTTCCGCGATTGTTCGCGACGCGATTGTCGCAAAGTGAATTGCAGCATGCGGAGTTGTATGGCCCCGCGCGCACTATGATAATAAAATCGCACCCCGGCCGGACCTCAGTCGGCATTTCGCTCTCCAAACCAAATGTTGACCATTTAATTATGGAAATAGACGGGGATCACCTTTGTGTTATAAATGCTCAAAGTCATACAGCAATCGCATATTAAAGACACGTTTCATGACAAGCGACTGGTACGAAATCCATGTTGAGAATGAACAAATCGTCGACTTTTTCATCGCAGTGCGCGCAGTGAATTTTCTGCGATATATTACAGCGCGATTCTAAAATCGTGTCGTAAAAATTAAAATCGTGGTGCGCGCTTGGCCTATAATACCTTAAATGTATACTCCTTCAATTTCAATTTAGAACTCATTATTATTTTTTATTTGATTTTGTTTCTAGTTCTATGCCATATATATAGACTTTAATATTATTTAGAATTGCTAAAAAACAAGATCGGCTTACTTTAAATATTTCGTCAATTTTACCTTTGTTTCTAAAAACTGTGATATTTAACTGTCATATACTATTAATGTCTTCCAAAATTATTTTCTCGTAACAGGACTGAGGGGCTACCGCGAAAACCGAAATTCGCAATTTGCGGGGATCTTTCTCTTTTACTCCAATGAAGGCGTAATTAGAGTGACAGAGAAAAATGCTCGCAATTTGCGAACTTCTATTTTCGCGGTTATAGCCCTGAATCTTGTTGCTCACCGATCCGTTCAAAAATATACATAAGTACTGAATATAATTAATAGATATTATAATTATACAATTAATACAGAAATGTAATGGTACTTAATGAAAAGGAATATTGTGTATATTGTTTCGACGAATCAGATACTCTCAATAAAATCTATACATGAGGCCAAAGCTGTTCATAAATATTAAATGACTTTATTATCTCTATACGCCTTACTAACTCTATGTGTCCTATTGTGGAAAAAAAAAACACAACGACAGTCAAGAACAAAATTCTTAATTTGAATTTTTCAGATTTTTGAGATGCCTAGTCCATTGGTTGGAAAGCCCGTTCGAAATTGAAACTTATTTGCAATAAAATAAGGTCGTATTTTGTAGATCTCTCTCATACTTATAGTAGGCTATTGAGATAAAATTAAATATCCCACAAAAATAAGCAAGCAGAATTAAACTTTGTGTCAAAGACATAAGTCATAAATTTCAATGCCAAAGTTTTAACTAAGGATGTTTCTCGCTAATGCCTAATATGAATTGACCAGTGTAAGCATCAGTTAGCTAGCCCTAAGCAACCAAAGGTCAAGCTGCAGTTGAAAAACTAATAAAGATAAAGTTAAGCTGATCCCGCCGTCTCCATGCTTCTTTAAGTTGGGTACTGACTGGTCAGCTGCCTGATAGCTATAGTTTTCGCGAAAATCGCCAGGACAGAGGTGAAAATTTTTGTATGAAAACTTGCAACTTTAAATGCATTTTTTGACGAAACTTTTGCAGTCTAAAATGAAGTCAAAATCAGTCCATCGACTAAATTTTTTGCAAGCTTTCTAATGGTACCCCACACGATTATTACAAATGAAAAAAGTTTCAGCCTACCCCTCTCAACCCCCTAAATTTCCCCGTTTAATAAGAAATAAGCAGTTTTGACTTATTTACAATATGAGTGGTGGTAATTGCTATAACGTTTCCAAATTTTAGGTATCTATGTCAAACGGTCTCTGAGAAAAACGTATTTAACTGATTTGCAAGACCGAAGTGATCCCATAAGTGTTCCGTAAACAAAGTTTTGTACGGAACACTAAAAATGTTTAACAAGTTTACTATTCTATATAGTAGGATAACTGGGCTATTCACAGGTTTTTTTTTTTGTAGTTTTCCTCATAGTTTTAATTTTGTAGAGGATTTTCGAAAAAAAAAGTGATAAGATTTTTTTGGAATTTTTAATTTCTCGATTTTTTTGTATGGAAGAGTGAAAATTTAGTCACAGAAATGAATTCTTCATCCTCGAATTACACGAAAAAGACACCAAACTTGATATAGTTGCTAGATTGCTCAAAATTAATAAATCGGCCCGTACTCCCCGTCGCAGCAATGAGTGCAGTAATTGTCGGAGTCCGTCCGTCAACAAAAAAGTTCGCCTGAATGCCCATGGCATGCCCCGCGATCGAATACCTATTGCAAAGTGTGGGCATCTTTCTCTTTTAGTCAAATTAAGTCGTAATTAGAGTGACAGAGATAGTTGCATGAGTAATACCAAGCTATTTCATTAGTGTTATTTTAAACGTCAAACTTCTATTAAATTATGAAAAAAAAAAATCACTTGCACAGTCTGTCTGTGCCATCAAAATCCCTGTCAATTTAGCTTGGTCTAACTCTCGAAGTCTTACAAACTTCGATTTTCGCGGTTAAAGCAGATCGTCGTTTACAATTTAAGGAAATTAATAAACCAGTGGCGCTGTGGCAACAGTTGTGGCAACGTCGTTCGCGGTAGACCCTCTGTTGTAGACCTCGCGAGCATAGCTTAAAACTGAATAAAAAATGTAAGGCTACGCCTTTTAGAATAATTTGGAAAAACTAAATTAACGAAAAGTTAAATAAAAGATTGCACTCGCTTGATCAATCAACAATACAAAATTTAAGTGTAAAAATTTACAAAAAGTTACACTTTACTGGGGATCGAACTAGGCACCTCCATGCATCAAAGCAAGTGTTTGCAAACTGCGCCATCATAGCACTTATAGTTGAATCATCGAGAGCGTGGAATTGCATATGTAGTAGTATTGTTTGTTTACAGGCATTCTATATTTGAATTTTCTATTTTCTTGTTGCAACCACTACAAATGCAATTCCATCTTCTCGATAATTCAACTATACTTAAAGTGACGAAATTTGGCTACTTAATCTCAAGTAAAAATCTACATACAATGATATATCTAAATACCACCTAGACGGCTTATGTACCAGCGTTACTAAATTAGTACATTTTTGGCAAGCACTGTAAATATATCTCAAAAAGAAAAAAAAACTCCTATGATATTAATACGACTATTTCTTTCCGCCATTTTGAAAAAAAAATCTAATATTCGGATCGAAAAAAAAACTATTTTATTTCTAGAATCTGGTCATAAAATTTGATAAGAATCGGTTGAGAATTGAACCGAGGAGAACGTCCGGACATACGATTTTGGCCCGAGATAAAACGGAGACCTTCGCAAACGCTTCGGTCAATAAAGGAGTAAAATGCGTGTTTGACTTGGACATGGACACCAAGCGAAATCAAAACATGTATTTTGTTTAGAAACAAAGCATTCATGTGTTTTGAAAGACATCGCCCCATGAGTTCTTTAATTTGTATTTTAACGTCAGGCCTACTTTAAAATAGATTACTCATTTAGATTAGGTATGTTCATTCACCGATATATTTTTTACATTTTGTACTAGGTATGTACCTAAATTCCGTAATTTATAACTCGATTGTAATTAATAATTATTCTAAATCAAACTTCACATCATGTCTTAAAACGAAAAACAAAACTCAGGAAAAGAAACCCACACTGGTTCCGTTTTCGAATGACGTAAAACATACTAGAATCGTGGTGGCTCCATCTAGTGACAATATTCAATATTACTTCGACAGCTTGAAATAATTGTCGTGCGCTGTTGCTCATAACGTAGTCAGTTGCAATATAATTGTGGTTTCAAATTTCGTAAATTAATGCATTGAATTCGTGTTGTTATTAATGTTTGTATTTCATTTATAATGTTTTTAATTTATGACACTTTAAATATCTCTTAGTCCATCTTAATCTGTAGGATAAAAATGTCGTAATGGCCGATTATGATACACACACTATGATATCGATTTGAAAATAATTATAACGCCTTCGGGATGGGAGGGCATGCTTATTACTAAGACTCCGCTGTCCGTCCGTCCATCCGTCCGTCTGTCTGTCCAGGCTGTATCTCGTGATCTGTGATAGCTAGACAGCTGAAATTTTCACAGATGATGTATTTCTGTTGCCGCTATAACAACAAATACTATAAACAGAATAAAATAAAGATTTAAGTGGGGCTCCCATACAACAAACGTGATTTTTGACCGAAGTTAAGCAACGTCGGGCGGGGTCAGTACTTGGATGGGTGACCGTTTTTTTTGTAGGTACGCTGGCGTACACTTAAAAAAAAATCCGCACACAAGTTCCGCGTCGGATCCTAACGGTTTGATATACTGAACTAACGATTATCTATCGAATCTCATTGATAGAAACCATAAAATCGGTTATGGGGCGGTAGCGTGAAGTTGACCCTTAAGTGGGGCCACTTAAGTTTTTTTTTAATACGTAATGTAGTCGGATCCTAACGATTTCACATGCTACTAACATGAACTAACGATGAACTAACGACTACATATCAATTCCAATTGATAGGAACCATAAATACAGTTTTGGAGTGGAAGACGGTGTTGGCGCTATCCCCTACTTTAAAAAAATTCGCACACAAGTTATGCGTCGGATCCTAACGATTTGATATACTGAACTAACGTGAACTAACGATGAACTAACGATATAGATATGCCATTTGCGGGCACTCGATATGGGGCGGTCAACTTCACGTGAAGTTGACCTCCCCACTTTCGTTTTAAAAAAAAATCCACCTTGTAGTCGGATCCTAACGATTTGATATACTGAACTAACGTGAACTAACGATGAACTAACGACTACATATCGATTCCAATTGATAGGAACCATAAATATTGATATGGAACCATAAATATTTCACATGCTGAACTAACATGAACTAACGATGAACTAACATTATACATATCGATTCCAATTGATAGGAACCATAAATACAGTTTTGGAGTGGAAGACGGTGTTGGCGCTATCCCCTACTTTAAAAAAATTCGCACTCAAGTTATGCGTCGGATCCTAACGATTTGATATACTGAACTAACGATTATCTATCGATTCTAATTGAAAGAAACCATAAAATCGGTTATGGGGCGGTAGCGTGAAGTTGACCGCCCCACTCATGTTATTTTTTTTAAATACGTAATGTAGTCGGATCCTAACGATTTCACATACTGAACTAACATGAACTAACGATGAACCAACGACTACATATCGATTCCAATTGATAGGAACCATAAATATTGATATGGAACCATAAATACAGTTTTGGAGCGGAAGACAATGTTGGCGCTCCCCTACTTTAAAAAAAAATTCGTACACAAGTTATGCGTCGGATCCTAACGATTTGATATACTGAACTAACGTGAACTAACGATGAACTAACGATATAGATATGCCATTTGCGGGCACTCGATATGGGGCGGTCAACTTCACGAGAAGTTGACCTCCCCACTTTCGTTTTTAAAAAAAACCATCTTGTAGTCGGATCCTAACGATTTCACATACTGAACTAACATGAACTAACGATGAACTAACGACTACATATCAATTCCAATTGATAGGAACCATATATATTGATATGGAACCATAAATACAGTTTTGGAGCGGAAGACGGTGTTGGCGCTCCCCTACTTTAAAAAAAAATCGTACACAAGTTATGCGTCGGATCCTAACGATTTGATATACTGAACTAACGTGAACTAACGATGAACTAACGATATAGATATGCCATTTGCGGGCACTCGATATGGGGCGGTCAACTTCACGTGAAGTTGACCTCCCCACTTTCGTTTTAAAAAAAAAACCATCTTGTAGTCGGATCCTAACGATTTGATATACTGAACTAACGTGAACTAACGATGAACTAACGATTCTAATTGAAAGAAACCATAAAATCGGTTTTGGGGCGGTAGCGTGAAGTTGACCGCCCCACTTATGTTATTTAAAAAAAATACGTAATGTAATCGGATCCTAACGATTTCACATGCTGAACTAACATGAACTAACGATGAACTAACATTATACATATCGATTCCAATTGATAGGAACCATAAATACAGTTTTGGAGTGGAAGACGGTGTTGGCGCTATCCCCTACTTTAAAAAAATTCGCACTCAAGTTATGCGTCGGATCCTAACGATTTGATATACTGAACTAACGTGAACTAACGATTATCTATCGATTCTAATTGAAAGAAACCATAAAATCGGTTATGGGGCGGTAGCGTGAAGTTGACCGCCCCACTTATGTTATTTTTTTTAAATACGTAATGTAGTCGGATCCTAACGATTTCACATACTGAACTAACATGAACTAACGATGAACTAACGACTACATATCGATTCCAATTGATAGGAACCATAAATATTGATATGGAACCATAAATACAGTTTTGGAGCGGAAGACGGTGTTGGCGCTCCCCTACTTTAAAAAAAAATTCGTACACAAGTTATGCGTCGGATCCTAACGATTTGATATACTGAACTAACGTGAACTAACGACGAACTAACGATATAGATATGCCATTTGCGGGCACTCGATGTTGGGCGGTCAACTTCACGTGAAGTTGACCGCCCCACAAAATTGAAAAAAGAAAATACTTAGAATCGGATCCTAACGATTTAATATACTGAACTAACGTGAACTAACGATTATCTATCGATTCTAATTGATAAAAACCATAAAATCGATTTTGGGGCGGTAGCGTGAAGTTGACCTCCCCACTTTTGTTTTTTAAAAAAATCGATGTTGTAGTCGGATCCTAACGATTTAATATACTGAACTAACGTGAACTAACGATGAACTAACGATTCTAATTGAAAGAAATCATAAAATCGGTTATGGGGCGGTAGCGTGAAGTTGACCGCCCCACTTATGTTATTTTTTTTCAAATACGTAATGTAGTCGGATCCTTACGATTTCACATACTGAACTAACATGAACTAACGATGAACTAACGACTACATATCGATTCTAATTGATAGGAACCATAAATATTGATATGGAACCATAAATACAGTTTTGGAGCGAAAGACGGTGTTGGCGCTCCCCTACTTTAAAAAAAATTCGTACACAAGTTATGCGTCGGATCCTAACGATTTGATATACTGAACTAACGTGAACTACCGATGAACTAACGATATAGATATGCCATTTGCGGGCACTCGATATGGGGCGGTCAACTTCACGTGAAGTTGACCTCCCCACTTTCGTTTTTAAAAAACATCCACCTTGTAGTCGGATCCTAACGATTTGATATACTGAACTAACGTGAACTAACGATGAACTAACGATTCTAATTGAAAGAAACCATAAAATCGGTTTTGGGGCGCTAGCGTGAAGTTAACCGCCCCACTTATGTTATTTTTTTTAAATACGTAATGTAGTCGGATCCTAACGATTTCACATACTGAACTAACATGAACTAACGATGAACTAACGACTACATATCGATTCCAATTGATAGGAACCATAAATATTGATATGGAACCATAAATACAGTTTTGGAGCGGCAGACGGTGTTGGCGCTCCCCTACTTTAAAAAAAAATCGTACACAAGTTATGCGTCGGATCCTAACGATTTGATATACTGAACTAACGTGAACTAACGATGAACTAACGATATAGATATGCCATTTGCGGGCACTCGATATGGGGCGGTCAACTTCACGTGAAGTTGACCTCCCCACTTTCGTTTTAAAAAAAAAAACCATCTTGTAGTCGGATCCTAACGATTTAATATACTGAACTAACGTGAACTAACGATGAACTAACGATTCTAATTGAAAGAAACCATAAAATCGGTTATGGGGCGGTAGCGTGAAGTTGACCGCCCCACTTATGTTATTTTTTTTCAAATACGTAATGTAGTCGGATCCTAACGATTTCACATACTGAACTAACATGAACTAACGACTACATATCGATTCCAATTGATAGGAACCATAAATATTGATATGGAACCATAAATACAGTTTTGGAGCGAAAGACGGTGTTGGCGCTCCCCTACTTTAAAAAAAATTCGTACACAAGTTATGCGTCGGATCCTAACGATTTGATATACTGAACTAACGTGAACTAACGATGAACTAACGATATAGATATGCCATTTGCGGGCACTCGATATGGGGCGGTCAACTTCACGTGAAGTTGACCTCCCCACTTTCGTTTTAAAAAAAAAACCATCTTGTAGTCGGATCCTAACGATTTAATATACTGAACTAACGTGAACTAACGATGAACTAACGATTCTAATTGAAAGAAACCATAAAATCGGTTATGGGGCGGTAGCGTGAAGTTGACCGCCCCACTTATGTTATTTTTTTTCAAATACGTAATGTAGTCGGATCCTAACGATTTCACATACTGAACTAACATGAACTAACGATGAACTAACGACTACATATCGATTCCAATTGATAGGAACCATAAATATTGATATGGAACCATAAATACAGTTTTGGAGCGAAAGACGGTGTTGGCGCTCCCCTACTTTAAAAAAAATTCGTACACAAGTTATGCGTCGGATCCTAACGATTTGATATACTGAACTAACGTGAACTAACGATGAACTAACGATATAGATATGCCATTTGCGGGCACTCGATATGGGGCGGTCAACTTCACGTGAAGTTGACCTCCCCACTTTCGTTTTTAAAAAAAATCCACCTTGTAGTCGGATCCTAACGATTTGATATACTGAACTAACGTGAACTAACGATGAACTAACGACTACATATCGATTCCAATTGATAGGAACCATAAATATTGATATGGAACCATAAATATTTCACATGCTGAACTAACATGAACTAACGATGAACTAACATTATACATATCGATTCCAATTGATAGGAACCATAAATACAGTTTTGGAGTGGAAGACGGTGTTGGCGCTATCCCCTACTTTAAAAAAATTCGCACTCAAGTTATGCGTCGGATCCTAACGATTTGATATACTGAACTAACGTGAACTAACGATTATCTATCGATTCTAATTGAAAGAAACCATAAAATCGGTTATGGGGCGGTAGCGTGAAGTTGACCGCCCCACTCATGTTATTTTTTTTAAATACGTAATGTAGTCGGATCCTAACGATTTCACATACTGAACTAACATGAACTAACGATGAACTAACGACTACATATCGATTTCAATTGATAGGAACCATAAATATTGATATGGAACCATAAATACAGTTTAGGAGCGGAAGACGGTGTTGGCGCTCCCCTACTTTAAAAAAAATTCGTACACAAGTTATGCGTCGGATCCTAACGATTTGATATACTGAACTAACGTGAACTAACGATGAACTAACGATATAGATATGCCATTTGCGGGCACTCGATATGGGGCGGTCAACTTCACGAGAAGTTGACCTCCCCACTTTCGTTTTTAAAAAAAACCATCTTGTAGTCGGATCCTAACGATTTCACATACTGAACTAACATGAACTAACGATGAACTAACGACTACATATCGATTCCAATTGATAGGAACCATATATATTGATATGGAACCATAAATACAGTTTTGGAGCGGAAGACGGTGTTGGCGCTCCCCTACTTTAAAAAAAAATCGTACACAAGTTATGCGTCGGATCCTAACGATTTGATATACTGAACTAACGTGAACTAACGATGAACTAACGATATAGATATGCCATTTGCGGGCACTCGATATGGGGCGGTCAACTTCACGTGAAGTTGACCTCCCCACTTTCGTTTTAAAAAAAAAAACCATCTTGTAGTCGGATCCTAACGATTTGATATACTGAACTAACGTGAACTAACGATGAACTAACGATTCTAATTGAAAGAAACCATAAAATCGGTTTTGGGGCGGTAGCGTGAAGTTGACCGCCCCACTTATGTTATTTTTAAAAAATACGTAATGTAATCGGATCCTAACGATTTCACATGCTGAACTAACATGAACTAACGATGAACTAACATTATACATATCGATTCCAATTGATAGGAACCATAAATACAGTTTTGGAGTGGAAGACGGTGTTGGCGCTATCCCCTACTTTAAAAAAATTCGCACTCAAGTTATGCGTCGGATCCTAACGATTTGATATACTGAACTAACGTGAACTAACGATTATCTATCGATTCTAATTGAAAGAAACCATAAAATCGGTTATGGGGCGGTAGCGTGAAGTTGACCGCCCCACTTATGTTATTTTTTTTAAATACGTAATGTAGTCGGATCCTAACGATTTCACATACTGAACTAACATGAACTAACGATGAACTAACGACTACATATCGATTCCAATTGATAGGAACCATAAATATTGATATGGAACCATAAATACAGTTTTGGAGCGGAAGACGGTGTTGGCGCTCCCCTACTTTAAAAAAAAATTCGTACACAAGTTATGCGTCGGATCCTAACGATTTGATATACTGAACTAACGTGAACTAACGACGAACTAACGATATAGATATGCCATTTGCGGGCACTCGATGTGGGGCGGTCAACTTCACGTGAAGTTGACCGCCCCACAAAATTGAAAAAAAAAAATACTTAGAATCGGATCCTAACGATTTAATATACTGAACTAACGTGAACTAACGATTATCTATCGATTCTAATTGATAAAAACCATAAAATCGATTTTGGGGCGGTAGCGTGAAGTTGACCTCCCCACTTTTGTTTTTTAAAAAAATCGATGTTGTAGTCGGATCCTAACGATTTAATATACTGAACTAACGTGAACTAACGATGAACTAACGATATAGATATGCCATTTGCGGGCACTCGATATGGGGCGGTCAACTTCACGAACATCTCTTAATCTCATCATCCCATCTTCTTGTTGGCCGGCCACGCTTCCTTTTTTTGTCTCCAGTAAACCAGTACATTATTGCTTTAGACCACTTTTCTCTCCCTCTAATTGTGTGACCTGCCCATTTCCATTTTAACTTCTTAATTGTTGTAGTAATATCTTTTGTTTTAGTACATTTCTTTATATCTATATTTCTAACTTTATCCGATAGTCGCTTTCCCATCATACTTCTCTCCATAGCGTTTTGACAAATTTCTAGCTTTTTGTAGTGGGATTTGTTTAGTGCCCATGTTTGGCAACCATAAGTTAGAACAGGAAGTATACAGGTATCGAACAATTTCCTTTTTATGGTCATACTCATTTCCTTATTTTTCATAACTTCTTTTAGGTTCCAATATTGTTTCCACCCGTTTCCAATACGTCTGTCTAGTTCTTTCGTAGTCAAGTCGTGTGGGGATATAATTTGACCTAGCTATAAGTATTCGTTTACATATTCGATCTTGTTGTTGTTGACGTAAATGGGTTCCTGTTCTCCATTGGTCATGGCTTTGGTTTTCAGAGTGTTCATACACAACCCTACTTTTTGGCTTTCTGTATCTAGGTCGCATATCATTTCGTTCAGTCTGTCTTTGGATGGTGAGATTATTATCAGATCGTCCGCAAATCTTAAATGCGAGAGGTTTTCGCCATTGATTGATAATCCGCATTCATCCCAATTTAATTTACGAAATACCTCTTCTAAGACAGCCGTGAAGAGTTTTGGTGACACTGGGTCGCCTTGACGGACTCCTCTTCCTATTTTAATTTCTTCACCCTCTCTGTCCAACTTAATTTTGGCCTTGCTGTTTTCATAAACGTTTTTTAGGATTCTGGTGTATTTGATTTCAACTCCTTGGTTTATTAGGGCTTGCCAGATTTTGTCATGTTCAAGTGAGTCGAAGGCTTTGCTATAATCCACAAAACAGCAGTAAAGGGTGATATTGAATTCCTTTGCTTTTTCAAAGAGTTGTTTAACTACATATATATGGTCCAGGGTTGAATATCCGCTCCTAAATCCTGCTTGTTCCCTCGGTTGACTTTCGTCGAGGATCTTGGTCATTCTATTGAGGATAATTTTGGCGAAGATTTTGTATATATTTGACATCAGGCTAATGGGGCGGTAGTTGTTAATGTTGTTTTTGTCACCTTTTTTGTGTAATAGTATGATTGTCGAAGTAGTCCATTGATTGGGGATTGTCTCATTTTGTAGCACATCATTGAATATGTTGGTGAGAGGTGGTACAAGGATATCTATGTTAGCAGTCAGAAATTCGTTGCTAATACCATCCGCTCCGGGGGGCCTTATCTCTTCTTTGTGTTTTTATTGCTTTTTCCACTTCTGCAGGTAATATGTCTGGCACCACGCTTCCACCTGTTATGTCTGTCGGGTGGTTGTTATCTTTCTTTGTGTATAAATCTCTGAAAAAAGTTGTCGCTATAGAGATAATTAGGGTTGACACAACTAAAATGAAAAGATAATGTTTTTTAAACTATATCATGTTACATATCAAATGATAGAGCTCATTTTGAGAATCACAAATATACATATTTTTTGTAATTTTAAAATGAATAGTTGACCATTCGCACCCCCTTATTTATGAAACTACTGGGTCTAAATGTTGAATTTGAAAATAGTTCTTTACCTATAAATGACACGAAAACTTTTTAGCAATATGCAGTCAAGGGTGAGTTGGAGTAATTACTTATGTTTTATTCGACTTCTACAGGCTTTTTAAAGGCAATTCACTCGAGTTTCACATATAAAAAATACATTGTTAAAAATTGGGTAGTGTACGGAACCCTTGGAACGTGAGTCCGACTCGCACAAGACCGGTTTTTCTATGAGATTTGGCTTAAAGGGCTACAAAAACAACAAAACAAAAAAATTTTACACAATTCTAGGGATTGACAGGGCAAGCTATGCTGGCGTCATCTGCTAATACTTCGACCAGCCAACCCCATATCACAGTCTGTAGATTTCCTGAAAAAATTATGAGTGGTATGTTTACAGCATGCCATTCAGTTGCTGCGTACTGAGAGTGGTATTTGTTGGAAGCTTACCAACACATGAAGGAAGATACTTCAAATTCTTTAAGTCCTTAATTGCAGATTTGATGAAGATTTTTTACTCTCTTCTGATTATGTACTTATTTTTTTGATGTCATTATTTATACGTCATCTCTTACACGTCACTTTTTTGGTGTGAATTTGTTTGGCTTTTATTGTAAATTCTGAGTGCCTACCGCGAAAATCGTAATTTCATTGTCTGGCAATCTTGCATATTCGAGCGACGAGACAAATAGACGAACGAACGAAATGGTTCGGGGTACAGTCACCATCAGATATATCAAAGAGGCTAACATGCTCACAAATATCTGAACACGCCTCTATTGTCAAGGCATTTGAATCCGTGTTGCAATATTTTTGAGCACCTCGGCTGCTCCGATATATCTGATGGTGACTGTATACCGACTGGTATGCTATGGAACACTAGAATGTATTATTTGTTTCAGACACAAACGGGCCAATCCCGGCAGGATGGAAGGAGGGCAGCCTGTACGCGGCTGTGCCGGCGCTGGCGCTCATAGTCACGGCCGTAGGGCTCCTGTTCGGGTGCACCTGGTGCTACAGGCACAAGGACTGTAAGGTAAGGGTGTACACTTGATATTGAACTCTGTTGCTAACGGATATAGGGTTCATCATACATTGTGCCTGTATTCAAGGAATGACTGTCAGATCAATCTTGTCTTACCTGAGGACCATGGAACGCACGCTCCAAACGTGCACGCTCGGCGATAGCGTCGAGCGCCATACATGTTCTAACCAATGTATGGTGGTCGGCCTCAGCGTCGAACGTGGATGCTCGAAGCGTACGTTTCGTCGTTAGTCGCCTACTTACAAACTTGTGTCGAGAGGATAGGGCTTTGACTGCTATTAGTGCTATCACAACGATCTGCTAATAACGATCTTTTTACAATTAGAGTGGGTTTAAGAAAGCTGTTGTATACAGGGTGGAAAGATAAGTCGGGCCCTGGAGGGAAACTACCTTAAATCCTTAAGCTGGCTCATTTTACTTAAAGGAGACATTCCTTTATTTTTAAAAAGAAACAAAACTGCATTCAAATTTTTTCTAAAACTCGCTTGCCTCGCCCGGGACTCGAACCGACTTAAAATTCCAAAAAATAAAAACTCGCAATTTTATTCTACTAGTGGATACAGTTAATGTGATAACATTTCTCCAAGAAACATTAGGTCTTACACTCGTCTGTCGTACAAAATATCCATAAAATCTAATATTTAGTACTTACGATTTTTTTTAAACAAGCCAAATTGAGGAAAAAAAGAAAAATAATTTGAATGCAGTTTTGTTTCTTTTAAAAAATAAAGGAATGTCTCATTTAAGTAAAATAAGCCAGCTTAAGGATTTAAAGTAGTTTCCCTCCAAGGCCCGACTTATCTTTCCACCCTGTATACCCAATACCCAAAAGAATCGAAATCACGTATGGGAAACATGTTATCTATCACGTATAGGTACCTACCTTCAGTAAGTAGGTAGGTATACCTACTTACTGAAAGTTTTTTGTGGTTGAATGTAGGCAGGTACTAATTGCGGAATGTCTGTTTGTCAACTGGTCTGCTTTGTTTACTACACGGTTGTTATTTTAAACTATGCATTTAACTCCACTGCTATAAACTATTATAACTTTGGACTTTTGGAGTACTTATTAAAATTCACACTGAAAATTAGGCTCTAGTTTTGCTACGAGACAGTCGCATTTAAACGGGAAAATTATCGTAACCGCTGCAGTGCTAATGGATTACCTTCCATTCCAGTATTGCAGGATTCTAATTAATTGTCTACGCTTTATATCCTGGTCTAAAGGTCGTTATAAACAACTGACACAATCCAACTAATAAATTGAATCTATTGTAAATAGTAATGGACTATGCGTATTGTGCACGGCGATGCTGTAACTTTCAAAGTTTGCGTTTGTTCATTGCAATTTATAGGAAAGCTTTTAGTTTAGTTACTATTATGTTTATTGTTCATTGTAAATAGTTGCAATTTTCTATGCGTTTAAAGTATCTTTCTGTTAATTCCGCTACTCGATGCTAGACGTCGACTACGAAAATAATAAAAGTTTTGTTACCGAAACGGATGTACATGAAGTCAATACTCTATGTATTTTTTTCTCTATGGTAGCATGTCCTGCTTGAATAGTTCCGAGCATTTCAAAGTCAAAGCGCCGTATTTTTAACTCAACTACGGCAAAGCCAAAATGAAGGGTTATGTTTTTAACAACATTTGCATGTTCTTGCATACTTATTCTTATGGTGCTAATAGCGAGCAGATTCTCATTAATAATATATCAAATCAATCGCTCATGTTAGGCTGCGGGTGGCGGGTCAGACAGGCTACATTTTATAACAACTTCAACTTCAAAAAAAGAAAAAGTTTTGTACATAAACTTTAGTAAAATACATTTACTGCATTAAACATTTGAAACGAAACTGTATTCATTTCCGCGATGACTGCAGCGTACAAACGGAAGTAGCTTTATTTTGATAAAAAGTCCGTATGTTTTTGATTACATCATTTCGTACGTCATACGCAAGCCATTCCTAATATTACAAATGCGAAGTGTTGGTTTGTCCTTGACAAATCAATTGAGCAGCTAAAGAAGTGCTAGAATGCTAGAAGCAACTTAGATGCATTCACGAAGGTGCGGTCTTTAAAATAATAATGCTGTATCTTTCTCTCTCGCTCGTCGTAGCGTTTATCTCGGTTGAATCTTAGATGCTACTTTGGAACCCGATAGGGTTAGACCAAGACAAGTCTGCAACGATTTTGATAGCACACGCAGTGCAAGTGTTATTTATACGTCATAATTTCATAGAAATTTGACGTTTAAAATGATTGCATTGCGTGTGCTATCAAAATCGTTGCAGAGTTGCCTTGGTCTAACTCTATGCGCCTTTTCTACTTTTTCTCCTCGACTTTGCACGGTTTTCGGTGTTCTTTTTTATAAGACCACAGGCATGGATGTCATTCTTCGCAACATCCAGCCAGCATCTCAAAGGCTTTCCCCTTTTCACCGAGTACAGGCGTGCCCTAAATGAGGGCGACATGACAATTTACTTTGTGTTAGCAGAGTATGCTTACAAAGAAATGTGCTGAGTTAAAATTACAGAACAGAGATAGTTAAACGTACAAAACTGGTGAATTCATTAAATTTTAATTAAGACCTACAAACGTGACATAAACATGTCTATCTCAGACGTGTGAATTAATTTCATAATGCTGTTACATGACAGCACTTTCTACTGCATTTCGTATCAAATTACTGCAGCAACGAGATACAGTTATTTTCCTAATGTGACGTGATATGGAACTGCAATCGTGCAGAATTACATCTTGCGGTTACACTTTTCTCAATTAGGTGACATATTTTAAAATATGGTGAGATGAAAACAACATTAAATTTATACTCTGTATCTCTAGGTATTTAAATAAAAGTAAACAAACAATTTGTACATTTTCGGGTAGTTCTAACATTTATTGGCTAAGCAACCAAATACAAAACCCCCTGGATCTGTCACTGAACGGCCTGACTTTAACCTACATTATTCGATCATGTAATATTTTCATCTATCCTCAACTGGCTTAAGGAGCCATTTGAGGGTAAATTTTGTTTACTTTTATTTCTCTTCTTCCTGGCGTTATCCCGGCATTTTGCCACGGCTCATGGGAGCCTGGGGTCCGCATGACAACTAATCCCATGATTTGACGTAGGCACTAGTTTTACGAAAGCGACTGCCATCTGACCTTCCAACCCAGAGGGGAAACTAGGCCTTATTGGGATTAGTCCGGTTTCCTCACGATGTTTTCCTCACCGAAAAGCGACTGGCAAATATCAAATGATATTTTGTACTAAGTTCCGAAAAACTCATTTTTAAATTTTGTTTACTTTTATTTAAATACTTAAATATACAGAGTATAGACTGGGTTGAATTTATCAGTATTGGTTGCCACTTGTCATTTAATTGTGACAATTATCATGAAATGTGAATATGATATATCAGCTTTGAAATTTGAGCTTTCGCGACAATATTTGCACGACCTTCTAATAAGACGAATAGGTTACAAAGTGCTGGCAACCGCACCATAGGAGAGAAAAAGCTGATCGGATTTCGGATAATATTGGCCAAAGAAATGTGTAGTGTGTGTGCTATGCCTCACCCACACACAAGCATAGCCAGGGTATATAAGTGCATGTACGTGTTATTTAAGTTAATATACGTCTATACTCAAAGCTAGTTGTTTTCCTTTAACGCCCAACCTCACATGGCGACCCTGCCAGTGCGGCCTTGCGCTGCACTGGCAGCTCGCTGCGCTTACCAGTCAAGGACGTGGAGAAAAATCAAAATTTTAAGTTGAAGGACTATGTTATACAAAATTGTGTCGGACATTTCTGAGCAAAGTGAAAATGGGATAAGTGATATTAAAATCGTGCATAATTGGACAGTAATTGCCAGGACTAGATACATATTATTTAAAACGAACTTTACACGCGCTTTCTTTTTTTACTTATATACCCTGGCTATGCTTGTGTGTGGGTGAGGCATAGCACACACACTACAAATGTGATCAATGGCATTTCGCCTCAACGCCCCCAACCAATAAGCAAGCTTTACAAAATTGGATGCCAAGTAAGTCAAGTGCACGGCGCGGTTATTCGCTGATATCAGAGCCGCAGGAACGTGATAAATTTTATGCAAACACATGAAGCGGAAGCTTGAACGATATGGGAACATTGGGCTTATAAGATACTTGCAGCATCCTAGCGATTGTTATTCTCTAATAGTTCTAATAGTCGCCGGGACAAATGTGCGATAGAAAGTGACGGACACCATTTTATCACGCTGTCACGTAGACAAAAACGACCATCATATCCGTGCTGGAATTAATTCAAATTTCCTCATTGAAACCGATTGGAGTACCGAAATGTAACTTGTACTAAAAGCTAATAAAATAAGCTGACATACTTCTACAGGCACCTTCATTCTTATTTCATGACTTTGTTTGGTTAGAAAAGAATGTTTTTAGTCATTTTTACTAAGCCCTTTAAACGCCCAACGGACCTCCCTCTTCTCCAAGTACTGGTAATCAACCGACGGGGTCGACGGACCGACGCGCCCTGACTTATCACGCGTATGACCCATTTACTATCCCGCCGCTTGTCACTCAGTGCATAACGTTAATAAACCAGACGATGAATGAATATTCACGTCACGGACGGTATCGGCCTGTCAGTTGTTCGGAACTGTCCAAATTTTGTTCTAACTAACAGGCCGATACCGTCCTGCGGACTGTTAATCAGTGGGCCCCTTTAGTTTTAAGATTAGACGGGGCTTAGAAAATAAACACAAACTTCGAGTTCTAAATGGCTGAAATATAAGAAACTGTATTTTTTTCTTGGAAAGGTTGGGTCTAATGTATCTATTCATTTCGCGGTCCGTAGAGTACTGTTGGGCGTTTTTAGAATTAGAGTCCGTCACGTAATGGAATTCCACACACCAAAAAAAATTTTTTTTTGACTAAAAATGGGTTGAATTAAATCTACTATTTATATATTTTATGAAAATGTTACTTTCTTTCTATATAAATTATTTATATTCCTAATAAATCACTTTAAACTGAATGACAGCGAATGTGACGATCCATTACGTTACAAGTTTTAGGCAGGTTTTAAGTGAAGATCGGAGTGTTTTAAGTGAACCAGTTTTTATTTATTGAAATACAAAACAATATTAATTTTCTAAAAACGAATAACACCTGCAATACTAAGTATTACAATAAAGTTATTTAAAGAAGTCTTTCCAATACGTCACATTTTTCGTTTTAATAGTTGCTTTGCAATCATTTTGTTCTAAAAAACGTAAGGTAAAGGTATTATAAAAAGTTGTTTTTAATAATTATCATATATTATTCTTGCAAATGAGATCGAAATCAGTATCAATTATCCTAAAAATTAATATAAATTCTAATAAAATCAATCACAGCCACAGTAGGACAAAGTGACGTTATGGACCATAATATCGCGTTTAGGAACTACACGAAGGGTTTACATGTGCGGAAAATAGCTACTTAATTTAATACCTACTTAATGTTGTACTAAATTAAATAATTTAGTAATTAATACCTATTATTATAGTTTAACTTAACAGATTTTGAAATTTCCTGCAGTAATTATGCTTTCGACTGCAGCAGTATTGCAGCACGATAATACTGCCGACTGCATTACTGCTACAAAATCAAAATAGATGTTGGTGCCCAGTTTTTTGACATTTGCAGTTAGCAGTATTGTCGTACTGCAATACTGCTGCAGTCGAAAGCATAACCTGCGCCTGCCAGCGTTTCTTAGGTCGAGCCGCCACTGGTGCTAAGTAATTACTAGTAGGTCGAGTAGTTAGAAGAATATAGCTAGAATAAAATTATTTGTGTGTTTTTAATATCACTCTACCTACTATATTTTGGCAACTTAAACTGACGGCATGTAAACCGTGCATTTTCATTCCATACGTCACGTTTTTTTGTTCCACTAATACATCACGTAACGTTTTGGATGTGACGTAGGCATGCCGGTTGGTTAATAAAGCGAAATAGCGGTCTGATCGTTTGAATTTTCTTAATTATAATTATTTGATATCATACAACACATAATAATCTAACGTAATTCATAAATATTTAGTCAATAATTGACTCCTTATCTTCAGTTTAATTCAGTTCGTTGTGGAAAACAAATTTCTGCACATCGTGACGCTCAACCTACACTAGCTTTTTTCGAGCCCAATTGCCTTGTAAAACCTAAACACCGGGTAATTATAGGAACATAATGTTACGATCATGTAAAAATCCGTATGATATTAGTAGATTTTTGCTACTAAGTTGGTAAAAACTCCGTGACGTTGGTGGAAATTTCCACTACGTCGATATTGAAGGACAACAATAAATTAAACTTTAATGCATATTTTTACTTTAGGTGCTAAAAAATAAGGTTTTAAATAGATTTTGGCTGGTACGATCTTATCACACAACAACCAGGTTCGGGCCTAGAAGGAGGCAGATATATAATATTTGGATCCAAAGTATGCAAAGTGTGCATGGGACACTCAAAAATCATCTCCCTTTCTTCAGTTTTTGTACATTTTCTTTACTTTAAAGTACCATTTAATCAGTTTTTTTACCATAAATACTCAGATAATAAATCACTTTACAATTTTTGTATACGTGTAGTACACTTTAAAACAGTATTTGACGGTAAAAAAGTATACCAAAGTCGTAGGACAGTGATATTTTACCCAAATATTTTTTTCCGAAAACGCCCTGTTATGGGTCCAACAACAGCTTATTAGTGTTATGTTATGTTCCTACACAACGGAATCCGTGAGAGAATCATCATGTTTTTCAAATTTTCATATATGGTTGCCCATAGTTTTTTCGTGTATGTAGCTTCTATAGTCCTCGATTTCTAGTCTGGGTAGGACCTGACATCCTAACATTTGTTTAATGGTTCATGATTTTTCACCACGCGTGTTTTTAGGGAGTTATTCTTTTTTGGTTTTATCAATAATAAAATAATGGAGAGAATGTTTTGGCCGTCGAAATCCCAATCCCAAATCCCAATCTGCCAAATCATCACGACTACGACAAATTGCTCTAAAGTAAGTTTTTATACATCATACCAGGACCAACTCAAAAATAAACCTCCAATCATTTAGAATCGACATCCGCTGACGTCGACCGACAGATCACTGTAAAGAATAGAACGTCAATTGCTGCCAAGTATATGATGCTGATGAGTAATCCGTTGCGGGCTGTCCCATCTGCCGTTAATGAGTCATTAGTGCGTTGTGGATCATTGGGAGTTAAGGGGATATGCCATGCACATACAAATGAAGACACGGAAGTTTCGTAGACCTTAGCCCATTGTAATAAAGTTCATGACAGGTCCGTTTATGGTATAGATAGGTAGTGCTATATACAAAGACGCAACACTGCCCCTTGTCTTCTCGTTCTAATTGTTTACTTTGTAGATTGTGAAGTAGCGATCCAAAAGACTCGAGCCCTGTTAGCTCTTTTTTAGGACTCGCCATATCTCTTGACGCCTAAAAGGCTAAAAGCCTATTTTACTAATTAAATAGAAAAGTTTTTTAGCCTTTTAGGCGTCAAGAGATGAGGCGAGCCCTTAAAAAAGAGCTAACAGGACTCGAGTCTTTTGCATCACTATTGTGAAGGAACAAACTTCGTAGAAAAAATAGCATGTTTAGGTAGTTAGGTACCTGTTTTTATCCTTTATATTCTTAAAATACTTTCTTAATAGAGAAACTCTAAAACATTAGTAGTGTATATGATTCAATTTCACGGTCCTATATCCATCAGTATAAACCTAATTGTCTGTCGTCAGAATCTACCTATATAACGGGACTGTTTTTCACATACCTACAGTTGTACCTACGCACTTCTATGTAAGGCCATTGGATAATATTGACAGCCTGTCTCTAAGCGGCGGGCATGGGAAATCATACATCGATTATATTGTCACTTTCCATTGTTTCTAGCAAGTTGAATGTAACGGTTATAACTGTTTGAGATTATACGGTTGATTTATTGATGACATGTCTATTCGCAAATCGTCTATTCTTTTCTATGCTTGATCCTATTGTGGTTGTTCAACGAGGTAGGAGGTTAGATAAAAGTAGCATGAGACTGGTTCGCTCTGAAGATCTGCAATTCTGCATCTTAATGTTCTTTTCTTTCAGTGTCAAAGTCAAATGGGACTCAAATGATTTAAGAAGAGTTGTTTATACTTAGTTTAAGTATGTGATTTAAGTAATGGTATCGGTCGTTTTCATGTTAAGTATAACTTTTTGTTTCAAAAAACCAAAGAAATATGAATGGAACAAACATATTTGAGGTTTATATAAACTTTTCCTATTATAAATTGATATTAAGGTAGGTACGTAAAATCGATAGCATTCCAGCTCATAGTAACCAAGGAAAATATACAATGCATACAAATGCTTGTCCGTGACTCTGTATAGTGATATGCATCAATACTATTAGTAACAATAACAACACAGCTCATTTTATTTATAGTGTGTGAACTAATCTTCCAAGCAATGTTCATAACACGTATGTAGTAGGTAGTTGATATGTAGTTGCAACTGAGTACGGTCAAGGAATTGGATTTATGTACCATTGCGTCCCTTGTCACAGTGACAATAATATAATATGAGATCTCTAATCACTCTAATGGCTTTGGTAAGGTACGATGTGGTACAGAAATCAAATTCCATAATTGTACGTGTACCCCCACCAGCCAGCCCCCCACACCAGTGTATCTATCGATTAGTGTTGTACTGAATATGTGATGCGATAAACGAATATACTCGGTAATTCGCAAAAATATAATTTGTCCTAAAGTCCTAATGAGGCCTCCAGAGGTGCAAGGGCCTTCATAAGCTCTCGTCTCGCCACACCTCCCTATCTTAAGGCAACACTTTTATTACCCTCGCTCCAGCCTAGTCCAACAGCACGTCGATCGCCTTCGACTGCCTATCGCTATCGCTATGATAGGAGCCACGGCATTCGCTTTACGCTTGCCAATGGTGTGGCCTATTACTCCTCGAAATGCTTTAAAGCGTTTTGTGGTGCGGGATATGTCCAATAAGCCCTTTTGTCAATAAGATAATAATTTTATAACAACTTAAAAACGGTTGGAATATTTTATATTTCCTTGGCCATTGAGACTTGAGGAGTAATCATTTAAGAATAGAACGGCAGTATGCATCAGGAATATTAATAACTGTGGCACTGACCGCTCCTAAATTACTCTGTTATTGATGTAGCGTATTAAACCTAATAAATACGTACATTGTACCGTGGACGAGGTCGCAATCGCATAATTATGATGTTTATGAAGTTATACACTTGTTTTATCGTGTACAGTAAGTTTTACACATACTGTCTAGATACATACTTGATATTTAATACATTCACTGCCCCCGACGCACATGTGCGTTCACCGCCGTACAGTTTGTTCCTAAGCCTCTACCATCAGTTGGCAGAGTATTTTTCACTTACACTCGGTGAATAAACGTGCCGTGAGTCACGTTTTACGTTTCTTTACGGTCTTATGTACCTAACTTCACTCCACTCCAAACGATACTGTCCCTTTCTAACTATACTAAAAAACAGAGCAAGAGTTACGAGTATATCGGAGTTTTATACAGCGCCTCTAGGAGTCACCTAATGAACTAAATAACAAAATTGTCAAATTTTCTCACGTCTACGTAATTTACTATCTATGCATCTCGCTCTCGCATATTAGTGCAAGTGAGATGCACAGAAAGTAATGTTACATATACTGATGGTAGCCGTGAATATAGAGGTTAGAGGTAAGGAGAATCCTTTATGACTTTATGAGAAAACTCCTTTAAGGGAGAATATTTGCAAAAACTGGGCACGCTGTCAGCTATTATAATTTTTCTAAATCTCTCCAGAGTAGCGAAAAAAAGAAAACCCATAAACCTAGTTTTTCATTGTATCAATACCGTACTAAAAATCATGGAGAATGGAAGATACTCGTATTTATATACAAGTGGAAAAACGTTTTCTCTTTTTGTATGGACGATTACGTAGTATACTTCCCTCTTAAGGTTTTTGACGGACACTTTTTCATTATTAATTACACGGAGATTGTATTCCTTACCTCTACCATCCACTAAGAGCATTTAGAAGGGAGATGTCATCGCTGTCATTTTCTTTACAAAACAGTCCGCCGATTTTTGCGGGGGAGGGGACGTCAAATGTATTGCTATTTCTACATGATTTGTACGTATCGTACAAAAAGCCATGTCGGTCCATACAAAAGTTTGCACAATTGTGCAAGTTTTTCGGCAGAGGGGTAAGTAATAATGTCAACAAAAAAATAAAGAGTATACCTTCGAGACTACTACGACTATGATATTTGATTTATTCGGTTGTCAATATAAAACAAACGTAGGTGTTCTTTCTTCTCGTATGAGACGCCATTACTATGTAGTCTTGCTTGAGATTAATAAACATTACCTATATGGTGTTAAAACAAGCTTTTCTTTCCTGCTTGGAACCCTAATCCTAAATCCTAACAGTAAGCACTCAATGGCCACTCCAGTTATTAAATGCTCTAAGACCAGTTTTGTCACTTTGTTACTGACTCAACCTTCATTCTACAATTTTTTAAAGATTTGACGTTGCCATAGTTACGAAAATAATAAACACATCAATGTTAGTAAACAGTGTATAAATTAAAATATAATTGTATTCAAGACAAAAATTGCAAAATATGATAATTACGTAAACATCATCAATAATCGAGTTAAAATTATGACATTGCGTGTTAAAAAATAGGAAGCAAAGTATACGGCGCGATTATACAGGCTACTTTTGGCTACATATTTATTACCTATGATGAAAATAATACACACATGAGAAGAAATCTTAAAATATTAAAATAGGTATGTATTATAATGGTCCGCTTCAGTCCGCATCATGACAGCGGCCGTCTCCTACTGCTAAGTAACATTATCTAATAGAGTGTCCGGAAAGAGAAAAGTCGTGAAATTTAGGGGAGCCCATACATTATACCTACGACTCTTCTCTTTCCGCACAGACCCTACGTATGACCTTAATAGCGATTTTAATTTTATAGTACCTATATGATCTCGAGTATATTTCAGTGCCAAGCGCCCCATTTCCAATACAAAATGAACCCACGCAGCGGGTTTTTGGCAATAAATGTGTTTAAATCTTATTTAAATTTTCAGATTCAGAACCACCTGCAAAAGTTTTTGAAGAAAGTTTTATATTTCCTGTTACCAAGTTGACATCAAAAACGATTACCTAGGTACCAAACACAATAATTTGAACAACGGAAAATAAAATAATACTTACTTAGTAAAGAAAAATAAATAAACCCACAGAACATTTGTATGTTTTATTTTATATAAGATTATAATGCTTAATAAAATACGTAGCAATTCTTGTGTAAATATTATAATAGGTCTTGCGGTATGGTATGTCTTATTCTTACTATGTGTTACGTGCACCCAGCAACAAAAACAGCAACATGTCTATGTACCGCTCCTTGTATTGAGCCTTAATTCTTAATACATATGTAACTTCTACATGCATACATGATGCAATCCGGGTTTTCATGGAAATGTTGTTTTCAATCAGCTTCTTGCCTAAAACCAAAAACTGCTCGTAAGCAATGTGATTTTCGCAAATGTAGCAGTAGAAATAGGAAAATATGATGTCAAGTATAACTCATTACCTTTGTACTAAATCAGCCTTTTATCGAACTATTAATTGATTTATCCCTTAAAGTTTTGCTTGAAGTTCACATACTGTTATAAATTTATACATATTACGTTGAAAATTGCATTGATATTCGTGAAAAATCTGCGTATTTGTTGTGTTTACAAGTTGACAGAAATGTCACGTTGGAAACGCACGTATTTTTCCATAACATCTGTCACGTTTACTCGCGTAAAGTATTTACGCAGAATAATTCTGGCTCAGTTTTCATTATATAATTAGAAAGAGAGCGTTTTAGGTGTGAAGTTAGGCAAGTATGGAAAACTCGCGTAAAAACGTCTATAACTCATGGTACCAATTGATTTTTTTAGTTCTTTACGTGACCGGTAGAGGCTCTGTACAATTACTCCATACATTTTCCTTAACTTTCTCACTGTCTTCACTTCTCACTGTCATTCACGAAACTGATAGTAGAGCTACTAGGCCACGCCCCCTGGCAGTGAATGCGTTAATAAGCACTTGCAAATACCTCGTGATTATACAAAGATGTACCGCTGTCCGATGAAGTATATCGCTCGGAAGGCCAAGTTTCATACTATATCAATGACGCAGAATCTTCCTGATTTCGTGTAATACGTGGGCCATACTGAAAATTTCTGGATTTTGATATATGAGTCGACTTATTTTTTCTAAGTGGCCAGTAGATATGAGCGCCGCGCCGGCGCGCCGCCGCCGCCGACAAAATTTTCGCGCCGCCGCCGCCGACGCTGCGCTATCGGCGCGGCATCGGCGTGACCTTGTTAGATACTACTACTTTCAGAATCAGATAATATATATTTTATCTAGTTCAGATCTTTAACGGCGCCAGTCTGAATAGCTTATAGACATTCAAAAGGTATTATAGGTCCATATAATTAAAAAATATTGATGGTAAATTCAAACTTTTCTGTTTGGTAACCGCGCTAGTACTGTTAGGGCAACGAAATGACTAATTTTGCCAGCTTGCTAGCCCATTCGTCATTCACCGCGAATTTAATCATTGCAACCATGGTTGAATGTCTTTAAAAGGGGTTAATTTCAGATATTAAGCGTTTTCACGCCCAAAGGTCCGACCGTTGGCTTCGCACGGAATCACGGAAGGGCGTCGGAAACAGAAGCCTCCAAGTTTTCGGCCCTGTTTGGAGCCTAACTTTCGGCCTCGCTTTTAAAATAAATGCTTGGTCATTGGATCTTTTCCGATCTTAGCTTCACTGCAGCATGGCCTTTAACCTCGCACGAATGCACCTGCAGGAAAGCTCCATGTCTTTAACACTATGGCCTCGGTCTTTATCGGCCTTCGGACTTGCTTACACTGGACCAATAGTTCAATTCCTAGCTCTGCTCTCATGCAGCTTGGCCTTCGGCCTCGCACAGAAGCGCGCCATAATCGGCGCTCCGGGCATTCGGCCATTAGCCAAGCTCACACTTGGCATTCTATTCTAAGCTGTATGCTTATCTGCAGCTCAGCCTCTGGCCTCGCATGGGAAGGCGTCGGAATCAGGTCTTCGGTGTTAGGTGGAGCTCGGCTTTGGACCTCACTTTTTGACATAAATCGGTTTGTTGGGTCGATATTGGTTAATGACGGAGGTTAATTTTCCTCACTTCAGCTCTTTGGCCTGTCAACCAGACGTTTCCCTGATACAGTCAATCCGCTACTTCTTACTTAGCACAAAAGATAAGGGCCTCACAAAAATCTTCCGGCCAGGGCCTCGCCAAGATTAAGACCGCCTCTGATGCCGCGCGATACTGTTCATACTATATAAAACTTTTTTCGTACCTTAATTCAATAAATTTTGCTTGAAATTGAAAAATGCACTTATTTTATAACTTTGTTATAGCAAAAATATGTTTTTTCGGTAAAATTTTGGTTTAAATTAGTTTTTCATTAATCAAAGGTGTTTCAAGGCCACGCCGCCGATTCGCCGCCGCCGCCGTCCGATTTTGACCGGCGCGCCGCCGCCGGCTAAATGCCTATCGGCGCTCATATCTAGTGGCCAGTTCCAGGAATTTTCAGTATGGCCTAAGTATACCTACTGATGTATCCAATACATATCACAGATGCAGGTAGATTAAAGAGATCTACGAGTGCGAATATGTCCGGACCAAAAAAAAACGAACGTGTATTTAACCCGTGCTACAAAAGCTCCTTGCTCGGATAAATAGGCCGAGTGCACTACACGTCGAACTGAGCATGCTTCGCGGGCCCATTGTGCCGCTGTTCTCCGAGAGCCCCGTCATAGAGAATAGTACATAGAGTGCTTGTTGAATGTGATAATGTTCTGTTTTTATAGTTGCCCAATTTCACGGTAGATGTCGCTGTTCTGTCGGCTACTTCGCGCTATTAAGATTTTTCCACAGCCCCGTATACAGTCAATTTGGTCTCGGAATAAATGAGTATTCAGTTGTCAAGAAAGTGTTTCATTACAAAAGGTAGGAAGTGCAGTGATCATTCCATACTTCGGTTTTAGTACCAAAAAGACTATTATTTTCGTAGTCGACATCTAGCATCGAGTAGCGGAATTATCAGTACTGCTACTTGACAATAGATGTAGCACCGACCGAAAAGTCTAATGCTCAGCAATTTTCAGATAATATTATAACCAGATTAACCGGAACGCTATTTTCAACGACTTCTGCTATTAATACTAGTTGTAAATTGTTGTTCAATACAATTTTCGTGAGTCGCGACACTAGTGAATTCTAGTATCGAGTAGCGATAATTCCGCTACTCGATGCTAGATGTCGACTGCGAAAATAATAGTTGTTTTGGTACCAAAACTGATGTATGGAGTGAGCATCTCACTATATTTCTCTATGGCCACGTGTACGCTGTGTTGGAATCAAGTGACATGACCTGCTTACATGTTGCAGTCCTTTTACGAATACTTAATGGCAACGAGGAAAGTTTCTGTAAGAAATGCTGTTCTCTAAGAGACTTTGGAAAGAAGGCAACTAAGCTTCATTTAGTTTTGTTTTGGATATAGAAAAGTAAAATCTGATTAATCTAACACGGTTATTACATTGCAATAGGCCTTTCGCTATCTTCTTAATCACGATTGAACTAGGGATAGTTAGGAAAATTGCTCTGAAAGTTAGTTTTACGCAGTTGATTTAGAAATCTGCTCATTGTTCACAGTACAGCAGTAATAAAATTGATCGAATCTGAAATTAAAATTAATATTGTTTTGATGGCAACCATCATTTACTTTTATATTTTAGGTATTACGTGATTTATTAATTAATGTTCACCGACATAACATACTGTGCACTAGGGTCATAAATGTCATAATTGATCATTTCCACTATGATACACGCTGTCAGTTGCCAAAATAGATACTATATGTTGCGCAACATCCATTTTCAAGCCCATTACACGCATTTGTTATATCCATCCAAACCACTTACACAAGCCATCTCCCATTACCGAGTTCGAATAGGGTCGTATCGTAGCGAGCAGCGACGTAGCGACCCCTTGCTTACGTCACTATCAAGGACAAACTAAATATCAAGTCGACGCGAAAATAGCTATGATAAATTAAAACAAGGAAATGCGGATTAATATAGAGAGAACTCAATCGAGTTGGTTTAAGAAATTAAGATCCATGTAAGGATGGTAATGGAAAGAGCTATGTGGTGCTCATTCCGTAATGTTATTATCATCAATTCAGCATCATTTTAGCCTCTTGTAGCCACTTTTCCCGATCCGAAGCTAATCTCGATTTTTTTTACATTTGCTTGCAGCCTTAACCGGCGGCACTCAATCATTTTGAACGCGATTAAATCAATCAGCCGTGTTTAGAAGAAATATGTGAGCACTTTTTCGCTCAGATCCGACCAGTTATCCCGTCGCCATTCTTCACACCTATAAAACAAAGGCCCCCGCCGCGTCTGTCTGTATGTGTGTTTGTATGTTCGCGATAAACTCAAAAACTACTGAACGGGTTTTCATGCGGTTTTCACTTATCAATAGAGTGATTCTTGAGGAAGGTTTAGGTGTATAATTTGTTAACCGCTAGTTCTTTATAAAACATTTAATTGTTTTCGTCGCGTCGCGAAGTCAGGAACCCACTACAGTGACGTCACTAAACATAACAATCGCAACTCAAAGGCTAACTGCCTCTTACTTTGTTTTCTGCCTTATAAATCGAATGAATGGGGGAGCCAATTCACAAGACTTACAGACCACTTCTCTTGAGCCGACCACTATTAGTCGGACTTCACTTTAGGCGGACACGTTTGAAAGTTTTTGTAATACAGATTTTAATCCCCGAATCGCGAAAAAATAAATTTACCCTCCCATAGAAAATATTAGGCCAGCCAAAATGTATGAAACTGCCAAATTTTTTTTACACGATTTCGGTGTTGGCCTCATAGTAAAAATTGCTCAGTATAATCTCAAAACCTCCCTGGCAAAGGGAATGCACTTATTTTTTGCCCACTCTGTGTACCCTTAATATATTTGCTATGAAAGATTCTGCGGCACAATGTATACGTTTGTAGGAACAATATTATGACTGGGATCTTTAGTAGGTAAAGCCGCTACACGTCAGAGTGAAACATATAATTTCCCTCTGCTTGTAAGCATTAAACATTACTATTGTTGTTACCTATTTCAAAATGTATGATCTAGGGGTCAAATTATACTAAAAATAAACTCACAGACTGAAACAGAACGGTATTATTGTTATTGTGAGGTCAAAGCGCCTCTATCTTGGCAGCTTGACACTTACTATTATTATCTTAGCACTTAAGTAATTAACTGCCCCTTTGTTCTTAAGTATAGGTGATAGGCTGGCGGTTCGTTTGTGCGTTAATCGCTTAAAACGCAACAATAATTATTGATGATTATCGTAATTTACAGTGTTTAATTCTATTACCTATCTTGTTCATAACTGGTTCTCAAAAAAATTCGCTAAAATAACTGACAAGCGTTTCTTACGATAGCGCTCAGCTACAATTTCATTGTAAATGGTTTGAAGTTGACCGTACAGACATCAAGTGTCCATAGTGAGTATAGAATCGGACACGCGACGGCGCCAACGCGTGTGTTCTTGGAATAATCACTGCGTTAATCGCGTGATTGAAACTACACCTTTATGTTTATCAGTATTAATCACACAGTCGTTTAAACTATGGACTGTTGCTTAGGTTAATAACCATATGAGTAGCTAGCTTTTATGTTAATAAAAACCGGCCAAGTGCGAGTCACACTCGCGCACGAAGGGTTCCGTACCAATACGCAAAAAACGGCAAAGAAATCACGTTTGTTGTATGGGAGCCCCACTTAAATAATTATTATATTCTGTTTTTAGTATTTGTTGTTATAGCGGCAACAGAAACACACACCTGTGAAAATTTCATCTGCCTAGCTATCACGGTTCATGAGATACAGCCTGCTGACAGACAGACAGACGGATAGCGGAGTCTTAATAATGGGGTTCCGTTTTTACCCTATGGGTGCGGAACCCTAAAAATGTAATTCTGAATTAACTATATCCTTTTAAATATGTAATTAGATAATGTTAACCCCTGCCTACCTTTTAATTTGGTGAAACTGTTTTGTTTATCTGAAGAGCAACAAAACCTAAGCTTCAGCCTAGGCCATCGGCGGCCCTAATTATATGAACACAGGCATCCCATCTGTTGTTTATACGATATACACGGTAATGGCATCGCTAATAACAATAAATTTCTTGTTTACATTGATAAAGGCCCAGTGTGTACTGAGTCATCCCTCGTAATCGCGTCGGTCCGTCGACAATGTTCATTCATCATTCATCACTGTAGTTTGTTGACAAACCACTATAGATGGTCAAGCAAATCTTGTCAGTAGAAAAAGGCGCGAAATTCATATTTTCTATGAGACGATATCCCTGCGCGCCTACATTTTTCAAATTTGCCGCCATTTTCTACTGACGAGATCTGCTTGACCAAGTATAGGTAGTCAAATTAGATTTTTCCAGAAATTAATTCCCAGCATGCTGGAAATCTTCTTAATACTTTCATTTGGTTCTAAATTAGTGTAATCCGAGTTTAATCCATTCCAGGAGTTGTGGAAAAAAATTTGCTTTAATTCAGTTTTTTGCTTGTAGTTCAAAAACGGTACGTCTGACGGAAAATTTGCTCTAATCATGATAGTTAGGGAGGCGAATAGGGGAATTTTTGGCAATACTCGAGCGTGGCAGTTTAAGATATGAGAGATACCTTAGACCTAATAGAACAACCTTGTAAAGTATTTAGCTCTATATGTAGTGACGCGCGCCTAGGATAGACGATCAGATTAGTAAAAAAAAATGGATAGTCTGAAATACTCGAGCGCGTCAGATTAAGATATTGGGGGTTGATTTTAGTGTTTAAAGACTAAATTTAACTAATCTGACGATAAGTCCTTGACGCCGCCGAGTTATAGGGTCGCGAACTTGTAAAAAAAAACGTTAATCCGGCATTCTCGAGCGCGATTTTTTTATTTTTTATTTTGAAGAATATAATCTAAAACTTACTAAATATACAAAATCTGCCGGTTTCCGCATGACCGGAAGTGTGGAGGAGCCATTTCGTCTTCCTAAGAACGCGTTGCGGCATATAAGTCGCGAACGATACATTTTACAAAAAAAAAGTTTAAATAAACAAAAAAAGTTAATTTTATTTTACACAAAAAAGGTCTCTTTACATTTTTGTCCAAAGTTAAAACTTTTTGACTTGAAGCATCATAAAATCGGTCAGATTAAGAGAACCCACCAACATTTTTGTCAGATTAATAAAATATGCTTTCAGGATACCGAGATAAACCTCCCCTATGAAAATCTGACGCGCTCGAGTATTTCAAAAAAACTTTTTTTTTTTGCATTTTCAAAAATTCATCGTAACTTATCGTCACGCCGAAATCGTCAGTTTTTTTAAAGGAAGCTTCCTTGGGGCCTACTTAACACCCCTTCCGAAAATCTGACGCGCTCGAGTAAATTTTTTTTTTGCATTTTTGACTACTTTATATGCCTACCCCCACCACGCAAACCGGCAGATTAGTATACCGTTGTTATCAGAGGCACTCGGGGCATACGTAGTATGAATATCTGACGCGCTCGAGAATGCCCAAGTAACTGCTTTTTTTAACATTTTTGAAAAACCGTACACGCCAAACCCACCGCTAAAATGGTTTTTGCCATACGAGCTTTTCTTTTCGAAATTATTTTATCTTTCGATTTTGATAGGTCTCGACGGCGCCGTTGAATTACGCCATTTAGCTACCTCGCCTCCCTAACTATGATAAAAATTGACATCTGAGAATCCGAATAGTACCTTAATATGAATTCGTAGTCAAACATTGTAAAAAATGGCTGCCATTTTGAAAGAGACGGACTTACGGACAGACTCAGGAGTATTAGTGATACATGTGCGGGGTAAATATAAATTACTTCAAATACTATGTATTTTCACCGTGACAGGACTGCAATATGCTTGCAGTTTCGTGCCTACGCATTTAGCGCTTGCGTACATTGTCTCATCGTGTGCAGGTGGGCGGGACTGACTCATATCATACGCACATATTTTTTATGTTTACTAGAAATTAAAAACACATACTTGCGAAATTTACAGCCTGATAATTTTATTCGAAATTTGAGCTATGACGTGAATTAGGGCTCAATATCCTGTAGGTACAACGTTTTTAAAGCCATTCCAATTAATATTATAGTCGATAATTGAATGAGTTCAGGTCAAGGTTGCCGAGGGTCATGCCATTGTATTGTATTGTATTCTATGGAACTTGCTAACTATTATATACAAACCGCCATATTGACATTGTCTCTGAATGATGTATTTACTAGTGTTTGTTTACATAGTTAGCAAGTTCCATAAAATGACACTTTAGTCACTATGAACTACAACATTTACGGAAGTTACGGAGTTCAAAATCGCTCTAACTCCAACACAGATACTGTTTAGGCAAAAGTTACGTTGAAAGTGGAGTAGGATTACGTTGTAATACGATTCCATGATTATTTCGCAATAACAGATCATGAGTAAATGGCAACATAAAAGTAGGTACCAAGCAATAATAATCGACAATATGGCGGCGGATAGACGACACAAAGGATACCGTCCGAGGTGTCCGAAGTTCCACAGATGTCACTTTCCACTGGGCTAATGATCGCAGTAACAGGAGAAACATTTTGCAACCCTTCCGTCAGAATTGTCAGCAATAAGGAAATTAGCACCAGTTCCTTACTTAAAGACGTCACAGAGAACAATCTAGTTGCATTTTTGGCACCGTCAACGTGTATAAACTGAATCATCAACGTAGCCGTGAATACCAGACGTAAAGCAGTAGTCAACAGGTCAACACTGATGAATCAGTCGTTTCAATACGATCCTAAGATGGTACTGTGCCTTTAGACGTCGCCGAGACGATACATCGCGATTGTCAATGAGAGGTATACAGCCACCTGTGCTTGACTCACATCCTCACAATGACATGCAAAAAAGTATACCTGTGCTGAATGCTCTTAAGGGTCAACAAATAACATTTAGTCAGATTTTTCGCACTGATACCACAGAATAAATAATAGTACTAGGTACAGAAGACTCACTCTCTAACAAAACGCGTCTGTTACGATCAGCACAGATATGACCGCTAGGCGGCGACAACGCCACACGCGGCTTATGGCAAACCCCAAAATTGGGGTCGAACGGATGTACTTTTAGCTACCTGTAGCAAAGCGACGAAATCGCGGAGTGAGACACGCCTGCTGATAGCCTGATATATTGATAATCTTGATTGAAGATACGATTGATAAGTACAATTTCAATCGATGCACGAAGCGCGCAAAAACATATGACGCTCTTTATGGCTCTTCAAATAAGTTTGGGGCAGATGTTTTTGCGCGGTTACTTGCTCAATATTAACACAGGTGACTCTCGTGCCTTAATGTTAATGTATGTATTAAAACGCGGCTTTATATTATACTACTAATATTACCATGCAGTTTCTAATACAGTAAGAGCAGAAGCAGATCAAATGATTTGTTCGTAAATAATGCCGACTAAATTTCTTAAATGCAATTCCAAGCAAGCCAAAAGCATAATCATAAGAGGTATTCACCTCACACCCATTATCTGTAACACAACACTGTGTCACATTCTCGCAAACTCCCGCAGGATAGGAGCAAACTAAAAATACATTATTTCCCACGATACGGCACTACAACTTCGCGCGAATTCCTGCGAGGTGGACTTTGAGATGCTTCACATTAAAAACCCTAGACTACGCGCGAGACATTCACACTACGCGACAACTATGTTACTCATACCGTTAGAAACTGTTAAAATGTACTTTATCTGGCCGCGATAAGGATTATCCGACGGCAAATGTGGAATAGTCGACGTGAGATGCAGTGGCGCTTCAACTTGGCATAAAGCCCGAGTTCGAGCTCCTGCCCCTTCTGTTGTTCCATCGCATCTCGCACGTACATGTCATGCAGAATACGTAAAGAAATAAACTGTTGATGTCTTGCAATAATTTATTGTTTATATGGCCCTTTATGCAGCAAAAGCACCCACACACATTCAAATACACTACATATAATGTAAACGATTTAACATGGATATACAGTGACTGAAAGCTATCAATACATTGTGATTTGATTATTGATTGAATAATTAATAATTACCAAATTTTAAACAACCCACAATATACTTTACCCGTTGGAAATCTTACTCTTATGATACTTTGTAATTATCTATAAATAATTGCATTAATGACTTCGACGTTTATTTCCCCGCAATACCTATTAATAAGAATGTCGTCCTATCATATATCTTTTATCGCATCTTTTGTTATTGTTGGATGCCTCTTCGCGTAACCGAGTAATTTATAGCCTCCCAAATATTTTAGGACCGCGAGCAATTTAGATAGTCGAGTTGGTTGTCGACATCATCTTCTTATTAGACCTAGTAAACTTGTCTCACGTGTTTCCAAAGAACACGGCACGGGGCAATCCAATGCTTACGATTTTGGTGCTGTATAAATTCATAATCTAGATTTAGCCTCCCATGCCATGTCTGTGGCAGCATAGCAGTAAGACAAATAATTCTCATTCGGCAAGATCAACATACAAATAAAGACATTCTGGTTGCAAATTCAAGTTTTCTGGCCCAAAATAAGGTAACCCCGAGCTACTCATCAAGTTGTCTGTCGGCCATATTTTTATCTTTAACGTACCTGCGTAATTGCTTCAATTAGCCTTCCGTTCGTTTATCCTCGCTGCGGGGGCTCCATCCCGTTAATCATCATCCCGCTAATGATTGCTGATACTTTATCTCCGAGCTACAATTTCAAGCCTCGTATATTGAATTGGATCCGGAGTTAGTCGGGTTATTCTATCCTATGTATTAGGTAGACTTTGTAAATGCTTGATTCTTCAGGATTCGGACGATTTAATCTAAAAGTAGAGACGAAAATTCGAAATGAAACCAAATTTAAATTTAATTTAGGTAAACCAATTTAATCCCTCTCTTTTGCTCGACTTCCCCTGAAATTGGCGTACAAACAAAGTTGAAGATTAAATGTGACCACATACCCAAATGGATAATGTAATTTAATTTACGTTTAAAACTATTTACTCATATCATACTTATACTTCACACATCTAAGACAGCGAAAATGAATCAAAAAGCAACTGCTCGAGATCGCCATTAGACTAATAAAAACAGTCTTAAATTTTTCTGCGACACATTTCAACAACTTCAAAAAGACGTAACGTACGAACGATTTCCTGCTACTACGCAAACCCTTTGCACAAAGTATAACCTTTATTACAGTGTGATAAAGTCGATTAATGACCACTTAATCTTCGTTTTATATAGCGAGCTCCCGCTGCCAAGATAACACAGATAGCATATTGTGCACGAATCATTGATGAGTCACGTATGCGCTAATTGCAATGTACTTACGACACGTGTTTGCCTTGAAGAGAGCTTTATCAACGCAGCCTTCTAATACAAAAACACACTATGTCCTGCCGAGCATCAGTACTATCAGTAGTATTCGTAGATAAAAGCATCATAAAGATATTCCTTCATCTTTTAAGCTACAGTAAACAGAAGTAGGGCGCATTTAATCAAGAAATGATAACATTATAATATTTTCAGACAGACTGATAGACATACTGTCTCTTACAGATTTTTATCCGTTATATAGTTGGTATTTTTGGAAAGTTTTTAAGCAAGCTTAAGATCATCTAGTTTTTGCGGAAATTCAAGTGTTGTTTGGATTAAAATACCTAATGCTTCTGGTGATTCCATCTTACAAATTATATTGTAATGCAATCGAAGTAGGGCAAAAGTCGAAACGAGAACAGTCGTGGAATTTGGTATGTTACGGTATCCCGTTTTATTGTATAGAAAATCGACTTTTCAGGCAAAAATCTAAGTCATGACCGTACGTATGGTCATAAAATCCTTGCAATTTTTCTTTCTGGGTCATATTTTATGTAAAGCATGAATTATGTTAAAACTGCCTATAACGCTAGCGTGTCATTAAAACCTACAACCAATATCCAAGGATAATGAATATGTTTAAAAATCTTTTTTTTTATATATTACAATGTAAGGCAACAATGACCGACATTGAAGGACGCTTGTAAATCATTCGTCTTGGTAGTTTTTTGTTTCAATAAAGAATGTCAATGCCCACACCGATATTCCAATTATTTGGCAGCACCACCGCATCATACATTTGCCATCTATTTTCGCTCGGAATTCCCAACGTACGTCAAATGTGAAAGAAAGTCTGGTGAAATTACAATTATTGCAAATCATCGCATTTCTATTAGCAATCGTTATCGTTTAAATACCTACCACTTATTCGCTCTAAATCTGTTGATAATTTTGAGCTGGTGACTCAATAACTATAATAATATTATTGTGATTTGTATGTTACCTATGTTATGACGTATATATAAGACGCCATACTGCTCTGTTGCGTGATATTAAAATAAATGAATCCAGAACGTGCCATAATGTCTAAATGATGAGTCATAAAAGCATACAAACTACATAATCATTTTTACAGTTGTGTTTACTTAGCTTGATTACGTTGATGGAATAAAAACAGAGTCACGATTACATATTTAATTGCACACACGGGTCTACCGCGATATAATTTGAAACGTCGGAATTTAAGGTAAAAACAATTAAATTATATCGCGGTAGACTCGTTTGTGTAATTAAATATAGTGTACAAAACGCGAAAGTGTCACGTTTTTCAAAGATGTTCGAATATGTCCATCTCGTAGGCATCAGAAACATTTCCTTCCTATAACTTATTGCACATTCAGTGGCTTATGACCTTTGCATGGTAAAAACATTCCCTGGAAATGGTTTGCTGATTCAATATATTTACCGCGAAAATTGCTAAGAAACTTTATCTTTGCACAGTGACTAGAGAGAGATAAATGCTGTTTTCCTCATCCCCTATACTGTAACAATATAAACACTATGAATCACAAACATGTACAAGTCGTAAAAGGTGTATTTTAATTCTTTAGTTATCTACATATGAAAAAAAAAAGTAGTGCCTCAACAATGTTTGTGCATAGTTTTTAATTGGAGACAATAGATGAGGGAAGCGATAACCTTACTGGTATCTTCTTTAATAAAGGGCAATAGACATCTCCCTCTAGTCGGATGTCTTCTCTAGATGGTGAACAAATAAAATTACGGTATAAAAAACAATTTTATATCTGTCTGTACCTATACTTATTTAACAATTGTATTCCCGCAACTACCGTACTTATAAACTTCTCAAGTAGATTTCCGTTTTATTGTCTTGTAAAATCTATTCATTGACGACTTATGTGAACAACACGATAACATCGTTATAATGATTCGCATAACATCATCAATTCACACGTTGCAATACAAATAACACAATACAAGTCATTAACAGTATGCTGACTACAAATACTACGATAAACGTAAAACAACCAAAATACAGAATATCATTAATGGTCCGTACACTCCGTACCAAATTTCGGTGTCCTTAACATGCGTTTTTTAAGCTTAACGGTTTAAAATATGGATGACGTTCTGATACTGGTTGTCATAATATTATTGCGCTAATCTAATCACGTGGACTTGAGCTTGGTACTTATCCATAAGTGGCTAGGCTCTTTAATAAGATAATCATTGTATGAACACAGATAATTTGCAGTGATCGATGATGTATTGTCTTCTATAGAATATCATCCGATATCATCAACAAATTACTACTGATTTAATCGAGCACGACGGCGCTGCTGAGAGACTATTGAACGTAGATTAAAGGAGCCCACTGATTTACAGTCGGCCGGACGGTATCGGCCTGTCAGTTGTCCGTAACTGTCAAAATTTTATTCTAACTGACAGGCCGATACTGTCCGGCGGACAGTTAATCAGTGGGCTCCTTAACGAAGAGAATGGGTAATGGTCATTTAGTCATTCGTGGTAGCAAAGTGGTTCAGGCTCACGTCTATCAAACATGCCGAGGTACTTGGACTCAGGCACGAAATGTGATATTTTTATGATATTTAAAATTCAGTTTATCCTTATCAACTTATCAAAACACGCTTCTTTATAAGGAAAACTAACTAATTTCCACGCCAAATTAGGGATCAGCTAGCTGAACAAATACCGGAAAACCAAGACTAAGTATACACGTAGAATAGAATAATTTATGAATACTATTCGCACAAAGTATATTACAGAGTAAATTGAGAAATGGTACTTTATTAACTAAAGCAAAGCTGTGGATTCAATATCGAAGCGCTTCTACAAAGTCCTTGATCGAATTTTTGAGGTCAAAGCTTGGAATCAAAGCCTTTGTTTAGTATTTATCTTGCTTCCTCGTTGATATTATGTTGGTATTTGATAATCTCGAAACAATAACCAATTGATCATTCTGTAATAATAGTCTTTCGTACTAAACAAATTCTACTGAGCCAACACTCTCACGTTAAGGTGTCATTATTTGCTTTTTTATTCTTACTTGCCGGACGGCCCTTTCCCGTTAAACGTCGATGTCCCTCGCGCACTTCCTCCAATTCTTCCCTTCGAGCTCGCGACCGCTTCCGGCAACCAATTTGCTTTCCAGCAACAATCCATCGCCATCGCCTTAAGGCCGAACACACGCGAGCCTTTATGGTACTCATTTTGTGGAAGTGTTGCACAAAAACATAGCGTGCAACTATGATAGATGTAGAAGAACAATTCGGGAAACTTTCAGCTACAAATGCAGGTTTTGAATGTTGAATTTCTACTCATACTTATATTGTACAGTAAATACCTACCCAAATTTAAGTATCTACGATCCACGATGTCATACTAGGTGCCCTAACATAAGTACCTAGTGGACACTTAATTCTTAGGGCACCGATTGTACAACAACATTGTCCGGATTTGCGTTGTGCACTGAGAGAAAAGTACAACAAAAATACACTTAGAATTACAAAAATAAACTTAATCCGGGGACAAGGAGAGTTAACTAATAGGAACAAATTGACTTGCAATTTCTATGAGTTCTTGCAATTTCTATTATCTGTTTGTTGAAATTATATTTGGGATTACTGAGCTGCTTGTAGAAATAAATAAACTTTACAGAAATAGTGAAACGTCCATAATTATTACTAAAACTTCATTTTTTCCCCCAGTACAGAACTGTTTTTTAATTCCTGGTGATGATTTTTCTCTCAGTGTGTCCAGTTATGGGACAGCTTTTAGCCACGAATAAGCTAACCTACTTAAGGCCACTTGCATCGTCCCACTAATCTGGGGTTAACCCGTTAAATCGTTAACGTTGTCAAATTGTACTGGCAACCATGGTATCTCCAGGTTTTACCGGGTTAGTGGAATGGTGCAATTGGTGCTTAGTGTCCGATCGGCCCATCCTGGTTAGAATTTATTACATGACTAATTATATAACTAGCTTAACAGCGTTCACTTTTCTTCAGTAGCTCATCAGATAATCCAATCCAATGTCGCATTTATAGGTAAAGTTGTAAAATGTTTTACGACGCCATTGTTCGGGTTGTCGTGTTCTGTCACGTCTGTTGCCTATTGTATTATTGTACATTCCTAAAAGGTAACATGCGCCAACGGCTTTCATAACCATGTATCTCTTCGATTGTACATTTAAGACAAGAACGAATACGAGTACGCTGAGTTACCTATATGAACCGTATCACAAAAAAGTAAGATTCAAACACGGCTAGGCTTATCAATTCCTGTAGGTGATACCTATACGTAATCTATACTTGCATGTCTAAACTTCAAATCGAATCTACAATGAAAAGCTGCACGATGGCAGAATCGTGATCTCGTTTCCTGTTTTTTATGAAGACTTTGCAGGAATCATGACATGTATATCCGCAAATGAGAAATAGACGGTTACCTATCTAAAAACCGAAAAATGTTTAACAAAAGTGTTCATATCCTTTTCCACTATAATTTTCAGTGTGAACCTAAACATAATATCCTAAATTTTTAATAGCGCACTTTTTATTAGTTGATTCTGAAAGAATATAAAAGTGTACAATGTCTCCAAACGGAGCTCTTTCCAATAAAGCTCTTCTTTTTTATGCCTTTGTCCTATATCTCCGCTATAAAGTCTAGTCTTGTCCTCGTGTCCACCAGAATCACTAATTAACTTTTCTACTGTTCATAGGAGGTATAGGTAACAAGATAGTATTTTAGTTATCTTAAATATTATGTTAATTTTTAACCAACTTGAAGTATCATTTCGCTGAATCATTTTGCCACTCATAACCATATTTTAACAACCACAACAACTTGTAACGGAAAAAACATTAAGAGAGCTTTTTATAGTCAGCGAAAAGCGAAGTACTACCGAACGCTATTATTCCTCCAGAAAGTTTTTCCGGAAAATTTGCGAGCATTTTCTCCTAAAGTCGAACAAGGGTTGTTACTCCAATCGCTTACCATTCTTACCAAGCACATGCTGATTAGTTTCTCTCTCTTCTACTATATATAATGGTTAAGAATTTCGGGGCACCGTATCACTGGTCGGCTTGTGCGTTCAGTCGGTTGCGCTTTGGTATAAGATAAGCAATTGGAATACGAGGCAAGAACTCACAAAGACCTTTTTGTAATGTGGCGGTTTTCTTCGCAAATTAATTACAGCTGCGCATTGTCCTCCTACTTGTGTGTGTTCATACCGAATGTGTTAATTACGAACCTAGTATGAACTTCATTTGTCTCTAAAGAACGTAATGTTCTGTCTACAGAGCTACTTAGATTCTCTTCCGACCTATATATCCCACATAGTGATGGGGTCAGCTTTCCGTGTCTTTCGCTTCCACTTCGCCCTATCCTCGACGTCGTTACACACACACAGAGCTACTTAGAATAATCCAATAAATACAGTTCTAAATGTACACATGCTAAATATTGATTACAATTTAGCCCACTCCAATCTAGCATACTCAAATACATAATGGCGTTTCTCACGCACACCCACCGGCTTTTCAATGGGCTGATTCGCATCCGTATGTCATATCATTACGTCATCACTTATAATCGTAGCTGCACCTAACTATGGGTTTGATCTCTTGAGTAGAAAAAGGCATTAAAAGCGTTTCAAGCTCGTTTCTAGTAGGGGTTTCATAGAGCGTTATCTCGGCGGCGCTTAAAGCTTGATGCCAAGCGTGATAGAATAAAAGCCAGACCACCTGCGGCAATAACTATGTTAACCGTGTGCTCACAGGCCTGCAATGTTTTACCTTTATACTTTGACCAACAAAATCGGCTACATCAGCCACTTGCGAGCACACCAATGACAGCAACGAAGTTGACAGCAGTCGCCGTGGCCGAAGTCGGCCGTGGACCGTGGAGTTGTTATTATTATATCTGGACTGTACTTTCTGTTGCTTGCCGAGTACCTATACTACAAGTACTGGTACAAAATCCATACAAGTACATAATACTACCTACTATTATGTTCAGTTCGTCCCCGTTCACACGGAGTTGCATAGCAATAGTATTGTTGTGTTACACCATGGTATTAAAAGAAACAAATTGTTTAAGTAATCGATTACACTTACAGTACGCAAGTAACCCGGTAAATCATAAATTATTAATGTAAACATCCAGTAAACTAGTCAATCCATTTTTTTCTACTGACGTTTCGGTCATCTATATTTACCAGGTGTTTTGTATTCTCTATTCTTTTCCATTAGGTACATGCTTTAGTTAGAAACACAGACAGGCTGTACATTTATGTACATTACCCAAATATTAGAATTATTTGTCCTTTCTGATTCTGACAGTTAAACACGTATGAGTAAAATGGTATTATACTAAAAATAATTACGAAGGCGCTCTTAAATATTTTAAAAACAAAAGGACCATGATTGGTTTTTAGCTGTGACCACTGAAGTCCTTAGACAACTGAATTCAACTGATTGTGATATTTTAATACTACATTACAAAAAATATACAATATCAGTATCACTCGTCACTTTCCTAAGTATACACATTACAATAAATAATATCTATAAAATTGTGTAGGTTATATGGCACCATTACTAATGTACAGTCGCCATCAGATACATCAGAGCGGCTAAGGTGCTCACAAATAACTCAACACGCATCTATCGTCAAGGACTTTAGAGTGCGTTCAATTTTTGGAAATAAATTAAACAAAATATACTTATCGAAGTTATCGAGCATAAAGAAATACTCCCTTATTCATAAACGATTACTAAAGTTGACAAGCCGATAATAATCGTTTGTCCCTTTCCATCATACCTATACGTCGGAAAGGGACAAACGATTATTATCGGCTTGTCAACTTTAGTAAACGTTTATGAATAAGGGGGACAGTGATGCCAGCGACCAACGGATCGCTCCTCTTTGCCCGCGTGCAGTGAATTCCACAAATTATCTCTTTAAAATTAGCTGACCTGATTTCCTAGCTTCATCTATCTGCAAATTACACTAATTATCGCACTTGCTACAACCGCTACAAAACCATAAATTTTACCTTAGGCACTAAATAATAAAGCTCATTGTCAAATGTATCTAACATAAGGTAGTGCAGGCCCTTATCGTGCGTCTTAATGGCAACATGTATGCAATCTTACAAATTGGTATGTGGTGTGTAGTTATTAGGAAAGGAACTAGTAATGTCATGCGTACTAAATAGTAGGAGAAAGTATTTTCTATTTGCGAGCGAATTTCTTAGTCTTGTGCACGAAGTAGCATTATTTACTAGTGTTATTCTGATTAAATGACTTGAATTGTAATTGTAGAAATTTAATACTTTAAAATCTTCTACAAGTCGCAGCTAAACCCCACAGTGAGAACCCATAACCCGCTATTTCAACTCAGGGGATGATGTTCCTCCAAATTTAATTAAGTGGCTTTTACTTATTCTAAGATCTTAACAAGCCAAGTAGAGGTATTCGTATTTATAACATTACTAGAAATAGTATCATCTACAATAAATATCAATGATACTACGAAGCTAAAGTAATAAGCCAATGAAACCAACAGTACCTAAAGGGGTAATAAAACAAATAACAAGGGTACTACAACGAAAGTTCTCCGAACTCAGTAACTGCAGCGCCATGCACACGACGGAGCGACAAACACATGCAAACTTTAGTATTTACAGCTTGCACCACTAATTAGTTTACGGTTGCTGCTCGGTTCGTTATATAAAGAAGTGATACAAACCAACAAGCAAGTTTCGCCGAATTCTGAAACTACGTCGCAATGCACATAATACGAGCTCGCATGACACCTATGCAAACTTTGGTAGTTACAGTTCATTTCACCACAGATAGAAGCAGATTGCGCTAGAGGAACATGATTTAAACAATAATAAATTACCTTAACATTAAGAACTATAATTGTGATTAAACTTTTCTGTACAGTCAGCAGCAGATATACCTGAGCGGGCAAGGTGTCCAAGAAAACATATGCACTTCAATCGGCACAAAAATAAGGACATCTAAGATGTCATTTTCACGTAGGCTTTCAGTTCGTCACAAATACCTTAACTTCTGAGTTTTTCTTTAACACATACACCCTTATTTAATCACAATGACAATAACGGTTAAAAAGTCAGTGGTAACTAAGCAATCAAATTCAAGCTGCTGTCATTAATACCTACACGCACTGCCAATCACGTACGTCAGCAGCCAGGGTGCCACCATTTGCTAAGCAGTTGTTATTTCAATGGTAACTAAGCATCAACATTTTATCTGTTTAACTTTAAAATAAATACTGTAGCACTACGAATTGACACCTCCTTTCTTAAAGAAGTATTTTATCGTTAAGTGTCAAACTTATACAATAAATAAGTAGGTTCTACTAGAATGATCGGTTTTTTTATTTTAACTGTCATATGCAGCTGTTCTTCCAAACCGTTGATCATATTATATACCTATGTTAATATATTTATTTAGCCCACTTATTGTAGTAAAATATACTATACAGGGTGGCCCATTTAGATCGGCCAGTATGGGAAAATCTGATACTATACGATATACACCGATATCTTCTTAGGAATCATGTCATCGATTTTAGTAACACGAAAAACTGCATTCATACATTTAAAAAAATGTGTACTCAGCTCGGGAATCGAACCCCGAACGTTTTGAAAAATAAAACTAAGACTATTTCTATTTAGATATTGATTGTGTAGGTCTTAAGCAATAAATGTTACTATGAAACATGATGTCTGAAATTAATAAAATGCATTGTTTTCATATCCTTTTTAATTTAGTCAGTTTTCGAAGAGACCAGCATTTTTAGGGTTCCGTACCCAAAGGGTAAAACGGGACCCTATTACTAAGACTCTGCTGTCCGTCCGTCTGTCCATCGACATCCGTCCGTCCGTCTGTCACCAGGCTGTATCTCAGGAACCGTGATAGCTTTACAGTTCAAATTTTCACAAATGATGTATTTCTGTTGACGCTATTATAAGTAACAAGAAATACTAAAAACAGAATAAAATAAAGATTTAAGTGGGGCTCCCATACATTAAACGTGATTTTTGAGTAGTAAATATCAAATGGCATTCCGCACAGGAGTAATCTAAGTAACGCCCACTGCGGGTTCAAACCTACAACGTCCTGATAGAAAGTCGTACATACGCTACATGTGACATTATCTTCAAAAATTATATAAACTAATGCGAAATTAACATAAAACCAGAAGACACAAATTAATAATAGAAATGAAATCAAAAAAAAAACAAAAAGCTGTAATCTCTAGGTGCGTACGACTGAGATTTGAACCCGCGGTCTCTGCTTTGAAAAGCAAACGCCTGTTACTGAGACCACGACGTGCCTTGACAATTGGCTCTAAATTCGGCTTCAGTTAGCTTTTGCTATGTGTCATTCGTCTTGACGATTCTGTTAAAAGAAATAGTTTGCAGTAAGTTGACCGAGAGGCTCCTGTCAAATGGTTGAAGGGCAAAACGTGAGATAGATGTATGTGATGACAAGACTGTACTGCTTTCGATGATTGTCAAAACGCTTTACCTGAAATTAGCATGGCTATCTTTTATTCAATATTCGACCATACTTGTATGCTTTAAAGTCTATTTTTCCATATTGTTCAGATATATTTGACACGTTGACCGCTTAGATACCATTGGTTTTTTGACAGCTAAGGTATCAATGACTTGTTGTAAGTGTAGAAATTAATGAATAGCGACTGTTAACATATTTGTGACACGTTGAGCGCTCACAAGTAAATACTACCATGACAGTCAACAACTTTTTGACAGTTTAAACGTTTACCTCTCTTTGAGCACCTGGAGTGTATAGCGACTTCTGCTGCTGACTGTACAGCTAGTGTAAATTTCATTCGATATCGTGACGTGACGTACGCGTTTGCGTTAAACAAGTTAGTGTCATTTTGTATGGAATATTAAGTTGCCAAAACGTCCCAGTTGCTGCGCTGTTCAAAATCCCATACGAAATAGTCATAATGCGAACGCTACGCTATCGAATGAAATTTACACTAGGCACACTGAATGTGGCACTCATCTTTATGATGAATTATCTAATTGATCATACATGGGAACGGGTAATGCAAAACGATATGTACTGCTTCAAAGTCACATCAAAATGTGATCATTCAAATGTCTGCCTGTCAGATTAGCCGTTCACGTCCATTGAATTCCTTCACCATTCAACGTCTGAACGTGAATTGAATTCCAATGAAGGTCAAAGCACAGTCGAGGCATAATCAACGGGGTTGATATTCAGAAACAGACCAGTATAATTCTCATATCCGATTACGCAAACTTGTTAAGAATGAGGGTCAAGTTACGATGGAGCTAAGCTAGCAGTGAATTTTTTTTTGTAAATAGACTGGGTACATCCTCACTGCGGCTGACTGACTGTGCTTCCGTTTAGTACGGTAGATTGATTTGAATATACAATTATTTTTTTGCCATCGACTGTTGCATTGATTGAGGTAGTATTTATAGTAGTATCAATCAAAAAAGGCGCGCCTTACTCTTTATTGTCGTACACAGTATAAAGGTAAATTTCGTTTGAATCTGAAAAATTGCCTTTATGAAATGTTTAAAATTGTTATTTTAAGGTTAAAACAATTCAAATTGCTTGACAATATAAGATGTTCTTCTCTCTGTGTTTTTAGTGTTCCGTACAAAACTTTGTTCACGGAACACTTATTATACATGAGATACAAACGGAGCCTTATTTACTTTATAATGTATTTTTATTAAGGTAAAATAAATTGGACAATAAATGCACACAATTTGAATTTTCTAGAATAGATTGGCTCTGGCTCTGGCCAATATTTGTTTTTGTAGGCTTACTTCAAATCTAATAAGGTATATAAAGCTCGGATCTCAATCACTCCAGTAGCATCGCAAACATATCCACTCGAGCCTTAATCAAGTCCAAGTGGTTATTTGCGCGTAAAAAGTACATACATCTTCATTAATGCAATATTGTGTCTATTGTATGTCATAACCGTATAAATGCTGCGCATTATTTCTTTGTAAATGATAAGTAATGTACATACACACTGGTAATTGCACATAATTAATGTATTGTTTTCTCTTGTCTCCAGCAAAACGAAGGAGCGGACAACCAGGTAGATTAAATTTAGATAATTCATGTGTTGTTTTGTGTTCGTCTCATTGTGTTGTCTCATTCGTTATGTTTTGTTGGTAGTGGCATTTTATATATGTAATTTCGTCGGGTGACAAGCATTCAAGCAAATGTCACTAACTAACACCATTGAAATTATTGGACAATAAACCGTGTTACAAGTGTAATAAAGTGCATTGTGCATTGTTACTTTAATTTTTTGATAGTACTTAGTGACTTTTGCTTGTCACCCGACGATTTAATAAATAACTTCATGGTATGTTTAAAACTCGTGCCTTGAAATCCTCGAAACGCTCTTGATTCCACTTTTCGAACCACTAGCTACGCTATGGTTAAATTTAGGAATCTTTCGCTTGCTCGGGTAACAATATTAAACGAGGGGTTAACAACAACTTTGAAACAAGGCTCGGAACCGGTTTATAAAAATACCGGTATTTACCGGTATATTTCTGTTTTCCACCGAACTTTCATAAGAACGCGAACGTTTTACCAACTTTTTTATAACCTAAATAAAACGGTTTATTCGACGAGCGACGAGATGCCCAGCTGGCCTGGTGGTGTGCCAGTGCCACGAAAACATAGACACCGACGTAGAAAGAAACCGGTTTTTATTGTTCTAAACCGGTTAAAATGACAAGAACTTTATGGATTGTGAAAGCGAAAACGAAATTAAAAGTTTTTTGTGCCAAGTGCATGATAACGGTTTGGAAATTTAACCGGTTTCCGAGCCTTGTTTTGAAAACCAACAAACTATTGGGCTCTTGATATGTATATATATTCCTAACCGCCGCTGACTGTATTGTTGGGTATCAGTGGGTAATACGTTTTATTTATTATTAAATTTCCTGTGGTTTCGTCTATTTGTCAATCATACCGGCAGGTTTGCGGTGAAACAACGTACTTATTTATAATATATGTTTACTGCATCAACTTCATATCTAATTGGCTGTTCATTGCAAAAGGAACTTAGTTACAAGCCATATAACATCTTTACATCTCATTTCACAGAATAGCTTTAAGAAGATATGAACTTGAGAGAGTTGTGTTTTGTATTAATGGAAAAGCGCCCAACTGCATGCTGGGTCCTTTATAGCTGCGAATTTATGTACTAATTATGTTTGTCATCTTCTTAATTAGTGAAAGTACAATGTATGGCAAAATATAATTCCCGCTTGTCTCTCAAAAGGCTATCAAAATATAACTTGCGGTAGCCTCAGCCTTCCTGATTGATGGACCTATCGGCACCGTCAGAATTAATGTGACCTGTGACTTTGAGCCGGTCGCCGTAGTGTCTGAAAACTAGACATGCCACGAATATTCGGCAACTATTCGGTATTCGGCCATTTTGCCGAATATTCGCTATTCGGCCGAGTGTTGCCTACTATTCGGCCGAATACCTGTTGCACCCACCTAAAAAGAAAAATTACACAATAAAAATAACCAAAACCTAGGTATATATTTATTACTTATTTAAGACGAAACAGGAGCTGAGTTTTAAATATTTTAGGTAAATATACCCGTCTCGCTAATCGCTAACAGAAGCGGCTTCTAAAACTAGTGCGATAAGGACAATGCGAAAAATCCTGCGTAAAAATCTCAAAAAGGTTTCTTACTCGACTGTTTCCTCCTCCAAAACTTAACCAATCGTAACCAAATTTGGAAATCTAAATGATTATGAAATTATCTGTGTCGAACCGTTTTGCTTTTTTGGCTAATTGACATCAGTTTTGAATACTACACCTCTCATTGCGGCATAGTTAATGAGGCCATTTTGGCCATTTTTGAAGGGCTCTAGTGCCTTTAAAAACAAAAATATCAATAAAAGCAAAACGGTCCGACACAGATATTGACAATATTAATCTGTGTTGAAAAAATCATTGCTCTAGCATCAAAACCCACGGAGGAAACAGTCGAGTACGTTTGTATAGTACACAAAATGACCACTCCTGTTGGCTCTTATAAATTTACTTATTTATTTAAAAATGTTCGGCGCTTCGGCCGAGAGAGGGGCCGAATATTCGGTGTTCGACCAAAACTACTATTCGGGGCATCTCTACTGTAAACGCTTGACCTTAATCCCATTGATTCTTTTCAAGCGAAATCCTTAATTCATTAGAGCCGACGAACTCGTAAATCTTTCATAAGCGCCCGTTTAGTTTTTGCTGACTCCACCTTGCTAGTAGCCCGTACCTTATTTAATTCAACACGCGATCCATTGTTTAATTTAGATACTTTGCCTGTTATCTACTTATGTATTGAAGTTAATTTTAGTTTCGTGGTTTTAATAATCATTCGTCCTAATCACGTGAGGTTTTGTGTACTATGTAAACTAAATCTACTTATGTGGATCGACCTATGTTTTGTGTCCGAGTAACTTTTTTCTCTCGTTTTTGTTTGTACTTTCATACTTTTGACTAACACGTATGTACGGAAAGTTTTCGATACCACAAACTACTGGAATGCACTTCGACGTGACTCGCCTCTTAGGAGACAGGCGTGCGAATTAGCATGTCAACTGTCATGTTTTCCATTGGTTTCTCGAACTTTAAAGTTAACTGTTATTTTTATGCCTTACATAGATAGTTTATTTCCCTCCAAGTCAAAGATTATTAAATAGTTGCCCAAGTGTCTTTATTGAAGGATGAAAATTTTTAAAAGTTACAAAAGAGCCCTTGTCGCTCGCCTATTTACTTAAATTAGTTTCAAAGTACTTAAGCCATATGGAGTATTTATGCTTGAGACATTAAAGTGATTCTGAATTACAGAAATACAACATGCGTTGTTGCCAGTTCTTTCTCCTTATGCTACAGCGTTCACTAATAACTTATTTTCCACCAGCTGTTCACTGCCAGCGCCACACACCTGCACGAGCGGCGCTCGCACCCGCCCGACTCCGGCTTCTCAGAGCCCGCCAACAACAACATCAGCGAGGACAACAACAATGGCCCCATATCGCTGCGGGAGATGCAGAACATCGCCAACAACAATGCGACAGCATACATTGTTAGCGAGAACGAGGAGCGGAACAGAGTCAGCCGCGAGTCTGTTGTCGAGTTTGAGCCGTTGCCCACGGGCATCAGGGTCGCTGATCCGTTGGAGAGATGCGTGGATTGGTTCGGTGAGTTAACTACCATATAGACATTAGTCTATACTCTGTATCTGTAGGTATTTAAAGTAAAATAAACAAATAATTTGTACATTTTCGGGTAGTTATAACATTTATTGATTAACCAACCAAATACAAAACCGCCTAGATCTATTCTATCATTAAACGTCCTGACTTTAACCTACATTATTTGATCGTGTAATGTTTTCATCTACCCTCAACTGGCTTAAGGCGCCATACTATAGAGATAACTTTATATCACTGTGACGTTGGCAGTATCGCTAACAACAATGTTAGGAAAAACGAAGAGCGGTTGAGTCCGCTATGGAGTTTGAGCCGCTACCAATGAGCTAGAATTAGCAACATATCTGACGTAACCGATGCAATCGACAAGAACTTCACAACATTTTTAGGTAGTGTAACAATAGTGTCATATTGAGCAATCAATTTCTAATACCAGTAACGGGGAGCTAAAATTACATTCGTATATAAAGATCCGTTATAAACCCCAAATTATCTTGTCGCAGTCAGAGTAGGAATGGAATAAAATCGACATTTTCCATGTTTCCGTCGTATTTTGTATTATGAATTGACAGTCCATTTCCATTCTGATCGCGTTAATGGAACCCTCGTCATCAAAGGAGTTCACTATTGTGGTGATAAAACTCGTTTATATTTTCTTTTCAGGCGACGAGGATTTCCCGAGGAATAGATTGCAATATCTACGCGAGATCGGACGGGGGTGGTTCGGCAGGGTGAGTCCACAACAAGATTCGTTTCGATTTTCCTCTGTTGACACGAGGGAATTAAGTAACAGTTATTTGCACAAGTGAACCAATAATTTGACACAGTTAAGGAAAGCCGCTCAATCCAACAAAACATGTTGTTGAAATATGTTCACTTAAACTATGTTCGTATTGCGTTCTTATACAAATGTCTAATACACTCTTCAAGTCAATCAATTGCAATTAAATATAAAGATTTTGAGATAGAAATTATGTCTATATCATTTGCCCAGTTAGTTTTTGAAACGGTTTGATTATAGTTTTATTTCGTAGTCACTGAAAAAATTTGCTTTTTTTTTCTGCTCTGAAATGGAAACGCATGGCAATCGCAGTTATGTCGTACCATTTCGTCCAAATGCAATTGATCTCGACGCAGAACCTAATACAATATGTATAATGTATACAATAGTTTCGCACTTCGGTAATTTCATAGAGACCAGGCATTGATTAAGTATTAAACCGAGCGTATAAAATTAATTGTCCATTCAATATATTAATTTCCAACATATCACAGGTAGTGGAAGGCGAAATCGAAGACGAAGGCACAACAACGACAGTAACAGTCAAAATACTGAACCAGAACGCGAGTCTAGAAGACAAGGCTCGGTTCCTGGACGAAGCGCGCCTCTACCGCGACGCGAGTCACGAGAACGTGCTCGCCTTCGTGGCCAGCTGTCTGCAGGAAGACCCCTGGATTCTTATATTTGAGCTGTGCTCCACAGTAAGTAATCCCCCATCTTGTATCTGAACCAGAACGCGAGTCTAGAAGACAAGGCTCGGTTCCTGGACGAAGCGCGCCTCTACCGCGACGCGAGTCACGAGAACGTACTCGCCTTCGTGGCCAGCTGTCTTCAGGAAGACCCCTGGATTCTTATATTTGAGCTGTGCTCCACAGTAAGTAATCCCCCATCTTGTATCTGAACCAGAACGCGAGTCTAGAAGACAAGGCTCGGTTCCTCGACGAAGCGCGCCTCTACCGCGACGTTAGTCACGAGAACGTGCTCGCTTTCGTGGCCAGCTGTCTGCAGGAAGACCCCTGGATTCTTATATTTGAGCTGTGCTCCACAGTAAGTAATCCCCCATCTTGTATCTGAACCAGAACGCGAGTCTAGAAGACAAGGCTCGGTTCCTCGACGAAGCGCGCCTCTACCGCGACGCGAGTCACGAGAACGTGCTCGCTTTCATGGCCAGCTGTCTGCAGGAAGACCCCTGGATACTTATATTTGAGCTGTGCTCCACAGTAAGTAATACCCCATCTTGTATCTGAACCAGAACGCGAGTCTAGAAGACAAGGCTCGGTTTCTTGACGAAGCGCGCCTCTACCGCGACACGAGTCACGAGAACGTGCTCGCCTTCGTGGCCAGCTGTCTGCAGGAAGACCCCTGGATACTTATATTTGAGCTGTGCTCCACGGTAAGTTATACACAATCTTGTATGTCTGCCGCATAACCCCATGACTGTATGCGATGAACATATACTTACCTAATTCGTTCAAGTATCTCAATACACGGCCGTGTAGCTGGAAACGGAATGGTGTCTCTGATTATATTTGACCGTGCTTATTTTCCAGGATCTCCAGAACTATCTGACAGCGAACCGTCCAATGATGGCGGCACTGAACGAGAGCGGAGTCCCGTTGCGTCTCATGTGTGACGTCACTTCCGCTCTCTCCTACCTTCACTCTAGGGGATATACGTATGGGTAAGTTGTAATTTTTAATATATTATCATGTATATTAATTTATCCTTGTATGAATCAGTCATCACATTCGGTAAATCGTCTAGAATCGGGCAAAAATTGCTCAAATCCCTGTTGAATATATAGTGACTCAATAGAATCGTTCAAGAAATTGTGATCAATATACATCGCGCTGTCTGAAATTATCCACGCGGGAAGATCTTGGATACGTTTCACAGATTTTCTTTCCAAAATAGATTTATTTTATTTCTTGCGAAGGTATTGAATTTCCAAAAGCTTGCAAACTTTCCTTACCTTTCCTTAAACTTTCATATGCAGATTCTGTTGTAAGACGTTCAAGTAGCGCGCTGATAAAGTTGAAATGAGATTTTGAGTTTCTTTACGAATACTAATACAAAATCTTGTCATTCTTGTATATTTCTAGCTTTATTACAGTATCATCTAAATGTGCTTTGCAGTGAGCTGTGCACGCAGAACGTTCTGATTCGTGGTTCAGAGGAGGCGGCGCGCGCCGTGCTGGGCCATTATGGCTTGGACCCGCGGCCGCATGTGGACAATAATCAGCACATGGTAAATAATGCATAGTAAATAAAACAACTAAATCACATCGACAAAAGACTAAGTGACTTATAGTTTTTAACCTTTTCGACGCCGTGTCAAACACAAAAGCAGTCACCTGGACGCCACGTCACCGAAGTGTCAAAACTGAAATTGAACTTTATGCATATGCATGTAGGTCTATGTTGCTCTATGGTCTGTGACCGATTAATCAGTCTTTAGCGTTGCACCTGTGGTGCGGATATATCGGTCATTGGCGTCCAAAAGGTTAAATTCTTGTAATTAGCCTCACTTCGAATATTTGTAAAGTATCTGTATCTGTTCTGTCTATGGATGATTAGTATTTAAATTAAACCTGGCCCCTGTTTCTAACTGAGCTGATAGGTTCCGGGTAATTTCGACGAAAGTGCAATAATATACTGCTAAAATAAACTTGGTGTTATGATGCAGTTGAAAGATGCCACTGACCCGATCCTACAAACTGCGCCATGTCAGGAGATACATCAACGACCGTTACAGAGTACAGACTGCTTTATTTAGTATTCTGCTTAGTCTCCAGTTTGTATTCATACGGAAGGTTGCGAGGAGATGATGTATGTGCAAGTGACAGACTAGTGCTTTTTTAAAAAGGGCCGTGTCAAAAAAGCACTAGTTTTGGTATTATTAAATAATCGTTCATACTTAGTTTTATAGTTAACTGAACAAATGGTGATTGCAGTCGCAGGCCGGCGACGTGTCGTCCCTGGGCTACGTGCTGCGCGACATCTGCTCCTGGGCCGCCGCGCCGCCGCCCGCGCAGCCCGACTGCCCCTACCGGGAACATCTGTAAGTTACCCCTAGCCGTAAATATCCGCTTAGCGAGACATTATAGCCATATTGCAGTAGAAGATCCGATTTAAAACAACGACACGTATTTCCCCACAGACACCAAGTGATGCAGCTATGCTGGCACGAGAACCCTGACTCTCGGCCCGGCGCCGCCCAGGTGCAGGCGCTTCTCGAGCACCTCCACTCTACGCACATGCGCTGCAGCGAAACCCGTGACGACGGCTACGGCAGCTCTGACTTCGAGGAGCGCTGGCAGCGCCTCAAGCCCAACACCATCCCCAAGCTGGACGAGCACCGCGCCCTCGTGCACGCCCCCTCCACCTCCGTCACCTCACACTTCACCGGCTCCGAGGAGTCATCCGCCCACTGCCTCAGCGTCGACATGGACACCGCCGTCTCCAGGTCCAGCAGCATCATGTCGGATAAAGACCCGCTGTCCGTGCAGATCAAGTCCGAGAGCCTCACAAACCTCCACGGCTCGCTCGAGGACGTCCGCAACATTTATCTCACACATAACGAGCAGGCCGTCCTCGAGTGCCACCAGGCCAACACTATCGAGGACCGCGACGACGATCGCTCGGACGCCTCCGTCGACCCGTGGCTCAAGGAGATCATCGCCGGCAGCCAGGACGACGTCAGCTACTACAAAGATGTCAGCGACGTCATAAAGAATCTCGATAATATTCTCAATTCGGAAAAGACGTCCAGCTCGGAGTCGAGCCACCAGGCGAGTCCATCGAGGGACAATTTGAGCTTAGACTGTAAAAAAGATTACCCGATGCAATCTAGTATGGTTAAATCGCCTGGCATTACAAACTTCCAGAATCTTTTGGAAGTCGGACTTGAAGACAAATCGCCCGATAAGAAACAGGATGAGGATGAAGATAGAGATACAATAGGCACGCTCAGTCACTCCTTCGAGCGGCATAGTGATACCATCAGCCAACACACCTTAGAAAATTTAACTCCTGATACGCCTATAAAAGATATGGAGTTACCGTTTGAAAAATCGAATGCTGATTTACAAAATAAACTGCATGCAATTGAAATATCTGAGGATGTACAAGTTGAAGCAGTATTGCCAAAAGAAAGTGAAGTAGATAATAGTGATAGTGTAAAAACTGATTTATGTATAACGCCAATGCATAGTGTTAATGAAGATAAGAATGTGAATGTGAGTGAAGACTGCCAAACCCCGAGTGATAATAAGTTAACTGATATATTGCATGATAAGGAAACAGTGCAAGCTAAGTCAATAAGTGAAGTTAGCGATAATTACCCAGTTTGTAATAACGCGGAAGAAGTAATAATTAAGACTGTTCCAACTTTAGAACAAAATGTGCCAGTGAATGTAGAAGATAAAGAGATCTTGCCGGTATTCCCTGAGGTAGTTAAAAATGATAAGGCTGCAGATCTGTTACCAAATGCCCCACTAGAAGAAAAACATGCGACTGACCTACGACTCGAAACGACTAGCATAAATAATCAAAAAGAAATAAATAATGATCTCATTTCACCTGCAGAAAGTACAACCGATAGTAAAATAACCCCATTTGATATGATAGCCCTGGAAGAAACTTCGTCTGTAAAAGTAGAAAACTTAGACAATGTTAGTCAAATAGCGTTTGAATCTCCTCATAGGTTAGAAGAAAGTCAACAAGGCGATTCGCCTTTACCAACTTATGAAGAAAAAGAGGAATCAGATGTGCCTGAATCAGTACAAATTATATCCGCCGTTCCAGTTATTGAGAGCTTTTTAACTGGAAGTCATAATAAAGGCGATGTAGAAGTAGATCTTAAGTCAATTACTGAAACAGATGTTTCTAAAAACACAGAGGAAGAACTTGTGACATTGGTAGAAAAAGAAGTTGTGGTGACAAATGCTCCAATTAATGTTACTACACCTACTTTGATTTTCTCGGAAGCACAAGAAGACAAACAACTCTCAATAGATAAACTTCCTGAGGAATTTATTGACAAAATAATTAAAGAAGCTGAGACAGCTGCTTTGAATTGTATTGAAACTGCTCGAGCTAAAACATTAGTACCTGAACCATTGAATATTCCTAAAAGCGAAACAGTGGAAATATTTCTTAACACTGAAATAAAATCCTTAAATAACTCTACTGCAGATAATATTACTCATGATACTAGAGCTGGGCAAGAAATATTACAAAAACAAACATCCTCACAAGAAGATGGTCAACATAATTTTTTAAAAGAGGAGGTAAAAATACCTTCATCCAGCAATCTAGATAATATTACAAAAGAAATCTTGCTAGATGCCATGCAAGAAGTACCTAAAGTTATGCTAAAAGTAGAATCACTGGATTTTTTTCACGAGAATAATTTAAAAGTGACAACCACTTCTGACGCTTATTTACGAGAATGTGAAACGAAAGCCCCTGAAATCGAATCTCTTCCGGATGTTGTACGGGATGTTACGCACTCCATAGATCAACCGATTGATAAACAGGTGCATTGTGATATGGAAAATACTAATACGCAAATTGAATCACAATCAGTGGTCCCTCAGATATCACTTGATCTTGAATCGACAGCAAGTGCAGATTCTTCACAAAGTACTTTTCTCATTAAAGACACACTGAAAGAAGAATCTAAAATTGTATCCGAAAGTCCTGTAGACATTTTACTAGATGAGCCAGTACAAGAAATTGTGGAACCGAAAGTTAACATGGAAACTGTGATAAATAAATTTCTTGATTCTGAAAAAGGAGTAACAGAAAGTTTATGCGCTGATGACACTTTGAAACCAACATCTAAGGTACCAAGTCAGAATGAAGCTGAATTAATTGCAGTGGTTGCAGAAGAAACAATTGCAAAAGACAATATTGTAGAACAAAATGCTATTCCCGAGTCTAATACTACTGCTGTTGAAAATGAGCGTGTACCATCAGATGACAGCACAGCTTATATGGATCTGACAGATAGTGCGAAAACTGAAATTGTAGAACAAAACCCTATGGATGATAACGTTAAAGATGTCATTAACTCTTGCTTAGAGACTCCTGGAAATGATAGCTGTTCACTAGTCAAGTTGGAATCCACAGAGTACTTAGACCTGCCTACTGTTGTGAGGGATGTGGATGAGTTTTTACACGCGGAAAGGCAACTTAGCAGCCAAGTGGACGAGAAGGATCCTCTATGTTCAAGTACACCTAAAAGCTCAGTGGATGATGCTCCAAACTCAACAGAAGAAAAGTCTGACGTATTATCAGAAACAAAAGTCCCCAACTATGGACCCGGAGTAACGCTAACAAAATTGGAACAACAATGTGTCCCAGATTTTCTAAGCCCTTTTGATTCTCCGACCAAAAGTCACCCAACTGACACCTACGATGAAAACAGCTCAGTAGTCCTAGGCCCTTTTGAGAACTGCACCATGGAACTTTTTAAAGGCGTTAAATCGGGTGAAGATCTAGGCGACATCCCGAAAGAAGAGATGTTCTTCTCTTCAAATTTCAGCGAAATGAATCTCGAAACTCCGTCGCCACTCCGCGATGGTAACTTTTTGAATGAAGTGCCGGATATAGTGAACGATGATAATTTCCTGGATATTATCAGTGATCCCAAGGATGATACAGACTCGAAGACCGACGCCAGTGACGTCACTGATCAGTCTGTTGCTGAGAAAAAAGTTTCACCGTCAACGCCTCCCAACTCTCCTGGTTACTTTCTAGCATCTACATCTCAGCAGAAATATCTAGTAGATATAGATTTCAACCCAGCAACGGAGCCCGCTCCCGTGGAGTCAGATTCCGGTTTAAGTTCACTGCATAAAGAAATCGAGTTGAATCAAATAGAGCTTCAAATCACTTCGAAATTGGCTATGGCCGAGAACGAAAATAATTTAAATATTGAATACTCCGGGCCGTTGACTGTGGAAGGTTTAGTGCAGAATGATCTGGTGAGGGAGGAGGAATCGGCGCCGGAGACGTTTCTAGCGGGGAACGGGGGGAACATTGATGATATACGGGAGATGTTCACGCTGGATGAAGACTGCGTCAACGCGTTGAGGAACGAGCTGGAACTGAAGCTGCCTCTTGCACAGGTACGTTTTAACCTTTTTATGGCTAACCCGAGGTTATTTCTCCAATTGAATTTGTACGGATTCTATTACGATGTGTTTTTATACTTTAACATTAATATTCACAATTTACCTCATTCATACCGCGAGCTCAGACATACCCCGGTACGATTCTGAATAATGTGAAAATTAGACAGAAGTATCCAAAGTGGTTAACATCTCAGTGGTCAAAGTGGTGGATGATCTTAATTCGGGACATCTTTAGCAACGTACCTGATTTCAGCTTAAGTAGGTCTGAATGTGAAAATGTTAATTGATCTCTGGCTTCACCATTGGATACACAACTATGTTTTGATTAAAGCTCTGGTTTCCTCGGAAAGCGGTGGTGCCGTCATATAGCGGCCGTCTCCATATAAATACTATGACATCCATATTTAGCCGTATTATTTAGTATGAAAACGGCCGCTATATGACGGCACCGCTATTCTAGGAAAACCGAGCTTAAGAGAATTTGCTATAGCCGTCCTTGTCTACTCGCAGGTGGCAGCGATAGAGCCCTCGTGCGAGAGCGAGAGCTCCAGCGGGTCTTGGTCGGAGCTGCCGCCGCCGCCCGAGCTGGTGGTGAGCTACCCGGGCGCGCTCAGCCCCATCGCCGAGGAGACCGGCCCGCAGCTCTCCGCCTACGAGAACGACGTGCTGTGTAAGCTGATGAATACTTAGCCAATTGCACCATTCAACCGGGATTCATCGGTTAATCTTGGAAGTACCATGGTTACCAGTACATTTTGACAGTGGTTTAACGGTTTAATCGCTTAACCTCGGGTTAGTGGGATGGTGCAGGTGGCCCTTAGTGAGAGAGAAGAATGTGCTATGTAATTCGCCGGCATCCTACCGGCTGCGCCACTACAGCGAATGCCTAGAGCAGCGGTCGACAACCTTTTAGCAGCCTAGGGCCACATAGCAGTTAACGAAGTGAACGCGGGCCGCACTTTGTTAATATTTATGACTTTATCAGACATTGTCATTTGTCAATATTACGTACAAAATAACCAGGGAGGCGCATGCGGCCCGCGGGCCGCTGGTTGCCGACCACTGGCCTAGAGCTATGAAATACGGCGTTTCCGAATGTTTTAATTATATTTTAATAACAACTTATCTATCACGACTGAAATTTAAAATACCTAAGTAACTTAGGTGATAATGCCATGTTATGGTGCGATTAAGATGCTCTGATGTTAACGACTGAAGGTGACCATAAGAACTTTCTATACAACAACGGACAGCCGTATTCGAACAATCACGTTTCTTCAAACAAAAACGTCACTTTTGACACTTTTTTGACGTTGACATATCCAATCTATATCGTTTCAATATGTAGTATTTGACGTATCTCATTGTTCAAATACGGTTGGTAGTCACTGAGCTGAGGCTTGTTAAAATAGTGCTCATAAAGATTATTATATCTTAAAAGATTTGTACTAAAAGTTATTAGGACAGCACATATAACTTGCTTTAATGTTACAGGGAACGCGTCTCTCCGCACGGAATCCTCAGAAAGCTATCCTTCTCCATGCAACAATTCTACGGAGGAACCGACGGAGCCGCCGACAGGCCAAGACACCTACACGCTGCCCGGCCGGCAATCCTGCACCCAACCTCAGACTAGTAGCAGGGAGTGAGTATCCCTAAAAACTACCAATCCATGTTTTAATACAATTTTGAAATATTTATTTATTTATATTGTTTCCAGGATAACAATGAGTGCCGATAGTCTAAACGCCAGTCCCGCGAAAACCGGAATAGACGACCGAACGTTCACCGTGGACGAGGGCCCCTGCGAGCGCATCTCCCAGGTCTCCCCTTTCGTGCTCAGCCCCACCACCGACTCCTCTGCCACCGCCGTCACGGGCGTCTCCACACTGTCCAAGACCACGCAACCGACCGACATCAAACCTTCAGAAACGCTCTCTAAAGCTACCAGCATCGATTCCTGGTGTTCCAACGACACGCTATATAACGTAGAAGAGGCTTTCGATGACATAGCCTCCGATCAAGATCTCCCTCCAGACTTTGATGCCGAAAAAGACGACAGCGAAAGCGACACGCTCACCCTCGACGATGATAAAGAGGTCAGCCACATATCCACCTACATCGTCCACGACAGCAAGTCGGACGACGATCGGTTCTCACCCGACTCCATCACAGCGAACGATAATGACAACCATACGTATACGAAAGCGAGAGCCTCGCCGACCAAGTCTGAGGGCTCAAAAACGAAGGATTTAGCGTACGGGACGATGACAGGGCCGTACTCTAACTGCACAACTGAAATCTTGTCTGCCGATAATGCTTGGATGTTACCCCAACCGGAGCTAGTTCGACGCTCCCCCATAGATGTCAATGTCGATATCTCCACTCCGGCACCCAAAGAACGCGAGGAAGTAATCGATAGCCCGAAATTAAAAAGTGAACCTTGTGTCAAAAAAATGGACAGCGTTGAAATAACTTGCCTAGAAGATCATTTATTAAACAACGAGAGCCCGAAACGTGATGAAACCCACGACAGCCCGCACTGCAACTACGATATGGGGGCCGGTGTGACGAGCACTCCTCTTACGGAGATTCCTTCGGAAGAGAGCACGCCTTCGACTTTGGCACTAGATATGAGGACGCCAGAAAATCTACCCAACATTGTACCCAACTACCAGTCTTTTATGCTGTCAGCGGAGCTGCGGCAACAAGAGACAGATGTACATACCTTCCCTTACGAGTCCGAGGTATCCGAGGAGAGCCGACTTGGATCGGAGGCGACGCCGTCTTTCATCGAGTTCATGCACGCGGCTACTTCTAAACCCCAGGAAACCTCGCGCTTGCACTCTAGTCAAAACGGTTCAGGCGACTTCGACCGATTCGAAAACTCATTGAAAACACGCCCTCAGGACCTTTCCCACGAGAAAGAAGCTCCTACAGAAGACTTGACCAGGCCTAGTCAACCGAGAACTCTAGTTTTAAGTCCGCCTAGTATTACGAATTTTAAAGAATCTCACGTAGGTAAGAATACAGTTATAATTACAGACTTAGAGGAGGATGAGACGGAGCAACCTCATTCGATTATTATCGCTGAAATTTCCAAAGAAAAGGACAGTCCTAATAGGACGTTTGATTCTCATATAGTCGAATTGAATCATACATACGACTCTCACACGAGCAGGAAACAAATAGATGGCGCACTAAAAGAGAGCAACAGTGACAATTCCAAAGAAATAACAATAAATGGAACAAATGATGAAAGTCATGATATGGATCAAACTGAAGTCAAATCACCCGAAACAAAAACTGAAGAAACAAAGCATATAGAACAAACTATAAATAATGTGTCAACATCTCTTAGAGACATCCCAAATGGCACAGTTTCAAAAGTCAATAACGCTTATGAGATAAAGTGCAATGGCAATAGCGAGAAATTTGCAACAGTCAACTTTATAAGCGAATCTTTTGAGGAACTTCTCGAGAGCAATGTCGATGACGGGGACTGCAAAGAGACCAAGCCCGATGATGAAATCCTAGAAAATTCTGAAGAAGATAAAACGCTCCCTTTAAAAGATAGCCCGGTGAAACTTGTGCCTGAACAAGTGAACGGAGTGGAAGAGAAAATGGTGGCTGTGACAGAGGATTTTTTACAGAACGAGAAGAAGTTCTGTCAGCTTGACGTTTACCTGCCGATCCTGAGTGATATTCGATTTACAGGTAAGATTTTTTTCACTTAAACCAATTCCTAGTAACTCCACTTTTTAGTAGTTTCCGTACCCACCGTACACAGAATAAATAATAGTACTAGGTACAGAAGACTCACTCTCTAACAAAACGCGTCTGTCACGATCAGCATATATATGGCCGCTAGGTGGCGACAGCGCCACGCGCGACTTATGGCAAACCCCAAAATTGGGGTCGTACGGATGGAGTTTTAGCTACCTGTAGCAAAGCGACGAAATCGCGGAGTGAGCCACGCCTGGGGTAGGGTAAAAACAGGACCCTATTACTATGACTCCACTGTCTGTCTGTCTGTAACCAGGCTGTATGTAATGAACCGTATTAGCTAGACAGTTGAAATTTACTCAGATGATGTATGTCTGTTGCCGCTAAAAAGTACGGAACACTCGGTGGGCGAGTCTGACTCGCACTTGTTCGGTTTTTTTATTATTTCTTGTAGGTGATGATGTTATAAAAAAACAAAGCCAAGTAAGCGGCAAAGTGGGACCTTTGACTAACTTCGACACATATTAGCACTAAATTAAAAAAAAATCACAGGACCAGCTTCCGAGATCATGAGTACATCGTTCACGGAAGACTCACCGACGGAGCCCACGCCAGAGGGAGACGGCAACAAGCCCGGCGACGAGAAGGAGTGGGACAGCGACACCGACTCGCACTCCAGCAATTCGTCGAGTGGCGAATTTATTTGGAAGGTGAGTGTGTGTTTTGGGACTTGTAGTGTGGTGTCTTTTGTGTGTGAGTTTTTTTTTTTTACGTATTTTATCCGTAAATAATACCTTTATGGCTAAACAACTTTAATCGAATCTACTTACGTGTCATAAAATAACATACTTATATTTGAGTAATTTTTACTCATCTACTGATAATTTAAAGATACAACTTTAATTAACTTTTATGATTACTATCTCTATTCGAGTACCTAAGTGATAAACAATTTCTTCTATATACATATTAGTAATAAGATTTACATAGCAACATTATGTAGTATCACTACATTTTATAAAACACAGTCCTCCGCCGTGTCTGGTTGTTTGTATGTTCGTGTGTTTGTATGTTCGCGATAAACTCAAAAACTACTGAACGGATTTTCATGCGGTTTTCACCTATCAATAGAGTGATTCTTGAGGAAGGTTTAGGTGTACAATTTGTTAACCCGTGCGAAGCCGGGGCGGGTAGCTAGTCTATATATAAATAACGACTGACAATCCCATGCTTTATATGACTTCCCTAGTACTATACTAAGATTTAGTTTATCCTCCTAAGACCCACCAAATAAAGTTTTAATTTTTTTAATTTCAACCTTAACTTATAAGTAAATTAGAACGAATTTCGCTTGTTTTGAAATGTAATGAAACAAAAGAAATGCTACTTTATTTGGTTCATGAAAGGTTCAAATTTGGTTGCACGAATATGTACATTGTAATGTACATTTTTAGTCTGAGGAGGTTAAAGTGAAAATGTTTTACTTTATCAGTGTGCTTGTAATCACTTACCCCCTTATTTATAAATGCACTACAAACCTCAATTGGCTAATAATCGTTTGTCTTTATCTGTCATTTTGACTTAAGTATTTGTAAAAAAGGGACAAAACATAAATAAACTAAATTAGGTCCGTAAAGTTTTATGAATAAGGGGGTTAAAACACAACTTCTACAGAGAAGGAACATCACAACAATTTTTTGGTTTACCTTATAGTCCTTATACCCATTATTATTGATTATATATTTACATATATGGACAGTTAGTCAATATAATGATTTCACAATTTTACTTTTCGCTGCAAATCATCCGATTTTCTATCTTATGACGGTTATGATAAAATCTATATTATAAGAATGAATCATAATCGGCGAGTATTTTACTATCATCTTTATTTTGTTTGTGTTTAGATTTAAAATCGAATGTATAACAACTATTCGCTGAATACATAAATATAAATAAACAAGAACTTGTAAGATTTGTGTCCCCATGAATATGCCTGTTATTTTACAATTTAGTAAGTTCGTAATTCACGAGATCTATTAAATATATTGACAACTGTCCACGTAGAATAACGCCATAATATACGGGTTGTGGTTTGCATGCGTGTGAATAATATTGTGTATGTGTGCGTGCTAGGGCGGCGACGGGCAAGAGACCTCCGTCGTTCCAACCACGCAATTCGACCATGTAAGTGTTTATATAAGTATATACTACCCTATAATATATACTAATATATTTGTATAGTTGTATTATTATTAACGCAATTCTCCTTCCTCTATTAGATACTTAATAAAATATCAAACGTAACTTTGTGAAGCTGTGAGTTGTGTATTTATTTATTTAAAGTGTAGCGTATGCTCCTGCTTAGCAAAAGTTATCCATTGGGGAGATTTCGATCGAGGTGCATTTTCCAAAGCTGTTTTCATTTCTTAGTTGTCTAGATTGGAAGAATTCTTCGTTTACAACATAAAATGTCGCCGTGTACCCGAATGCCTTTATCTTGAATTAACCCCATTGAGTTAGATAGAGTCTGTGCGGAAAGAGAAGAGTCGTGGGATTTGAGGGCGCGCCAGTGCTATTTTATGGTTTTTGCTATGCTGACAACACTGGTCACGTGATTATAGTACGACACTAAAGGTCATGATACTTGAATCCCTTTTGTTCCGGTTTTTTACCACGGCTTACTAAACGGAGCCTGGTGGTGGTGTCGGCTCGTCAACTCAATCCTCTGATTTACCGCAGGCACTAGTTTTATTTTTAAACCACACTTGTTTTTATGTCTCAGATACTAAAAAGTGACAGTGCGATTGACAAAACTGCTAAAACTAGTTAAGAATCTACCCAATACAACTGTAATTTTAGTACCAAACGAGATAGAGTCTCATTTATGTAATGCCTAATCTGTGCAGTCCAACAGTTATTAAAACCGGGTAGATCGGGTAGAAATTGGGCAATAGAACTAGCTGTAATTTTATCTGGGATATATTTCACCCATTGTAAACTTGACTTGTAAGGTATGTGTACATTATTAATAATAAATATGAATAAAAATAGTGCATAAGTAGGTAGGCCTTATTGGGATATGTCCGGTTCTCTCATCTCACGATATTTTACTTCGCCGAAAAGTCACTGCTAAATATGAAATATAATTTCCTAACTAACAGAACCTACAAATAAAGAAAATTTATATATTTTATTAGAAAAAGTTTTATTCTTTGTAATCGAAGTCTGAATTAAAATATTCAATGTCACTTATGTTTGAGTTAGCTTCAGAACAACAACCAGCCAGGGATACTCATAGAACTATCTTCATCTGAACTGGATGTGCTTGAATCCGGCACGTAGATTACGAATTCTTGCATATCACCTACTTAGCGGTCTTTTATTCGAGATACCGTAGGTACTTTTACACAATCCTGAAAAAGAAATTACATATAAATATGCATAAGATAGCAAGTATCAAGACTATTTGTCAGTTATTTTAAAGATCATGAATGACCTGCATATTTATGAAAATTAATATATTTTGAATGAATATACTTACCGATTATGTACCGGAGACAAGTTACTTAGGGGGCTTATTAAATAGGTAATTATTTAATATTAAATACAACATCAATACCCGCGAATAGCGAAAACACGTTCCGCGACTTTTTGTAAGTCGATAGTCGGCTTTTAGCCGTTTTCTTCCCGCTGACAAAACCAAACAATGTTAAATATAATTTTCCTTGTGGTTTTATGTACGGTTTTATCGTGTTTTGAAAATATTATATACATAAAACTTGCGGTTTTTGTTAATAAAAATATACAATGACAGAAGTTTGTTTACTTTTTACAAGACAGGTGTCAAAGGTTTGATTGCCATATAAAATTTAAAATGTTAGTTCCCGTTTCTGCCACGACTCTTCTCTTTCCGCACAGACTCTATCTGGTTAGCAACTTAGCAGTGACAGTCAAAATTTAATTCCAAATTTAAAATTCAAGGTCGTCTTTGGAACGGCTCATGGAACTCAAAAGGTTAAGGGGCACTTGCACCATTATCTATCCCGGGGTTAACCGGTAAGACCTGGAGTTACCATGGTTACCACTCAGTACAATTTGACCCTGGTTTAACGGTTAAACCGTTTAACCCCGGGTTAGTGGGATCGTACAGGTGCTAAGGGTTCATTTCAACATTACAACTGTGTGGACGTTTCGACAGCGCGGCTCGAACGGGTCCGCGGGCCGCGCGGCGCCGGGCTCGGGCAGCGCCTCGGGCTCGGGCTCCGGCTCGGGCTCGGAGGGCGACGAGGTGGAGTTCGTGCCGTCGTCGTGGGACTGCCGCGCCGAGCCTGCCAAGTCCTCCCTTCGCAGCCTGCCCGTTTCACAGGTTAGTTTACTGTTTTATTTGATTATTGAACTATTTTATAACTGAATTTATACGTTGCGGTTCCTACTTTGGTTTTTTTACGCATCATAACGGTAATTTTCATTTGTCATCATTTTTCATTATTTCATTGTTTTATTCATAGTCGATAAATAAAAATACATCATAGATCATAACAATTTCAAGTTTAGGGTTACTTATAGGATCAGTCGTATGTCATCTTATAAGCTTAAGGGTGAAGTGCAAAAAAGAAGAAAAAAATCTAATATAAATCGTGTAATAATGTTTCTATACAAAGAAGTTTACGCCGTTATTATATTCTGCTGCATTTAATATAATTCCGGAAATGCACTCTGATGCGGAATTAACAAATACATCTTAGTATCTTTTCCTTGTTAGAAATAAAACAATTCAATTTAATACAATTTTTTATTAGAATCAGTATAATACCTACAACTCATACGAATAACTAGGTAATTTGAGCTTTAGGGCTTATTTAGACGCGAGAATTCGCAGGCAAGTTTCATTACATTGCGGTTTTTGATCGGTCAGTTGAATTGGACGTAACCAACAGTCCGCAATGTAACTAAAACCGCATACGAGTTCGCGCGCCGTCTAAATCAACCCTTAAGGCTTGGCCACTTTGGAGCGAACCACTAACGCAGCACGAGCGGCGGGCGCGTTCCCGAATCAAAAGCGTTACCAAATCTTATATCGCCTAACTTAACACTTCTGCATTTTTTCCACTTCTTTTCTTCTTGCATAGTAAAAATCCAGCCCAAATAGGTGTAGTACCAGCCGGGCAGTGACTAACTCCGCACGTAACGCATGCGATGATTGGGCCTTGTTTTGAGGGTGGTATGTCAAAAGATCTTTTGGGTACTAGGGATCCGGTAGATTTGTGTGTTTCCGGGGAAGCAAGTGCGGCGGCCAGGGTCGCAGTCAGCAGAATCTTTGGCAGCCAAGACATTGTTGTTCACTGTAAATATAAACAAAATATCAGAGTACTGCCCCACATCGCTTAGCAGCTATAACAATCGTAACTTCCATTACACCATAGATAGAGAAATAAGTACTTATTTCTCTATGGTTACAGGTAGGACCGTGACTCCAACCGTGGCCGTGACGTGGTCCCAACCGTGGCCGTGACCGTGGTCAATAGGGACCTAGCTATTGTAAAAAAAATACAACTTACTATTTATTTAGTCTATTTATTAGTTATATTTACTTTGGAACGCCCTACAAAGTGATTTGGATTACATATAGCTTAATAATACTGGGATGATTATAAAGTTAGCTGATAGGTACACGTACGGTCAGCCAAGAAAGTGGTCTACCACTTTTCGACTCTATCAATCAGATGGTAGAGTCGAAAATTAGTAGACCACTTTCTTGGCTGACTGTACACAAAAAAACTTACTGCTTCAAAAAAACATAGCAATATTATAAACATAAGTATCTAATACTTAACCGCAGTGTTGACTGTTGATTTAATATCCTCGAATATGGAATTAGGTTAAAAAGGAATGATTCAATTGAAGTAGCGCTCATACAATAGCTAGGTATCTTTATATAATCGTGTGTCATGTAGCTATAGCTACGTCGATTCACCCAAATTAACATACATTATGTATCTAAAGAAAAATATTTAGAAAAGAACATTCGCTTGTTTTGGTAGTTACAAGCTTTTGTGAAACGAACGGTTTGGTGTCTGTATTAAGACTTGATCACTGACAGACTTACCTCGACGTCCTCTCGGAAACACCTTATTTATCACACTGGCAGTGGCAGCCAAGCTTCCTTGTGTTACAATTTGTAGAAACACGTCGGTGCAATATTTTCCTTGAACTAGGATTCTTGCAGCATTTATTTTATTTATTAGTATTACAAATAGATAAGCAGTAACGTACTCTACTGGCAACTTTGCTGTTTATTACAATTATTACAAACAGTTCAGATGTTAGACCTAATCTCATTGTAATAAGGTTTATAAATTATCATTAAATACTCGGGTTTTCTGTGTTCTATGCATTATTAAAAGAACCTGCACATATATCATCTATAGTTGTATCTAGCATAATTAATAATAACGTCTCCTACTGGCCCAGTTAAATTAAGGGTTTCACCTCGGAATGAGAGATAATAAGCTGGAAACTCGTATACAGCTTCGTTATGACGTGTTAAAGGTCCTCTTAAAAGTCGACGCATAGATCGTGTGCGCGTCAGAAGTTATTCAAGGTCAAATGTCACAAAAATCGGTTTTTCGCGGATATCAAATTTTCTATAGCTCCGATGTTTTTTACATGTAGGTAAGTATTGTAGAGCATACAATTTGCGACAAATTAGGTATGTAACATTTTTTCATGCGATTAGCCGCTTTCAATATATACGGCATAGAAGGCGCAGCGGCCCGCCAAACGCACTATGACGCAAGGTTAGCTGGTAAACGCTGTGAATAATAAATTTAAAGTTTTATAATCGTTAAAATGATACTTGTTGGTCATAAATATATTTTGAAACAAAAGTTGCCCCTCCTGTGGACATTAGTTAACAGCTTGTGTGCATATTATAATGATTTTATTACATAGTTTAATATAAAAAGGGTACCCCTTTACACGGGTTTAATCAGAAAATTATGCTTTATAGCCTTTAGGTATTTCTACAGGAAAGAGGTAGATTTTAAGTAATGCGTGTGTCATACACGAAATTGGTTCCACAAGCTTTTATTTAACTCCCGCTGTTCGTATGTACCTAACTATGAAACTTGGCTACAAAATTCAACTCAAATCAATTAAGCTGCTCTGTTCATGGTGACCTTAGAGATGGCCATAGGAACTCTGTGATAAAATTACTCTATCTCATTGAGTTTATTTGTTACAATCGTCTAGAAGAGTAGTCGATGACCGTGAAACAAAGATCACAATCCCTACCATTTGAGGTTCAATTATTTTCATTTTCAACGTCATCTTTATCAATTTAATCTATTGTTAAATCTGTGTCAAATACACTTTCTTCATCGGGGTCGCTTTGCAATGAAGCCGCATTAAAATACAAGCCTGTTTGCCATTGCACTGGCCACAAGCTAAAGATCATTTCTACTTCGATTTTCTGCACCAACAGCGTGGACCACACTCCTTTTTACAATTGAAAAATATGGTATTTAGTAGCTCATCTGGAGCTGGTGCTAATTTTGTTGTTATTGGTTCCAAGAATTTTGATGCATCCAATCCCATTCTAGGGGTTCTAAGTCATTCCCTACCATGTTTGTACATGGTAATATGTACGGTATATACGCTGATGGGCTGCTGCAGTTATCGGTGGAAGATTTGACAGCTGTACAGGTTTATTAAACTTTGAATATAAGTGTTTGGTCGAAAAAAATATTTTATTATATTTTATCCGAAAAATTTGTATCCGGAGCGTATGGGAATAATGTTGGATTTTCTCTGGAACTAAAAGGCAAACCAATATCTTCGCAGGTACTTACTACTTACAATAACAATTAGTCCTAATTTTATATTTTCTACAGGTCAAACAACTTTTAAAATCTGGATATGATCAATAAAGGGTAATTAAATAACTTTGTAGAAGGTATTATTCACCGATATTCACAATTGACTTCATCATAGTGAGTTTGGCGGGCCGCTGTGCCTTCTATGCCGTATATCTTGAAAACGGCTAATGGTATGAAAAAGTGTTTGATACCTAACCTGTCGCAAATTTTATGCTCTACAATTCTTACCTACATGTAAAAAACATCGGAGCTAAAGAAATTGTGATATTCGCGAAAAACCGATTTTTATGACGTTTGACCTTGAATAACTTCTGACGCGCACACGATCTATGCATCGACTTTTAAGAGGACCTTTCACACGTCATAACGAAGGTGTATACGAGTTTCCAGCTTATTATCTCTCATTCCGAGGTTGACCCCTTTTTAGGCTTAAGATGACTGGCCCATACCTATTTTACCGCGATGTCAGGCACTTGGGAAAACCTATAGTATGAATAAACAATAATAATTATATTTTTTTTACTTCTACGACTATTTATATACAGGGTGATTTCGGGGTCGTGGAGCAAGAGAGCCAGACATCATACAGAATCCAAAGATGAGCCTAATGATGTTGTTAATTATTGTTTATCACTATAGTCCGTTTTTTTTAGCATTAGAAAGAACTTCGCAGAAGTTCGCTTGTGGTTCTAAATTTGGCACTATTAGCGGTAATAATTTGAAGTAAATTATATGTATTGACCATGCTACATTAGATAATTCAATAATTATTAACAGTTAACGAGCCTGATAAAAACTGCACGCTTGCTTCTGCGGAGTTCTTTCTAATGCTAAAAAAAACGAACTATAATAATGGTGATTATTTTCCAGATGACAAGTAGGAAAAAAATTTTTTGCATACAATTTGGTGACCCTACTCAATGTGACGTCTTGTCGCTTTCCATACAGCGTATGTCAAAAGTCATAGGGGGAAAATAATTACTTAGTACCTATAACATTAATTTTACTTGAAAAGTAAGAATAATTAAAGTAATTATGTTTTAATCAAATACTAACATATGATAATGTGGTTCATTTACAGAATCAGAAAAAGTGGTTCTGGATCACGACCCGGAAATCACCCTGTACTTACAGGCACATTATGAGTCCACTAGGAGCTTATTATGCATATAACTGTAGGTGTCATGAAACGCCAAACGCATAAGTACGTTTCATCGTTAAATTCAGAGACATAATATTCAACCGTACTGCAACTTAAAATGAAAATTCCTTTGAAATTATAATATCTAAATTTAAGAGATATCTACCTACCTACACCTGATTCTTGTTGAATTAAGTTCTATTCTAATTTCAAAAAATACATGTCATATTTGTGTTTAAAGAATTATATTAAATTACCAGTTTCAGGACAATTGATCAATTCAATTACACGTATCGTTGCTTATCATGAATAGTGGAACAACTCAAAATGAAATGCTATTGCATTTAATATTTTATCTTTTACTGGTAAAATTTAAAATCGAACGGCATTGCATTTTGTTTTATACCACTTTTCATGATAAGCAACGGTATATATGTGTTGTACGCAGGATAACAAGAAGCGCGTGGTGTTCAAGCGGCAGAAGTACCACTGCGTGTACGAGTACCCGCGCGAGCTGGCCGCCGTGGACGCCGACTCGCCCGCCTACCTGCCCGACCTGTCCACATACTCAGGTACACCGACATGTTCAGACAGTACCACTGCGTGTACGAGTACCCGCGCGAGCTGGCCGCCGTGGACGCCGACTCGCCCGCCTACCTGCCCGACCTGTCCACATACTCAGGTACACCGACATGTTCAGACAGTACCACTGCGTGTACGAGTACCCGCGCGAGCTGGCCGCCGTGGACGCCGACTCGCCCGCCTACCTGCCCGACCTGTCCACATACTCAGGTACACCGACATGTTCAGACAGTACCACTGCGTGTACGAGTACCCGCGCGAGCTGGCCGCCGTGGACGCCGACTCGCCCGCCTACCTGCCCGACCTGTCCACATACTCAGGTACACCGACATGTTCAGACAGTACCACTGCGTGTACGAGTACCCGCGCGAGCTGGCCGCCGTGGACGCCGACTCGCCCGCCTACCTGCCCGACTTGTCCACATACTCAGGTCAGCCGACAGCTTAGTTATCGACAATTCGACATCGATAAAATGTTGAACCTTCACAAGCAAGGGCAATTTTCTTGAAAAAAAACAACTGCAACTGCAACTGGTATAAAAGCGTATATAAGAGTACACAGCCGTTTATCTATAAAAGAATTGACTCTACATTCGCGATATTACCCTAGACCGGATTGACCGGAATACGTTGTATTATCAGTTTTTGGGATTAGGATATTTCGTCCTGATTGTGCTAAAAGATACTGTTACCAGGCGTGGCTCACTCCGCGATTTCGTCGCTTTGCTACAGGTAGCTAAAAGTACATCCGTTCCACCCCAATTTTGGGGAAAGCCATAAGCCGCGCGTGGCGCTGTCGCCACCTAGCGGCCATATCGGTGCTGATTGTAACAGACGCGTTTTGCTAGAGAGTGAATCTTCTGTACCTAGTACTATTATTTATTCTGTTCTGTTACAAACACTGTCAATGAAATTATCTAAATGATTGGTTTTTCAGAATGGGACCCCGGCAGCGCGGAGGAGGCGGAGCTGGGCTACGGGCAGCTGTTCGGCGCGGCCTCGCCGCTCGACCTGTACCCGCTGCGCGGGACCATCGCCTTCGGAGCAGGTCACTATCATAGTATTTATGAATATTATAGCCTACAAACCTAGTTCCGTAAGCTGATCTGTTTTTAAAAGGGAAGTCTAATCACAACTGTTTCTATCTCTTTCGCTATTATAATAATCAAATCCTTCGCGCGCAGGATTCTTCGGATTCATTCTGAATTCATCGCGTGTATCTCGAAGAAATATTTCTTATTACGATTATTTTTACAAGCTATTATTTGGTTTCACCTGTCCCGTTGTCTGTCTGTCGGTCTGTAATCAAATCTTGCAAGTTAAATTTGATCCACTTCCCGGTTTCCGATTGAGCTTTTGCATGCATGTATAAATCGGATGACAATGCAATATTGTTATGACATAGAGCTGATCTGATGATGGAGCTGGAAAGTGGCCATAGGAACTTTGTGATGAAACAACGCAACCTAATTGTGTTTGGAGTTTTTAGAATTGACTCGATGAGTATTCGTTGCCTGTGAAAAGAAAAGTACAGTCAGCGATAAAAGTTTGTACCAAAAATGAATTTTTTGCCAAAAACTTATTTCAGATTACGATGAGGATTTCTTCATATCGTCATCGGCCCGTCCGTTCGAGAGTCTCGGCGTGATGTCCACCACCAGCCAGTTCTTCCCCGGCATGCGGCTCAAGCCGCTCGACCTCCCCGCCGACGACGACTTCCCCCCGCCGCCCTCCCCGCTCGCGCCCCTCCCGCAGACGCGTACGCCCTCGCTGGACTTCACCACCCCGGACTCCGGCGTCGAGGACATCACCCCCGGCTCCACCTCCACCGACGAAGACTTCAAAACCAAGAAGCTCGAGGACGTCACTCAGTGGCGGAGCATGGACAGCGGCAGCTCCAGCGAGTCCGTCAGCCCGAGCTCCCCCGGCGGCGAGGCGCTCGGCGGCCTGCGCCACACGCGCGACAAGCTCAAGCTCGACCTCCCGCCCAGCCCGCACATACCCTCGCCCAGGCACAACAGGGTCTTCAACTTCGTTCTCGACAAGCCGAAGAGGCGCGCGGCCGACGACCGGTCAGACGTCGGCACCACCCCCCTCGTCATGACCGACGACACCCCGCTCGTCACCGCCCCCCTCCCCGTGCCCGACTGCGAGGACGTCCCCGTCCCGGAGCCCACCTTCTCCACATTCGGCAAGACCGTCCCTCGAGCCGACCCCGAGCAGAAGATCATACTGACCGACGACGGAGAAAAGGCGGCCAGTCCCGTGAAGGAGCCCGTCCGCGGGGAGGGCACCGTGCTGGACAGCGGCGACGAGGACTCCGGCATAGAGAGCAGCGCTAAAACCACGCTCGAGCGCAAAACCCCCAACGTTTCTTAGATATAATATCGTAGTGGTGGCGTGGCGTCAAAATTGTTCCAAGATCGTGACGAAATTTCTCTCACTTTCTTTAAAACCTGCGGGTCTTATCGCGAGCATAAAGACTCAATGAGAAACTGAGCGGAGCGGTATAGCAGTCTGCCTCGCTCTAACATATCCGGCCAATTCTTTTGTATCCATGTATACGATTGCTGAGACTCACAGCTGAACGATTGAGTTCGGATGAACGTGTAAAATAAGAAACCTAAAATGATTTTATAAAATCCTCGGGTTCCATACATTAATTACGCCGCGCCACTGGCGCAGATTGTTATAGCTCCGAGGCCTATGGTCCGATCGTTACTTTAGCTGATAGTATTACCAACACTAGGTTAACTCGAGGCATACAACGGTAATTCGTAGAAAAACATTACCCTCTCGTCATTGCCTACTCAAACGTAATGAAGAAACATTTAATTGACCATTAGGAAAGTTCAACTCATTTGAATGTTTCAGATAGTAAGGGCACTAAAAGACTGTTAAGTCTTTTATAATAGGTACATGAGATTATCTCTCCCTTAACCGTTTGTATTGAAGTAGATGTTTTCTACGGGCAAGCGAACACAACGTCCGCAAGTGTTTAGTTTCTCTATGAATACATATCGAAGAACGCGTTATTTTATGCCATTTGCATTGCGTTTAGTCGAAATGGCATATTGTTGTTTTCTTTATAACATCTTCATGAAATCATGCCAATTTATGCAATATGGAGATATAAAACTTCATTAGCAATAGTTTTACTTGACATTCGTTGAAACAATGAACTTAGAATGTCAATTTAACTCATCTGATATTACCACTGTGTAGAATTTAACGATATCTGTAATTTAGCCAATCTAAAGCTACGTCCACAAGCATTTCCTATGAATGCTAAATACCAACAATATTTTAGGGAAACTACAGACATAAGGTACAAATAACCGGCAGTATCTAATATAAGTAAGTGCTTTGATCCGTTTACAGTCCCGTGATGAAGCAGCCTAATTTTAATACTGTAGTACGATGGCCTATCCATTTTTGTAAAGTTTTATCCCATTCTTATACTTGCTAGATTTTTCATACGTAAAGTGTTACTCTAATTTTTAACATAGTGTAGAGTTGCGTTTGGTACGTAAAGAGAACGCTATAGGAATATCGGAAACTATATCTACACGGACGAAATTTTAAAAATATCTGGCTCTTAATCTCATGACTATATAATGGTGTCTTTGAAGGCGCTTCGTTCGTGTAGAATTGTAGATATAATGTGTTACTGAAGTGTAAAATATAGGTATATTTGAAGACGTTCTTTTAACAACCAAATAATAAAGTTGGAACATATAAAGTACCTATATTTTACTCGATTTCTGTCCTTGGATGGAGGTAGAATCTCATTAGAACCTAGGGCGGAGACCCAAACGCGACTTAAGTTATTCAATGTCTAAATTATTTCATTTACGGTGATTTCACATACGCACAAGTGAATTCGCATCTTCCATCTATCGAACCTCGACATTATGAAATCTAAATTAAATATATCGGTATAAAATTGAGGTTACAAAGCCAATTCTTAGTTAAGTGAAAATTTATATTAGATAAGGTAGCAATAGATGTAAAGAGTTGTGGTGATTATTGCGTATTCGGCGCCGGCGGACTGGTCGTATGTATCTAGTGTACTAATACAACATGTAATTGATCCAGTCACTGACACCTGCGTATGCTCAGGTACCGGCTAGTGCTGAGTATTTAGAACCTATTGTTTTTCTTAGTGTAAGGCCTGAGTGGACGCTCGAAGCGGAGCGTTCGGCGGGGCGTGCAGCGTGGCATCGGGCTTACAAGTGATTTCAGCAGCGTGCACTAAGGCCGCTCCTATACGTTTGCATTTGTTTAACATGCACGCTGCCCCGCTGCACGGTCAACTCGAGCGTCCACTCAGGCCTTACACATAAGGTTAAAAATAAATGGCCAACTTAACACCTATTTGCGAGAGGTTAGATAAGTGTGTTTTAGTTAGTGCAAGCAGCAACAACAGTAGCTTAGTTATGCGGTTTTAAAATGGTCTCTATTGTTAAAGCAATAAGGTATCGAGCATGGTCTACGTAGCTACCTTGTGCTGTGTACGCGCTGAGCACAGGCCTCGCCCGCGCCGGTCCCACGACCCATCAATATAATATGCAATACGTCCAAGTGTGAACCTAATGTGCAATTCTTCTCATTTCCATATCATGGTGTTTTAGTTGTTTAGTTACTCAATGTAAATATAATTTAATGATCCAAGGAAAATTTTTAATATGAAATTTTATTGCTTATATGTATTGTACGACACGTTTATTGTTCTGAACATTATTTTTACAGTTTTAGAATGTTTTCGTTAATGTACAGTTGTAAATACGGTAGGAGTCCATTTTGTTATGATGTAGTGGAGGTTTCGCGTCAAAGTAATTCGTTCTGAACGCTTAATCGAAATCTCTAGACAGATTCCATTATACTACGTCGCTAAAGAACAAGGAATTATTTGATTGAATGAATTGTCCAATAATTATGGTATTTATTGTTTGTAAGTTGTTATTGATTTGTATGAACTGTCCGCAGTATTTCGTGAATGTGAACGTTGAAGGTTTTCATATTGTGACTTTGTCTTGTCTTTTAAAAGTATTTCTATGGAGAAAAAAAATAATGAATAAAACTCGTAACTCAATATATGCCTTTTATTTAAAAAAAATAAACAATACATATAAACATATAATATAACTTCTCTTACATAACTACATGAAATAATGTCAACCTAGTTAATACATTTTTGAGATTCAATTTCTAGTAATTCAGGAATGTTAAATAAATATAGTCTTCTAAGTAATCATAAGTGTTAAGAAAATATTTAGCTAGTATTCCAATTAATGACTTCTGTTATACATTATTCATTGCGGTCTTTTAGAACATTAATCTTTTTGACGCCAATGGCCGATATATCCGCACCGCAGGTTCAACGGCAAAGACTGATTAATCGGTCACAGAGCAACATAGACCTACGTGCATATGCATAAAGTTCAATTTCAGTTTTAACACTCCGCTGACGTGGCGTCCGCGTGAAAGCTTTTGTGTTTGACACGGCGTCGAAAAGGTTAAACATAATGCCTACAGTTGGCCGTCTTAAGGCAAGAGATTGCTGACTAGTCAAGCAAAGGCTTTGTCTGCTTACCTAGCAATTCCCCTCTTTTCCCTGCTGCGCGATTTACAAAGAACTAAATAGTTCACAACAACCATAGGTGACATTGAAAAATATGTTTAAAAGTACGAGTTTGAACTTTATTGCACGAGAATAAAGTGAACAATTGAATGAGTTTCCAAATGTCAGGGGGCCAAGTGACAATAGTAAACCAAACTTAAGTACTGTATGGAAATGATCACATTACTTTTCAATGCAACTGTCATCCAGTTTTAACTTTCGATTGGCGTTTTTCGATAAAAAAGAGTAAGACCAAGAAAAGTCTGCAAAGATTTTGATAGCACACGCAGTGCAAGTGTTATTCTAAACGTCAAACTTCTGCATAGAAGTAATTTTATCCATATAATGTGTAAATAACACTTGCACTGCGTATGCTATCAAAACCTTTGCAGACTTCTTGGTCTAACTTTAATCATCTAGGCTAGACCCTCAGTTGTTGCACGTGGTGGTCCAGTGTTGTTGCCATGGGCACTGTGGGTGTGAAGTCAGGGTCGCCGCCAGATGATGACGAGGCCGGAGGCGTCGCTGGTGGCCAGCAGGCTCTCGTCGTAGCTGAAGCTCACGCCAAGCACCGGCGACGCGTGCCCTGCAACACCACCACCCGGTACTATAACGGTTACTTCACGGAAATGCCACGTGAGTCACGATTCCATTGCCTATTTTTTATTAGTGGTATAGGTGACCGTAAGGCCAACCTAGAAATAGTAGAAATAAGTAAAGACTCCACCCACAAGATGGACAGACGACCTTGTTAAGGCCGCCGCAAGACGCTGAATGCGGGTCGCTTCCAACCGGTACGAATGGAGGTCCAAGGGGGAGGCCTATGTCCAGCAGTGGACGTCTTATGGCTGAGATGATGATGATGAAGTAAAGACTTGCCCCCTTATTCATAAACGTTTACTAAAGTTAACAAGCCGATAATAATCATTTGTCCCTTTCCATCATACCAATACGCCGGAAAGGGACAAACGATTATTATCGGCTTGTAAACGTTTATGAATAAGGGGGTTAATAGGGAATGTTAGGCAATGCTCTGCGTAGGTGGCACAACTAGCACATAAAGTAAACAAACATCAATGACACATCATGCGTCACTACGTCAATCACATGGCCTACCGTGAAAAACGACAATCGAAAGTTCGGTTTCTGCCTGTCTATCACTCTTGCATATTCGACTGATAAAGAGGCAGATAACTAAATTTCGATTTTCACATTTACCGGTAGGCCCTTGTTAACAAACCACCTTGATGCATCAATGTCATGTTTTTTGTCAGTGAAAACTTGTCAAAAAACAGTTTAAGGCAATATGTATAAGTCTATGAAAATACTAGAGTCGGTAGTACCGCACTCTGGCGGCAGAACATAGCAGTAATAAGTATTATCAATTAAATGGTGACTCCCGTTACTCTTTGACCTTAATAAGGTCCACCGATGTACAGTTAGGAGTGTTGCTGTTGTGTGTGTGGGTGTGTACGTGTAAACATCACAGGCTCGGTACTAACCTTGCAGCTTATTAACTACAGGCTGATTGGAAGTGCCCTCGATGTCCAGGAAGTATACGGTGGCGTCCTCGCCGCCCGTCACCACGCACACGCCGCGCCGGAACGACATGATGGGGCAGAACGTGGACTTGACGCTGTGCTCGCGGTGCATGGTGGAGAACCGCTTCTTCAGGGCCAGGGTGCCGTCGCGATCCGCGATCCTAATAGTTATTTCTTGTTAATAATAATAGATAATTCATGTAGATTGTAGATGAACGCATAGTAAGTAGTCACAAGTTAATATTTTCGTTGTGTTTTGAATAGGGTATTTGACAATTTTTTATAAATGTTATCAATCGATCAGGTTTGTTTTGAGGATGAAATGTCTGTATGGGACTCATTGTCTTAAAGCAATACAAAAGCACAGAATAATTAATAGTACTAGATACAGAAGACTCACTCTCTAACAAAACGCGTATGTTACGATCAGGACAGACATGACCGCTAGGTGGCGACAGCGCCACGCGCGGCTTATGGCTAGTCACCAAAATTGGTGTGGAACGGATGTACTTTTAGCTACCTGTAGCAATTTAGCAAAGCGACGAAATTGCGGAGTGAGCTACGCCTGATAATAGATAATTTATGTAGATGGACGCAGGGTATGTAAACTGAAATAAATGGCATATAACTAAGAAAGAGCCCCAGGCTGAAATCGAACCAGCGTCCTCTGCTACCGCGGCAGGTGCCTGTGCCATTCGGCCACCGGGTCACAGCGGCATAGGTAGAGTTTTTCCAAGTATATACACTTCTTATGGCGCCCCCTATGTATGCTTATGTGTGCCATTCCAGTCTTATGGGTATGTATTTAGATTTTGACAGTGAATCGAGTGATCAAACAATTCCGTACACGGCGGGAAGAAGTCGATATCTGGAGGAAAAAAAATTTAAGAAATTTGAACCTTATGTATTTTTACTTTAAGTTCAAATTCCTTCAGTAGAATATCTCGAGTTATCAACTTCTTTCCGCCGTGTACGGAATTAACCCCTCTTATTGAAAAAGTGACCTTGACAGGCACAACAGTTCGAGGGCTTTTAAAAGACTGCTCCATTAAATTTGTTCAGGGCTCCCTATCAATTACCTTACTACCTTAAAAACCTACCTGAAGAGGTAGAGCGTGTCGGTGGCGACGCTGGCGAGCAGCGCGGGGTGGCGCGCCAGCCAGGGGCTCCAGCTGAGGCAGGTGACGGCGCCGTCCACGCAGCAGCGCCGCAGCTTGCTCAGCGCGCCGCCAAGGCCCTCCAGCCGGTAGCTCACTATCACGCCCTGGAATAAGAGCTCATTTGTGACGTCCCACGGGTAAAGGTACCTTTTGGCGGTTGGCGCTTACGCTATTATTAACGCCGCTCCAATATTATTGCGACGCTGTGCGACGTAAGCGCCAGCCGCCATAAGGTACCTTTTACCGTGGAACGTCACATTTAGTTTTACTTACATTGCGGACTGTTGGTTACGTCCGATTCAATCGACCGTTCAAAAACTGCAATGTAATTAAACGCGCATGCGAGTTCTCGCATCGTATCCGCCCCGGACGCCATCGCCAGGCGATCGCCATTATAACTCGAAATTGAACTTTACGGAGTCCTGCGTAAGTCCCTATTGTATTGGTACATAAGAAATAACTTCTCCCACTTACATAATTGTACTGCTTAGTGCTTATTGTAGGTACTTATCAATATACAATATGATCTGTGTGACTTGTTAGAACGTACCTTGTCGTTAGCAGCCCAAAACATTCGTCCGCTCGATTCGCAGGCTATAGAAAGAACTCGTCCGCCCAGAATGCTGCTCCCGCCTGTAAACATTATGACGTAACATATAACCTGCCCCAATCAAATCATTTCAAACTTCATCAAACCAAATCAAAACTCAATATTAAATGCCAAAATGGACTATATAGTTCCTCAGAATAAATTTAACTCCCTCATAGTTTTCAATTTCTTCAAACTGTCATGCTATCCACGCTGCATCTAAATACAATGATAATATTTATAATATAGCTTGTCTCACCTCTCGGGTATATTCCTGTGGACACGTTCAACACTTCCACCATCCCCTTTGCGTTTCCTGCCTGGTTACATGGGGTTAAGGATTTAAAAAGGTATGCACACATTCACATTAAGTACGATTACTACTTCATTAGTCATTACATAATTGGTAATTATCAATCAAACTTTATAAAGAATGTTAATATCATCATTTAGACATACTCACTCAAAGGCAAATTATGTAGGTAGGTCATACCGAAACAGTTTTGATATTGGAAGCACCTTTCATACATTACATATCTTTTTAATAGACTGTAAATAAGCGCAACACAGCGCGCCCAGCGCGGCAGATTCGCCATGTAACGAGAGGAATACGTAGAAAGGAAGAAGGGAGGCCTTTGCTCAGCAGTGGGACACTCTAGGATCGTATATAAGGATAATTTAAAAATAATGGGTTGCACTCCGGGAGTGCCGGCAGAAGTGAAAACTCAACGACATTATAACAGTTTTTCGATCAGGTCACGTGTAAATCTTACGTCTTAGGAATCTTACGGTCACGTGACCTGTCGCGAGTTTAACATTTTTCCCCATCACAAAAAGTGCACAGCGCCGCTAAAGAAGTTTTCACTTCAAAAAGGCAAAGTTGAAAATATAGGTTATATGTGCACAAAAGGATACAATGACCATGTTGTTGTTGGCGGGCTGGAAGGCGACGGCCAGCAGCGGCGCGCGCAGCTGGTCCTGCACGGCGCGCAGCCGCGCGCGCCGCGCCACGTCCCACACCACCAGCAGCCCGTCCAGCCCCACCGACACCACCAGCTCGTTCGACGCCGACCAGTCGCAACCTGTACCATAAATACGGGATGTGAACGACACACTTTACACTGTTTAGTTTGCCGGCGGCGGCCTAAGGGGGAAACGAATGATGATCGATGGTCGCCATCACGTCGCAGATGATGAGCCGTTGTGTGACGTCGCCGTCACGTCGAGATACGGAGCCGTCGCCAGCTGTGTCAGGGTATATCTAGTCACATGTGGCTACCTGTGACGGGCTGCGTGTGTCCCTCCAGCACGAAGCTGACGCGCGGCGGGGTCACCGTCACGTCGCAGATGGACACGGAGCCGTCGCGTGACACGCCAGCTGTGTCAGGGTATATCTAGTCACATGTGGCTACCTGTGACGGGCTGCGTGTGTCCCTCCAGCACGAAGCTGACGCGCGGCGGGGTCGCCGTCACGTCGCAGATGGACACGGAGCCGTCGCGTGACACGCCAGCTGTGTCAGGGTATATCTAGTCACATGTGGCTACCTGTGACGGGCTGCGTGTGTCCCTCCAGCACGAAACTGATGCGCGGCGGGGTCGCCGCCACGTCGCAGATGGACACGGAGCCGTCGTGTGATACGCCAGCTGTGTCAGGGTATATCTAGTCATTTGGCTACCTGTGACGGGCTGCGTGTGTCCCTCCAGCACGAAGCTGACGCGCGGCGGGGTCGCCGCCACGTCGCAGATGTACACGGAGCCGTTGTGTGATACGCCAGCTGTGTCAGGGTATATCTAGTCATGTGGCTACCTGTGACGGGCTGCGTGTGTCCCTCCAGCACGAAGCTGACGCGCGGCGGGGTCGCCGCCACGTCGCAGATGGACACGGAGCCGTCGTGTGATACGCCAGCTGTGTCAGGGTATATCTAGTCATGTGGCTACCTGTGACGGGCTGCGTGTGTCCCTCCAGCATGAAGCTGACGCGCGGCGGGGTCGCCGCCACGTCGCAGATGGACACGGAGCCGTCGTGTGATACGCCAGCTGTGTCAGGGTATATCTAGTCACATGTGGCTACCTGTGACGGGCTGCGTGTGTCCCTCCAGCACGAAGCTGACGCGCGGCGGGGTCGCCGTCACGTCGCAGATGGACACGGAGCCGTCGTGTGACGCACAAGCTAATTTAGAACGGTCGTTGTTGGCAAACTTCACTACGCTCACTTGCTCAGAGTGCTGAAATTTAATAAATTATTGGTTATTGAAATTGATTTTATGTTTCAAAAGGTATTTTACCTAAAGGTGGACGGTGATGGCGACAACTATTTTATATAGCACGCAATTGTAAACCTTATTGAAATGCATGAAGGTTCACTTTTTATTAATCTCAACTGTTAAAGGTAACAGTCAAGATAATAAAAATACACGATTCAAGCCACATCGCCTCGTTCAAGTCCTAAAAATACTGCATAAGCTTTAAAAAGGTGATGTTATATGGTGGTCATTTTTGCTATATAAAATCTAAGTGTGCTCTATAAAGGGTTAAACATGAGTGATTATGGCAGTCAAAAGATTTCAACAAGGTAACAATCAGGGAGTTTATAAAGGCTGCAATAAATACATATTTCTGTTTAAGCAATCATAATTATCAAAAAGTAACTGTGTTTTTCTGACCTGGTCAAAAATATGGTGTACCCCAGTGAATGCATAGTTCTCTGATATTGACATTTCATTTTTCTTCTTGTTGTTGGAGCTCTGAGGGAAGTCATCAAGAGCCAGACTTGCCTGGAATTATTCGCAAAAAAATTAAAGGTAAAAGTTATATGAACATGTGCCAACCACAATGTAGTTTAATATACATATTTATAAAGTCATATATTCACTGTTTAAAAAAAACTACTAGGTGGTTTGAATCCATTTCTGTTATAACTCAAAATCACGAGATTTATTACGAGAATCATAAGTAATACATAGTCAATCCATTTCTATTATTGTTCTATGTTTGTTAGAAAATTTTATGAGATGTCCCCTAATATAAAAAATATATAAAAAAGTAAATGCTGCTATGTTAGATTGAACTTCCATTGAAACATAGTCTAAATCATAATGCACATTAGGAGGCTGTAGCTGTTAACACGTTCAGTGCCCCATTTGTGTTCCACGAGCGTGTTTTAGCAGTGAATGGGTTAAAATTATGATTATATACTCCGCTCACATACTATTTTTCTTACACATATATGGTTTATGACACACTGTACCTTGCTGCTAGATCTTTGGCGTGAGGAAGCCGAGCTGATTGATATGTTGTCTTGGACACCATACCGGCGCTGCAGCAGCTGGCTCCGGATGTGGAGGTACTTCTTTATGGTCTCTATGTCCTACAATACAACACATAAACAGATATACAGAGTTAAAGTGCCGTAGGTTCAGAAGTAGTAGTAGTAGTAGTAGTAAACTCTTTATTGTACAAAAAGACATATTAAAAATAACATACAATTAGCAAGAAGTACAAAGGCGAACTTATCCCTTTGAGGGATCTCTTCCAGTTAACCTTTGAGTAGATGAGAGGAGAGAGTGAAAAGAGGGTGACAAATGCAGCAAAATGTACAACAAGGTACCAGAAAGATAAAGGATATAAATACATACAAAATTTATAGGATAAACATATAGTCCGTGTTATTTAGCATTAGAAAGAACTTCGCAGAAGTAAGCTTGTGGTTTCAAATCCGGCACTTTTAGCGGTAATCATTTGAAGTAAATTATATGTATTGACCATGCTACATTAGATAATTCAATAATTATTCATAATTAAAGAGTCTGATAAAAACTGCACGCTTGCTTCTGTGGAGTTCTTTCTAATGCTAAAAAAAACGAACTATACATATATTACACAAAAAGGAAAGGGGAAAATACACTAAAAATTGGAAAGAATTAGAACGATATAAAGCAACTATACAATAGAAATATAGACAAATTAATCAGTCAAATCAGATAACCATAGCTTCTTTAACCTCTCCTTGAACGACGCAACCGATTGTGCCTGCCTGAGCGACACAGGCAGCTCATTCCACAGCTTCACTGGACGCACTGCGAAGGACTTGTTGTATCCTCGAGATTTGTGAGGAGGGATGGCAAGTGATAAATTCGCGCTCGAACGCAGACGGTGGCCACTGCCTTCAGCCAGAAATTGAAATTTTTGAGAGAGGTATAGCGGAGAAGGTGTAAAAAGAACATTAAAGAGAAGAGAAAGAGTGTGAAGATCTCTACGGCGGCGGATTGGAAGCAAATTGAGTTTTTGACGGTAGTAAAACACATGATCGTACTTCCGTCAGAAGTTGTTACAAAATCATACGGCTTTTTTAGATCACAATATGGTTGCCAAATTAATCTTTAAACATGGAGATACGTCTGCGAGCGATATTCCAAATTTTATATCAATCAATTTGATATTTTATATCAATTGGCAGAGCTAAGCTAACGCACGGATTGCGGAGGTTGCGGGTTCAAGTCCTGCCGGAAGCGTAATTTTTTCAATTTTTTCCATTAATATAAAATATGGTTGCCGAAAATTTAATTAGCAATCTTAACGATTTTCTCTCATGACTTCATCGATTCGAACCCTTATTTTTTGACTTTAGCTTGATCAATATAAAAAAAAAATCACAAGCATATGTCTAAAATGCACTTGAAAATGTGTTTTTAGATGTCTTTTATGGATTATGTACAAAAGTTTGCCAAAATAAAATCAAAAATAAATAAATATAATTTTGAATGGAGTAAACAGTAAAACCAAATAGTTATGCATAAAGGTAAAGCAACATATTTGACTCATCCACATACACAATACTCAATTGTATGAAATTCTTAATCATGCCAGCACATTCCGGGATTCAGTAAGTACTCTAGCAAGATAATTTTTATTATAGTATTTGAACAAAAAACAATTAATATGAACTTGAAATGCCATCTTGATTTCCCAGTAAATGCTTATCTAGTTTTGAATTACTTCAAACTAAAAGTTCTGTTGTTTGTGTCTTGATAACAGCCTGCATTGTCTGTTTTCAAATAAATTCCAAGAATTTTGGTATGGAAAATGCTTTGTTAAGTCTGTTTTCCTTGAGTTTTTATTTGTATGTACATATTACTTTGTTACAATGTGAATGAACTCGTTCAGTATAAATAAATAAATAAACCGGGCAAGTGCGAGTCGGACTCGCGCACGAAGGGTTCCGTACCATAATACAAAAAAAAGCAAAAAAAAACGGTCATCCATCCAAGTACTGACCACTCCCGACGTTGCTTAACTTTGGTCAAAAATCACGTTTGTTGTATGGGAGCCCCATTTAAATCTTTATTTTATTCTGAAATTAGTATTTGTTGTTATAGCGGCAACAGAAATACATCATCTGTGAAAATTTCAACTGTCTAGCTATCACGGTTCGTGAGATACAGCCTGGTGACAGACGGACGGACGGACAGCGAAGTCTTAGTAATAGGGTCCCGTTTTACCCTTTGGTTACGGAACCCTAAAAACATCTCCGGTTCTCAGAAAGTCCTGAGAACTGGAGATTATTTGATTCAAAAATGGCTACTAATAATGTTTCTCCGAACTTACATATTAAGTAAGAATAATTTAATATGAATAGATATGAAGAAGAAATACATTGTTTGAAATTCTGATTAAACCCTATTGGGCCTAGTTTCTTCTTATTTTGAAGAGTCAACCATTTTGTAAAATGTTGGGCCTGTACCAATACTAGGGATGAAGTTAACAAGTGGCCCCAGACTATTTGTAAGTAACTTACTTTGAATTTAGCATTCTCTCTCAGCAATTGACTGCGTCTTCGTATGTACAAGGTTTCTGTAAACATAATGAGAACAAAGTATGGAACAAAGCTACCTGTTGTACTGCTCTAATATCTATCATATGCAAGTAAGTCTTTACATATATGTAATTTTACAGAATTATTAGTACAGTATTAATAATTAAATTAATTAATATGGATCTTACTGAAGTTGGGGTTATTCGGAGCCCTGTAAGCATTGAAGCGAGCGTCTAAAGCAAATATTTGTTGTTGAAAGGCTGCTGCCATTTTTAATTCATAGTGTTAAATTGTTAATAAAATGATTTCAATAATTTAATTTCTAAATAAGATGTGAAAACAAATAAAAACAAATCGAAATCAGAGACACAAAACACAGTACATAATGTCAATGTCATTTGTGTTCTGTTGACAGCGCCAGTGACAACGTCAATTTTGTCAAATCAAATTAGTAGCGATTTTAAATGTATCTGAAACAGTCCACCCACTTACCACACGGGATTTTTTTCACTGGTCTTTATTATTTGGACTATTTGGAGCCTGTCGTGTCCTACTGCTGGGCAAAGGCCTCCCCCCAATTTCTCCACAAATCTCTGTCAAGGTCTTTACATTAAATTTATTTTCAATTATTACTAGTTCTATAGGTCTATCTTGTGTTTTGTTCATCAAATAAATATTTTTCATTTTTTACAAAGCTACTAATGTGCCTAGTTATAATTTCACCGTTTTTTTTTGTATGGACTTGAGGGCATTTCAGATCAAAACGCCTCTCTCATTAGGGGTCATCCATTAATTACATCACGTTTAAGGGGTGGGAGAAGATCAAGAAAAGATAAAACCCTAGAAATTCGTGTGACGTAATTATGGATGACCCCTTAGTTATATTGGCCAGCGACTTGAATACCGGCCCATCGCTCTAACGCCGATGACCGATGAATCTATCAAAGTTAGATGTACCTAATGATAGTCAAACTTAACTTTTCCAAACGAAATACCACTTATCTACGTAACTTATTGTTTTGAGCCATTCTTGTCGCGGACTTCCGCGATGTATTATATATAGATGGTCAAGCAAATCTTGTCAGTAGAAAAAGGCGCGAAATTCAAATTTTCTATGAGTCGCTATCCCTACGCGCCTACATTTTTCAAATTTGCCGCCTTTTTCTACTGACAAGATCTGCTTGACCAAGTTTATATTACACCTGGCAACAGCTTCTATATTGTCTATGGTAAGCAAACCACACTTCCTTTTTCGCTCGTATGAAAGTTGCGAGTAAGTTTGTGAACTTATGATTGATTCATTAAATAAAGTCCTTAATATAAAGTGGTTTGTATAAAGTGGTACGTGTGCTGGACGCCAGCTTCGTACAGCGAGACCATCGTCTTTCAAAGCTAAGTATATGTATTTATAAGAGGACTGGTTAGTCCCATGCACATATTTTCATATATTTATTTATATAGCTGTGTTACTGGCAGAGGGTGTGCTTGCATATGTTCAGGACAGGTCGGAGATGCGTCTGCCGGCTTGTGCCTTGCCTTATATAGAAAATGACAGCGTTTTACACAAAAATAAAACGCTAATTAAATAACTTGCCCTATTCGGAACCTAATAATAATATTGAGAATGGCAACCCTGTTGTCGGTCGTATTGTCCTTTTCTAGCATATACGTCCCTCTCTCTCCCACACTCCCACCACACAGCAGTTTGCTTTTTGGCGGTTGTCGCAAAAACAAATTTCCAACTCATTGTCTCAAAATTACACCAGGCAGGATTAAAACTTTAGGTTCCGAATAGGGTAAGTTATTTAATTAGCGTTTTATTTTTGTGTAAAACGCTGTCATTAAACAACTGTACCGCTATTCGGAACCTAATAATAATATTGAGACGTGTTTGTTATCGCCTGGTGGTGGGAAGACGCCAAGCCAATGTGATTATACATGTACTTATTATGTATATGTAATATTATTATATTATGAGTGTTTAATTAATTATGCAGTACACCCTTTATTTTAACACCTGTGAGGAGAGAGGTATTTAGTAAAGCATACAATTTGATATTCCATTATATTATGATTATGATACTAACTTAACATTTTGTATACGTACTTAATGTACTTATAAATGTTCAAAAAGAATAAGCGAGTCACCACAAGGGTGCTATACTTAATTACTTAAATGTAGGTATGTGAAAACTAGGTAAAAGAAGATGTGATAAGTCAGTTTACTCTTCAAAGAGCATACAACATCTGTTATAAGGAGTAATGTAATTCAAGTATGAAAAGATAAAAATAATAACGTACTAGAGTAGTTTTTATTTATAAGTCGCAATTCTTATCAAATTTGATAATAATTATCTATAATAGTAAAGTAAGCAGTTGCAGGAATATAACAAGGACAGGACCTTTCTTATTTCCAGAATCCCTCGGGATTAGGTAGACGAATATTTTAATTATTCGTTATATCACTATCACCACAAACAGAGTTAATAAAATTAGGTACTTATTCAAATGTCATAGGGAATCACTAAATTTATTTAATGACTGTAAGCCATATACTTGGTTATAGGTTATAGTTATAGCTATAAAATGCATTTAACCCTTTTATATGCTTTACTAACGAGAACGCAAGTCACTGTACATACATAAATAAACCTTACTTAAGTGTGAAGGTTAGGTACTATGAGAGCTTAAGCCACAACACTCATTGTTCACTGCGCTGTGGCACTAGTTATGACGCTTTGTGGTGTTCTTGTGTAGAATTGCCACAGAACTATCAATAATATTTGCAGAGTCATTCTAATTAAATTCATGTTTAGCTATCATAACCTTAATTTTACTCAATAATTTGTATATATGTAGTAAGAGTAGTTTCTTAGTGGTTTACTTTATCTGGTGCCTACTGGTAGACATAAGCCTTAAAACTTTATTGGTTCTGACCGCTAAAGTGGCTTAATTTCTGTAAACTATTCATAGACATTGCTTAATTCTGAATATTCAGTTTTCTCTATTCAGTGTGTAAATTATAAGGAATCAGATACTTAATTCGAAACCCTAGCTCATCGCATAGGTGCTTTTAACCGAAATACAAATTTATGTGCTTATTTCGTGATTTTACATTATTTGCTGTGGGAAACCAGGGGGTTCCCGACCATTTGCCGGGCGCCTGTGGCCCCAAAGCCACAGCGCAGAGGCCCTTTAAGAGGGACCTATTTTATCCAATGCTAGAATCAACACTTTGTCAAATCTATTAGATATTTAGGTATACTTATCCTCCTTATGAACTAAGGATAATTGTTACTTGTTTATATTTCAATAATAGCAAGATTGTAAATTATTTTATATTCTGAAATATAATATTACTTAATTTGGGCCAGTGTACTTTTGTATACTATATCTCTGGCCTACTACCTACTATATAGGTTAGTCTAATAACATCCCGCCTCCTGGGAGGCAATATACAGAGTTCTTGGATATATATTCACGATATCGCTAAGTGTGTGGATCTAGTTTTCCGACACTTGACTGCATGAAATTATTGTGTACATTTTTTACAGGTCTCGAGCAAGAAGGGTACCTATATATAGGTTGAGGTCCTTAACTTGTGGATTTGGTAATAGGAGCAAGACACAGACGGGGTGTAAATTAATTGATCCACCATGTTTCAAGAGATTCATGTGCATTGATGCCTTCAAGTTACACTGTACAGACAGACTATATAACTCTTTTGCAGAGTTTTGCCAACATATTATAATAAATGACTGCATTTGTTTGGGTGTACTTGTTCCACGACAAAAACATATTTATATATATTACAATGTATTTTTGAAAAGTACTCGCCTTTCAAAATAGCTTCGCCTTTTCGCAAGGCTTGCTGCTGTTTCACATTGTGCAAAGCAAACAGTATCGCAATGCTATAATTTTGTATAAATTGAGAACTAGAGGGTCATGCCCTAGACGTGACCGCCCAGAAGTTATACTAGAATCGTTCGTGCAAACTATTAAGTCACTGTTTATTAAAAACCTTATGACTGGGTACATTACATTCCACGGTGGGTACATTTGTTAAACGTATAGTATCAAACTATGACGAATAATGTTAAGTGAATTAAGTGATAACAATATTTGGTCCGTGCATAGAAGCACGTGCCTTTGAGATTAGTGCATGGGTAGTTTAAAATAAACTTAATCCGATCAAAAACATAAATGTAAAAAAGGAGAGCCAAGTTCAATACAAAAATTATGCTTGGCTGTGGGGTTCGCCGCAAAAAGAATGGAGATTTAAATGAGTGCCAAGTTCTATGCAAAATCCAAATATGTATTTATAGGATCAAAATAACATTATAAACAAGTATTAAACTCTATTTCTTTGCTTTATTGGATACCTATAACAATTGCTGTTATTTAAAAAAAATGTGAGATCTTAAAGCAGGTTAGATTTGACTTGGCCAGTTTTCATTACATCAATCATTTTATAAAGTAATTCAACATATATATTTTGTAATTCTGATAAAAACTGGCCAAGCCAAATCTAACCTACTTTAAGATCTCACATTTTTTTTAAATAACAGCAATTGTTATAGGTATCCAATAAAGCAAAGAAATAGAGTTTAATACTTGTTTATAATGTTATTTTGATCCTATAAATACATATTTGGATTTTGCATAGAACTTGGCACTCATTTAAATCTCCATTCTTTTTGCGGCGAACCCCACAGCCAAGCATAATTTTTGTATTGAACTTGGCTCTCCTTTTTTACATTTATGTTTTTGATCGGATATCAATACTTTTTGTAAAGAAAACTAGGCAGGTATTGAGATTTAATGTTTTTTCTTGTGTTTCCGCTGCATGTTTTTTACTTCTGTTCTTTGTATTAATTATGTGGTGCCGCGCGCCGCCAACGACACACCGTTGGCCGGTTGTTTAGCGCGTATTACACGTTTTTTGTATGGGGACCCCCCCTATTTTTTAACTTTTTTATTTTTAGATTTTTTCCTACGCTTACACACAATTACCGAGCTGGATGCCAAATTTCATCCTTCTAGGTCATCTGGAAGTAGGTTAGGTTTAGGTACTTATATGTCAGTCCCAATAAAAAATGGTTTTTTTGTATGGGGACCCCCCCTATTTTTAAACTTTATTTTATTTTTAGATTTTTTCCTACGCTTACACACAATTACCGAGCTGGATTCCAAATTTCATCCTTCTAGGTCATCTGGAAGTAGGTTAGGTTTAGGTACTATATGCCAGTCACAATAAAAAAGAAATTTGTATGGGAACCCCCCCTATTTATTAACTTTTTTTTGTTTTTAGATTTTTTCCTACGCTTACACACAATAACCGAGCTGGATGCCAAATTTCATCCTTCTAGGTCATCTGGAAGTAGGTTAGGTTTAGGTACTTATATGTCAGTCCCAATAAAAAATGGTTTTTTTGTATGGGGACCCCCCCTATTTTTAAACTTTATTTTATTTTTAGATTTTTTCCTACGCTTACACACAATTACCGAGCTGGATTCCAAATTTCATCCTTCTAGGTCATCTGGAAGTAGGTTAGGTTTAGGTACTATATGCCAGTCACAATAAAAAAGAAATTTGTATGGGAACCCCCCCTATTTATTAACTTTTTTTTGTTTTTAGATTTTTTCCTACGCTTACACACAATAACCGAGCTGGATTCCAAATTTCATCCTTCTAGGTCATCTGGAAGTAGGTTAGGTTTAGGTACTTATATGTCAGTCACAATAAAAAATGGTTTTTTTGTATGGGGACCCCCCCTATTTTATAACTTTTTTTAATTTTTAGATTTTTTCCTACGCTTTCACACAATAACTGAGCTGGATTCCAAATTTCATCCTTCTAGGTCATCTGGAAGTAGGTTAGGTTTAGGTACTATAGGTATGTCAGTCAGTCTTAAAATTTACGACTTTTTGACCTTCATATCTTTATAACCGTTTGAGCTAGCTTCATGAAATTTGGGCTTCTAGATGTCCTTATGGATATAATTAAACACACGTAGTTTTATGTGTTTACGTTAAAGATGTTTTGAGTTATAGAAGGGTCAAAAGTGGCACCAAGTGGTTCGTGTAATATTACACTTGGCGCTGGCTAGCCAGTTCCTTTGCTTGAACTTGGCTTGACACGCTACCGCGTGTCTAGATCTGTGCATAGGAGCACTTACGATCAAGGTGGTTCGAATCCTCAAGGTTCACAAGGCAGACATAAGGGTGTAAAATAAATCATTCATAAACGCCCCGTTAGGTCAGTTTTGTACATTTTTATTTCCAACATGCTTGTGCAGCACATGACAATTTTCCTATACCATGCCAGTCAGGGATATAATAATTAAATAGGTACCTAACCTTGGTTATGTCGTGTACCTACATAAGTAGGTACTCGTAAAAATGTTAACTGAAAGACTAGTGCTCTCGAGGCAAATATAATTTATATTAATTTCTAGTCTGTCATAGCAGGCATAGACTTCAAAGGTTTTTAGATATTCATAGGGCCGCTAAACGGAACCCTTTGTACACCTTGAGCAGGCTGTTTGTGCTCTTGTAATTTTATTTTCACACCATCAGTGATATTAAACATAGCTTATTTCAGAATTGAACCGTAAGCTATGTTGTGTCGTGAGCTTAAGTGAGCCTGATTTAATTAGAGTCCACAGATTATCTGGACCTTGGAGGATTGACCACACCTTATTCTAAATATCAATATTCTGTCTGGGCTTATGGTCGAATTTAGGTGACTAAATCTCTTAGTATTATCTATGCCACCAACGTTATGAGGCTAAGCGTCTCTAGACCACAATTTTATATTAGGGTGCAAAGATTTTTTCATCTTTAAAATAAAAATGAGTCGAGATAGGCCTGGAATCTTAGGTTATTTCATATCTATTATATTATAATTTTAGAAATGTTAATTATTCCAATTTTGAGTTTAGCCAATAGGGTGTCCGGGACCCTTAAAATAGATTGGTAAACAAAAATGAAACCTCGAATAACGAAGCCTATTTCGACTGATTTTTACCCAGAACATTATTTTGTTAGCACCCTTTTCACTTGTCCTTTGTCCAAAAGGAGGTATTTACATATTCATCTTTGTTATATTTTTATGATTGTGGCCTACTCGCTCGCCTGTGTTATGACCATATCATTTAATTTCTGACATGCCTTGCGCAGGCTTATATAGGTTGTAATATCATCATCAGTAACTTGACATCAGTTTGTGAATGAATCAAAGATTCTTTGGCACACCTTACGCAGGTGGAAACATGGCAGCCTTGCGCAGGCTTAAATAGGTACACAACATATTGGTATCATCACAAATAACTTGACGTTAGTTTGTGACTGAATAAAAGATTCTCTTAGGCACACCTTACGCAGGTGGAACCATAACAGACATAGCTTAAGAATATCATTCAAATGAAGTTTATGTTTATGGGTAATATTCCCTTATTTGCGAGTTCTTCGCTCGACAAGGGGAAAGGATTTACTTTAATAGGCACTTTTAGAAAGTGTCATTCACGGTGACGAGATTTGCCATGACTAAACTTTAACTCTACAGTTAGCGAATATAATTTGAAATTATGAAGCAAACCATGCGTCTTCGTCAATGAATCAATCTAAACATTCCCATATTGTTAATGCCCTTTCAAGTCACAGGCTTCCGATTTTATTTAAAACGTTTACAAGTGTAGGTACTATTTATGTAGGTAGGTAGGTAGGCTTAAAGAACCGTCTTGTATGTACCTATAGTTACATATAGAATGAATAATCAAGTTATTCAAATCCAAAATAATACAAGCACATATAGCAACTACATGCAAGAGTTCTTTTAAGCTGTTAGTACCTGTTATTTATTTAAAGAGATACCTATCTACCTACATTTTAACCATATTTTTTTTTTTTTTTTTTTCAAAATCTAAGATCTAGTTGGAGAGATGTAAATTGATAAGGAGTGAAATACTTAAGGATTTCCATGTCATTCTTGCGCAGAGCCATGCTAATATATCTCTTTATCTAGTCAGACTTAAGTTTACGTACTGCCGAAGTACTCACTTTCCACAAAAATAAATGCAATTCTTGCGATGTAGGTTTGTTCGTTACCTTGTGTCCCTCAGAGCGGAAATAGAAGCCCCGCGAAGCGGGGCTTCGTCGACTCCTAAGCGGGTACACGTTATTTATCAGCAAGTTTATTACCAAAAATGCAATATTATATTTAACCCGGAACGGGATAAACCGACAAGTTGCTGATAGATACTTGGACAGATAAACCTTACACGTCTAGTCTATAAGCTTCTACCTTAATACGTAGGTTCTACGTAACACGTATTAACTATCCGATCCTTTCGTATTCGAAAACACAAATCACTTGAAAACTGAAGGGTATGCCTCCACACATCACCATTTAAGTGTTATATTAATTTCAACAGTTATTATAGACACACAAAGATTTAAAGTAATAAGTAATAAGACTCTGAAGAGACTTAATGTAGGTATAATATTAATTAAATTCTAATGGTGACAAGTGCACACTTTACCAGCTCGATGTGTTTTCTACCATTATGTGTTTTAGTATTTTCATTAGCATAGCCACGGTGCGCGCAGGCAGCCTTTGAAAACTTACACATTACTATTCCGGATCGTTTTTATTTGCTAGATAGTTTAACGGACACTAAATTTAATTATTTATTTCGAACGGCAAAAGCCGTTAGAAACTGTTTTTCAATATAGTCAGCTAAACTGGGGTACAATTCAAAAACTCACCAGCAGTTTAGCTTCACGACCTTCCAGATGGAAAAACAGCAAGCCAATGAGTTGGAAATTTGTTTTTGCGACAACCGCCAAAAAGCAAACTGCTGTGTGGTGGGAGTGTGGGAGAGAGAGGGACGTATATGCTAGAAAAGGACAATACGACCGACAACAGGGTTGCCATTCTCAATATTATTATTAGGTTCCGAATAGCGGTACAGTTGTTTAATGGTCTAAAAGCACCAAATAGGCTTGAGGTGCTTAGTTGCGACTAAAGCACCACTATCCCTTCACGAGGGACAAGTACACCCCCAACTAATGCCAATATATAGATGTATCTGGTTGAGGCCAGGATACATATACGTTGTGGATCTGAATGGTTAGCGACTAGCGCGGCTAGGCATGCGAACACTCCTTAAGTGTGCCAAGGGATCGATATAGATGTATCTGGTTGCGACTGGGATACATATATATACCTTAGGGCTGTGGATCCGACTGGTTGCGGCTAGCTAAAAATTTTAAAAATTCGAAAAAAATATGGCGCATAATTAATGAACTGTGTGGCAAAATAAATTCTTCTATTGATGAGGTAATTATGAAACATTTTAAAATGAACGAAAGAGAAATATGTAGTAATTTTGCCCGAGAATTTCATAATAATGTAAATAAAATATCAGTCCCATGTAAAATACAAATGCTCGACCATACGGGGTTTGCCGGGGCCGCAGATGTGGCAATGAGGGTTAAAAAAGCGACATGTGACAATACTTCTAAAATAATCAAAGGTTTAAATGATAGAAAAAGCCCGGGGTATGATAAAATTCGAGTCATAGACATTAAAAATAATTTGGCCAAGTCCGAGATAGCTCGAGGCATTTAGTGTTCCGTACGGCTACCATCAGTTTGGCATTGACATAAACGATATCGTGAACGTAATTTACTTCCTATAGGTATATCTCTTTCGCACTAATATGTCAGTACGAGCGAGATGCATAGAAAGTAAATTACGTTCACGCCCACGGTAGCGTTTATGTCAATGCCAAACTGATGGTAGCCGTACCGCTCGCATCGTTACATTTTACAGAGGTTGTTTGCCTGTTTATAGGATACCGTATTCAACTACACACACAGAACAATAGTACAAAGTGTCTAAGTGCGAAGGCCGAAGGCCGAGCTTTAGCAAAATGTCATCGCTTTAGCACAGAGCAATAGTACAAGTGTCTAAATGTGAAGGCCAAAGGCCGACCTCCGCGTAGCCCGAAGGCCTGAAGCGTCCAGGATGTCAGTGCTGTAACGCAGAACAATAGTACAAGTGTCTAAATGCGAAAGCCGAAGGCCGAGCTCCGCGTAGGGCCGAAGGCCCGAAGCGTCCAGGATGTTAGTACTTAAACACAGAACAATAGTATAAGTATCTAAATGCGAAGGCCGAAGGCCGAGCTCCGCATAGGGCCGAAGGCCCGAAGCGTCCAGGCTGTCAGTTCTGTGTTTAACCACTGACATCTTGCAGGCTTCGGGCCTTCGGCCCTACGCGGGGCTCGGTCTCCGGCCTTCGCATTTAGACACTTGTATTAATTACCTGTGTTTAGAACTTACCTCCTGGATGCTTCGGGCTTTCGGCCCAATGCGACTTCAGCCTTTGGATCTTGCGACTTAGACACTTGTACTTAAAAATACTTGGAAAAGTTACGGGAGGCGCGCGTCTGTCGGACGCTTCGGATCTTCGAATCGCTCCTTCGGCCTTTGCATTTAGTTAGATTCTTGTACTATTGCTTTGTGTTTGAATACCGAAGTCGAGCATCGCGCGAATGCTTGATGTATTATAATAATTTAGAGTAAGGCCAAGCGCGCGCCACGATTTTTTGTCCTGCGTTAATTTTGTCGCAGAAATGCAACGTATGTGTTTATATGTTAGTGCGCGCATATGCGACAAAAAAATCGCAGCGATTTTAAAATTGTGATTTGTCACATTTTTCCGCGATTGTTCGCGACGCGATTGTCGCAAAGTGAATTGCAGCATGCGGAGTTGTATGGCCCCGCGCGCACTATGATAATAAAATCGCACCCCGGCCGGACCTCAGTCGGCATTTCGCTCTCCAAACCCCAACATCTCGGCACCTGCATCTCCAATGGAGTCTCAAAATGACACCCTAGATGTTGACCATTTAATTATGGAAATAGACGGGGATCACCTTTGTGTTATAAATGCTCAAAGTCATACAGCAATCGCATATTAAAGACACGTTTCATGACAAGCGACTGGTACGAAATCCATGTTGAGAATGAACAAATCGTCGACTTTTTCATCGCAGTGCGCGCAGTGAATTTTCTACGATATATTACAGCGCGATTCTAAAATCGTGTCGCAAAAATTAATATCGTGGTGCGCGCTTGGCCTATAATACCTTAACCCTTAATCAAACGGAACACTTTTTATGAGATTTTTGAAAACTAAGAATGGTTTTTAGATAATTTGGGTGCGTAGATTACGAAAAAATATATAAAAAGAATTTTAGTGGGGGGAAAGGGGGGTTTTGCGGTGGGAAATAATTTCCCGTTATCCGTTACGGAATAGCAAAATTTTGAATGAAGTGGGAAATAGTTTCCCATTGTCCGATACGGTTACGAACTTTTTACTAGTTAGTAGCTCCCCCCGGCTTTGCTTGGAATTCAAGTATGATCCTTTAACGTTATCTTCAAAAATCAAAGAAATAAATAAAAGAAAAAAGAAAACAAAAACAGGCACAGATTTTTTTGTGTAACAGGCAAACGGGCATATCTTTTTATTTATGGAAACCAATTAAATTTTAAGTAGAGTACAAACACTGGGAAATAATTTCCCACTTGATAAAACCTGCCAATTTTTTTGTGAATCGTACGTTCAGGAACAAACAATGGGAAATAATTACCCACTTACTAAAACCTTAAAATCTTGGCTAAATCATATCGTTATCACAATTCTTTTCAAGAAAAACGCAGGGAAAATAAGTCTAGTTTATGATAGTATTCAGTGTATGCACTTACAAGATTTTTTTTCGCACTTAACCTCAAAACAATAAAAAAATTGTCGTTATTGCAAAAAAAATCACAACAACTGACATTGACTTTGACGTATGGTCACAAATGGCGGCCATTAGAAAAGTGTTGCCATTTTTCAAATTCAAAATGTTACTAAGATTTTAAATCTGTATGGTTGGTATCGCTGAGTGCTGCCTTTAAAAAGATAAAAAATATTTCGTAAATTAGAATGAAGTGGGAAATAATTTCCCGATACAGTAGAGTCCGGTTATAACGACGCTTAAGGGACCGCTGATATTACGTCGTACTAACCGCACGTTGTACAAAACGAACTGTCAATATTAATATATTTATTAATCAAAATAATTACATAATTTTGTATTTATTAATACTTATGCGACAATCAAAGAAAAAAAAACATTTGTTTTAAAATATTTATTTACGTTAGTATTACAATTTACAACACCTTGTCTTAAATGGAGAGACTTGTGTGTTTATTAGAAGAAGCCACTTTTCAACGTACGCGTACCCACTCGTCATCCGCAAATTACTCGAACCCGTAAAATAAAAAGTCTTAATTCTTGGGGATCTAATCAATATGACGTTGTTTTATCACATAGTTCCTATGGCCACCTCCTGTGTCCATCATCAGATCAGCTCGAAGGTACCTACCAAAATATTGCATTGTCACCCAACTAACATAATTATGTATGTTTTTTTTTTTTTTTTATTATTATGAATGGGCTTACTCATGGCCACAGACTAGCCGAGGCGTAGACGTGGCCTACGATGGAGCGAGCTCGCCCAGAAGGTGCCTGTTCACTCTTGATTTGAAGGTTGCCGGGTTATAAGAACACGGAAATATAGACGCCGGCAAGGAATTCCATTCCTTGGCAGTGCGCATAAGGAAAGTAGAAGCAAAGCGCTTCGTGCGAATTGGTGGAATATCTACCAAGTAAGGATGGAAACCGGCCGTGCGTCTAAAAGTCCGATGGTAGAATGGGGACGGTGGAATAAGCTCGTGTAGCTCATGAAGCTCATTATAGTGTAGCTCATTGTATGTGAAGTTAAAGCTCAATTGAATAATGGGAATCGTTTTATTTAGTTTGCAAGACTACGAAAAGTCACATGACTATTCATATCTTGCTCCGAGTAGGTAAAAGGGGGAGGGGAGTTGGGTGCGCGGGACGGAGTAAGCTTCTTACCAACAATGTATTTGTAAAAGTTACGTCGCTCGTCGTTGTAACCGGACTTGACGGACGGATTTTGAGTCAATTTCCGTCGTTAAAAGCGATCGGTCGTTATAAGCGGAGTCGTAATAAACGGTTGAGCTTTCATAGTAGCTTGTACTAAAACCAAACAAGTGCCTATACTTACGTCGCTATAAGCGGTTGGTTGTTATATGCGAAGTCGTAGTAACCGGACTCTACTGTATTTGATTAAGGGTTAAATGCTTCGAGCAACACCGGCTTCCGACACGTCGGAAGGGAGGGGCCCAAGCGATATCTCACCGTACAAATATTTCTGCCATTTTTCGCGGGGGGAAGGTGCACACAGTCGCACTTCTCACACACTTACATACAAAATCCAATCAGAGGCCCTACCGCGAACCACGTTCGACGTGTTGCCTCTCTATGGCACTTGTAAATTCATACGTAAGTGTGACAGGGAGGCAACACGTCAAACGTGGTTCGCGGTAGGCCCTCTGTAATGACGACACAAATACATAGAAAATGACACACGTCAAAGACAAATCTTGCAAACGTCGTTCTCTTTTTGTGTACGGACGAGTGACTAGTGTCACAACACGCACACTAACACATTTTCGTTGAAGTATGTCATTGTATTCTGAGAGATGAGAAGTCGGATTTGTCGCTCGACAGATCCGCAATTTGTACTGAGCGAACAAAATCGATAAATCCAATAAATACTTGAGACTAAAATATAATAATTGTATTTAAATGTAATTTAACGTATGATATGTAAAAAAAAAATTACATGTGGAATGTAACACTTTCTTTTTGTAAATTTGATGTCCCCGACCTCTTTTTATAGCAAAAAACCGAGCAAACAGGCATTTTTGTGCAGCAGTGTTCACGCGCGCGTCTGGACTCGGTCTAGTGAAAAATCCAAGTGCAACTAGTTTTATTACCCGCGGTAGATTATATTGACGCGCTAATCTTGTACCTCGGCAGAGGGGAAATAGTGCGAATGCCGCCTCCCTTCCGTGTTGCTCGAAGGTTAAATGTATACGCCTTCAATTTGAATTTAGAACTCATTATTATTTTTTATTTGATTTTGTTTCTAGTTCTATGCCATATATATAGACTTTAATATTATTTAGAACTGCTAAAAAACAAGATCGGCTTACTTTAAATATTTCGTCAATTTTACCTTTGTTTCTAAAAACTGTGATATTTAACTGTCATATACTATTGTCTTCCAAAATAATTTTCTCGTAACAGGACTGAGGGGCTACCGCGAAAACCGAAATTCGCAATTTGCGGGGATCTTTCTCTTTTACTCCAATGAAGGCGTAATTAGAGTGACAGAGAAAAATGCTCGCAATTTGCTAACTTCTATTTTCGCGGTTATAGCCCTGAATCTTGTTGCTCACCGATCCGTTCAAAAATATACATAAGAACTGAATATAATTAATAGATATTATAATTATACAATTAATACAGAAATGTAATGGTACTTAATGAAAAGGAATATTGTGTATATTGTTTCGACGAATCAGATACTCTCAATAAAATCTATACATGAGGCCAAAGCTGTTCATTAAATATTAAATGACTTTATTATCTCTATACGCCTTACTAATTCTATGTGTCCTATTGTGGAAAAAAAAAACACAACGACAGTCAAGAACGGAATTCTAAATTTGAATTTTTCAGATTTTTGAGATGCCTAGTCCATTGGTTGGAAAGCCCTTTCGAAATTGAAACTTATTTGCAATATAATAAGGTCGTATTTTGTAGATCTCTCTCATACTTATAGTAGGCTATTGAGATAAAATTAAATATCCCACAAAAATAAGCAAGCAGAATTAAACTTTGTGTCAAAGACATAAGTCATAAATTTCAATGCCAAAGTTTTAACTAAGGATGTTTCTCGCCTAATATGAATTGACCAGTGTAAGCATCAGTTAGCTAGCCCTAAGCAACCAAAGGTCAAGCTGCAGTTGAAAAACTAATAAAGATAAAGTTAAGCTGATAATTTTCCCGCCGTCTCCATGCTTCTTTAAGTTGGGTATTGACTGGTCAGCTGCCTGTTAGCTATAGTTTTCGCGAAAATCGCCAGGACAGAGATGAAATTTTTTGTATGAAAACTTGCAACTTTAAATGCATTTTTTGACGAAACTATTGCAGTCTAAAATGAAGTCAAAATCAGTCCATCGACTCAATTTTTTGCAAGCTTTCTAATGGTACCCCACACGATTCTTACAAATGAATAAAGTTTCAGCCTACCCCTCTCAACCCCCTAAATTTCCCCCTTTAATAAGAAATAAGCAGTTTTGACTTATTTACAATATGAGTGGTGGTAATTGCTATAACTGTTCCAAATTTTAGGTATCTATGTCAAACGGTCTCTGAGAAAAACGTATTTAACTGATTTGCAAGACCGAAGTGATCCCATAAGTGTTCCGTAAACAAAGTTTTGTACGGAACACTAAAAATTGTCTTAACATTACACCAATTCTTACTCACTTAATTAATACCTGCCTTGCCACATCTGTATACCCCGAACAACTCAAAACTGGTATAATACGCCCTATTTACAAAAAAGGAGCGCATAAAGACTATAACAACTATAGACCTATTACTATATTGTCGTGTATCGATAAGATAGTTGAGAGATACCTCGGTAACGAAATCAGTAACTTTTTGAATCAAAACAATATAATAAACAGTAAACAATACGGTTTTCAAAAAAACCGGAGTACCTCTCAGCTACTTTGTGACTTTAACAATGAAATCAACGAGCACATGCATGAAAAAAGGCATGTACTCGTTGTCTTCATTGATTTTAGCAAAGCTTTTGAAATGTTAGATTATGAAACGTTGTATTGCAAACTAGAGCAGAGCGGTATACAGGGCCCTTTAGTTAACTTGCTGAAAAACTATCACAAAAATAGACACACACGAGTAAAGATAAACAACACATACAGTGACGAAATAAAAACCGAAAAAGGCACGGCACAAGGATCCATAATCGGCCCAACTGAGTACTTGCTGTATGTTAATGATATGTGCAACATAATAACCGAGGGCTCTGTCTATCAGTTCGCGGACGACACATGCATTATCACAGCCGACCGTGACATAGCGGCCGCCGAGCGCACAATGCAATCTAACTTCAACACCCTTTGCAAATGGGCGCACGACGTCGGTTTAGTAATTAACGCGCAAAAGACGAAAATAATTCATATTCGTTCGGCTCACAATAAAACCACTCATGACATTACTGTGTTTGCATACCAACATAGCTGCTTGCACCAACATAATATCACAAACTGTAACTGTGATAAAATCGAAGTAGTCACAGAACACATGTATCTTGGGCTCATAATCGACCATAGATTCAACTGGGGACCTCATATTAATTATGTGTGCGATAAATTAAGAGCAATTCTAAGTAAAATGTCAACCCTAAGGTACAAATTACCGTACAAAACCTTGCGTATGCTGTACTTAGCCCTAGCTGACTCTGTGATCGGTTACGCTCTGAGTACATATGGTAGAACCTTTAAAACATATATAGAAAAAATATATAACCTACAGATAAGACTACTGAAGACAATTGTACCTAAGCATATAAAAAAGAAACACGAAACAGACTACGCACAACTTTTCAAATACTGTAATATACTCCCAGTTCAAAATAAATGTAAACTAGCCATACTAACTGAAGAATATCACCATGTTACTAAACTAAAAGAATATTATAAGATGTACAAAACTAAGAAGTTTACAGAGCCAAAACAAATATTGTTTACCCAAATATAAGAACATTTATGGCACTAGACTGTATACATATATATTGCCTAAAATATTAAATGATTTGCTAGAAGATACTAGATTAAAATATGTAAACGGGAAAAATAGAAAAAAAGTAATTAAGACGCACTTGTTACAATCTAACGACTTTAGTTACATATATTAAGAATTTTAATTAGTATAAGATAAATATGTATATTGTCATGTTATTTTCTCGAACTCCCCATCGGCATACAAACCTCCTCAAGGTTTTGCCCACGATGGGTCTTGTAATAATAATTTACTTTATTTAGCTTATTGTTCAATAAATTAAAAAAAAAAAAGCGCGGCTAGGTTTGCGACACAGATAGAACTGTGTGCCGTCAGATCCGTATATAGATGTGACTGGTTGCGATCAGGTCACAGCACCCCTTATCTGGTGCAAAGGTTTAACTTATGAGACTTTCTGAGACATAGAGAATTGTGACTATCTTATGCAGACGTGCATACCTATATATATGTATATTTGAGTCCTGCGGGACAATGTGGTATCTTACTATGAATCATGAAGTTATATTGTTTAAACTGGAGCGATTTGTCACTTTTTTTGCCACACTAATTTGAACTTTATCACCGAGAAAGAAAGTTGTTCGTACCAGACTAGAGAAAACGGTCCACATGAGATAGAAAACCCGAGCCCTGTGTCTCACTCGCACATGTTGCCAATGTTAAAAAGATACCATTGTGGTAGAAATTATATCAATATACTACTGAAATTCATTATCTTCTTATAATATTTTAGTGCTATATTCCGATTACAGTTCTGATATCTTTTAAGTAATTTGTTAATTATTATGATGTTAATATTATTAACTGATCAAGCCAAGCATGTGTACAACAAAAAAAAACAGTAAATTGAATATGGTAGAAATTGTAGTAATTTGAATATTAATTGGTATCCCCAACTGGATGACGTATTTTTCGTGTATTTACAAAATACGTAAATGGCGCCGCTTAGCATTTATTCATAAAATATTTTAAAACATGGTTAAAACATGTTGTGTGTGGGGTTCTAGAAGTGAAAGCTACGCTGATTGTGGAATATCTTTTACAGGTTGGTCACAATTATTCAATTTTACGATAAAAATACAAGAATACATTGTCAAACTCATTAGGGTGACCATGATGTCGGTACGAGTTAGATCGGTCTTACAGAATTATTATTACGTACTTAATGTAAAAATAAGTTTAGGTACCTAAATAGTATACTAATAAATAAATAAAGATAACTATACTTATTTCGGCATGATTAATTATTCGGTTCACGTAATGAGAGCTAATAATTGCAAAAATTAAATCCAAAGTCCTTAGACATTACAGACTCATATTTATACATATTATTTAATTACTGAAACGTTAATTCTAACTATTTATATATATGTAATCGATTCTATATAGGTTGAACACATATTTCCGTCCGTATACAACGGCGGCAAATTTGAAAATTTTGTTGCAATTACAGATCGACGATGACGCTTACGCTTAAAGAATAGCTAAAGTATGCAAAAGGGAAGTCATCACGTATTTTAACACACCATGAGTATGATATTGATAGTGATAGGTATTTTGTTAAATTATGAAGAGCATAAATAGTGTAAGATGCCGGTTTACACGGTTAAATGTAAGTTTTTATTTCGTTGTGTGCTAATATTTTATCATTTTAGTCAATAATCAAGATAATTTCGTGTAAAAACATAAATTGTTACGCAACGCTAGGGCTTGACAAAATGACTAGTATCGATAACCAGTCGGCATAGTAATAATAGCTACAAAGTTATTTGCGAAACAAGTGTTAAAAGTAGGATTTAAATTCGCAATGAGTGGTGATTAATTAAAACACGACCGATGGCAGTGTTTTTGATCGATACGATTTGCGAATTACCTAGTTACCTAGTGCAACTACAACGTTTTACCCGACCCTGGATATCTGTCTCGCTCTCTCTTATAGCTGTGTCTTTGATGGACGTACGGCGCACCACCTTCCTCACAATCGACCATGATCGCATTGATCGCGATCCAATACGCTCATCCCATCTGTAATAGATTTTATAACGACTAAATTAAGTAAGGTTGTGTGAAGCGTTTTCAATCAATCAATCAATCAATACAGAAGGGAAAATGACTATCCATCTCTTTTCTGGGGCAATTATACTAGCATAGGGAAAATACAGTATTATTCTCTCTGATTATGTGCGAATGAGAAAAGAACCTGGCCAAACTATATAATCCATCTTATGCTAATATCCCACATTCATGTGACTTATGGTCACCCTAATTAGAAAGAGATGCAGGGCTCAGGTTTAACCTCTCATGTGGACACACTTTTTGGCCAGTGTGCACAATCCGGATTATTAATTCTAAATCCGTGCTATGAATATGAATTTCTGGCTATCTATCCCTACATATACCTACATGTTACAATGTTCTGCATTTGCCTTGAGATATTATATATGTGTTATAATATTATATAGGCTAGGGATAATTTAGTGACCCATGGTCATAAATCTGTTTTCTACACAGGTGGTGGCATATGATCAGGTTAGAGCTGACAGCTACGCTTGGAGCTCATGAACGGGGAAAAATACTCCATACACATCATTATAATAAGGTATGAACCACATTATCCACAGATTAACTGACCTCTCTCCCAATAATATAAGCGAAGCAGAAATGAGTTCTTTAAGATGCAAGTATACATGTCAAGTTGATAGTAGACTCATATTTCATTTAATAAGGTCTTAGAATCTTAAGTAACTTGAATTCAGGCAATCAATTTATCTTAGCATTTTGTATCAACGTCGGTACAATTCTGCTGTGGGTTTATACTGTGAACCGTTTTGTAAACCCGCGGAACACCTTTCAATACATATCATCCACACGGAAAAGTAATAAAACCGAAGACAATCCCAAGAACGAGTTTCCAATAAAAGTCAGTGTCAAAGGTCGCATTAAACATTTCCAGATAACCGAAGCACCTTACACGGCCCGTGCAAAAGCCATTTATCATTGGGCCACAAAAAGCTTGCTGCGTCCTTGTCACTCGCGTGCGCGAGAGACGAGAGGCCGGCAGTTTCCCGGAATCCTTATTTCCGATTCGGAATCGGCGGCGCTGTGATACCGAGAAGTTCCGAGGCGTTATTCTGGGACGTAAACCCGCGCTAGCGAGTCGTTATAAATAATCAGAATGCGTAAAGAGAAGTCGGTGACCCCCAATTACGACACAATCCGTATTTATTCTACCGGGAAACGCTTATTTCTGTTTCTTAAGGGACTATTATATTTTTCATGGAAACACACTTGTAGATTGAAATTTGAAACGATCGTTATAGGTATCGACTTACACGCTTCTTATAATAATCAATCCCTTGGCTGTCAGATAGAGATGCAACGGATAGTTGTTTGGCCGGATACCGGATACCGGATATTCGGCCTGACCATCGGCCGAATATCCGGTATCCGGCCGCCGAGTATTGGGCCAGCGGAACTATACCTAGTTTTCGATTTTTCAGGTGCGCATTCTGCAGATTTTACCTGTTTCCTAGTAAACGTTCGCGCGCACTCATTTCGAACCTAGAAATGAGTCCGCGCGAACGTGGAATGTTCAAAACAGTGGAATGATAAAATTGTTTTAAAATAATAAACAAGTACGATTATGACCGTGTCTGTTTCTTAAATCCAATTTGTTTACTCCGAAATCAAGCAATGTTACTATCCGGCCGGAAACCGGATAGTGACCTACTATCCGGCCGGATACCGGATAGTAACCGGATATCCGGTGCATCTCTACAGTGTCAGATCATTCACTTGGAATTATGGTAGGTACTTTTTCTATCTTCGAAGAACTAGGAACACGATCTATTCCGAGTATTCGTTATTTAAAAAAAAAAAAGTGTTTTAACTGTGACATTATGTACAAACAGCAACACTCCTAGCTGTCTGTCGGTTGACTTTTACCTTTTGTAATAAGGTTTACATTACGAACTATCAGTTAACAGTCTGGGCGATGGTAGAAGAGAATTTTGCAGTCACATCTGTCTTTATACTCGATATTGACCTATAAGTTTCAACTCCCCAGCAAACTAAATACCTACCTACCTTCCTTTTGGACGCCAATGACCGATATATCCACACCGCAGGTTCAACGCTAAAGACTGATTAATCGGTCACAGACCATATGACAACATAGACCTACGTGCATATGCATAAAGTTCAAATTCAGTTTTGACACTTCGGTGACGTGGCGTCCGCGTGACAGCTTTTGTGTTAGACACGGCGTCGAAAAGCTTAAGGTAGGTACTTAGTTTGCTGGGGAGTTGAAACTGTCACGAGGGCAAACTTTCGTACATTATTACTTATAAATTAGTAGGTATAAAGATAGAAACACTGCGTTCGTATTTAGAATCTCATTTTAATTAATGACATAGGTATATTACATACATCATACATAACATTTAAAACCGTTCATACAACGTTGGTATACAATACTATATTAACATGATCAAAACATTAAAATGGGCACCTGAATATTTACACAATTTAAATAAAACTACCAGACGGATTAGCTTAACTTACGATGTTTAAGTTAGGAATTACATGAGATAAGTAGTTTGCTATTACATTTGCGATCATTTAAATATCTGCCTTCAGGATGTCAGCAAAATGGAAACCTAGGACTCGCAAAAGAACCCTGTCAAATTGACAAATACGGTAATTCGCCAGCAACTGGCCACTTTCAGTGACTGGCCGCCCTAAACTAAAAATGATTACTATTCACCTATAAACAAAATTCATTTTAGTATAAGGTTTCAATAACTGGCCACCTTACTGACCTTACACTAAAATGAATTTCATTTATAGGTGAATATAATTAATTTTCGGTTTGGGGTGGCCACAGTTACTAAAAGTGGCCAGTTACTGGCGCGTTGTAATGAGATTGCTTACAATTTTGAATAGCATCCTTAATCTTATAGAGAATCAGGTTTCCATTTTTCTGCGCACGAAGACGTGCTTAACCCTTTAACCACCAAACATTTATAAAGACGCGCAAAATTAGGTACAGTGTAATATAGACCTTCATGCATTCCAAATAAGTTTACGATGGCGAATAATAGGCATGGTGTTCAAAGGGTTAAGTTACCATTGCACCTTTATGGTTTACAATTTATCACTGAAACATGTATTCAAACAGACGAGGAGCTCAAAATATCTTTACACTGTTCTAAAGTAGCTAGTAAGAGTTTGTGTAGATATTATTGAGCTCCCCGGAAACTTAAGTGATCTCTCTCAAGTTTGTTTAACAATCCATTGATATAAAATGCTGCACATAAATAATACTCGTAACTAACCTGGCTCTAATTAATGGAGGAGTAAGTTTCCAAAAGAAATGTTACGTCGGTATAGTGCATATAGTTTTGTAACAGAGCCCGGCGGCTAATCCTATTGTCTATTGTTAAGTAAAACCGCACGTGCTAGTCCAACGCTCAAAAAACCAGTGTAGGTGCGCTCTCCGATAACGCGCCTTTGTTACGCATCTCGATGACACATTTTAGACTGGTTCTGTAGTGTTCGACTCGCCGGCACTCAGTAACCGAATTACGCAGGTTTTTATGCAGGTGGTTGTGGCACGTGGCACGAGCGGTTTTACTTAACAATAGACAATAGGATTAGCTCGGGCTCAGTTACAAAACTAGGAACTATAAGCGAAGGCTTAGACATAGATCAAAAAATCTACAGACATGTTTATTTTTCCCAAAATAAAAACTTTATGTACACTTATGTAGGTATTTCGTTGTATTGTATACTTTAATTTTAACACATTCATGTGCCGAAAACCCGACTATCGGGTAATTTATGATTTCGTTCCCAGGCCGGACGTCTCGATAGTCGAGACCGTGACACTACTGCTTTACATGAGGGAATTGTTGTGGCCTGGCGCAGACGTCTTGTTTGGCTGGGTGGCACTGTATGTGTTAAAAAAACCTTTTGTAAAATTACCCCTCCTTTATTATATAACTACTATATGACGTATTTGACTACATATTCTTGTACATAAATTACGTCAAAATATTGCATTGCGTCGGCCTAAATCGCAAACCTCGTAATTCCATTTCAAATAAATTGGTAATTGCCACCTTGGACAGCAATACTTATAGTCGCAAACCCCGTAACTCCCCCGGAGGAGTTACGAGGTTTGCGATTTAGGCCGACGATTGACTCAAATAGGAAATGCATTGATTATTAACTATTACAGTAGTTCATTTAAACCAAACAGTCAGAACTTAATAAAATTCTACAAAGGCAAGTATCCCTAATTGATAAAACTTAATTTAAAATACGTACAGATTATATTTTACAGCGTGTTATTATACTTATTGCTACTTTATATACATAATTTAATATTAAATTCAATATAATATCAACAAGTCTAAAAACTCCAAATATTTATGCACCCTGCACTTATAAGCTCTACCAGCCACTATTGGTTTCCAACCTTTCAATTCCATTTTACATAAAATTTCTTAACGCAATCTATCCCCTGTAGTGGACAACCGCGACGTTTTTTCATTTAAAGCACAATTATATTTAAAGAATAAGCTTCCTTGTCAAATGACAGAAAAGTTGAACTGCACAAGGGTTTACTCCCAAAAAACTTAACATCGTCCTTTCTGGTTTCTAATCGTAGAAAATAGAATAAACCAGGACGCATAAAGGCAATCTTATCACAATGTTAATTCCAACCCTCTATCACTTCGGAAAATATTTGGAATTCATAGGTAGTTTGAAAGATCTAGATTAAACTATCTCTACATTTATGTAGAACCATCAAAAGCGAGCCACAAATTATATCGGTCGCTTCAGAAACAAATATACTAATGGCCTGTTTTTGAAACAACCGGTTTTATATTAATCCTACATAGTAGATAGTAGGGAAGTAAGTACCTACTTTAGGGCAAATTGATACCCAATAAGAGTGATTAAGGTGGGAGACATCTTTGTTGGTTGCAATGGTTATGGCATTAACATCAAATGTTTGATCGATGGAAACACGAAAACTTGACACAGTTTTCTGTTGTCCAACTATATTTAGAGTAATTAATAATATTAATATGATATTTAAAATCAGTTAAAATTTTAAAAGCTGCATTAGTTGTAATTTAACATGTTGTAGCCCCGAAAGACATGATTAAAGACTTACTACAAACACTAGTTTTAGGGTTTAAACCGAATAAAAAAAGACTACGTCTCCAAAGTACGAAGATTTTCCTTTATGTTTACAACCACTTTAGTGGGTCTCCAAGATTGTTGGAACTAAGAGGCGCCCGATGCTCAAACGGTTGGGAACCGATGTCCAAGTGTCTAACGCAGAACTTGCATCCCTTTAGCATGAGACCGGTTTTAGAAGGACGGCTGTATGCCCACGACAGGCATTTAAGCATCAGTACAAAATATGTAATTTCACTGTGACCTGTTATTTGGTGTCGTTAAACGGGGCTCTCTGGAACTGTTTAATATTCGTAGTAAAAAGTAGTTTTATGATACAGCTGCCGGCAAGAGTTGGCTGTGCCGAGGCAAACAACTACGATGGCGAAAGGAGATTATGATTATGAAGCTCATATTTTATGTAGTTAATTTCCTTCCAGTTGTTTAATTTAATCTACATTATTACCACCAAAATAATTAATTTGCGGCATTTAAGGTCATTTTAGGGACAGCCAAAGTTTTCCATCAGAAACTTACACTTTTTTATGTACGGTTTTGAGACTATACATATGTAGCCATGAACTAAATTGTATACATAACCGGCATTATAAGTAATTAACGTTTATCTTTAATTAGCGTCAAGGAAAATTGACGTATAATAATAGTAAACAAGTGAGCTGCGTACTACATTATCGTAATTTTTTTATTTCGTTGGCAAATAACTACTGCAAATTGTAACAAGCATAATATACAGCCTTTATTTTAGGTGATTCAATACTCGGAGCGCTCAAATGGCATGATTTTTCCGTCTTTCAGCTTCGTCTCCGATTTCAATGAATTATAGTGCAAGGTCTTAATCATAGATTTTGCGTTGACCGAAAAACACGGAAATAAACATGTCTATTACAAGATCTTCTTTGGCGGTAAGGTAAAGCCTAGCTATTTCTTTACATGACATGCGCAGTAGAACTTCAAACAAGAAACAAGTGACTTTTAAGTATCCAAAGCACCAACCGCGCTCAGAATTCGGAATAAAGTCTCACGTTACTAATCCACGTTTCTGTTCAACCGCGCACAGCTATTCGTCGGAACGTAACTGTGCGCACGCGCCGCACCCGAATACAAATGTACTACCGTCCAGTTTAATGGTAGTATACATCTGACCTCTATTACCGTGCTGTCACAACTAATTTTAAGGCCAAACTATGCAAGGTATAAGCTTAGAAACAAACAAAATAGGACGCTGTAAAGACACCGCCGCCGCGGATTTGACTAATACGCCTATAGACTAAGCCCATCACGTTTAAGGCCGGGATCTTTAAGCTAAGCCGTCACTAATTGGTAATGCAGGGAGGTTCTGTCAGTTATTATAATAAGTCAGTTTAGTTGCTTATTTACTGTACTCATGTATTACATCGGCATTGTCAAGCGTAGTTTGAATACTGTGAACGCCCTTATGAACCGCTTTCGGTAAATAACATATGATCTTTTTAAATTGGCGGATTTTAGTATTGTAATAGAAATCAAGCTCCTGTATAGGTACATATTATTCAAATCAAAAACAATTGACGGCGAGCTTAATGTTAAGTTTGGCAATATAACTTCAACGCATTCACTGCCAGGGGGCGTGGCCTAGAAACAAACTTGTATGGCGGTGAACGCACATGTGCGTCGGAGGCAGTGAATGTGTTAAGTTTGAATAGTTTCCCAATCCATTAGGTCAACAAAAAATAGTTTATCCTTTTATCCATTACATTTACAATATGGAAGATTCTCTGTGGATCCCCTCACAGTTAAAAGGTTAATAATATATGTAGTTATTAGACAAATTGGGCATCTCCCGCTTTTTGTAATTTATTAGAAATGGGCCTATTTCGGGACCGCTTGGGGAGTTAAAATAACATGTTTTTTTTTCTTAGCGGGGTGCAAGCCGGGGTTGCGAGGTGATTTGGTGAGCACGTGTGGAGAAGCCTTTGCACATGTTTAAATAGTGAAATTCGTTTTTATATGGTCCTATCGTATATGGAACGAATTTTATTGCCAAGCGATTTTAGCAAATGTGCATGAGACAATGTCACGCCCAAAACTATTAAAATAAGATTTATAGACAGTCACCACACGGGATTGTTATGCCATTTAGGGTTCTTGCTATATTGGGAATTCTATAGCGTAAGTATTGAACAACCAATTAAGATAGGACCTTAAATGGCGTAAATTTCAAATAAAGTAAACAAGACTTTGTTTAATGAACGAACGCGGTAAATCTAGAGCTCCACATAATTACAATATTTGTAGGTATACACCTAATTAGTGTATCGGGTTTCTTCTTTTGCGTAAGTAGATTATGCCATAATAAATAATAGTATGTTCGTAATTGATAATAATAAGATACGAACGGGAAAGCACATAGCCGGGATTCCGGCTATCAGAAGGTAGAGCGAAATAGCATTTTACCACAATATACTAGAGTAGAGACTCCTAATTACATGCCGATGCTATATTTGAAAACTAATTCACTGTTCACTTTGTTTTCCGCCAAATGTAATGCTAATATTTAATTACAACACATGTACTAAGAGTTAGTTATGTATGCTTAGTATTAGGTACAAGTTATTATTGCAATTAGATTTCCTGTTTGATCATTACTCCGTGCTCACTTGCTACAGGAAAATTAACCTTTAAACCTTTCAAGTTTACTTTATCAATTGTAATTCTACAAGTACCATCACAGGTATCCCGAACCTTATTAAATTTCTAGCGGATCTTCACTCCATTAGCATTATCGATGTTAAATGTGCAATAATAACACAAATGGCCACGCAATCGTTCATATAAAAACATTTCAACAAAGAAATATTAACCCAGACTTTTCGGTTCCGGACAACTGGAACCATTTATATAATTTGTGGGTTTTTAACCTCATTGCGAATTCTGTGGTTTAAATTCATAAAGAACTGTTATGTCAGCATAATAAAGATGTGTATGATTTGCGTATTATATCTAACATCGATTTCTCGGAATCCCAGCAGGATGTAACTGTTATTGAACTGGTTTCTCTTGGATTCCGCAAAGCGGCACAGCAAATTTGGCTAAAATTTAAAAACATAATTTGCATAAGTGGGTGGCCATATATAAGTAATTAAAAGTTTATATATTCATTTACGTAACGCCAAATGTAGTGATAAAGTTAAATTATATTTACCTATGGTTACATTCCTAGATGTTTCCTAAAAGTAGTGATAATAAATAAAAAAAATAATGTAAATAAGTTTAAGATAGAAGCTTAGAAGGCTTTAACTTAAGACCGTGAACTACTTTGTAAATAAACTGCGCCAGCCTTTAATAATTGATTAAATCAATTTATGATTATATATTTACAAAAAAATGCAAGCAAGTCGGCCGGCGTAATTATAAGTTTTATAGCACCGTAAGTAGTGCCGTCATATATATACTCGTACATAACATTATCATATATACGTTGTCTACCTTTATTTATGTTATTGAAACAAGATGGTAATTACATACATATTTATGACTCACAGCTAACTCGTAAACAAGCAAACCTATATTTTTTAACGATTCATTCAATCCTCAAGTCTTTCCATCCAAGTCGGCAATATATATATATATATATATTATATTATATATTCAAAATTAATTAAGCAGATGCTATTTAAACTTACCTACACTAAATGGTTCTTGAAATTGATATATACCTATATAATGGTAATTTTTGCAAAGTATCGGTCATATTTTTTTTTCATTGAGATTAGTAAAAAAAAGAAATAGCGCACCGACAAAAATTGCGAATACAAAATATATTTTCGCAAATGACGACATAATCAATAAGCATGTATAAATTATAATGAAGTCAACTTCTCAGATCCCCTCGTTAACCTTACTCGGAATTAGCGTAGGCACTTAAAACATTCACATTAACTATAATCGTGGACAAAATATGTATTGCGCTGTGTAGTAAATTTATAAACAAAAGACATGTATAAAATAGACTGCCAATCTCCCCACAGTAGCGTCAACACCAGTGTTGCATATGGCGTCCTGAAATATTTTGAGTGGCACTTTGACTACTTCTATTTGCTATTTAACTAATGAGTTAGAAACTCATACATTTATTCATCAGGATAAATGGCGAAGTATACATAATATTGTATATTATGACCTAGAACTGAGCAAACGAGCCATCCACAACAGTGATAAGATACTAAAGAATAATTTGAATTACAAACTGAATAACAATTGCGACTCCCTGATAGGAGTGATGGAAATTGTCGACCCGAAAATGTAACTAAGTAACAGCTCTTTTACATCGTGGTTTGTAGCACTTTATGTTTTACGTATGGAGGCAAATGGCTTCGAACGAATAAAAAAACGACGTCAACGTCAAGTCTACGTTATTTACGAGTCTCTAGCTAAATAAACCTTGGTTTTTGTATGTAATCACTAATCGTCCGCGGCGATAGTTCGCGTCCCTTCTCGGAATTAAAAAAGAGATAGCCCCTTAGTGAGAAATGTGATTATTCTAATACGGAGCCTTTTCCGATATCAGCTGGGCAGATTTATGTGCGCGCGCAGCTTCGGGGAAGCTTACGCCATTATACTTGCATTAACGCGGGGAAAGGCAAGGGAGTACACGAACGGAACAGAGTAACGAGTTAACGAACGTGGTGCATAAAGAACTTAGAAATAGTCAATTATAACGCCGTCATTAAATGCTGTTATTTATTTATCTCCGCGTACTTATAATATGTTATGTATTTTAAAAGTAGTGTCTATGCATTTTCTCTGATCGTTTGTCATGTACACGAGCGACAATTTTACAAGCCTAAAACGGCAACACTGAGTGGATGGAGCAGACTATAATGAAGAGAATTTTCTTGAAGAATGCTACCCGTTTAGATTTATAAAACTGTAACGTGTAGCTTCCTGAAACGAGCAACTAAGAGCACGCAAACATGCGCGGCAATTGAGTGGGGTAATAGTCTCAAAAACGTTTGTATGAAAGTGTACTCTTATACGTTCTTTACTCCCGCGTTATGGTGATGTGAAACTCGCGTCGTTGCCACCTTTTATACGGGAAACCAGTTGTTCCCGATCGCTCTGATAATGCTGTATAAGTAGATCTCCGATAACACACTTGTTACAAATACAAATCTCGAAGTCAGACTTAAACTCTGCCCTGTTATGGCAAAACAGCGTATCTAGATTAGAAATATGTAATAAGATACGCTGTAACAGGGCAGAACTGGCTCTGGTCTAGTTAACCTAAAGCAGGGGTTTCCAAACTTGTTTACCCAAGGGCTACAACAAGGCCTCCACTTCGTTTTTGTACGCTGGTTTTTATAGTTATGTAGTAGTTTTTCGCGGGCCGGATTGAATTGTTTTGTCTCCTTTCGTAGACCAAATAGTTTCGGCTCACAGGCTGTACTTTGTAGACCCCTGAAGAAATTAATTTGGTAATAATAATACCACCCCGATCCCTACACGCATGTTTTATAGGGTTCAGTGAAAAAACTGGCAACCAACTGAGCGCGATAATGAGTTTCGGACATTATCGTTGGGAGTTTATTTCTAGTTAATACGTTTTTTACGGGTTAAACTCTACTAAAAAGTCTAAAAAAACATTCCCGGTGGATGCCAGAATAACCCTCCACCCGTTTAAATTTAGATTTAAACAAAAACAAACACACGGTATCAGTTGGAACGAACACGCGCGAGCGCGGTGTTTGGTCAGTGACGCGTTCTTTAGTAAACAGACGTCACCAGCACCACTGCATTGCATCGGTACCAAATCTGGATCGTGAGGGCTTGTATGATAAAGCAAAGCTCTTTTGATAGCAGCTCTATTGGATAACTTCAAAATCTGCTTTCCCTACTGTATAGTAAATAACGAGCAGTCACGGAATTCGATTTTTGTGTCACTTCGTAGGTCTCATGTCGCTGTCACAGTGGCAATCAATATGAAAGCCGCTATGGATCTCATATTGTCACTGTGAGAATGTGTAATCGGGTCAGATATCAAATTTCTTGGCCTTATACCTAATGAAATAATCATTCATCCATACGATTGATCAACGATTGGTTTTGTATGTTAGCAAGGCAGCATCCTTAGAGCCATAATATGACCTGATTTTTAAAGAGTAAACAATAAAGGCGTTAAAAACATCATACTTAAAACGATAATCCGACGGGAACTGGTATTTACCTAGACTAAAAAATCGTCTTTCTTTATGTAACTATGATTGGAAATCCTGTCTCACGACGTATATCCCAGCGACCTTATTATCTTGAACAAATAACTAATAAGTTATGAACCAGCTCATTACGTTACACACGTTTCTCAGTATATCATAGTAAATACTCAATAAATCTCGCGTCAATTCATAAAATAGTTGCTTCTACGAATGTACTGACGTGGAACGGAGTGGAAATAGATTTGCAGTTTCGGCTAGTGTTCGTGTTAAAAAGAACGCGATGGAGAGTTGTCCTTTGAATATGTAACAAGTAATAGTAATCAGTTGATTCAATTATGCAAGTCTCATGATTGATTGTAATCTATATGTCGGCGCCCGATCGTAAGATCAGGCAGATCGTAAAGTTCCTGTGTAATGTTTTGACTATAGTCACATTAAACCAATATATAGGTAGGATAGGTTCGTTAGGTTGCTTCAGATGCCCGAAGGGCAAACTGCCCAGAAATAGGAGCCCCGCGTAGCGGGGCTCCGTCGACTCAGGGAACGAGTCAAAGATTTTCATGTTTCACGATATGCCTAGGAATTTCACGATATGCCTGATCTTACGATCGGCCGCCGACATATACACGTCACAAGATTGATTTCTGCGTCATCCACGCGGTGAATAAGTGAGTGGTCCCCGAGATACGTAACAAGGCATAGTAGTATCCAAGAGAAAAAACATGTGGTGTCATTCATTGGTGGTCTTTCATTGCTTAAAGTTGTCAAGGGTATCGGGGTCACGATACACTGGCGACTTAAAACTTAATTACTCGCACTCGCGTAACCATGAGAGTAGACTACGTATGATAGCAGGAAAACCCCATAAAGTAAATTAAGCGGAGAAATTGGTTGGTGCTTCTAATAGCCGGGTATCCACCGGGCAACTACGTAATGGCAGCGGAAATTGGAATGTTTGCCGAACTGACGCGAGGCCTCGGACCTGTGAGGTTTACGCAAATATTATTTAGCATTCGATTGTATACAATATTTGCATATGACCGCTATTTTCCGCGAATTCCAAAGAAACACTGAATACAAAATCAAAATAATTTAGTAGATGATACTAAGAAAAATTTTGCTTGAGTTATTAGCACAAGTAGATACGATATAATATGCTTTCCAAAACTCCCATTGACCACTTTTGATGTTTTTTTTTACATTAACAATACAAATACTTATTCTTTCGGTATAACTTATATGGGTCACATTTCAGATCTATAATTAACAAACAATTTAATCGTTTTCCTTGAAGCGTTATGTTAGATAAATAGTTAATTTAATGTGTAATTTATAATTTCACTTAAAATTGCCTGTACGTATACATATACTAATCCCACGCGTACAGGTAAGTATGTACTAATTTTATTGAATACCAACGCTTCAATGAAAACGAATAAAAAATTAACGACTTTTGATAAATACGTGACAGAATCTTTGGAAGAATGATATGGAGATTTGATTCAAGCGCCGGAATGTTTGGAAATACGCAACGCATCAAAACGCACGCATGGTGTCGCAATTTGGGAGCGAACGTGTCAAAAAACTTTAAATGTACCATGCCGTTTATAAAAGTAGGCGCCAGAGGCGCTGAATGTCTGTGACAACAGTGTCAGACTCAAGTGTCAGATCGTAGTACAAATCTCAAGGCAGCTGTCGATCTGAAGCTATTAATAATTGGAAACCACAACCAGAAAGCCTGTAAGATTCAACCTACGATGAGAAGTCTATGATGTGGTTCGATTAGAGGACTATATTCGAGCGTGTCACATAAATTCTTAGGTAAATTAATTTTGATGGAACTGCGGGCGCTAGCGATCCTTACTACCCGTAGTCTAGCACTAACTAGCATAAGCCAAGAAGGGATAAGATTTGGTGACAAAGCTATAGTATCGCTCGTTCCGCTCATGACCGCAGGAGTCCTGCTGTGTTGATTCATTGGGTTTCTAGCCAGCGTGTGCACGAGCGAGCCCCCTGATGCTGTAAGTGTTGTTGCCTCGCTCCCACTCGTCGCCTTGACGCTGTAACGATTGTTGTCTTACTCCCACTCGTCGCCGCTAGAGGAGGCCTGCGGCGTGGACTCGCCGGGCTCAGGGATGACGCTAGCCAACGTGTGGAGCACGGAGCCCCCGTGCCGCTCGGCGCCGGAGATGCCGCGCCGGCGCATGGAGAGCTTGGCGTGGAGGTCGGCCATCAGGTCACCGCCGGATGCAGCAGACTGTAACAAGATCAACTACTTAGATGGCATACATCATCAACATTTGTACCTACCTATAGTTAATTATTTGTTTGACAATGATGCTTCGATTCAATGCAAAGAGTGGTGGCTGTGAGGTTGCATTAAAATATTATTACCCGAGTGCTGGGTTAAGTAAATTAAAGTTAAAATACACTCTTATAGTTAAGTACTAATACGAATGTAGGTATAGCTAACTCAAAGCGTTTAATAATTTTAACAGTTTAAGTGAAGTGATTACAGTTAGAGCGTAATTAATAATCAATTTACGACTATAAAAAGAAGCAAGTAATTAAATAATACTGATAAGTACTAAAACCATCACGATTTATAGGCAGTTAAACAACGTAAAGACGGGGCCAACCGGTCGAATCGAGGACTTTTTCCATTACTTATAAATATTGGTTTTACTCAGAATCTAAAACCCGTTTGGAAAGCTCAAGATCCTAACATAAGATTACTTGGAATTATCGAAAACGGGCTATCTCCTAATAGATAATGGAGCTTGTAGAGGGAACATTTAATTGCGTCTCTTTATAGTGCAGTCAGAGATCATTGGCATAAGGTGACGTGATTTATTTTATTAGTCGTCGCTGTTCACTGCGTGGACGCATTGAGATACTGCAATCAAAGTTTTTATATCGTACCACATACTGTAAATAAATTAAAGTAACGAAATCTTAAGACAAACAGGAAGGGATCGGTGTGCTAAAGGAAATTTACGAAGAAGGGCTGCTGACCTAAGCACTACTTATAATAAGTTAGAATAACGCTTATCTACATTGCTTGTAAACGTCTTGTAGAATTACGAACAGACATGTTGCTCATTAACCACTCTCCAAGGATGCATCGTGCAAACTTTGCAAAATGCTTAATGCTTTGTCTGCAAAATGCGAATATCCAATAAAGATCACCTCATCGATTAGAATAGTCAATGCTTCAACGGGGTTAGGTTTTTTGTTTCTAGATCTGTTACTTTTTTCCTACTTGTACCTAACAGGATGAAAATTTTAGAAAATCTCCATATTATAAAGATATGTACTTCACGTAATATGTTTACTATGGTTGTGCAAGACATTTTTGACGCCTTGGACGATAAACGGCGCTCCGCTTATCAAGTCCACAGTCGTAAAATATTAATAAAGATGTTTATGATTCGTCTGTACGCATCCGACGCCTAAGGTTATCTGACACTTACACATGTATACTGAGAACATAACTAGCTTTAAAATACAATCAAAATGAATGCCTATGGGATAAGCATAAAAAGCCAAGCAAGAGCTTAACAAACTCATAAAATATCGAGGGAAAAATGAGATGGCTGGGTTACCTATGGTGCTGATATAACTAAAAATAAAGCCCAGAAACTTAGGGCAATAAATCGTCGGGTGACAAGCAAAAGTCACTAACTAACACCAATGAAATTATTGGACAATAAACCGTGTTATAAGTGTAATAAAGTGCATTGTTACTTTAATTTTTTTATAGTACTTAGTGACTTTTGCTTGTCACCCGACGAAATAAGGATGTACGTTTCAAATATGGAAGCGAAAGTGTCAATCAGGAAAACTTACGGTAGGTCCCTACCTGGAGTACCTAGTATACTCCAATATTCTATGTATGTACAGCCACCTGCAATAATATGTTACACAACGAAGGCCGCAAAAATATCTGACACGATCTTATTTGTAGAGCCGTAAGAGCGTGTCACATATTTTTGCGGCGTTCGTAGAGTAACATATTATTGCAGGTGACTGTACAGTAGCGTTCAAAAGTGCATGGATAGATGTCGACCGTAATGCCTACGTGTCCATGCACTTTTGAACGGCAGTGTGCTTGTAATTTATCTCTAATCTCTAATTTAGCTCATTATTTCATTAACATTGCATATTAAATATATACTTATACTTTGGGGCATCAGCCACCGCGCCATATTATCGTTCGTACCGCATTGTGTTCCATTAAATTATTATTCACGTGTTAATCAACCAAATGGATCGCCCTTGTGAAGGTCGTGCCTGGTTTTATGGCGGTCTACAAAGGATTTGTATTTGTAGTTCTTTGAAAATTTGGTGGTCGCTCTGCTTTTGGACGATTAGAGCTTCATTTCGCCGTTCCTAATTTTTGCAGTTGCAGAAACTAGTTCCTATTCCTACCCATAGCGTATGTATGACTGTATGTAGGTATGTGTAGGTGTATGTATGTAAACACTTTATTGTACATAAGAGAGATTACAGAAACAATAAATAAAATATATACAATAACCTCTAGCCGCCAATACGTCAAACCTTGCCAAGCAAAATGAAATCTTGATTTTGTTAACACAAAGTTCAAATTAGAATGGAACAGGAGACTTTTTTATAGGTCTCTGGGCGGCTAGAGGATATACAAAGGGAGAACTACTTATCCCTATATATAAGTAGTATACAAAATAATTGATTTCGGAGTTACGAATATTGACGTGGGCTTGCAGAGTAAAATTAGCTTTTTGCACGGAGGACAGATAATAAACGGTTTTAACAACTTTAGCAGGCTGAAAGAGAAAAGTTATACATATGTGACAATTGTGACATATGTCAGGGAGAAACAACATGAAACATAAACATTATGTGGAGTAGCTTGATCTGTTCTGTTGTACCTGTATATAAGTATTTATATGATATAAAATATTTCGTACAAGTTGCCAAATAGTACCAATGTGTGCAAAAGTCGAGTGAACCGCCGCAGCCGTGCAAATAATGCGCTTTTGTGTGTCTATATTATCTCTTGTCAGCGTATTATCCAATCAGGGCCGGATGTTAAAGTAATTTCAAGTCATTTGCCGCCTCAAGCACCCTCTAGCTGCCAATGAACGCTTCCTCCTCGATTCCTCTTTATTGTGCTTAAGATAAACGTGCACTGTCTAAAGTAGCTGTCAATACCCTCGGAAGACCCAATGTGCATTACAATGTACACTTCAATCTAATACGAACCTTTTGAAGATGAAATAAAGTAGCATTTCTTTTGTTTCATTGTTTCCTAAAACAAACGAAAGTCACCCTAATGTATATTATACTATACCGGGTGTGGCCTGTAATATGAGCAAAAAATTTAACTGTAGGCTGTACTCCTCATACTGATCAACATTTGTTCAGCGACTTTTAAAAATAACTTGTAGTTTGATTTTTAATACACTTTAAAGGTTATTCAAAGACTCAATGTATTGCGAATTTTGTTATGTTTAAGGCTTGACAAGCAACGTCAATCACAATAATATGGCGTGGCGATGGCGTCCATTGTACATAATATTTATTTTGTATGAAAAATAGGGAGTCTAATAAATACTTTATAATTTTTAATAGTTGTTGAACAAAAGTGTCAACGTTTAAGGAGTACAATTTATGTTTTAATTATTTGCTCATGTTACATGCCACACCCGGTATAACAAGGTTCGAAATAAAAACTGGGAAACCTTGTATGGTGGGCCTTACGAGGATACACTTGCAGGTAGCTAAAAAAAATGGTGACTTGCTTTGTTTAACCATAAACATATTTGTAGACCAAAGTGTTTATTGAATGGTAATTCTTCATAAGGCGCTTGATTAAGGATAAATTATGGCTCCTAAAGTGCCTTAACTATTCACTGACACTGGCAGTTGGCCATACTTCTTATTGCTCGACTATCTGACAATATGAAACAAAACCTGGCCGTTTTTATGGTAGACATTACAATCGCCATTGAGATAACTCAGCGCTAAAGACATTCCTTTTATGCCTGACAGTACAATCGCCATAGAAATAATCCTGAGCTATAAATATCTAAATCCGAAGGCACATACTCCGTTAATGGCGAAAGTATACCTACTTACAAATCTTTGTGAACTGAAGCTTAGGTGAAATTACTACTAGTAGTATTTTCTCAATCATATTATATTAAAGACATTTAAGATTAATGAAGTTGTTGGTAAAGTGACGATTTTGCGTCTGACCCGAGCTTCGAACCTCACAAAGTTAAAATATGCAGTGAATATGATTATCCAAATAACGTAAGCGTTACTTAATCTTGACACGTAGATATGAGATTGTATGAATCGTCACTCTAAAGCAATGTCAAAAATCGCAAATATTGCGTAAGTACAGTCGCTGTCCAAATTGTGTGGTGTGTGTGTGTGTGTATATGGAAGCGGCCAAGGTGCCCAAAAATATCTGAACACGGACTCTAAGGTCTCGCGATGTCTTATGGCGACTGTACGAAGTAGTAATATAAATATAAAACCTGCCTTTTGTTAAGTCAGAGTTATTTTTTACAAAAACTTTACGCGGAAATGTGTACGTAAGGAATGATAAGATACAATCTCGGTCAATAACACACTCGATAAAAACAACTGGTAATGGCACCGTAAAATACCTTTAATTAGACACGCTTTTGTTATTTACACAAATGTACTCTTTATTTGCGTGCCACAAGGTTGATTATAGCAATAAAGTAATCTATGTCAGTTTGAGAATAGGATTGATTCGTGACAGAATGGGATTAGACACGGTTCTGGCGAGCTTTAGTCGCCGCGGGACGTGAACGGCTACGGAATTCCATCCTTTGTCAACGCTGAATGTGCTTAAAGAACAAAAAGAAAATAGATGAAAGGCGGGCCAATCAAAGATCTACGCTCTGTGTGGGCGGGGTGCAAATACCAGTACCAGACTATGATTTTGACTACTGGAACAACCAAGCCTTTATAGCTCAAGCAGCTTACAAATTACAAACACTTTTGGCACCTGCCACCCCTCAAATTTAAGTAATAATAACTATATATATATAAGTAATTCATACTTAATTACGCGTTTAATATATATATATATATATATATATATGTAGTATGAATTACTTAAGATTCATTGTTATTTATATAAAGTATACATGACAAATGTGCAAAACAGGGAATTTACCATCACGTAGCGCAGGAAAAGTAGGAAAAGATTAAAAAAAAACAATGTGCAAGTTCACGAACGAAGAGAAGAAGAAGGGAATGTAATATAATTTAGAGATGGCCTTCAACACTGATCAGCAGAGCAGGGGGCCGATTTTTGAATTTCGATCGCTCGATTTCGCCACTCGAAAATCGGTGGAAAACGGCAAAATGCTAATTTTTGAAATACGAGAGATCTAAATTTGGAATCTAGTGGTATTGACCACTCGATTTCAATTCTATTAGTAGAATTTAAACGCCTAGTAGTGGAGATATCATTTAACGAAATACACGAAATAGAGTGGTCGAATTTCAAAAATCGGTCCCCTGGCCATTTACTCCTCTTAAATTGAGTAATCCGGCCTAATCATATGTGTAACACAATCGAAACATTCCAAGAACTATTTCGTCTTGCAAAATTGTGTTATGACTTGTGACCTAAAACAGTGTCAAGTATACTTAAAACACTGGATGTTTTGAACTTTCGACTAAGTTTAATAATCAAGTATGTACTTAGTTTAAACCTTTGTTAAGGCATTAGAGCTTATTGAACTATAATCACGTGTGACTTAGCAAAACCCAAAGTACAATCTAACATATATTTGTACGGCGCATTTGCCGTAGCTATTGACAAAACGATGTAAAGAACAGTAATGAGTCATGATCACAATTTGACTGTTATCCCCGGCACGATATCCTGGAACGGACGGCTTCCGTAGAAAACCAACAAAGAACAATTCCATGGATGTTAACTGTTACCCACCCACTAAATTGTGTACTGTTGTCCGATACAATAAAACTGGCCTAACATTAGTGCCGGTGGAGGCAGTTTATTTTATAATTTGTGTTCCGAAATACTGCATATTGCGATAGTTCTTAGCTTTGGAAAATATTAGACTGCTTTTTACCCCCAGAATCAATGGTCTTCATGGCTAGAGACGGCGCGTATAATAAAATCAATTCATAAGAAAATTTACGACGGCACGGGGAAATATTACCGTGGTAAATATTTGAAGGGAAAATTATTGTACACTCGTAGGTACTGAATTTAAATAGATGTAAATCATACCATTTATAAACTAATTGCTTTTAAATTAATAGCTGTCACCTTTATTACCTAGGCAATATATAGTTTAATAAAATACATACATATATCAATTGAGTATAGGAATTTTGGTAACACTTTTCTTCTCTTCTTTAGCTATGTCACAACTTGGTCTAGCAAAGAGGTTCGAAAGTCGAAACACACGGTACTGTAATGTAAGTACGAATGATTGTATAGCCAAGCGAAAACCTATAAATAACATTAGTAACATTATATTTCTCAATTTTATCGTCTACAAATATATCTGTGTGGAGCAAACATATTATATTATACATTCGGAACATTATGGCTTTCTCTAGGCGCCGTCTGGACAAATGGGTCTCGTCGGAGTATTTTAGACATAAACAAAAGTATTAACAACCTATTTAACTTGGCAGGCTTTCAAGAAATTATGTTTATGACTACATTAATATTCGCTGAGTTAAATGATAGGTACCAAGTTCGCCATTTTTACACGACTGCCCAAAAAATGGAATGTATTGTTTTCAGGGTTCATGGTTGTAATTTTGTATGTAGGAGTGTAAGTTTCTTTGTTCTGCCGTAACAGCTAAATTAAATGCCTGAACCGATTTAGGTGTTATAGTTAAAGATATCGTTGGAATCTTTATGTTGCATGATTCCTAACAATAAAGTAGGTAAACAAAAATATCGCAAAAATTATACGAAGTGTATGAAATACAAAAAAAATCATAGGAACTGTAAACTTGTAGAATCTGACTCTACAAGTTTACAGTTCATATGAGATTCGAGAGAGATAAGACTACAGGAGCAAGTAATGATTTTCTACACAATGTTGTAAACTGATTACACTACTGAGTCATAAAATTATCTTCAGATAATTTTCTAGCGAGTGCTTAATGCTCCTTACTGGCAAATAAGGAAAACGCACACGAATTATACATTCAGCGTCTACTACACCATTAAACCATTATCTTCCGTTGTTTATGGTATACCATACACGCTAATATGCATAGTGGGCAGTGCCTTGATGAAGCGATATTTAAACACGCCTGCCTCTGCATATGCTAACTTCATTATTGATCCCATGCAGTTCTAGGGAGCGCACAGTAGTACGATATCTTTCTCATTAGCAAACTTTTGGCATTTTTGAAAGTTAGTTATGAAACATTCTAACTTCCTCCACCATTTACAAAAACTATGTGAGCCAATTATCCGACAATGTAACGTCGATTTCGATCGTAATTTCTAAGTATATATCTAGACACAAACAAGGATAATGCCTAATAAACAACTTTGTTTACGAAAGGAACACCTCTGAACACGACGTCCTAAGCGACTAGATATTCCTACTAACATAAACTCTTTTGAAACCCAAGCAAAATAACGTCTATCCACGTGGGCAGTTTGCACAAACGACGTCATAGATATGTTTACTCTTTTGCACCTTATTCAATTGTAATAGGGCGAATAATGAATAGATATTTCTAGCGCGAATTGTACAATGGGAAATGCTGCTACCATTTATCATTGTTACGTTATCAAGGGCCATTATTGCCCTTCCTAGAAGCGGTCAATTATCGCAATTTCCTCGGAGCATGTAATTATATACACTTGAGGTAGGAGATGCGCGATAAGTATAGTTGTAGGAACTATTGCTAGGTTACAGCTGCGCCTCTGATCCCGTCAATGTCGGGTGAGTTGAACCGTTGGACGGAAGTGGGATCTACCTTTAATGATTTATAGCGCCTAAGACCTGATACATAAATAGTAGAAAGACTAGAAAGTAGTTCATTTGTTAAGGCGACCTTCTCAGAGAATACGACACAAAAATCGGATCTGAAGGAACTTAATAAATCAAACTTTTGCTTATACTAAAGGGACAAAAGCCTACGACAAATGACAAAAGTTTGACACTACAAATCAAACGTAAAACTATGTCTTTAAGTAAGAAACCCTACCACGTTTTACGTATTTTTTAGAGTCCGTTACCAAATGAATCCTATAGTTACCCGGACCACTACTAGTCCAATGTTATTTTGCAAGTTTTTGTGGATAAGAAGTACGTATACATGTATGTCACAAATCCATTCTTTCAGATCTCTTATTTCACACGCCTCAACACCTAAATTGTAGAAATTATTTGAGGTGACCAAACAGTCAAAGCTTCAATCTTTTTACTCAGACATTTAGATCGATATTTGAACGGACTGTTTTGTTAAAGACTCCTTGCCTTACAAGTCTCAAGCCATCTGCCTCGGCAGGGTTCACGGCAGGTAAGGAATCGTTATCATTGGGACGTTAATCTGGTATTTAGCACTAATAGTTTCCGGACCATTAAGGTTCATCCATTAAGTGTGTGTCAGCGACCGGCGGGGTTGTGATAGTTTTTTGCCGACAGGTACCTGGGGTCAGGTAACTACGACATTGGTCCATTTTCGGCTTGCGTAATCTTTATTTGTCCTTTTATTGTACAATAATATTGTGCAATAGGAGGGCGGAAGCCATGGAATTCGATTCTGTATTGTATTTTCTGTATAACTAGTAATGTCGCTGAGGTTTTTGTTAAAAAAGTCATGATGTACACGATGTCATCAGTCATCACTCTTGTTACGCCTTAATGTTATGACTGATTACAAAGGAAAACATGTTCAAAAGTGTAGAAAACTAAATTCATTTATACGGTATGTTGCGTGTTTGCGAGAAGTCGGATGATATCTCTGTGAGCAAGAAACCATTTGTTTTATCAATAATGAGAATAATCCCACTGTAGTTATTTATCGCTGGGATAACAGCATCCTGTCTTCCAACTACTCGGCTCGAGGATACGGAAGGCATTATCATGACGATAAATTTAACATGTCACTTGTCAGGTCAACGCGCCGTTGGTATACCGAAGTAAATCTAACTAGGTAGTATAAGATAGTTACTATAGTTACGTTAGGCCACTAATCTAAGACTGGGTCTCACTGCAACATTATGCAGGGTATTAAATATAAAAGAGGAAGTGGGGGTTATTAGAAACTATATAAGAGTCTTTAAAATTACGATATTTCAGAGGACATAAGATTTTGAAAAAGATAACCACAATTTAAACTATTTATTTCATATTATTTGTTTTGAATTGTTCAAATTAAACGGTACTGCGATTTTTTTTTTAATAGCCTAGCTATTTGAGTGTCCCACTGCTGGGCAAAGGCCTCTCCCCTTAATCTCCACGACTCCCGATTTGGTGCTTCCTCCGGCCAGTTGTTCAGGAAGCTGTCCAGGTCATCTCGCCATCTCCGTTTGGGCCTACCGCGGCCACGTCCCTCTACCGGCATCCACTTGGTGGCTAAGCTAGCCCACCACTCCGGATGCATGCGGTAGACGTGACCGGCCCAGTCCCATTTGAGCCTAGCGGTTTTCTCGCCTACGTCAGCAATGCGGGTTTTGAAGCGCAGCGTGGTGTTTCTTATGCGATCAGTTAGTTTGACACCTAGAAAACTGCGCTCCATGGCGCGTTGGCAAACCTTCAGTTTGGACTTCTGAATCTCTGTGAGTGACCAAGTTTGACCGCCGTAGGTTAGAACAGGCAGAATACACATGTCAACGAGTTTGCGCTTCAGTGACATAGGAAGGTCGCCCTTCATCAGCTCCTTCATGGACCAGTAGCTCTTCCAGGCATTTTGAACACGGCGCTCAACTTCCTTGTCTTGCCTGTTACTGAAAGAGACTAGCTGGCCCAAGTAGATGTACTCGTCAACATAGTGTATGATCTGCCCGTCCACCTCGACACTACTACGTTCCTTGCTATTGGTCATCACTTGAGTCTTTGCGCGATTCATTTGAAGTCCAACCTGAAGGCTTGCGTTGCTCAGATCTTGGAGCATTTGCTGTAGTTCTGCTGCAGAAGGGGCAAAGAGAACAATGTCGTCGGCGAAACGAAGATTTGATAGCCTTCTGTCACCGACGACTATTCCCCTAGCCTCCCAGGAACTGCGAAGGTACTGCGATTATCTAACAAAAATGCGTGAACAGCGATTTCTAGAATTTCGGGAAGATATTATAATCTCAGTGAAACCTGTATTTGTACAACCTCGTTCTTAGAAAATTGCGTTAATTAATTCAAACTACTGTAATAAAATTATCAGTACAAATAAAAACTTAAGGCAAACCAGTTTACAAAGACTTTTTTTTCTTTTAACCATTCTAGGAATTTATCAGAAAATGTACCACGCAGGCTGTTATCAAGTTTCAAAATAAACATCCAACTTCTTCGTAGTTTTAAGTAATTACATACTAGATTAGCATTTACTGGAAAACCAAGATGGCATCTTAAGGTTCGTGTTCTGCCGAGTTTTTTTATTTAAACTTTGATAATATGTCATATTTATAGCTTGCTGTAATATTTGTAAGCTGGAAAGGGGCTTGTTAGATCTAAATGAATAAAAGTTGAGACAACGATTCGTTATTTTAATTGTAACACTAAAATTCAATTTAAACTAAATTTAACTGAATTAATTGCAAGGGGTCATATAGGAAATGTTGACAATTTATAAAAGATAATTTGTGGTGATTCATGCCTAAAGGATAAGGGCTCACAGTTGCCATAAAGTTGACTAGACGCCGCCGACGCTTGGGAGACGCTAGAGTGTGGGGTCTATCTTATTGTACAATGTATAAAATTGTTGGTAGCTAAATATTAATAATCTGAGGTGATCTACTTCGGCTTCGATTTTGGCTTCGTATTATACGCTACGGTTATGTATTTGACTTAATAACGAATGGGTAACAGAAAATTAGGGGTTATACGCGGATGGTCTAGAACGCAAAATGACTAGTGTAATATTTTGTCTATATAGCTATTAGTCTACATTGCAAACGGTCTAGAACGCAAAATGCCCACATTATTTATTCTGTGCTGTTTGGCCTTCGGCCATTTGAAGATACCTGACGAACCTAACCTACCTATGTAAAATTTGACAGTGAGTAATTATTTATAAGTATATAATCAAATTTATTATAGGTAGTGTACAAGATAATATATTAAAGCCGATTATATCATCCCCAGATACATTATTACTTCACAGATAACAAGATTGTTATCAATGGCACCTTTACCGAAAAATTACCTCTTTGTTTTCTCAGTTTATTCCTACAAGATTACACTCATATGCAATTACATGAAAATGGCAGCTTTTTGAAAAAGTGACCCGTAATCATTAAGAACTAGTGAGTGAGTGTAAGTACTTTGCTCAGTAGATAAAATCAGTATTGGCGACAGATCTCTCCCCGGAGGCCATTCTTAAATTGAGTAAACGATCACAGTAACTTGAAATATAATCCCCCCCCCCCCTTTCATAAAACTTCTGTCAAATTTTGTTTTATTCCAATAAACACAAATGTGACGTTCCACGGCAAAAGGTACCATATGGCGGCTGGCGCTTACGTCGCATAGCGCCGCAATAATATTGGAGCGGCATTAATAATAGCGTAAGCGCTAACCGCCATAAGGTACCTTTACCCATGGGACGTCACAAATGATGAAATATGATGGATAAAACGATTATCAACGGCTCATTATTGATTTGCCGATGTTTATGAATAACGCCATAAATATTTAAACGTAAATTAGACTACGCTCGCATTTTTGTACAGAATAATTCAATGCAACTAATTGGTGATTAGGAGATTTGAACCTTAAATGATCAACGTTACAGTTCAGTTCTCGTTGGCGCAGGCTATTGCGTGATCTAAAGGGAAGGTCGTGCCATGCAAACTTGAACTTTTACAATTCGTCATTATCATTAATAATAATGATCACTAACTTGCGTTCCAATTGTTAATAATTATTAGAAAATAGTAGATCAAGTTCAATTGTTCTTGTAGAGAACTGTACCGAGAAATTGAGGAAGTAAAAACAATTTCATCGAATTCTGGCTTTAATTGGAATTCTACTAATGCCCTTCTCGGAACTTGTAGTAATCTATCTAAAATAACTATCTGTTTTCATTTCCACTTTTTATGATGGAAATATATCGTGTGACTTAGTGTCTTCTCTGGGTAAGACAGTTCAAGCGGTATACACTTTTCGTTCCTGAACTTAGGACGGAGGCGGGTTTTTTATTATTGTCTCTTAACGGTCAGATTTGACGTTCGTTTTTGAATAGCTGTACCTAGTTATTGCTATGCCAGTAACTACTTATGAACCGTCAGAAGACCAAAATACATATACGGGTCCTACGCACGGGATTCCCGCTTACCCCTTCAACCCCGCTCTCAGTACAGTCGCCATCAGATATATCGGAGCAGCCAAGGTGTTCACAAATATCTGAACACGCCTCTATTTTCAAGGCATTAGAGTGCGCGTTCAGATATTGTGAACACCTTGACCGCTCCGATGTTTCTGATGGCGGCTCTACATGGCGCAACGCGCATCCTTCCACTTCCTCATCTCGAAATTGTACTGAATTCGCGCCCGGACTGTACGGGCACGTGTCGATAATTGACATATCAATTACCGGCCGCATCGGTCGAGCCTCATTAGCGCGCAAAACGTTAATTGCGTCATTAATCCTTCTTCGAAACAGGCTTTAGGGATTAAGATTCACCCATTTGCTTTTTTGTGCGACTAATTAGTCGGTTATAGGGTCTTATTTACAGCGTAAGCCGTAAGTTGCCTATTTAAAAAATTTAAATAAAAGATTTGGTATTTTTTTTAAACTAACGCATCTCACGTTAAGTTTGAAGCTCATCATCACTATCATCAGATAACCAAGTTAAAGTGGCAATATACGGCCATATTCACCTCAGAATTAGCCGTTGGCATAAAACCTCGATTCCCAGTATCCGCTGTAGCATGTTTATCTTTCGCAACTTTTTATTTGTCAATGTTTAATGGCGCTCCTTCTATCTAACATAAGAGTTAGTTAGCTCTTACCAACATCTATAGACAGAAACGGTGGAATGTTTACCGTGGTGGAATCAATGTTTTGTTTGCGCAAAAAATTACATTAAACAGTTTTTTTCTTAGCGTTTTGATTGTATAGTTAACAACTTTAAATTACTCTACCATATTATAAAGTTTTTATTGTTTAGTAAAATTTTTATGAAATAAGGCAAATACCTATATTTTTTTTTTCAAATTCTGATAAATACGTTTAATTAGCTAATCTGGAATTAAATAATAGTAGGTAATAGCTTTTTTTAAATACCGAATATTGTTCCCCGACTAAGAGAATAACATGGGGAATCAATGTGGGACGAACGGACAAAGTCGTGGGTAACGCTAGTTTTAACACAAAAGTATAGTTAACAGATTAACTGAGATTTAACCTCTACATAACCTCTCCATCGGGTCACCTTTACACGTTACGATATCCTAGGTCCCGTCTAGACATAACGGCGCTTTGTGTGATTCTGGTTTCGTGTAGGAGAATATTAAGTAAGGTTAGTTAGATACAAAGTTGTAATATGTGTGGTGCCGGCGTAGAATGTCACCACCCCTTATCCTCCAGTGGGTGTCGTAAGAGGCGACTAATGGATCCTACGTGATATGCCACAATTCACACGTCCACCTGGGCGTTGGCAAGTCACTGCATTCCCTGTCTTTGCCAGTCATATCGGTTACACGGTCCACTGGTGTCAGGAGGCTGGGAACGAGGGAGTGGGCTTGTAGGGGCGCAACTATTAGCCCACTATAATCTAATCACGCGCAGATGACCCTGGCAAAGTTCTCAATGGACATCGAGACAAAAGTCCTCCGGCGATGGAATGTCAGCGGTGGGGTTCCGGACTCCGATGTATCCGGGCCTTAGTTGGCATTCTGCACGTAGGCGGTCAGACGAGAGTGGTCGCTCCTTGGACTCGACAGAGGCGGGAGGACAGGTTCGGCAGCACGTCTGGTGGCAAAGCAGCCCTATTTAGGATCGCTCTGCTTTCCCCAATCAGGGGAAGGGCCTAGAAAAGGTGGCCTAAACATAGTCCGTCTCACCCCTCACCCAGATGCCAAACCGCGGGCATCCGGACATCGAACTAACGCGGTCGAAAAAGGAAACATACATTTAATTGTAAAAATCTGTGCATCGGGGCGTGGAATGTTCGAACGCTCCTGGATGCTGACACCAACTTGTGCCCTGAGAGAAAAACCGCTCTCATCGCCAGGGAATTGGGCCGGTATAGTATTGACATTGCAGCAATTAGCGAGACCCATCTCAGTGACAGTGGAGAGCTTTGTGAGCAACTAGGTGGTTATACTTACTACTGGAACGGTAGACCTGCCTCCGAAAGGGCAGCGAGTGGGGTAGGCTTTGCTATACGCAACCATATAGCGAGATCATTACAGGAATTGCCAGTGGGTATTAGTGATCGCTTGATGACGCTTCGGCTTCAATTATCATCGATGAAGCACCTCCATCTTATCAGCGTATATGCTCCTACGTTGCCCTCTTCGGACGAAGATAAGGCTAGGTTTTATCAGGATCTCCGTCATATCCTCACTAAAATACCATCAAGTGACAGGATCATACTTCTGGGGGATTTTAATGCTCGAGTCGGCGCAGAGTCTGAAGTTTGGAAAGGTATCCTCGGTCGTCACGGTGTCGGAAAGTGCAATGCTAATGGCTTGGACCTTTTGACGTTGTGCGCAGAGTTTGACCTGTGTATTACAAACACTTACTTTAGGCTGCCCGAAAAGTACAAGACCTCGTGGATGCATCCAAGATCCAAGCACTGGCATCTCTTGGACTATGTCATAGTGCGCAAAAGAGACATCCAAGATGTTCTTATTACGAGAGCTATGAGAGGTGCCGAGGGCTGGACCGACCACCGCCTGATTCGGTCAAAACTAAAAATTACTTTAATAGCACCACGCAGAGCATGCCTCAAGACCCCTAGTAGACTCGACACCAACAAACTTGTTCATGACAGGCAACTGGGAAAAGACATTGATGCAGCCTTTGGTAGTCAACCATCGTCATCTGAGCCAGAGTCAGTAGACGTACAGTGGCGTGCCTTTGCCACAAAGCTGTACGAAATCTCCTCCGAGACTATTGGAAAACCGCCCAAACAACATAAGGACTGGTTCGACAACTCTGACCCTGTAATTATGCGTCTTGTAGAAGAATATAGGCTTGCACTCAAATCTACAGCAAATACACAGGTTATAAGGGCTGCTCAACGACTCTTAAAAGCGAAAGTGCGCGAGCAAAAGGATAAATGGTGGAATGAGCAAGCGAATGAATTGCAACACCTTGCTGATACAAACCAAACGGGCAGGTTCTTTCAGGGTATTCAAGCGGTTTTCGGCCCGAAATGTAGGAAAATAGCACCTATTTATTCGCGTGACAAGGAAAGACGTCTCACAGACAAGCATGAGGTGCTAGCTCGTTGGGCAGAACACTTTAAAGACGTCTTAAACCCTGTCACCCAAAGCGTTGATTTAGCCTACATACGTACCTTGAAGAACCAGCCTTTATCAGATAACCTTGCTCTACCTCCGGATTACAACGAGTACGTAGCGGCAGTGAGGAAACTTAAAAATAATAAGACACCAGGATCAGACAGCCTTCCCGCAGAGATCTTTAAGTACACCGGACCAAACGTTAACAACAGGTTGTTTGAACTGATACTGAGGATTTGGGAATCAGAAACTGTTCCTCAAGTTTGGAGAGATGCCTCTATTTGTAAACTGTACAAGGGTAAGGGTCAGATGTCTGACTGCGGTTCTTATCGAGGCATCTCCCTTCTATCCACTGCCGGTAAAATCTTAGCGCATATACTTAACACCCGCCTAGGTTGCCTAGCAGAACAGCTCTTGCCCGAGAGCCAGTGCGGTTTTCGACCTTATAGGGGCACTATTGATGCTATATTTGTTCTAAAACAAATCCAAGAGAAAAGCTTAGAACAAAATTGTCCCCTATATATGTGCTTTGTAGACCTTGAAAAGGCTTTCGACCGCGTGCCGCGCGAAGCTCTCTGGCTTGTTTTGCAAAAAACTGGGTGTCCCGAAAAGTTCGTTAACTTAGTCAAACAGTTTCATGAAAATATGATGGCTACAGTTCGACATGAAAGCGAGTTTTCGGAACATTTTCCAGTCACCAGCGGGGTCAAACAGGGTTGTGTGATGGCTCCAACTCTTTTCGCGTTGTATTTCTCCACAGTACTTGAGGACTCACTTCTTGCGTGCTCTGGACAAATACAACTTAGCGTTCGTTCTGACAGAAGTGTATTCGACCTGTCTCGATTTAAGTCTAAAACGAAAACCAGAAAGCTCTCCGTTCTCGAGATTCTCTATGCCGACGACGTTTGCTTGATGGCCGATAGCATGGAAGCGCTTCAGTCCTACATGGATGCTCTGCAAAGGTCGTGCCTTAGATTTGGTTTAGTAATAAGCATATCCAAGACTCAAGTGCTTAAACAACCAGCCCGTAATTGCGAAGCGGACACTTCCAACCTAACTATAGAAGGGAAACCCCTAATAGCTCAATAGTGGGACCGGATTTTTGCAATAAAAGTTTTGATAATTCTAAAGTTGAAAAAGTGATACTTATCTGATATGGGACATATTTTTAAGCATATTTGCAATATATGATGAAAAGTTAGAACGAGCGTTAGATATAAATTAGGTATTTATATATTTTTAGTAATGATTTTTTAATATTGAATTAAAGTGCAATGTTTAAGTTCCATTGTTTATAATATGTATGACGCTTTATAATGTAAAATTATTAGAAATTTTTTTAACGTGCTTCTTTGTCAAACTACAAATTAGCTTATTATTTTGTCGATATTGAATTAAAGTTTAATAAATCCACAACAACATATCTATTTTTTTAAGTTAATATGCAAGCTAAAAAGCTAGAAGAATAAGATATATGCTTTAGAATTAATATGCGTTTTTTGTCCTATAAGATCTAATATTGAATTAGAGTCTGTAAAAATAAGTCTATTACTATAAAATAATATACGCAGCCATATTATGGAAAGTAAGAAATTTCTGTGTGTAGCTTGCATTGTAATAGTAAAATCTAGTTAAAAAGGCGCGAAATTCATACATACGCCGCGCTGGTCCGTCAGTCACCGGCGCGGCGCTCGAGAGCCTATCATAGCCTACCTATATCTCGCCCCTCGCCCCACCTCCCGCTCAGTAACACTGTCTGTCTTTTCTTATCATTAATTTGTTTGTTTACCTTGCACATATAAAAATAAGATGCGGACATTACGTGAAATTAAAATATCTTATTACGTAAAAATACCTACAGCTGGTCAATCATATCTTGTCAGTAGAAAGAGGCGGCAAATTTGAAAAATGTAGGTGCGAAGGGATATCGTCCCATAGAAAATTTGAATTTCGCGCTTTTTTTTAGTGACAAGATTGGCTTGACCAGCTTATATTTCATTATCTTGACTAATATTGTAATAAAAATGTTTGTCAAAGGACTGTCTCATTTCAAACATAGACAGAGAGAATCATCATACTATCTTTGACTTACACTAGTACTAGCACCCAAAAGAAAAGGATGAATATAGTTTTATGTTTTTATTTACTGACAAATTGGTTTGACCTACTATACCTATTTCTGGTTCCTATTGTCATGTCCTGTCCTATTCAACGTCAATATCATAATATGTATATTATAAACAAACTGCTCAATATTACACGGTATACATCCTGAATACTTATACAATAAGGTAAGTGGCCTCACTTACCTTATTGTATATTCCGTGTGGGCCATATATGCCTATATACAGCCCACCTTAAATTAAAATGTTTTTTTTTTTAATAAACAGGATATGAAGTATGAAAAACTCACTCAAATAGGTTTCTCATTTATTTAAGAGGGCGTAGAGGAGGGTAAATTTTCAGATTCTGTCAAATTACCCCATTTCACGCACAAACGCAGCTCACGCACACTACCTCAATTTACTGGGACAGGTCAGTGACCCCTAATGTTTTTTTAAAGGTGCTGTTTCGAGTTTAGTGTTAACTACTGACCTCCTTTGAGGAATTAAAATTGTCAAACTTTCCTTTGTGAGAAGACAGAGAAAAAACACTTTTTATATATAGCTTTCCTTGTTTGTTCATGTCATGTCATAGGTATGTGACGTATTAGGTAATTATTTATTTTCGTTGTTGACTTTTGTATTAAGATAGGTACAAACGGCGACGCTCTTAACTGTCCATCGGTAGACCTTATGCCTTTTGTAATAAGGTTTATGAACTGTCAGTTAACAGTGTGGTGGTGTGCGATGGTAGGTATGCGGTTTGTAGACATAGACCAAATTAAAACTAGGAGTTTTATTATTAAAGATATAAGAAATCGTCTATTTTACCATGATTTTACCTACTCGAAGTGAACTACTTATATCTAAAATTATCCCTTCATTAGTTATATAATGTCTTGTAACATATTTTTTACAACTTATTATATTTTACTTATAACTTAATTTTTAATGCTCTATTGATAATAAGGCTTTAAAAACATCTAATAGAATGCAGGTACTACGCTTATACTTTTGTAAGTCAGTAAGTGATGCTTACTTAAAACTTATCGGGAAATCAAAAAACTCATAATTACCTATATTAAAATATTTAAATTTACTATTCCATCTCATACGTTCAATAAGGCCCGGGACCGGGCCTTGTCACCTGCACTGACAGAGGGCCTTTTTAGCCCCACATAATATTAAAGAACTGTGTCCCGGATAGTATGGGTTCTGGGCCATGACCATGACGCGTCCCGAAGTAACTTATATAGGGCGTAATCGTTAAGTGTAGCCAGGCTATAATTTCGTAAATATAACAGATATCAGAAAACTTCAAATTGTTATCGAAAGTGCGTTACCCAATGAGTAAAATTACATTAAGGGGTCATCCATTAATTACGTCACACGTTTGGGGGGGGGAGGGGGTCAAGAAAATGTGACATGTTGTGACATGGGGAGGGGGAGTCACAAACACTGTGACGTCACTTTAACTTCATCACTATTCATCAGTAACCGAAAATTAATTTATATTTTTTTATTCGCAGTACATTTAGATAATGAGGTTTTGGAAGTATGTAGGTAATTTTCGTTCCTAATTGGTTTTGTGTTAAAATAAAATTATATATATTAATTTTACCAAAAATATTTTTTTTTTAAATAATGCCGAGTTAGTACTGCCGATTTCGTTGAAAACAAAATTACCTAAAATGTGACGTCACACCAGGTGGGGAGGGAGTTGCAAAATGTGACCAAGTGTGACAAGGAGGGGGGGGGGGAGGGGTCAAAATACCTAGAAATTCATGTGACGTAATTAATGGATGATCCCTAATAACTTTTTTAAATAAAAGCAGAAATATCCCAAACATTAACTTCAAACCCTCCCATACATTTAGTACGACGACTCACCCCTCACTGTAATAAAATAATAAAACTACCGTTTATGAAATAATAGATTTATTATTTCATAAACGGTAGTTACATATACAGGTTACGGTAGGTTACAGGTTACGGTATATTACAGTTTATCATCGCAAATAATGAATCTCAAGCAGTTTTATCTCTTACGACACCAACGTTCCTTGAAGGGTGAGTCGTCGTACTAAATGTATGGGAGGGTTTGTGAGTTAATGTCTTAGAGTAGAGTTAATGTCTGGGATATTTCTGTTTTTATTTAAAAAAAAGTTATTAATGTAATTTTACTCATTGGGTAACGCACTTTCGATATCAATTTGAAGTTTTCTGATATCTGTTATATTTACGGAATTATAGCCTGGCTACACTTAACGATTACACCCTGTATATCATTAGATAGTTCATAGCCTATATCTATAGAATATATCGTTCTTATGAGCGTATTTGGTGGGCATACCTTATAAGTTTCAGTACAGGAAAAAGTACATATGAGCTGTACTTTTAATTGTTAGTACAATCGGTATCAAATAGATAGTGAGGGCCAAAGTGACCAAATATAGCTATAGGATCTAAATGTGAACGAATAGGGTTAGGTGAGGCATATACCTTTATTTTAACTGAAATAATTTTATAAATAATCAGGATATTATTACCAATTCAATATAGATTTCTCATTTGTTCATGTTTCTTCATATACCAAAATAGTTATAAAAATATTCCGGCGCTTTTGAAAAATACACGTTTTATAAAAAAACCATACCATGTTGGTTCAGAACCGGGCCTTGTTACTTGCACTGTCAGTGGGCCTTCTTAGTCATAGTACAAGTTCAAGAATAACAGAGAATATTACCGGGCCTTATTACCTTTTATCATGAATTAATTTCATCTTCAATTTAAATGGTCTAGTAAAATAAGGCCTACATGAGTCATGGAAAAACAAATTGTATTTTATTTAGAAAGTACCTGTATGTTGTTCATAATCTTCAGTAAGCTGACCTCTAAGAGTCTATCTATTATAATAATTAATGTAGATTGACAGTTTACTTAGCAAATTGTACTTTTACCTTTAGGTTTTATGTCGGAAATATCTCACCCAATTTGTACTGAAACATAAGCATTTGAGCGTAATTAATGATGTTTACTGATTGTTAATCTTAAATATACCTACTTAATATTATGAAGGGCACTTATATTATTTTAGCGGACCGAGCGGATGTATATTTTTGTGGACCACTTTTTTATTTAAATAATTAAATTGTAATTCATTTCATAAAAGGTTATTACAATTAGGGATATAAGTAGATACCTCACCTATCTTATTACAAAGCATTACAAAAATGTCCAAAGGCCAAAGCCACGCTGATAAGACATAAGACCTTATAAACGACCTCATAAATATAAACGTTTACTGAAAAAAACCAAAGGCATTTCTAATAATTTTATTTCGTTACTGAGTTATCGTTTTGCACCGAATATCAATGAAATAAAAGCACGTTGTTGTTTGATAGATACATTTATATAAACATCGTCACATAAAACCAATATAGGTACTCGTAAACCAGATCACTGCTGGTATTGGCTTTAAATATCGTTCTTTAAAACTCGCTGAGACTGCAGGTCGAGTCTTGATTTCAATTTCTTGATGATATATCATTGAATTAACTTTCAGAGCTCGTGATAGCTCTTACTGGAGTCAGTTATGTAACGCTGCCATACATGACCCAAAAATTTTTTATTAAGCTATGAGCTTCATCACATCTGATATTTGAGTAATTCTAAGCATTTCTAGCCTGAAGTGGGGGGGAGGGTGGGGTACAAAGACGGCCGCCACCCGTCATCTTTAAAAAAAATCTACTCTGATCCTGGTGGGTACTAGGGCAAGTTTGGTATCATTTTCGTATAAACCAAAGACGTAGAATGCATTGCTGATATTTGTTTTTTTCAATTTCATAGTAATTTTACAAGAAAAACGTAAAAAGGTGAAAAATTTGGTTGGAGATTTTTGCTACGCGGAGCCGAAACTACAAAAGATAGAAAGTTGAAATTTGCACACTAGATTACATTTATAAAGTGTACCAGAGATAAGAAGCGATTTTGTGAAATTCAACCCCTAAGGGGGTTAAAAAGGGGATGAAAGTTTGTATGGGGTTCAAGTTTTATTTTAAGCTAGGAATTTGAAACTTCGTAAAACGATATATTATTAAAATACAAGAAAACTAATTTCAGCGTTTTTGAAAATTCATCCTCTAAGGTGGTGAAAAAGGAGTTGGAAGTTTGTATGGATATCAAAAAAAATTTCGAACGCGAGACTTGAATCTTTGTATTTGGGGATATTATTAAAAGACAGGAAAAGTAATTTCAGCGTTTTGTAAAATTCATCCCCTAACAGGGTTAAAAAGGGGTTGAAAGTTTGAATCCATTACAAATCCGAGTAGACACACATTTCTTATTGCCTCCCAGGCTTGAAATGCTTAGAATTACTCAAGGAACATATGTGATGAAGCTCATAGCTTAATAAAAAATTTTTGGGTCAACTTTATAACTGCTTCCGCTATCTCAGAATAGCAACAGAACTAGTTGAAACTAAGAATTTTATTGCTGAAATTATGTGAACAACATTGCTCTGTCTTCATAAATAAAATTTTAATAATTTATATTGCTAAGGCTAAAATGTGAAGAATTTTGTTGATAAATTGTTTATCTAGTATATTGACATTATGTCATATATGTTTTTAAAATGACGTAACATGAATACCAGCACAATGAAAATTTATTCCAATAAGAAATAACAAATCTTCAAACTTTTTTCATTTTAAGTGAATTAGGAAGCCGCTAATTACACTGATTTGGTTGTATTCATATATTTAATTAAATAATTTGTTATATTTTTTAAGTATTATGACTTGTGAATAAAAAGAAATCGAAATTTTAATGACTGTAGATCTCCGTGTGACGTTATTTATTTACCCTATTTATTTTGAACACAGTTTTTCACTGGTATCATCATTCGTATACGGATATGAATTTCTGTCAATATATATTCAAAAACGAAATGTCAAACTGGGAGATCCTGGTACGCGTCCGCTTCGAACCAAGCCCAGCGGGCATCTGATTGAAAGGAGAATTTGACAGATATGGCGGATGTATGGAAATTTTACGAAAGTTTACGTTTACGATTGAATTTCTCTGTAGCCTTTAAGAGGAAAAATAGGAAAAGCCTGATTCGTTGTAGTCCATTTATCTGGCTTTCGAAATCACTCGATTTTATAGCATGAGCATCGATTTTTTTATACAAATTTTACTAAACGCTGACACTCGTTCATCTCGTTTTAGGTACAACTTTGCATAAGTGTATTTATTATATTGTAAAATATTTCAGATTTTCAAGGGTGATTCGTTGTAAACACACTCTTTGGGATAATAATGACATTTATTATAAATTTTTTTATCAAGAGATGTGAACGCTAGCGACTAAACGGTGACTGCCTTTTTCGCTGATTTTGCTCGATGCAGTCTTAAGTTTCTTCATTATACCAAAATAGTTATAAAAATATTACGATACTCTTGGAAAATATACCTTTTATAAAAGTCCTATTATGGGCCTTATTGAACACTAGCAGTGTATTACTTAATCCCGCAAAAAATAATCATTTTGACAGTAGGTAATAACAGATTTTATTGTTTTTAACTTAAGAGTTATACATTTACAAATAACAATATTTGATACTTCATAACAGGAGGATTTATTTATAATAAGTGAAAATAATTATTTTGGGCCTTAATAACTAAAGATATAAAAATTGTCTAGTTTACGCGAAAATAGTAGGTAACTAAACATAAATCTCTATTAGTTACAGTAGTATCATCTTTTAACATCTGGGGGCACGGCAGTGCCTCTGCCAAGACGAGGAAAGCGCTAGGGCACTATCTACCTTTTCTCGAAGCGCTTCATCGTTTTTTGGAACCCTCATAACTTGGGGTTGGATTATACCAGATAAACAAAGTTCTCGGACTTATTAAGCATATCAATTGCATAGCTCTTATACTTTAGATTTTATTCATATCTAAAAACTTCGATTTCGTCACTGACTCACTCACTTGATGATCATCAATACCGGGTACTTCCTGAAGTCCTCTAAGAAGCTGAAATTTGGTATGTAAGATAGTTTTAGTACACAAACAACAAATAAATTCAAAAACTTGAAATTTTTTATCCTAAGGGGATGAAGAGGGGGTTTAATTTTGTATGGGGAATCCATAATCGCTGAACCGATTTAGTTGTCAAAACGCAGACGTGTCTATTTTCCGCAAAACGGAGTCCATTCGACCTGACTCCTTCTTTCCGGGGTGCATCTGTACCTATTGCCGACAGCCTGGAACTCCTCGGCATGGAGCTGAGTTCAGTCCTCAGCTTCGGCAGCTTCATTGAGTCTAAAGCACAAACTGCGGCCAGAAAGCTGGGCGCCCTAAATAAGGTGAAGCGATACTTCAAACCTGGACAGCTTCTAACACTTTACAAAGCTCAAGTCCGGTCGTGTATGGAGTATTGCAGCCACCTGTGGGATGGCTCAACTAAATACCAACTCGCCGCTTTGGACTCAGTGGAGCGCAGAGCCAGGAGGATGATTGGCGACAAGAAGCTAACGGCTAAGCTTCAGTCTTTGGCCCATCGGCGGAAAGTCGCCAGCCTGTCGGTATTCTACAGGTTGCACTTCGGGGAGTGTGCCCAAGAGGGATTACTAATATGTTGCATAAAATTTATTGTCATATTTTACTTTCGCATAGCAACCCTTGGCAGAATCATCATTTCGCAGAATTACTTTTTGCATAAGTTTCATGGCATACTGTTGTTTCGCACAATTTTGTAAAGCAGAATAATGCAATGGCATAATCTCAATTTGAAGAATAATACTATAATCGAATAATTGTTTTGCCGAAAATTGCGTCGCATAATATGTACTTGGCATACTGTCTTTTCGCACAATTTCCTTAGGCAGAATAATTCATTGGCATACTGTTGATGAGAATAATATTTTGATGGATAGTTAGTTTCTCGCCGAAATAGGTACCCTACTACACCAATGAATACCTACTCCAACAGTACCTATTGAGCAGGGGTCGCAGTTCTAACCTAACCTAACCTACACTTCTGGAAGCAGTTTCTTTTGAGCAGGGGTCGCAGTTCTAACCTAACCTAACCTACACTTCTGGAAGCAGTTTCTTTTGAGTAGGGGTCGCAGTTCTAACCTAACCTAACCTACACTTCTGGAAGCAGTTTCTTTTGAGCAGGGGTCGCAGTTCTAACCTAACCTAACCTACAGTTCTGGAAGCAGTTTCTTTTGAGTAGGGGTCGCAGTTCTAACCTAACCTAACCTACAGTTCTGGAAGCAGTTTCTTTTGAGTAGGGGTCGCAGTTCTAACCTAACCTAACCTACAGTTCTGGAAGCAGTTTCTTTTGAGGGGTGTGTAATGATCCGTATAACAATTTTTGATATATTTTCAAAATATATAACAACTTTTGATATAATTTCATGGTGTATAATCACTTAAGCGGTATAATGAACTTTTGATATAACAACAAAATAACTATTTTCATGGGATATAATGTTTAATCGATATAAAAGCTATTCGAAATAACGTTTACTGGATATAATGAATATTTGTTATAAGTATTTATGGTATAATGTATTCAAATGTATAATAATAAGTTGAGGTTATAATAAAAAAAGTCGGTTCTGGCGCTTCGCCGGCCGCTACCGCGGCACGCTCGCTTCGCTCGCTCGGCTCGCGCGCTGTAGGGTCGCAGTTCTACCTAACACTCCTCCTCGCTTCGCTCGTCGTCGTACCTAACTGAGACCTGCCTTAAGTTCGAATACGTAGGTTGTTATAATAGTAGTAAATATTACAAATTATACCAGTACTACATTATGCCAACTGAGCGTTATATCGAACTTAATTATATACGCTGTTAATGTTAGATTAGAAGTTGTTATATTACAAGTTCATTATACTTGACGATAGTTAGACTCTTTAAGAATATACCATGTATTGTTATAGCAAAAGTGCATTATGTCCCTCAATCGTTATATCGACTAAAAATATATCAAAAGTTGTTATATGGACCGTTACGCACCCTCTTTTGAGTAGGGGTCGCAGTTCTAACCTAACCTAACCTACAGTTCTGGCAACAATTTCTTTTGTGTAGGGGTCGCAATTGTAACCTAACCTAACCTATAGTTCTGGCAGCAATTCCTTTTATGTAGAGGTCGCAGTTCTAACCTAACTTAACCTGTAGTTCTGGCAGCAATTCCTTTTGTGTAGGTTCAGTCAGCGACATGAGTATTATGCGGTAACAATTTCGGCAGAACTTTTATTCTGCTGCATAACATTCTGCGAAATTCAAATCTACAATATGAGCAATATGCCATAAGAAATTCGGTGTAATGTAATTTATGCTACATACAATTCTGCGTATGTAAAATCGACGATAGTAGTATTCTGCTATTCAAAATTCTGCCAAATGAATGTTATGCGACATGACAGTTATGCTAATTATACAATTATGCAAAAGTATCATTCGGTTAAAAATGTTTCTGCGAAACCTGCTATGCGAAGTGTATTTCGGACAATCGATATTATGCAAGATAAAGGGAAGCCGCCCAAGAGCTACACGAGCTTATTCCACCGTCCCCATTCTACCATCGGACTTTTAGACGCACGGCCGGTTTCCATCCTTACTTGGTAGATATTCCACCAATTCGCACGAAGCGCTTTGCTTCTACTTTCCTTATGCGCACTGCCAAGGAATGGAATTCCTTGCCGGCGTCTATATTTCCGTGTTCTTATAACCCGGCAACCTTCAAATCAAGAGTGAACAGGCACCTTCTGGGCGAGCTCGCTCCTTCGTAGGCCACGTCTACGCCTCGGCTAGTCTGTGGCCATGAGTAAGCCCATTCATAATAAATAAAAAAAAAAAGTTGAAATTTGGTATGTAGATAGGTATTGTTATGGGGAAGGATATAGAATAGAATTCAACCTCAAAGTTTACCCTTACGGGCTGAAGGCAGATTTCAACCCCAAAGTTTATCCTTACGGGGTGAAGGGTTTATATGGGGAATCAGTAAGAAGTACATTGTGTAACAGATGCCCCCAGATACTTATTTCAGGATTTTTAATAGTAAATCACCCCCAACCCTTTAAATTAGGGGATGGAAGATTGTCATAAGCAACTTACAAAAAGAAGTGAAATCCCACCAAAAACATTTTGATGTAAAATGTTGCCCAAACGAAACCATAAGGCTCGCACTGTCAAAAAGTTATCAGATCTCTTGCCAAGCTTCTAACTCTACAAGCCCTCTAACTTTACTAGCTCTACACCAAAAGTATGTGGCTTGGCCGTTTCGTTTCTACAAGAACTACTGTATGTAAGTATAATACAAAAACCGCCCAAATGCCAGTCGGACTCTCGTTCCAAGGGTTCCGTACATTACACAATTTTAACAATATATTTTTTTTAGAGAAAAGTGAGTAAAATGTCTTTAAAAAACCCGTAGGGATGGGAAAACTAGGTACTTAAGTCCGACTCACGCTTGACTGCACATTTCTAATAGGTTTTTCTGTCATCTATAGAAAAAGAGCTAATATGTGTATTTTTTTCATAATTTTAGACCCAGTAGTTTTGGAGATAAGGGGGGAGGGGGAATGGTAATTTTTTGCGTATTTTCTTAAATAACTTCTAAACTATTTATTTTAAAATTATGAAAAAATATATCTGAGGTTCTCACAATGAGCCCCTTAATTTGATATATAACAAGATATAGTGCTTTTTTCTTCATATTTTGACTAAGGTGTAGAGTTAGTGAAGTTAGGGCTTGTAGAGTTTGAAGCTTGGCTCGACAAGAGATCTGACAACTTTTTGACAGTGCAAGTCTTATGGTTTCGTCTTAGCAACAATTTACATGAAAATGTGTTTGGTGGGATAATTTTTTACAGTATAAATATTTATTCGTAACAGTAAGTATTATCTTTTAACATAATTTTTACAGTACATCTGGTGCTACATTACGACATCGGTGCTATAATAAGCACATTAAAACACTCCCATTAGCCGTGTTTTAAAATTCGTCACTCGTTGCAAAATATCTATTTTTCGCACTTCCTACCTACTACCTATGTATTAACAAAAAAAAGTCAATAGTTACTTTTAAAGGCAGTAACTATTTAGTTACTGCCTTTAAAAAGTATAAGTGCCTCAATGTTATTAGACTTTTTGATTCTTTAAAACGTCTTTAGGTCAATAAAGCAAGTGAAAAATTATTATAGTTAGACCAAGAAAAGTCTGCAGCAATTTTGACAGCCCACGCAGTGTAAGTGTTATTTATAAGTCATAATTTTATAGAAGTTTCTTCAAATCGACCTTATTAATAAGAGATTAAAAATATTCAAAATTATCTTAAAATATTTTAATCTAATAATTATTTCATCTCATACGGCCCGGGACTGGACCTTTTTACCTGCACTGACAGTGGGCCTTCTTAGCAACAAGTACAAATTCAGAATAATTGGGAATAATAGGGAGCAACTGTTATTTTTTGAATGCTGGGCCTTGTTACCCGCCGGGCCTCATATGCCTGCACTTCACCTACCTTATTTGTTTTACAAGGGGAAAAGTTGTTGATTAACCGCTCGTGCTAATATTGATACCCAAACAAGCGAAACATTTTTTTTTATTAAATAGGAGGCAAACGAGCAGACGGATCACCTGGTGGTTAGCGATTACCGTCGCTCATGGACACACAACACCAGAAGGGTTGCAAGCGCGTTGCCGACCTTTAAGATGGGGGTCTTTGAAGGTTTGAAGGTCGTATCGGACAGTTCATTCCACAGTTTGGCTGTGCGAGGCAGGAAGTACATTCACAAATTCAAAGATTTTAAAATTGAACCACGAGCGTAGCGAGTGGTTCGTAAAATTGAACCTTGAGCGTAGTGAAGGTTTCGAGGGACGAAGGTTAAATAAAATTTTCACCACATCAGCTCGTAAAGGCCCTCTTGATTGTTCGAAACGGATAAGAAAAAAGTGGCATTTAATTTGATGCAAATTTTGAGTTGTTTCCATAGGTAAATTGGATCAGTTGGTTGGTAATATTGACTTTAAAATGATAAATATTGAATAACGTTAGTTTGAAATTGATGTTATGATAAAGTCAATATTATCGGAGATGATCGCTCTTAAAAAATATATGTCGCTAGTCAGTTATAACCTAAAAGCGCCAAATTACGCAAAATTATATTAAATGACACCTGTGTATTGAATTTGAAGAATACTTTAACAAGGGTAGTTGTCTGTATGACAATGCACCTAAAATAATTTTCAAATGTATCTATTATTTCTATACTTAACACGATAACGAATTCTACGTAAACGAAACCGCAGGCAATCCCTAGTACATATAGAAATAAATAAGGGAAGGTAAGTTTCCATTAGTGTACTGTGTAAAATAACTATTTACCATTGATAATAATTTTATAAACGCTTTGCGTATTTTTAAGGGCACCGCGCTAACCGCTAGCCCGCGACCGTCGATCGCTGCCTCCTGCCCCGGCGCACAGCGCGGCGCGCGAAAACGCCGCGCGTTTGAAATGTAACTTAATATAAGCTCGGAATGCATACTTACGTATCAGTATTTAGTGTCGCCGTGATTTTATATTTCTAATCTTTTGAGTGAGAAGTAAGATCTTTATTATGACCGTGTAATATTAACTCTACAAACTTTAATTCAATATTGGCTATACTGCTTAACCAGAAATCAATATCTAGACAAGCACATTGCCTACATTTCTAACTTTTTACATGTATACTAAGTTGATAGGTAATATCGTAATTTTGCAATATCAGTTACTCTAATTCTGTATTTACATAATAATTCGTGTTTTTACGTTCACCAGAAAGCAGCTGTTCCAGATTTCTAAAAACCGAATATTGTGAATAAATTAAAGTGTTATTGAATATGTTAAAGTTTTTTGTAACTTTAATTTTATATTTACCTAGTTATTTAGCAAAAATTGAAATATTTAAATATGGCCGAACGCTCCACCTAAAATTTTCTAACTTTTTACATGAATGTTATTTAACATGCTTACAATAACATATCAAAAAAGAAAAAACTTTAATGTTATCAAAACCCATTTTTGTTCCACCGCTGGTCTATAACCGAAGTGTCCACTTTCAAGTATCTTGGGAGCCAGATCAGAAAGGATAACAGACTAACCTCCGAGATCCCATCTAGGATTGCTAAGGCTGCGTCCACCTTCGGTCGGTTAACGCATCGTGTCTGGGGATCGCATGATCTAAAGCTGCAGACGAAGTTGTCGGTGTACAAAGCCATGGTTCTTCCGATTCTTTTGTATGCTTCGGAAACATGGTGTTTGTACAAAGGCGACATTCGCTTGCTAGACACGTTCCACTTACGTTGTCTACGTTCCATTCTGCATATAAAGTGGCAAGATCGCGTTCCCAACACTGAAGTACTTCGTCGTTGCAAGATGCCTGGCATGGAGGCGCTCTTGATGAAGGGTCAGCTAAGGTGGTGTGGGCATGTTTGGCGTATGAGTGATTGCAGACTACCGAAATCCGTTTTCTACTCCCAGCTATCAGCTGGTAAACGGAAGCAAGGTGGGCAGCACCTACGTTACAAGGATGTGCTTAAGCGCCACCTAACTGCCTGCGGTATACCACCTGACAAATGGGAGGAGCTTGCTTCTCAGCGGCCAGAATGGCGTTCCCGCGTTAAGATGAGCGTAAAGAACTTTGAAGACGCTCGTCTCATTGACCTTGATGCGAAACGTCAGATACGTAAATCCCGGCCGAAACCCTCCTATAATTATACTTACAATAATTCTGGTCAACTTTACTGTCCCACCTGTTCGGCTTTGCTAGCCATATCAGAGCTCACGCTCGTAATTAGCTAGGGTCGCCGTTGCCGATTACGGCATGGATAACTATATGTAATATGTGGAGCGTATCAGTTAACAATTCTTAACATTATGGCATATTCAACATTAGACCTTATTTGAACCTTTTAAAGCTGAAGCGTAACTGTTGTGGAAAAACTGGGTACTTTGCCTACTAATTTTATTACTGGTAGGTATTTCTGGTATCGATAATAGCTAAAAATGAATGTAAATAATTGAAAGCTTTCTTTAAATATGGAATATGATTACTATAAAATTGTGTAATGACTTCTTATTTAATCTATTTAATGAATTTCATGATGACCTCGAACAAGGAGTGAATTATTTTAGACGCTAAACAATGATATCATCACTCACAACAAAGTATTCACAGAAGTCGCTCTGGGAATTATGATTTCACACCACTTTATTAATGGTCCAATAATATTGGAACTATAATTTTTGAAGTTAAAATAATTATAGTTCAAAGCTAACATACAATATCCCAATTCAGCATTTTTACAATATAATGAAATTGGTTTCACTGACACAAAAGAAAACGGACATCGAAAAAGCCACTATGTATGAATGTAATATAAGGCGACCAACCAGCAGTGACACATCGCAAATTACCAATTCGAAAAAAAGCCATCAATATCTTCGACTTCAAACGAAAATCACCATAACAACATAACCCTCGCAAACAAACAGATTCCACACACCCCCCGATGATGATTAAGACATACCCTCGTCTGGTCGTGCGATCCATCATGAGGTTGCTGCTTTTAACAGTTGCGGCGCGTATTCGATGTAGGAAGATCCTTACGAAGATATAGTGAAGTTTAAGAACAGTGGTAGTCAAAATATATGCTGTCACTGTTAAACCCTTCACTGTGGTTACCTAATTGTTTGATCAGAATTTTTTAATACCCGCTGTTTCTATGTCACGACGTAGTCATTAATTCGTTCAAGCAAAATGTACGATTTTCTAGTACCCTAGCTTAGCTCATTATCCTGATTATTATCGCATGACTACATTATCGAACTTAGGTAGCGAAAGCGCCACCGACAAGCAGTCTGGTGTATCTATTGTCACATCACGCACACATCGCGCCATAGTTTGTATCTTCGTCACTATTAGACTACGTGACTGGTGCGCAAATCGGTTCTAATACAATTTTTGCGAGTATGTATTGGCGTTACCTGGAATTACGAGACAGTCAGTAGACACAAGTGACTACGGTACCTTTCCCCTAAGTTGCTAAATACTTTCTGTATATGCCAGGTCAAGTTTTTGTATGGATCGTCTTTAATTTTGAATCTTACAATTTATTTAATTTAATTACACAAACGGGTCTACCGCGATATAATTTCATTGTTTTTACCTTAAATTCCGACGTTTCAGCCGAGTTGCACCATCATCATCATTGAGTTGAATGGGTAGACCCGTTTGTGTAATTAAATATGTGTACAAAACGCGAGAGTTTAAAGTGTTATCTTTTATCTTACAATTTGTTCTCAACTTCTCATAGCAGCAATAGAATTATCTACACTTTGTAAACCTATTTACGGTCTCCCAGATACAGCTCGTTTTTGATTGGTCGCAAGTTCAGGTCACACTATACAGTAATGTGAGATAGCAATAAATTCTTACCTTGGAAGGTGTGGAAGAAGCAGCCGGCCGCAGCTTGGCTCGACCAGCGCCCCCGGCCTGTCGTATAGCGGCCATCAGATTCGAGTGGGCATCCCCAGCCGGCGCAGGGGCTTCTCTGGCTTCAGACCTGTTTGGACAAAACAGATTCACGTTATATTACACTCATTTACATACTTCGTACCTAAGCTAAGATGTCAGGGTGTAAAGTGGGATGTGGTCAATTACATTGCATACCAAAAGAGCTCAGCTTAGTTGCTGAGTATCAACTCTTTCAAGATAGGTATATCGCTGAAATAGAATGCAAATAATGCTACCATACAAAACATTTGAAAAGAATCTTAATAAATGCTTTCCAGGAATACTATTTTGAACATGACCGGTTGAGCCAATAATGTATATTTTCCAAAAATGTTTTTTTATTATAAGGACTTAGGTGCCGCAAAGGTAATACGCCCTGTTGCGTGTATGGTTTAATGAACCCTCTATTAGTTCTATTACGCGTAACCCGACACTCACTTGGCCGGTTGTTTTGTAATAAAAAGAATATATAGCATTTGCCGCGATAATAATAATGGTCCAACTAACTATTGACCTATTTTTGTCCTTCAAATATTTTATTTTGTGAGTAGCTCATATTTCGATATGCGCCGATAAGTTTTATTCAAAGCATCAGAACAACTCCCACGTTGTTTATGTTTACGGCTGGTATCTGTTTATTACTAGCAATCAATTATCAGGCCTCTCTAAAGAGTTATAAAGCTAATTACACGAAACATCTTAAAGGTTTATTTATAGCAATCGACAAATTCGAGGAATGACTCAAGTTGAGGATTCTTTTGAACAGTCGGATATATATCGTATATCATAATACGTTTATATACTGTGTGGTCCGTGTGGAGCGAGTACTAATTCCTACATAGTTATACTTCACTGACTCAGTGACCCAAAAAGCATCTTGCCTCTGACACAAAAGAACGCCACTCTGCCCTATTCTGCGCCACTTCACTCCAATTAGTTACATAGAAGGAATTGTACCTACAACTAGTTAGCCGAAAACGCTAGGCGATGGCCGATATAAGTAGAGTGAAGCAAACATCTTTTACGATGTATTTACCGTCATAACACGAATGAGATTGATGTAAATGTGTTAAAATAGCCTAGAAAGTTATATTCCGTTCTGGGCTATTATATTAGTGTTCAGAGGGCCTACGGCGAACCACGTTCCACGTGTTGCCTCTCCTGTCGCACTTGTAAATTCGTACGTCAGTGTGACAGGGAGGCAACACGTCGAACGTAAAGTCTATTCCAATAGAACTTGCAAACTATGTAAACAAACAACGCAATTTTGATTTATCACTATTTCTCTTTGAATTTTCACACCACCTCATCAAATACCATTGAAACCATACACATATACACTATTGAAACGATCCGTTCCGTAAAATACATAAATATGTAACTGTATCTTGGATATTTAATTAAAAGTTTAAAATGGTTTCATAAGTTAGGTTATTAGGACCTGATGGAATGGCGGTTTTGTTTCTTTTAAATTCTACAATTGTCTATGATGGGTAGTGTTGTGACTAAAGTTTGTAATATAAACCCGCTACACACTACCCAACCCACGCTCTGTACAGTCAGCAGCAGATATACGTGAGCGGGCAAGGTGTCCAAGAAAACATATACACTTCAATCGTCACAAAAATAAGGACATCTAAGATGTCATTTTCACGTAGGCTTTCAGTTCGTCACAAATACCTTAACTTCTGAGTTTTTCTTTAACACATACACCCTTATTTAATCACAATGACAATAACGGTTAAAAAGTCAGTGGTAACTAAGCACTCAAATTCAAGCTGCTGTCATTAATACCTACACGCACTGCCAATCACGTACGTCAGCAGCCAGGGTGCCACCAGTTGCTAAGCAGTTGTTATTTCAATGGTAACTAAGCATCAACATTTTATCTGTTTAACTTTAAAATAAATACTGTAGCACTACGAATTGACACCTCCTTTCTTAAAGAAGTATTTTATCGTTAAGTGTCAAACTTAGACAATAAATAAGTAGGTTCTACTAGAATGATCGGTTTTTTTTATTTTAACTGTCATATGCGGCTGTTCTTCCAAACCGTACATCATATTATATACCTATGTTAATATATTTATTTAGCCCACTTATTGTAGTAAAATATATACAGGATGGCCCATTTAGATCGGCCAGTATGGGAAAATCTGATACTATATAAGATATACACCGATCTCTTTTTAGGAATCATGTCATCGGTTTTAGTAACACGAAAAACTACATTCATACATTTAAAAAAATGTGTACTCAGCTCGGGAATCAAACCCCGAACGTTTTGAAAAATAAAACTAAGACTATTTCTATTTAGATATCGATTGTGTAGGTCTTAAGCAATAAATGTTACTATGAAACATGATGTCTGAAATTAATAAAATGCATTGTTTCCATATCCTTTAATTTAATTTAGTCAGTTTTCGAAGAGACCAGCATTTTTAGGGTTCCGTATCCAAAGGGTAAAATGGGACCCTATTACTAAGACTCTGCTGTCCGTCCGTCCGTCCGTCTGTCACCAGGCTGTATCTCACGAACCGTGATAGCTAGACGGTTGAAATGTTCACAAATGATGTATTTCTGTTGCCGCTATAACAAGAAATACTAAAAACAGAATAAAATAAAGATTTAAGTGGGGCTCCCATACAACACACGTGATTTTTGACCGAAGTTAAGCAACGTCGGGCGGGGACAGTACTTGGACTATATCGTTGTTTTTGCCTTTTTTTGCATTATGGTACGGAACCCTTCGTGCGCGAGTCCGACTCGCACTTGCCCGGTTTTTATTTTTAATACTTACATTTTGCATATTTTTTTTTAATGTATGAATGCAGTTTTTCTTGTTACTAAAATCGATGGCATGGTTCCTAACATGAGATTGGTGTATGTCTTATAGTTTTAGATTTTCCCATACTGACCGATCTAAATTGGCTACCCTGTATGTACTAAAATACGATGCCCCGAATCGATCAAAGAACGAAGGAGAAAATAATTGAATTGAAACGTAACACGTTCACCGTCTCAATCTGACATGTAAACTTTATGGCTTTGTAATAGAGGCTAGCCGTGGCCATACGTGACGAACACGGGCAGTAAAGGTGTTAAACATAATCCAACCTAGCAGTAAATATCAAATGGCATTCCGCACAGGAGTAATCTAAGTAAACCCCACTGCGGGTTCAAACCTACAACGTCCTGATAGAAAGTCGTACATACGCTACATGTGACATTACGAGTATCTTCAAAAATTATATAAACTAATGCGAAATTAACATAAAACCAGAAGACACAAATTAATAATAGAAATGAAACCCAAAAAAAAAAAGCTGTAATCTCTAGGTGCGTACGACTGAGATTTGAACCCGCGGTCTCTGCTTTGAAAAGCAAATGCCTGTTACTGAGACCACAACGTGCATTGACAATTGGCTCTAAATTTGGCTTCAGTTAGCTTTTGCTATGTGTCATTCGTCTTGACGATTCTGTTAAAAGAAATAGTTTGCAGTAAGTTGACCGAGAGGCTCCTGTCAAATGGTTGAAGGGTAAAACGTGAGATAGATGTATGTGATGACAAGACTGTACTGCTTTCGATGATTGTCAAAACGCTTTACCTGAAATTAGCATGGCTATCTTTCATTCAATATTCGACCATACTTGTATGCTTTAAAGTCTATTTTTCCATATTGTTCAGATATATTTGACACTTTGACCGCTTAGATACCATTGGTTTTTTGACAGCTAAGGTATCAATGACTTGTTGTAAGTGTAGAAATTAATGAATAGCGACTGTTAACATATTTGTGACACGTTGAGCGCTCACAAGTAAATACTACCATGACAGTCAACAACTTTTTGACAGTTTAAACGTTTACCTCTCTTTGAGCACCTGGAGTGTATAGCGACTTCTGCTGCTGACTGTACCTACCGCCACGGTTATAAAATACATCAATACATGATTCTTAAGTACTAATTTGTCTCCTGATCGTGATTATACAAATTAAAAATAAGTAACTACTTGTTTTTTACTTTTGGTATTTTATTATTCGATATGGTTTGACATTAGTAAAGTAGTATGTAGGAGTCCTGCCCATCACTAGTAAATTGATCATTCAGAGACAATTTCAATATGGCGGCTTGTTTACATAGTTAGCAAGTTCTATTGAAATAGACTTTAGGACTTAGCAGACAGCAAATGACGTACTATTTTGCGAAATTTAACAATTCCCTTGTCGAAACACGCCTACTTAAGTTAAATAGAGCTGAAGGTGATACAAAGGAGAGACTAATAAAAGATTAAAATATCGCGACTTTTAAAGCCTGACCAGGAATATAATTATGATCACGCGCCATGTTGCGGAATTTCACTGGAACTAATGTTTTCATTAACTTTGATATAACCTCAGGACAGGCTGTCAAAAACGTAACCATATATTCACAATCTTCCAATCATTTCAATACGCAGCATTTTAGCCCTTAAAAGGAACATGGCCTTTATTTACAATTAACGTAGTAGTCTGGTTCAATAGTTGATACTAAATGTAGTATCAATCGATTGTCTTTCTAATTAATTATATCCACATCCACAATTGAACAGATGTTTCAAAGAAGGTCATTATAACATTACTCGCAATAAGCACTACTTATTAAGAAGTGTGTAATGTTACTTAAGAAGGGTATTACGCAAAATGTTAGTATTATGTAACAACAAAGAGTATTATTCGGTATTACAGAAAACAGGAAGCTTTTTCCTACAACGCCGGATCACTTCTGCGAGTTCTGGGTATCCGAGTCGTTTCCGCCCACGCCGTTAACATATACCCGATCCATTTATTCGGTAGATTAAATTATGTATCCCGACCGTACAAATGCATTTAAGAGCTAGCAGTATTTTTTAAAGCTTTTACAGTACATATGGTCCTACTTTCCCGCACAAGTGCGGGAAACAGCACTTGCCGTGCGTATGTCAAATGTTTAAAGGGCCATATGTACTGGAAACCTTCCTATACACGTGCGAATAAGTTATTCGCAACTCTTCGAATTTCCTCTTTTCGGCACTTGTATCGGCAGTTGTTGTATCGTAAATAACTATTATGTGAGTGGACCTAGAAATGGACATTGCAAGGCAACACCTGCTTCCTAGTTAACGAGTGATGGGTTGTGGGTTATCAACGTGAAAGAGCATTCATTATACCTATTACACTTTTTACGCCGTCCAATTGAAAGAGACAGCCACTGTTATTATCACGCTATCACTTTAATAATTGCGACCATTATATGCCTGCAGATCTTTCTAAAACGCGAGAATGTGATGCTAAGTAATCATTCTTTTTAATTACGAATGAGTAGATTATGTTTCAGTGCCTCAGGAAATATCTATAAACTTACGACAAAGTTACTCTGCCGAAGGTGCGTGCGTGTGCTTAATTGAAGAGTATTTTTTTATAAGCCTAAGATAATAGACAAGTTTTGATTAGGTATACAAGCCAACGCGTACGCGTAGGTATCAACGTAAGCTGAACGACCACCGCTGCTATTTTTGAAGAGTACATTATTGTACACATTTACCGGTAAATGTTACAGATGTAATACCGATCGATAACTCGTGTGGGCGATAAGTTAAGCCCGCGTAACCGACCAGGGCGATCCACAGTGTTTCGTCTAGAACAAGCTAGGTGGACAAAAGTCGTTATCAAATTATCTCTAATGAGTCATTAGATATGATAAACAACATGTTGAAACCCCCAAACCCATTAATAGATTATGTCTAACTTTCTAATTTTATGAGCCATAGGGTGCAGAAGTCAGCTAATGAGGTAAGTACAATTGCACAATTTAATCAGTTGCAATTTTGTGATGCGTTCAACGACATCTCTTACAAGTAAAACGTTATTTTATGAAAAGGTTTGGTAATAGATCTTATAACTGAAGGTAAGCACTTTATATTTTTCATAAAAACATGTTCATATCAGTTGTAATAATGCTCGTATAGAGCAATAAATATGCACTTAAAAACGTGGTGAGATTTTCTTCATTTTAGAACTTTGATAGACTAGCAAATACTTGACACCGCTTGACACCGGTCTAGATTTTTGATATTATTTACTTGCATAATTCTATTTTATGATGGTGTATATTTCATTTTGCAGAAATTTGCAGAACATTTTTTTTTAATTTTTTTTGCAGAACACGTTTTCTCTATTTTAAGGAAGGGGTTTTTGAAGAATGGACAAATAAGGGGAAAAACTACGAAAATTTCCACCTTTATCAGTTTATATTGGTAAAATATGAGTTACGAGATTTCAAAGAAGAGTCTGAGAGACGGTTAAAAGATATTTTAACCAGTTATTCATCAAAGCTGAATACCAAGTGGAATAGTGCGTCAAGATTTAAAGAAGCAATTTATGAAAAAGTTTAAAAGTGGTATGGATGGCCAAAATATAGAATTACGAGTGTACATAACTAGACCAAGTGCATCAACGTCGTCTGAAAATGTTAATCCTGCAGGAAGACCCAAATTAAACTTCAAGAGTTCCCCTTTTAAAACGGAAAAAACGCTGAGTTAAAGATCTGGTACAATTACGTACCTATTTTTTAACTGCTGCCGAAATCCCGATTGATTCGTGATCGGCAGCAAATAGAACACGGCAAAAATGTTAAAAAATATTAGAGAAAGTCCACATAAGCCAACGTAGTCTTGTTCTTACGACAGCAGTAGGTACTTCAATGAATTCTAGGCAGCTAAGTGTTAATGAGGCATTAGCATATTATATTGAGTCAAAATCGACAAATACAAACTTACAAGCAGACTAAAATGTGGTCAATGAAGGCTGATTATCATAAATATTCATCATATCATTATTTGTCCAATGCAAAAGGTACAAGCGTGTTATATCCTTCAGAAGAACTTTAAAAAACTTACGCAAAACAAGGAAAACAATTATTATTCTGATATAATACATGAGTTAGAACAGATTATAAGTTATTAATAATTAACAGATTAATTATTAATAATAAGTTAAGTTTTAATTAATTTTCTATATTACATTTTTATTTTTTGTATATTTTAAAGTAAATACTATGAAAATAATGTATCTAATGAACTGTAAAATTTTGTTTATTATTGTGTTAATAATTTATTTGCAAAAAAATATATAATTAATTTAAATATATATTTTATTTTAATTTTTTTACTTTTTTTCATGGTATTTTAAAATTTTTAGTAAATTATATTTAATTAAGCAATACTAACCATAATACTACCCAAAAACACAAAAAAATAATTTTGTCCACCTAGCTTGTTCTAGACGAAACACTGTGCGATCCATTTGCAATTACATACGCATACGTGCTGTAGCTAGGTACAGCGAAAGCTAAATTAGCTTCGGCCGACCTTTACTATCGATCCGTCGCCAGACATGCGAGCCAGGTAGGGCTGTTCTAACAACAATGTTGCAAATATGTTACTGTGTTACACATAACAGATCAAGCCTGTTTTCCAGAGGGATAGACAGAGAATACAGATGTTCTTAATACGTCTTTAAGCCCTATTTTGATTACGTTATTTTATTACAGCTTCTATAATGTCCTTCATTGTTCATTTTTTTTTCATATGTGGTAAAGATATGACTGCTATATTTGGCATGATATCACAGTTTTCAATTCAATAGCATGAATCATTTGGTCAAATGCCCCAATATACACGTAAATATTTCCCTAAAGCCGGCCACTGGCTAACCGCCGGACGATATCGGCCTGTCAGTTAGAACAAAAACTTGACAGTTCCGAACAACTGACCGGCCGATCTCGTCCGGCGAACTGTTAGTCAGTGGTCGGCTTAAGGAAATGTTTACTTTTCTCAGACGAATAATCGGAACTGTTTTTCGTTTCAGTATTACTCAAGAAAGCGCGTGGCACGCGAATAAGGAAATAGTTGCGCAGGAAATGAAAATAGCATAGGTATCAGAATAAACGCTGCAGTGCGCTAAGGGATTTTTCAAACATGTTTTTGTTAAGGAACGCGGGTGCCTTTCTTTACACTGCTTTCAACTTTTCATCGATACCCCTTGAACAAGTCCTAAGTTTTATTGAGTAAAAAAAAATACATTGTTTATTACTAAATACAAATTTTAGTTCACCTTTCTCCAAAATATAGTAACTTAACCACCTACCAGTGGCGGCGCGTCCATAAAAGCCGATTCCCACCGGCTTGCCTGTTTTTGGACGTTTGAGTAAAGTTGTAAAGGAAATATGTAAGCCAAATTAGCCCCGGCTTGCCTATGGATATGTTTGACGCGCCGCCACTGCCGCCTACATAAGTTGTAAGTGACACCAGTGAGTGAATCTTTTAAAAACTTTCCTTAAGTGCCATTTTTACTTACCAATTATTGTGTAATAAGACTAAGGAAATAAATAAAAGGTGACGCAGTATTCCAACCTTGAAACTGCGCATGACGGCCTGACGGGCCGCGGTCAAAATTCTCCGTAATAAAAGTGGAGTCGACTTTCGCTCCCCGCAAGTTACGATGATCCTTGCACAAGGACAGTGTATCTACTTAATTAAACTGGCAAAGGATAGCCTGTAACTAGAATAAGTTCTGAGAAGATGCGGATAAAACTCCTTTTTGTTGATGAAGCAGATAACTTGGTTGGTACTTGGTAGGGGACCGGTTTGGTTAATTTTGCGTTGTTTTTGTAATCGAAAAACATTTCTACCTACTTAAAGCGAAGTAGTTTATGTACACTGTCAGTAATTATAATTAGAACGCATGGCTTTTCAAAGCTTCTTGGTTTGATAAGTAGAAAAAACGGTTTTTTAGCATATTATTTTCCTCTATGTACTACCTTAACAAAGATTTAAAATTATCACCCCTAAAATAAAGTAGAATATGTAAAGTGAGAATTATCCCACTATGTATATGCGAATGGCTACTTTCCTATAAAATGCATATATTGCATATGTTTATATGTTATTACCTACTATGAGTATGAGCACTAGACTTAAGCTAAGTTTGTGCAGCGCTGCAGACGCGATCGATACAGCTATAAATCTGGGTAACGGGTACTCGTTCTGTTGTGCGACGGAGAAATTATTATTGGGCGATTGAATCTGTGGGTTCTGGATTGAATGTCAAAGTTTGGATTGTAGGTTTGCACTGAAAGTGGCTGAAGGTTTAAATTATTGGGAAACTTACCTACCTTTCAGGCTTTGAAATGTATATGAATTGTATATGAAAAACGCGCGCGGGGCCATTTAATTAAATGTTGGTAAGGATTATCAAAATTTGCAAGAAATGCCTACCTAACATTTAACATTAGAGACTCTCAGCTAAGAACTTAAAATATGGTAATTCAAACAAATTAATACAGTACCCACAAGATGGACAGACGATCTTGTTAAGGTCGCCGGAAGACGCTGGATGCGGGTCGCTTCCAACCGGCACGTATGGAGGTCCAAGGGGGAGGCCTATGTTCAGCAGTGGACGTCTTATGGCTGAGATGATGATGATGATGATGATGATGAATACAGTACAATTTCTTTTCGACACTTAAGTACAGTACATGAGAATTTTTTGAAAGAAAAATATTCAACAAATTATTGAACCAAATCATTCTTGTATACAAATGTTGTGTACTCAAAACCATTACAAGCTGTAACAATTATAACGAATCGACTGTAATGGCATTAGTCATTGTTTATTAGAGTTACACATACACACGGCCACTACGGCCAGTGTCCTAAATATCAATTGGCTGGGCGGAGACCAACTAAAAGGGTAACTGGCCTTGAGGCTTGACCTGAAGCGCAGAATGAGACGTAGATCTAGATATGTTGCGATCAATGAGATAATATTTATAAATAAAGATAGAGGCCAAATCAAACATACATTTGGTCAAATCAAAACGATATCTAAATTATATCAGTCGCCCGTGCATTTTGCTCGTACTTGTTCATCTATGACTCTATGTATTCGCGCAAGCAAGACGCACGAGCGACTGGATATCATTTTGATGTCACAATGTACGTTCGAATTGGTCTCATAGAAACGAATTGGCCGACGCCTGCACAACGACAGATGTTCGCGGGAAACCCCTACTGAAATATTAACGCTGCGTTTCTAGGTATAATGTGTTTGAATATACCGCGTGACGTATCTAAAGGCTCCTCTTCACGTTGGGCCAACGCCAACGAGGGACGCAGCCATGCGGTAGAATGAGATAGCAATATCACTTGCTCCCTCTAACGCATAAATGCGTCCCTCGTTGGCGTTGGCGTTGGCCCAACGTGAAGAGGAGCCATAAAACTGCGCCAGGCAATTGGAAAATGCTCTAAATCAGCGGTCGGCAACAGGCGGCCCGCTAGCCTCTTGTCTATTTTGTATGTAATACAGTGAAACCTGGTTAATTGGCACCTGGATAAATGGAAAACCTCAATAATTGCAACCAAAAGTCCGGTCCCGGTCCCTTGAGACCAAAAGGCCTCTATAATTGAAATTTTGGAACCTCTATAATTGCAATTTAGATTTTAGTGCTTTTCGTAATTTTGCCTCTATAATTGACCACATCGCAACTTAAGACCTCTATAATTGACACTGTGCTAAAAAAATCCGTTATTTTTGCTCTTGTTTTTACCTCTATTATTGAAACGAGTCTTACTTATTACCTCTGTAATTGAAATAATGTAGTTGTAGACAGCAGAAACAATATTTTAATAGCAATGATCATTTTATTTATATCTCCATCCAGAATTCAATTTATTTATTGGGTATCTATCACAGCCTGTAGTAGGTGAAATAGTTTTGATCAATAAAAAACAAAGTAGGTATGCTTTTTACATTCTAATAAAACTTTAAACTTTCTTTTACAATTCAAGGGAATTTTTTAAACCCAAATGATAAGAAAATAAAGTGGTAATTAATGTAGTGTAAAAGTGCAAGTATAGACAGAAGCAATATATAGACCAGAAACCCAGAACGTAAGCGTGTAAATCTACTTTAAATGGTTATTTGCACCTCCATAAAAGAAATTTGTCAGAACGCAACCTCTATTAATGAAAACCTCTATAATTGACACAACGATTTTTTGAACCTCGTTAATTGACGCGACCTGCTTAAATGAAAAACCTGGTTAATTGAAATAAAATGGCCGGTCCCTTGAGATTGCAATTATCCAGGTTCCACTGTATTGACAAACGACAATGTCTGCTAAAGTCACAAATATTACCAAAGCGCGGCCCGCGTCAATTTCGTTAACTACTATGTGGCCCTTGGCTGTCTATAGCCAAGTATAGTAAGTATAGTGTGTAGTGTGTTGGTTGGTTGGCTGTGTATAGGTTGCCGACCGCTGGTCTAAATAAAAAACCGGGCAAGTGCGAGTCGGACTCGCGCACGAAGGGTTCCGTACCATAAACCAAAAAAAAAACGGAAAAAAATGCAAAAAGAAAACGGTCACCCATCCAAGTACTGACCACGCCCGACGTTGCTTAACTTTGGTCAAAAATCACATTTGCTGTATAGGAGCCCCACTTAAATCTTTATTTTATTTTGTTTTTAGTATTTGTTGTTATAGCGGCAACAGAAATACATCTGTGAAAATTTCAACTGTCTAGCTATCACGGTTCGTGAGATGTAGCCTGGTGACAGACAGACGGACAGACGGACGGACGGACAGCGAAGTCTTAGTAATAGGGTCCCGCTTTTTACCCTTTGGGTACGGAACCCTAAAAATATTGTAGATTGCCATTTCTATCATTTACCTATTGCTTACTTTCCTTAAAACCTATATTTATTTATTTATTTATTTATTAGTCAAATAAGTAACACAGCATTACAGTAAAACCAAGGCACTGTGAAACTACAAAATAAAATACAATAAGTACAAAGAAACAAATAAAAACCAAAGACAAATTAAAAATATATATTATATCAGCTATTTTATGCCACTGACAAGAAAGATGCGTACGCGCATCCTTTCGTCACTACTCCGGCATAAGTCATGCCATTCAGTTATCCGATGCGTCACAACGCGCGGCCGCCGACCATGGCCATATATGACGTCGCAGGGTAAACAAAAAAGGGACGCGGGGATTGCAATGCTTTAAGGCTTATTTATCTCAAAAGGACTCCTTGACTCGGACCAGAATGTAATCGAATAACAGGTAATGTCATCGTGCAATAGTTGATGCTTTTGGTGTGCTGTGTAAAACTATGACAAAATTGAATAAATATTAGCTTACTTAGGAGTCTGATTATCCGTCGTAGGAGTATAATAAATAATCTATCCGTACAGGTAAGTTTTTTAACGAAGTTATAGGTATACAAAGTTTGAATTAGTTATAGGTTTGTGGATGGGAATTATAACATGGTACCTAATGTTATTTCGCTACACGAAAACAAAGGACCGAATATAGTTTCTTTACATAACATGGCATGATTGTTATATTTTCTAGACTTACAAAACATACCAGTTTATTAATAGCCGGTACGTGCTAAATTGCACTACACCACAAAATTAACAATAAACGCCTTGTGGCTCGTGGGTTTATTATCGACCTTTAGTTATGTACTGAACCTACCTAAAGTAATACATACATGCGGCAATGCGTAGCTCTGCCACTCACCTAATCATACTAAAAATCCATTATCATTACCGTGTGTTAGAAATTTCCTATTATTTGTTCATTTCATAGGTTATGTTGGCGACTGGCTGGCGTGCGACCTCTTCTATCTTTAATTTTTATACTTTTGATTCGAATTCCATGTGACAGTCAGTCTGCCTTTGACACCGTTAAATTTTGTGCTGTATTTTCGTATTGATAATATTATTAAAGTAATTAACCTGTACTAAGTGTTTCCATCATCTCATCCCATTATACAGTATACCCGTTATAGCTATCAGGTATTACATATATCCTGAACTGTATTTTTTTGACTTGCAAGCTATATTTCCAAATACAACATAAATTCGACCATAAGTATTCCGTGTCTTTAATTTCTGGTCCATCAAGTATCATTTATAGTTCATGTCCCAAGTATTCCCTTTGTCCAACAGCCGTTTTGTAAAGAAAGTAACAAAGCATCGCATGGCTTGTGTTCTTCGAAGCGAGGGCGGGACCAAACTGTTTCCTGGATGTTCGTGAAGCGAAGTCGGGAGTTTGTTTAGTAAGTAAATTAATTAGGTTATTCTGAACTGAACACTTATTTGGTGCCTTACTGGGAGACCGAGCTTCGCTCGGAAAACATATAAAAACTCAAAAATGCGCGTTTTCCCAGAGACAGGAGCTAGCTAGATCGATTTTTTGCCCCCTAAAAACTCCATATAGCGAGCCGTTTCCGAGAGTCCCGAAATATAGGTATAAATAAATAAATATACAAGAATTGCTCGTTTAGCAAGGTATTACATATGTTAATTATTTTTATACATAGACAGTTAATTATTTAATTATATTAATTACTCCGGTTTAATTCAAGTTGGTAGGTTTTCGGAGAGTTTTCCTTAGGTTTTCAATGCCCTCCGTTTACAATGAGAAATTTTCTCGATGACGCCGAAAGTTCTCGGGAATAGGCCAACTCAACTAGCAACACTTTTAAATTCTATTAAATGCTTTAATTTATTTAAACAAACACCTTAGCCTACTGGTTTACAATAATCATATATGACGTTTAGATAAAAAAACCGGGCAAGTGCGAGTCGGACTCGCGCACGAAGGGTTCCGTACCATAAAGCAAAAAAAAAAACGGGAAAAAATGCAAAAAGAAAACGGTCACCCATCCAAGTACTGACCACGCCCGACGTTGCTTAACTTTGGTCAAAAATCACGTTTGCTGTATGGGAGCCCCACTTAAATCTTTATTGTATTCTGTTTTTAGTATTTGTTGTTATAGCGGCAACAGAAATACATCATCTGTGAAAATTTCAACTGTCTAGCTATCACGGTTCGTGAGATACAGCCTGGTGACAGACAGACGGACGGACGGACGGACGGACGGACGGACAGCGAAGTCTTAGTAGTAGGGTCCCGTTTTACCCTTTGGGTACGGAACCCTAACAACCTTTGAAATGTATACGAGAAATGATAATACGACAACTAGATCTTCTTGGTTATACAAGGACGGCCAAGGTTCACCTTAACGACCTATATTATATCACATTAGTAAGACATTTTTTTTGCTAACTGTATTTTTATTGCAAATCATGGCAGCTACAAGCGATACGTGGAAAGCAAAACGAATCAAATTACTTGCGTTAATGCAGTCGGTGACTTGCATAATTTGACCCAACTTACTGACAGATTCAATAAAAGAGTGAAAAAATTAAAGCCAGCTGTACACTGTATACTATAGAGGGTGTTTTATTTTAAGTGTTTTCAACAAAATATTTCTCAAATACGACTATTATGAATTTCTCCTGTATCGCGGATCGACTCAGTTTATTATACTTAAGATACGATTTTTTTTGAAGTGAAAACTTCTTTAGCGGCGCTGAGCACTTTTTGAGGTGGGGAAAAAAATATAAACTCGATTCAGCGTAACGCGTAACGTAACGCTGACGTCATGTGTCACGGACAATGTTATTCACCAAAGAACTTTAGTCATAACGTATCATAATCAGGTCAATTATTTAAAACTGGACTTTTATATTATGCAATAAAGCTCAATGTTCTAATATTGTAAGGGCTGAAATACGAGGATCTCACAGTTACATTCTAACTTTATATCACTCAAATATAATTCAATAAAGCTACATCTTGATGAAATCGCTAATAAAAGTGAACTCTAGTACTGGTGAATAAAACTCAAAACCAAATCATGACCAAATATATTTAGATGCGAGGTCTGCAAGGTAACTTTACAATTTTTATTCGAATATTAAACAATTAACGCTACAAATTTAAGCTCACTGGCCAGCAATATCGAAACTAAAGTTTTTCAATAGAAAGGAGGATGGGTCAATTATACATAGTGCTGCAGACATTTTGGACTAGTCATTGAGTTTTCACTTCTATCGGCACTCCCGGAGTGCAACCCGTTGTTTTTTTTCATATACCTAATAGGTATATCCGGGAGACCGAGCTTTGCTCGGAAAACATATAAAAACTCAAAAATGCCCGTTTTCCCAGAGATAAGACCTAGGTAGTAGGTAGATCGATTTTTCGCCCCCGAAAACCCCCATATAGCAAATTTCATCCAAATCGTTAGAACTGTTTCCGAGATTCCTATACATAAACAAATAAATAAATAAACAAGATTTGCTCGTTTAACAATGATAATACGATAATGACAATATTTTTTCATTATATATAATAAAAAAATAGGAAGAACATTTACATAGTTTGTCAAATTAAAAGGCAAACTTTAAAAAATAACTACTCTGTATCCAGCCCGCGTTCTATTTTTATTGCCAAAAGGACATAACTGATACTGTTTCTGCATTTAAATAAGCCTTTACATGTTCTGTTTATTATTATAGTCTGTATTGACTCACAGCTAAAACCCATTACGCATACAATTATCCAACTCGTGGGTCAATCAATGCAATCCAGTGCAATCTATCTAGCCTGAGCTATTTTAATAAGTTTAATAAATAAAGATAAGAGATGACGCCGCCTTCTACCGCGAAAAAGAAAAATTGATATTTCTACATCAGCCTCTCTATCGCTCGAATATGCAAGAGCGATAGTGGCAGATAAAGAAATTCGCGGTAGGTCCTCCGGCTCCATAATATAAAACTTCGTATGCTATATTACCATTTTTTTTCTTCAACTATAAGTCTACCTTACCGAAATCATGATCAAAATACATATGTTGATTTGGTTCATATGTATATAACTTATAACAATAAATGGGTATTTTACGTATTACTGGTTAAAATTTAAATATTTATCAAAATTTAATTATTTATATACAGGGTGGAAAGGCACGACGATCCTTTCCGCAAAAGGGGGATTGTTTAGCCTAAGCTCTATATTTTCTCCATAGAAACTATGTTAATATGGGAAACCGTTTCTAAATTATGGCCTTTTAAACATCCATGCAAAAAACTACTTTGTTCTAACCCTAACAGGTGACAGGGTCAATGAACTTACTTGTAAACAATCAGTATACTACAGGAAATTATGCTAATTTGTTGCTCTGTAACGATTCTTAGGTCTGCTTACAACACGGTAAGAATCGTTGCAGGATTTTCGCTTTCTTAGTGGTTCCACTTCTTCAATACTTGAATGAAGTAGTTATGTTATTCCTTAATATTAATAATACTAACCACAACATTGTTTACAAAGACAGTTCAAATTGTGACATTGACAACCACTTAAAAGTACGCAATCGTCTTATAAATATCTCTGGTTTCCCTGACTGATAAAAAGGTTTTAGTTTCTTAACAGGTTTCACAAAATTATTTTCGAATTATTGGAAACTATCTAAAATAATAAAAAAATACAAGTATGTTGTGTTTGATGCACTAAATGAACTTGCAAAAATGAAATACTAAGAATAAATCAAGAATAAATACTTCTTAAATACCTAACTAACAAACCTTCTTGCGTGGTAGGAAATAGGTAGACAAGACGACTGATGTTTGAAATTAAATTGTCATTGAACTTTACTTATCTAATGTCATATTCTTCAAATAAAAATGCCGTTGTTAGTTGCTCGTGGTTATTTAAATTTGTGGAGGTGTGTAAAAGATATGGTGTACCAAACGGAATGCGAAACTGCGGACGAAATGAGACATTAAAGGCTAATTGCTGCTTTTGATAATCTGCGGAGGAAAAATGACGAAGAGCATACATTATAACATGGGCAATGTACGCGGGCTCGGGTGCGGGCTGCGGCGTACATTATAAGACACGGAGGTACATTTGAACACCGTATGTGAAGAGAAGATAAGTGTTAAATATTGGCAAAAAGTAATTATCTAAGAAAGTAATAAAATTGTTTGTAATATTTTTGCATTCATTTGATTTATTTGTCATTTATGCGTCATTCATACATCATTGCGATTCTGTCAACGATCGGAAAAAAGCGTAAAGTCCCGAGCTTTCCCGACGGAGATCCTTAATCTAGCCGTCATGTGCACATGCTATAGGGTTATCACCACAGATAAAAAGTAGATAATTTGGTATTTTTATTTTTTACTCAATTAACGATTCTTACCATTACCAATCTGCTCTGTATCACTTAAACGACCTAATACTTCCGGGAAGGATCGTCGTGCCTTTCCACCCTGTATATAAAATTCAGGTTGCTCTGGCTCTTACACTACACTATCCTAGTGTAGTGTAAGAGCCAGAGCAACCTGAATTTTATATTTCTCAGCCAATATACCTACATAAGGTTTACTCGGATAATTCCGAATGTCGAAATTGTCGAAAACTGTCGGATAATTCCGAAAAGAGACTTTTATTATAATGGAATTCAGGCTGATTTTCATCTGAATTTCGGAATTATCCGACATTCGGTATTACCCGAATACACCTTATTGTCAACTGTAGGTATATATTATTTAGGGATTTTGTTTGCTTAATAACCCTGTAATCGACTTCATGTACCTACCTAAAATACATTTTTGAGGTTTTTTCAAGTTTAATAAACGCCGTACCTACTCTTAGTTTATTTTGCGTTGCAGTCCGAATTATGTATTCAGTTTTTATGGCAAGGTCAATTTTCATGCACACCGCAAAAGGAATCGCCCTCAACCGGTCGGCAGGACAATACATCAATTTGCATGAATTAAATATGTGTATGTATCACCTATATGCTAATTGTAACGTATTGTTAGACATTAGTCTTTAGATATATGTAATAAGCGCCGGCATGTGTCAATGAAGTATTGTTCTATTAATCTTATTACCTATATATCAAATTAATTATTAGTATCTTGATTTATTAATTAGATATTGAGTAGGGGAGGTTTCTTAAGAAGTTAAGACGATCTGGTAGCTGTACTCACTAGCCAATTTAAAAAAAACAACGCTGTATACTTATAACTTACAGTCTTATTAAAATATTAAATTTTCACTCCAACAGTGAAAACGGTCTACCTCAGAATAATATAATTGGTAAGATCAAAACCATCGTAATGTTTCTAAATACATGTTCTGATAGTTATGCAAACAGTGTTTTATCCTTAGCGATAAAGATAAATGACAAATGACATAATCACGACAATCATTCTGCTTCTGATACACGGGTCACCGGTATTATTTTCAATCTATCGATACGCGGTACAGACCACGAACGTTCGCCGGAACCGACCCTTCGAAGAAACCGGCGTCAATCGTCAATTGTCGATAAACAGTCGTTCATTTGTTTGAGTATTTGTTAGCAATAGGCTTTATAAGGCGTGGAAATAAACACTCGCCCAGACCTAAGCTTGACAGTCTTGCCCAAAACAAGATTCAATCACAATTTCTCTATACACTATTTACGTACGTGTCTACAAAAATATTCCGAAGAAACCGAAAAAAAAACACGGTAAGTACCTAGTACCTAGTTTCTGTCATGTCGAACATGCAAAAATAACATCAACTATTCTCTATAAACTATAAAATAAACGCCAAGTAAGTACTCGTATAACGTTAACGACCATTCCAGGAAAAAGCTTTTCTGTAAAAAATAATCTCTTCTCCGAATAAGGATAGCGAGGTTAGTATTCGAAATTTTAAACAGCTCAATTAAAACAAATGAATGTCGAATCTCATGTTGTTACCTTGTATGACGAATGTCGGGCGCCATATTAGGAGAGTCGAAATTCGAATTGAAACAATAGTTTCGCACGAGCGACGGTTTACAAAATGAGCCTATTTATAATTCCAATCGTATGGTTATCAAAATAAAGTTCAGTTTTGATCGGAGGTTTTCTTCAAGTTACAGTTTTGGTTACGTTTATGGATTGCACAAAAACGGGTGGCGCTTGTCGCTTGCGATGCTAAAGTGGTAACTCTAAAACGCGTAAAGAATACATGTGTTGCTTAACTTCAAATTCAGGTAAATCCATTCGACCCTCGCAGTAAATATCTACCCTATTACCTTTTTATTTGTTCCGGATATTCTTAATACCAAACTCGTATTATCTGACAGATGGATTTACCAGAGTTTGGAGTTAAGCGACTTACATACAACCATGCAAGTCATACAACCCTATCTTTGCCGTACAAACGAGCAAAATACATAAGTATAATATAGCATATGTGCTACGTCGCTGAGTAAGCTGTTAGGAATAACCGATTAAGAATTTGGCAGGTTACATATTAGACGGAGGGCTAGCTATTTCTATTGCAAAGCTTTTTATATTTCCATAACTAGCTCTTAGACCATGTTATTACTTAGGGCTCCTGGTCAAGGCATATAGATGTATGTTATGTAGGTACAGGTACTTTAAGTTATTATAATCGGCATCGTATTACAAAGCCACTTCCGTGTCCGATGACACGATAAACGTTTTCAAGAAGGTTCAAAACACTTTGGCACTAGGAAAATACGAAGGCAATAATTATAGGTTATGTTAGTATAATAGTGGGCTCACGTTACTGAGAAGAGAATCTATGAGAGGTTCTACGTATCGTGAAGAAATGAAAATCAAATAGCTGTTACACAGAAAATGGGTAATTTACTAAATTGTTAAGGTTAATGATGAGTAATGGTTAATGGTGCTGCTAATTAGTTGAATTAGTAGAAAGATTGCGCAGGTGTTACTTTAACGAGTTAGATATATTAATGGAGTAATTAATTAAAACCAAATCAAAGATCGCCAAGCGTGGTGTCGCCTAAATGCGAAAGCTTAATAAATGGAAAGTTTCAACTACTTTTAACTAATCGTAATTATTTATTTGTAACTACTTTACAAATTAAAACATCATATTTATGAAATGAGACTATTTCAGATTATATAAATATAGAATAACTATCACATTAATTGATGACATTAAAATCACAATATTTCTTGAAAGGTAATAATATAAATTTCGGAAATAACAATTTAACGATGAAATAAACGTATTTCATGATTCAACTATGGACAACATGGACATAATCAGATTGTTTTGATGCCTAGGGCTAAAAGGCCTGGCTTCAGCCGCGAATGCTAAAGATATCACCTTATCAGGGTCGGTCACAGGACCTGATCACCGTTTCATCTTATGCTATCATATGATAGAAAATACATTTTCAGTGAAGGAATACATCGACCGACTAATCCCAATAATCTCAATAGTTTCCCCTCTGGGTTCGAAGATCAGATGGCAGTCGCTTTCGTAAAAACCAGTGCCTACGCTACGTCAATTCTTGGGATAAGTTGACAAGCGGACTCCAAGCTCCCAGCATAAGCCATGGAAAAATGCCGGGATAACGCGAGGAAGATGATAGAAAATAAATACAACCGCTGTTTTGACAAACTAGAATCATTATTTTGGAAACATCATTATAAAAGAGGTAAAATTCAAGCGAATCCTCCGACAACCAGTTAGCTTGTTTCAGCCTACCTACAGAACGAAAGAATGAATGCTAAGAGGCTCTGTTTGCGAAGTAGAGTATATGTTTACAAACCCCCGGCTTCCCCGTACTCGGCTAACTAGAAACATGCGTGAAAACAAAGTGTTGCTTGACTGCCTCTTGAAACGGTTTCGTTACAAGTACCTACATACTACAATCAAGATTAGGCCAAATAATTTTGTGGCTCTAGTGAAGTTGGCCCCCTTGCACAAGTGTTATAAGTAAGTAAGTAAACACATTATTGTGCGAAAAGAGGAATATTGGTTACATCATCTTATTTATACCCTTTTACTGGAATCAAAGAAGTAATACAGGGTATTATTATACCCTCGATTGCCACCGAGGGTTCCGTACAAATTTAATTCTACAAAATATTATAGTTTTCCGATTCTTCCTTGTACTTGTAGTATAAGACGATATTACTAGCGAAATTCCATAGTTCTAGCTATAGGTCAACGGAGAGTACCCTATAAATTTTTATTCCCTTTCGAGTATCGAAATATACGTTTTTTGCAGCATAAACGACCGTATCTCTTTCTACGCTACCTTAGAAGTTTGGTCTTTTCACAGCTTCAAGGACCTGAGTAGGTATATGCTTTTAATATCAACTCGATGCCTCCACGCGTTTCCGAGATTAAAGGCTCCGTCACACAGGCGCGTTTTGCGGGCGGCGCGGGAGCGGGGCGCGCCGGTTTTACATATAAAACGCTCACGCCCCGCCCGGAAAACGCGCATGTGTAACGGAACCTTTAGGGTCTTGGCAGACAGACGGACAACAATGTGAGACTATAAGGGTTTCGTATTTCTTTTTGAGGTACGGTACGGAACCCTACAAAAAAGTTCGCACTTTTTTCTAGAAATGATCAGAAAGGTCAGGATTATCATACGTTTAATTTTATGATAAGATACACATGGGATCGTCCAGAAATCATAACAAAAATAGGCCAATTATAATCACATGATTTCTGGACGACCCCCATATAGTGCACACATCACTCACTACTTGGTGACTTAATCTACTGCAAAAGAAAGTAGTATTTATTTCCATCCGTTGACCTTTAAATGTTATCGGGGCCCTACCTGATTTTTTATGAACAACAAGTCGCCATATGCGTCAGGTTTTTTGTTATGGTCAGTTATCTATTGGTTCAGCTGACTCGCTGCGAGTTGTTCTAGCCAAACATTCTTGTGGATTGACTTACAATTAGTTACGGAGAAAAGGACATTTTGTACAGATTAGACCTTAAGTAGTTTTTTTAACTTTCGGAGATGCATGCGGTCCGCCTGGTGGTAGGTAAGATGGCCCATGGAGGCTTTGATCTCTAGGGGTGTAACATACCCGTTGCCGACCCCTTAAAAATGTCTACACTCCTTTCTTGAACTAGTCCACTAACACCACTAGAATGGGGAGTTATATTCAGTCGAAACGATCGCACAGTTATTTTGTAAATCATAAGGGTTCTTCACAAGTTTATTTTTATGCAGAAGTTAGTTATGTGTTGAAAATCCGTGTTTATATTTTAAGTAGGTACTTCTTTGAGGGATAGGCCAGAAAATAAGGAAGAATTGAGTCAAATTCGATTGTAAACATTTTAGTAGGTACACAACAGACAAAAATCCCGACGCGCTATGAGATGAGACCGCCACAACTCTCAGATCTCTTAATTAAGCTAATGAAAAGGAATGCGTTTGTATAATAAAGTACAGTCAACGGTAAAAATATGGGTGTACAAATCATTTCAAAAATATGTCCCATAACTCTTATGTCAGTGAATTAAGAACTATGGGACATATTTTTGAGTAAGTTGTCTACACCCATATTTTTACCGTTGACTGTACCTACCGCAGTCACTCAATGTAATATTTTGTAAAGTAAGTAGGTTTTTTTTTTGATATTTTCATGCGAGTTGTTTTGCTACCGGCGTTTATTATTGCGCTATAGTCAGATTTCTCATCAACATGGCAGTATACCTAATTTTAAACCAATTTCCAAGGTTATAATGCTGTTATTAAAAAAATATATATACCTATGTACTTAAAACTACTCGGTGACAATGAACGGACTGCTCTGTGAACAGTTTATTTTCATCAAACCGACACGTTTTTTTAAGACGAAAGTAAAACCCATTATAAAGTAAACACTAAAAACCTGCCACAACTACAAAGCATCCTAGTAAACAAGTAAACAATCCACCGTATAGACGTCTCCGGAATCCTAATTGGTCGTGTTGTAGCTTCCTTGAAGTCCAGAGAGTTACGGCTGGCGGGCGCGGCATATTAATCAGGATAAACGAGGTATAAATCCTACTAAGTGCGGCTTAAGTCAGTGCCGTCCAGCGAAATGATATACATGGAAGTATTCTGTCCGCTCAATTATGACCCAACGCAAACTACCCCGCGATAGGCGGTACTTACAAACTGCTCGATTGGCAATCTCAGTACGCGACCGAGATGACAGTCAGTGACAAATGGCTAAATTGATTTATAAAAACAACGTTTTTGTAATAAAAATATATTCATGTGTCGTGAAGTGGTGCAGAAGTTATTTTAGTTCATACCAAGGACAATGGAATCACTTTTCACTTGTAGTAAACAGATAACTTCAGTAAAATTTGGAAAAAACATGAAGATTTGTTTTCAATACTACCGTGCTAAGCTAAAACGTAACAACTGCATACGACTTTCATAACAACATACGACTTTTTAAATTGCGAGGATAATAGGGATGGTGTTATGCCAAATGAAGTAGACTATTTTATTAACTTGTGTTTGGTTTAGGTATTTTCTATATAATTATAAATAAATTCCTTCTTACAGATTTGTATTTTCCTTTTTTATTTCATGAGATGGAGCTATAAAAAACTACCTAGTTCTTTCAAATTAATAATCAAATTTGGTATTGCCATTTTACATTACTTTCCATTCAGATTCCCACAAGATGCTATTCGCAGAGAACTATGGAAAAAAGCGTCCAATTAGAGAGACATGAAATTGAGTGGATGCCTGGCAAGATATCTAGAATGGTGTACTTTCGTTTGGGCCAAATACATTTCGCCAAATTTCACTTCCCAACAAACTTATCGCAATAATTTCATTTCCCAAAGAAACCTTTAGCAAAGTTACACTTCGCATATAATTTATTTGGTCAAATTATCATTCGGCATGATTTTACTTTGTCAAATGTTATTAGGACAAAAACTTATTTAGCAAACGTTTTTTATTGTCTAATATTATATTCCAAAAAGACATGCTGCGCCGACCCCAAGTGAATGGAACAAGGGCAAGAGAATGATGATTATATTACAATGAAGTATTTGAACAAATTAAATTATAATTATAATTATTTATTATTTTTCAGTTGATGATTATATTCCAAAAAGATGTTTGGTCAAAATTGTCACTTCGCAAATTTGACAAATAAGCATATCTATTTAAAGTAATTTTTGTTATGTTAATATAGGTACGTTAAATTCTACGTAATTTGGGTGGGTTGGGTTAGGTTTGAACTGCGATCCTCACAAAACGGAACCACTATCAGAAAAGTGGGTTAGGTTAGGTTAGAACTGTGACCCTCACAGAATCGAAATGCTATTAGAAAAGTGGGTTAGGTTAGAACTGCCGTCCATACAGAAACGAAATACTGTGTACTAGAAAAAGGTCATCGAAGTGGATTAATTAATTTAATAGAATAACGAGATGTAAAAAAAAATTGCATGTTATTTTAGACTAAAATGTGGTTTAAAAATTGGTAGTTATTTACAATTTTTGGGTTACAATTATTACTTTGGTGTTATTTGCTTTAATAGAATAGCAAGATGTAGCAAATTTGGTTATCATTTTATATTAAAATGGAGTTTTAATTTTAGTGATCATTTACTACATATTTTTGAGGAATGTTTTTTTTGACGTTACATTTTACTATGTACATATATGTAATGATCAGCTAAATACCAGACAAATAAATTCCGCAGCCTCCTATCTATTGGTACCTATGTAAATTGTATGCCGTGCAATATTTTGGGACATGTAAGTTATGCTTAATGATACATTTGACTAAATAATATTTGGTAAAATGAAACTTGTCCAAGTAATTATTTGCTAAACAATAACTTGCCAAAAAAGACTATTGCTAACTGAAAATATGCGATAAGTTGTTTTGCCGAACATTTTTTTGGGAAATGATAATTTGGGAAACATAGTTTGGGATGTGATACTTTGGGAAACGTTTTTGGGCCATTCGTTAGTAAACCATCTAGAATATGTTCTATTCATGAGATATAACCCGTGAGATAAACATACCCGGTCTCCTATATGTAGATACATTTTTCCTATCATGCTTTCACTGAATTAATTTAACAAATGCACACAGAAAAGAGCGGCAAATTTAGAAAATGTAAGCGCGCAAACGGCTGTGGTCCCATACAAAATTTTCATTTTGCACCTTTTTCTACTGACAAACTTGCTTGACCGGCTATATACATATAAAATATTCTGAACTGAAAGTGGGGATTTATTGTGACTCCGCCTGTTCAAATATTTTTGACCCGATTCTTGTACCCATGTAAATTTTGCAGACTGTATAGCCAGTCCGATTTCTAAGCTCAAGTTCGCCATACATTTACTGTGGCGTACTTGATCTTAGAAAAACGGACAGACTATACCTGAACGTGACTTCGCACTGCCATACAGATACATAATAAAATATACAAAATACTTATTATAGCGGAATACATTTATACAACAATGATATATATTTACTTATGTTGAGTTAGTCTGTCATGTCATAACAACATTTTAACTAGTTATTTTTAATCTGCATTAAATTATTATACGTGAATTATTTGACTGGTTCTTCAATGTATCGCATAAACCTATCCCTGTCCAAGTCATATTCTAATCAAATATGAACCGCGAACTCTAAGCGGCCAGTACGTACAGCAAGAAGGTTATTAGCGGATTAATGTCGCTGATTGGTAGTTATTGACATTATATGCATTTCATCTACACTTAGCTATGTACCATTAGAGTAATAAAGATGACTCTTATTTTGTTTACCAGCTTTGATTACAGGCTCTGTAAACGCGTCGTTCTATTTGAATGTAGGCGTAATTGTGTGTGTGTGCTAATTTGGCCCGAGAATTTGAACGGTAATGTTCCTAAAGGCGGTTTCCATACTAAATATATGCGTTCACTGGTGCCGTCAGTGGACAGTTGTAAAAGCTAAGCATTGGTTCAGTATATAAACCACTATAAATAAGGCCTTATTTATGGTCCGAGTTTTATTTTGATTTCGATTTTTTCCGTTTCATTTGGATAACTATGTATAGAGCCAAAGCTCGTTTGAAAAGCTCTTCATTGTGGGTGGAATAAATGCGAAATTCCAACTTGGGACAAAAATGTATGTAAAAAATTATAAATGTAAGTACCCGCATAATCTCATAAACTGTCAGTTTGCTCTATTTAATTTTGGATACGAGTTTAACCCACTTTGCGTCGTATCTAATGACATTACCGCGTTAGGGCTCTTACGAATGAATTTGCTTTATATTTTTATGAAATGCTTGTAACATGAAATATTTTTCTGTTAAATCAGACTACAACGCCTATGCGCTGAAGCGTTTTCGGTCTCAAATCAAATTCACACTATTACACTAAGTTCTGAGGCGATGTGGCTGATAGATAGTAAGAATAACTCCTGCTCGGCAAGGCACAAGATTATCAACAACTTTAATACCAGCACCAGCAAGACTGAGCTTCAATTACATACAAACGCCACGGACCTGGATGTCAAATTATACTTGAGACGAACTCCTAGTTCAAATGCTTTGAAAACAGGTGATGGATTTAAGGGTGCTGACCCAGTCGGTGGATTGATTTAAGCTCTCGTTGTCGTTCCTAGAAACATAGGTCATTGCTTGTCTTAGATGTGCCGCCGTATATAATATATCGTAGATTGCCGTTGCGATTGCTTCCATTTAGTCGCTAGAGCTTTATATAAGTTTAGTTAGTGGTATATATACTGACGCGTGGAGAGGCTACACATATGACAATAGTCGTGTATAGTCGAAGTAAAAACTATGTCACCACTGGTTCCAAATGGAAGATATACCAATGCCGAATTTACCTGGACGAATGTTAATATGTTATGAACATATGAGCGAATGCTATTGACGCCTACTTCGCTTATCGTCGAATATGCGTACACTTTTCCTTACAATACTACTCATAACAGAGATAACTATATCTCAACTGCAACTGTAGGGTAGTAGCTCTATTTTAAATGATAAAAAGGAACCAACCTTTTGCTAGGAGTCTCCTTCGGTGTCGGCGGCTCCATCGGCGGCGGCGGAGGAGGCGGCGGAGGCGGAGGCGGCAAGTCTCTCGCTCCCAACTCCACCGCCGGCAGATTCGGCACTGACACATCCGGCAGATCTTTTATATCCGGCAGATCTTTTATATCAGGCAGATCTTTTATGTCAGGCAGATCTTTCACATCCGGTAGATCTAGATTTGGTAAATCGGGATCTATTATTTCTTTAACGGGCGCCACAGGGGAGGTAACGGCGGAAGGTGCTATAGAGCCGTCTTGGGCTATGGAGAATTGGACATCGCCAGCTATGCCCGGTAGATCCGGTAGATCTGTTGGCATTTCCAGTTCAGGGACCTGTTTAAACAGAGTTGTGTGAGATCTGTAGGAAATTGATAAAAGGCCTTAAGGCTATTAATTAGTTTAGATTTTGAGCTGCCGATTTGGAATCCGCTGGTCTCCCTAATTTCAATCCCCATTAACGAGGTGTATTAAATGACCGGGTGTCATGAAAATTTACGGCTGTCAATAAAAAAAGGATGAATTGAACTTGTAGGAAACTGGCATTTTATATCGAGACAAAACAGTATTAGGTTACGTTTATTACTGGGTGAAAATGAATCTCCAAATTCTGCGTTGTTCTACGAACTCGCATTTAAGTAAATTTACCTGTGTCTCACTCATTTTTGCGAAACGAATTACTAATTTAAGTCAAGTTATTAAAACTTACCATCCCCATTCCGGGCGCGTACATGTATTCGTCGATTTCTCTCTTCAAGTGCTCTCTTTTCATGATAGAGGAAGGCGCTTCTTCCAACAAACTCCTATTTTCGGCACTGGCAACATTCGGCACGTAGGCTGGCGCCTTGGTTTTGCTCCCGAGGTAGGGGCTCTCATCTGTGTTGAAGACGAGTAACTCGCCGACGGTAGTTAACGTATCGACTACGGTTTTCAAATCGAAATCCGGTTTCGGTTCAGGGTTTTTAGGCTTGCCCACTTTGACGTGGAAGAAGTGGAGCCTTTCCTGAAATAAATATTGATATGTAGTTATCTGAATACATCGTTATAAAAGGGTCTATTGTTTTTATGATTGCAGTATAAGGGATTGTTGAATGAACTATTTAATATTGGGTAGCATGTATCTAATTAAGTAATTAGTGTAATTACTTATGAACGACCACCTTTAGCAAGCTACTGAATGAAATAGAATTTTTGACGCGCAAGTTTTGTAACTTACCTGTGCTTGTTTGTCATTGGCCATCCCCTGAGATTTCCTGCTCAGAGTAACCTTTTGAGGCTTATGCTTGTATCCGTTCAGGTCAAATATGGATTGGTAGTGTTCATGCGTGATTGACGCGGGATACTTGGCGCTCGAGAACACTTTGATCGCCGTCTGAATGCCCGTCAATTTCTCAACCTTAGCTTTTGACGATTCTACTCTCTGAGAAAGCTTCAACGCTTTTTCTTTATTCTGTTCTATTCTGAGATTCAGACGCGCGAACACATCTTCGACTATCCCGTTCAGATTGTCAAGGGTGTCTGCTATTTGCAGTATCGTCTCTTCTGTACTCAGATCGCACGGTATCAAATTAATTTTATATAAGCCCTCCATTTTAACTGAATAAGCCAACTAAGCTAATCTGAAACAATGGAAACCGATATCGTATTTATTCTGTTAATTAAAGTCGCATTTCTAAATGGTTTATATTTATGCAATCAAGCGATCGTTAATACCTAATATAATTAGGCGTTAATTAGCGTTAAATGTAAGATTGAATTTGTCCTTACCGACTATGTAATCTCCTTTTTAAAAATTCTAAAATAAATTAATAAGGCACGACAATTATCACTAAACAACACAACTAGATTTTTTAAACGGACAATGTTCAATAATCCTATAGCACATTCAATAATATCTACAGTTCGGTCACTCAGTCTATTAAATCAGTCACTACGTGCACTCAGTTTTTGGGAGTGGTCAAACTTGAATCAACGAGTATTGAATTAAAATTGTCAATGGAAGGGTCTTTGCTCCAGGAGAAGCGGCAATAGGCATCGGGACTCATGTCTGGATCGAGTAGAATAGGCGTGTCCGGAACTGGCGCGCGAGCCGCCATCATGTTGGTTAGGTGCTTGTTCAGCACGGCGTCTTCTGGGCTCACGTATCCACTCGCCGCCGGCTTTGGCTGCTCGCGGACCTTTAAGTTCGGCAGCGACTCTAAGCACTGCAGTTGAATATAGCTAGAATCTTCGCCTTTTTTAGGTGAAGGCAAGGGTAGTGTCGGCAAGCTCTCCGGACCGAAGAGTTTCGTCGGCGACGGGCCGAGTTTTGGCAAGTTCATTAGCCTAGCCTGGGGGTCGTCCGCGCGCACGTAGCCCGCGGGCGGCGGGCTCGACGGCAATAGACCCGTCGTGAAGATCGGCGGCGGCAGGCCCGCCATTACGTAGCTCGAGCTCGCTGCCACGGGCGACTTCACTGGCTCCTGCGGACTCTTGATTGGTGAGCTCAGATCGGTATTTGGATTCACTACAGACTGCACGTACCCACTGTTTGGGTTCTTCTTGAACGCCAGGTCGTTCAAGTACGGAGAACTCTCGCGCGAGCTTTCAGTTTCCGACGCGGAAGCCTCCCCTTGGCTTGCGTTTTCATCCCTCCCTTGTTCTATATCTCGTAATGAAGAATCCGAGGCGGTATCTGATATTGAGGACTGTCTGTCGATATGGCCTTCAGAATTATTGGATAGTGCGGTACTATCCGTATGATCGCTTGAATCGCAGTTGTCGATACTCTGTTTGACATTGGGCGATACGGGAGATATGCTACTTTTACTATTAGGCAGAAGCAGCATTTCATCTGATGATGGTTTCTCGTCTTTGTTGGTTTGGGTCCAGCCGCCGAAACCGTATTTCGTTAAATCTTTTTCGGGGACATTTAAGCCGTTGGGGAATACGGGTTTTATGTCTTCCATTTGTTTCATTTTCTTATAGAGTTTCAGTGATCCATAGCCAACGCCGACAACTAAAAATACTCCCAGAATTATGAGTGTTAATGTGAGACCTCCAGATTGGCCACAAGGCATGTTGTATGTTTGACTCCATTCACCTACATACTCATCTATACCTTTGGTAGTTCTTACAGGTAGTTCTACATAATCTGGATCACCCATCACTCCATGATATTCATCTGCATCATAATTTATTGCTCTTACTTGATAAGACATTTCATCACCCTGACAAGCAACTGTATCAATGTACAGATCTGTTGTGTTACTAATTTCATATTCTCTTTTATTTTTCAGTATCATGACTTGATAGAGATCAACATGGCCTGGAGCGAACCAATTAATGGTTCCCAATGAGTAATTATAAAGGGGTGCACTGTTTATTCTCCCTGGAGGCCCAATTCTTGTTCTTACATGAATCCCATCTTTGGGAGCAATGTTGGAGCAGCGATTTATAGCATAGTTGCAGGCTTTCACTGCAAATGTATAATTAGTGAGACCTTGCAGCCCAGTGATCTGACGATGTGTGAGGGTATCCACTATCACATAATCTGTGGTTTCATCAGACAATGTTTTTGTAATATTGTAATAAATACTTTTTCCATTCTTGTGCTCTGGCGGCCCCCACGTGATATTCACAGAATCATGTGTGATGCCCTTTATCCTGATATTTGTAGGACTTGATGGGGTGTCTTCTAAAGTGGTCACACGATCTGTATTGTTATGTTGCCTGATACCAGAAGCTGTGTCAAGGGCAATAGTAAACTGATAAGTTGTGTAAGGCAAGAGGTTTTCTACTAAGACACTTTTTTGGTCTGGATTATCAATATGTTTAGTATAATTTCTGTTATCATAGCAGGATGTACTGGTCTCAATAACTGGGCAATAATAGATGATGTATCCTCTTAAAAATCCAGCAGAGAATGTGCACTGAACCGCCCAAGTCAGGTTAATATGTGTGGTATGCACTGATGTACTATCATGTGACAATGACACAGGAATCTGATACCACTCCATTCCTTTTTTAGGGATATCACAGTAGGCCCATGTCATACCACTACTCTTGAAGCCTTTATTAGCAGAGATGGCAAATTGGTACAATGTTGAGGGCAAATTTATTGAATGTTTGCTGATGTATGGTGATAAAGTTGTGAAGTTCATACGCCCCGTACAAGTTTGTGTAGTTTTCAGCTCACACCAAAATAAAGTGTAGTTGTCAATTTTGTTATGATTTATTTTTTGCCAAGACAACTCATTAGTGCCATTTTCATGTGTTAGTTTGGTGAATGATTCTACATGTAAATCTTGAGTGTTATCCTCTGAAGGAATGTAAAGAGAGCTGTAGTCTTCAGAGAGCCCCTTATCATTCTCTGACCACACCATCACCTGCAGGGGATCATCAGTTGCATTAAGGCTGACATAGCTCAAACTCTTGTTATCGGGAGATAAAGTTTTATGTTTGTTTCCTTGCCAGACAACCACTCTATATGTAAAATTTGCACCGGCTTCTTCAACATCTGACAACTGGGACCAATAAATTTTTAGGAGGCGGTGATTTAAATATGGCTGCTGGTGGAAAGAGCCTGCAGCTATTTTGGGTGGGCGTGGTGGTTTCTCACTAGTTGTATTGATCATAATAAATGCATAGTCAGACCAGTATTGGTCCAGTTTAGCTTTCTTGGGTTTAATGTAGATTCTCACTTCATACTCCCAATGTGCAAATGGCAAACTTAATTCATATTTGTATGTCCTATTTTTAGGTGGCAAGTCAGAGGCATCAACCTTGTGAAAGTATGTTGTATTATCAATTTCAGATATCTGATATTCAATTCTGTGGTCTACCCCTCCTTTTAACAAATCCACCATGTTATTCGATATTTTCCACTGTATGGTGACACTGCGAGAGTCATTTTGTACAACCTCTAAGGCTGTAGGAGGGTCAGGTTTCACTATCGAGAAGTGGTCAATGGCAAAGTTTTGGGAAATGCTTCCAAAACTATTGTAGGAGGTCAAGTTGAAATAGTACATATCTAACTGTTGCCTGTAAAGGGGCACTCCTGGTCCGGTTTTCGTAGTCCACACACACCAGCTCACATTTACTTCATCGTGTACTTTGCATGGTAACACTGCTCTATCATTTACCAAGAAGGTTAAGTTGTAGTTAACTACCAACTGATTACCTTTAGGCGGTACCCAGGAACAATTGAGCTCGTTAAGGTTCTTGGACAGACATGTGAACTCTTCTACCTCCTGCGGGTATCCATCCACAACCACCTTACTGGAACATTTTTTATTTGTTCTTTTATTGTTACAATAAAAGGTTGTACTCTGTTTTTCTGGTCTCTCCTCATACCATCTGATAGTAGTCTCATTCACTATCGTAGTATTCAGTGGAACATGATTCACCAACAACTCTAGATCTTCAGCAACATCCCCACCTTCAGCCACACAGAAAATTTCCAAAGGATTCCCGTAAAATATCCTTCTGTCCCCAGGCGGCTGCACAGATAACGTGATATTGTTTCCGAAACATTCCGAAAATATACACGGCAAGCAGAAAACTTTGATAAACATGCACCATATCCAAGAGCTCAAGTGTGGGCCCTTGCGCAAACCACTGTTTTTAGTTCTTCTTTCCATAACGAATGTTTTGTACTTGTCAGACCATCACGATACACAGCACAGAGTCGTCTGGACTAAATCGAGCCCAGCGATGTACGCATTCCTTGTTTTTTTATCTCACGATAAATGGCGCACTGCCTACACTCGCGGCGCGGTGACACAGACTGAACTGAACACAGACCACTCGAATGAAGCCACAACACAACACCGTCGCGCACCACTCTCACAGTTCTAAAGTTTCTTGTCGGGGCATGGTTCTACACTAATTAGCCCTGAATTAAGAAGGTTTAAATGAAATTTTAGTTCCCCTATTAGTAAGTACTTACATAAAATAGAAAGAAACACTTTAGTATATTCTTGGAATCGCCAACTTCACTTCAGTCTCGGAAGTATGTGTCAAAAAACAAATCAATAGATAATAATGTCGCCACATTCAAAAAATATATCTGATAAAAAAACATATCAATAGTCAATATATAACAAATAATAAAACTATAATTTTACAATTAGTAGTAGTGGTTACTGCCCTAGAATGATTAAATCTGGTATAGTTATTTAGCTGAATTTTTTCACATTAAATCTGTGGCCTATTTTATAAAGCTACAAGTTACAATTTACAAGCGGAAGTCTCGTTCTAACACATAGGGTTAGAAAGAGACTTCCGCTTGTAAATTGTAACTTGTAGCTTTATAAAATAGGCCACTGGTTAGCATTACAAATTAATAACAAACGTTATATAGACGGTCAAGCAAATCTTGTCAGTAGAAAAAGGCGCGAAATTCAAATTTTCTATGAGATGATATCCCTTCGCGCCTACATTTTTCAAATTTGCCGCCTTTTTCTACTGACAAGATCAGCTTGACCAAGTATAGTTACATTAGTCAAAGACCTGTTTAATTTCAAACATAGTCAGAGATAATCATATTATCTTTGCCTTACACTAGTACTAGAATAGCATCCAAAAGAAAAGTATGAGTATAGTTTTTTTGTTCTTATTTACTGACAAATTTGTTTCGGCAGACTATTAGCCTAAGCGCGCACCACGATTTTAATTTTTGCGACACGATTTTAGAATCGCGCTGTAATTGATCGCAGAAAATTCACTGCGCGCACTGCGATGAAAAGCCCCCTCCAGACTATGCGCGTGAATCGCGGGCGAAGCCGCGAACGCGAGTGTGGAGTCTAGTTCGCTGATATGCGAAATCGACTCCAGACTCGCGTTCGCGGCTTCGCGTCGCGATTCGCGCACGAGTGTGGAGCGGGCTAAAAGTCGACGATTTGTTCATTCTCGACTCGGAGTAATTAACAATGGAGCCGCCATTGACAGGCGTTCCCCTCTGTCGAAAATAGGCGGCCAATGGTCAACCTCATGTCAACCATATGTATGGACTGACGTTTATCTGACATGACGTACCTATACATTTGACGTGCCCCTCCCCCGCAAAAAACGGCAGACTATTTTGTACCGAAAATTTTAGACATGGCGTCTCCGTTGGTTATTTCCTCCAAGATTCTCGACATGGATTTCGTACCAGTCGCTTGTCGTGAAACAATATGCAATCACTGTATGACTTTGAGTATTTATACCACAAAGGATTTATTTTATACCTTCTATTTCTATAATTAAACGGTCAACATCTAGCGTCTCATCTTGTAACTCCATTGGAGAAGCAGGTTCCGATATGTTGACGCTTGGAGAGCGAAATGCCGACTGAGGTCCGGGGTGCGATTTTATTATCGCACTCGCAGTGCGCGCGGGGCCATACAACTCCGTATGCTGCAATTCACTTTGCGACAATCGCGTCGCGAGCAGTCGCGGAAAAATGTGACAAATCACAATTTTAAAATCGCTGCGATTTTTTTGTCGCATATGCGTGCACTGCCATATAAACACATACGTTACATTTCTGCGACTAAATTATCGCGCGACAAAAAGTCGTGGTGCGTGCTTGGCCTTATATTTTAATATATCTCTAAATTTTTCGAATATTTCTGAACGAATTGGTCTGATGTTGTGCTTCAGCCCAAGGGCCCAACCTTTTCTGTTCTCTTTCACGACGCAGCAACTAGTATCATTTCTTTCTCCTCGCTCTTTTAAAATGCCGTTTGTCAAAAAAGGACAACCATACTGTTGACAAGGTGGACTTCAAATCAAGTGTTGCCTTTCTTGACATAGACTTACAATATATAGAGACGGGGTCTCAGCGAGCTGTCACTGTTGCCACTTTTGTTTAGTGTACGATTCAAGGGCCCAACCTTTTCTGTTCTCTTTCACGACGCAGCAACTAGTATCATTTCTCTCACCTCGCTCTTTTAAAATGCCGTTTGTCAAAAAAGGACAACGATACTGTTGACAAGGCGGACTTCAAATCAAGTGTTGCCTTTCTTGATGCGCCCACCCTGTGTATGTGTGCGTAAAAGCGTATATGTGTGCTCTTTTAGGGATGTGAAAAGTCGATTTTAATCATGTTATATATCGATAAACGCTACACAGCGGAACGAAATAGCGATTAATTGAAGCTTCAATATCTTCGTTAAACATAAACATTATTGAAATGCTAATGGATAATGAATATATTATAATATAATAATATAATTCAATTATTGCGGAACACCTATTTTAGGAGGTATTTATGTATTTTAATGAAATATCTGAACTTTCCCTTGGTTTCCTGCTGGGGCGTGACTATAAAATTGTGATCTGATAACCACAATAAAGAATAAAAGCGTTTTTGGTCATTTTAGGTATCGTTAAGCCTTTGAAGTAAAATTAAAATTGCAAGAAATGTCGATAGTTTATCGATATGACTTTATCGACATGGCTACAGCAACGTGGGCCTCATTGTTAATCGTACATAAATCGTACACTAAACAAAAGTGGCAACAGTGACAGCTCGCTGAGACACCGTCTATATATATATATTATGTCTATGCTTCAGCCAGAATCACGTTTAAATATTTGAATTCAGTCATGGCATGAACTTAATTTGTTTCTTGATTTAATAGAAAAACGCTGTGTAACGATATTTATTCAAGTCTAAATAAAACAAAAACTGTTCTTTTCATGCATGTTGCATTATATTACATCATTTTATAAATTAAATTTTAACACTATAAAATTACAAAAACTTGACATTAACACTAAGAAAAGTTTCAGAACGTAACATTATCAGTCAGCTGAGATTTATTTGTATCTCAATCGCAGTACCTATAAATAATCTAATTTTAATTATATGGATTATGGCACTTAATGATTATAACTAAATTAGTAATATGTTAATTACTAGAGTGATAGTAAAGATGTGAATTCGTAACAATATAATAGTAACATGGATACCCGGCAAGCATTAGGGTACTCAACCAAAGCGGCTCTCATTCAACTCCGAGATGGAATCCGTAGTGTTATCGAGGAGCACAAACAGAATAATCAGACCGGGTACGTGTTTACATAACATCTATAACACCCAACACTCATAGTCGCTGCGTAGTAACCCTCAAGTTTCTATATTAATTAACAGGTTAACTTTGAAATTGTTTTGTTACAAAAATAGAATACTCTGCCTTATCAAAACAGCGGCAGATCCCAAACGGTTTTGGATATTTGCTAGTGGCCATTTGTTGATAGCATAATTCATCTATCATTGTGTGTTTGAGATTCTTGTGAAGTTATCATTATCAACACTCTGTTATTAATATTATGTATACATAATCAAAGTTACTTTTATCAATTTATTTATGTGTTATAAAACAAATATATAAAGAAGTACCTGGACTCACTCTTTAATTGCCGTGTATCTACATACAGACTGTTCAGAAGTATTAAAATCGTACTTCAGTAATTTCTCAGTTGAATGAGACTTTGTACATAGGTTAGAAATACCGTAATAGACACATCATATTCATCTATGTCCATAGGGTAGAGACACGTTACATTGAAATTCTAATAAAATATAAACTTTTTTTATTTCAGATATGGATTTATCAAAAATATTATATCATTTTCTTCGGAGAAGGTGTTGTTGTCTGGCGTAGCATACACAATCACATTATTATATATAATCTGCCTTATTTTGACATTTTTTCTTGGTGACTATGTGAAAGCAGATGGCTATTTACTATTGGAGGCTCTGTTCCTTTTTGTGATACTGATAATTAACTTTTTGGTAGCACTTAATGAAGAATATTTATACAGAAATGAAATACCTCATAGAGTTAAGAAAGTTCTAGGTGAGTATTTATTTTACACCAATTTAAAGTTATGTATTGAATGTTAGCGGAAAAGTTTAGGATAATTTTCAAATGTGTATCTTTTTAATCAGACTGACAATAAAGAAAAATGTCCGTAAAATCAACTATAACACAGTACTTTTGTTATCAATGAGTAGATTAAAGTCAATGGTAAGAGATAAGTTTTTCTTATCAACAAAGGTTATCAAACATATCTTGATTTTAGGTAATATTAAATTTTTATCAAAATGGACATATTGATTTGTTAAAATTGTTCAATAAAACTAATACATTAAATACATTCATCATTTTTAAGTACAAAGAAATTATCTGTACATTAAATACATTCATCATTTTTAAGTACAAAGAAAAGATGTTATCTTCAGGTGAAGGGAAAAGGAACCTTTTTTTCCCCGAAAAACACAATGCAAACACAAACAATTTTTTTTTATGTTAACAGAAACACTGGATGATGCCATCGATAGGTCAATATGGAAGGAAGGGCATTACCCCCACTTGTGTGCCCCATTCTCTCCGTGCGTCATACTGCAGTGGACTTACAGAGATGGTAAATACTAGTACAGTCGCCATCAGATATATTGGAGCGGCCAAGGTGCTCACAAATATCTGAGCACGCCTCTATTGTCAAGGCGTTAGAGTGCGTGTTCAGATATTGTGGACACCTTGGCCGCTCCAATATATCTGATGGCGACTGTACTTGGCAGTGTAAAATCAGTATAATATCAGTATTTTTTACATTTTCTGTCTTTGTGATCTGGCGAGAGCGGTTTCCGTTCCTTCACCTACGCACCAATTCGAAAAAGATACTGCTTATACTGGTAATGACGTACCAGAGTATTGCAAGTAGTAAAAGGGTAAAGTATGGCCACGGACTGGATCCACGCGGGCGTCGCCACCCCGCTCGCCGCGCCGCGCGCCACGTGCGTCCAATCCGCAGCCTAAAGGCACATTTACTTATGTCTGCACAGTTCCATTGGTACGATTGGCACAGGATGACTAAAACAAGACTTAATCGTGAATGACGTGAATATTTAACACAAGCCATAGGTTGGAGCGAGACACAGCGATCGGATCTTTCGTTCTATGGTTTTCGCCTTAGCCAAAGCCAGTCGCGTAAGGTCGTGGCCAGGACGTTAGGCCGCGGGCTAGACGCAAATGTTGCGCGGTGCGGCGAGAGGTGAATCTAGGCCATTCATAGAGGCCTGTGCACACCGGCTGCGTGTGCGTGACGTGCACGTGCGCGTGCAGCGTTGTAGTATACAGATCCATATGAGAGACTGCACACCGCTTGCGTGACGTGTGCGTCTGCTGCTCCAACATTTTAGCGCACGCGCACGTGCATGTCACGCATACGCAAGCCGTTGTGCCCAGGCCTCAAGACTGGCCTTGATTTGCCGCTCATGAGACGCTTGCGTCCAGTCTGCGGCCTCGCGATCAGACCGCCTTCAGATCAAATGAACCACCATTCTTCCATGATTTACAAAGGCATGGTGGTGAATCTCCCATGGTCGCTGCTGGTGGAGGGCGATGTTGTGATGCTAAGGCCCGGGCAGGAGGTGCCGGGGCACTGCCGCGGGCTGGACCCCGATGACCCGGAGCTGTTCTTTGGACAGACCTTTCAGCCTAGCTCACAGGTAAAATCTGTTCAAAAACTCACCGTTTAACTAGTGTAACTAAATACCTATAGTTGGTCAAGCAAATCTTGTCAGTAGAAAAAGGCGCGAAATTCAAATTTTCTATGGGACGATAACCCTTTGCGCCTACATTTTTTAAATTTGTCGCCTTTTTCTACTGACTAGATTTGCTTGACCAAGTATAGATGCTTGTAACATGAAGTTTGCGTACCGTCACGAGTTCATGATTATAGTGTTGAGGCCCACCATTCAAAATTTTCCTATTTTTATTTGAACCGTGTTGTATAGTAAATTGGGATGAATTTTGTAGTTATGTTTGAAAAAGCAATGAAACATAATAATTGCTACTTTATTTGGTTTATGAAAGGTTCTAATTAAGTACATGTTATTTTTCACGTTTAATACGATTTCCCATTTAAAACAGTTTTTTTTGCTAGGTCCCCTCAGAATCGTCTTAAACGGGTTGTACTGTAGGAACTTGAAACGGAGTGTACGTGGGCCATACTAAGAACTATTATATAATCTGTGGCCATACTGAAAGTTTCTGGTTTCTGATATATGAGACGATTTATTTTTTCTAAGTGGCCAGTTCCAGGAATTTTCAGTATGCCCTAAGTACATTGTAATGCACACTGGGCCTTATGAGGCTACTCCTTATACCACAACTATCGTGACTTCTCTTCCTTCATTCCAATAGCAAAGTAATTAACAATACCCAGTACTCAATTTGATCTCTAATACGATATTAATAAAGTCTGTATTCCAGTACAAGGAGAACTTCAGCACGCCGCGCGTACGCGAGCCGCACCAGAATCGCTCGTACCGAATGTGCGAGACGCCCTTCCTGAAGAACCTTCGCCTGGCTTTGGAGCAGGCCACGTGCCGGCCACGCACCGTCTTTGAGAAACAGAGGTACCTGGTACGTTATTGATGCATTATTTATGTAAAGTATTGTTAATTCCAAGGTCCAATTCAATTAGGTCCAAGACCACCGGTGGACGGGAAGCAGCGTCCCTCAAATTCGGTGTACTCGACTGCGATCGCCAACCCGCCTGCCAAGCGTGGCGATTATGGCATTCACCCCCCATCATACAGATAAGGGGGAGGCCTATGTTCAGCAGTGGACGTCTTATGGCTGAGATGATGATGATGATTGTCAATTACGCTATATGAATTGAATGTTCATTGTAGTAGTTTTATAGTTTCGACGCCAAATTGGAACTTAATACACCTTTTTTTAACTCCGTTAACTTCGGGGTATGGCTAAGTACATTTAAGGAAACTAAAATACCTACTACTTACTAAAAAACTAAGTAAAATCAAAACTAAGTAAAAACTTAACCTTTCGAACGCCACGCCTATTTTGTGCAGCGCGTCATCGTGAAAATTGACAAAATGCACGAAGGTTGATATTAGGTTGTAGCCGCGCGCGTCAGTTGACGTCTTCTGATGTCAATGGGTTAAAATATCTAGGTGGCATAAAACGGAAATCTTGATGTTTGCTTTTATTTATAGCATAGGCTAATAGAATAACACTCACAGTTTCACAGATACCGCTTTATGAAGCGTTCATGAAGACTGTGAGGTCACTATGCATAAGCGCTCTTTGCTGGTAAAATATATACTACCTACACCGGGACTCAAATACTTATTTGCATCCATTGCATCTTATTTATACTACTGCCACAACAGCCAATGTTAACCCTTATAACTCAGTTAAAAGTTGTAATTTATGAATTACTGATTTTCCAGTGCACAGTGAAAATAATGGAAGGCATAGCACTGCCCCTAGTAATACTGCTGGTCGTGGTGGCGTCCTTCGTGCGTCACGTGTACCAGCTGCCCGGCGTCACGCACTGGACAGAGGTGAATAATAACAATAGGGAATATTACGCAAATCACCGCCTCAATTTCGGGCAGGCTGAAAACCAGCGCTGAAACCACGCAGTAATGGCGGGGCTTCCAGCACATTAGCTGAGACTGTCCTATTGTTACATAACTCACGTAGATGTAATTGAGCTTATTTATACATAATTATATTGTCTAGGTTAAGTATAGCTTAAGAGTGTAAAACCAATTGTAATTTATAACCTTTGTTGTGGCAATAAATGATTTATCTATCTATCTATCTATCAAATATCTGCGTAGGGTGCGCCACTAGCACAAATCTTAACGAACTATGTTTTTCAATTATTTCTATTGTTGGAGTATTGTACAAGGTACAATCTTCATTATATCCCTAATTAATGCATTTAAACAGGTCACTCACTTTTTTGAGTCGAACAGAAAGCTATAAATGTTTCGCGCCAAAACGAGGAATTTCAACAGGAGCACATGTAAGACTGGCGCAGATACCTATTTAATATATCTGTGTCTCACGGAAGGTCTACAATTAATTATGTTCTTTTTCCCTTCAGGTTTATTTCCTGCAGACTGTGGCCGCGTCGCTGCCGCTCCTGCAGATTATTTTCCCTGTCGTGTGGGTCGCTCTCAACTGCTACGGAATGGCGCGGTCGGTACCGATTTTTACAAGCTTTTATTTAACTTGCCCAGTAAGTATGTATGTTGGTGTGGATCGAATCTTAAATACATTTAAACAGGTGAAAAACTTGTAAAAAGCTAAATTTGACCCACTTCCCGATTGCCGATTGATGAAATTATTGCCAAAAACTTTGATCGAAACAGTATTTTGAAGTCATATAAGACAGAATAATAATGTTGCTAGTGCTGTAACAAAAATATGGGACGCTATCTAGTTAATTTGTTATTGTGACTGTAATTGCCACAACGCCGCGCAAGTGCGAAGAGTCTCCATTTCAGCTTGAGAAAAACTGTTTTTGTACATGTTTGGCTTTTCTCGTCGCATTATTCAATCGATTCTCTTGAAATGTTATGAGCATTTTCATCAATTATATGAACATTGTATAGCGATTATTTGCTAAATAGCGACATCTATGACTCACAAAGTCGTGAGAGCCACTAGTTTATTAGTTAAAATTCGCTTTCAGGTTCAAACTCCTTTCTGAAACCCGCCAAAAGTACGTCCGTACGAAATCCTGCTCGATATCAGAGGATGCCAGTGACCCCCTCATTAAAGCGCTCAGCGAATCCAACTTAAAGCCAGAGAGTCTCAAGTCTCTGTGGAAGACGTTCTATAATATCCTGACGGGGAAAGAGGACATGGTTGTTCGTACAGCGAATATTGTGCATGTGTTGGGGTCTTTGTCGGTAAGTGTGATTCTAACGCCCACTTGCACCATATCACTAACCCGGGGTTAAGCGGTTAAACCGTTAACCTAGTGTCAAATTGTACCGGTAACCATGGCAACTCCAGGTTTAACCGGTTAACCCCAGGTTAGTGGAATGGTGCAAGTGGGCCTAAACAGTCTAAACTCTTAGGGGAAAATATTCATAATTCATAATTCTTTATTGCGACCATCGTACAGTATAAGTAGATGTCAAGTATAATATATTTACAATGTCTCACATGGACCTTGTAAGGGCACAGCATAGCTTACTTATAACATATTATTATTAATTTGTTTCTATTGGATGTAACATAATTATTAATTGTATTGTATGTGGAATTATAGTGTGGAAACCCCCTTAATAAATAAGTCAGCTACCCTTTCGCTGGATTCTTTAGCACCTTCTATTTTTTTAATTGAGCGGATACTGCTCAGGACCTAGCAAAGTGGCGTGCTCTTGTGTCGGAGGCCAAGACTCACTTTGGGTCATTGCGCCAGCCAAGTAAGCAAGTAAGATATAATCTTCGTACCGTGAAATTTGACGCTTCACTGTGGTATTACTAGGTACCTATGAGTTAGTTAACTTCCTAAGCCGACTGTGGAAGGATGTCAGAGTCCAGCAAATCTGAATCTCAATTAGCTTCTTCGTCCTCATCATTTTTGTCATTCGGATTTAAACTTCGCACCTGATGATAAATAATAATTAACATAACGTATTGCGGGACAAGTTAGTAAATCACCACTGGAAGATATTGCTCAACGGCATTATATCGTGTAATAGACATGGGAGTTAGGACATTTTGCTAAAAAATAAAATAAAAATAGTACATTATTGCAGAGGCCGGGAAAGGGCAATTCGTGGATGAGTTTCGATTTTGTCGGACGACGCGAAGCGGAGTCCGACAAAGAAGACGAATCCACGAATTGCTATTCCTGCCGAGGCATATATAGTGCTTTTCTCCAAACATGCGAGTAAATAAGCTAAAATAATTATTATTTAAGCATCAAGCATCACTCAAATCAAACCTTCACATCCAAAATGTCAAAAACAATTTCCCTCTTTAATTAATTTTTAAAAGTTAAAAGCACTAACTTATTCTGCCATTCAGTACCATTCAATATTCGTTCATTCAATATAATTGCGCAATATAGTTTGTCAAACCAACTTTTCAGTCAGTAAGAACCAGGAAAACTATACCCATCCTTTTCTTTTGGGTGCTAGTACTAGTGTAAGACAAAGATAGTATGATTCTCTTTGTCTATGTTTGAAATGAGAAAGTCCTTTGACAAACTATGTAAGCTTTATGAACACGGATGAGATTTAAAAAAAATATAAAAATAATCTTTGATTTTATTAAGCAGTATTCGCACGATCATACACGTGAAATGATAGCTGATCGGGTCGTGTAGAAGCGGCTCGCGGCAATAATAATTGGCTGTTTGCGTTTTTTATTATTAAAAAGTAAAAAACACTACAGTAATAAGTTATTACTGTAGTGTTTTTTTACTTCCCGTCCGCTAGAACAGGACAGCTATAGTTTGATGTTTTTTAGTTAGAGTTTGACATTAACGAAGAACTTCCCGTACTATTTTTGCTACAGTAAGGTGAACATTTCCGAGCATATTGGAGAAAATAATATTTACTTATAAAGATATTTTTTAATTGCAGGCCCTATGCTGCGTGGACAAGAAAGGCATTCTATCCTGGCCTAATCCCACAGCGGAAAAGGTGTTCTTCCTGCGCAACTCAAATTCCGCGTCCGCCGCGTCCAGCAAGACCAGTCTGGCCGGCTCCATGCGACAAAGCCAGACCAACCTCGAGCAGGAGCCGAAACCGAACGAACCGTCTACTATCGTTGAGGTGATTTCATTATATATGTATTTTCATAGATATCTATGAAGATACGTTATTGAACTTCTTTGTGGTCACAGACCAACCCCTATAGACCGAGCTTATAGGACGACTCGCGGTCACCGCACGTATGGTGTATAGGTCAAATATAAGATTGCTCGCGCGCCACTCCGATCAGTTGCGCCCAAGATTACGACTTATTAGCAGTGTGCACGAGTCTCAGAAAATAAATCGTAAACTATTGAATTCATTGGGAAATCATGGGATATTGCAGCATAAAATGGTGTGGCAAGTCATCTAAGACTTCTACTTACAAAACAGATGGAATAACATCCCACTGGAAAGTAAAATTCATTATTTCATTGAATAATGTTTCTTGTCCGCGGGGTTCATTTTATACTGGTCACTAAGCAGAGGCGCAGTAGTCCGTCCCTTTTCGTCAACTTGAAAATGCAATGTGCTATCCCTTTCCCTTTCGACTAGTGATGTGACGATGATGGTTTCGTCAGTTGCGGAAACTTCGTGCTTCGTCATGCATGCCGTATTGTACCATTTTAGACATAATATGTAGGTAATATGTTTTTAGAATCCTCTAGGCCAGCGGAGCCGCATGTTATAAGTTGGACCTGATGATGAAAGACGTGCGAGGGAACTCTGTGTTGGTTTGTAATAGACATATGTTGTATGGGTTTTTTAGAATCCTCTAGGTGAGCAGTTAGGTCTCATGTCACGAGATTGACCTGATGATGAACTTCAAAGAAGTGCGAGGGAACTCGGTGTTGGTTTGTGATAGACATATGTTGTATGGGTTTTTTAGAATCCTCTAGGTGAGCAGTTAGGTCTCATGTCACGAGATTGACCTGATGATGAACTTCAAAGAAGTGCGAGGGAACTCGGTGTTGGTTTGTGATAGACATATGTTGTATGGGTTTTTTAGAATCCTCTAGGTGAGCAGTTAGGTCTCATGTCACCAGATTGACCTGATGATGAACTTCAACGAAGTGCGAGGGAACTCGGTGTTGGTTTGTGATAGACATATGTTGTATGGGTTTTTTAGAATCCTCTAGGTGAGCAGTTAGGTCTCATGTCACGAGATGGACCTGGTGATGAACTTCAAAGAAGTGCGAGAGAACTCGGAGTTGATTTGTAATAGGCATATGTTATTGGTCCATTTGAATATGTTTTCAATACAATCTTCTATGACCTTAATAAAAGGGACAAAAAAAAATTTATGATATTTTGGCGACACTTTTTTTCTCGTATCGAAAGAGATTGCGATTCTGAGTGGAAATAATATAAAATTTCTAAACTTTAAAATTCAAGTTCTGGGTACTTTAAACAGAAATGCCCTAATATGTTAAGTAAAATTTTCAGGTACTTTGTTAAATTACTTAATGAAATATTAAATTATTCAATATAATTATTAAGTAAGTTTACTCTAAGTATACTAAATTGGTAACAATTTTACCACAATAAATTTCGGTATCACTAGTAGCAGTACCCACTAACTGTAATGAACATGTCCCATCCCTACGCTTACACCAGTATCAGCGCGCCATGTTTGAAACGACCAATCGCAACGCCGTGAGCACCCCTCCCGCACCTCACAGTTTGGTGATTTGCGTCGGGAACAAAATGAGCAATATTAGGTTTCTAGAGGCGGTGTTCTGTGTTTGTGGTACAATAGCGTTTGATTAAGCGGTTGCGTTAAACAAACGGGTTTACTGCGATATAATTTCATTGTTTTTACCTTAAATTCCGACCCGCTTGTTTGTTGTTGTTGTGTTGTTTCTTTGTCGTTTGTAGACCGGTTTGTGTAATTAAATATTGTGTACAAAACGCGATTGCGTCACGTTTTGGTTACATCCTAAAATTACGCAAGCTAAAACATTAATACTAATTTTTGTTTGTATGTCATGAATGTTATGGCTTAATGCAGCTTGACTAGCTTTATTGGGGGTTATGCCAAATATTAGTGAATCAATCTCACAATCACTGAGAAATCACTTACATATTAAGTGTGTCCTTTTAGCCACGGGATAGTTAGACATCAAGGTTTATAGAAATTTTCTTTACATGTGTCTCGGTTATTTCTTAATATGTAATTGGAAAAACTCATTCTTGAATAACGTATCAATATTTTGTTCCCAGGTTCTAGACCTAACCCACGACCAGAACGCGCCGTTCTGCGTGGAGTTCGACGACCAGCGCTGGCGGCAGCACCTGGCGCGGCTCAAGCCGCTGGGGCTGGCCGCGCTGCTCAACACCTGCGCGCCCGCGCCCCGCCACACCTACGCGCACTTCTGCGCGCATCTCACGTGCGAGGCGCAGTACAGGTGTGTACCATTACACCCTATCAACGAGTATGCTTTTAATTACACTGTAATCGGTAGATTTCCGATCAACTTTAAAAAGTAATGATGTGTCATCGGCAAAAAGAACAATTTCACAAAGATTTTCTACTACACATGTGAAATTATTTATATAAACCAAAAACAGGAATGGACCCAAAATAGAACCTTGTGGCACTCCTAATTGGACTACAGTACCGCTAGACCGGGTTTTGTTTACAACAACTGTTTGTGTTCTGTTGGTAAGGTAAGAAGACATAAAGTTTAGGGCATTTTCTGACAGACCATAGTGTTCTAATTTCAAAATGAGCGTTCCATGATCCACACAATCAAATGCTTTAGAAAGATCACAAAATATGCCAATTGCATCACAAGAATTTTCCCAAATATCATAAATATGTTTAATAAGTACCGAAGCAGCATCGGTTGTGGAACGGCCCTTTGTGAAACCATTTCAAACTTTGGACCACCATTTTCTGAACATGTTTGTGGCGATCGGCAAAATATTATTAGCGTGTGACGACAGCTACACATACGTTTGCGCACGCGCTGGTCTAAATTAAGGATGTGTCACTCTATTATCTATTGTAATGAATCTTATTATAAATGGCCATTTTCTTCCAGCGAGGATCTAGTACCGGTAACTAACCGCCGTTGTCTCTGCGAATTGGCGAAGCAAATAGGATTCACTGAGTCTGTGGAAGATTCCTACACCATCCAAGAGTGTCTACCAATTTTCAGGCATTTAGTAAGTGTTTAAAGATTTGGACTTGGTTTAAGCGTTTGACACAGAAGATACTATACTTACGCAAATACTATACTTTCATTAAATCAATAAATGAATTGGACTAAGAAGCATTTTTTATACCTCTTGTTAGGAGCCGCGTTATTCATTTCTGAAGCAATGATAAGATTGGTAACGTAAAAAAAGTTGATAGATTAGTTACCAAAAGCAAGAAAAATGTTGGAGTTCCACAAGGAAGCATATTTGATCATTTACTTTAAAATCCATTATTATTCAATGTTAGGTATGTTCCATTCAAGTCTAGCTGAAGTTTAGATTTAGACCTGTGCCGGGTTTATCAAAAGCTTGTAACTTGTAATACAAATGGAAGTCCCTTTTTGACAGCTTTTGTTAGAAAGGGACTTCCATTTGTATTACAAGTTACAAGCTTTTGATAAACAGGGCACTGGTCATTTATGAAATGTTGACTTGTAATTATTTACTCTGGTATTCGTTTTCACAGCAAGCGGACACGATACGTCGTGAGACGCGTTTCGTACGTTCCCTACACCTGAGCACACGCGTCAAGGTGCCCCTTCCACACATGCTCGCAGTCGTCGTCAAGGATCAGGCCAACCAGCTGCAGATGCTTACACAAGTGAGTGCAGCGTATTTTTTGCCAATTTAAATTTTAAAACATGCGAACAATTAAAAATATATGAGGATATTAAAACCGTTTAGACGACAACGGTTTCACACACTTGAATTTTTAGTCGCTCATGGCGACATGTTTCGCATGGTTGGCATGTTTGAATCGGATATTAAAATCATTGCCGATGGAGTAATAAAACCGTCCGATATTGCATGCTGCGCTAAAATTACTGCGTAGGCGATAATGACTAATGATAAATGATAATGTGGTCAACATTAGTATTTTATCGTCCTGCTGCCTACCGTCCACAAGGTTACAAGGTGTTGCGGTCAAATCTGCCAGCCAAAGAAACCAGGCTCTATTATATTATTTATATTTAGGTAGTAAACAGCAACCTCATCAATATCCACATCAAAAAATGTTATAACGAAAGTGATCCGTAACAAACTGACCAACAATGACATCTTCTCTGTCGTATCGCTCATGACAGAGCGACCGTGGTCACGTTGAGGCGTCCGCATCGATAGTAGAGGCGGAGGCGGAGGCTCTTGGCACGATCTCCCGCCATCTCTCCCTGTTAGCAGACTGTCTGGCACAATCAGATACGCGGTTTCACTTTTGTTTGGTCAGTCCAACGCATAGCTGATCTGCCGCGCGATCTGGTTCCTTCCACTCTTCCTTGTACGACCAGTCGCTCTATGGAGTCGTTATCTCGTCTAGAGACATGTCTACTGCAGTATAGGCGACTGTACCAGGGGTGCGAAACTCCTGACTTCGGCCAAACTCGCTCCGCTCGGCTCAGCATCGCTCCGAGCAATTATTAGGGTGGGCACCACTTGACTTCCTTTTGCGTGCACGACCACACATAAGATAATCACTTGAATTTTGACAACCCTAACTAGCCGAAAGGGATAGTGCCATATATTAGAAAGGGATAGCGTGATTCGACCCTGAACCGCTGTCAAACTTCGGTTTTGTAGGAAGTTTCCTTTCTGTACGGCAGTTCTATTATTTGTTCTGTGACTGTTCTACAACAATGATATATCTGTCTCTTTTCAGGGCACAGCAGACATTATACTAGACTCGTGCGTAGATTACTGGAATGGGCGTGACTTGACGCCAATCTCGCCGTCTGACCGCAAGAAGATCATCGATTTCTACCAGCGCAATTCGCTCACGGCATACTGTACTGCTTTTGCTTACAAGTAAATAAAACATGTAATGTATTTCACCTGCATTAAAGTATGACCATATCTGGCCAGCGCGACACCTAGCGTGGCATTGGTGAACCATTTGCGAAAATTACTTTGGTTGCTCGTATAGAAAATAGTGTACTAACTAACTCAGTACAGTCAGCAGCAGAAGTTGCTAAGCAGACCAGGTGTTCTAAATGATCTTGACGAATAAGAGCGTGTCAAGGTAATTTTGAACACCTCGCCCGCTTAGTAACTTTTGTTGCTGACTGTACGACCGTTTACTATGCGAGCAGTTCGCAAATGGCGCACTAATCACCTATTATATCTGTGGCACTATCGGCGCATTCGACACATCTGGATAGACGTATAATGTATAAGGGCCCCCCCACATCTGCAACGGCGTCTTTCGAGCGTCGGCGTCTACAATTCTATGGCCGCTGCTCGACGCAACGTCGTCGCAGCGTCGACGGAACTGCGCAGCGACGTCATTTTCCATAGCGCTGACCAGACGCCAACAGACGCCGACGCTCGAAAGACGCTAGATGTGGAGGGGCCCTTAACACATTCAGTGCCAGCGCGAGCTACGCGCTACGAGCGTAGCCGATAACACGGGAAAAACCGTATGTAGCGAAAAGCGCCTACGAACAGTGAACTCCCCTAGGGAGTCGCTGGCAGTTAAAGTGTTAAGAGCTTTCTGAAACCTAAAAAGTCAATCAGTTTTCATTGTGACCTTGAGGTATTACGCCTTCACAAAAGATGTTTAAAAAAAATATACTGATACTATCTCTTTCATGAACACCAGACCGTTGACCCGCGGCATCTCGCCGTCCTTGTCACGCATGTACCTGGAACTGCCGGCAGATAGTCGGCAGTTGTATGCGCCCCATTCCCAACAGTGGGCAGATGCTCCCGCCTTACATTTTCACTCCACCGGTGAGTAGAATATTTTAAGGACCTAGTCAGTGGTAGCAGGCGTGGCTCACTCCGCGATTTCTTCGCTTTGCAACAGGTAGCTACAAGTACATCCGTTCCACACCAATTTTGGTGGCTAGCCATAAACCGCGCGTGGCGCTGTCGCTACCTGATCGCAACAGACGCTTTTTGTTAGAGAGTGAGTCTTCTACTAGTACTATTATTTATTCTGTGGTAGTAGGTATAGTTTGGCAAACCTTTATATTAGTAGTATAAGTCTCTTGTTTTAATTTTTAACTAGCAGAAACGTCTGCGAACGATGCTAAACTCTCATGATGTATCTTGTGATGACTCGCCTATTTTGGAAACAGTTAGACTTATCATTTTTCAAAACACTTCCTACATTTTGACGACCAGTCTGGCCTAGTGGGTAGTGACCCTGCCTGTGAAGCCGATGGTCCTGGGTTCGAATCCCAGTAAGGGCATTTATTTGTGTGATGTCACAGATATTTGTTCCTGAGCAGTGCCGGATTTAGACATTTGCCGCCCGTAGGCTATGCTGATTTTGCCGCCCCTATCCGCCTCGCTTATAGGTTTTTTAAAGTACTTTCCTGTCAGAGGCGTTTAATTTTATAGTACAACACACCATAGCCATATTAAAATGCATATAAGGTGACGTCACAAATGTCACATTCTAGATACAGATTTATATGGGCCATTTTTGTCACTCATTGACGATGCAACCTCTTTATATTTGCCTGATCTGATCGGTGACCGGTGGGTACCGCTGGGTTTTTGGCCATTGAGAATCAAGGTGAGGCATTGGCAGTCAGGCTGGATATAGCTAAGGAGTTCGGTCGGGTCTGGCATTGAGTCTGCTCGAAAGACTATGCAATACAAATGGATCGCTAGCTTTTTATCCGGTAGACGCATATGAGCCGTATAGTAGACGGAAGCTACTCCGATAGCGTGGACATTACCGCTGGCGTTCGACTAGGTTCTGTGATATCATTCAATAATATGGTCAGATGGGTCACAATAAAATGTAGTTAGTTAAAAGAAAACGCGAGCGTAGCCAGCGCGAAATTTTTTCGAGAAAATAGTACGTAGGTAAATTTTTAGGGTCCCGTACTTCAAAAGGAAAAAAACGGAACCCACACTACCCCGAAGATACAAGAATCGACGACCATCCCAAATTTACAATGTAGTCAGATGGGTCACAAACAATGTAGTTACTAAAATGAAAACGCGAGCGTAGCGAGCGCGAAATTTTTTCAAGAAAATTGTAGGAACATTTTTAGGGTTCCGTACTTCAAAAAGGTCTTGACATGACAGAGGGCGGCAAAATCGACAAATTATGCTTGTTATTTAAATTTTACAAATAAATTCTGGTCTACCCTATCTGAACAGCACATAAAATATTTTTTGACCCAAATTTGCCGCCCCCTAAAATCTGCCGCCCTAGGCTTCAGCCTACTCAGCCTAGTGGTAAATCCGGCACTGTTCCTGAGTCATGGTAGTGTTCTATATGTATTTAAGTATTATATATTATATATGTCGTTGTCTGAGTACCCACAACACAAGCCTTCTTGAGCTTACTGTGGGGCTTGGTTAATCTGTGTAAGAATGTCCTATAACATTTATTTATTTACTAGCTGTTGCCCGCGACTTCGTCCGCGTGGACTCTTGAACATTTTACATCTTGTGTACAGTCAACGGTAAAAATATGGGTGTACAAATCATTTCAAAAATATGTCACATAACTCTTATGTCAGTGAAATAAGAACTATGGGACATATTTTTGAGTAAGTTGTCTACACCCATATTTTTACCGTTGACTGTACCTATAATTTTCATCGATGCAAACTTTATAATACAAACTTTTAATATAATGTTAATGCCCTTTTACCAAGTTTGAAGTTCCTAACTTGAAAGCTTGAAAAAAAAATGTTTGGTATTCATACAAACTTTCAACTCCTTTTACACCACGTTAGGGGATGAATTTTCAAAAACGCGGAAATGAGTTTTCTTGTAATTTAATTTAATACTTTTTTGCAAAGTTTCAAGTTCCTGGCTTAAAATAAAATTTGCACGAACACGACGAACTTTCATCCCTCTTTTAACCCCCTTAGGGGTAGAATATCCAAAAACGTTGCAATTACTTTTTTTTGTAATCATCTATTACGCCTTTCTAAAAAGTTTCAAAGCATTTGTAATGGATTCTAACTTTCGACCCCTTTTTAATCCTGTTAGAGTATGAATTTTACAAAACGCTGAAATTACTTTTCCTGTCTTTTAATAATATCTCCAAACACAAAGATTCAAGTCTCGCGTTCGAAAAAAAATTTGATATCCATACAATCTTTTAACCCCTTTTTCACCACCTTAGGGGATGAATTTTCAAAAACGCTGAAATTAGTTTTCTTGTATTTTAATAATATATCGTTTAACAAAGTTTCAAATTCCTAGCTCAAAGGAAAACTTTAACCCCATACAAACTTTCATCCCCTATTTAACCCTGTTAGGGGATGAATTTTACAAAACGCTGAAATTACTTTTATGGTCTTCTAATGATATCCCCAAATACAAAGATTCAAGTCCCGCGCTCGAAAAAAATTTTAATATCCATACAAACTTTCAACCCCTTTTTCACCACCTTAGGGGATGAATTTTCGAAAACGCTGAAATTAGTTTTCTTGTATTTGAATTTGATACGTTTTTACAAAGTGTCAAGTTCCTAGCTTGAAATAAAATTTGCACCCGAAGACGAACTTTCATCCCCTTTTTAACCCCCTTAGGGGTTGAATTTCCAAAAACGTTGCAATCACTTTTTTTTGTAATCGGCTATTATGCCTTTCTAGGAAGTTTCAAAGCATTTCTAATGGATTTAAATTTTCAACCCCTTTTTAACCCTGTTAGGGGATGAATTTTACAAAACGCTGAAATTACTTTTCCTGTCTTCTAATAATATCCCTAAATACACAGATTCAACTCCATCACTCGAAAAAATTTTTGATATCCATACAAACTTTCAACCCCTTTTTCACCACCTTAAGGGATGAATTTTCAAAAACGCTGAAATTAGTTTTCTTGTATTTTAATAATATATCTTTTTACGAAGTTTCAAATTCCTAGCTTAAAAGAAAACTTTAACCCCATACAAACTTTCATCCCCTTTTTAACCCCCTTAGGGGTTGAATTTCTCAAAATCGCTTCTTATCTCTTGTACACTTTATAAATGCAATCTGGTGTGCAAATTTCAACTTTCTGGCTTTTGTAGTTTCGGCTCTGCGTTGATGAATCAGTCAGTCAGTCAGTCAGTCAGTCAGGACACTTGCATTTATATATATAGATAATATTTATTTATTTTATTGCAGATTCGTTATTATTCAACGAGGTGACAGATGACGACGTAATTGATGCTGATGGATATTTCGACATGCAATGCAATCAGGTAGGCTCCATAATTATGTTCATAAAGTTTAGTTTAACTCATATTCTTATACCATTCTATTATTCTATTCACCCGTGTGATAAGGAATGAATTCGAGTATACTCTTCCTAGTGAAACTTCTATTTATATATTATTTTCCTTTCTCATGATGGTCATTAAAACCTGACCGGGAATATATATATATTTTTTTTTAATCTTCGTATTTTAAAGGGAACCTTTATCAAACGGGACATGTCGGCTCCGTTGGGCCTCTACATTACCTACATGAATATATGATCACGCGCCATGTTGCGGAATTTCACTGGAACTATTTTTTTCATACTATACTTAACTGTCACGCTATACATGAGAATAACAGCGCCCTCTTGACAATATCATATTATATTACTGGTAGTCGTGCTCTGACGTCTCAACTTCGACGATATTGATAATTTTTAGTGTTCAAAAGTCAAACTCAAAAGCAAGCTTACTCTTGTTTTTCCTCGTGTTTTCTAAATTGGATTTGCTGCGTAACAATTTATTAAGTAAATCTGTCCGGATCAAACCAATTCGATCTCTTTAGGGCTGATTCAGACGATATGAGAACTCGCATGCGAGTCTCATACCGTTGCGGGTTTTGATCGGTCGGTTGAATTGGACTTAACCAATAGTCCGCAATGTAGTTACATTACAACTAAAATCGCATGCGAGTTCGCGCGCCGTCTAAATCAGTCCTAATTCTATATGTACTTCACAGGTATTCATAGGCATGGTAACGATGCAATACCAGGCCCAATCCGACATGGTGGAACTGATAGAGCGGCTCGAACGAGCCTGCATCCGCTTCGTCCACTTCAGTAAAGAGAACGAACTGCGTTCCAGAGTATTTAGCGAGAAGATGGGCCTGGAATCCGGGTGGAATTGCCACATATCGCTCATCAGCGGGGAGACGCCGAGGTAAAATAGACTTTAAGAGTTCATGATAGAGTTCTTATTGGAATCACTGCATACGTGTTTATGATTAAGTTTTTATTAGATCATACAATATCTCGTCGTTAATTTTTAGCAAAAAGGAGACGCGAAGATAGAGAATATTTGGAATGATTGAACTATAGCTGGAATAGAATCACTAAAGCGGACTTTGGGTTGTTTTGAGACCAGCGAGTACCTTAATTCATAAGCAAGACTAACTAAGGGGTTTAACTATTAGGGACTTTGCATTTTGGACTCTCATGAGATTGTAATATGTATTAGTGTCAAAACATAGGCTACGATGACTGCCCATCAGGCGGGCCGTATGCTTATTTGTTGTACCACCGATTGGTATTAAAAAAATCGTAATCCTCGTTCATTGGTGCATCATTCTCCAACAGAGAGCAGGGTTATATAGTTTTTACAGTCAAAGAAATATGTCTAGTGATACTAATGTCATAAAAAACTTTTTCTATCTCAAAAGAGGCTTACAGGGAAATATGCTTAAACATATGATCAAGTTTGTGCTCTAACAAATGGGCTTTCAATGAATAACTGTCATTCTTCATCCAACACACAACAGACAATTTTAGACCGTATTACCCCTTCATTTGGTTCAATTTACTAGTTAAACTTTCTACGTGTGTTATTTTTTAGTGTGTACTTATTGTATATTAATCGTTGTTGTTTTTCATAAATTATTTTATTTGGCTTTGATCCTCTATCTATATGCCATATAAAATCTCTCAATATTAGGGCTGATTTAGATGGCGCGCGAACTCGTATGCGATTTTAGTTACATTGAGGACTATTGGTTACATCCAATTCAGCCGTCCAATCAAATACCGCAATGTAATTAAACTCGCATGAGAGTTCTCGCACCATGTAAATAGGCCTTTACTGACTCTCTTCTTAGAGTACCTCGATTTGATCAAAATCTGCAAGTACTAAGCTTTTTGTTAATGACAATAAATTAAAACCAAAATATTACTTTGCTAATCCGCGTAAAAAGATAACGTGCTAGTCAATCAGTGCTAACCCGTTATACTTACTTGCGTATTTTTTGCATGCAATTAATTTTCCCACCCTCCCACCGCAAAAATAAATACGCAAATAAATATAACAAACCACCACCAAAAGAATAATACTCGACACGTGTTTCGCCTCTCTACGAGGCATCCTCAGGAGCCGTTGACGGTCTGACGTCCGGCAACGGAAACGGATTCCGTTGCCGGACGTTATTTGCGTATTTATTTTTGCGGTGGGAGGGTGGGAAAATTAATTGCATGCAAAAAATACGCAAGTAAGTATAACGGGTTAGCACTGATTGACTAGCACGTTATCTTTTTACGCGGATTAGCAAAGTAATATTTTGGTTTTAATTAATATGGATTTCCGCAAAGTAACGCCTGATTCTATTAACTAATGACAATAAAACCATACAAAAAGTTCACGCTTTCCTATTATTGATTGTAAACAATTTAGATCAAAGCCAAATAAAATGATAATCTTTTTCTACAGGTGTTAAATCCTAATGTTTAGCGTGTTGCTTACTTGGCGATGCAAGCTATATGCAAACTGCAAAAACCTTCGATACCATAACATCGACATGATTCTTACAGTTTACAGTAAGTGTCTGTAGAGGCAGCGGGATTTTGGGACCAATCATGACAGTAAAACATTTAAAATTAACCCTGGATTGGGCAAAGGGAATATATTTCCTACATTATTTTGAACATTATCTCTTTTACATAAGGTTTAAAATCTATGAAAAAACTAATGACCATAAAAGGGGATGTGTGTGTAACTCTTGACAATTACAATAAAACGGTATTGTTTGTGGGATGCAGATTGTACTAAAAATATAAGTTTGCGTCCAATTATTGCCAAGAATAATTTGGACTCCTAAAAATTAACGGAGAAAAACTTAAGTCAATAAGTCAGACACTAAAGCTGCACTAAAATTCCTTCTATTAAAATACGTCCAAGGCATTAAGTCTGCTATTTGTACAATTGAATGAAGTTTAAAAACATAAGTTAAACAACAGAAGAAAACAAACAACTTACAAGAAACAAGTTTGAAGGAAAATATTGTGAGGAAAGCTGCATACATCTGCGAAGAAATTCAAAGGTGTATGTAAAGTCCCCAATTCGCGTTAGGCTAGCGTGGGGACTATAGCCCAAGCCCTCTCGCGCATGAGAGGAGGTCTGTGCCCAGCAGTGGGAGGTATATAGGCTGAATTATTATTTTATTATTATTAACATGGTTGGTCCTTAAATCGCCCTGTCCATGGAAGTTGACCGCGCCGCGTGTTGCAGCCGAACCGCGTCTCCGCTGTCGTCGCAGACCCTCGTCCGCCCGAGGCCCCTCCAAAGGGCCGTCGACACTTGTGACGCGGTCAGGCTCGGCTTTTATAATAGGTTTGTTTTATGATGATGACCGTTGACTGTCAGTACTCCTTTCCTTTCTAAAATATTACACTGCTTTTCCCACTATAATTAAGTTTACATACAAATAACGAAGTTACGTAATGTGACTTGTAAATAAAAGAACACCAACTTATCTCAATTGGAGCTGAACAACCACCTTCATTGGTTACATTTCGCTGGCCCAGTATTACAGGGTTCTATGTTTCACTTTTATCGAACTGAAATTTGAACATTGTCCTAGTGACGTTAAGTCAAATTTCGACTATCTTGAAAATTTAACATAGAACCTTGTAATAATATATTAGGCCAGCGATTTGTCGCAGTGACTAAAATATTTTTTATGAAGGCCTTTACTGAAAAAGAAAACGAAGTTAATTTGACCTATTCTGTAACAGTAGTAGAAGAAGATTTTAGTCATCCTAGTTAAATCCGAATCTTGATCACGAAACGCAGTACTCAGTCAATTGTCAACATCTTTAATTAATTTCTCTATTAATTTTCTAAATTGTTCATATTTGGGTATCGTCTTGGGTCGTACCATTCGTTTTTCGTCAAGTTCTTAAATTAGTCCTATTCTGCTTTCGTTACGCATTCTACATTGAAAGCCACCGACGATTGTGACGAATGTAGAATGAGTGACGAAAGCAGAATAGGACTAATTTAAGAACTTGATGAAAAACGAATGGGACGACCCAACACGATACCTACCCATATTTGTTCTGAGTCCGATTAACTAAAGTAGGTATTACCTATTATTAGATTGTACACTCTCTCAATTTAGCACTGCACGGCATGACTAGACTGTTTTTGATGCCTAATCCCAACACTTGCGCCATTCGAAACCAAAACTGATCTTATAATATGTGTGTAGAATTAGTAAATTACCCAACTATTGTCCCTACACATATTAATTTATCTGTAGACTATTTACTATTACCTTTTATGTTACCCTCTCAGTAGATGATGTAGTCGGACTATTGACGCATGCATCATTTTTTTTTGTCCAACTGTATGGCATTTTAACACGACTAACTTACACGACATTCATAGAATTAACCGAGCAATGACTAATAGCATTGTACACCGTATTACGTAGATAATAAAGATCAAAATCGATATTTGCGTAGGTACATCTGTTCGTGCATTTTTTTAAACAATATTTAAATAGGATATTTAATAAAATATAATTTACATACATAAATTAAATAACTAAAAATTAATTTATAAGACTATATAGCACGTACAAACACTCGCTCTGAATTCCATAGGTGCAATAATTTTATTTGTTTTTCATTCAAGATAACATAGGTAGTTTAGATATTTTCATAACTTATATTTCAGAGCCAGTGTTTATAATGTACTTAATTTATATAATGTCGGAACGCTACTGCCGGAAGATATTGGGTATATAAGAGCAATGGCGCATAAAATTATCATTAACCATAATATAATAATACAAATATTATTTTGAGATTTTGTTAAAAATTGAAAAGTATATTTTGATAACGCAATAATTATCTAAAGAAAAATATTGAATTAATATACATATATCCAATATCTACTGTTTGTACTACGACATACACTTAAGTTTACCATTCTTTAACCTTTTGACCGCCAAGAAAGTCATGCCAAGGACGCCAACGACGGCTAGAGCCATCAGCTTCGCCGATGCAATAGGGACTTACGCAGGACTCCGTAAAGTTCAATTTTGCTTAACCTCTAGCCGCCCAGAGACCTATAAAAAGGTCTCCTGTTCCATTGTAATTTGAACTTTGTGTTGACAAAATAAAAATTTAATTTTGCTTGGCTAGGTTTGACGTATGGGCGGCTAGAGGTTAAAAATAATCGTGATCGCATGGGCTCCGGGGTACGGCATATTTCTTTGCCGTCTGGCGTTCAAAAGGTTAAACCTTAATATTGCAAAGAAATAAAGACTATACTCCTGGACATTTCATATGATTAAAATATTTGCTTAAATAAAATCTAATCTATATCAATGTTACTAGCACTAACATGGCAGCTTCAAAGGCACTATCCATGTCGGCCCCTGGAGCTATAAACCTAGACCATAGCACCGTCAAATTCGACAGCGAAATCAAAAAAGCCAGGCATTCTATCACCACTCACACTGGGCTCAAGGTATGTCAAAGCAATTTTATAAAAACTGTATAAAACGTTGAACCTTTTAAAAGCTTAAGTTCCAAAACTTACCTATAAACATACGATTCAGAACATAATCCCAGCTTAAAAGTTACATAATATCTGAACCATATAACGAATATATTTAATTCCAAAAGCTACCTCTGCATATATTACATGCATTATATCGGGCCTGTAGTGTGAGAGATTTGAGGCCACAAAAAAGAACATTGTATATTTATCATTCATTGTTATTACTATTACCAAAACAATCGATCTGTTATTAAACTTATTATACTCAAACATCAATCTAATTTAGTGTGACTCTGATTGATGCTTATTTAACGCCACCCAGAAAAGTATGAATAGCTCCATTTTGATTCCTGAATGTACTTTGAGATCGCCAAGAGTTTGCCACTAGACGTTAATTCAAATATATATCTTGTAAATCAATTGCAGATCTCTTTAATGACAGATCTATTATTTTGCCATCAGACCATACTAACCACACGAACCCCAATAATCACGTTCCCTCGCAAACAGTTCCAACGCAGCAGTATAGCGACATCGCACCCGTCAGCAGACTCGCTTCTCGACTCGGACTCGCCGGCCGACGCGTGCCGCTCGCTGTCCTGCCTCACCGACTCCACCGACCACTCGGCGCCCGTCAACTTCGACATGAGCAACCGTGTGAGTACATCACACCAGCAGTATAGCGAGCACCCGTCAGCAGACTCGCTTCTCGACTCGGACTCGCCGGCCGACGCGTGCCGCTCGCTGTCCTGCCTCACCGACTCCACCGACCACTCGGCGCCCGTCAACTTCGACATGAGCAACCGTGTGAGTACATCACACCAGCAGTATAGCGAGCACCCGTCAGCAGACTCGCTTCTCGACTCGGACTCGCCGGCCGACGCGTGCCGCTCGCTGTCCTGCCTCACCGACTCCACCGACCACTCGGCGCCCGTCAACTTCGACATGAGCAACCGTGTGAGTACATCACACCAGCAGTATAGCGAGCACCCGTCAGCAGACACGCTGCTCGACTCGGCCTCGCCGGCCGACGCGTGCCGCTCGCTGTCCTGCCTCACCGACTCCACCGACCACTCGGCGCCCGTCAACTTCGACATGAGCAACCGTGTGAGTACATCACACCAGCAGTATAGCGAGCACCCGTCAGCAGACACGCTGCTCGACTCGGCCTCGCCGGCCGACGCGTGCCGCTCGCTGTCCTGCCTCACCGACTCCACCGACCACTCGGCGCCCGTCAACTTCGACATGAGCAACCGTGTGAGTACATCACACCAGCAGTATAGCGAGCACCCGTCAGCAGACTCGCTTCTCGACTCGGACTCGCCGGCCGACGCGTGCCGCTCGCTGTCCTGCCTCACCGACTCCACCGACCACTCGGCGCCCGTCAACTTCGACATGAGCAACCGTGTGAGTACATCACTCCAGCAGTATAGCGAGCACCCCAGACTCGCTGCTCGACTCGGACTCGCCGGCCGACGCGTGCCGCTCGCTGTCCTGCCTCACCGACTCCACCGACCACTCGGCGCCCGTCAACTTCGACATGAGCAACCGTGTGAGTACATCACACCAGCAGTATAGCGAGCACCCCAGACTCGCTGCTCGACTCGGACTCGCCGGCCGATGCGTGCCGCTCGCTGTCCTGCCTCACAGACTCCACCGACCACTCGGCGCCCGTCAACTTCAATATGAGTACAGTAGAGTCCGGTTAGTACGACTCCGCATATAACAACCAACCGCATATAGCGACGTAAGTATAGGCACTTGTTTGGTTTTAGTACAAGCTACTATGAAAGCACAACCGTTTATAACGACTCCGCTTATAATGACCGATCGCTTTTAACGACGTAAATTGATTCAAAATCCGTCCGTCAAGTCCGGTTACAACGACGAGCGACGTAGTTTTTACAAATAAATTGTTGGTAAGAAGCTTACTCCGTCCCGCGCACCCAACTCTCCTCCCCCTTTTGCATATAGGGAGCAAGATGAAATAGATAGTCATGCGACTTTTCGTAATCTTGCAAACTAAATAAAACAATTCCCATTATTCGATTGAGCTTAAACTTCACACACATAATAAAAAAAAAGATAAATAAGATATAATTATGTAAGTTGGGTGACAATGCAATATTTTGGTAGGTACCTTCGAGCCGATCTGTCGATGGACACAGGAACTATGTGATAAAACAACGTCATCTTGATTAGATCCCCAAGAATTACGACTTTTTATTTTACGGGATTCGAGTAATTTGCGGATGACGAGTGAGTACGCGTACCTTGATGAAAAGTGGCTTCTGCTAAACGTAATACTAACGTAAATATATATTTAAAAAAAAATGTTTTATTTCTTTGATTGTCGCATAAGTATTAATAAATACAAAATGATGTAATTATTTTGATTAAAAAATATATTAAAATTGGCGGCTCGTTTTGTACGACGTCCGGTTAGTACGACGTAATATCAGCGGTCCCTTGAGTGTCGTTATAACCGGAGTCTACTGTACTTCGATTGTATAAAGTTTCATAGTAGTAGCAAGTGTAATTGGTATAAGTATTACTGTAACCGTACTTGTGATATTATAAAATAAATGAGCAACCGCGTGTGAGTACATCACACCAGCCGTATAGCGAGCACCCGTCAGCAGACTCGCTGCTCGACTCGGACTCGCCGGCCAACGGGTGCTTGATGCCCTGCTTCACCAACTCTACCTATTTAAGTTACTTCTTCTTACTTTCTGTAAGTACTTGTAGACTGTGGAATACACAATCGTCTGAAAATAAAAGTAGTTATTCATCCTGTCTGTTGAAACTACTGCACTCATGCTGTATAATACACCGGCATGAACTTGAACTACCCCCCCTTTCATGATAATGATGACTTATGTATATTTATGTGTATTATACTTAGTTACAGTTTTTGTAGTAAATATACTTTGCGTAATCTGTTCGAAGTCCAATTGGGTGATGTGAAAATCCTTTTAATTTCCTTATAAAATCCGTTTGCAAATTGAAAACTTGATAGCGTATAGAAAATAGTGTCTGACCGATGTTTCGGTTTCGGCATAAAAATCATGTTTCGGCCGAAGGTTCGGTTTCGGAAACGTACCTACAAGATTATATTTTCGGTGGTGTCTGACCGACATTTCGGTTTCGGTATGTTTCGGCTTAAACAATCGGTTTCGGTCGGTCGGACTAATAAAAAACAATATTTTACAATGTGAACGATACTATCTGGTAGGTATAGTAATTTTACTCCTTATCGTATATAAATAAACCATATACCAACAACTTAAGTCACTTTTAAGAATGGGTATATAATAAGATTTACATTAAATATTGTTTCAGGCAAAACTCCCTCGCGGCATCGACGCCATCCGCCCCCACATAGAGCAAGTAGACAACGTACCGCTTCTCGTATCGCTGTTCACGGACTGCTCAGCGCGCTCCGTACAAATGATGATACAGATCATGCAGGTGAATGCATACCCTTATACAGTCTGTAAACTTACTAAAACCATTTACTCAAGCCCGTTCATGAATGTGTCACACTGAGCAACTTGTACTATGGCACCGACCCCTAATCGATAAAAAATTTTTTGTTGTTTCATACATTTTGCTGGAAATTTGAAATTTTCTATGGGAGAGTCAATTTTTTTTTGCGCGATTTTGGTGTTGGTGCCAAAGTAAAAGTTGCTCAATGTGACCCATTCATAACCAGAGCTCGGATAGGGTGAGCTATTTGCCTTATATATGACATAAGACATGTCAAATTATAAGGCAAATAGCTCACCCTATCCGAGCTCTGTTCATAACAAAAGCTGTAGTATTTAATTTATCTCTCTTTCTAAAAGATCAGTATTACGTAAATATATAAGCTAAAATAATGAATAACAAGTTTTACATGTCTTATGCAGTGCCTATGTGTAAAAGAACAACAATCAAGACCCTAGAGTATAAAATAATTTTTAAGAAAAAAAAACCGACTTCCATGGGGGCCGATGAAAGATTATTGTAGATGGTACACTATGTAGAAAAGGAGGTAAAACCACCCACTTTTTTACTAGCATTTCGCTTCTGTATAATGGCTCCTCTACAGGATGGGCCAACGCCGGCCACTCCAAGGGACGCAGCCATGCACTATCACTTGCTCCCTCTAACGCATAAATGCGTCCCTTGGAGTGGCCGGCGTTGGCCCACCGTGAAGAGGAGCCATGAGGGTCGTAGTTCTAGCCTAACCTAAGAACCTAACCCACTCCTCAGTTCGAACCTAATCAAACCCACTTTTCAAGTAGCATTTCGTTTCTGTAAGGCTCGCAGTTCTAACCTAACCTAATCCTTGTTCGGTTCTGTGAGGATCGCAGTTCAAACCTAACCTAACCCACTTAATGGCGCATGCCGTGCGGTGTACGGGGGTTTAAGCGGGAGGGGCTAGTAAGATTGGCATCATCGTACTTTATACCTACATTAATTTTATGGTAGGTAATCATAGTTGTTTATTTAGTTAAGGTATCATAGTGGTTTTCTGGGTCAAGGTCCGGGTCCGAGTCCGGGTCAGAGTCCGGGTCCGTGTCCGGGTCCGAGACCGGGTCCGAGTCCGGATCCGAGTCCGGGTCCGAATCCGGATCCGAGTCCAGGTCCGGGTCCGAACCGGATCCGGGTCCGAACCGGATCCGGGTATGAGTCCGAGTCCGGGTCCCAGTCCAAGTCAAAATCGAAATTCGTAATCACCAAACGTGTACCATGCGTCATTGAAGAGTTCTGTTCTGGTCATCATCAGCAGTTCCACTTCATCAAATGCGACAGTTTTGAATGTAAATGCTTGATTTTATGATGACAATACAAAAAAATCTATACGTATGCCTTTAATATTTGAGGAGGTCCCTCGATTCCTTATGGATCCCATCATCAGAATTCGAGCTTGACAAAAATGTGGCTTAAAAACTTAACTTGCTTAACGAACATAACGAAAAGGAAAAATCGCCAAACGTGAACTATGCGTCGTTGAAGAGTTCTGTTCTGATCATCATCAGCAGTTCCACTTCATCAAATGCAACAGTTTTAATGAAAATGCTTGATTTTCTGATGTAAATACAAAAATCTCTATACGCATGCCTTTAAGATTTGAGGAGTTCCCTTGATTCCTCATGGATCCCATCATCAGAACTCGAGCTTGACAAAAATGTGGCTTAAAAACTTAACTTGCTTAACAAACATAACGACGAGGACAAATCGCCAGCCGTGAACTATGCGTCGTTGAAGAGTTCTGTTCTGATCATCATCAGCAGTTCCACTTCATCAAATGCAACAGTTTTTAATGAAAATGCTTGATTTTCTGATGTAAATACAAAAATCTCTATACGCATGCCTTTAAGATTTGAGGAGTTCCCTTGATTCCTCATGGATCCCATCATCAGAACTCGAGCTTGACAAAAATGTGGCTTAAAAATTTAACTTGCTTAAGACGAAACGGGAGCTGAGCTAAAAGTCAATTTTGAGATTTCAAGCTGAATATACCCGTCGCTCTGACGGGGCGTAACCGCGCCGTGAGAGACTGTATTTGTGTGTGTAATGCACGCACACAGACGCGTGCGGTGCGCGCGTACTCGCGCTGGCGCGCGTACTCGCGCTGGCGCGCACCTCACTGATTGCAATTTGCATTGCCACTTTTTGTTACTGCTACTACTAAGTAGGGTAATTCGCCAGTAACTGGCCACTTTTAATAACTGGCCGCCCTAAACTAAAAATGAATCCTATTCACCTATAAACAGAATTCATTTTAGTATAAGGTTTCAATAACTTCAATAACTGGCCACTTTATACTAAAATTAATTTTATTTATAGGTGAATATAATTAATTTTTGGTTTGGGGTGGCCACTGACGAATTACCCTATTGCGATTGAACTTTTTTACTTACCCGGCTTACGTTTACGGAACTCGATATCGAATAGGGTAATTCGCCAGTAACTGGCCGCCCTAAACTAAAAACCGGGCAAGTGCGAGTCGGACTCGCGCACGAAGGGTTCCGTACCATAATGCAAAAATAAAACAAAAAAAAAGCAAAAAAGAAAACGGTCACCCATCCAAGTACTGACCCCTCCCGACGTTGCTTAACTTTGGTCAAAAATCACGTTTGTTGTATGGGAGCCCCATTTAAATCTTTATTTGATTCTGTTTTTAGTATTTGTTGTTATAGCGGCAACAGAAATACATCATCTGTGAAAATTTCAACTGTCTAGCTATCACGGTTCGTGAGATACAGCCTGGTGACAGACGGACGGACGGACGGACGGACGGACGGACGGACGGACAGACGGACGGACGGACGGACGGACGGACAGCGAAGTCTTAGTAATAGGGTCCCGTTTTACCCTTTGGGTACGGAACCCTAAAAATGAATTCTATTCACCTCTATACAGAATTCATTTTAGTAGGTATAAGGTTTCAATAACTGGCCACCTTATACTAAAATGAATTCTATTTATAGGTGAATAGAATTCATTTTTGGTTTGGCGTGGCCAGTTACTAATAGTGGCCTGTTACTGGCGAATTACCCTATTTATGTACTTAGCTTAGTGGTTAATACTAGTATCAAGTAAGTATTTTTTTTTTCAATAATGCTCAGAAACGAAGTATAGACATGACAAATATAAATATTAACGTCTTTGTAAGGCAGGATTGGACATTCTATAGAGTAAGAGTAAGTGTATGAAACAACCAATTCAGCTAGGACTAGGGAATGCTATCTAGATCTCGCAATTTCGAGATCTCGCTAGATCTCGCACGTATTTTCGAAATTTAACCTAGTTGACAGGAAATCTCGATATATGCAATCTTGGTCGAGATCTCGATTAATATATTCGAGATCTCGAACAAGACTGAAAGTGAAATACTTTGTTTTAAGTAATATATGACCTTAAATTCATGTTGTTCAGGTAGTGCTATTATGTGTCCGGCTTTAGCTCTATTATTGTTACGCAGTTTCTAAGTAAAGGTAAATAGTGGTTTAACATCGATAGTTTTTCATAGAAGTAAAGTAAAAATTTAAATTGATTTTATGTTAAATGTCAATTTAATTTGTTGTTGTTATTTTCAAAATATAACATGAGGTACCTTAAATAAGTAGTATGTCGGCGGCATATCGAAAAATCGTAATCCTTGGCGTATCATGAAACGCCACCATTTCCTGATCTAATATTAACCCAGGCATATCACGATCTTCCTTATGAAAGAGACGGCAGATCCATCAGAGCAATGCATTCTTTAATATTCCTAGCTTCATAGCGGGCGCATTGTAAAATAATTGATCGAGAAATCATATACATATTTTCAATGATTTTGTAAATGACTACAGTTATGACTACGGTTATTAGAAACCAATTATAGTTTGTTTAATATTCTTTCTAATGGTATGCATCACCAATTGATCAGTAAAATAGAACCCGAGAAATAATGATCAGTTGAGGTCGGTCGCCCGCCATTTACGTGACGGAACAAAATTCATCATTACTTTGTTATATAATATCATACAGCAATAAAACTTCTGTTTTTGGAAAGCTAATGAAATTTTTCGTATATTTTATATTAACATTAATTGCGGTAAAGTTATAATTTATTGAGTTAGACGCATGTTTTGTCAGTACTTATGCCATCCATGCACGGTAAAAAATCATATATTTTAAATGTTTTGTAAATGACTACAGTTATGACTACGGTTATTATAAAACAATAATTGCACGTTTAATACTCTTTCAATCGACATCTCACACGAACCGATCGGTCCCATAGGACTAAAGACGTGAACAAATATCAATGCTGGTCGGCCGCCCACTTTTTCCTTCCTTTTTTTCGACACGTCCCCCCCCCCCCTCCATAAAATAAAAACCGGTTTATTCATATTCTGGAGACCACGAGGAACACGTCCATACCAGTTTTAGGTATTTAGAAGAGATGTCGACGAAAATCGTGAAGGAGACGACTTTTGTTTAATTTGCGTATAGACTATAGGAATATGCCGTCACGGTGAGGTGAGGTCCAATTAGGTAGGTCCAACTTCGAGAAAGAGGTCAACCGCCGAATCCAACTCGGTTGGGCAGCGTTCGGGAAACTACGTAATGTCTTTTCGTCCGTCATACCTCAGTGCCTCAAGACGAAAGTCTTTAATCAATGTGTGTTACCAGTGATGACTTACGGCTCCGAAACGTGGTCTTTCACTATCGGCCTCATCTCAAAACTCAAAGTCGCTCAACGAGCTATGGAGAGGGCTATGCTCGGAGTTTCTCTACGTGATCGAATCAGAAATGAGGAGATCCGTAGACGAACTAAAGTCACCGACATAGCCCACCGGATTAGCAAGCTGAAGTGGCAATGGGCAGGCCACATTGCACGCAGAGAAGATGGCCGATGGGGTCGAAAAGTGCTCGAGTGGAGACCACGGACTAGCAAGCGCAGCGTAGGACGTCCACCCACAAGATGGACAGACGATCTTGTTAAGGTCGCCGGAAGACGCTGGATGCGGGTCGCTTCCAACCGGCACGTATGGAGGTCCAAGGGGGAGGCCTATGTTCAGCAGTGGACGTCTTATGGCTGAGATGATGATGATGATGATATAGGAATATCAGAATATCACACCTTGAGAGGTTTGCGCAAAATGGCTGGTGTTCGCTAGGCAGATCATGAAATGTCGGCGTTTCATTATATTCCTAGGAATATCTCGATACGCCCGATTTTACGATGTCTATATATCTATGGAATTCTTAGAGATTATTGATTAAAATAACACATTTTTAGTTACTTTGTCAAATTCGATCTCGTCGAGATATTAAGCTCGATCCCGAAAATCTGACTGTCGAGATCTCGAAACACCCAATCTCGATTCGGATTTTTCGTGCGAGATCTCGAATCGCCAATCTTGGAGCGAGATTGCATTCCCTAGCTAGGACCTTAAATTGCTCGACAATTACAGAGCGTGACTGTACCTAAAAATTTTGTAAACCCATAACCATGCAATAAAATATTTTTGATTTTGATTTCTAATTTGAAATATTAGAATCAAAAAGTTCAAAATAGTTTGTACCTATGTAACTACAAAAATGTGTTCCCTCTCAACGGAAAACCCCTCGTGTCTTAGGAGGATCTAGATATTTTCACACAAGACGGTTTATCGATAACTTCTTACATCACTAGATTATCGACATTAAATGTCGACTATTGCCCATCACTTTTCTGGCTGTGTACGTATTTAGAAACTTGACTCCGCCCCTAAAATTAGTGCGATAGGGACAACTGCAGCTGAGGCGAAAAATCCTGCGTAAAAATGACAAAAATCGAGGTTTCGTAGTCCTCTTTTTCCTCCTCCAAAACTTAACCAATCGTAACCAAATTTGGAAATCTAAATGATTATGAAATTATCTGTGTCGGACCGTTTTGCTTTTTTGGCTACTTGATATCAGTTTTGAATACCACGCCTCTCATTGCGGCATAATCAATTAGGCCATTTTGGCCATTTTGGAAGGGCTCTAGCGCCTTAAAAAACAAAAATATCAAAAAAAGCAAAACGGTGCGACACAGATATTGACAATATTAATCTGTGTTGAAAAAATCATTGCTCTAGCTTCAAAAACCACGGAGGAAAACGAGGACTACGTTTGTATGGAGAAATGACCACTCCTGTTGGCTCTTAACAAACATAACGAAGAGGACAAATCGCCGACCGTGAACTATGCGTCATTGAAGAGTTCCGTTCTGATCGTCATCAGCAGTTCCACTTCATCAAATGTCACTTTTTTGGATGTATATGCTTGATTCGTTGATAAAAAACCAAAAATCACTATGTATATGCCTTTAAGATTTGAGGAGTTCCCTCGATTCCTCATGGATCCCATCATCAGAACTGGATTTTGACAAAAACGGGACCAATCTGTATGCATATACATTCAATCAAAAAAAGAATTTTCAAAATCGGTCCAGTAATGACGGAGTTATGGAGTAACAAACATAAAAAAAAATAAAAAAAAAAATAAAAAAAAACATACAACCGAATTGAGAACCTCCTTCTTTGAGATTTGGAAGTCGGTTAACAAATATTTGTTACATGATACTTACGTTGCAGTTACGGATTATGACTTGAATGATATTGTTACTTGCGAACTATACTTGGTCAAGCAGATCTTGTCAGTAGAAAAAGGCGGCAAATTTGAAAAATGTAGGCGCGAAGGGATAACGTCTCATAGAAAATTTGAATTTCGCGCCTTTTTCTACTGACAAGATTTGCTTGACCATCTATCGGGGGGCACGGCAGTGCCCCCGCCAAGTCGAGCGCGAAGCAAACACTGCCGTACCATCCTTTACAGGAACCATTTCGCCGCATTTTCAGGCCCCTATTTGAGAACCTCTGGATAAGACCAGAACGCAGAAATTTTGGTCATCCAGTAAGCTATAATCACATACTTAAAATCCAAAATTTCAAGTCTGTAGGTCATTTAGTTCCGAAGTTAAGCGAAAGCAAAGTTTCGCATTTATGAAACTCACTCATGATCATCAGAATAGAACTAGTACTTCCCATAAACTCAGAGAGCTGAAATTTGGTACAGAGTTAGGGTTTAATGGAGCTTGGAGCACCTGGTTTTGTACCCTTGTGTACCCTTCAACGGCCAAGTCACACAACATTAACTATAATAATAAAGAAATCGCAGTAAGGAACCTTAGACTTGGCACGACTTTGTCTAGATTTCATTACTTTTTAGAGATAAACAAGCAGCTCCATCGAGACTTGGCTAGTTTTTTACAGAATGTTTTTGGTGGGATATATGTATACATATTACGTTCAGCGATGATAAAACCATTTCAAAAATGAATCACAATAACTGATTTCACACAAAAACTTACAGTTACAATTTAAAATGAATTATTATGATACAACTAAAATTTGTGAGTGCAAATATTGTGGGCGCAGATATAACTTTTTAAATTTTATTTTTTTTTGCTTCTGACAGCCAACATGGCGATGATAGTTCCATTCAGCCAAATAATTAAAAAGATTTTGGTGAAATATCATATTATATAACATTTTATTTATTTAATAACAAATAAATATATATTTTTATATCATGTAATAATATTTTTTGTACGTAATAAATGTCTATTGTCGAAATAAAAAATACATACAGTTTTTGAACATCCAAACTCTTTGGCGGTGTCGTATGGATTACGGTCAGGTTTGACGACTAGTCTGTGGTGATTCTCATGTCATGACGTCACGCGCTCCGATTGGCGTTTGCAGTCACGTGATACTGGGCATTAATTTAAATACTTTTGATTATTTTTAATTAATTTATTACGCATATTTACACTTGCAAAATATGATTTTCATCATTCTAATGTTCCCTGCTATGGTAAAAACATAACATGTTATATATTTGTGATTCATGTCAACATGCCTATTCTAATGCAGGGATGTTAATTTAGGGAATATTGTTGTCAACCTTGTCAAACGCTTTAGAAATGTCTATGTAAATTGGATCAGCTCGAGTTCGCATATTTATAATTTTGTTTTGTTGCAGGATTACGGCGAAGTTGTTTGCGTTATGGGTTCCGCGGCCAACTGTCTAAACATGGAAATTTTCATGCAAGCGGATGCCAGGTACTTTCTTGCTATACTTTTTTTTTACTTACAAACTTACTATAAAACAATGAAGAGAAAAAAAAAGATGTATTACGTATTTTTTTAAATTCTTTAATTCATAATTTATAAGAACATAATTTAGCCATATCCTCCTAAGGCCCAGCCATTCAAATTTTAAAACCAATTTGCCACTGAAATTTGAACCCACAGAGTAGGAAATAGAGTTGATTTTGCGTTGTTTGAAAATTGAAAGAAACAATGCAAAAGCGACTCTTCCAATTGAATATGATTGAAATTTTATCAAACTGAAGAAGCAATATAAGACCTTGGGCCTTAGAAGAATATAATTAAGTATTATTAGGGTCGGTTGCACCAAACTGTTCGTATCGTTAAAGAGTTCGCAAAATTTTTATGTATGGAAAGTTTCATAGTTAAGCGCCGGGGCGCGCCGGCTGACGTTGACCAGTCTGTCAAATGTGGTTGGTGCAACTGGCCCTTAGTAATTAAGTAGATACTTCCGAGACTACAGTAGTATCATGGAAGTGACTTATCCGAACTACACTTGTTGCTTGACAGTATCGCTGTGGAACCACTGTATCCAGTGCTGTGTCAGAAGATGCCTCCGTACCAAGTGCCAGAGAACTGCATAGGACCTATCGACCTGGCGCGGGCCCTCAACTCCGTCCCCTGCTCTTTGTCGGTGAGCATTGTATTGTTACAACATTCCCTTTTTTATTATAAAAGAATACCTAAAAACATAGCTTTTACTATAATATTCCTATAATTAAATCTACTTACAAAATTAAACTAACATTAAAATTAACCTACTTAAAAATTAATTGTTACATATTGATTGTTCGTATTCCTCTTTAAACGTATGTATATAGTCCGATAGCAAAGTTTCATATTTTAATTTCTAGTCGTTATTGTCGGACTTTATGAAGTTATGTATGAAACATTTCGGATTTTTTTTGTAAACAAGTATATGTTTTCCAGGGAGTTCTAAGTCTAAGAGATCGAATCTCATAAATATTAATAGTGAAGGAAAACTTTATTAATACTTAAAATATTCTGACATAGATTCGAATGTCATAAGGTATCTAATTTGAAATGAACAAAATTAAGATCAGTTTTCACTATGTAATTGTCGTACCTAGTATGATAAAAAGATAAATTTAATCCTACCTGTACGGATATGATGGTCGTATTTGTCTACGTGACAGCGCGATAAAACGGTGTCCGTCTCTTTCTATCCCGCAGAGTTAAACAATGACAGTTGTTTTGTCACGTGGATAAATGTGGATAAAGCGATCCATAATAGGCTTGCTGAAACTTGTTGATATTAAATTGATCGTATGTGGCTGACTAAACCTCTACAAAGCGATACTAAGACGCGTATAGTAGTACAGTAAAATTCAAAATGTATTCTTTAAGTAGGCCTCAAGGGCTCTGCCACAGTTCAATACAACATTTACAGTGACATCTTAATATGATTTCATGTTACTATATTATAATGATATGAAAAATACATATCAACACTTCCAAATACAACACCCAGCCTGGGTAAACATTAAATTATAATAAACTTAAAATAAACAAACAATGTATGTCAGTAGGTACGTGGTAACTAGGTCGTCAAGCGCAAACGTATGGCAATCCAGTTATAGTTGACGATATATAAAGTGAGCCGATCTTGTTCAAACTTGTTCGAGAGATCGGCTCACTTTATATTTCAGGGCTGTGCACACCGGCTGCGTGTGCGTGACGTGCACGTGTGCGTGCGGCGTTGTAGTATACAGATCCTAATGAGAGACGGCACACCGCTTGCGTGACGTGTGCGTGAGCGGCTCCAACATTTTAGTACACGTCACCCACACGGAAGCCGGTGTGCACGGGCCTTTCGTCAACCTTACCACAAAACGTACAGCCTGGCAAAAAAGAGTAGAAATTAAAAAATGGCAACACTGTAGTGTCGTCCCGTTCTCTTATATAAATTGATTTGAAAGGGACGACATTACAGTGTTGCCACTTTTTAATTTCTACTATTTTTTGCCAGGCTGTAAGACACCGTACAGCCGGCCTAGCCAAGGTTACAATCGCTATCGCTTCGACAACGAAAAGCTTTATGTCTCTCTATCGCTCTTCCATATTAGTGCGACAGTGACAGTTGCGTTTCGATCGCTACTGAGCGTGAGCGATTGGCGTCTTGGCTACGCGGCCTGATTTACTTAAACTGTCAAATTTGCAGCTACTATAATTTGCACACCTATACGCATCTTAGTATTCCTTTGCCTAGGATATTGCTTTAAAATGTGTATTATTTTGCACGCTGCCGGTAAAGTTACAAAACAAATGGCAAAACCAGCCGTTTAACAAGTACTGCAGCAAACAGGTGGGTTTTATTTCCTTGCTAATATGGTTTCAAGTCCAGATAGATTAGGGATTTTTTTTAAATTTAATTATGTATATAGATTATGATTATTATTTGTTACCTGCCGTGACTTTTCACCTGTCGCCAGCAGCAGAAGAAGAGACCATTTCGTGGCATTACCTAGTGCTCTTTCGTATGTTTATCTTTTAAAATAATTTTCTTTTCTGTATTTGTGCTTACGAATAGGTTATATTACATCTATTATTTTCTATTTAAAATGTCCGATAGACACATCTACGTACCTACTGTAATTTCCTGTTTTTTTTGTTGAAAATTTTATTTCAAAAACGTCGTGTGATACTAGACACACATGACGTTTTTCGAAATAAATGTATGTCGTCAAACATATGCAATTCTATGTAAATAATTACTTAATGATACTGAATTAAGTTCAATGAAATTTATTTATGTTTGAAACTTATTTCCGCGGAATAGGACGCGATTTTGAATATTGTTTTTAAACTTTACCTACTGAACCTACCACTTGAGTACATACCTAAGTACTAAATATTGAGGTAATTTCTGTAATAATATTGGTGTCAGTTAACAATATGGCTTTGACAATGCTAAACGGTTTTCTGCTTCTATTATTCATAACAGAATCCCTAGCGACACTGAATGTCTTAAATGCAGTGGCTGATCTAACGTCGCGCCCTCTCGAGGGTCTCATCACTAACATCAAAGATTTTAATCAACTGGCCTCTGAGAACGGTTACAACGCTGAGACACACCAAGTTATAACCAACGATAGATACGTACTGACCATGTTCAGGATACCGGCCGGGAGTAAATGTGCTAAGAAAACCCCGATACTCTTAATGCATGATCTCCTGGAAGCATCCGAAAATTTCATACTCTCCGGACCCGATTCTCCAGGTTTCCTCCTAGCCAAAGAATGCTGCGACGTCTGGTTCGGAAATGCACGCGGCAACCATAACTCTCGGAAGCATCTGGAATTAAATCCCGCCAAAGACTTGGAATTCTGGAAGTTCTCAGTCGACGAAATGGGAATTTACGACGTCCCTGCTATGGTAGACTATATCTTAAACGCCACGAACACACAAAAGCTGATTTATATCGGATTCTCGCAAGGCGCTGGAGCTTTCTTCATCATGAACTCAGAAAGGTCCGGATACGCTGACAAAATTAGTCTCTTCATCGGTTTAGCGCCAGCCACAAGACAATATTACACCAAATCTGTACTTTATAGAATGGGAGCGATTGCCGTAAACACTGCACAAAAGCTTTTAGAGACTGCAGGTATATGGGAGGTTTTATCAAGAGGCATGCCTATCCAAACAGGCGCAAGTACATTTTGCCAAGTAAAAGCCCTGGCTGCGGTTCTTTGTAGCAAGGGATTGTCTTTAGTAGATTCGTCCCATCCGGGCTCCATTACACCGGAGACTTATAAAGAGGTATTTCAGCATGATCCAGCAGGGACGTCGATCCAAAACCTGGCGAAGTACGGCCAGGCCATGAACAACCTGAAATTCGTTAAATTTGATTACGGATCTGAACATAACGCGGAAGTTTACGGGGCTCCTGAGCCGCCGGAATTCGATCTTGGAGCAACGACGGTGCCGACCGTAATTTTCATCGGCAAGTCGGACCATCTAGTAGACACCCGGGACTTGGATTGGGCTGTGGAGCAGCTGCCTAACGTGTTGGAGTACGTCAAGATTGAGGATCCCCTGTGGAACCACTTCGATATGGCTTACAGCCAATATTGGAAGGGCACCATATTTGATAAAATGAAGACTTATTTAAATCAGTACCGTGATGATTATTGAGAATCTCAAAATGAATTAATTCGCCTAATTCAATGCTTACCTATAGTTCGTTTTTTTTAGCATTAAAGACTGTATCGTTTATTATAAATACAACTTTACTTAGCCGTTTTTTCTGGTATTATGTTTTTATTAAAAAATTACACATATAGTTTAATTAGTGCTTTAATAATAAGTAACATTTCGTCCTGGGAGATCACGTAAAGCATATGGTTTGGACAATATTTACCCAATCCTCCCGAGTAACTACAACGATTTCGGACAAATCATCATCATCATCAATATTTAAGAGCTATGCTCTTGTCGGACAAATACTACAAGAAAATTTACGGTTTGCGAACAAGATAAGTATTACACAAAAAAAATCGTACTATGTAAACAGCAATTACATATGATTCGTAAAGCGAAACATCTGGGCATAGTCTAATCATTTCTTTTAGTTGGAAAAAAAGTTTTGGATCTGTGCTTGGTGGCCTTTTTGAAAATATGGCATGTTACTTACGACAACCCCGACTTTGGTATACAATATAACCATCATGGAGCGTTTCTATCGACCTGTTCTAGCCATGGTTCAACGCCATGAATGTCCGTTAGGCTTTGGATTTCGGTAGATTCTTTTAGCTGTTTCCGTCATTTCCCTGGCGTCAGAAATTGACGGGAATCCAAAATGTTGCATAAAAAGTCGTTTTCATGTAAAGATAAAATACACCACATTTATTCTGTGGATGTTCAATTGAGCAATCATGAAAAGGACACTTAGATGGCATATTTTGGCAGCATATTAACCTTTTGTTTCTTTAAATCGTACTAAGGAATCGGTGAAATAGTCTCAAATTAAGCTCGATAGGCTTGTCCGAATTACATTTGCTAGAAGGTATTAAAATCATCATAAAGTCCCTAAAATAAAATAAATGTAAAACATTCTTATATCAGATATGTCTTAAAAATACCCCCAGATTATACCTTAAGAACATAGTAATACAAAATAATACACACGTCAACAGTTAGACCAGGTTTTATCTGTATTTATAATAAACGATACAGTCCTTAGAAAGAACTTGCAAGAAGGTAAGCGATCTTAACATGTCTTTTAATTGAAAAATGCTTTTTAAAAACCAAAAACTATTACTTATTGAAGCAGAAGAACATAAAGATCGTATTAAATTCATAATTGTTACATATTTGCCCTAACTTATTTTTAAAATGTGTTTTTCAATTAAAAGACACATCAAGATTGTTTACCTTTTTTCTAATGCTAAAAAACGAGGTATAATAATTCGAAATAAGCCTACTTAAAGTCTATTTCAATAGAACTTGCTAACTATGTAAACAAACCGCCATATTGAAATTGTCTCTGAATGATCAATTTACTAGTGATGGGCAAGACCCCTACTTACTACTTTACTAATGTCAAACCATATCAAATAATAAAATACCAAAAGTAAAAAACAAGTATTTACTTATTTTTAATTTGTTTAATCACGATCAGAAGACAAATTAGTACTTAAGAATGATGTATTGATGTATTTTATATCCGTGACGGTAGATACAGTGCCTGGGTTGGGTAGTGTGTAGCGGGTTTATATTACAAACTTTACTCACACTCACACTACCCATCATAGACAATTGTAGAATTTAAAAGAAACAAAATCGCCATTCCATCAGGTCCTAATAACCTAACTTATGGAACCATTTTAAACTTTTAATTAAATATCCAAGATACAGTTACATATTTATGTATTTTACGGAACGGACCGTTTCAATAGTGTGTATGTGTATGGTTTCAATGGTATTTGATGAGATAGTGTGAAAATTCAAAGAGAAACAGTGATAAAACAAAATTACGTTGTTTGTTTACAAAGTTAGCAAGTTCTATTGGAATAGACTTTACCTACAGAACGATAACTATGCATTGTCTAACTACTAAATGCATACCGATCTCTTAAAGCTACTTATTTTTAACCGACTTCCAAATCTCAAAGAAGGAGGTTATCAATTCGGTTGTATGTTTTTTTTTATTTTTTTTATTTTTTTTTATTTTTTTTTATGTTTGTTACTCCATATCTCCGTCATTACTAGATCGATTTTGAAAATTCTTTTTTTGATTGAATGTATATGCATACAGATTGGTCCCGTTTTTGTCAAAACCCAGTTCTGATGATGGGATCCATGAGGAATCGAGGGAACTCCTCAAATCTTAAAGGCATACATATAGTGATTTTTGGGTTTTTATCAACAAATCAAGCATATACACCCAAAAAAGTGACATTTGATGAAGTGGAACTGCTGATGATGATCAGAACGGAACTCTTTAACGACGCATAGGTCACGGTTGGCGATTTGTCCTCTTCGTTATGTTTGTTAAGCAAGTTAAGTTTTTAAGCCACATTTTTGTCAAGCTCGAGTTCTGATGATGGGATCCATGAGGAATCAAGGGAACTCCTCAAATCTTAAAGGCATGCGTATAGAGATTTTTGTATTTACATCAGAAAATCAAGCATTTTCATTAAAAACTGTTGCATTTGATGAAGTGGAACTGCTGATGATGATCAGAACAGAACTCTTCAACGACGCATAGTTCACGGTTGGCGATTTGTCCTCGTCGTTATGTTTGTTAAGCTAGTTAAGTTTTTAAGCCACATTTTTGTCAAGCTCGAGTTCTGATGATGGGATCCATGAGGAATCAAGGGAACTCCTCAAATCTTAAAGGCATGCGTATAGAGATTTTTGTAGTTACATTAGAAAATCAAGCATTTTCATAAAAAACTGTTGCATTTGATGAAGTGGAACTGCTGATGATGATCAGAACAGAACTCTTAAACGACGCATAGTTCACGTTTGGCGATTTTTCCTTTTCGTTATGCAAGTTAAGTTTTTAAGCCACATTTTTGTCAAGCTCGAGTTCTGATGATGGGATCCATAAGGAATCGAGGGAACTCCTCAAATATTAAAGGCATACGTATAGATTTTTTTGTATTTTCATCATAAAATCAAGCATTTACATTAAAAACTGTCGCATTTGATGAAGTGGAACTGCTGATGATCACCAGAACAGAACTCTTCAATGACGCATGGTACACGTTTGGTGATTACGAATTTCGATTTTGACTTGGACTGGGACCCGGACTCGGACTCATTCCCGGATCCGGTTCGGACCCGGATCCGGTTTGGACCCGGACCTGAACTCGGACCCGGATTCGGACTCGGACTCGGACCCGGACCCGGACTCGGACCCGGTCTCGGACCCGGACACGGACCCGGACTCGGACCCGGACTCGGACCCGGACCCGGACTCGGACCCGGACTCGGACCCGGACTCGGACCCGGACCTTGATCCAGAAAACCACTATGATACCTTAACTAAATAAACAACTATGATTACCTACCATAAAATTAATGTAGGTATAAAGTACGATGATGCCAATCTTACTAGCCCCTCCCGCTTAAACCCCCGTACACCGCACGGCATGCGCCATTAAGTGGGTTAGGTTAGGTTTGAACTGCGATCCTCACAGAACCGAACAAGGATTAGGTTAGGTTAGAACTGCGAGCCTTACAGAAACGAAATGTTACTTGAAAAGTGGGTTTGATTAGGTTCGAACTGCGATCCGCACAGAACCGAACTGCTATCTGAGGAGTGGGTTAGGTTAGGCTAGAACTACGACCTTCATGGCTCCTCTTCACGATGGGCCAACGCCGGCCACTCCAAGGGACGCATTTATGCGTTAGAGGGAGCAAGTGATATTGCTATCTCATTTTACCGCATGGCTGCGTCCCTTGGAGTGGCCGGCGTTGGCCCATCCTGTAGAGGAGCCATTATACAGAAGCGAAATGCTAGTAGAAAAGTGGGTGGTTTTACCTCCTTTTCTACATAGTGTACCATCTACAGTAATCTTTCATCGGCCCCCATGGAAGTCGGTTTTTTTTTCTTAAAAATTATTATTACAAATATCACTAATACGAGTAAGCCTATAGGTATTTACATATTTAAATGAGTATAGTGAATTAGTCGTCGTGGTGCCCGCGGTTGTAATATTTACAAAGTGTAAGGTACTCCTTTCAAAATAAAATAAAAAAATACCTGCGTGTTTTACTTTAAAATGTACTTATTTCGCTTTAATCTGTAAATATATATTTACGCTTCGGAAAAACTATATTGCGCTTAATATATGTATATAATCTACGACTACTTCTTTCATTATCTAAAGCCCCGTCTCCATATCGTGCGGCGGCTGCCGCGCGAGCCAATGTTCTATGGTTTGCCGCGCGATATGGAGACGAGGCTTAACAGTACTTAAGATTTTATTTACAAATCGCAACCATCTCGAATGGAAATAAAAACGTGTTGGTTGACGTTACCAGATGACGCGTGACGCAGACGTATCCCTCTTCACGTTGATCACGATGTCGCGCCACTTCACCTCTTGCCTATGGAACTCCACGCAGTTCTGGATGTGCGCCGTGTGCTTCATTTCTGTCCTACAGGTAAGATATTAAGGCCGTTATTGGGCTGCTTGCCACTTGTATTTGGTTGACGTTGCCGCGACGCGGACGTTTTCCTCTTCACGCTGATCACGATGTCGCGACACTTCACCTCTTGCCTATGGAACTCCACGCAGTTCTGGATGTGCGCCGTGTGCTTCATTTCTGTCCTACAGGTAAGATATTAAGGCCGTTATTGGGCTGCTTGCCACTTGTATTTGGTTGACGTTGCCGCGACGCGGACGTTTTCCTCTTCACGCTGATCACGATGTCGCGCCACTTCACCTCTTGCCTATGGAACTCCACGCAGTTCTGGATGTGCGCCGTGTGCTTCATTTCTGTCCTACAGGTAAGATATTAAGGCCGTTATTGGGCTGCTTGCCACTTGTATTTGGTTGACGTTGCCGCGACGCGGACGTTTTCCTCTTCACGCTGATCACGATGTCGCGCCACTTCACCTCTTGCCTATGGAACTCCACGCAGTTCTGGATGTGCGCCGTGTGCTTCATTTCTGTCCTACAGGTAAGATATTAAGGCCGTTATTGGGCTGCTTGCCACTTGTATTTGGTTGACGTTGCCGCGACGCGGACGTTTCCCTCTTCACGTTGATCACGGTGTCGCGCCACTTCACGATGCGATTGGTGTATATTCGACATAGACTAGGAATCCTCTAGACCGAGTTAAGAGCAATTATTTCATGCAACCTATGATGCCAAAAATGCGGGGGTGCGCGGGACGAGGTGAGCGAAATCCCGTGCCGTGATTGGTCCGTTCAAAGACACGGACGTCACACAAAGACACTTTCGACTCGAACATGGAGTAAAATTACCGTATGCGTGGCAGAGGAGGTCGCGCGACTATGCTCAGTCTGGAGGATATCTTGTCTGTGATATTCGATTTCGTCACTGTACCTAGGTACCTATATCACTTGATGTCACGTCGTTGTGTATGTGTCCAGGTGGGGTCCCTGTACGCGTTCCTGCCGCTAGCGCTGAGCGCGGGCGGCGCGGCGCTGAGCAGCGCGGCGGCGGCGCTGCTGGGCACGGCGCTGGCGTTCGCGCCCGTCGACGCCGCGGTGATGCAGCGCGCCGCCACCCGGCCGCAGCTCGCGGCGCACAAGCGGGTGAGGTTCTATAGTTCGTTTTATTAGGCTGTATCTCATAAACCGTGATAGCTAGACAGTTGAAATTTTCACAGATGATTTATTTCTGTTGCCACAACAAATACTAAAAAGTATTTGTTGTGGCATTTGTTTTTTGCATTAGATAAAGACTACGCGATCTTGACAGGTCTTCTAATTGAAAAACGCTTTTTTAAAATCGTAAAGATAAACAAAGGGTTATCTTAGAGAATTGTTTTGTCCCCAGATGATCCTGTTCGTATTCTGGTGCTACGCGTGCAAATTCCTCCCCTCCGTTATCTCCATACTAGTACTCTACGGATTCACACTGAGGTACCTGTTTAAAAGCCGTAACACACTTCCGCACCGCACCAAAGTCACGGTGCGCAGAAAGAAATATCTCTTCCTCGCTCTCATTTATGGGTGTGACGCACCGTGACCTTGGTGGGGTGCGGAAGTATGCTACGGCTTCAATATTTGGTAGAGATGCGCCGGATATTCGGGCACGATCCGGTATCCGGCCTACCTGGCCATGATTTTAATATCTAGTGTATTACTATCCGGCCGGATACCGGATAGTAACATTGCTTGATTTCGGAGTAAACTAATTTGGATTTAAGAAACAGTCACGGGCATAATCGTACTTGTATATTATTTTAAAACACTTTAAACATTCCACTGACTTGCACGCGCACTTATTTCGAACCTAGAAATGTGTCCGCGCGAACGTTTACTAGGAAACAGGTCAGACCTGCAGAATGCGCACCTGAAAAACCGAAATGTAGGTATAGTTCCGCTGGACGGATATTTGGCGGCCGGATACTGGATATTCGGCCGATGGTCAGGCCGAATATCCGGTATCCGGCCAAAAAACTATCCGTTGCATCTCTAATATTTGCACAACCAACAAATAAATGAAAACGATTTTTTTACGCATTTTGGGGACGGCAATAGAGTCCATTGTAGAGTTAGACCAAACTAAGGTGGCAGCGATTTTGATAGCATTAGGCTGTGCAAGTGTTATTTAAATGTCATAATTTCATAGAAGTTTGAAGTTAAAAAAAACACTTGCACAATAGGCTTACATTCCTAATAGTCAAATCAGCTTCTTTTTTAGAACTGCCAAAACGATTTGCTAACATGGAATTTATATGAAAACGAATATAGTGTCGTCATGGTAAACTCACCTACTTTTTATATTTCAATCCGATTGATTAAAAATAGCTTTTTTTGTTTAAAAATAGCTGCGATCTATGTTTTTCTAATAATTATCTGGTGCTTTATTTCGTGCACGGTTTGAAATAATTTATTTAAGTACAGGAAACATCCCTATCTGGGCTAGAGTTAGACCAAGAAAAGTCCGCAACGATTTTGATAGTATATGCAGTGCAAGTGTTATTTATACGTCATAATTTCATAGAAGTTTGACTTTTAAAATAACACTTGCACTGCGTGTGCTATCAGAATCGTTGTAGACTTATCTTGGTCTAGCTCTATCAAAGTCTCTGCCAATTTAGCTTGAACTAATTCTAGTAATTTATAAATGAAAATATTGATGCGTTTAAAATGGCTACTCTACTAAACATTACTTTGTTATTAATTAACAAACACATTATGACCTTTATGTGTTGTGATAATTGGCCCAATGAGACGCGAACTCAAATAAATACCAAACTTACCTAAGTCCACTGTTCCAGATCGTTCTGTGAGCAAATATCCGAAGCAACCAACGCGACTGCATGCTGGATCGTGTATCCAATCAACGTGGGAAACTATTCTGAGGCCCACGACTTGGCCAGGAAGAGCTGGCACGGCTGGGGCGACGACTTCTACGACGGGTTCTATCTGGCGCAGCACATCACACTAGCATTGCTCACCTTGCATTTAAGTAAGTTTACACATTCACTACTCATAACAATAGTCGACGTGGCAACTATTCTGGAGCCCACGACTTGGCCAGGAAGAGCTGGCACGGCTGGGGCGACGACTTCTACGACGGGTTCTATCTGGCGCAGCACATCACACTAGCACTGCTCACCTTGCATTTAAGTAAGTTAACACATTCACTACTCATAACAATAGTCGACGTGGCAACTATTCTCAAGCCCACGACTTGGCCAGGAAGAGCTGGCACGGCTGGGGCGACGACTTCTACGACGAGTTCTATCTGGCGCAGCACATCACACTAGCACTGCTCACCTTGCATTTAAGTAAGTTAACACATTCACTGCTCATAACAATAGTCGACGTGGCAACTATTCTGAAGCCCACGACTTGGCCAGGAAGAGCTGGCACGGCTGGGGCGACGACTTCTACGACGGGTTCTATCTGGCGCAGCACATCACACTAGCACTGCTCACTTTGCATTTAAGTAAGTTAACACATTCACTACTCATAACAATAGTCGACGTGGCAACTATTCTGAGGCCCACGACTTGGCCAGGAAGAGCTGGCACGGCTGGGGCGACGACTTCTACGACGGGTTCTATCTGGCGCAGCACATCACACTAGCACTGCTCACTTTGCATTTAAGTAAGTTAACACATTCACTACTCATAACAATAGTCGACGTGGCAACTATTCTGAAGCCCACGACTTGGCCAGGAAGAGCTGGCACGGCTGGGGCGACGACTTCTACGACGGGTTCTATCTGGCGCAGCACATCACACTAGCATTGCTCACCTTGCATTTAAGTAAGTTGACACATTCACTACTCGTAACAATAGTCGACGTGGCAACTATTCTGAAGCCCACGACTTGGCCAGGAAGAGCTGGCACGGCTGGGGCGACGACTTCTACGACGGGTTCTATCTGGCGCAGCACATCACACTAGCACTGCTCACCTTGCATTTAAGTAAGTTAACACATTCACTGCTCATAACAATAGTCGACGTGGCAACTATTCTGAAGCCCACGACTTGGCCAGGAAGAGCTGGCACGGCTGGGGCGACGACTTCTACGACGGGTTCTATCTGGCGCAGCACATCACACTAGCATTGCTCACCTTGCATTTAAGTAAGTTGACACATTCACTACTCGTAACAATAGTCGACGTGGCAACTATTCTGAAGCCCACGACTTGGCCAGGAAGAGCTGGCACGGCTGGGGCGACGACTTCTACGACGGGTTCTATCTGGCGCAGCACATCACACTAGCACTGCTCACCTTGCATTTAAGTAAGTTGACATGACACTTTCCAAATAGGTACTTATACCTAGTTGCAACAGGCCCCTAGACAACATGCCAATCGCTAACGCTACGTAGCGATCGAAACGCAACTGTCGCTGTCGCACTAATAAGAAAGAGTGATAGAGACACAAAGCGTTTCGTTGTCGTAGCGATTGTAACCTTGGCTAGGCTGGCTATTCTTGGAATCTAACACAATTTTAATATTAAGTAAGAGCTTTCATGTAAGCTTTTCCTGCTTGTATTTCAAGTGTCTCTTTTTATACCGATTAACGCAGGTATCAAACTGATGCGGACCCGCATGGCGCTCCGTTGTGTGAACGAGACAGCACCATGTACATAAATAGCGACGACCCGCTCGCTCACAGGAACGGCGTGAGCATCCACACCCACTGTTAAGACCGCCTAAAATAATTCCGCTTGAATATACCTAGTAGCAATTAATTTATATTGAATATTTTTTCTTTGTCCTCAGTTGTCATATCGTTGTCTTTCATACATCGACAATCTTCAATTTGGCAGCGTTGCTTTTGGAGCAACAAGGTGTGGTCCGTCGCCGTGCTCGTTCTGTAAGTGAAGTTTTATATATCTAATACGCTTACCCCCTTTGAGTTAAATTAGGTTTTATCCCCTTCTTACAAATACATAAGTCAAAATGACAGAAAAAGACAAACGATTCATAGGTCATTCAGGCCAGTAACGCGTTTATATGACGCCATTATTAATTACCGTCTATTTAGTGGATGGATAAGTGGACCGCTTCTCCATACAAAGTACTCCCTATTATTTAGTCTCAATCAATAAGGGTCAATAAGGGTCTCCTCACATATATCGACGCGGAAACGCTAGAAAAAAGCTTGATGTCCGCGCAACAACAGCGAAAAAGTCATCGACGCGACGCGTCTTTTCGCTACTACTTATTTTACTACTAGGTACCGTATGTTGCGAGTCGTTAAAGTAGCAATAATGCCAATAATACAATACATAACGTTTCAGAATACTCCTCCAAGCTGCCATAAGTCTGTTCATGCTGCGACACAACTACGGTTCCTGTGAGAACTGGGAGCTATGCTCGCTGCGCTACCACGTTCCTTGGCGGTTGGCGCTTGGCTACGGCGGCTCGATTCTCGCTGTGTTCGCGCTCAACGAGTTCATCAAGTGGCAGGAAATCAAGTGAGTATCATCTCAAATACAAAAGTAACCGACTTTAAAATTGCGTTGAATACAGCGCCATCTATCAATACGTGGTAACTCCAAGGAGTTTAATTCATGTTACGACACAAGTACTGTTCCTGTGAGAACTGGGAGCTGTGCTCCTACCACGGTTCCTAGTAGTTGGAATTATAGGTACCTAAATCATTAACCTTTTGAACGCCACGCCAATCGTGCGCGGCGCGTCATCGCGAACCTTTTCGCAATGCACGAAGGTTAATATTGGGCTGTAACTGCGCGAGTGGACATCTTTGGTGGCCAGATTACCTAAACATTTTTAATATGCTTGCCTTACGACCTAAGCTGTAATTTTTATAGAGGTCATCTACCTAAGCTGTAATTTTTATAAAAAGCAAAATGCATAAAAAACAGCTAAATATGGAGATGATGCAGTACCGTCTTTACCATAAGGACACACGGGGCCTTTGGCCAGGGCCCCCAACCTCAGGGGGCCCCGAAGGACAGACACTAAGGGCTGACTTAGACGGCGTGCGAACTCGCATGCGATTTTAGTTACATTGCGGGCTGTTGGTTACGTCCAATTCAACCGACCGATCAAAAACAGCAATGTAATGAAACTCGTATGCGAGTTCTCGCATCGTCTAATTAGGGTTTAACAGTATATCTGATTACTCATATTAAATAGAAGATCATAGTATAAAAATGTTAGTCTAATTTGATTTCATTAGAAGGGCCCCAAATTCTTATGTGCCCAAGGGCTCCAACATAGTTTAAGAGGGCCCTGAGATTATGTCAATGCTTTCAATTTAAACATGATTTTGAATAGTCTTAATTTATTGTTTTGTTTGCAGGGCCGACGTGCGAAATCAAAGACGAGCCCGATTGGACTTCGGGACGAAACTGGGCATGAACTCGCCTTTCTAGTCAATTTTACTAACATTTTTTAACGTTTTTCGTGGTTTTGCTCGGTCAACCAACCAACCACCGGTCGGTTAGCTGATACCCGGGCACTGACGAGGCCTAAGCGGCTGAAACTACCGTTTTAAGTTAAGGAAAAGTGACATAGTACTTATTTCATTATTTATATTGCGCTCTATTTTGTACTTACTGTTTTACAGTACGCTGTTTTTGATAAACATACAAATTATTATATTAAATATTTCAAAAATAAACATATTTTAATGATAATTATTCCTCCCTCTGCAATATATTTTTGCACTGTGTTTGGTTTAAGAAGCGGCATTTTACAGGCAGCAAACGATGTTCTCGGGGACCTGTCTGGTATCCTCTTCAAGGAATTTGGGAAGGGTATTTCGTATGGATTTGCTTACCAAAGCCGTTGCTACTCAAAACCCTTTCATTTGGCTTTTTATTAAGGGTAAGCAGTTCTCTTTTCGAATGTCTGATACCCGTTGCTAACCTCTTGAATGGGTATTCCATATAACGCTTAGGGCCACCCCACACTAGCGTCTTTTGAGCGCCGGCGTCTAGTCAGCGCTACAGACTCCAGTTGCGTCGAGCAGCAGCAGCATATTTTATTGAATAAAACAAGGCCATCGAAACAAATACATCGTTTATTTAGACTAAGTAGGTAATTTGTGATGTACATTATACACAGCAGTCATCGGCGATCGTTTCGTTCGACGTCCTCGTTAACTATGCTAATTACATGATTAATACAAATCAACACTAGTTACATTTGTTAATAACAATTTTTAATTGCATTTTCCGTTCCTACGCTAATGTTAGTAACTAAACACTTGTACTTAGAGGTAAGAAAATATTTTCGCCGGTACTAGGAGTCTTCGGGCAAGTCTAATATCTCTATGACGAAAGAGCAGACGTCTGTCTCTTTCTGACTGTGCTCTTGACAGAACGGGTGAGCGAGCAAGGCGTCATAGTTGGGCCTCAGCTTGTAGTCTTTCTTCAGGCACTGTGTGATCATGTCATCAAACTCTGCTGAAAATTGATCTTTTGGAAGACTGGGCGGGTCATCTTTGACCACTTGTTTCAACTGCTCAAATGGCGTGCCCCAGGTATTATACGGGAATTTACCAGTAGCTAGTTCTATCATTGATATTCCTAAAGACCAAACATCGCTACGTATATCATATTGGCCGGGATTGCCCGTAGGATCAATCCTCTCGGGAGCCATGTATGGTTTGCATCCTGCATCAATAGTTTTAGCAACAGAATCAACTAAATAACCCGATATACCGAAGTCGCACATTTTGACTTCTCCCTTTCTATTGATCAATATATTAGAAGGCTTCACATCTCTGTGGATTACCTTGAGTTTTGAGTGGAGGTAGTGCAAGGCGCTGACAACAGAGAAAGCTATTTTACCAAGTATGTTCTCAGGTATAGTCCGGTTGTTCTTGTAGACTTTAGCATAGAACTTGTCGAGGCTCATGTCCATGACTTCCATGCAGATCCAGACGTCCCCCTCGCGGAACATGGCTCCGTAGAAGTGCACGGTGTAGGGGCACGCGCTGGCGCGCATGGAGACGTCCAGGTCCATTAGCAGCCGCTTCAGCTCTTGGGACTGTGTGTTAAATGTTGCTGTGATTCGCTGAAACAAGAATAAAGTCTTGAATAAGTAAAATTTTTGTTATTATAATCTTTGGAATTAAAAAAGGTGTATTTTTTTTGTGGTGTATGTAAAGCGGAAATTCGAAGGGCTGAGGGGTGGCACTTTTCAGCCTTGTATTTCTAGTAGCCTAGGAACACAACTTGAAATGAAACTTGAGTAAATAAAACTAAATGAAATTGTATGTTATATTCATTTCAACTAACTCTGCACCAACTTTGCTATGAGAAAAAGAAATAAGGTCAATGAGGGGAAGACCGCATATAATATTTATTTGCAAGGTCATCCTTGGTCCTATGGTCATCCATAGGGCAAGAACTCTAGTGTATGTATATGTATGTTGCTCATTCAGTCAGAAAGGCAGAGCTTCACTGCTTCTGCTCTACCTACTATCAACGTTATGTAAGTGGAGAGGAAAAAAGAGCATGTACATGGTCTTCCCTTATAGATGGTCTTCTCAACATATTGGCCTTAGTGTCAGCATTATGGGTTCTTCCTCATTATAGCACATCAAAGTTCGTGAGTTGGCCTGCTCCGGCTATAGTAATAGGTTTTAGGTTATTTTTATTTTGAATAGAAGTGAAAACTAGTAGCTGGGGGTCTAAGGTCCACCACCTTGCATTTTGGAGACAAAGCAAACCGCTTGGAACAGGTGTTCCTGGGGGTGATCTGAGCCGATTAAGCCCGGTTGCCAAGAGGTTCCACCCAGCAGGTGGGCAGGGGAGGGGGGGTAAAAGTGGCTCCGGCGCGCCTCACTCTAAGCTATATATCTGCATACATCTAGCAACTATATCAAGTTTGGTGTCTTTTTCCTGTAATTCGAGGATGAAGAATTCATTTCTGTGACTAAATTTTCACTGTTCCATACAAAAAAATCGAGAAATTAAAAATTCCAAAAAAATCTTTTCACTTTTTTTTTCGAAAATCCTCTACAAAATTAAAACTATGAGGATTTGCTCTAGAAAAAAAATACCTGTGAATAGCCCAGTTATCCTACTATATAGAATAGTAAACATGTTAAACATTTTTTTTTCATAACTCTGATAAAAAAAATGTTTTGTGTCACGCGGCGTACCTGCATTGTAAGAGCGGTATGCAGCGTTTAGGATTTTTAAGTATGTTTCGATGGTTTCTGATAAGTTGTTATTCTTCTGGTTGTAGAAAATTACTTCTGGACGTGATATATATACAAATATAAATTAAATGTATAAATATAGATGTTGGGAAAACTTTCGCCAATAGAGTTATTATAAATGTGATAAAATTAACAAAGCAGATGTTTGATTACAATGCGGGTTAAAATACGAGTAAGATATATATTGTTCGCAATTGCCACTACATGCCCATGGGTCCGTGCATTTTAGTTTTTTCTTAACGCAGTTGCACCTCCCTGCGCATTTTGTTTTGCAGCGGCAACGAATAAGCTCTAAACAAGCAGCAGCCGCCGCAGGTAGGCTTGTACATATGGGCTCCCAGTAACCATTTTGTTTGGACCAGCTCCAGTCAGCAGGACATGGTAGCTGTTGCTGAGGGGCTATAATCTGTCCCCAAACATAGCCTCCTTGGTAAACTGCACGGAGAATATGTTTACGTAGGTAGCGCATCTTCCATTGGAGGCAGATTCTCTAACTGAAGATTTCTTTTTGTAAAAAGTACTTTTCGGCACTCTTTTACACTTGTACTTGTACCTGATCCGAACACTGTAACACAATACATAGTATCAAAATAATGTCTAAGGACCAATTCACATCTCGTAATTCAAATCTGTTCAGATTTAATATTGTAAGACTCTTACTTGTCATACAAGACAATACATTTTTTTTCCAAAATTGGCTGCTCTATGTTGTTTTGTTTACCGTATTAATCCCTCCGGAACATTACAAGGACCACTAAAACCAGGATTGTCAGATCCCTCATATTTCCCACTTTTCTGTATGCTGTATGTCTCACATGGACACTAAGGGCATCCGAAAAACAGAAAGTGAATGCACTAGAGATAGAGATGTGATGCTGGAGACGAATGCTGGGCATAGCATGGACTGAGCATCAATTATTGAGGAGCTTGGCATTAAAGAGCGGTTGCTTTCTACGGGCAAAACTCGGTACTCAACTTCTTTTGTGTGTCTCGTAGAGACGGAACATCTACAGAACGTCTAGTTGTGCAAGAAAGAGTAGGAGGTGACAGGGCTAGAGGAAGATCTCTAATGAGATGGACTGATCAAACCAAATCGGTGTGTCGGTCACAGTAAGCGAATGCTTACGGAAAGCAGTTCTACGGGAGGAATGGCGACGTGTCGTTAAATGAGTCGCTCAAAAATTTTCGTAATGGCCACGACCACTCTATCAAGAGTGTAACGAAGAAGAAGGCCCTCCGTTACAGCAGGATATGCGCTTTAAGCTTGAAATACGCTTTTTTTCCCTTTCCACACACAAAAGAAACTGTGTTGTAACCTGAAAAGGCGTGGAAAAATGGCAAGACTACTATCCTTTCTGGTCCTGTAAAATAAATCATATATCTATGAGTTACAAATAAAATCATATATTTAAAGAAAGTTTGCAGCACGTGACTATTAGCCCAGTTGACCTGTCTCTTATTGCGGTGACATATTTATTTATTTTATTTTCAATTAATGGAAGAACTACAAACGTTACCTTAAGAAAATGCAATAGCATGGCTCGAGAGGAACAGGTGATTCTTTCCTGTGCCAATCCTCCATTCATTGTAAATAAAATAAATATGTCACCGCAGTATACGAGACAGCTCACCAGGGCAATTGGTCAAGTGCTGCAAACTTTCTTTAAATATATGATTTTATTTGTAACGCATAGATATATAATTTATTTTACAGGACCAGAAAGGTCAGAAGTCTTGTCATTCTTCCACACCTTTTCAGGTTGCGACACTGTTTCTTTTTTGTATGGACAGGGAAAAAAGCGTATTTCAAGCTTGGAGCGCATATCCTGCCGTAACGGAGAGGTTTAAATACGACAAACAAGGCAATATTGAGCAGGCATTGCCAATATTGATAAAAATTGTTATTGTCTTGTATGGCAAGTAAGAGTCTTACAATAGTAAGTATGGACAGATTTGAATTACGAGGTGTGAATTGGCCCCTAGACGTTATTTTAACAAAATGCATAGTATTTTGTTACTGATTTTACGAGTAGATCAGGTACAAGTACGAGTGCAAAAGAGTGCCGAAAAGTACTTTTTACAAAAAAAATCTTCAGTTAGAGAATCTGCCTCCAATGGAAGATGCCCTACCTACGTAAACATATTTCTCCGTGCAGTTTACCAAGGAGGCTATGTTTGGGGACAGATTATAGCCCCTCAGCAACAGCTACCATGTCCTGCTGACTGGAGCTGGTCCAAACAAAATGGTTATTGGGAGCCCATATGTACAAGCCTACCTGCGGCGGCTGCTGCTTGTTTAGAGCTTATTCGTTGCCGCTGCAAAACAAAATGCGCAGGGAGGTGCAACTGCGTTAAGAAAAAACTAAAATGCACGGACCCATGGGCATGTAGTGGCAATTGCGAACAATGGAACAATATATATCTTACTCGTATTTTAACCCGCATTTTAATCAAACATCTGCTTTGTTAATTTTATCACATTTATAATAACTCTATTGGCGAAAGTTTTCCCAACATCTATATTTATACATTTAATTTATATTTGTATATATATCACGTCCAGAAGTAATTTTCTACAACCAGAAGAATAACAACTTATCAGAAACCATCGAAACATACTTAAAAATCCTAAACGCTGCATACCGCTCTTACAATGCAGGTACGCCGCGCGACACAAAAAATTTTTTTTATCAGAGTTATGAAAAAAAATGTTTAACAAGTTTTTCTATTCTATATAGTAGGATAACTGGGCTATTCACAGGTATTTTTTTTCTAGAGCAAATCCTCATAGTTTTTAATTTTGTAGAGGATTTTCGAAAAAAAAGTGAAAAGATTTTTTTGGAATTTTTAATTTCTCGATTTTTTTGTATGGAAGAGTGAAAATTTAGTCACAGAAATGAATTCTTCATCCTCGAATTACACGAAAAAGACACCAAACTTGATATAGTTGCTAGATGTATGCAGATATATAGCTTAGAGTGAGGCGCGCCGGAGCCACTTTTACCCCCCCTCCCCTGCCCACCTGCTGGGTGGAACCTCTTGGCAACCGGGCTTAATCGGCTCAGATCACCCCCAGGAACACCTGTTCCAAGCGGTTTGCTTTGTCTCCGAAATGCAAGGTCCCCTTAGAAAACGGGACCTTAGAACTTCTGCTATAGGTACTACCTCCAATGTAAACTGGAAGAACTTAAGCATTATTAACTATTTGTAGAAAAACTGGCAGAAAATACTTCTTACATGCATTCTTATTACTGGCAAGTGGCACTTAGGTATTTAAAAAATATCGAATGGGAAACAAACAAAAAACATAACCTTTTGACCTTGGGGTTTTACCTTGACAGCCATGGTGGTGTTGCTGGGCCGGTGCAGCATTTTCTCGACGATGCCGTACGCGCCGCGGCCTAAGTCGCAGATCTTGACTAGATCATCAGCATGCACCGTAAATGTTTTATCGTCCACAGTTATAGTAGTCTGCTTGTCCAAGTTACGAGGAGGCGTACTAAAAATACATAAACATAATCGAATAACATATCTATAACACAGTATACGTAACTGATAAGTCAAATTAAGTTTATTTTAGTAGTTTTGAACGGAAATGTAACAAGTCAAGAATTACTTACACCGTCACTTCCTCCTCCTTCTTGAAGTTGAAGCCGGGTGGCTTTCTTTTCCCGCCAGACATATTAGTTACTTTTTCAATAAGTTAACTAACGTAAATTAGCTTATACACGGCTAAAATTGACGAATACACAGCCTAGCGTCCTCGGTGGTAGCAGGCGGTGGATCTACCGTATTACGCTAATAATTCAACTATTTACATGTCAATTATAACTCCACTTCATTATTTCTGCGACAACTTTGTTAATACGCATGAATTTAAGCAATTTTCATAGTCAAATATAAAAATATCTCAAAATATTCCAGTAGAGCACATACCTACGGATTTGACATTAGTGGGCAAGTGTTGCTACATCCACCCACTCATTCATCCATAAAAAAGTTACCAGCTTCATATATTGAATGACCTTACTGAAAAATGGGTTCACTGGGGAAAAAAAATTGTTCCAACTTAGGCAGTCAGACTACAATAATTGTTTATTTATTTATGCTTACTTGTTAAACGTGTTGGCAAAGAGAATAGATGTTGGTGTTGGTTTTAGGCCGGAGCCCCACTCTGCGCACGCTATGTACACGACCCACGTTTCCATACAAAATTTCGTGGGCTTGCCCACGGTTTGTATTAAAATGTGGGCCGTGGATGTAGCATGCACAGCAGTGGGGCTCCGGCCTTAGGGATTTATTCTTTGGTCACAACATGGGGTAGACACAGTGGGGAGTTGGGGACGATTACTTTCCGTCTGTGCTCGCCCACGGAAGAAAGAAAGAGCACGCCGTGGCGCGGTGATCATGCTAGCTAGCTACTCTAATATTAATAAAACATACTAATAACCGTTTTACTTTATATTTTTATCATATATAAAAGCAAAATCGAGCCCAATGAGATATTAAACATAAGTAATATAAAAAAATATAGAAAACAATGAACATGTTCCTTAAACTACATACAATTGATATAATTGAGATTATGTAGAGAACTTTACAGCTCTAACTGCGCGTCTTGCTTTTTTTGTAGCTTCTTCTTTCAACCTATGTCTCTTCTCTTTTTCAGCTAAACCTACAACTACATCATGTTGTAATGCATTCTTTACTCCAGCTTTTGCGAACAACTTGCTCAAAACGTAGTCGTCGTCATTGTGATGCTTTTCTTTCTCTTTTTTACTTTTCTTCCTCTTGACCTTTTTCACAGCTATCAGGTTCTCTATTTCTGGTTCAGAAATGTCTGAGGAATGTTTTCTTTTGCGTTTTGATTTGTGATGCTTTCGAGAAGGTTTGCTATCTTCAATATTAGGTACATTTTCTCGTGGATTTGAATGATCATTAATTTCACTGTGAATCTCATTCTCTACTTTACTATCAGGTACAATTTCTGGTTTACTAGAATTGTTCATAATATCTACATTTTGCATAATATCATCATCTCCATCACCAGACACTTCACCCTCCTCTAATTCGGTCTCTTTGGTTTTAAGTGCCTCTTTGAGTAAATTTTCTTCATAATCCTTCTTGGAGTGCATGTTAATAATATCTAACTCTGATAAAACACTGTCAAATGGAACATTGGTTACTTTATCATCAATTAAATTTATTTCTGGTGGATGGACTACAGGAGGATTTAAAAGGAGGTCTCTTTTTTTCTTGTACTTTTCTCGAGGATCTTCTGCATCTGTTGACGTTTTTAGTTTAACATTACTTGCAATTTTTCTGCTTATTTCCCTAGCTCTTCTTCTCATTTCTTCTAATTTCTTTTTTGATATAGAATCTCTACTATTTTTAGGTACTTGGTTATTTGTTTCTTGTTTTCTATGATTCACATTGACCTTTGTATGTTTAAAAAGAGCTGCAGTTTCAGTATCTCCTTCGCAATTTGGTTCATCAAAAGTGAAAAGACCTTGTAATGTGCTAGTTGTTAGAACATTCTTCTGATTTGGATCTATTAGTATTTTATTGCTTAGAAAATGTTTGAATATTTGCCTTTGGTATATTTTTTCTTCAATAGTTCCTCCAGATAAAAGTCTATACACAGTTACGTTTCTCTGCTGACCAATTCTCCATGCTCTTTCTTTGGCTTGGCTGTCTGTGGCTGGATTCCAATCAGGGTCATAAATAATTACTCTATCAGCCCCCGTCAGATTTACTCCTAAGCCTCCCACTCGTGTTGTTGCCAGGAATACCAGATATTCTGGATTTTCATTAAAGGTCTTAATTAGACTTTGTCTAATACCAACACTCACAGTGCCATCCATTTTTAAGTATTTATAATCTTGGTTTTGTAAATACTGTTCCAGTAAACATAACATTGCTCTCGATTGTGAAAATATCAAGGCTCTGTGGCCTTGCTTCTGCCATATCTTTAAAAGTGAATGTACTACTGTCATTTTACCAGACCTTTTCCAAGAACCAAAAGATTGTTCATCAATTTTTTCACATTCCTCTTGTGCTTCATATAAGTATAGATCAGGATGATTGCAGATTTTTCTTAAAGTTGATAGAGCAACTAATACTCTGGCTCTCAGTGGATCACCATATCTGCTTTCTTTATCTAAAATACTCCTTACAGTTGAACTCATGAGATAACCCATATACAGGTCCCTCTGTTCCTGGCTCAATGCACAGAAAAGTACTTGTTCATTTTTCTCAGGCAGTTTTATATGCTCCTGCACTTCTGCTTTGGTTCTACGCAACATGTATGGTGTGATCATATTTTTAAGTGCTTTTGCAATTTCGAAAGCTGTCGCTTCTTGGAATTCAGTGGCATTGGCATATCCTCCTTGGGTTATTGGTTGAGCAAAATGTTCCATAAATGCATTATAAGTACCAAGAAGGCCAGGCCTCATGAAGTCAAATAATGACCAAAGTTCTTGTAGGCTATTCTGCATAGGAGATCCAGTAATTAGTATTTTGTGAGGTGTCTGAAATTTCTTAACAAGCTTACTAACTTGAGTTTCAGGATTCCTGATCTTGTGGCCTTCATCCAATATCATGTAATGCCATTTTCTGGCCATTAGGTCTTTGCTGTATTTGACAACACCAGCATATGTTATGAGTAAGATGCCATGAGAATCATGCAGATCCCGAATAAGTCTGTTGTGATTTCCAGAGTGAGAGCCAGAGTGGTGGAGCACAGCAACTCTGATGTAAGGGCACCAGTAGTGAAAGTGTGTTACCCACTGGAAAATAACAGTGGCCGGTGCCACAATTATGGAAGGGCCTAGTCCACCCCAGCTGCCTAGGTGGGTCTTGGACAGTCCGGCTAGGAATGCTATAATTTGTACAGTTTTTCCTAATCCCATCTCATCTCCAAGTAAACCTCCAGACTGCACCTGATGCAACTCCCATAACCACTTGACACCAATCTTTTGATACTTGTACAATTGCTTCCAAATGTAAGTAGGGACATTAAGACCATTTTGCAATTCATGTAATTCATCCACATCCTTATTGCCATCTAGAACATGGTTGATATCTGCAGACATTGACTCTCCTTCATAATTTCCAGCGCATGCTGCAGCTAGGTTTTTTTTCCAGATGTCTAACCTTTCATTGTAGAGATGTGTGTCCCCGTCATCTATTATTTTCTTTAAATTTTGTCTGCTGCGCGACGTAGTGGGAAATGCAGGGATGTTAATGTTAGGAATCTTCGCGTCTTCTTCGTCTTCGCCAGAAGGTAAATATTCACTGCCTTCATCAGAGTCCCGCGCCGCAGACGTACTAGGAGTAGGAGCATGTGATACCACTATATTATCCCTCAGTTCATGTTTAGAGTTAGAACATTTTTTATTCACCAAAGTTTTGTCCTGTTTCTTAGATATTAATTCGGCGGCCACTTTACTTTTCTCTGACACCGAAGACTTTTTGGAGTTCGTTTTTATGTCACATTTTTGCTTGGCAAGCGCCAGTTGACTTTCGAGGTATTTATTTATATCAACCATTATTTACATTCAACTTTCTGGCGAAATAATAAATGTTAACATGGTGCTATAACAATAACATAAACATGTGATGTGAAAACAACTGCAGCAACATCTCAAAACACTGTGATCAAAACAAAATTTCGTCAACCCTTGCTACCTACAATTCTAGTAGTATTTTGCTATTTAAAAAATCATAAAATTGCTATGATTTGATGTAGCTATTTTTCCCGAAGCCAATTTCATTTTGAATACTTTTAGTAGTAGTTAATTCTGTATGAGAAAAGAAAAATAAAAATAAATTATTTATATTTTTAAAACATGAACCAAAATATGAACTGCCTAGTTTTTAACAGAGAAGAGAAAGATATCTTTATACTGTCAAATGACTCTTTCTACGTTTTCTTGACAATTTACGTTCCGGTTTCTTATCACGGTTTCTAAATCTTCAACCTAGCGCTTTTACTTCTCTTCCATATGGTTTCTACATGATTGTCAAAAATTAAAGATTCAATTGAATAACATTGTTTTAAGAACTAATAATTTTTAAACTAATTATTTCGTTTTATAATCTTGCATATACTTTATCAAATTGTTCTAATTTGTGTATACATACGTAAGTTGAAGCATGTCTAAAGACAGAATTGACAGATTGAAAGTGGAAATAGAACACTTTTGACAACATCTGTGATTCGTAAGCATCTTTGTTTTACATGAAGAAATCTCAGTAAGCTATCCTGTTGTCAATCACCATTATTTCTTTGCATTTGAATTGCATCATTAAAAGAACATATTGTTTTTGTTTGATCAATAAGGGATAATTCATTCTTTAGTAGCCTTGTTTTAAGTTCTTTCCATCTGGCAAAGTGATAAGGTTGTAATTTTATCGGTGTTACTTATTCTTGTTCATACTGAGTGAATATGGGAGACATGGAAGTAGAATATGCCACTGCGCAAAACGACGTGATATTCGAGGCCCACGAGAATGCTCCGTTCGGAATCGAAACGGTGGCTGAGGCTGCCCCTGAGCCGCTTTCACCGGTTCAAATACAGCAAGAATACTTTGAGAATCTGCCTGATTGTGACTGGGTGAAGTAAGTAAACATTGTTAACCTTTAGACCGCCAAAGAATTCCAGAGGCGCACATGGATACCGTTAAATGTTAACCATCTTACATTCCAATTATGTTTACTATGGAGTGGTATACAAAACAGCTGTGTTGGTCAAGGGGTATCCCTAATAATGAATAATGCCTTAAATTATTTGCCTTTTCTTTAGTCTCGTGGACAATAGCTTTGCAAAAATCCAAAGTCCAAAGTGAAGGTCAAAAGATTTTCACATGGATCTATTAACGCCATGTTTATTAAATATTTGATATCAATTTATAGTAAACCTAAATAGATAGTAAACCTTTTGCCTTGAGGGTAATTGTATTAAGACCAAATTATACATGGTGTAACATGAGTAAACCGAATAATTTTAACAGCGTATTCCTGATCATATTTAGAGACAAAAATGTCCTATAAAAGGCTTTTTTGATGGTAATGTTGCTGCTATGGGACATAGTCTAAATTATCCTTATTGATAGACATCAAAAAGTGACAAGTAACACTTTGCAGAAAGAAGGTTTTACGATAAAAAAATGTAAAAATCAATTTTAAGTAACAAGTTTACCAAGAACATTTATTTTTTATGTACAAATACATTAAAAAAATTGAAAAAACAAAACAAAAAAAAAATTTTTTTTTTGCGAAATTGACCTAAACTCATACTACAATTTTTCCTTCTTTTGACCGCAGAAATGCGTGGTTCAAATTATTCGGTTTCCTCATGTTACACCGTGTATTTGTTTTGGTTTATTGCCAAACAAAGCATTAAGGGTTACTTAGTATTATAAACCTACAAGTTATTTGCAAAGGCACCAAAGAATTTTAAACAACACCTGTATATTCATTTTGTGTTTTTGCTAAATGGGGTTGGTCTGTCGAAGTGTTTAGCAGATGGTGCCAGCATAGCTTGCCCTGTCGATCCTTAGAATTGTGTCAAATTTTTGTTTTTTTAATGCAATTCTGTGCTGGGTGCCAGCCCTTTTAAGCCAAATCTCATAGAAAAAGGGGCGTGCTATGATGGCGCCATCTATGTAAACCTTAGAAAATTGCCAACCCCATTGGAAAAATTGTTCTACCTTTACAAAATTATTAAATATTTACTTACTAATTTACATTAATTATTTAGTAAAACAATGCCTACTTCTTTTCAGGTATGAACTGCACAATAGAAACTATTTGCTCCAAAACATGGCATTTGCCTTATTTGGTAGTCCAAGCACAGAAGGCGAGCTCAGTGAAGTGAAGAATGAAGGCGATGTCCATCTCGAGGGCTATACACCCCGGCAAAAGGAACAGGTCATGAGGGTCTACGAGAAGGTGTGTGAACAAAGTACGTATATAATCATTTGTCTTTATCTGTCATTTTGAGTTATGTATTTGTAAGAAAGTGATCATAATTTAATTAAATCAGGTCTGTAGCATTTAAGAATAAGGGGGTAAGAGTGTAACTTCGATTGTATGGAAGTAGATTTTTGGCAGCTGGTTTGTGTGACCCTTAAGGCGGGATTCCACCAGTGTGCGGCACTGTATGGCACAAGCTTTTTGGTACTAAATATGCTTGTGTCGCACAGTGCCTCACACTGGTGGAATCAAGCCTTTAAGATGATCCATTTAGGCATATCAGATCAGACTCATTTCAATCTAAATGTACCTTGTAGGTAGAAATCACTTATATTAATTTTCAACAATCCAGACAAGATAAGATTAAAACCTAACAGGATTTATGTATTTTATACAAGCCTATCTAAATTGATTGTTTAGTAGCTAGTGATAGATAACTTCATCGTGAATTATTTTTATGTTATTTTAAAATTAAGTCTAATGTACTTTATATTAAGGTTCATATTCATATTACATGTATAAATAATCATACACCCAGCTGTAAAAGTGCGTGGTCTCTTTTATGAATGAATTCCATTCATAATGAGTCTATGCAATTTTGCAGCTTACTGGCGGGCTTTACATTGGATCCGTATCCGCAAGCCAGTGAGATTATTTTATTATAGAGAGTGGGAGCAAGATATCGCTACATTACTTACACACCGGATCGCCGAGCGGATTTACACCAGAGTGATAATGAAATGTTATCATGAAATGTTGCCAGAGAGATAATAAACATGTTAAATTATTGTTGATTGATTATATGGTACTGGTGACACAGTGAGCCAAGAAGCTTATATCAAAAATGTTTACAATTCCCCACCCAAACTATTTTCCAATGTTTCCTAAGGCATGTTTTCAATAGCGGAGCCACAAACAGCTGTCTGACAAGGATAATGCTATAAAGTTAGCTGCAATAGCAGAACTTTTTATATGTATTTACGTCGTAAATCCAAAAATTCTAGTACCATGAGTCGTCGATCGAAATCGTTCGTCGTCAAAGATATGTTTACACTTTTGCACCTTACTCTTTTGTAATAAGGCGCAAAATGTAAACATATAACAAGCCGGGGTCCGGTCCGATCGAGCATACACGCACAAAACGGCCAGTGTAGACGTGGCTCGGCCGAGGCGGAGCGCGCGAGGCACGTCTACACTGGCCGTTTTATGCGCGAGGAAATTGGCTCGCGCGTAGGCTCGCTCTGTGTGGACCCGGCTATTGACAGCATTTACACTGGAACATATGACAACTATGCTTACTATTTTAGATATCTTTACAGTATGTACAATAGATATTTCCTCTTTTCAGGCAAATACACTCAAAATGATGAAGATATTATGATATCAGTACTTCTAATAGTATGTGCCAGACCGAAACCAGTGAAGTTCTACCAGATGACACCATCTAACCACTGGTTAGATCTGCATCAGAAGACCGACAGTGAAATATGGTGCACTGCTGTGTTTAGAGTAAGGAAATGTATTCCACAAACTGTTGGTGGTATGTGCTTTTATTAAATATATTTAATAACTTTTCACTTCTAATCAATTTTGAGTTTTTGAGTAGTAAATCAAACCCAATATAGGTAATATAGTCTGTCAAGTAATTTCCGTCAGTAAAAAAACCGGGCAAGTGCGAGTCGGACTCGCGCACGAAGGTTCCGTACCATAATGCAAAAAAAAAACGAAAAAGAAAGCGAAAAGAAAACGGTCACCCATCCAAGTACTGACCACTCCCGACGTTGCTTAACTTTGGTCAAAAATCACGTTTGTTGTATGGGAGCTCCATTTAAATCTTTATTTTATTCTGTTTTTAGTATTTGTTGTTATAGCGGTAACAGAAATACATCATCTGTGAAAATTTCAACTGTCTAGCTATCACGGTTCGTGAGATACAGCCTGGTGACAGACGGACGGACGGACGGACGGACGGACGGACAGCGAAGTCTTAGTAATAGGGTCCCGTTTTACCCTTTGGGTACGGAACCCTAAAAAGGGACAAATTTAAAAAGGGTTTTCGTCCCAAATTTGAATTCGTTCGACATGTCATGCATTTTCTATGACGGCTAATCGGTGATCCTGATCATGTGGTGGTTTCCATAGAAAATTAAGCGCCGGAAGCTTCGGCCCGGTCTAGCATAAGTCATCCATTAGTGTGCGAACTGTGTGTAATTATTATATATTTATTTATTTTTAGCCAAATCATGTAAAATATTCATCGACGAAGATGCTCGAGTGTACCAGGACTGGGAGTCATATTTGCTCAACAACACGCAACCAAAATGTGTGCTAATAGTTCCAGAAAATGGAGAATATGACGGGACTATTATTGAGGTAAGTTTTTAGTAGTGGTACCTAGAGTCCGTCCACGCTAAGTCGCCCGGTGAAGTATGGCGCTACCATACATTGTCATTACCAAGGAGGCAAAGCCAGTAAAAGTAGCGCGGTAGTAGTCTACCAGAATAGGCACGCAGCTTAATGATTAATGACACTTAAGATAGGTACAACATAAAACCTAGCTGCCATCAATTGGGCTGATGTCAACTTCTGTTGGATGAAAAGCCTTATTTTTAGTAGTCACAGAAACCGCATCTTGCACATCGTTTTTGACATTTTATGGCACAATCTACAGAAAGCTGCAGAGACAACTAACCCCCATGCAACGAAGTTTCTATGCAGGGGGTCAGATATCTCTGCATCTTGTCCTAATTTAGTTAATTTAAAAATGAATTACTTTTCCAGGGAGGCGATCGAACATTCGCAGTGAAACTGACAGTAGCACCGTCTCCCACCCTCGGCATCAAAGCGCAAGTGCTCAGCACAGTGGATACAGCGAGCACCGTAGCTTCGATCGGCGCTATAGGCGTGCTCGGTGTCGCCGCGTTCACTCCTGTGGCGCCGGTTGTACTGGCCGGGGCCGCGGTGGCTACAATTTCTACTTGCTTGTACGGGCTTGTTAGGTCGTCGCTGCATCTGCACGATCGGAGTTCACATGAGCAGGTGGGTCTTCATAAAAGCATGAGAGAATAAGTCATAGGATATCCAATAGATGGCGTAAGTGGCGTAACACAATTTTGTTTTTCCGACTCTGCCATCCTGACATCATAAGCGTCCCTTCTATTATTACCAAAAGAGACTATTTCAGTGTCTCGCTCGGTATATACAGCGAGCACCGTAGCTTCGATCGGCGCTATAGGCGTGCTCGGTGTGGCCGCGTTCACTCCTGTGGCGCCGGTTGTACTGGCCGGGGCCGCGGTGGCTACAATTTCTACTTGCTTGTACGGGCTTGTGAGGTCGTCGCTGCATCTGCACGATCGGAGTTCACATGAGCAGGTGGGTCTTCATAAAAGCATGAGAGAATAAGTCATAGGATATCCAATAGATGGCGTAAGTGGCGTAACACAATTTTGATTTTCCGATTCTGCCATCCTGACATCATAAGCGTCCCTTCGTATTTTTACCAAAGACTATTTCAGTGTCTCGCTCGGTATATACAGCGAGCACCGTAGCTTCCTTTAGCGCTATATGTGTGCTCGGTGTGGCCGCGTTCACACCTGTGGCGCCGGTTGTACTGGCCGGGGCCGCGGTGGCCACTATTTCTACTTTCATATACGGGCTTGTGAGGTCGTCATCATCTGCATGATCGGAGTTCACATGAGCAGGTGCTTCTATATAAATAATAGAAATAGTAACGAAGGTGCCAATTAGAGTCAAAGGAAATCTAATAGATGGCGCACAACGCAATTCATTATGTCCGACTCGGCTATCCTGACGATGTTTGCGTCCTTGCGTATCATGGGGTTGGCAACTGTAAAAGGTTTGCCTAGATGGCGCCATCATAGCTTGCCCCTTTTTCTAAGAGATCTGTCTTAAAGGGCTGGCATCCAGGGCATAAAATTCCATTAAAAAACAAAAAAATACACATTTCTAGGGATTGACAGGGCAAGCTATGCTAGCGCCATTTGCTAAATTTCTTTCAAACGAGACTTGTAGTCTTTTCTCATCAAATATCAGCCAAATGCGCGAGATAGTATTCCTGTCCATACTTGTTTGACAACATATGTTTGTTTACAGTCGATTAGCCCCACGGACGCAGAGGCTCGCGGTAGCTGGCTGAACATTGCTGGATCGAGCGTGGGCCTGGCTGCTGGCGCCGCTTCCAACCTGCTGGCGCGCTCGGCCGCTGCGGGAACCAACATGACAAAAGTAAACATTAATAATAATATTCTTTCTGTCGCCCTTATTCTTTCCCTTGTTCTATATGTCAAAAGTAACAAACAATAATGATACTCCATCTAATAATACCTACCCTTATTCTTTTCCGATTATTTGGTGTCGACTTTCCTTGTTATTTTTCTGCAAGAATCTCGGCTATGGGTCATTATTTTTCTATCAGTTACTTAAAGGTTAGCTGGAAGAGATCCCTTAACGGGATAAGTTCGCCTTTGTACACATTTATTGTATTCTCTCTGTGTTATGTACTTGTTTTGTGCAATAAAGTGTTTACTACTACTACTACTACTACTATTATTGCTGAGATTTGGGAGTCTAGTATATTCCTCCTTAATTATAGCAAAGCAAGCCATGTCAGTCGTTAGTTTCGCGGAGATTTTAGAGAATATTATTTCTTTCTTTGAATGTCGCTTTATCTTGTCGCATAATATTTTTCTTTACAAATCTAGGTTGTGCTCCTTTTGCTACTGTGGGCTTAAATTCGTTTTTTAATGTCGTTTCGTTGGTTTACAGACGGGACAAGCCCTGGCGGTGTCTGTAGAGGTGCTTCGTCACGCGAACTTGGTGACTGGCGGCGCCGGCGTAGTCAACAGTCTCGTTCACATCATACTTAAAGTGAGTCAGTTATTAGTTAGAAGTCCTTTGGGGCACACGCAATATTCCTTTAAGGCATTTACTGCCCGCTCGAGCAACACGCTACTTAGCCGATAGCACCCCGTTTTCTAGTTTGTAGTGAAAAGTGCCTACTAACAGAGAATAAAAAAAAACCGGACAAGTGCGAGTCGGCCTCGCCCACCGAGGGTTCCGTACTTTTTGGTATTTGTTGTTATACCGGCAACAGAAATACATCATCTGTGAAAATTTCAACTGTCTAGCTATCACGGTTCATAAGATAGACATACAGAAGGACAAAGTGGAGTCTTAGTAATAGGGTCCCGTTTTTACACCTTGGGTACGGAACCCTAAAAAGATACCGATTAATCAAGAACCTGCTAATTTTTTTGAAGTAATCGGTTAATAATTATATTTATTTTGTAGTAAATGCTAAACTTATAATTCTTTCTAACAGTACCGCCACGGCGAGCACCCGACGAAACTAGAACTGTTCCAGTTCACAGCAGCAACTCTCTTCTTCTGCCACGCCGTCATGTCCAACAAGACGGCGCAAAGCATCATAGAGGACGCCCAGGCTAAGGCCATCAACGAATACCGGGCGACGCTCAGGAGTAATCGACACAGGTAACAAAGCACTCTTTCTTAATGGTATTAGAGTTTATTTTGCATTGTTTACCACGCCGCCGTGTCCAACAAGACGGCGCAGAGCATCATAGAAGACGCCCAGGCTAAGGCCATCAACGAATACCGGGCGACACTCAGGAGTAATCGACACAGGACACAGGTAACAAAGCACTCTTTCTTAATAGTATTAGAGTTTCTTTTGCATTGTTTACCACGCCGTCATGTCCAACAAGACGGCGCAGAGCATCATAGAGGACGCCCAGGCTAAGGCCATCAATGAATACCGGGCGACGCTCAGGAGTAATCGACACAGGTAACAAAGCCTGTTTTACGTAGGTCACTCGATAAGTTTTGAGATACAGAAAAACTATTCAAGATATTAGCACTATTTATATTACATTTTTTCAAAATACTCTCTATCATTTTATATTCAAAGTTCCATTCATCTAAACCAACTTTGAAAACATTTTTGCTAGTCTTGATCCGGTAGGGCAGAAATCGCAACTTCATCAGTTTGTTAGAGCAAACGCGGGATCTAACGACAACAGAGCTTCCTCACTCCAAGATATTGATGTAGGATTATATTAACGCCCCCCGAATTGACCGCTAGGATCTTCCCTATGTCCTTGTATGTTATTCGTGGATCTTATCGCACCAACATTTCAGTAGTCCACACGTTTTCTGCAGTTACTGCTGTTTGCGGGCGACCACTTTCGGTGGTCATCTTCGAGGCTGATTTTACCCCTTTTAAATTCGTTGAACCATCTAAACACTGTTGCCCGTGAAGGAGCAGAATCTCCTAACGCTGACTGCAATCGTTGCAAACACAATTGTTCAGATAAACCACATTTTTAAATCATAAAATATCATAGCACGCAAATGTTCGCGGTTAAGCTCCATCGTTTTAAAGAAAAAACGCGGGAACCGTTTTGGAAAAATGACTGTAACATATTCATTTTTTAAATTGGAGCGAATCTGCAACTTGTGTTCTATTTTTAAATAAATTTGCTTTTTAAAAACATATAATTCAGGTGCGTTCCATTTTCGAATTTCGAGCATCTCAAAACTTATCGAGTGACCTACGTATAGAGGTATTAGAGTTCATTTTGCATTGTTTGTTTTTATGTCTACAGGAACGTTACGATGATGTGTTAGCCGCCTTATTTATTGAGTTTAGTCTACTTTTATTTATTGAGTTTGTGAATGAACATTTTCAATGCGTATATATAGTGCGTCAAGCAAATCTTGTCAGTAGCAATGTAAAGCAAACTAAAGTAGGGCAACACTCAAAGAGTAGTATTGCGCTAAGAAAAGCAGCAATGTACAATTTACATCGAACCAAAACTTTTTTTTCCGCTAAGCGCGCCCTATTACGTACGTCAATTCAAATTGTCACTCGCGGATTTCTCTATTGAAAATGTTTGAAATTGTTATTAATAGGTATAGACGGACAATTTAAAAGCGGTGTGTGATGTTGATAAAAATATTAACTAATTTGAAGATTTCAAAATAAAATTAAAAGTGGATTATGCCGTTAAACAAGAATACACCGTGAAATTTTAGTGGTTGTTTTCCCGCAACGAAATGATTCTGCTATCGATATACAGTCGATGTGTAATCTTTTTTTTAAATAATGTTAAGAAATGCCAGATTTATAAATGTGTCGAACGAAACTCGAAAGTGACCTAACACCAGTAGTAGCACTGTAGTAGTACCTACCTTATTCTTTCGAGTGAATGGAACAAAATAACCTAAAAAGTAGTTCCATTTATTTTTCCTTCACACATTTTACGTGCAGTTAGTTTGCAGATCCTTAAAAGTAAACATAACAAGTTAAGATCAAGCTTTTAATGATATGATCAAAAACTTAAACAAACACTTAAACTTCCCGATACCGCAATAATTGTTCGAATTGCAATCCGCCACGTTCAATACACAATCACCTCTGCCCTGTGCATGTGCTGGCGTTTGAAACTGCCCGTGGTTAAGCAGCCGCTGTGTTGCGGCGACAATTGTTCATCCGTGTGGAACTTGGAGGTTTAAAATCCCCCGAAGACGCAGCGACTGTAAATGGTCCGGTACGCGTAAAGTCGCCGGGCGGCGTGGGAGTCGTAGTTAGCCCTAGCGTACAGCTGCACCATCGCGACGTACTCTAAATTAGAATATTCGTAATGTCGATCCATTTTACTAGAAATAGCAGTGATGACATTGACAGGATCTGTTATCACATTAGTTTAATAAGCGAAGAGGATGTAATTATTCGATTTACCAAAGTTGACACAACGTAATGGCAATCATCAAACTAATAAAAAGGTTTTATTTCAACTGTTAATCGTGAAGGAACAGTCTAAGTAAATTTTAATTTCAGTTGTCAAACAGTAAAGCACTCTAGCCTGTTACACAGTTTAAAAAAGTAACATGTGCTTGTTTATTTGTTTATCTGTTTACAATATCGGGAACTGTCGTCGACTTGCAGTTTTAGTGTGTTACTATTGTTTTTCGCTTGTTCGAGTTTAGGTTATTTCTTTGTATATTTTTTTTTGGAAAACAGATTATTTATAAGTTTGTCTATCATAATTCGAAAGTACTACCGATAGCAAATCGCCCTGCTGCGGGAAAACAACCACTAAAATTTCACGGTGTATATGAATAAAAACATTGTTTCAGCAGGTAGATGTCCTACTGGATTTCAATATTTTATTAGATTTCTCAGTTGGCACTGTAGGCATTGTAGGCACTTTAGCTTTGATTAACCATAATCTTATTTAATATATTGGTATTTAACAGCAGAAATATATCTTGAAATAGAATCGATTCAGAATGTAAACAAAGATGAAGGCTGTCATTCGCGGTCCACATTCCACAGATAAAACACAGATGACACGCGATTTTCGAATTATTCGAACACAGTGTTGCTAACCCGCGATTTTTCAAATTTGCCGCCGTTTGCTACTGACAAGATTTGCTTGACCCAGTATATTTTAGCAGACAGCCTAGCTAGGACGCAAAAAAAACGCACTCAGCCCAGGAATGGCATACCGGTATTTTTTTCATTGAAATTAACCGTTACTACTATTACGGAGCTAAGCTGATAACACATTGGCTTTATCTAAATATCATTTTAAATGTCAAAGAGATATTGCAACGTCGGAGTGATATTTTGTTTTTTATACCGGTAGCGATCCCTGTCAGCCGCGCCCTAATGATCCCAGCTATTCGGGTATTTGTTCATAGAATTTCTTCTAAATATTCTACCGTAAAAAAAGTTTGAAAGATATTGGTTGCTAAATTTAGGTGAGTAGGCTCATTTGATAACTTATTAAAACTGATCCGTTATCACTATGAATACTATAAAATACCCTTAAAGAACATCAAAACACTGTTATTTATTGTGTTACAGAAAAATCTTTGACAAGCTGAGCGCGGAATCTCGCCGAGTGGCAGGCTCTATCCAAGGCAACACAGAAGTAATCCGCGGCATCCAGAGCATCGCCGACAAGGACCAGTACTTCGCCTCCGTCCTCAAGATTAACAAGGACATCAACACGCACAAACTTCGCATCTCCATGACAGCTGACGGGCAAGTCAACTTAAATGCCCAACATAAGTTTAACCCAGCAGACCTAAGCATGCTCGATCCTAATGGCCGGAGCCAATTGTTCAACTCTCTAGGCCCCGACACGTTACCAGCGCAAAATGTTCCTACTAAATTATCGACACCAATCACACCTTCAAGATATATTGATCAAGAAGAAGAAAACAATAATCTTCTAGTCGGCATACATCCAGGTGAAGTCCTACGCATTGGTACGTATTTGGTACGCATCAGCGCTTCAGGCACGCAAAATATTGCGAAACTCCTGGAGGATTTAAGCCAGGAAATATATGCGAATCTTATGACTGTAGTCTTTAATATTCTTTCTAATCTCTTACCGAATGATATAGCCAGGCTTAGGCTGTTAAGTCCTGACGAGGATTTGGTCATGCAGATCGTTAATTTTGTTTTTAACTATATGAAACATAAGAGGCCTTTGGGCGAGCCGTGTGCGGAAAATGATAATGGTATCATTTACGTGTTGAAAGAGTTCTTCCAAGAAGGAAGAGTGCGCCAGGATATCATCCTTATGTTGAAGGATCGTCTGATGATTTGGGTCGAAGAAGAGATTGATGCTAGAGCGCGAAGGTTCCCAAATAAGAAACAAATCATTTGTAACCTCTGTCAAGGTATTCGGTTTGCGTAGATTGTAGATTTTGAGAAGGGCAAGTGTGATGCTTCCATACTTTTTTATTTGTAGACACATGTAAAATTAAAAATATGTAATCTTTATCACATTTATTTTGAAATCTAAGTAAGAACTTTTCTAGTTATATTTTATCGATTTGAAATAAAAGTAACTGATTATTTTATATGCTGATTGTACCTATCAATACTTCCAAGTGTTTTTATGTTGTTCATCGCTCTGTCGATTAAAGATCTGTCATTGTCACACTAATTAAAAAATATGTAATTAAAACTAATGTTTATTTATAGTGCTAATCGGCATAAAAGTTAAATAATTCTGCTAGCGCTAGGATACATTGTGATTAACTAAAAGGGGTTGCATTATTCACTGAAAAATGTCAATTCAAAAATAAAAATACTACAATTCAATAATAATTTAAAACTAGTTTAGGCCTGGTCAAAAGTCCCCCTGAGTTGACCCTGGCGCAAACCCTTTACCGAATCGGTGCAGAGTTAGATTGACCGACGCTAGTTTTAAGTATTTCCTACTAATTACTAAGGTAGGTGTCAATGTCGATCCATGTTTCACTTTAGTGTGCAATCTTGTTATCTAAGGCCCCCTCCCACATCTGGCGTCTTTCGAGCGTCGGCGTCTGTCGGCGTCGGTCCAGCGCTATGGAAAATGACGTCGCTGCGCAGTTGCGTCGACGCTGCGTCGACGTTGCGTCGACGTTGGCCATAGAATTGTAGACGCCGACGCTCGAAAGACGCCAGATGTGGGGGGGCCCTAATTTACGTCACTGCACACTAGAATTATGCATATTGTACGTGTTTTGATAACAATGAATTGGTCACACTCTGATAAAATATATAACTTAGTATACCCGGAACATACACTTATGAATCATAGAACTGTTTAATACAAACATATCAAATGAGTCCAATGTTGGTACATATTTTATACGCCTATTTTTGTGATACCTACATTTAATATTTTATGAATCTTGTTAAAGTTTACTTAAAGTGAGTTTTTCACTGTGATATTGTAGTTAATACATTAGATTATGTTTATCATATATGTATGTATAGAAAAAAGTGAATTTATATAAAGTTTCACAGTGATACCAAATGTATATTATATCACGTGTTATGATACTTATGATAATTATTGTTTTTTATTTATGCACAATTGCACAACCGTCTCTTTTTGTTGGTATATATGTATAATAGGTATGTTATAAAAGAGATTAGAGTTTTATAAAAAAATCAAAACCAACCAACACCAAATTATCCAAAAATTTAATATAAAAAAAATCTAATAAGTTTAGTGACTAAAAAGTAGCGAAGTGACTAACATCGTCATACGTATGAAGTACCTACTCGCGCTTTAATATACAGATGTAGTGCACAATTATTTTTAATCGTTATATTCACGGAAACGTACGAACGTGTCATGTTATATATTAAAGCGCGAGGCTTTAATATACAGATGTAGTGCATAATTATTTTTAATCGTTATATTCACGGAAACGTACGAACGTGTCATGTTTTTCATTCAGTTTCGGTACAAAAAGTACTGAGGTTGACTGAAGTAGCACGACAAATACGAACGTTTCCAAGAAAATAAGATGGAAAACAATTATGCACTTCATATGTATTGCACTACTTTACGCGTCCAAGTATGCCCTGGCTTTCTGTACCTACTCAAAATACAACGTATGACAGCTTTATAATAGAGTAGTTTAAATTAGAGAGCATAAATAAGTGCCTTTTATATCCAAGTGCAAAGAAGCTTATAAATAGTAAGTATATAGAAATACTACCAGTGTAACTTTTTTAATTGTTTATTGAAATCAATAAATAATATTGGGGATCATTATCTTCTATTTATTTAAAACCCTTTAAATGATTACTTTAATTTCTGATACCTAATTTAAACAAAAACACAAACGTTGCCTACAGATATAGCTACCAGTACAAGCTAAAATAGATCTTATTGCAAAAGGAGCAATAATTTTAATTTGGCATGGTCAAAAAAACGTACAGTCACCTGCATGTTATGCACCTGCATAATATGTTACACAATGAAGGCCGCAAAAATATCTGACACGATCTTATTTTTAGAGCCATAAGAGCGTGTCACATATTTTTGCGGCCTTCGAAGAGTAACATATTATTGCAGGTGACTGTACCACCAAAAAGGCAATAATTTAAAGCAAGAACAAGGTTTATCAGTCATATATAATTGATTTATCCGCTTTTAAAGTGTAAAAATATGTGCACACTACCTTAATGTACAGACAACAATATAAGTATTACATATTTTTGCACTTTATCCGTGTCGATATTTAATACCTTGACTGTATCAGTCACGACTGACACATTCCATTTTGACGGCATCGAAGATTTGTTCTCAATACCAGGCTATTCACTTGAAAATTTGGCAAATGTTTCGTCTGTGATGTATTTTAAAGCGTTTGGTCTATTTGTGTTAGTCATTAGGTAAGTCTACGTGTCGTCAGCAGTTTCTATAAACACGGTTTGACGTTTATGACGTAGGATTTTGTCTACCTACTACTTACAATGCTGAATTTAGCCTTTCAACAGAACTGTCACACAATTTACAAGTAAAACGGACACTCCTTATTGCTGGATAGCTTTGAATTCGGGGACCTTTTCTGGTTCGATTACATCTGCCTGCGGGTTGTGTTCGAAGAATTTCGCGATGAAATACCTGGAAAAAAGAATTACAATCAGCTAGAATCTTTCATGTTCATGAGAGCAATCCAACCCAATTAAAACATGTATTTCGCAGTCTTTTTATTGGTGATGTTTTTTTTCAACGTAATGACGTTGAAAATCACCACGGACTGAGGCTGAGGATCGATTAGATTATATAAGGATTAGTACCTAGTGGTAGGTAGTGGTGGAAGGCAGAATAGAAGAACAGAGAGGCAGAGGAAGACCGAGACGTGCATATATTGACCAGGCCAAAGAGAAAATTAATGTAGTGACGTATCAGGAAAGTAGAAAGTATTCCCCGATTCTGGCCCCGCCTCTCAGTGGTCCCCGATCCTGACCCCAAGGCCGAGCCACCGGCCCTGCTGAACCAAAAAAAAAAAAAAAAAACAAATAGCCCCCCATTTGAATTGATTGCGCTAGGTCTCAGCAGTGCCCGGCGCCTCCTTCAGGGACTTACGAAATACGCTAATTTAACAATACACCTTGTTCACCACGGTAACAATAGGCTTATCGACCCTTTTCTATTGTTCGATCTCGACTCGGGCGCGCTATTGTGTTACCGAGCATACTACCTGCCTGGACCCTTTCCTTAACCCACCGACGTCTCCATTCATGCCTTCTTTATGTGTGTATACTGTAGGTGTTTGTGATAGGTATTTTGCAATAGGTATTAGCGACAGCTATTTGCAATAGGTATTAGCGATAGGTACTTATTTGTGATGCATAGGTACTCTAACTATCAACTCTAATAACCCGCATTATCTTATTACCTCTTGGAGCTATTTCGATTTATAAGGAACAGTTCTAACCTTCTGACGTAGAATTTACACTAGTAATCCTTTGGCAGCCTAAACTAACCTTAACCTTTTACCAAACCTAACTTATTCTTCGAAAACCTAACCTAAACCTAACTTGACCAAACCTAACTAAAATCAACCTAACTCATTTCAAACTAACCTGCTTTCACCTAGTCTTCCGATATAAAGTAAACTCGTAGTTACTTGTTTCTTTCTATTATTTAAAAAAAATAACGAGGCGTGTGAGGCATATCTTGTGCACTTGTGTTCATTGTTATAATAGCTTAATTGTTTTATTGATAGACGTCTATTATATTTTATACTGACAATGGATTTATTGTTTCCTATACCTATTCTTTTATAATTTGGGTTTGAGTAAAGAGAACGTCTGTTTAGATGAACTTGTTGATACATGTTACTTTGTGTGATTTAAAAAAAAGAACGAGACATGTCAACTGGTTTCAACATGATTTAGTCTAATACATCAACATTTCTTGTGCGTTGCTATTCATTGTTATAACAGCATAATTGCTTTATTAATAGACGTCTATTATATTTTATGCTGACAATGGATTTATTGTTTCCTATACCTATTCTTTTATAATTTGGGTTTGAGTAAAGAGAACGTCTGTTTAGATGAACTTGTTGATACATGTTACTTTGTGTGATTTAAAAAAAAGAACGAGACATGTCAACTGGTTTCAACATGATTTAGTCTAATACATCAACATTTCTTGTGCGTTGCTATTCATTGTTATAACAGCATAATTGCTTTATTAATAGACGTCTATTATATTTTATGCTGACAATGGATTTATTGTTTCCTATACCTATTCTTTTATAATTTGGGTTTGAGTAAAGAGAACGTCTGTTTAGATGAACTTGTTGAGACATGTTACTTTGTGTGATTAAAAAAAAGGAACGAGACGTGTCAACTGGTTTCAACATGATTTAGTCTAATACGTCAACATTTCTTGTGCGTTGCTATTCATTGTTATAACAGCATAATTGCTTTATTGGTAGACATCTATTATATTTTATACCGACAATGGATTTATTGTTTCCTATTATGCTTTTGAATTTGGGTTTTAGTAAAGAGAGCGTATGTATTAGATGAACTTGTTGAGACATGATTTTAACGGTACTGTACCCTGGTCATAGTGACACAGTATAAAAGCCGAAGAGAAATGAGTTTGAGTAAGTATTACCGTCGTGGCAGTCCACTGTATCAGAGCTCCTTGTATCTATTGCAGTATATAGAAATATAGTGTTAATTCAACAGTGAAGTGTTTAAGTGTTTATAGAAAGACCCAACAATGGATGTAAGTATGTCTTTTATTACCGTAACTTACTTTGTTTTGTTTTCACTTGTGTTCTTTGTGTTTTAATTATCAAGATTGTAGACAGTGTGTAAATTATTGTTTTATATTGTTTCAGTTCACTGAAAATACTTTCAAGAACTATTACTACCCGGATAATAATAAAGACGAATCAAGCGATGAAGAGGGTACGCTTGGTTTCAAAGTTAAACAAGCCATCGCAAAGAAACGTTCAGGAAACAATATCGATAGTTTCTTTGAACGACCTAAAAAGCAACCCAAAATTGTGAAACGGTCTTCGAATGTGAGCAAAAGTTCACCAGACGGTGTTGCAAACTTATCATCCGGACAAGACGACGGGGCATATGCATCACATTTGATTAAAATCGAGATATATGATATGCAAACAATTAAAAACGTCCCACCCATGGAACACTGGAAGCATGCGGACTTCAGATTGAAATATTTTGCGCTGGAAGACGATTTGGAGCTACAAAATACGCGAAATATTATTTATAACATAACAAAGCAATTAGCTTCTAAGGACAGTAGTGTGAAATATTTTATAGATAATAAGAAACAGTGATAGTTATAATTATTAATGATAGTAGTAGCTTAATGATTGTGTTAACGTATTTCTCATTTTTTACCTCTCCTTAAGTACATTTTCCATGTAACAGATTATTTTTATTGTATAACATTACAACAAGTTTTAATTTAAACTTCTCACTTGTAAAGGTCACAGTCCCCACTCTTAGAAATCTTATACGTGTAGTCAACTATTTAAATGAAAGAAAGCACTGTATGATTTCTCATTTCATAATGGACTCTTTGAGCTGTGATGTCTACGATCTTGAACTTATCAGACTCTGTGAAGAAATAGAAGAAAATGAAGATCTATGCGAGGCTGCCCGTCTTGTGAGCCAACTTCATCGAGAGGCGTAAGTAAAAATATTCCTGTTCATACATGTTTATAATTCTTAACCGGTACCTGTTTAACAAAGGATGGGTCCCTAACTTGTTGTGACCTGAACTAATTGTTAGGATAAACGTGGGGTGGGAGAGGACTGGTTATATAAGCGGGGTATCTCGAGTTCATATCATTCAGTGTTTTGGTGCCGTGCTTGTATTGTGATATCCTTTTCCATAATGGTGTTTACTTATTATCATATTGGTCTCACCTTACCTCGTGATAAGATTGAGGAATTAAGTAAAGAATTTATTGTATCATATTTTCATAGAAATATTAGAATGTGGTACATTTCAAACAAATTACCTCACACGTTACTGGAAGATTCTGATATTATACCGTATTATACACCATGTGATGGGCATATAAAAAATTCCAAGGGGAATACTGAGTCATCAGATGTGATTGATGGAGTTTTGATGATGCAGGCCTATTGTCAGCAGTGTCGAAAAGACTTACGTTAGTATATACAACCAACCATTTTAGTATTTATTTTTATTTTATCTCACATTAAGATATTTATGTTTATTTTGTATTGTTATAGATCTTCTCAAATAGGACGGGGAGTAAAAAGGACAGCTGCAGTTTTGGAGACTGAAGAATTCTTGTTGAAGAAAAACCGTCCAGCAGCTGCTGAACCTGTCACATCAACATCACCCGAACCAGTTCCCGATGTCATTGTGAGTACAAATAATAATCATGAAATTGAATGTTCTGTGTGTAATAAGTTTGTCTCTAAAAGATATTTTAAAAATCATTTAAATAGTAATCTTCACAAAAATAATGTTTTAAGGGCTGACATTGAATGGGTTAATGTTCAGTTAATTGAAAATGCTTTTAAGAATAGGGTGGCCACTTACAGAATACTATTAAATGAAAATGTTCACCAACCATTTACTCCCGAATCTATTTTACTAGGAAATAAAGATAAAATCTTTGCATTATTGGATCGTTCCCTCACTGATCACCATGCTTTAAAAGTAAACTTTATTTTAAATGCGGATTTTACTCAAGAGAGCAAACAAGTAATTAATACATTTGATTTCCAATTATGTAACAATGTAGTTGATGTTAGCAGCGACAAAGATGAGATTTTCGAGTCAGTTGTTAAAGATATATTAACAAAATTATTTAACTTTGAGAGAAAAGATAGTGGATGGAGTTTAATAAAATTTAACTATCTAGATGTCAATGTAAACAAATTTAATCCATTGCGTGGTTCTTCCTATATCGAATTACCACGTGATATTCAGAACAGAAAAGCAGTTATTAATGTAAAAAATAGTGATCATGAATGTTTTAGATGGGCTGTATTGTCAGGCTTGTATCCACCTACAAGTCATCGTTCAAACACTACGAAATCGTATATAGCGCATAAAAATAAATTAAATTTTGGAAATTTAACTTTCCCACTTAAAGTTGGAGATATTCAGAAATTTGAAAAAATGAATGATATAAGTATAAACGTTTTTGGTCTTGAATACAATTCGAAAAGTAAAATACATGACGTAGTAGGCCCATTACACTTAACAAAGTGCAAAAAAGCTACCCACTTGAACTTATTGTACATATCCAAAGACAGTAAGGGGCATTATTGCTATATCAAAAATTTATCTAGGTTAGTATCCAAACAATTATCAAATACACAGCATGCCGCACATATTTGTGATGGTTGTTTGGCGAACTTTACAACTCGTGACAATTTAATGAATCATCAAAGAAACGATTGTTTCCATGTTTGTACACATTTACCTTCAGAACAGGATAAAAAGAAAAACTGGTTCAATGAAAACGTTTCCTCCAATATACTTACTTTCGATAATTATGAACGTAAATTAAGGGTACCTTTTGTTATTTATGCTGATTTCGAGGCCTTTCTAAACCCGATTCAAACAGGTAAAATTAATCCTACTACATCCTCAACAACAAATATACAAAAACATGAGGTATATAGTTTTGGATACTATATTAAATGTTCTTATAATGATAAATTGTCAGTGTACAGAACATATAAAGGCAAAAATTGCACCCAGGAATTTATGAAGTATATGGAACAAGACTTAAAGGCCATTTGTAGGAGAAATACTTTTGTAAAAACTCCATTGCCTTTATCTAATGCAAATAATGTGCATATTTCTCAGAGTAGTACATGTTATATTTGTGATAAAAATTTAAACGAGGATTCAGTCATTTCCTATAATTACCATACTGGTCTTTATGAAGGAGTGGCACATAAATTTTGTTCTGAAAAATACAGGGCACCTAATTTTGTACCTGTATTTTTCCATAATTTGTGTAACTATGATAGTCATTTTATAGTGCATGGGCTTGGTTTGATGGAAGGCGACATTGAACTGATTCCAGAGAACAAAGAGAAATACATTTCATTTTCTAAGAACTTGCAAATAAATAATCACACAGTTAAATTGAGATTTGTTGATTCACTTAAATTTATGTCCAGTAGTCTTGACAAATTGGCAAAAAACTTGTTGCCTGAACAATTTCATGAATTAAAATTGAATTTTTCATGCGAGGAGGATTTTAAACGCTTATTACGAAAGGGTGTATATCCCTATGAACACATGTCATCATACGATTCTTTAAACTTAACAGCTCTTCCCTCTAAAGATGATTTCTTTAGTTCCTTGTCTGATAGTCACATCTCAGAGGAGGATTATGATCACGCAAAAGATGTTTGGTCTCATTTTCAATGCAAAAATATGGGTGATTATTCTGATTTATATTTAAAAACTGATGTTTTATTACTAACTGATATATTTGAAAATTTTAGAAACCTTTGTCTTAAGACGTATGGATTAGACCCCGCTCATTATTATACTGCTCCGGGATTAAGTTGGGATGCAATGTTAAGAACTACAAAAATAAAACTAGAACTCCTAACTGATATCGATAAAATAGCTTTTATAGCGAAAAATATTCGAGGTGGCATATCACAATGTAGTAATAGATATGCGAAGGCTAATAATATTTTTTTGTCAGATTATAATCAAAATATCCCATCGTCATTTCTTATGTACTTTGATGCAAATAACCTTTACGGGTGGGCTATGTCTCAATGTCTTCCTACCGGTAAATTTGAATGGGTAAATACAGATACTGACTTTAATATATCTGATGACGCTGATCATGGTTTAATTTTAGAAGTTGATCTCGAATACCCTAACGAGTTGCATGACTCTCATTCAGATTTGCCATTCTGTCCTGAAAACGTTTGTTTGGGTAATTCCAAAGAAAAAAAATTAATTCCTAATTTAAATAAAAAAACGAATTATGTCATTCACTATAGAAATCTAAAACAGTGTTTAAAAAATGGTTTGAAATTGAGTAAAATCCATCGCATTCTTAAATTTCAGCAGTCTATGTGGTTAAAAAGTTACATAGATTTGAACACCCACATGCGATCACAGGCATCATCCGATTTTGAAAAAGATTTCTTTAAACTAATGAATAATTCAGTGTTCGGTAAGACCATGGAAAATGTTGCAAAACGTGTAAATGTCAAATTATTAAATAACTGGGAAAATCGAGGAAAAACGCAGGGGGTTCAATCTTTGATAGCGAAACCCGAGTTCCATAGTTTATCCATATTCTCTGAGAATTTAGTGGCCGTTCAGTTGAATAAAACTAGAATATTTTATAATAAACCGATTTATTTGGGATTTTGCGTATTAGATATATCAAAAACTTTGATGTATGACTTTCACTACAGCTACATGAAAACCAAATATCCAGACAATCTTAAGCTTCTTTATACAGATACTGATAGCTTAGTATATCAAATTTTCACGGAAAATTATTACGCAGATATAAAATCAGACCTTAATTTATATTTTGATACATCTGACTATCCTCCTAACAATAAATATGATTTGCCGTTAATTAATAAAAAGCGATTAGGGTTTTTCAAAGATGAAAATAATGGTAGAATTTTAAAAGAATTCGTAGGTCTGAGATCTAAAATGTATACCTTAGATGTTGAAAAATATGACGAGAATGATGAGAAAACTGAAAAATACGGTGTTTTATCAAAAGCCAAAGGAGTCAATAAATGTGTTACAAAAAAATTTACTCTTGACAATTACAAAACGTGTTTATTTAATAAAAATTTGCAACGCGCTCAAATGCTAAGATTTAAGTCTATAAAACATATAATATTCACTCAAAAAATAAATAAAATATCATTATCGCATGAAGATACAAAACGATACTTATTAGAAAACTCTTCTGACACTCTTGCGTGGGGTCATTATAAAATACCGCAATAATTAAAAAGTTTCAAAGTTGTAATTTAATCACACAGAACATTCGAATTCCAAATTATTGTTTGTACATTGTATGTTTTTAAGATATTACTTGTAAACATGTAAAAAAAATGTATGAATTTTATTTTATTGTATCTTTTAAGGAAGTTTTGTAAATAAGAAACAAAAAAATTAAAAGTGTGATCATATATAATAAATTTATTTTTTTACGTAATCCTTTTGTTTTTTTCTACTATATCTGAGTTGTTTAAATAGTAATCTTCTTTCTGAATATTACCATTTAAAGTCCATCCGTTAACATATCAACACTCACCCACACACACACACATAGACATAGATTACGATATTTAATAATGATTCACTTTTATCATCCTTTCACCACCATTGTCGCAGGTCCTAGTGGCTGTGGTAAAACTCAATTTGTCACAAACTTTTTGAATAACTCCAAAGAGATATGTAATGTTGAATTTGATGAAATTATTTGGTGTTATGATGAAATGCAACCTCTCTACAATCTGGAAAATGTAAATTATAGTCAAGGAATACCAGATTTTTCAATTTTTGATGGGAAGAAACCTAAACTTCTTATTATAGATGATTTGATGAGAGAATCAGATGGACGAATCGTTGACATTTTTACGAAAGGTAGTCATCATAGAAACTTAAGTGTTTTTTATATTACACAAAACATATTTCATCAAGGTCGAGGTCAACGTGATATTTCATTGAATACAAGCTACATTGTATTTTTTAAAAATCCCAGGGATAAAACTCAAATACGCTACCTGTCACGACAAGTTTACCCAGAAAACTCAAAGTTTGTTGACGAAGCCTACAAAGATGCTACAAAGGAGGCTCATGGTTACCTCATGATTGACCTGAAACAAAATACAAATGACATATGCCGTTTCAAAACAAAAATATTTCCGTTCGATGGGCATTGCACAGTGTATGTACCTAAAAAGGGGTTTAAATATGATAAAAATCAGCATATTTTAGTCAGTTCTACATGATGCATGCAAGAGTAAACACATATAAACATTTACTTGAAGCATTGCAGTTGCTTAAACCCAAATACCGTACTGCGTTACTTAAATCTTGTGACGATGAAGAGATCAACATTATTTGTGAGTGTATTTATAACGTCCTAAATGGGAAAATTCCATTAGAAAAAAAAGAAAAGACGAAACTAAAAAAATATAAAGATATTTTAAGAAAATTAGTTTCGAAAGGGAAACATAAAATAAGAAAAACTGTTATAGTTCAAAAAGGAGGTGCATTTCTACCTATTATTTTAGGTGCAGTTTTAAGTGCTTTAGTGAACTCTTTATCATAAACAAAATGGAAAACACAAAAAAAATGTTATTAGTAGAATCAGATTTTATTGAAAGACTGAAACGGAATGAGAGTCCACCCGAAAATTCCTCATCTCGGCTAGATGGAGAGATGCAAAAGATCCTTAAAAGTAAAATGAATGATCGCGAAAAGTGGACGTTATATTCTCAAGCATTACAAAGATTTCTACATTTTATTGAAACAGATCGAAAACCGTTTAGAATACCCATCGTGATGGAGGGGCTAGATCAAGTCATCAACGAAAGTAATGATATTATAAAAACAAAAGTGAACAAAAAGGAGGAGAATGAAAATAATGAGTCAGTTACAGATAATATAACTGAAGCAGCCACACCGTCATCGTTTAATACACCACCTGGTGAAATAAATCAAGAACTAATACCAATTAGTCCATCAAAAATTATAAACATATTACCTAAATCTTATGAAAGAAAAGCTCGAACGTTGTTAGATTACATTGTTTCAAGTAAACCGAAAATTTGGTGGAAACAGACTGGTGAAGTTGTTATAAATAACCAAACCATTCAAAATAGTAATATTACTGATTTGGTAAGCGACACCGTTAGATGTCTTAAACGTCCTAAGCCAATTGGATGGGAACTGTTTGCTTTACTTTTAAAAGATATCGAAGTTCCTAGGTCATGCATAGGTAATCCTACAAATTTAGCATTTATTAAAGGTACTCCTTTGATTGAACCCTTTACCCCCTCCACATCTGTGAAGACGAGAGCCTCAACAGATAAAGATAATAATACTTCTACACCTCTTGCTACACGGGAGCAAAAGCGATCCGGAAAGAAAATAGAGTGGGAAAGATGGACTCCTTATTAGACATTAACAGAATCTACTATGATGTCTCTAATCCAGCTGGCTATAGCAGTTTAAATAATTTATCAAAGGAAATGAAAGGTCAAATGAACAAAGAGGAAGTGAAAAAATGGTTACAATCTCAAGATACGTACACGCTGCATAAACCTACTCATAGACGATTTACTAGAAATAAATACATTCTCTCGAACTTTAATGAACTTTGGCAAGCCGATTTAAGTGATATGAGTACTTATAGTCAATATAATGATGGGTACAAATATATTCTTTGTGTTATTGATGTATTCAGTAAATATGCTTTTGCAAGAGCCATGAAGAAGAAGGATTCAGTAACTGTTAAACAATGTTTTGAAAGCATATTTACTGAAGCCAACTCTGTTCCCCGTCACATCCAATCTGATAAAGGTACAGAATTTGTTTCAAGGGCGGTTAGAGATTACTTTAAGAGCAAAAATATTAATTATTATACCACTAATAACCCCGACATTAAAGCAAGTATAGTAGAAAGGTTTCAAAGAACACTTAAAATGAAAATGTGGCGTTACTTCACTCATAAGAATACATATAACTACACAAATATATTACAAGATCTTTTACATTCTTACAACCATAGCTATCATTCTAGCATTAAAATGCGCCCAGTTGATGTTAGCTCTAATAATATTATGACTGTTTGGTGTAATTTATATGATCGCAAAAAAGATAGGCAAATTTCATCAGAAACTAAAAAACTAAATGTAGGTGATCATGTTAGAATCACTAAATATAAGCATGTGTTTCAAAAAGGTTATGAAAGTAATTGGAGTGATGAAATATTTATTATTGATTCGATTATTAACAGATCGCCACGAGTTGTTTATACAATAAAGGATTTAGAAGGTGAACCCATCATTGGTACATTTTATTCTAAAGAATTACAAAAAGTAACTTACCTCCCCTCCAACGAGTATAAAATTGATAAAATAATACGCTCGCGTCGAGTTGCTGGCAGAAAGGAAATACTAGTTAAGTGGCAAGGTTATCCTAATAAATTTAATTCTTGGATACCTGAATCAAACTTAAAGAAAATATGAGTGAAAATAGTTTTTATCTAACTTTGTTAAGTAATAGTTCATCAGATTACTACACGGATAACACGACTGCACATTTCTTAACTAAATTACCAAAGACCATTAAATTGGATGGAGAATGGGTAGTTGGGTTGGTGGAATTTCAATACCCTTGTTCCATGTATAATGTTCAAGAGCACGAAAACATCATTTATTTAAAGAAAACGGTGTTATCACCCACCGATAAAACTACAAAAATAGTGGATATAAAAACTCATATACCAGCCACTACATATGATAATATAGATCATTTTCTTCAAGCGTTTAATGAAAACCCACAGTTAAAAAATAACGTAAAATTTCGATATGATGGATTAACAAAACTGGTTGGAATAGCAACAACAAATAAAGAAATAACATCTATCATAACAACTCCGATACTAAGTCTGCAATTGGGTTTTAAACCGAGAACAAATTTAAAACAAAATACATTAGGAAAAAACCCTGCAAATTTATATTTAGGTTTACCATCTCAAATATTTGTTTATACTGATATAATACATCCACAAGTAGTCGGAGATGTTATTACTTCATTACTCAGAATAATACCTTTAGATCCAACTAAGTTCATTTATGGAGCTTATAAAACTCACATCTTCTCACCCGCTCATTATGTACCAGTTTTACGAAGAGAGTTCGATACAATTGAAATAGATATAAGAACAACGACTGGTGTCAGAGTACCATTTCAATTTGGATCTTCTTGCGTGAAGCTACACTTTCAACGAGTAAAATGATTTACAACAGATCGTCAGTCTCTTGTCCTTACGAACATTATTATTCACACCAAGCCGGCTCTGGGATAGGTATTGTCTATAAGGGAGTTCCATACCAACGAGGACATGGTATAGGCAGTTTTTTGGGTGGACTATTTAGATCAGTGCTCCCTTTGTTATCTAGCGGTTTAAAAACCATTGGAAAAGAAACCTTAGGGGCAGGGGTTGGTCTGTTATCTGATATGGTAAATTCTCGTCCTATGGATAGTTCCATTCGATCACGATTTAAGGAAGCGAGCGCTAACCTAAAAAGAAAGGCTGATGAAAAAATTGATTCTCTCATGTCAGGATCTGGGTATAAAATGTCGAATAAAAGAAGAGAACCGCTCATTACTCGAAAAGCATTGCGACGAAGAGGAAGTAAAAATAATAATAAAAATAACGATATATTTTCAAGTTAAACAATGTCATTTCTACACAGTCATTCATGTGAATGTGCAAAATCAGAATTAGATATATTTGCCCTTCCATCAACTCAAACAAGTATTGAAAGCGGACATTGGATTCATTACAAACCAATTTCATCTTTAAGTGATGATGGCCCCATTGAATTTCAAGTACCTGGATCAGGAGATGACTACATTGATCTATCACACACAATGTTACATATTACTGCTAAAGTGTTGAATCAAGATGGGACAAAATTAAAAGCAGATGCCGGAGTTGGACCCACCAATAACTGGCTACATTCCCTTTTCAACCAACTTGATGTATATTTAAATCAAAAACTCATATCACCCCCAAACAATACATATGCTTACCGTGCTTATATGGAAAATCTTCTCAACTATGGACCGGCAGCCAAAAAAACCCATCTTACTTGTGGGTTATGGTATGAGGATACCCCAGATTTTATGGATACCGTTGACGCCAACAACAAAGGATTTCAGAAAAGACTAGAATTTATCAAAGAGAGTAAGCAAGTGGAAATGATTGGACATTTGCATGGCGATATATTTAACCAAGAGAAATTCTTGATAAATGGCGTTGAATTGCGTATTAAGTTAGTCCGATCAAAAGAATCGTTTAATTTAATTTGTCATCAAGATAAAAAATTTAAAGTACAAATAACAGATGCTAGTCTCATTGTTAGAAGAACAAAAATTAATCCTAGCGTTTTGTTAGCCCATCAAAAAGTATTGGCAACAACGACTGCGAAGTACCCCATTACGAGAGCAGAAGTTAAGGTTCTCACAATACCATCAGGGGTCCAGGGTAAAACATTGGATAATATATTTCTCGGACAAATTCCTAAACGGTGTATTATTGGATTTGTATCAAATTCAGGTTTTAATGGAAATTTAGCTTTGAATCCATTTAATTTTCAAAACTATAATATGAATTCATTTAGTTTGTTTGTAGATGGTCATGAAATTCCTTCTAAAACATTGCAACCGTCATTTAGTTCTGGTTTAATAGCGGCGGCATATCACACCTTATTTTCCGGAACTGGTATTCATTTTCACAACGAAGGTAATGGAATAAGTAGAACAGATTATGGTGGAGGTTATTGTTTGTTATGTTTTGATTTAACCCCAGATTTATCTGCTAGTTCAACTTCACATTGGAATCTTGTTAGACATGGAAGTGTTCGGATAGAAGTACGCTTTGATTCGGCTCTAACTAGCACCATTAATTGTATCGTTTATGCAGAATTTGATAACATTATTGAAATAAACAAAAACCGTGATGTATCTGTAGATTATAATAGTTGAAAAACATAATTATATAAATACAATGTTTTCTTTCGTTTACTTTATTTTGTTGTAGTCATTGTTTGCAGCATCATCAAGACAAAATTGTTATTAATTAAGTAATTATGGATACTAATGAGATACAATTTTGTATGAAGAAATTAAACCCACTTTTTGAAACAAATGTTTTTGCTGCTAACAAAATACCTATTTGGGTCGATCTACCTGTCTTTATTGTTAGTAATTTGGACCCTGACACGAAACCAGGCTCCCACTGGGTTGCCATACACATTGATGTTACTGGTATAGGAGAATATTTTGATTCCTTCGGAAGGAAGCCTTCAGGTTACCATAACTTATTTTTAAAAAGAAACACCAGACAGTGGTTTTATAACAATAAACCTCTTCAAAACCATTTTACTTCAGTTTGTGGTGAATATTGTTTAGTTTATTTGTATTTTAAATATCATGGAAAAATTATGAAAGATATGCTAAGTTTGTTTTCTGATAATTCTGTATGTAATGACCTTATATTAAGGAATATGTTTAAAACATTTTTTGTGAAATAAAATAATACGTGTACTTAAATAAGATTTTTTATTTTTTCATATAATACAAAGACCATTCTAAACTATACATTTTTTTTTAAATTTTATTATTTACGAAATATTTCTTAACATTCTTTGTTACTTAAAAACGAGACGACACAAAAAAAATCTGTTACATGGAAAATGTACTTAAGGAGAGGTAAAAAATGAGAAATACGTTAACACAATCATTAAGCTACTACTATCATTAATAATTATAACTATCACTGTTTCTTATTATCTATAAAATATTTCACACTACTGTCCTTAGAAGCTAATTGCTTTGTTATGTTATAAATAATATTTCGCGTATTTTGTAGCTCCAAATCGTCTTCCAACGCAAAATATTTCAATCTGAAGTCCGCATGCTTCCAGTGTTCCATGGGTGGGACGTTTTTAATTGTTTTCATATCATATATCTCGATTTTAATCAAATGTGATGCATACGCCCCGTCGTCTTGTCCGGATGATAAGTTTGCAACACCGTCTGGTGAACTTTTGCTCACATTCGAAGACCGTTTCACAATTTTGGGTTGCTTTTTAGGTCGTTCAAAGAAACTATCGATATTGTTTCCTGAACGTTTCTTTGCGATGGCTTGTTTAACTTTGAAACCAAGCGTACCCTCTTCATCGCTTGATTCGTCTTTATTATTATCCGAGTAGTAATAGTTCTTGAAAGTATTTTCAGTGAACTGAAACAATATAAAACAATAATTTACACACTGTCTACAATCTTGATAATTAAAACACAAAGAACATAAGTGAAAACAAAACAAAGTAAGTTACGGTAATAAAAGACATACTTACATCCATTGTTGGGTCTTTCTATAAACACTTAAACACTTCACTGTTGAATTAACACTATATTTCTATATACTGCAATAGATACAAGGAGCTCTGATACAGTGGACTGCCACGACGGTAATACTTACTCAAACTCATTTCTCTTCGGCTTTTATACTGTGTCACTATGACCAGGGTACAGTACCGTTAAAATTATGTCTCAACAAGTTCATCTAATACATACGCTCTCTTTACTAAAACCCAAATTCAAAAGCATAATAGGAAACAATAAATCCATTGTCGGTATAAAATATAATAGATGTCTACCAATAAAGCAATTATGCTGTTATAACAATGAATAGCAACGCACAAGAAATGTTGACGTATTAGACTAAATCATGTTGAAACCAGTTGACACGTCTCGTTCCTTTTTTTTAATCACACAAAGTAACATGTCTCAACAAGTTCATCTAAACAGACGTTCTCTTTACTCAAACCCAAATTATAAAAGAATAGGTATAGGAAACAATAAATCCATTGTCAGCATAAAATATAATAGACGTCTATTAATAAAGCAATTATGCTGTTATAACAATGAATAGCAACGCACAAGAAATGTTGATGTATTAGACTAAATCATGTTGAAACCAGTTGACATGTCTCGTTCTTTTTTTTAAATCACACAAAGTAACATGTATCAACAAGTTCATCTAAACAGACGTTCTCTTTACTCAAACCCAAATTATAAAAGAATAGGTATAGGAAACAATAAATCCATTGTCAGTATAAAATATAATAGACGTCTATCAATAAAACAATTAAGCTATTATAACAATGAACACAAGTGCACAAGATATGCCTCACACGCCTCGTTATTTTTTTAAATAATAGAAAGAAACAAGTAACTACGAGTTTACTTTATATCGGAAGACTAGGTGAAAGCAGGTTAGTTTGAAATGAGTTAGGTTGATTTTAGTTAGGTTTGGTCAAGTTAGGTTTAGGTTAGGTTTTCGAAGAATAAGTTAGGTTTGGTAAAAGGTTAAGGTTAGTTTAGGCTGCCAAAGGATTACTAGTGTAAATTCTACGTCAGAAGGTTAGAACTGTTCCTTATAAATCGAAATAGCTCCAAGAGGTAATAAGATAATGCGGGTTATTAGAGTTGATAGTTAGAGTACCTATGCATCACAAATAAGTACCTATCGCTAATACCTATTGCAAATAGCTGTCGCTAATACCTATTGCAAAATACCTATCACAAACACCTACAGTATACACACATAAAGAAGGCATGAATGGAGACGTCGGTGGGTTAAGGAAAGGGTCCAGGCAGGTAGTATGCTCGGTAACACAATAGCGCGCCCGAGTCGAGATCGAACAATAGAAAAGGGTCGATAAGCCTATTGTTACCGTGGTGAACAAGGTGTATTGTTAAATTAGCGTATTTCGTAAGTCCCTGAAGGAGGCGCCGGGCACTGCTGAGACCTAGCGCAATCAATTCAAATGGGGGGCTATTTGTTTTTTTTTTTTTTTTTTTTTTTTTTTTTTTTTTTTTTTTTTTTTTTTTTTTTTTTTTTTTTTTAAGGTTCAGCAGGGCCGGTGGCTCGGCCTTGGGGTCAGGATCGGGGACCACTGAGAGGCGGGGCCAGAATCGGGGAATACTTTCTACTCAGGAACTCAAAACAGTAGCAGAGAAGAGAACGGAATGGCGAATACTCCACCGACAAGAGCTTAAGAACAATGATGATGATGACCTAGTGGTAAATTTGTGACGTCATGCGAGCTGCGAGTGTCATAGCTTACCGAACGCATGAACGAAGAAGTCAAAACCTGCGCGGATCTAAGTTCGATCGTATGCGAGAGGTTTCATCGCCATTTGATACATTTAACCAGTCCCTTTTGAAATATTCATTATTGGTATAAGTCAAAATAAGCGGTAGGTACCAGACGAGTATCTCAATGGTGATCAGTATGGTAGCGGCGAGGCACCGAACGGCCAGTTTGCCCGGCTCCGCCGCGCCCCGCAGAGCCGCCGACAGCATGGTGTCGCCGGCGTCTGACGCGATTTCCAACGCGATCACTAACAGAGCTGGCGCAGCCAGCCAGCGTGTGCCGTGACGCCACCACGATTGCTAAAAAATGAGAAAAAACCGGGCTAGTGCGAGTCGGACTCGCGCACGAAGGGTTCCGTACCATAATACAAAAAAAAAATGCAAAGAAAACGGTCACCCATCCAAGTACTGACCACGCCCGACGTTGCTTAACTTTGGTCAAAAATCACGTTTGTTGTATTGGAGCCCCATTTAAATCCTTATTATATTCTGTTTTTAGTATTTGTTGTTATAGCGGCAACAGAAATACATCATCTGTGAAATTTTCAACTGTCTAGCTATCACGGTTCGTGAGATACACTGCCTGGTGACAGACGGACGGACGGACGGACGGACGGACGGACGGACGGGCGGACAGCGAAGTCTTAGTAATAGGGTCCCGTTTTACCCTTTGGGTACGGAACCCTAAAAATGATAAAGGCCCTACAGGAGCAACTGATAGGATAGGACGCCCAAATGTAAAGAAAATCTGCCCAGGGTAAGTATTTAAGAGCCAACAGGAGTGGTCATTTCTCCATACAAACGTACTCGACTGTTTCCTCCGTGGGTTTTGATGCTAGAGCAATGATTTGAAAAATATTGTCAAAAACACAGATTAATATTGTCAATATCTGTGTCAGACCGTTTTGCTTTTTATGATATTTTTGTTTTTTAAGGCGCTACAGCCCTTCAAAAATGGCCAAAATGGCCCATTGACTATGCCGCACTGAGAGGCGTAGTATTCAAAACTGATATCAATTAGCCAAAAAAGCAAAACGGCCCGATACAGATAATTTCATAATCATTTAGATTTCCAATTTTGGTTACGATTGGTTAAGTTTTGGAGGAGGAAACAGTCGAGTACAAAACCTCGATTTTTGAGATTTTTACGCAGGATTTTTCGCCTTGTGCTTATCGCACTAGTTTTAGGAGCCGCTTCCGTTAGCGAGACGGATACCTAAAATATTTAAAACTCAGCTCCTGTTTCGTCTTAAGGGTTGGACACGCTGAGTTTTGGCATTTGCAATACATCGCGTTCGCAGTTCGCATCAATACCTACATATGTATACCTAATATTTACTAGTAGTTATTCAGTAGCGATCTCGTTTTATATTCAGCGGAAAATAGGTAGATAATTGAAGCCAAAGTGGTGGTTAGTGGCCAAATATATATATACGCAGCAGCCCAGCAGCACAATATAGGTAACACAGCTTTCTTACCATAGGAATAATATTGTGTTGCGACTGTGTGTCTAGCTGTGTGTTATCTTAGTACTAAAAGTATCTCTAAATTGTGACTAACCTTTGACATGACAGCTACCAGTAACAACAGCGAGCTTATGCAGGTGACCAAAGCGCTTAGCCTCCCATAGCCCAACACAAGGCGTATCGTTGGCTTAGTGATCCTAAACAAAAATAAGCTCGTTAATACAAAAATAACAACCATACGAAAGGTGCAAAGAGGCGAGAGAAGTTTTTCTATGTCTATGTCTCTAGAGAAGGAAGCATTTTTAGTCTCAGTAATAGCAAATAAATGCTCATAACTCTGTAAAGCACCTACCTAATCGTTGCGCGTTGGTACTTGAATAAAAATAAAAGGCTGTCGTGTACCGATGCCGATTTATGGTTAAGGGTAAAGGATGACTTAGTTTATGATGTTAGGAAATTCTTAGGATATAAGTTGTGATGGGTTTATCATGTTTGTCAACTCATACCGCCTCGCACAGCTGACTTCGTAGCTGCTGCGCCGCGTCCGCGAACGCCAACATCGAGACACAATCAGAGGAGCAACTGTTATCGGAGTGCTGTCTTCTGAGCTGTCCTGTATATAGGTACCTATCAGTTGATGGAACAACTTACCGCCTCGCAAAGCTGACGTTGTTGAGCTTCTGCAAGACGTCGTCATCCTCCAGCTCCAGCTCGACGGGCTGCGACGCGAGCGCGCACGCCGACATCGAGACACCGAGCAGCGCCACGATCAGCGCTCGCAACCGCAGGCCTTCTGAGCTCTCCTGTATATAGGTACCTATCAGTTGATGGAACAACGTACCGCCTCGCAAAGCTGACGTTGTTGAGCTTCTGCAAGACGTCGTCATCCTCCAGCGCCAGCTCGACGGGCTGCGACGCGAGCGCGCACGCCGACATCGAGACACCGAGCAGCGCCACGATCAGCGCTCGCAACCGCAGGCCTTCTGAGCTCTCCTGTATATAGGTACCTATCAGTTGATGGAACAACGTACCGCCTCGCAAAGCTGACGTTGTTGAGCTTCTGCAAGACGTCGTCATCCTCCAGCGCCAGCTCGACGGGCTGCGACGCGAGCGCGCACGCCGACATCGAGACACCGAGCAGCGCCACGAACAGCGCTCGCAACCGCAAGCGGAAGCCTTCTGGGCTCTCCGTTACATAACTATTCTGTTCGAGGTTTAAAAGTTCCGTTAATTTTCGTGAAATGCCAAAACCGGTGGTACGTAAATGAAAATCCAAAGAATAGGTACCTAAAGTAATTCGTTTCGAAATTATCATCCCTGTTTACGACATATTAGGCAACTGATGATGATCTGATAAACTGCCAATAGGCAGTTTACTTGTACCCGAGGATGAGTTTCTTTGGTTCACTAGACTACTATAAGAACCTGCAGACTAGAGTTGATATTTGTGTTGCACCGGCTGTGTTTTGGTTTGTTTTAAGCTTTTAGGTGAAGGAACATGTCAGGATTAACCGGTGTCGTAACAACAGTGTCTTGTTTTCCGTCCAGTTTAGAAGGTGAGATGGGCGCTTTCGTAAAACCTGGGGGCCTAGCCAACGTGCCAATCAATTACGCTCCGTAGCGAATGAAACGCACGAAAAACGCGTTTCTGTCGCACTAATGTGAAATAGTAATAGAGAATACGCTATGCAGAGTAAGCGATTGGCGTGTTGGCTATTAGGGTTGCCGAGCCGAGAGTAATGTAGAATTTAGACTGCTGTCGAGCTTCATGTGATATTAGCCTGTTCATGTATGTCTCGAAGACGGGACAAACCGAAAAGAAAATATACCCTGGCTATAGAAATAATAGTATCCTTTGTCGTCTTACGTTTGCTGCATTCTCATGTTTTAGACGAATTTGATTTATTAAAACATCACTTGCAACTTCCATATCTAATCATCCAAAATGCACTAAATTACATTGTAGTGGATTCCGAACTATTTACTTAACAAACATTTCAGCAATGTTTGCCGTTAAAAAACTTTAAATTTATAGTCACATCATGGAGACATCACTTGATAGTTTTGTTTGACAGTTTGTAAAAGTCGCATTCAATTTGTTTTCTTTTTTATCACCAGTTGCACAGAATATCAATCTTATGAAGCCTTGTTATGAAAATATATAGGACCATACATTTACAGGTGTCCAAGCATCTTTCCTCTTCTGTTTCCTCAGAAAACAGAAGAGGAAAGATGCTCTTTTAGGCAATTAATTGCGTAAGTAGTTTATATACAATACAAAATACAAATGTTTTATTTCGGAAATAAAATTATAACAATATTAAATTTATGCTAGCCACCACACTAGGCAAAGCCTGTCCTGTGGTGGACATAATACGGACACAAGTAATAACAATAATACAATGAGGCTTGAAGGAAAAAAAAGGAAACAATTATTTGGTTAAAAAAAAAAACGGTGAAGGATGGAATTTACAGATACAGTTACCAGGGATGATAAAGAAAAGAGAAAGAATAAAAAAGATCGAATAAAGTACCTAATATTAAAATAATAAAACAAACATAAATTATGTTTTCCATTAGAAACAAAAAAAATACATTCTTTTTGAAATAAAATTAAAAATATAATAACACTTAACGTAACATGTGTGTGTGAGTATGTGTGTGTACGTGGAGTGTGTGTGTTGTGTGTGTGTGTGTGTGTGTGTGGTTATTGTGAGTTTATTCAATATAGTATCTTGATTAGATTTTCTGTGTCTTCATATCCTAGGTGCATTAAGTTCTTTGATAACACTTTTTTTGCCTCGAAAATGGAGTGTTCTTTGAATTCATATAACCTAACTAATCTATTGTAAATTCGGGGGTATAAGAAAGCAGAGAAGTGACGTGCAAATGTAGTTTTAACAGCAGTAACAGGAATTTTAAAAATTCGATTTTTAAGTAATGTCTTGAAATTGGATGAGCTAAGTACTTTTCTATGTACGTACAACGCGACCCTTATTAAGTAGAGCTTTCGGACGCTGAGTACCTGGGTGTCATTGTATAGATCGATCGTAGGATACTTATAATTGGTTTCCTCAATGCGACCTTCAACACCGCTCTTTGCGCTCTTTCTAGTTTTAGAATGAGAGAGGAGGTTAAACCTCCCCAGGCGAGAATGCAGTAGTTAATAATTGACTGGCCAAGAGCTAAATAAATAGTCTTCAACAGTGCAAAATCGGCTGATTCTCGTAGCAATTTCATTGTATGTATCAGCTTTCGGACCCGACCTGAAACCACGGAAACATGTTCTCTGAAGTTTAGATTTTCGTCCATCGTAATTCCGAGGTACCTCACTGTGTTTGTTCTGGTCATGTAGTCACAAGTGCAATTTGGAAAAGGGGCATTATTACAATTAGGATTATGAACTTTAATATCTCGATGTAGTTTTGGCGCAGAAGCTGAAGTCTTATGGAAACAGAGAAATTTGGTTTTTGCTGTGTTAAGTGTCAGAAGATTCCGCCTTAACCAAATTGACACTTGTGCCATACCATTCTCGACATGTTCACAAACGTTCTCCCAGGAGGACCCTCGGAAAATGATAGAAGTGTCATCGGCGTAACACAAGATTTCAGCATTCTGTAAAGGAAGAAGTGAGATGTCATTTATATATAAAAGAAAAAGAGTAGGGCCTAGAATGCTGCCCTGTGGTACGCCGAAGGGAACTGGTCTCAGGTCACTGAGATGTTCACCAATTTTGACACGTTGGTATCTTTCCGTTAAGTAGCTTGTAAACCACTTCAGTATAGTCCCTCGAAACCCATATGCTTCTAGTTTCCTCAGTAGGATGGGAATCGAAACTGTGTCGAAGGCTTTGGCTAAATCCAAGAACACTCCGACACAGGCCCGACCCTCATCTAACTGCGACGAGACGTATGTATATATATATACAGGGTGATTTCGGGGTCATAGAGCAAGAGAGCCAGACATCATACTGAATCCAAAGATGAGCCTAATGATGTTGTTAATTATTGCAATTATTGTTTATCAAGAATAATGATGATTATTTTCCAGATGACAAGTAGGAAAAAACATTTTTGCATACAATTTGGTGACCCTACTCAATGTGACGTCTTGTCGCTTTCCATACAGCGTATGTCAAAAGTCATAGGGTGACCATAATTACTTAGTATAACATTAATTTTACTTGAAAAATACGAATAATTAAGGTAATTATGTTTTAATCAAATACTACCATGTGATAATGTGGATCATTTACAGAGTCAGAAAAAGTAGTTCTGGATCACGACCCAGAAATCACCCTGTATATCTATCTATGTATAAATGCAAGTGTCCTGACTGACTGACTGACTGACTGATTTATCAACGCAGAGCCGAAACTACAAAAGCCAGAAAGTTGAAATTTGTACACCAGATTGCATTTATAAAGTGTACAAGAGATAAGAAGCGATTTTGAGAAATTCAACCCCTAAGGGGTTTAAAAAGGGGATGAAAGTTTGTATGGGGTTAAAGTTTTCTTTTAAGGTAGGAATTTGAAACTTCGTAAAAAGATATATTATTAAAATACAAGAAAACTAATTTCAGCGTTTTTGAAAATTCATCCCCTAAGGTGGTGAAAAAGGGGTTGAAAGTTTGTATGGATATCAAAAAAAATTTCGAGTGGTGGACTTGAATCTATGTATTTAGGGATATTATTAGAAGACAGGAAAAGTAATTTCAGCGTTTTGTAAAATTCATCCCCTAACAGGGTTAAAAAGGAGTTGAAAATTTTAATCCATTACAAATGCTTTGAAACTTCTTAGAAAGGATAATAGCCGATTACAAAAAAAAGTGATTGCAACGTTTTTGGAAATTCAACCCCTAAGGGGGTTAACAAGGGGATGAAAGTTCGTCTTCGGGTGCAAATTTTATTTTAAGCTAGGAACTTGAAACTTTGTGAAAAAGTATTAAATTCAAATACAAGAAAACTAATTTCAGCGTTTTAGAAAATTCATCCCCTAAGGTGGTGAAAAAGGGGTTGAAAGTTTGTATGGATATCAAAAATTTTTTCGAGTGGTGGACTTGAATCTTTGTATTTACGCATATTATTAGAAGACAGGAAAAGTAATTTCAGCGTTTTGTAAAATTCATCCCCTAACAGGGTTAAAAGGGGAATGAAAGTTAGTATGGGGTAAAAGTTTTCTTTTAAGCTAGGAATTTGAAACTTCGTAAAAAGATATATTATTAAAATACAAGAAAACTGATTTCAGCGTTTTTGAAAATTCATCCCCTAAGGTAGTGAAAAAGAGGTTGAAAGTTTGTATGGTTATCAAAAAAAATTTCGAGTGGTGGACTTGAATCTTTGTATTTCGGGATATTATTTGAAGGCAGGAAAAGTAATTTCAGCGTTTTGTAAAATTCATCCCCTAACAGGGTTAAAAGGGGTTGAAAGTTTGAATCCATTACAAATGGTTTTGAAACTTCTTAGAAAGGCATAATAGCCGATAACAAAAAAAAATGATTGCAACGTTTTTGGAATTTCAACCCCTAAGCGGGTTAAAAAGGAGATGAAATTTCGTCTGCGGGTGCAAATTTTATTTTAAGCAGGGAACTTGAAACTTGGTAAAAACGTTTTAAATTAAAATACAAGAAAACTGGTTTCAGCGTTTTTGAAAATTCATCCCCTAAGGTGGTGAAAGAGGGGTTGAAAGTTTGTATGGATATCAAACATTTTTTCGAGCGCGAGGCTTGAATCTTTGTATTTGGGGATACTATTAAAAGGCAATAAAAGTAATTTCAGCGTTTTGTAAAATTCATCCCCAAACAGGGTTAAAATGGGTTTCAAAGTTTTAATCCAATACTAATGCTTTGAAAATTCTTAGAAAGGCATAATAGCCCATTACAAAAAAAATTTGATTGAAACGTTCTTGGAAATTCAACCCCTAAGGCGGTTAAAAAGGGGATGAAAGTTCGTCTTCAGGTGCAAATTTTATTTGAAGCTAGGAACTTGAAACTTTGTAAAAAGGTATTAAATTAAAATACAAGAAAACTAATTTCAGCGTTTTTGAAAATTCATCCCCTGTGGTGGTGAAAACGGGGTTGAAAGTTTGTATGGATATCATACATTTTTTCCAGCGCGGGATTTGAATCTTTGTATTTGGCGATATTATTGGAAGACAATAAAAGTGATTTCAGCGATTTGTAAAATTCATCCTCTAACAGGGTTAAAATGGGGTTCAAAGTTTGAATCCATTACAAATGCTTTGAAACTTCTTAGAAAGACATAATAGCCGATTACAAAAAGAAGTAATTGCAACGTTTTTGGAAATTCAACCCCTAAGGGGGTTAAAAAGGGATGAAAGTTCGTCTTGGAGCGTAAATTTAATTTTAAGCTAAGAACTTGAACTTTTTACATTTTTGCATTTTTGAAAATCATCCCCCAAGGTGGTGGGAAAGGGGTTGAAAGTTTGTATGGAGATCAGATATTTTGTAAGTGCGGAACTTGAATCTTTGTATAAGGGCATAGTTTGTATAAGTCGCGGGCAACAGCTAGTATATATATATATATATATATATATATATATATATATATATATGAGTCGCTTAACTTCAAACTCGGGTAAATCCATCTGTCAGATTATGCGATTTTGGTATTAACCCTTAAATGCATGATTTTTTGTATTACTTCAAAAAAAATCAAATAGATCAGTAATGTTGGATAGAATCAGGGAAAAATAAAGAAAAAAATCATAGTAATTAAAAAACATACATTTTATCAAAAAAAAGCCTTGATGCATATATACATCACTATGCATTAGCGTCTAAACATTACTAAGCGTCTGAAGATTACTAATTTATTGATGAAACTTTGTGAAACAGTTATTTCTTGGATTCAAGCAAAGAGGCACTTTACATTTTGAGCAAGACCAGGTTGTTGTCCCGTTGCAATTAGGTATTTTGCACCTAAGACGAGTATCAATCATAGGCCAGTGATCAAAGCCATCTTTTCTTACATCGACGCTTGGCAGAGGATGACTAGTTCCTTTTTGTTTCTTCGCTTGTAGTCCTTGTTCGATGGAAGCGTTACTTGGACGTCCTCTTTTGATGCCGTAAGTTAATCCAATATTGCAAAGGACATCAGCCAATTCATTGCGAAATTGCCCAAGGTTCGGTAGTTGTTTTGTTGGAACATCCTTTGCAATGCAATTCTTTTTCATTAAAATCCAGGAATTTATTACCGCCAAGTCCAAAAGGTGATAAAATAAACGCAAGTACCATTTACGGCTTTTGACCCTGATACGATAGCGGCCTAAATAGCTATCCATTAGGTCCACACCACCCATATGCATGTTATATTCTTGCACAATTTTTGGACAAGGTATTTCCACTTTTTGTTTTTGTTTTTTGTCATAACGTGCGGAAATTCCCATCGGCTCGGAACCAATGTAGTCAGATAAAAGCGTAACTATCTTGTTATCTTTCCACGCCGTCACCGAAAAGTCAATTCCGTCAAAGTGCGTAATCCTCTCTTCATGTGTTCCCCTTGGAACTGATGCCTTCAACATCTCTTTTTTATCCGGTAGACGACAGTTTGGAAGTCGATTTTGCTGCACGGTGCCAACGCAGTGTATTCCTTGTTTTGCCAGATGATAAACCAGAGGCAATGAAGTGTAGAAGTTGTCGAAGAATACTATGTGATTTCTCATTCTCGGAATCACCCTGGCTAAACGTAAGACTACATTGTTTGTTTTTCCCAGGTCCGGCTCGCCTGCGGGTCTATCTTTCTTTTCTTGCCCGGAATAAACTTCAAAACGGTATGCGTAACCCATAAGACTACACAAAACGAAGAGCTTATATCCCCATTTATGAGGTTTATTAGGTAGATATTGTTTGAGGAAGTGGCCGATTTTGGTAGAGCACATTTGCTCGTCTACAGAGAGACGTTGGTCCATTGGTATTGATGAAAACTTTTCATTTAGATGTTCTATTACTGGTCTTATTTTGTGTAAGCGGTCGTGATCTGGGTGCTCTCTTGTCAAATGTTTTGTGTTATCATTGAAATGCAGTAAACTTCGTATCCGCTCAAATTTATTTACTGGCATAACGCTTTTCACAGGCTCGTAACCGTATTTTTCATGCCAATAAGCCCGCACACTTGGGAATTGTTGGACAGACATAAATAAAATAATACCTATAAATTGTTGGACGTCTTTAGGTGTTATATTCTGCGAACGAGCCGGGTCTTTTTGACATGAATATAGATTTGATTCATCAGAAATTTGTTGGAGAAAATCTGGTGTAAAGAAATAATTAAAGCATTGATATGGCGTATCAAGATCTTGTATTGTTCTGTCGGTGGATTCAATGATGTCGGAATCAGGTGTTATTTTAGTTTCGTCGTAAGACATATGGCCTACTTTCCAAATAAGCTTCCGTTTGTCGAAATGTTGATTATCATGCCTATCTTCAACAAGTGGTGGATCGCTATCATCCTGTTCAGTATCAGCAGTACGTTCTTCGTGCGTTCCACGACTACCGTCAAAAGCTTCCTCATCCAGTAAGTCTCTCAAAATTTCTCTAGCATCGGTGTAAAATAAATCCTCATCATCATTCTCGTCATCCAAGCCATCCTCAGACACGTTGCCATCTTCTAACGCAGCCAATAATTGTTCGATATCCCTATCTTGTAGCCGTTTCGCCATCCTAACAAAAAATAGAAAACGCCAATAATTGTATTTGCAAAACTAAGCTTAGTACTAAAAAACGTAATTTTTGGGGAATTTTCTTTGAAACTATTGTTTTCTTTTTAATTATTGACCCTAAAAAATAGTCATTAATATCATTAATTAATTATAGTCAGTCAACCTTTAGGCTAAGCAGAGAGGTTGAGGGCAGTGCTTTATAGTTTGAAAAAAAAAACTGGTTATTTTTAAATTAAAAATATAAAAAGGTGGCAAAGTTAAAACACCTATTTTCATTTCGTTTCACCTTTGTTAAAAGCATAAATTAGGTAGATCGACTAAAGATGATGAAATCTGACGATTTAACATTGTTTAATTTTTGTTATTGGCAAATTTGCGAAATTATAAGAAATAAGGTGGATTACTTCATGGAAAAGAACTGCGAAAAGCCACTTCTAGAAAAGCTGCCTATTTTTTCAAATGTATTAAGTACTTGTTTTATTCTTTTATTATTAACATCACATAGTTATATTTTTTGTTTGTAGCAAATGTTGTTTAATTTATTACAGGTCAACAGTATCAAACAATCAATCTTTAGATTGTGGCTTCCTGATTGTATATTATGCCAATTGTTATACGATGTTCTCCCAATTTGGATAATCGATCTAAAAGAAGAAAATATAATATTAATAGGAGACCTGTGTAAATGTGGGCACAATAATAATTTAGCACATTACAATGACATAGAACGATATCTGCCCGATCTTTTTTGTGTAAGATGTGCCAGGCCTCTATTTAATTTAGAAGTAAAGTCGTAAATTATAGCATATGGTTGTTTTATTAACTACATGACTGTGACTAGAGTCAATAATATTATATTAAAGCGTCACACTCAACTGACGCTGCCAATTTCCAATACCACGGATGCCAATTTATAAGAAAATAATATCTAAAACTTCTCAATAGTTATTCAAATAACGAAATAATACAGTGAATTCTATTAGGACCGATTTTGCATGGTGATGTATTTACGCATCACATATAAAACACTAATTTTTAGAAAACAGTACTATTATTATCAAACCTGTTAATAATATACCTTCCACTTACTTTATTTCCTTTTCAGAAACAATTATTCCTTCCAGTGTTTTTAATTATTTGTTAATGAAATTTAAACTTGAAAATTTCGTGGCGATCAGTTTTGCAACTTACGCGCCAAAGTTTGTAAATATGATAATACAGAAAAAAAAATAATCAAAAGTTTATGGATGCGTTCAGAATCTACTACGTAAATGTCACATTTATTTAAAAAAAGTAATAAACGTTATATTAAATATCTGAATATTGAGCCACGAGCCATCAAACATGTGATGTATATATAGCTATATACATCACTATGCATTTAAGGGTTAAACGTAATAGGGTAGATATTTGTTGAGAGGGTCCAATGGATTTACCCGAGTTTGAAGTTAAGCGACACATATGTATCTAGGAATATAAAACAGTAAAGGCTGGCGTCGACTATAGAATAGACCGACCGTCCTCGTATAGTCCTCGCCTGCGCGGTACGGGGGCGACGGGGTAGGACGACTAAAGACGACGGTGGCGGGGAAAGTGCGGGCGGCAGGAGTAAAGTCGCCGAATGAGAATGAGAATGCCATAACCACAGACAGAAATAGACAGACATGGCGAAACTATAAGGGTTTCTAGTTGGTTTCTAGGTAACTATAAAACCCTAAAAACGCGTGGCCCGTGATCTATAAAATCTGGAACCTATATACAAAGTCTAAAAACTAGGTACACCTGATCGTGATCTCAGCAAAATGAATAGGCGTCACTGGAAATTTTCGTTTTATTGTTAAACCAACTATGCAATAGCATATTAAATTGAAACATCAAATCAAAAGGGCGCTTAAATAGCACTAGCAACGCACTAGAATCTTTTGAATAAAGTACTTAAGTCCCTTTTTGATTTAGACATGCACAAACCTGTTAAAGTAAATATTATAAGGCTTAACTAAAACATATACGAAAAACAATGACAATTAAACAACAAAATAAAATTAAAAACGTCCCGGGTCGTCATTCAAAAATTGTAAATGCTACAATAAGGTTGGTTTTTGTATACTCCAGAACATTGGGTGATAAGGGTATCTTGAATGGCAAATTCAGGGCGCATTCTCTGGAAGCCCGCGGTTATCAGCATTCCTAAAAATGGATGCATCTTGTCGGTAGCGGCGATGAATAGTCCATCTGAGCCTAGGGCGAGCTGCGCTGCGATCTTCGTATTATTCCTTTTGGCGATGTCTTCCACGGTTTCACTTTTTGGGTCACTTTCAGAAAGCATGAACGCTGGCCATATTGGTTCACGGAATAGGAAGTGACTGAACTTATCAGTCATTATAGAAATGTCATAAAACAGAACAGCTTGAGGTCCTTCTGAGATATTATTGCTTTTGTTGAGTCCCACTGACGCGAGTTGTAATTCTGGTCCCTGATCTACTTGTATCATGGTCTCGGTAGAAGTTATATTAACCGATTCGGAGGTTGATTGAGAAATTTCACTCTTCAATGAGTCACCGTTAGAGCGGTTTTCTTTTAAGTTATTAGTTACATTCTCCATAGTTGCAATTGGCATTTTGTCCGTCAACATATTTCCGGCCGTGCTGGTAGTATTTTCAGATGTTACAATATCATAAAAGTTATAAACGGCGTTTCTCTTAGCTCTTTGCGTTCTTATAATCGGTGTATCATTAGAAGGTAACAGCTCCATTTGTTGTGGAAGCCCAAATGAGAAAAAGCTATTAAACATCGACATGGTATTATTTAACATCTGTTTCAAGCATTTGAATGAGTTTTCTTCTTCATCATCTATAGCTTGAAGCATTACATTGTAATCTGTTACAGGGAGCCCGTCGTTGTGATTTTTCAAAATTTCATTGATACGTTGGTCGAAGCGGAAATTATTACTGAATTGATTGTTGTAGGTAGTCAAGTCCATGCCGATACCGCCGTTCTGCCAAACAGAAAATACTCTAGCGTAAAATGTTAAATACGACACCGGGATAGTTCTCCACTTGAATCGCAGTGGCGTCATTGCCATGTACTTGTTCAGAGCCATAATAGTGATGTTAATATTGGGATATCTCCTTTCAAATTCTTTTAGGCATGAATGCTTATGGAACACGTCTTTATTTGGAAAACCAAACCATCTGCTAGGTAACCTCCCATGTCTCGAAATATAATAAGGATGTCGTGTAGAATCATCGACTAAGAAGAATACGTTGAAGCGAAGGCTCGGGTAGGTGACAGCCATAGATTCAAGATACTGCGAATACAGGTCTAGTGGCAAACGACATCCTTTGTTGACAATATGATGTAGGAATACATTGCTGCTTGGTTTTCCATCATTGTAATGAAGTAATAGTGGTTGTCTTCTGTACGCCGACATGCCTAAAGCGCTAAATAGCAGAAACGACATTCCCAGCAAAACAAGTGTCAACCCAGATGCTGATAGGAGTTCTGAAAGCAGATGTAAAAAAACATTTCGTAAAATATCTAGAAAAATAGTTACCTACGACTACGTGATTTTCGTTTACTAAATAGGTACCTAAAGTATGTTATTTACAAGTTACAACAGTAACATTCACTACTTTAATTTAGCAGGCGCACGATACGAAATTTGCAGAAGTAAGTTCTCACAAAAAGGCTACCCAAAAAAAAAGAAATAAGAAAAATTTTAAAGCAGTCTTTGGAGGCTAGACTTTTATAACGATAGTTGCATGGAACATACTCTACATACTTAATCTACGTTATTTAATAGACAACAAACTTCCAAATCGGTACCAGGCCATTTCTGCAAAAAAGATTTCTTCGGCACGCAAGTAACACTCCAGTTTTGCGGCACCACAGTAGGCTGACGGGGAGCTTCGGGCATCCCTATCTCCACCTTCAGTAGTGGGCATTGCTCGTCCTTCTTGGGTTCAGGTGGACGTTCCATCATAGATACCTACTAAGAGAAAATACAAAAAAAAGTTCATGAATAATGTCATAATGTTAAGACGAAAGGGGACAAAGGACAAAGTCACGTGACCGCTTCTCTATACAAACGTAGTTCCCATTTTCCTCTCTGGATATTAACTTAGCATTATAGAAAATATTGTTACGCAATGTCCCTATAGGTTTGATTTTTTTCGATTTATTATATTGAAGAATAAGGAGTTTTAAAGAGGAGAATAATGAGAGCCTTTTGTACGTCGGTCCTTTTATAATAATAAAAAAAGTCAAAACATGAGGCGTAGTTATGGTTAATAAATACCTATACAATAACTTATGTAAGCGTAATTTCTATAATGTCAATATCTAGGGAGGAAAATGAGGACTACGTTTGTATGGAGAAGCGGACGTCCACTATTCTTAAGACGAAAATACTTAGGCGCAAAATGATGGTTTTCAAATAATACTAAGAATCACAGGAGACTCAATTTTTCCTTCAGCTCCTGAATGATGGAGTATTATTTGGGACCTCGGTCCAGTTGACAAGATACCAGATTAAAATCATTGTTAAACAATGCACTGTGAATAGGTTCCCGTTACATTGAAATTAATAATATGTACCTATGTCAAAATGTTACTAACACACTTATTATTTCCTTGACTATTTGTTAATATATTTTGTGTAACAATTTATTTAGGATAGACACTTCAAAACATGGGCGCAATATTAGCTGAAAATTTTAAAGTTGTTCGTAATATAAAATTGTTTGACAAGAGCAGTTTTTATTTTTATTTTCTCAATAACAATAGGTAATAACCAAAGAGGATGCATCTTCAAATTAGTGCATTGCACCGGCATGCCGGTACCAAAATCAGTACGGTGCCGCGGCACCGTACTGATTTTGGTACCAACTCAATCGGCTCGGGCTCTAGGGTTTCTTTAGGCTGCAACTGGGAACGTGGAACTAAAATGAGGCTGATTCCTTTAATTTGTAAACAGACTACATGTTATTGTTTACAAGCTGTATCAATGCCACCTTGACACACATTTCACGCTAACTTAGTATTTTCCATGCTGATTCAACAACAAATGTTATAATGTCTGTACGTGAGACGAATCCATTGTTGAACAAACTGAATTTATCGCAGAAAGTAAAAACGTGCTGTTGGATAAAATGACTAACATCTTCCAGTGTGGCGTCACTGATGTGCAGTCCTTACAAGAGCGACCTACTGTTTAATTAGGTGAATAGTTTAAGTGAGACACATATTTAATTTCGATGCATTGGATGGTGTGTTAGTGTACCTAATAGTGATTTTGGACATAATCTTCGAATATATGAGGTACGAGTACAATTTTATTACCGTTTTTAACGTATTTGACTGACTACGTTGGGCTTGGGGTCGGCAATGCGCATGTAACACCCCTGTACCTATAGTTACAGGCGTCCGTAGTGTATGGTATTGGTAACCGCTTACCATCAGGCGGGCCGAATGCTTGTTTACTACCGATGTGGTAAAAACCGAGCGAGGAAGGACTAGTCCGTAGTGAGTGATCTTGCCTACGAAGCAAGATTGCAGGAGGTCCCACAGAGGCCCCACGTTCAGTCTGGTATATAAGGGCATTTATTAGTGTGTTCATCACAAATATTTGTTAAGTATTGAGTTATGGATGTTTTCTTTCAGAGTTATTTCTGTTATTGGTAACATGGGGCATGAACTTTCTATTCTATGAACCTATCCTTGGTATCCTTGGCAAATCCTAGCTAGTCCTTTCAGCGTTTTGTCATCAAAAAAGGTTTTTTTACTTTGCATGAAATGGCTGTAGAAACCTTTAATAATGACATCTGACAACTAAATTTCAGTGACATAAGACACAAAACGCCCCAGGAACTGTAAAACTTAATTTGATTTTGCAATTTGATAATATTTTAGAATTTACTTAGGTAATATTGTTATTTAATTAATTCACTGGGTAAGTAATGAACATGATTCGTATGTATTTGTCGCCAAAATACTATCTTGTTCTTATCAACGCAGTTTTTCCTGGGTTTTATCTTAGTGGTAGTTTTTCGGTTGCTAGTTTCAGTTTTATTTTAACTATTTATTAGCTATTAGTTAGGTATCGTTTGAACCCCAAGTCGGCTATTAAAATGCAAACAAATGAATTCTAGTTATTTACTAATAATTGCATTATAACTATTTGTGTAAGGTGTCCGAGATATTGTCTTTTTGATTTTCAATTTTCTTCGCCAAAAGTTCTTACATTCACCTTACTGTCACTTTTAAAATGGGTATATGATCAGCTCGTATTTAAACTACTTACTTTACTTATATTTATTAATTATTATCTTTGTTAATAATTTATTCATTATTCAACATAAAATACAAACCTTACTTAGCTTACCAACTACCTGACTTAATCACCTTTATTGAAATTGGTTCAATAGTTTAGCCGTGAAAAGTTAACATACATACATACCAACATAGCTACTTTCGCATCTATATCGTGCAACCAATATTGGCACCAACATTCATATTATTACATAACTATTATACCTAATGAGTGATAGATACCTTAAATCTTGTCTATTGATCTTTCAAAGAAAAATCTTCCGATACCTACCCATTCAGCAACGTTTGATAGGTAGGTAGTGTAGATAGAATTGAAGAACCTACTATTTCTTATTCTGACTCGATCACTTGAGCCGCGAAGTCTAAGCAGGTCTTTGTACTGTCAAGCAAAGTTTATGTTTCCATTCTTGCAGCTAAAACGTTACATAATGTGACACGGCTTTGAGATATCAAATTCCATTTAAACTTTCCTATTTCAACTTTAATCTTGCTTTTGATGAATTCGCAATAACTTTGATTTTACTAGCACCGGCCTTACTTCGAGTCTCCTGTTTACGAACGTTCATATTACTTATAAAGGAAAAAACGCCGCTGAATCACCATTTTTATGGTTTTTACAAGCTTTTATTTAACTTGCCCGGTTAATTAGTGTGAGTCAAATCTTAGAAGCTAAATTTGATCCACTTTCCGATTGAGCTGAAATTTTGCATACATAGTAATATGTACCTAAATCGGATGACAATACAATATTATGATAACATGAAGCTGGTCTTATGATGAAGACAGGAGGTTCTCATGGGAACTCTGTGATAGAACAACTCAAACTAATTGCTTTTGGGGTTGTTAGAGTTGTCTCGAAGAGTATTAGTTAGAAAGAAAAGTACAGTCAGCAATAAAAGCTTGTACCAAAAATGTCATATTTGCCAAAAACTCATTATCTTGAACGTTACAGACTCATCAATGGATCGTTATGAGTGACTTGAGGGAGCACCGACCGCTCCTACGTGAAGACATTTCTGACGAAGAAGTACAGCAGGAGTTCAGGTTACCTCGACGCCACATGGGCTACAGAGGCAAAGCAAAGAACACTGTGAAGGGAGCAGCGGCTGTCATCAAAAATTGGCCAGGTATTATGTACACTTTTAACTTTGATGACTCGATTCACGATTTGTGTAGGAAAGTAGGCACTTATTTGTTCCTTTGTTTAGGATGTTTCACTGTATTTAATTGAGTTGGTATTATAATACCATATAACGATTTAAGATATTTATCTACACCGATTCTTCCCTAATATGTAACTGCGTAGGCATCAATCTACATAGCTCAATTTTAAATTAATTTATTTACAGATTACTGGTCGTCATCCGTAACTTACTGGTGGATAGGCATAGGTATGTTTGCCTTAATGACCTTTGTACTATATAGTAGTGTAGTAACTTACTCTCTGCTCCCTACCACCGGTTCAGTACCAATTCCGCACTACGTGACTGAAAGAAAAAATACTTTACCTGAAGTTTGTATGCACGTTATTGTGAATAATGAAAAAGAAGTAGAGGTTAACAAATATCTGCCTTATATAGAAATTATTGCTAGCAAATATTTGCACTACCAATTCAATCTAATTTATGTGATTAATGATACGCTTACGACTGAAAAAGCTATGCACCAGGCTCAAATAAATAATGAAGATGCAATGAATTCTCTTTGGACAGAACATAATGTATTTGAATCAGATAGAGTTCCAAGTAAAATAAAATCTAATATTATCATACAACGCGCTAGCTTATCAAACTACTTGGGCGGATCTCCTATACAGCAATATTGGAAACAGTTGCCAAACCACTTGATCGGATTTTTCTTAAGAGCTGTATCAATTTGGGATAAAGGAGGGATTGCTTTCAATCCTATTATTTTAACACCAAGATCGCCTGATGCCATATATATAGAAAAGTTATACAGCCTTCTTTCAACGTACGAAGAGCGGAAAAAGCCAAATGTAACTAGTAACATTAACAATAAGATAGAAGATATAGAAATCCCTAAAGAAATGAAAAACCACAAAAGAAAATATAAAAAGAAAGTAAATAATATTCGAGATATAATAGACGCTTTAGAAACGAATATTCCTGTGCGCCAAAATCAACCTGACGTTTTAAGCGAAGCTGAAAACGGGCAGGGTCTGACTACGTTAGAAATGGCACCATCTAACATTGAAACAGTCGTTTTAAGTAATAGCTACAATTCCAATCTTACAAGCAAATCAGTGCTTGATAATAACCCAACAATAATTAATCACTCAACTGAAAACAACCAATCACAGATATCAAATTACATATTGCCATATTTTTTAGATTTCTTATTTCATGATAAATCAAACAGAACCACGCAAGAATCTGCTGATTTCAGTTCAATTAAAAGAAGTACAAGAACCATATCGACGGAAGAAACTCAAGGAAATGTCGAAACAGGGAATGTAATACAACCTATGATTATTTCAGCACCAACACAATTTGAAAAGGCTCCGTCTAATTCAGAAGATAATGCCCCGAGAAGTATTGATGTAGAAAACTTGACTATCGATTTGAAAGGTAATATTTTGGCTACAAAAAGCTCTTGTCACGCGTTCTTAGGGAGCGTGTTCAGCAATGCGAAACATCGAATAGAGGAAGATTCGCTGAAAGAATTTATTATCACAGAGCTGTCTTTGTTTTGTAATGGGCTTTTATCTACTTGCAAAGGTATTGACGTTATTTTACTATAATTAGTGTTTATAATTTATTGTGCTATTTATTATAGGTTATTAGACTTATTGTTTGTATTTTGATAAAGTTGTTAATAAAATGAAAGCCAAAATCACTTACAAAATAGTCATTTATTAGCCTATTATACACAAGTCGTGCTCAAAATAATGTTATATGTGACAATATTTTGACCACAAGTAAACCCTCGACTTAAAATTATGGCAGCAAAATATAATTGACGTCTAAAATGTTTCCTTTAATTTTTACGAGACTAGATACTTAAATACGAACAATTTTATCGAAATGTCTTTGCTGTGAATGCAAATACTTAATAAATCGCTAGTCCACTACAAGTTGCCTCCAGAAACTCGCGAACTAAATTGACATGAGTTTGACAAATAAAATGATACCAGGAATAGCAAAGAAAAAATAGGCAGGGGTATATGTCGATAAAATGATATCGATAAGTAAGATGCACTTACTACCCATGTGATAATTATAAAGGGGTCACAAACGATTTCGATTTGTATGAATGTGACGAGAAAAGTGGTTGATTCGATTGTAAGATTGTGACGTTACCAATCAAATCAGGAGGTGGATGTGAAACTGACAAATATGCAGATTTGGGGGCAAGTTGTTTATATCAAGAGCTCGCGGTTGTCGCCATAAATCTAAAATTGGTGATTTAATTTTATACAATGTGACAGGTAGATGAGATTGATCGATAGTTAAAGTTAGACCAAGAAAAGTCTGCAGCGATTTTGATAGCCCACGCAGTGCAACTGTTATTTAATACGTCATCATTTCATAGAATTTTGACTTTTAAAATAATACTTGCACTGCGTGGGCTATTAAAATCGTTGCAGACTGTTTTGGTCTAACTGTATTTAAATTCTGACCTAATTGTCAACTTGAATGTCCAGGTTTAGGGACTGGTTTTCTTTACAATCGAAGCAATAGGGATCACCGAGACGATTTAAATTTTAAGTCCACACCACACAAAATAAATGAAAAATCTTATCTTATTTCCCCGTCTGGGTCGGCGTTATTTGTATTTTGAGCCAAAATCACTGTTTCTATGTTATAACCTACAACTTGTTACTCTAGCTGTAAGTTTTCCTAACAAATAAAATAAAATATTTATTTAATTACCTACAATATGTTTATCCAATATCATTGTATCGATAACTATAAAATTGCTCAATTTTCGAAATACCAAGTAACATTTGTAAAATAATTTAAATTACTTATCGTAAAATAATTTAAGATACATTTTAACTGACCGCGCAACAGTAGCGCCGCTAGCGGTGAATTCTCGCGATATTCTCTAATTAATTTTTTTTTGAAAATATCGATATGAACAGCACTGGCCAAACTGTGGTATCTTTTGTGCACATTGACCTGTCAATTTAGTTCGCGAGATTCTGGAGGCAACCTTAAGGGTGTCACTCTCTCATCACAGCAGAAGTGAGACACAAATACACATTGGACCAAGATATTGGACAGATGGAATACCACCCTAAGGCACGAGAGTACCGTAAATACCTACTTATATACAGATTCTTAACTAGATAATTAGAATATTGCACAAATGCAAGTAGACAAGGTAGATTGATTTGTTGTTGTTGTCATTTTATACATGTTATTTCAAAATTACTATCTTATGTAGCAACGTTACTTCTTTCTATTGGTATATCCCATCGTCCGCTCCAGTCATTAGTGGTCTTCTTACAATCTCTTACTTTATACTTCGCTTCACATCTTCTGCTCACTGACCAATAAACGTATCCATCGGGACATTGATTTACATAACCTCTCAATTTGCCAGATTTCGTTTTATCACATTTCAAAAACGCCGGAGAACATTCGGCTTTCTCGAATGGGAAGTGACCCGTTGATGGACAAGTAAGAGGTTCTTTGCTTGCGACAATCTGTAATAAAAAAATGTATTCGATAAATCAAACATTTAACATTTTCGTATAATTTCACAAAAATAACCTAATATGAAACTCCTAGCTCACTTACCGGTTCTTTGTAGTTGGCACCTAGACGTTTTACTCTTCGCCTATCAGCTTTCTCGCCGTCACATTTCTTGTCAGCATTTTTTTCTTCAACACATTGATTTTTACTTTCATCATAAATTGTGTCATTAGGACATTTGAAAACAGCTATGTCAAGGTCATGGGTATCATTATCTTCAGTGCACTGATAGAACATATTACAATACTTGGGATGCCGCTTAAATGAAGTCGGGCACACGTAAAGGTATTGATCATCCTCCGTTTCTGGGCAATCTTTTGAGCTTGAGGAACTGCTTTCAGTAGTAGAATCCTGATTATCTTCTGTTGTAGTGCTCTCAGAGCTTTGTTCTGTAGTAGATGTACTTGACTGTTCAGTTGTACTTGATTCTTGTGTGGTCGATTCTTCCGTAGTTGATGATTGTTCTGTGGAACTTTCAGTCGTTCCTTCAGTGGTACTTTGTTCAGTTGTCGTAGTAGATTGTTCAGTTGTCGTAGTAGATTGCTCAGTAGTGGATTGTTCCGTTGTCGTTTCCTCACTGGCAGTTGATTGTTGTGTGGTACTTGACTGTTCCGTTGTAGATTGCTCTGTAGTACTCGTCTGATCAGTGGTGGTCCTTTCTGTAGTAGACTGCTCCATAGTACTCGATTGTTCAGTAGTTTGCTCTGTGGTACTAGACTGAGTAGTGCTTTGTTCAGTAGTACTCTTTTCAGTAGTAGTCGATTTCTCTGTAGTACTTTGTTCCGTAGTAGATTGCTGGGTTGTAGTTTTTTCTGTGGTTGTCGATTTTTCAGTAGTAGTTTGCTCAGTCGTACTTTCTTCAGTCGTTGATGTTTCTTGTGTAGTTGACAATTCAGTTGTAGATTGTTGCGTTGTTGATTCTTCAGTTGTCGTTGATTGCGGAGTTGTTGATTTTTCAGTTGTAGTTGTTGTTGTTGTCGTAGATTCCTCAGTATTCTGATTTTGAGACCCAGAACAGTCACGAGGAGGGTATACAGAATCTTCATGGTTACATGTTTCCAATTCCGGATCCCATATCGTACCCTCTCCACATTCGAAATGATAAACCGAAAACCTTTGACCATTATTATCCCAGTCTACACACCTATAGAATTTCTTACAGTCATCAGGATCAGCGTAAAATCCTGCTTTAGTGCAATTGACTTGTGATTTTTGAGGTTTTTGCGTGGAACCTTGAGAACAGTCAGATGAGCTTTCAGTTGTTGACAAGGATGATGACGAAGAGCTTGTTGGCGATCCCGTAGTAGTGGTTGACGATGTTTCACTTGAGGTTTCAGTAGTTGTAGATGTGGTAGTTGTATTATTATTACATGATGGATTTTGGACATCACCTGGATGATTACACGTTTGTATATCTTGATCCCAAATAGTGCCTTCGCCACACGTAAAATCGTATTTTGTTAAACCACCGTTACCGTTATCAACACACCTGTAAAACTTTTGGCAATCACTGCTGTCGCCAAAGTACCCTTCATTTTCACATTTGTCATTACTGTTTTGTGGTTTGGTTTCATTTGAAGATTCGGTTGTCGATGTTTTAGTTGTACTGGTTGCTTCTGTTGTTTGAGATGGATTTTGTTCAGTAGGTCCTTGTTCTGATTGGTTTTCTTTTTGTGAACCTTGACAATTTTTCACTTGATTTTCATGATTACAAGCTTGTATATCCGAATCCCAAGCAGTACCTTCGCCGCAAGTAAAGTCATATTTGGTGTACCCTCCTTGCCCATTATCAACACATCGGTAGAACTTTTTACAGTCATTTTTATTGGGATAAAATCCTTCATTTTTACATTCGTTTGACTGGGAATTATTCGAACTGGAACTTGAATTATTGGAACAATCACTTGATGTTTCATTATTTTCCGTCCCGAAAGAAGACTGGGTTGTAGTGGTAGAGGCTTTGGTGGTAGGTTCATCTTGCCCATTTTGCGAACTGGATGTAGTAGAAGCAGAACTTTGAGAACTACAATTAGACATATCGTTATCATGATCACATGCTTGTATTTCTTGTACCCAGATCGTACCTTCTCCACAAGTGAAATCGTATTTCGTGTACCCTCCCTTATCATTGCTTACGCATCGGTAAAACTTCTTACAGTCATTTGAATTGGCATAAAAACCTTCCGATTCACATTGGTCTTTGTTATTAGATTGTTCATTATTAGGGCGTTTAGTCGTAGATGTGGTTGAATCAGTGGAGTCTGCAGTTTGTGTGGTGCTTCCTGATTCTGACGGAGGGTTCTCAGTAGCGTTTGTTTCAGAAGTTACTGAGCATTTATTCTCACCTGACTCATGATTGCACGTTTGTGACTGTTGGTCCCATACGGTACCGTCACCGCAAGTAAAATCGTATTTAGTGTAGCCTCCTTTACCATCATCAACACACCGATAAAACTTCTTACAATCAGCTGAATTGGCAAAGAATCCTTCCGACTCACAAGCGTCATTAGATGGACCTTGGTTTTGTTCAGTCTTTTCTGTAGTCTCTGATGTACCCGATGTACTCGGCTGCGATGTACTACTCTCAGCATTTTCACTGTTTCCTGGTTCTTGTTGTGTTTGATCATCGGTTAGTGCACTGCATTCTTTTTTAACAGAGCTTTCATGGTTGCAGGCGTCAATTTCTGGATCCCATACTGTGCCTTCTCCGCAAGTGAAATCATATTTAGTAAAACCACCTTGCTGATTTCCTACACATCTATAAAACTTTTTGCAGTTCGTTGTGTCGCCAAAAAATCCTTCTTTAGTACAAGAGTCTTTATTAGGTGCTGGTTTGTTTGCTGGTTTTCCAGTAGATGCGGTACTAGTGATTTGATTATTTTCTTCTGTATCACTGTCACTTTGCGCAGTAGATGATGATTGAGTTGTGCCTTCGTTTTCAGTTTCTTGGGTTGCTGTTTCACTTCCTGTACATTTGTTATTATTAGATGGATGATTACATGACTCGATACTTTGATCCCAAACAGTACCCTCGCCACATGTAAACTCATAACGAATATAACCACCTTTGCCGTCATCAACACATCTATAAAACTTTCTGCAGTCATTTTTATCACCCATAAATCCACTCGATGTGCAAGCATTGCTATTCGGTGATGATGTTGTTGAAGAAGGTGATGTCACTGTACTTGTTGTACTCGGCATTGTAGCTTCTGTTGGTTTTTGGTCTGGTTGGTCAACATTATTGTCACTCTGTGATGGATAACCGTTATCGATTTCTGCGCCTTGCATTATGTTGTCTGTTGTAGTAGTTGGACCTTGAGTATTTTTATCTGGCGTTCCTTTACCACACTTTTCAACTGCCCAAGCGTGATTGCATGCTTCCAAATTTGAGTCCCACACCGTACCCTCACCACATGTAAACTCATATCGAGTGTAACCACCATTACCATTATCTACACATCTGTAAAATTTATTGCAGTCTTGAGTGTCACCCATAAATCCACTGGAACTACAAACATTTTCACCGGGTGCACTAGTGGAACTTGAGATATGGTTACCCTCAGTAGCTTGTGTAGCTATACTACTTTCAGTAGTTGTCGACGTTTTATCTTGGTGCGTTGTTGTTTGAGACGGTTGTTGATTTTGACCACCATACCCAACATCTTCATTCTCTTCGGGAATCGTTTCTATTGTGGTAGGTTTTCTTGTTGTTGTTGTTGTGGTGGTTTGAGTCTGTGTTTGTGATGGGGATTTATTTTTACAGTCCTTTACAGCCCACTCATGGTTGCATGCTTCTGCATTAGGATCCCATATAGTCCCTTCTCCACAAGTGAATTCGTATTTTATATATCCACCTCTTCCATTGTCAACGCACCTGTAGAACTTCTTACAATCGTCCGAGTCTCCCATGAAGCCACTTTCAGTACATTCATTATTTTCATTCCCAGTGACAGGTTTCTCATTGTTTGGCCGCTGTGTTTCTCCATGATATGAAGAAGCTGTCGTTTGATCGGTGTTTGTTTCATGTATTTGTGTTTGACTTTGACTAGATTCTTTGGAATGATCAATTTGCAATTGGGTTTGGGATCCTTTATTACCGTGATTAATTTGTGTCTGTGTCTGACTTACAGCTGAACCATGTGCTATTTGAGTTTGGTTTTGTTTTGTATATGAACTATTAGGTATTTCTTTTATTCGTTCACCATAGTTTATTTGTGTTTGATTCTGTATCACGGAACCTTTGCTTATTTGTGTCTGTACTTGATTAACTTTAGAGCCATAAGCTACTTGTAATTGTGATTGAATAGTTTGTTCTGAATTCACTTCATTGTCAGCATTAGTAAAATCAGATTTGATGGTTTTATTTTCATCATCTGGACTACCTCGCCCACATCTTCTCTTTTTGACTGCCCATGCGTGATTACATGCTTGTGTCTCATCATCCCAAATCGTCAGTTCACTGCAAGAAAATTCGTATCTGATATAACCACCTCGCCCATTGCCTACGCATCTGTAAAATTTTCGGCAATTTTCACTGTCACCCATAAATCCGTCAGATGTACACGGGTCTCCACTCTCTGGAGTCGGCTGACGAGGCATTGGGGATCTAGTTGCTCTAAGAAGCTCCTTTATCGTGGTTGTCCATGAATGGGTTGTAGATGCACTTGTTGTACTTTTGTAATCGGCTGAAGACCAAGTTTTTTGGGTCGAGATAGTCGAAGCGTCAGCTTTGATTGCTTGTTCAGGGTAAACTTGATTTATTTTTATTGGAGATGGTATTTCTGCACGTGATCCATCTATTTCATTTTCGTTGACAGGTTCAGCGGGTGGTGCTGCATAACCACCACAATTAACCCTTTTTGTGCTTTTAGGGTGGTTGCATATCTCTGTGTCAGGGTCATATACTGTGCCCGGTCCGCATTGATACTGAAAATAATTTAAAATTTATAATTTTGTGAAGTACTCAATAAGTAAGGTTATGTTTAACTATAGAGAAGAAACTCCTGTTGCCCTCAAAGTGAAAACAATTAAAATATTTCAATTACCTATATAGCAATTCAGTATGTCAGGTGTATATGAAGTCCGAACTAGCAACCCAGGACCGCTTAGTATTGTGACGTCAACAATGTAACGGCCAACACGAAGCGGACAGGTAGTAAATGCTAGAGAGGTTGTATCAGAAGGTATTTAATTCTTTTCGATCGCGGGAATAAGCAGGTATGTAAAATTTTCTATTACTTTAAAACTTTGTAGGTAACATACTCTGAAAACGGTGTATTTGTTGTTAGCTCCTATCACACATCTGTAGAAGACGGCGCAGTCAACCGGATCCTCTTGGAAGCCTTCACCAGAACATAGGATTGGTTCTGGTTTAATGCCAGAATATAGCTTGACTATACGGCCGCTTACTCTAGGGTGACGTACGTCCTCTGATATGGAAACTGCAAAATAAGGGCATTGTTATTATTGCGCACCTATTCAAACATTTTAAGGTAGTTAGTCATTATTACTACAAATAACAATACACGGTGTATTGTCTGGTGCCTGTAGCTATTTAGGTACTAAAGGACCTATTACGGCGCTTGGACTAGGTACAAAACGTCAACTAGGTAGGTATCTAGGTCTTAAAAAGGACTGTCATAGTTTATCTGAAGATAGAATAACCAATAAAAAAAATGAAAATAAATGAAGATAGATATTAGAAAATTTACCATTGTTTGTATACGTTGTTCTGGTGAAGAGACCGAGCAATAGAAATGGTAAGAACTTATGCATCCCAAGGTTTGTTTCCATGATAGTTCTCAATAATACATCGTTTCCAACACGGCCGTGTCAACCTGAAACAAATAGAATAGTTCAAATAACGATTAATTATATTCTTGCTTTTTGTACAAAGATGCCGACGAATTTGCTGACATTTTAATAAATTTAAATATATATGTATATTATTTAACTTAGTTATATAGAGTCCGACTAAGCTAACTCTGCACTGTATTTGATATCACAGCGTATGGAAGTGTTATCGTAAACGTCAAATTTCTATGAAATTATGACGTTAAAATAACACCTTCTTTGTGCCGACGTTTAGACGGACTATCTAGTTAGGTAAATACTACGTTATAATACGACCCCTATTTTAATCACGTCTCCATTTCGAGACACTCGTGTTCACTAAAGACACGATCTTGGCAGTCACACCCAAAGCTGTACTTCTGATCGTGACGGGATTGATAAGAATGATACGATTTGAAGTTGTAAAATCCTGGATTCAACATCGCCAAGGGAATGTTATACGCGCCTTCTAGAGAGTACTTACGTGAGAATAGAAGTTAGATACTATGAAAGAAGCTAGTTTCCAGGTAATAGTTAGGTTTACGCCATGAGACATTGAATAGGTCGACCTGATAAATAAATTAAGGCAATGTTAATTATGTAATTTGTTGATTGTAATTAGTAACATTGGTAAATAACCCCTTAAAAAGAGATCTAACCTCCATTGAAGTTTATTTAATTAAAAGTACCTAGGTACCTAAGTAGGTGGAATGCATAGTTGTACTACAAGTTAAAACTGTTGTAGTTAGTGCATTTTGAACTCTTCGTGCGTATAGCTCGGCTGTGTACAGTTATCTACATCTACAATAATATGTTACTGATCGAGGGCCGCAAAAATAACGCTCTTGTCTTATGACTCTACAAATAAGATCAGATATTCTTCCGGCCTCCGTTGTGTAAGTAGTTAGCATATTATTGCAGGTGACTGTACTCAGTTTATAAAGTTACAAGTCAGTTCATTGTTGTCTCATATTTCACAACTCAATTACACGTTACATAACTCCGTTGTTCAAAGTTGCATGCGCTGTAGGTCAAGATCGGACGCGAACCAATGCTAACGTCCTCGTTTGACCCCGCACTTCGCTCAAAATACCCAGAAATAAACCGATTACTCACCATTTATTATTATGCAAAGTCATTAAGTCATTATAATTAAAACGAGGTGCCCATTAGGCTGAAATTGCATGACATGTAATGATATAAAATTTCGATTCGCTTGGGAACCTGGGATATTAAACTGGTGACTGTATTCAGTGCACGTCTCATAATAGGTACTTGATGGTTCTGGATGCCTCGCCATACTTAAAATTGCGTGTTCAGGTTATAGATTCTTCTTTCTCATATAATTAAGGGAATGATGGTAAATTTAAAGTTAGTTCGAGTGCTGATTTTGAAGTTCGAGTAACTGTTTCAACCTTTTTCATGATGAGACGGCATATGAAAAATAAACCCTTACCACCAACACCTACTAAATACTGTTGTTTATATTCTGTATTTTAGGGTTCCTTCTGTAGTCTGTATCTTTAGGTATTTATATAAAAGTAAACAAACAATTTGTACATTTTAACCGCCTGAATCAGTTACTGAACGACCTGACTTAACCGAGTTTAACCTACATTATATCTCATAAGTCATAAGTGAACGTGATATCACAAAATGATCAAGTGTCCAAACTGAGCTTATTACTTTATTTAATGTAAATAACACCATAAGCCTCAACTCACATAGTCATATAAAGAGTATGGCATACGCCCCCGGCGATGGCCTGGGCCTGTCCACATTCATCACCGCTATCTCAGATCGTTTAATTGCGAACTCTCGCGCATCTAGACGTTTTTTCGATCCTCATCTCTAAAGAATAAGTTTTCTAACCTCGTATAACACCTTAACGATATTGGGAAAATTTACTCTATACTCGTTAGACCCAGGGAGATTTTTGTGATTTCGAATTTGTAACTTTCTTTAATCTCTGTGAATTCAAAAATCTAATTGAATTTGTACATATACATCTATGTTAAGATATCGAATCGAATAGTACCTATATTTATACAGTTTCGTTGAATGCAAGGGATGGGTTGAACTCGTGTTGATCTTGATCTATTATTGTATAAAATTTATGGTTAAAAACAGTGCGAGACCAGTTTTTTATTATAAAAATATAAATTATCAAGTTATTCCTTTTATATCGAGTTTAGCCAAGTGTCAACTACCTAGGCGTCTATGTTTTTGTATATTTGCACCCTTAAATAATTTTAAATGTATTGTCGCTAAAGGTACAGAAGGTTTTTCATCATTTGCAGCCTTTGCAGCCATACTTTGCCAGATTAATGGGTTGTATCAACTTCCCTAGTGAGCCAACTCCAAAATCAAGTAATAGGTAATTGGCTGTTCTAAATATACACTCCAAAATTACACATTAGCCATTTTATAATGTGTGTGTACGTGTACTTTATTACTGGCCATATGAGACAATTATATTGATTACCTATTATATCATTCTACAGAAGATGAAAATTGTATGAACGAACGTGCTCTTGTACAGCTACAGTGGCCTATTCAGACGTGATGGCACGTCAGTAATCCTACACGACAACTTCAAAAACAGTGAACCAATTTAGTAAGAACTTGTTTGTATGCACTTTGTAGCAATAGATACTACCGGATAACCAATGTCCCAAACACATCTTTTAATACAGGTAGGTCTAGTGATTTGATATTTTAACCGTAATAAATGCAGTAAATGCTACTTATGGAGCGGGACTTGGTCAAAATAAATGGTTGTAGAGGTACGGTCTATGGAACAAATGGAACCGAAAAATCGTGTAAGCATAGAAAAATATTCTAATAAGTACTAGTTATTTGATAACGTATTTTGCACCACCATTATATAAATAACAATTGATCAGCACCGCAACTTTATAATGACACTGCCGGTTTATTTATTGCTTGTTTAATATTCTGTACTAAGAACATTACGACTATTACGAGTATATAATAAATAATAATAATAAAATCGTTTATTTCGACCAACTTAGGATCATATTACATTGATATTAAAATTAAGATTAAGATTAAAATAACTTATTTACATTAAAATTAAAATAAATTAAATCATTACATTCTAACTTATACTAAAACACCAAACAATAAGAGCCTTAGAGAGGCTTGGACACCAGCACGTGAATCATATGACAGTGATTCAGGTACTGGCAGTCAAACCTCTCTGCGAACATGTATGCGTCCTAGAATTATCACATCCATCGTATTTGCATAAACAAATGTAGCGCCTGATAAATCTTATTAGCAACAAAACTGAAAATAATCCGTGTAGACGAAAGGTAAGCATAAATGGGCTCTTGTCTGGACTATTCTTCGTATTACATTAGCAAGCAATTGTCTCGATATAACCAGTATAATTGTAACCTCGGAATTTAAACTAACTATCCTAACCTACCCGGAGATCACATTATACTGGGGGCCGATTTTTGAAATTCGACCACTCGATTTCGTGTATTTTGTTAAATGATATCTCCACTACTAGGCGTTTAAATTCTACTAATAGAATTGAAATCGAGTGGTCAATACCACTAGATTTCAAATAACGAGCGTCCATATTTCAAAAATTAGGTTTTCGCCGTTTTCCACCGATTTTCGAGTGACGAAATCGAGTGATCGAAATTCAAAAATCGGCCCCCTGGTTCCTTGTGCGAGCTAACGTTTGCTGGCGCTCGGTGTGCGATGGATATTCAGGGCCAGGCCAGATAATTATCTTAAACCCTTGCTGTAAGATTATTCAACAACAAATTGGTACCGCCATCTCCCTTGCATTCCCAGCGGGTAATTCCTCACGCATTTGCTAAAGGTCACGAGTGAATAACCAGGTAAGCGCGGCAAAAACAAAACGTCGCGTCGTGCCTTTGGCGAATGATTACGGATAGGAAAAAATAGTGTAAAATAAAGAGGGTTCTGTATAAGCTGCGCGGATGTTTTATGTGTTTGTCTGGCATTATTTTTATATATATCAGTGATATAAAGGCAAAGTTAATCTTCACTAGGTACCTAAGTACACCTACACGCTAACTGGGCCCACTTTTCGCTATCTAACTCGTAAAAGCTTGCGATAGACTAACAACATACGTTTAAAATTTTAACTGAATATTGGTAGCCCTTTGCTCGTTGTAATAAGGTTTAAAATTGGTCAGTTGTGTGTGCCGACGATGGGGTACGAATGGTACGATGCATTGAATAGGTGTGATTGATACAGTAGATCCGATCCTGTGGAATTCGAGGCGCATAATCTGTGAAGAGTATTGGGGTAACTTTACGGATAATTTCTAAAATCAAATATCTACTTATGAACTTTATTCATTAGGTAATAACCTTTATACTCGAGCAATAGAAACAAAAAATATTTTTGGCTACAATCTTTACCAAAGCGCCTTCATATATAGGTTTCCAAAGTATAAAATGCTTCTAATAATGTAATAAATATTCGTCTTTTGAAATTATACCTCGTTAGGTACGAAATGCCCTAATGCACCTCACCAGCATCTTATACCGGGTGTGGCCTGTAACACGAGCAAATAATTAAAACATAGATTGTAATCCTCAAACGGTGACACTTTTGTTTAACAACTTTTAAAAATTATGAAGTATTTATACTCCCTATTTTTCATACAAAATAAATATTGTCTTCAATGGACGCCATCGCCACGCCAAATCATTGTGATTGACGTTGCTTGTCACTCCTTAATCATAACAAAATTCGCAATACATTGCGTCTTAGAATAAACTTTAAAGTGTATTAAAAATCAAACCACAAGTTATTATTAAAAGTCGCTGAACAAATGTTGGTCAGTATGAGGAGTATAGTCTACAGTTTAATTTTTTGCTCATAATACAGGCCATATTATGATTACCGAATTAGGTTTTACGAAAATTGAAAATGATTCATGCATTAATTTTTATATTCACCCAACTATAAATGGTTCTAAGGAAAGGATCTCCAATCAAAAATCGATATCAGCATTTAAAAATATGAGTCACCTGCCTGAACTAGGTACGTAGTGTACCTACCTACTACCAAGAATGAATGAAATTTACATGATATGTACATTTAGTGCAATTATGTGAAATAGGAATCGTAAGCAGCTGAACTATGATGATTGTATCACTTTGCTTCTATTATAAGCTATCAGATCCTATTACAAACAATTAAATGAGATCCACGTTTACACTTATGAGCAAATTGCAATTCACACTAATAACATTTGCATTTACTAATAACACAGTGATGAGTTTTTATATTTTTTAAGCTTCATATGGTCATGAAGACGTGAAGTTATTAGATACTAGAGGGTTTACACCTGTACAGTCAGCAGCAGAAGTTGCTAAGCGCGCGAGGTGTTCAAAATTACCTTGACAATAAAGTCGCGTGAAGATCATTTTGAACACCTGGCCCGCTTGGCAACTTCTGCTGCGGACTGTACAGTAAAATCACGATCACGTTTCATACTACATAAAATAAATAGGTAGGAAAGCTATTTTCCACGACTTATTTTCATCGAATTTCTCTATTTTGATACGATTTTTGCTGTTTTTGTTCAGAATCGTCTTTAGTGAGCTTATCGCAATTTTGTATGTACCGTACCTACGTAAACACTTTATTGTGCTTAAAGACAGATCAAGACACAATAAAAGAAAATAGATATTATGTACAAAGGCTTATCCCTATAAGGGATTTCTTCCAGTCAACCGTTGACTCAATTTAATCACTATTATCGTATTCGCACACATTCCCGGGCATTGTTTTGTAAATCTTTTTATGCTGTATTATTATTTCGAAAAATTTCTACTTTGTTGCAAGTGCAACCCAAAAATGGTCTTCTATGTAAACTATATGTCTTTTATCATCGTTAAAATTAAATCGATTTTTACCCGACTATTAGCTATTCTATTACATATTAACTTAAACTCGAGCTCTACGCTTTTTTTATCCTCCACGATAAAAATGCAGCCATAATAGGCCTGCAGAGCAGATGTCTCCATACAAATGTGTCTGTATCGAGTGACTGATATAGGTATTGAAATAGACTCAAGTCTCGTCCAACTCATTACTAACTAAAGTCTCCTTTTACTTTTATGGGAACGAGAGTAAAACTGCATTTAGCATCGCAGAGTTATTACTGCCACACATGGAACGAACAGGTTCGTGAAGATGCGGTGGTCAAGAACTGCATTCCTGTGGCCACCAGATTGTCGATAATGTATCTAGGAGCAACTTGAGCTACGGGAACTCGTTTTGCAATGGTAGATTGAGCATAGACTGTAGAAAGTATCTTTTTGGTTATTTTTAAACATTATGGCATCTGTGGCATCGTTGAAACTAAATTGATATAGGTATATAAAGATTTCGAATTTTTCTTTTTAATACCGTTTACATCGTATATCAAATTATAAAAATTTTCTTCATTCAAATTTTTTTCATCCTAATCCATTTTTATATGCCTACCATTCATACATAATTGTGCTGATCTGTAACCATATTAGGTATTACGCCGAATACCTACCTGTATTATTGTACAATAGTAATCTAATAGGTGATTACATTTTTGACGCCAATTAAAGTTTAAAAACAAAAATTTTAAAGCTTATAAACAAAAATTAAGGAATCGGATGCGCATGTAAATAACATGACATATGTCATCAACTAATTTAGTGTGATGTTGCATAAAGAGACCCGGATTTAACTTTTTTATTCTTAAGCTTAAACGATTACCGCATTTGGCCATTTTCCGTCGTTTAGTTTTTGTCACGTGTGATGCGTATGTAAAAACGCGCATCAAATCATACGCTTAATTATTTCCTTTAACACTGGATCAGAGTCATTAGGATTTAAGGCCGAAGTTGAACACTTTACTTGCCATAGTTGCGATAGCAAAGGGACGATCCCTGGGCACTCTAGGCCTTATATATTTTTGGTTTGAGCACTTTATTTTAGCCTCGTTTAAGCTATTACAAAACTACAATGACGATATTGTTTCTTTTCTTGATAATCATGTTTTTAAGTTCCTACTTTTCATTATCTTAACATAAATAAAACCACGATACCCTTCCACAATCCACATTCGTATTTTTACTACGAACAACCTATGTTTACTAAAATGTTTACAAAATTTACTAAAATTACGCAGACGCATTACAGAAGGCAGTCATTTGTGTAATGGTTGCACAACTCGTAGCAAGTTCAAGATCGAGGCTACGCCGCGCCGCCGCCGTCTACGCATGCTCGTGTGCTCTTGTTGCGCGGGCGCGGTGACTCGAACGATGGGCAAACCAGTGTACTGTGACCCCAAAATTGAATAATCAGTGACTTGGACCTCAACAGTAAATATGGTAATAACATTTGATGTCCAGAGTTAACTTTGCTTGTAAATTAAAAATATTACCTACTGCTATCTTATCGATAGTCGTCTTTTGACGGCGAAAGTACCAAATTATGCTAAAACGCGCGCTCGCTCGAAAATTCGCTGAATCTAAGGGCCAGTTGCACCAACCATATTTGACAGACTGATCAACGTCAGCCGGCGCGCCCCGGCGCTTTACTATGAAACTTTCTATACATAAAAATTTTGCGAACTCTTTAACGATACGAACAGTTTGGTGCAACCGACCCTAAGAGTGCATTTATAATGGTATTGACTTGCCTGGGCTCGGTGAGCGACTGAAATAATAGCTTTGGCGGTGTAAAAATACTGGGCGGCTTTTTATCGTTTTTGTACTAGGTAATTCCTATCCTTGCAGTAGTAATTAACAAAAGAAACATCTCGTTAATAAAGACTAGTTAATAAGTACATTTACAGTGTAAGATTATGCTAATACTCGTAATTTTTGAAAGGTGAATACCAAAAAAATAATTATCCTCACTTTGAATACCAAATCGCTAGATTATATCTTTGTAATTCCAGGGTTCATTGTCAATCCACAAACTAACGGACAGATGGACAGCCGGACTTGGTGAAACTATATGGGTTGGTGCTTTAAAGTAACTTTACCGTATCAATTAAGCTTATTATCGCTCAATAAGTGCCCCCATACAACCATTTTCATTCGCCGTTACGACACGCGTTATCTTGTCATGTCAAAACTTCCGTTGCATATCAGCGTGTTAAGAGCTTGATCGCGGTATAAAGTTAGGTAGGTACTTAAGAATACTGGATTAAGTTTTAAGTAGAATAAAGGATCGGCCACACAGCTTTATAAAAGTATGGTCTTCTTCTTCTAAGTCGGTCCCTCACTGCTGAGGATCGTCACTCCGCTTACTAATTTTTCCTATGGCAGCTCTTCACTTCTCCCTGACGGTTGCTTTGTGGAAAGCCTTGCTTAGTGTGATATGTGAACAATACGGTAAGTGTGAGACAAAACCCCAAGATTAGATTAGACCTTCAGTTGTGCCTTGTGCACGTAGCGATTATTAGACTCACTAGAGTATTAGAGTATCAGCTTCAGTTAAAATTCACTACAGCTTAAAAGGAAGATCAAATCGTACATCGTACACGGAGAAAAAAATCTAGTGTTCTTTACCAGAATATTGTAAATTTAACTTGATTTTATTGTATTATATGTGACAACTAGACTTTTTTTACACATTAATAGAAAATTCTAGTTCTTTACAACATCATTTCTAGTTCCTATTACCCACTTACCTAGTATCGTAGACAATAAATTTTGTGTAGTATACAAAACCTATCTGTAGCCATCATTATAGGACAGGGTAGAGTTTATCAGATATTTCATTAGTGTTCAATATCATGACTGCGGACTGAAATAATCAACAATTTCTGTTTACTATATGCAGTATTGGAGAATACCAGATTTATGTTTGTGTTAAATATAATTGTTGTGGCATGAAATAAACAGTATGTTCTGTTTACTATATATATTGTAGAGTTTAACGGGTTTTATATTTGTGTTTAGTAAATCATTATTGCGGACTGAAATTGTAATATACTGTCGAGTGAAACAGAGTTAGGTTAAATATCTTAGGTGTGTCTTCGCTTTAACATGCTTTTGTTGCGACGAAGACTTACCTAAGGTGTTTAACATTATTCTGTTTAACTCGGCAGTAAGTACCTACATTGGCTTAGTCCGCAATAATGATGTTTGTGGTATAGGTGTGGTGGCCTGAAACATAAACAGAAAAATCTCAATCCTAATTACTATGAGTAAAGTAAAAACAAACTTTTCTTTTTAAATTCGTTTTATTCTTAGTAGTACATAACATAAATTTAACACAGAGATCATTTTGGTAGCAAACACAACACACAAACAGAACACTCCAATATAACCTTATCACTATTAGCAACATATGTATAAATTTTCAATTAAACCGCAATTCGCTTCGTCCGCACTTGTTCACTACACACAGACACTTTTTTTTGCTAAAACCGGTGATCTAAACAGGAATGAAACCTGATTCATTTATTATTGGTGACACTTGAAATGAACTCTGTCCGGACTTCGGTGAAAATGACAGAATGTTCTGATGGGCGCTGCATGCGGCGGCGCAGGGGTGCGGGGGGCCGCAGTTAGCTCGCCGTGTGCCTGCTACACTGCCACATCTCAAAAAACCGTTTTTTCGAGAAATCGCGTCTCAAAGTTTTGAGAGTATAGTTCAGGGTGTTTAATAGGATCTTACTCCTTTAGTTTTAGGTCTATGAATTTAAAATTTAGCTTTTTTTACTCGGAATGATATAACCTTCCTTATGACCACGCCACTTTTTAAAAGAAATGTATATTTTTTAAGACACAAGGCCCGAAAGACAGGTATTTAGAGTTGTGGCCGTATTGCAGAAACGTTTTTTAAAGATTTTGAGATGCGGCCAAATTTAAACACAAAATTATTGGATAAAGGTTACCATGCAAATATAAATAAAAACACCAAAATCGTTAAAATCCCTTTATTTTTACCCGACTACGGCAACGCAAAAGGAGGGTTATGATTTTGACCGGTATGTATGTGGGTATGTATGTATGTATGTATGTATGTTCATTTGTTCCCTCATAACTTCTAAAGTACACATTATAATTTGACAAACGATATGTCATTCGAATTATCTTAATCGTCCGCTGGTTATAGGCTATATGAAGTCAAAAAAAAATTAACAAGGCGTCCTCAGAGGTCATAAAGTCACGAACGAAAAAAATAAAAATAAGTAATGATTACGTGATGTATATCATTTGAAAGAGCTCAGTTAGCACATTTCAAATATATAAATATTGTTAGCTTTTGCGACCGGCTTTGCTTGCATGCACCCGATGAAACATTAATTTATCGGGTAGGTAATTCGAACTACGAATCTACAAGCGCTCTGGATTCTATCCGCGTATTACCCGACTACGGCGATACAAGAAGGTATTTGCAAAATAAATTTGTTTGGCCGCTATAAACATAGTGTTTTTTTTAATGACCTGCAATATTTTATAACGTAAATAGGTATAAGTCCAGATCAGCCAAAATGTATGAAACAGCCGTACAAGAGACGTAGGAAGCTCGCTGTACGCGTTCCAAAGCCGGGCGCCTTCGGCGCCCTCATACTAGAGGAGTCGGGCGTAGCCTGACGTACGTGGCGCGCTGCAAGCAGTCCAAAGCCAGGCGACTTCGACTTTCTTATACTAAAAGTGTCGACATACGTGACACGCTGGACGCTTACCAAATCCGGGCAAATGCATGAAACAGCCGTACAAAAGACGTGCGGGCACGCTGTACGTGTTCCAAAGCCGGGCGCCTTCGGCGCCCTCATACTCAACGCGTCGGGTGTAGCCCGTCGTCGTACGAGGCGCACTGTATGCGTTCAAAGCCGGGCGCCTTGGGCGCTCTTATACTAAAAGAGTCGGGCGTAGCCCGACGTACGAAGCTCGCTGTACGCGTTCCAAAGCCGGGCGCCGAAGGCGCCCTCATACTAAAAGAGTCGGGCGTAGCCCGACGTACGAAGCTCGCTCTACGCGTTCCAAAGCCGGGCGCCTTTGGCGCCCTTATACTAAAAGAGTCAGGCGTAGCCCGACGTACAAGACACGCTCTACGCGTTCCAAAGCCGGGCGCCTTCGGCGCCCTCATAGTAATAGAATCGGGCGTAGCCCGACGTAGGAGGCGCACTGTACACGTTCCAAAGCTGGGCGCCGAAAGCGCCTCCATGCCAAAGGATAGCGCAGCCCGATATATGTGGCGCTCTGCGTGTATTTCTGTACTGGGGATGCCCTCGAAAAAGTAATATAAAGTGACTTCGAATAAGTAGTTAGTAACGAAGTCATGACCCCAAAATTAATTAAATAAAAAATAAGTTCAAAAACTAAAACCCGACTACTGCAAATCGCGCTCTAAAAGTATGAAACAAGATAGAATTCTTATCTGAAGTTATCAAACAGGAAATATTATAAATGTTATAATTTTTTTAATAAAAAAATACAACGTAATATGTATAATTTACTACATTATTTATATTTTTACAGAGATTCAGAGGATAGCTGTGGTCGTATGCCACTTTACCTTAAAGTTTATAATCGTGGCATACGACCATGCACGGCGATCCTTTGAATATCTCTGTAAATATATCAAAAATGTAATACATTTTATTACGTTGTATTTGTTTATTAAAAAAATTATAACATTTATAATATTTCCTGTTTGATAACTTCAGATAAGAATTCTATCTTGTTTCATACTTTTTAGAGCGCGATTTGCAGTAGTCGGGTTTTAGTTTTTGAACTTATATCAACTTTGATAGGAACAAGATCACTGTACGCGATAATAATAATATGTGTAACTCAGCTAATTATTATTTTCTAGGACGCAACTCAAAAGCTTCATTTAAAACGTGTGCTTTATAGCCACAACTCAAAAGTGGCTGTATTGCAGGGAATTGTCTGACAATTTATGGTCAAATGCATAAGGCCACTTGTGAGAAAAAGGCTCTTAAAGACCTTTTTTGCTATGGCTCTCGAAATAAGGTCGTAAATTGAACAATTTTGAATACGAATCTGCAATAATCCAGAAAATCAAAAATTTTGAATTGTGGCAGTATAGCAGGCACACGGCGACATATTCATAGCCTCATTTCCATCTTTATCTAAAATACGATACGGATAGGTAGTTAAAGATAAACCAATAGCCTATTTACAAATTAAGCTTAATTAGAGTAATCCTGCCATGAGTGACTTTTTTTAATAGTTGATGACTTCAGTCCCATCTATGCTACAAAATTGTTCAAAGAACTTAAGTCCGCGGTAGTCATATTGTAACATTCGTCTTTTGTTTACTAGTAAGCAAATAAACTGGTTTAATACCACCGGATGCAGGTTATTTGCGCCCGCGGAATTGCTTTATAGTATTACTAAGTGTTATACTTAGTTTTTAATTGTATAAGCAGGTTTTATTTACATAAGCTCTGCGCGTTATGACGACCAGGGACTTTATCTTCAATGACGACGCAACTGAGGGAATTTGTCTCGCTGAAAAAAAAAAGATTATTTACAACTACAAAATTGCATTGCAAATGGCGTAACTTTGTTAGTGCATAGACGATACTGTCTGCAGAAGAGAAATAATATTTGATTCATAAATTCATCTAGTGAGTACATAACAGTGACGGCGCGTCAAACATATCCATACGCAAGCCGGGGCTAATTTGGCTTACCTACATATTTCCTTTACAACTCTGCTCAAACGTCCAAAAACAGGCAAGCCGGTGGCCGGCTTTTATGGACGCGCCGCCACTGGTACATTAGTAATTGATAGGTAACCTCTAAGAAAGAGAAGGTAACATCTACCATGACCAAACAAATCAAACCTGTAAAACTTCTTGCAGGATGATGCTATGACGCACCCCATCAAGCTGGTATCATCATGCCTTGGCCTACTCGTTCCTGTTACTACAAACACGGCCTATGTAGCTCTATTCCTAGAGCTTACTTACGCCCTTTCAGAAATCAGTGATGGTGCTGCCTGTCTGTCAGGAAGGTGCAATTGAAGTAATAGATTAAGTTTTCCTTCACAATCACGATTTTCATGCAGATCTGACGTGAGCTGTCATTAACGGTGACTTCATCATTTAGGTATTGTAGCTATAAATACTTAGGTACTTATAAATGTATGTAAATACATACTTACTTTATTGTACATAGAAATATAAACACGAGAAACACAGTTACAGAGTCAATTAAATACAACAAAGGCGAACTTATCCCTGAATGGGATCTCTTCCAGTTAACCTTAGAGGAAATGTATATAAATATACATGTTCCTTCCACATTTTCTGGGCAAATCGCGCAACTCGACACATACAACATATTCAAGTAACATCAGTGGCAGGTTAGCTATCTTTTTATGGTCGCCGGTCGTCGTCGCGTCATTATGTCGTTTCTTCGTTAATTTCGGATCATACTGAGCAAAACTGTAACTACTGGAGTCAGTTACGGATCGCTGCCATATATGACCCAAAATTTTTTTATTAAGCTATGAGCTTCATCACATATGATCTCTGAGTAATTCTAAGCATTTCTAGCCTCGGAGGCGATAAGAAGCGTGCGTCTAGTCGAGGAGGGCGGAGTACAAAGATGGCCGCCACCCGTCATCATTTAAAAAAATCTGTTCTGGTCTTGGTGGCTACTAGGGCAAGTTTGGTATCATTTTCGTATAAACCGAAGACGTGGAATTCATTGCTGATATTTGTTTTTTTCAGTTTCATAGTAATTTTGCAAGAAAAACGTAAAAAGATAATAAATTGGTATGGAGGTTTTTGCTTTGAGAGCTAATAACTTTTGTATAGTGGCCAAAAGTATCATACAAAAAATACTATAATAAAGCGCAATTTATGCAGCTTCTAAATATATACATGTTTTGTAATATCCTACTGCAAAAAGATGGTGAAAAAATTATTAAATGTCCGCAGCGCGGGTAGTTGGACTCTCGCTAGGCGGCGTTTATCTTACAAAATGGTCGAGTACGAGTATCTACGTAGGTAACTATGCTTACTTTGCTAGATTTTATGATGACGAATAAAATGCTTTCTGTATATTTAATGTCCGCAGTTTCCAGTACACAGACATAATTCTGGTATAGGTTTAAAAAAATACACACAGGTATCCCCATGACTAAAGAGGAGGGCGGCTCGCTTAACAAATAAGATCATGTACAACCGCAATTTCAGGTTGGGTTAGGTTAGGTTCGTTAGTTACCTTTTATCCCTCAGAGCAGAAAATAGAAGCCCCGCGAGGCGGGGCTTCGTTGGTTTGTCACCAAGTCATACTTGCATAACCTATATTAGTATGACAAATATACATAGCTGTTATGATTTCTAAATGTAAGCTCTCCGCATAATAATTATTTGTTTTACAAGGGGGCAAAGTTGTTGTTTAACCGCTCGTGCTAATATTGATACCCGATCAAGCGAAAGATTTCAAAATTGAACCACGAGCGTAGTGAGTGGTTCGAAAAATGGAATCTTGAGCGTTGTAAGGGTTTCAAAGAACGAGGGTTAAACAAAATTTGCCGCCGAGTGAAACACAGAATTTTTCACCACACCAACCTGAAGCAAATATTAAATGTAAAATATCAAACAAAATCAAACCAAATCAAATCCAAATGAATGTTATGTGCAGGTTGAAGTTATTTATTAAAAACAACAAGTAAGTACCTATAAAATTACTTAAAGTGAGTTATAGCATGAAAATTATCGTGAAAATAAATATTTTGCCTCTTCCTAAGTAGTACAATTTCTCTCATAAATAGTGTTTTAATATTATCAGCAAAAATAAGAGCGCTATTTTATTAGAATAATTTTATTTATAATAGTTATTTCTCGGACCCAATTTTGGTAGACATGTGTAAGTAATGCTCGTAATATCACAAATGAGATATCTCTCGAACACGTAATATGGCATTACGTATCTCTCCGCGAAATCAACCAGTACTTCAAACATCACGCATCACGCGAGCCGCACCGAGCGCGCGAGCGCCAACAACCGGCCGAAGCGCGCGAAATGGATTCATTTCCAAATACATTGACTCGCCGATATGAACGGTCAGTTCAAGTCTACGCACGGAGCGCGTAATGTGTAATGTCACTTGTGATAGTGTCATGTTTGTTCGCCATGCCATGCCATCATTGCTTTGTTATCTCGCTCGCACTCGCACTCAGTGCTCGCTCGCTCTCGCTCTGCGATGCTTTCGGCTATCTTCGGAACCATTCGGATAGGTCCGCTCGGCCGATCGGCGCGGTTTAAGTTGTCACTCACTAGTATTTCTACGAATATGATTTTCTGCAATAGATTTAGAACTCTAATGCGTCCGCGTAAAGCTTAAAATGTTTTCTTATAATACAAGAAGGACGCGGTCAAATGGAGTAATTTATTTGCGATTTTGAATTTGATGAAAAGAAAACCGTTTATTATTATTGTTGTGAAATGTTTGATAGTTTGCTTGACTTTCGCGGTTCGCGGCAAACTAAGTACGAGTTAATACTTGTTTATCCTTTCATTTAATTGTTAATTAGTGCATATCGAGACTGGCTGTAGAAATTCGAGTTGTTTATAAAGACTGACTGAGTGAACTAAATTGCAAATATATTTAAATTAAATTGTGAAAGGTGTAAATAATAGTTTCGTTATGGCAATATTCTGATAATGTATTAGTGCTGGTGAGTAATCGCTTTTTTACGGACTATTGGTGACTTTAACTTGATTGACCTATTAAAAAAAATGGCTATAAACGAACCACTTTACGGAGACAGAACCAAAGCGAGCAAAATGTACGCATTGTTATAGAATACTCGCCATATCGGGAAGCGCCATAGGCAATTATCTACCTCCGAAACTTACATACATATTACATAATTACATTATTTTATAATTTATAATAACTAACAAAAAATCTTTCACATAAAGGTGACAAAACGCAACGCGTAATAAATAGATCGATCGCCGATACGGATCCGAGACGCCTAGAATCACTAGAGTGCTGTAGATGCGCTGTGTAATTGTAAGAGATAGCTGTAATATGGCCATCTCGCGCGCGCCCGAGCGCTGTTTCACGGTCGGGTCATGTTTCGAGTGATGAGTGATGTGATATCACAGTGTACCATTACGTGTTCGGAAAAGTGATGTGATATAGCATCACTTTTCGAAGCACTGTTTCGCGCATGTCTAAATTTTGGACCCGGGTATATTCTTAAACTACGTTCAAAAGAGAGGAATGGGCACTGTCATCTCGCTTTGTGTGGTAGGGCACAGCACAGCGAATGTCATTCCAGATCTATCCGAGCAGAGCCCAACTGGGAAAGTACGTACCTACTTACCTCCATCTTACAGAAAACACCGGTCAAATAACACTAGGCCCCACTCAAATCGTTGCAAGTGCATTAAAATTAAAGTGCATAAAATTATGTCTGTATGATGAATTATGTCTGGATGAAAGTATTTTATTCGTCATCATAAAATCTAGCAAAGTAAGCATACCTACGTAGATACTCGTACTCGATCATTTTGTACGGTACATCTAGGCGGAGACCTAAACGGCCATGTTGGTAGCAGTGGTACAAACGCGGAGAGATGGCATGGTGGTTTCGGGTATGGCACTCGCAATAGCGATGGAGAGACAATTTTGAACGTGGCATCAGGTCTTGACTTTGCTATCATAAACACCTTCTTTAAAAAGCGTGAATCCCACCAAATCACATACAAAAGTGGAGGACATGCCACCCAAATTGATTATGTTCTTGCAAGGCGTAGACATTTGGGTAACTACAAAGACTGCAAGGTCATACCCGGGGAATCACTTACAACTCAGCATAGAATATTAGTCAGCGTATACAAGCTTCCAAAACCACTTAAAATTAATCGTAAATTGACACCAAAAATTAAATGGAAATCTTTAAACGAATCTGCGGGACAACTGTTCTTGACCGAATTATCTGAACATATTGGTTCCATGGATGTTACTGCTATGACACCAATGGAAATGTGGGATAACTTTGAAAAAGTCTGTATCCGAAAAGCCGAAGAACATCTAGGCCGAACAAGAAGCAAAAAAGGTCCCAACAAAGAAACAAAATGGTGGAACTCTGAAGTACAGAAAGCAGTAACAGCCAAGAAGGACGCTTTCAAGTTGTGGCAGTCAACCAAAGAAGAGTCTGATTTTGTAAATTATAAAAATGCTAAGAGGCAAGCGAAACGACAAGTTGCAATTTCAATGGCCGAAATGAACGCCGAATTTTATGATAAATTAGAATGTGCTAAATCAGACATAGATATACATAAAATAGCAAAAACACGTCAAACCAACACAAAAGACATAACAAATGTAAAATATATTTATGATAAGAACAGCAAGTTGCTTACCGAGGATAGTGACATTAGTAACAGATGGAACGAGTACTACCAACACCTTCTTAATGTGTGCCATCCAAGAAATTATAGTTACTGCAGACCCGAAACAGTCCAAGGGCCACTACCGAGTATAACCCCAGAGGAAGTCAAAGCAGCGATACATCAAATGAAAAATAACAAAGCACCGGGCCCTGATGAGATCCCAGTCGAAGTCTGGAAGCGCCTCGGAAACTATGGAGTAGTTTGGCTGTATAAGTTGTTTAACAAACTAATGGAAGGGCACTCTATGCCCGACTCGTGGAGAAACAGCATTTTAATCCCTTTCTATAAAGGAAAAGGAGACGTGAGAGAATGCAGTAATTATAGGGCTATAAAGCTAATGTCTCACACGCTTAAAATTTGGGAGCGTATCTTAAATAATAGATTAAAAACCTCTATATCGCTCACACAAAATCAATGCGGGTTTGTAGCAGAGAGAAGTTCGTCCGACGCTATTCAAACGGTGAGGATCATGATCGAAAAAGCCAAAATAAACAAGACAAACCTTCATATGGTTTTTATAGATTTGGAGAAGGCGTTCGATCATGTTCCACGCGATCTCATTTGGGAAGCTCTAAGACAGCAATTAGTACCAGAGTTTTACATATATCTTATACAAGATATGTATAAGGACATTACTACTCAAGTCTTGAGCCCAGCTGGCAAAGGGGAAAAGTTTGAAATCAGCGTAGGGGTACATCAAGGTTCCACTCTAAGCCCATTAATTTTCAATACCGTCATGGACCATCTCACGAAAAAATGTCAAAAGCCTCTGCCCTGGAACATTCTTTACGCCGATGATGTTGTTTTAATCTCGGATAGCGTGGAGGAACTTCAGCGGACTTTGGATTCTTGGGTAGAGGTACTGGAAACCAATGGCCTTAAAATTAGCAGAAAGAAGACCGAACATATGTCCTGCATTTTCGATAATGTCACCAATCCCGAAAGTATCAAGATTATGATAGGAGATACGTTTGTACCTACGGTTACGCAATTTAAATATCTAGGCTCTGTGCTCAGCAATGACGGCAAAATTGACAATGACGTTACGCACAGAACTACAACTGGATGGATGAAGTGGCGTCAACTCACAGGCGTGATGTGCGACAGAAAGATGCCGCTCAAAGTAAAAGGGCATCTGTATAAGACCGCAATAAGACCGGCTGTTCTGTATGGGTCAGAATGTTGGGCAACCAATAAGCAGCATCTGAACAAGCTGCACACCACAGAAATGCGTATGCTACGCTGGTCAGCCGGTGTCACGCTACTGGATAGAATCCGAAACCAGTATGTCAGAGGAAGTTTCAAGATTGCCCCGATTGTCGAAAAGGTCAAGGAGAAACGCTTAAGATGGTATGGTCACGTCCAACGGCGTTCAGAGGACCATATGGTGAAGCTTGCCCTAAAACTGCCAACCACTACACGCAACTCAGGCAGACCACCTACCACCTGGTGGACGACGGTTGAAAAAGACCTAAAAGAAGCTCATTTAAATAAAGACGTAGCGCAAGACCGCGCTAGATGGAAATTGAGGACAAGGAAGGCCGACCCCAAGTAAATGGGAACAGGTCTAGCAGGAAGAAGAAGAAGAAGATCATTTTGTAAGATAAACGACGGTCCGCAAGATAAACGAAAGTCCAACTACCCGCGCTGCGGTCATTTAATAATTTCACCATCTTTTTGCAGTAGGATATTACTCAACATGTATATGTTTAGAATCTGCATGAATTACGCTATATTTTAGTATTTTTTATATGATATTTTTGGCCACTATACAAAAGTTATTAGCTCTCAAAGCAAAAACCTCCATCCTAAATTTTCATCTTTTTACGTTTTTCTTGTAAAATTACTATGAAGCTGAAAAAAACAAATATCAGCAATGAATTCTACGTCTCCGGTTTATACGAAAATGATACCAAACTTGCCCTAGTAGCCACCAGGACCAGAACAGATTGTTTTGAATGATGACGGGTGGCGGCCATCTTTGTACCCCCCCTCCCCTTATTGCCTCCCAGGCTTGAAATGCTTAGAATTACTCAAAGATCATATGTGATGAAGCTCATAGTTTAATAAAAAATTTTTGGGTCAACTTCATAACTGACTCCGCTAAAGTCGGTAACGGACACTGAAAACTATTATTGAACCGTTCTACGGTTCTATCTAGATGTTACACCGTATCATCTAGATGCTACACATGACAATAACTACATTTTTTTGTTCTATTCACATTTCTAAATTTCGAGGCCTAATAACAATTCTAAGATAAAGTAAATGTTAGTACAATATAAATAATTAGACATAACCTTTCCCCCTGCCCTTCTATCTAAGCTATTAGTTCCACTCCCTAGGCCTAGACTATCGCTAATCTATAAGTTGTTAAAGCACAATAAATCAATCCGACACAAATCGTTTAGTTTGGCAACTCTTCACGGCACGGAGCTCGGAGCTCGATCGTATCGTGTCATCCGGCGATTCTGTAGCCATTCTTGTGCAATCGATGCTAGATCCTCACTTTCTTATTGTTTCGTCTTAATTATATAGGATAAAGATGTATGTGGTTCAATGGCACAGGGATTTGGCCTTGGTATATATGTGTACGAAGGATCGTATGATAAAAAGAAGTGTTGTAATTTATGTTTTTTTCTGCCAATTGTTCCTTACAGATCATAAAATTTATGACGCATAATTCTAGGCTATAAAAGTTGTGCCTAGGGAGAACATGACACGTAAAATAATCGGTTATCCTGCCACATAAATTGTTTGTGTCATTCCGTAAAAAGGGAGCTATAGGGGGCATTTTATTCTCTGGTGGCCTAGCCAAGGTGACAATCACTTGTGCTTTGCTATGGAATCGCTTTGTGTCTCTCTATCACTCTTCCATATTAGTGTGACAGTGACAGTTGCGTTACGTTCGCTACGGAGCGTTAGCGATTGGCATCTTGTCTTATTTAAACTCTAACTATTATAATTCTAACTAACTATTATTATTTAACCCACTCTTTTACATCAGTTAAAAATATATCACACTTTGTAGTCTGTTTTTGTAATCAAGTAATTTGACAAGAGGTCAGACCAATTATGTTCGACCTCCATGTTATTGTTAAAGCAAAATTAACCATAGTTCATACACAATTCATCAGTTCATCATTCAAAATCCAATTTAATCTTAATGCCTCAGGATGTAATACACAAAACTCAATTGCTATGCTAAATAACTTAAAAAACATATAATCTGTTGGTTCGTCGGTTCTCGGACTAGTATAAATCGTAGTAGCTTATTAATTTACTATATTTATTTCTTTAGACTTTGATTGCCTCTAACTGCCATATTTCTTTATTCTTTCATTAGGCACGTATAACTGTTTATTTGGAGACTTAATTTTATTATTGATAAATATTTGATAACTTTATAGACCGGGAGATAGTGACACATTTTACTGGATCATTTGTACCAGTATGGCGGTTCGTCAGGGGTCTAAGCACGTAATGAAGAAAAGAAAAATGATGGTCATAGCGCTGGTACCGGCGGCCCAATCGCGTGGGCGTTAGTCGAACGTGTCGGATAAAATACGAGTGTCGAACGATTTGTACCACAAAAATCCTCGTATTTTCCGATAGTCCATAAAAAAGAAGTAGGCGGTAGCGTAATGCCATACTTCTCCGGTGTGACTTACAGCCCGCCATACTGAGGCGAACACATTAATTAAAAAAAAACAATTAAATCATTTGTGCCAAGCTAATTTTTGCACAGGTGATCATCGTCGAGCAGCTATTCATGGACATCACCATGCCATACTTTTCGGATGGTTCCAAATGGCCGCCATACCGCCGCAAAGGAGTTAATTTTTTTTTTATTGCTAAACGATTTGTACCATCTTGTAATTTTTTTTCAAGACTTTCTGTGTGATCATAATTGGAAATCTCATAATGCCATACCTGTAGGCGGTGGCAAATGTGTACAATATTTTTTTTTTATTTCAAGTATGCTGCCCCTTTTTCCCCCTATTAGAAGTATGGCAAATATAATAATGGTCACATTGCATCATATAACTTCCAAAAATCCAAATGCCATACTGGTACAAATCGTCAAAAAATTGTTTTTTGTTTTAAGTCTTGGCTTAAGTCTCACAGTCGTCCGCCCCGTAGTTATAATCTGAAATATTTTTTTAGGTATAATTGTATCCAAACAAACAGAATATGATGATGCCATGCTGTAAAAAAATATTTAACGTATACATAGTCGTATTTTTGAAACGTGTCGATTAAATAAGTTTTTCAAGTATGGCAGCACTTTTTCCCCCTACTATAAGTATGGCAATTATAATAACGGTCACATTTTATCAAATACTTTCCAAAAATTTAAATGCAATACTGGTACAAATCGTTTAGCAAAAAAAAAATTAACTCCCTTGCGGCGGTATGGCGGCCATTTGGAACCGTCCGAAGAGTATGGCATGGTGATGTCCATGAATGGCTGCTCAACGATGATCACCTGTGCAAAAATTGGCTTGGTACAAATGGTTGAATTGTTTTTTTTAAATTAATGTGTTCGCCTCAGTATGGCGGGCTGTAAGTCACACCGGAGAAGTATGGCATTACGCTACCGCCTACTTCTTTTTTATGGACTATCGGAAAATACGAGGATTTTTGTGGTACAAATCGTTCGACACTCGTATTTTATCCGACACGTTAGACTAACGCCCATGCGATTGGGCCGCCGGTACCAGCGCTATGACCATCATTTTTCTTTCCTTCATTACGTGCTTAGACCCCTGACGAACCGCCATACTGGTACAAATGATCCAGTAAAATGTGTCACTATCTCCCGGTCTATTATGGCTTTGGCTACCTAATAAATATTAAAAAGTAGAGGCTACAACAACTTATATTTCCTACGAGTTTATCAACAATTAGGTTACAAGTTGCGGCCTGTAACAGTGGCAAATAATTAGGTACCTAAACGGCGTTTATTAAACCTAATTCTCTAACACAGATTAACATTTTTACCTGTTTCATATTTACATGATCACCGGCTATGGAAAACGAAACAGCGTGTACCTACTCGTACTTGTACCTCCTCTACTAATGATCTTAATGCGAATTTACAATATCAAAAGAATTGATGTTAACGGTTCCTAACACGTCAATGTAAAAGTAATTAACGAATAACTGGTTAATATGCCATTTATTTTGTTCTAAAATGGGACTACGTAAAGAAGCATAGCTTTTTCATTGACTCATCGTTAATTATATTTGTTGTAAGAGCCAATCACCTGAAGTAAGCGAAAAGGTTCATTCAAGTACAGAGCGGCTACCGCGAAAACCGAAATTCGCAAATTGCGGGGATCTTTCTCTTTTACTCCAATGAAGGCGTAATTAGAGTGACAGAGAAAAATCCCCGCAATTTTCGAACTTTGATTTTCGCGGTTATAGCCCTGTTTACTCATTCCAGTTGCTAATTGAGCCACAGCCGCCACAGGTGCAAAACGTGCAAACCAAATAACACCATAAACTTTATGGTGCTATTAAATAGGCGAAAAAAGAACCGTTTTGGACAGTTACCTAAGGATGGGAAAAATAATAAAGGACCATTTTAAATTAGGTACCTGTGTGTTTTAAAAGCTGCCGCTATAACATTTATGTCTAAAGTGGCCCACAATTTACCAGTTCGCCGGACGGTATCAGCCAGGTGACAGTCGCGAACAACTGACAGGCTGATATCGTCCGGCGAACAGGTAATCTGTGGGCCCCTTAAGAACATACATAAAATAGGTCGGCGAATTAAGAACCTCCACCTTTTTTTGAAATCGGTCAAAAACAGTAAAACCCATGTTTATTCGGATACCATGGATGGGAAAGTGCTCGTCGTTTCGGGATGAATGTTTCAGGTTATGTACCGGATTAAACTTTGAAAAGTAGATTTTATAGTCATTAAGTGAAGTCACTAATAAATAATGTTTTAATATGAATAGAGTAACCTACGAATGAATTCTCAATGTAACTGTGTAGTGCCGGCGTATTATGGATGGTTTTATCCACGTGATAAAATTACTTTTTAACAGCACGGAATAGAAAGTGACGGACCCCGTTTTATCACGTTGTCATGTAGACATGTACAACCATCATATCCATACTGTACGTACATACAAGTAGGTACATAAAATAGTACGCCTTTATTTGTATTTATAACAAAGATATACTGTAAAAAAGAAATTGTTCCATTTAGGGCCACTTGCACCATTCCACTAACACGGGGTTAACCGGTTAAACCTGGAGTTACCATTGTTACCAGTACAATTTGACACTAGGCTAACGGTTTAACCGCTTAATCCTGGGTTAGTGTGATGGTGCAAGTAGCCCTTATAGTTTGGATTTGGCTCAGACATTAGTAAATTATACCTACACAGGTCTTCACTCAGGTCCAACGGTATAACAACTCTTCGTCTTTTTATGCCATTTATTGCCTAATTAAGAGCATTCACAAAAAACAGTCATTGTTACCGAATAAAACAAAACATCCTTATTCACTCCGCAGCACCCCGCGATAGCGATCTTACATTCGAGTAATTATATTTCTTAGGACCATAAACGCCTAAGTTCAGCGACCTTGCCAAACATATAGTCAATTCCACTCGTTTTCATTAAACTAGTTGCCTACATGCTATATGACTAACTTCTCATAGTGCCCGAACTAAAAGACTCGAAATACATCATAGAAAGTTAAAGTAAACCAATATCAAATTTTGTTATATCACTACATTTATTTTGCGATATCATAAGTCCCTATAAAGCAATGTCGAATATCACTTCAAATATATGCAATCACTTTAGCTAGACAGATAATAACAAGAATACACTTGACATATTTGGTTGATAAAATCTAACTAACGGCCGGTGGAGCATTAAGAAGTATTGATTTCAAAAAAGATCGATGATTGTATTGTTTAAGTGCAAATTGATACTAATTTGTAGATGTTATTGAATTCAAACACAATGTTAAATAGATGTCAGTGAGTAAGAAGCGAGACCTTTAAATATATCAATCAGGTTAAAATATAAATTATATATTTTATTTATAAGTTTATTAACTTTTAACTTATAAGATTATTTTAAGTTTCATATTGCATGTAGTTTAGTTTCATTATTGTTTATTTTGAATTTTTATGCCCCAATAAAGTTTCTCTTTTATCTATTAAGATAACATTAATAAAATTACAGTCTTAACTAAAACAAATTTTACTAGGTCTCGTAGCAGAATGATATCATATCCTAAGAGATGCTTTAATTAATTCATAGAATGAACAATACACTGTTACAGCCTTCAAACCTGCAAAAATGTCGTGATTCATGAAATGGAACCATCCTGTCTGGCAAAATTTACATACCTATTGGTAATTTATCTGCGCAATAAATATTCTAAAAAAACCGGGCAAGTGCGAGTCGGACTCGCGCACGAAGGGTTCCGTACCATAATGCAAAAAAGGCAAAAAAACGGTCACCCATCCAAGTACTGATCCCGCCCGACGTTGCTTAACTTCGGTCAAAAATCACGTTTGCTGTATGGGAGCCCCACTTAAATCTTTACTTTATTCTGTTTTTAGTATAATTTGTTGTTATAGCGGCAACAAAAATACATCATCTGTGAAAATTTCAACTGTCTAGCTATCATGGTTCGTGAGATACAGCCTGGTGACAGACGGACGAACGGACGGAGGGACGGACAGCAGAGTCTTAGTAATAGGGTCCCGTTTTACCCTTTGGGTACGGAACCCTAAAAACAATCATATTACCTTAATAAATGGATGTAAATTACAGAGTACCTAACTGAGGAAACAAAGATTATTTTACGAAATAAAAATACAAAATAAATTTAATTTTACTCAATTTGGAATATCCTAAAAATATTATGCTCCTCGCGTGCAGTAAGAGTAAGTGCGCCAAATGTAATTCAGTTAAAGCACAGTTTAAATTAAATAATAGTACTGCCGTACAGAAAGGAAACTTCCTGGACTACAAAACCGAAGTTTGACAGCGGTTCAGGGTCGAATCATGCTATCCCTTTCTAAAATGAAATGAAAATGAAAAATATTTATTTAAGATAAGTAGGTACAATAAACTTAAGTAAACTATATTTACAAACTTATTCACTAATTATTATGTAAGGAACTTATCTTAACGTGCGATGCAATTTCGGTATCGATGGTCTCCGCACTAGGCAAGCCTGTATCGCGGAGGCCAATACTTGGTGTGGTACAGATAAAGGTAAGGTCGGTTGACACAACAGTCCATTGAAAAAAACGAGTATGTATTTGGAAAATATGTAGAATAAAAAAATGGCACTATCCCTTTCAGCTATTTAGGGTTGTTAAAATTCAAGTGATTATCTTATCTGTGGTCGCCCTAATACTCGTAATTGCTCGGAGCAATGCTGACCCGAGCGGAGCCGAGTTTGGCCGATCTCAGGAGTTTCGCACCCCTGGTTAAAGTCAAATTGATGTAGTGACAAATATATACCTTTATATTTATGTAGATTTATCGAGGTACGTACTCGCAAATAGTAAATTAAATAAATGACCTCTGATAATATCATCCAAGCCCAAATAATTTTAAAGAAATACACACGATTGTTGTTCACATTATTTGTTATTAAGTATTTAAATTTTTAAAGCTCCTTATCCTTCGTTACTTGATTCATAAAACTCACCCACTTATCCATTACAGAAACCGTCGCATCATTGTTTGAGTTTGCAAATAAGTTATTGTTTTCAAATCGAAGTTTTTTCGAACGGTTATTCTATAATTGATCGATAAGGATTTGATGACACACCGTGACGACTCGCGTCACTCGCGTGACAAGAGGTAACCGGAGCCAAAATCCACACCCATTGTGTCCATTCAGATATAAAGCTTTACCGTTGTATCTTACTGTAGGTACAGTCAGCGTCAAATATATTGTAGCAGCCAAAATGGCCACATATTTAGTTCGACTCCTTTTGTCAATTTGGAGTCAAATGGTTGTAGCTCTATGGATATTATATGTATAGATAGCAGTGGCGGCGCGTCAAACATATCCATAGGCAAGCCGGGGCTAATTTGGCTTACATATTTCCTTTAAAATTCTTCTCAAACGTCCAAAAACAGACAACCCGGTGGGAATCGGCTTTTATGGACGCGTGTCACGGTAGTATTTGATTGATATTATGATTCATGTAATTTTACTTACTAGAATTTCACATGGACAATTTGATTCTGATTTTTTTGTAGAAACATCATTTATTCTGATGCCCAGGCATCCATGCAATTTTGGAAAATTACTGTGTCTAAATGTCCAGACATTTAGACACAGTAATTTTCCAAAATTTACAAGTCTTAAAATGTATCTGGAGAAGCCCAAACTTGGTATTGTATTGAATTTTATTTTATTCTAATTAAAACAAATGACTAAAATGTTATGATGTGAAATATTTTTAGAATCGGCTTAAAAGTTCTTTCATTTAATACCACACACGATAAGTTTCAAATTTTTTTCCCCATACAAAAAAAAGATGATGTCATAACTCATTTCCTGTTTCTATTTTTTTGGTGCTTCGGGTTTAATTGATTCAAATGGTCTAAAAATCAATCGTACCGATTTTCATAGTTTTAACTCCCTTTGCGGCGTTTTTTCGCGAACCTATGACGGCTGAATCGGTAATCACGTGGTGCTTTCCATAGAAAACCAAGCTCCGGAAGCTCTACTCGGCCACGGCCCGGTCTAACGTGAGTCATCCTTTATTTGGTTCCACGGTGTGTAGCTATATTTTTTCCTGCAAATTGTTTGTAAATTCTAATTCTTAAGCTTTTCCGCATAAAAAGTTCAAAGTCAAGGCTAAGTGATGCAAGTAGTGCAACATGCGATCGGAATTGGGGGAGAAATGTCGAATTCTTGGCAACGCAACTGCCCATCGAACCTACTTGGCGTCGTGGCCAAATGTGCCGCATTCCGTCAGTTGTGGTTTACCGGGTTTTGCGGTAAGCTTTGAAACACTTTCATTCAGGGCATTAAAGGCCAAAATTATAAGTATTATAACTGGTAATTTTACGACTTCAGAGTTATTAAGTTTCTGTCGGCTGTACCTTTTTTTTGGAAAAATTGGACAGCGGATCATTTATGGCCACCTTGAGTCCCTCATCAGATTACCTTGATAGTATTATTGCCACCGAAGTTACGTAGATATTTTAAATTTCAGCTCACCCGCTCGCATCTCGCATCGGAATTAGCTAGTAAAAATAAAAAACCAAATAAACGTCGCAAGTTACATAAAAAAAATCTTAGAAGAGTACGAGATAGAATAAGTACATTGTTTGTCGTGGTTTCATGCGGGTGGCGGTTACCATCTCATATCAATAAAATAAAATTACTTTATAAAGTGTAAACCCACTCCATGCTACGATGAAACATTTGGAGAGATGATTAAACCTAAGTGAGACGCTTATCGATATAAACTATGCTCCAATATTCTATATTCCTTTTCATACTTCGAGATAGAGATATCTTGAAAATATACCGTAAGGTTCAATGCACACTAAAGTTAAATACATAGTGCAAAGCCTACAACATTATGACAACACCACCCACACGCCCGTGTCCCGCGACTTGCGATTGTATCAACACACACTGAATTATGCCATTTCTTCAACTATGTACCTACTGTAAGAGCCTGTCCACAATGAGGTGTCTCGATGGCGAGAATGCGGTTACGTTTCTTGTTGGATCAGAGGACTTGGAGCCCTATTTTGATTGAGTGAAATATCTACACATGAGTCACATGACCATCATATCGGAATTTAGGGGACCAATTGGGCAAAACTTAGTATATGCGAACGTCATCGAAAATTAAGTTTATCGATAAAGGAATAAGTATTACTACCTTCTCCGACTTGTTATGAAATTCGCACATGGCCAACACATGAAATTTTCATGATTTTGGCTTCAGCAGCGATAATATAAGGAAACGCTATCATTTCCATACATTATTTACGTTTATCTTATCGTTTCGTTTCATTTTCTGCAAACGATTATCATCTTGGTTAAGGGGCCCACATGTTATCAGTTCGCCGGACGATATCAGCCTGTCAGTTGTTTGGAGCTGTCAAATTTTGCATTTTAATGTCGATATCGTCCGGCGAACTGTTAATCAGTGGGCCCCTCTAGGCCCTCTGTTATCTGGTTGCCACGCTAATCAGGAAGAAATACTGTGTATAAGGTATAAGATACGTATCGATCGATAATCTACCTAGACAAAATCGGAATGGGTCTAAAAATTACTATGAAGTATGAACATATCGCGGCCCTTTTACAAGCGTAACGTGCTTCACAGGCTTTGTGTACCCTACACCTAAGTTATGAGGGCAACACCCACGATGACCGATCGTTATGATAACCGCTATAATTTAGATCGTAGCAGAAGAATAGCAACTCAATTTGCATAATATACTGGCTGCAAAAACATTGAATCGTGGTTCGAGATAACAACTAAACGAATGTATATTTTTTACTGCGTGAATTACTTTTTGAACCAGATCGGAAGGAGGGACGTGTCTAATTGCCCTGTCGGCATATCATTATGATATGTTCAGATTAAGTTTTGAAGATTTAAATACTTATTGACACGATGACGTATTGACAATAAATAATGATCGTTATCGAACTACTAAGTTATTGTCACTGTGGTATATAGCCAGAGACTGTTACGATACTCGTAATTTAACTTAAAATGTTGCATTTTTTATTAGGTGCTTATTAGCTATTTTATTATTGTGTATTTTATATACCTACGTATGTAAATATAATTCACCAAATTTCGGTTCCGGAACAATGTTGTCCCGAAAATCTGGTGGACCAATACTATTTATTTTAATTTACCTAATTGCCTAAGTCTAATAGGCGTAGTCTGCAAATGTAATGAAAAAATAACCGTAACGAGTGTTTAAAAATTACTATCTGCTTAAGAACTGTAAAAATTACAATATTATTATTACAAGTTTTAGTACAAGAGCAAATATGGCCTGTTGACCTAATTATTGTGACTAAAAAAAGCCATATATAACTGCTACGCAAAAAGTAGGCATTCTTGTTGTTTAGCTACTTAAGCATGTAACTTTTTGCACCTATGTCATCAAATTAGCATCTCTTTACTTGATAATGTGTCTAATTCTCAAGTGTCCACATGTCAACGACCTTTCGATAACGGTGCTATTATGTATTTTTGAGCTGTCATTAAATCTCATATAAGTACCTATTAGAAGTTACTTGTACGACACGCCCTAAAAAATAACACTATTAATAAATATTTAAATAATAAGTTTATGCCTATAAATTAATTTTATAAGTACCTACTTACACTGCTTACTACAGTTACTACTTTTAAAACTTGTTGGAAGTGGCAGTTGTTTTTTTTTGCCCACGGACCTTTTGGCCCCGCCCTAACCTACTTAGTAAACTTTAGTGTACCTATTTAAATTAAAGTTGATTTTTAAGAGAGGACGCAACTCTCAACTGTTTATTATATTTCAAAGTATCTACTATCAAGATTCTAAACAACACTTTCATAGCCCGACTGGATAGAAAATAAAGAAAATATAAGGGAGTTGAAAAATTATACCATCCACTGTTTTTATCGCTATCGTTTTGCGTGTGACATTATCATTTCCTCCCGATAATTCCATGGCATAAAACTGGGATGCGAACTGGTTTTCTGGATCTGAATATATACTGGCTTTGCTTTCCCTATTAATAGCCAATAGAGCATTGGTATCCGAATAACCATTATAAGTGTCTTCGATTTACAAGTGAATGTTAAGGATTTCGAGCTGTCAGTTATTACTGGTTTGCCTGAAACGTTTGCTTGCCGCAGAGGTGGGAGTAATACAACCCTGTTGACGTATAATAAGCTTAGGGCTTGTATTATGGGATACGGCAGGAATACACGCATTTTAAATGGCACTCTGACGTGTCTTAAAGGATAAGCTATTAAATGATAATAAGATAGTTGTCTTCTTTCCATATTAACATCTAGTTTATAATAACATGACATGTTTACATTAAAGCAATTGAAGAGCCACAAAAAAGGCCAAAAATAAGATAAAACTTTTTAAATCCTAATCATTTTTTTGACAATCATTATTTACTGTAACTTTTAATTTGGTTATTTTTTACAATATTTTTGAATGTATATCAACGCAAAATGACAACATAGCCGCTTACCGATAAGTAACGTCTATTTAAAAACGATAGCCAAAATCCGTTGAGCGAAATCAAAGTATTTTAATTTATAGGTACATGGATGTGGTAGCGATTGAAAAACCATACATTATAATTACCGCGCCAATCTCGCGTTTAATACTACTCGTAAAAAACATGTATTACGCAGGCAACATATCATTATACGATGGATCGCTCCAATTGCTAGAATCGTATCGTCCTTACTTTTTATTGTTGTAATTTTTTACGAATGCCCAAAATTATGTATTCGCGATGCCGGAAATCTGATTGATTGAGAGCAGAGGCCTCCAAGGGTTTTGGCCCTAAATCAATAAAAATAAGTTTGATTCTAATTTGAACTAAGGTATGTGCCCATCATACGGTCATATAACTTTAGTGATAAATTTGTGTTTTATACACAGTTTATATATGTTAGTTATAAGTTTGTAAAAGCCACTATGTATACTATGTTAAGTACCTAACTGTAACTTAATTAAATTATTTGTATTTTCTACACCCTATTCAGGGTCCATGTGATACCATAAGAAATATCTAAATACTACTCAAAAATATACTTGGCTGTTAAAATATAGGCATCGTAAAATTATGTTTTTTTTTTCCATCAGCACTATCTGCCGTGCCATTTATCTACTGAATAAATATGCTAATTATCATTAAAAAAAATTGTTAAGTCTTCAAAACAGTTGATGGTAATCGGATACTGTAGCATTTGCAGCTCCAGCGCAGCTGAAATATTTATGTGAAAAACATATTAAGTAATAGGTTACTTAATATGTTTAATTAATTCTGGATATAGGTAAAACATATTATGGAAGGTTCTTTCCAAGCAGGGCTATTCCTGGTATAAATTACAAGACATTCCGCTGTATACCTACAAGCCCTATGCAAAAACCGCAGTAGGTACGCTTTTATCGCCTTCGACTCATCCGTACTTAGTAAGCAATTGTAATAAAACTCACTGTACCAACCTATCTTAGATACTTAAAAGTAACAACATTCACAGGCTAATTATTTTTATCAGGACAGGTGCGACCGCAAATGTTTCGCCGTAATTCCCATGGCATTAAATAAAAGTCCTCTAAAGTGTTGATCGTAAAAATTCCTGTATTCCTGCCATGCAAAGCTATCTGCCGGGAACGCTGGCCATCGATTGAATTAACATGAGCCGTGAGCGCCCTATCGCTGCATCGCCAAGTGAGGCTGAAACCATTGAGTGAGCGGGGTTTTGTTTATAAGGGGCCCATTGATTACCAGACAATATCGACCTGTCAGTTAAACGCAAAATTTGACAGCTCCGAACAACTGACAGGCTGATATCGTCCGGCGAACTGGTAATCTGTGAGCCCCTTCATACTTGCCTACGTCGTTGACTTTGAACGGCTAGCCACAAATGAAGAGCTTTGATTCAACGTTACGATTTTTTTAATGATAGATAAAGTTAAGAAACCAAATTTGATTAGGAGAGCTATCAAGTCTTATTTTTTAATAAGAAAACTTATCTACGTTCTAGAGCACAACTTGATTTAGGTAGATTTAGGGATAGGTGAATGAATTAGTTATATCTGAAATTTTTAGACAAATATTAAAGTAAATACTATCTGGAAAAATTAATAAAATATTTTTTTTTATACTAGGTAGTCTTTCTCACGTGAATACTAGTATTATTTTTTCTTATCTGATTTAATATTTTGTTTAAGTAATCAAAATTAAAGGGTAATTTTTCATGTTTCATATCCTCCCTTACAAAGATCAGTACCTACCCTTGATAGATTGTCAACGACAACTGTATCATATACTTTGTTTTCAAAACAAGCCAATCGCTCTGCTGAAGCGATACAGGACACAGCCTTACCAACTAACAATGTATGGCCAAATGGAGAAAAAGGCTTTAAATACAATTGTAGTGCAGTGTGAGGAATGATCTAGATCCGAATGCCTTTACAACTATGTGACTGCGCTTATTTGTGACGTTCCACGGCAAAAGGTACCTTATGGAGGCTGGCGTTTACGCTATTATTAACGCCGCTCCAATATTCAGCCGTGTATTATTGAATATTGGAGCGGCGTTAATAATAGCGTAAGCGACAGCCGCCATAAGGTACCTTTGGCCGTGGAACCTCACATTTTTCGTCACGAGGCTCATTTTATTTTATTTCGATACATGAAATACACAGTTTAACTACCAGAGTATACAGGATCTGATGTGAAACTTTAATAAAATTACAGATAGGATATTAGAAAATATAATAAATATACGAATAAACACATACCCTAAGTCATCCTTTTAATATTTGCCAGTATGCCACATTCAAATATCGAAGACATTTCGAACACATTATTTTTATGGTCTTCGATATTTGAATGTCGAACTTAGGGTATGTGTTTATTAGTATATTTTCTGATATCCTATCTGTAAATTTTATAATACATATAATTATTTTTAAAGTTTCACGATCGGTGCGGACAATTTTACACGAAAACTTATTTATTTCGGAAGAACTGCGGAATACATTGATTGCGGATGACCTGCACCACGGCACAGGGGGGTGAGTGTAGGGTTCTTATTTATTTATCTTATATTTTGTGTTTTTTCCACCCTTCATATGAAACGGGTGTCGATTTGGCGAGGCCATTGAACCAGCGCAAGGCATAAGTCAAAATCCACATTCATTTATTATCGCACTTTGAACATAGTTAATTCGTTACCGTTCTGAAGAGGTTCAACCGCTAGTAACTTTTTGGAGTAGTTTCAGGAAATACCAACTACTCTTATTTTCGTAAGAACTGAAATCCAATTTTAGAGAGATTTTTTTAATTTTTTTTTAATGGAACTAACTGAATAATTTATTTACAAACAAGATACCTCTACATACAGTGTAAAAGAAATTAATAACTAGCTTAAATCTAAAATACGTCCTTGAGGCATTGTACTAAGGATGCTGGCGGTATTTTTTTATTAATTACATAATACCTATCGGACTAGAATTTTATAAAATAACCTGTGAAAAGTGTGAAATCCTACTACTACCTATAGTCACATAATTCTTCAAATCATATTCAGCTTTGCGGTCTCGGAATCGGTCTGTCACGATAGTATAATGAGACAACACGAGTACATCGCAAACAACCGCGGCGCTCGGTGACTCGCCAAATGTATTCACTGGCGATCCTAATCGTAGGATTGGAAGATAGGATGAATAAACTATTAAAAAGAATACGTTGGATAATGAGTGATGAAATAACTTTTATTGACCTGTACAAAAAATTAAGTAGGTACATTCGAAGTAATCTTTGCTATGTTGGTGTTGAAAAAAATAATAGGCATAAATTTTCTTCGTAATTATTCGATAAAAAAAAATACAAGTATATATAAAAAAAAAAGGCGCGAAATCCAAATTTTCTATGAGACGATATCCCTTTGCGCCTAGACGCCTACATTTTTCAAATATGCCGCCTTTTTCTACTGACAAGATCTGCTTGACCAACTATACCGCGTGTGGCCTGTAATACGAGCAAAAAAATTAACTGTAGGCTGTACTCCTCATACTGACCAACATTTGTTCAGCAACTTTTAAAAATAACTTGTGGTTTGATTTTTAATACACTTTTATTCTAAGACGCAATGTATTGTGAATTTTGTTATGTTTAAGGCGTGACAAGCAACGTCAATCAGAATGATATGGCGTGGCGATGGTGTCCATGTCCAATTGTCCATTGAAGATAATATTTAATTTGTATGAAAAATACTTCATAATTTTTGAAAGTTGTTGAACAAAAGTGTCATCGTTTGAGGAGTACAATCTATGTTTTAATTATTTGCTCGTGTTACAGGCCACACCCGGTATATGGTTTAAATTGATTGTTATGTATTATAAGTCTAACTCAAAGTGACAATCTTTATTTATTAAGCATTTATAACGCATCCAAGCAAAACGAGATAAAAAGTTATTTGCGATTGCACATCATGGGTACCTAATACTTATTACTGAGCCACTTAGAGATCAAGATCACAGTGAACTATGCAAAAGAAAACATAATATTGTGTGAAAAATTATTTTTTTGAGGTAGGTACTACAATATTGGGTGTGATGTGTAGATAATTTAGGAATGCTGGTAGTTTGAAAATTGTATGTCGAGTATATTTATAATAACAATTAGCAATTTTTCGTGTTAGAATTTTATACGACTTTCAATATTTTCTTACAAATAGTGCCTTAGGAAAAACGAGCCGTGTACTTTTCAAGTTTGCTCCCATCGTAAAGAAAATTTGTACGAATTGTCAGAAAGAGTTAAGAAGAGCGATCATAAATTAAGTATTGAATTCCTGTGACCTATTGTAAGCACGCCGATACTGTGAAAGGCATTTGTCCCCTTTAAATACAACTAAACTACATCTAATATAGGTAATATTTACTAAAATTTGTGTTAAGCAAACTATAATAAACGTACGAAGAGTTTCGTACGCGCGCTTCAACTTAAGCGACTAAATTAAATACTGTTAATGTTAAACATAATTGTGATTGATAAGATTCGTAAAAATAAATAAATATTAACAAAATATTCTTACCTTGATTACCCCACACACTGAACTCACTGTCACTCCAATAGTCCAATAAGTTTCTCTACGAAACTTTATGATAAAAATAACTGGCAATTTTTAGAAACAAAACAAAAATTTCCTTTTATTTTTTTAAAAGAAAACCGAGTTCTAAATTCAAAGTGTACTTTCCCGCGGGCGCGTTCATTCGGTTGTGGGCGTTTTTCGTGGGGGCTGCGAGCGTCCTTGCGTAGCGCACAAGGTCTCGACGAGGCTGTATGTGGATGCGCGCCGTGGTTCCTTCGCCTCTTATACGTACGACGACAAAATTAACTGACTCCAGGATCGCGAAAAAATAGATCGAGCTCATTAACTCATTTGAATTCTTTATTTACGTACGCTGCTTATTAACATATTTAATTAATTGGAAAAAGAAATGTGAAATAATTAGGCTTTAATTATATTTAAAGCAGTACCCAAGCAAGAGCTGGTCTAGATTTCAAAAGCAAGAAAAGTATTTCCAATACTTAAAGATAAGATTAATTAATTAGGTACACCTACGGCTAGTTTTCCCGGAGCTTGATAATTTAGTTGCAGTATAGTCACCTGCAATAATATCTTACACAACTAGGTACCTACCTGTCGTTTTTGATTAAATTATTTAAACTTAGCATCTCGAATTTCTCTAAAGCATAAGGTAAATCGAGAAAATGAAAATGGGTATTTGGGTTAGGGACTTTATGGGAAAACAATCCCTGTAAAGTGTAAATATGACAGAAACCTAACCCCGCGTGGGCGGAGACGCGACCCCTGCTAGTTTAATATGCATTTGCACTTGATATTTTTTTTTGTCTTTAAATTAAGTAATAGTTTGAAAATATAAAACATTGTAAAGAGAGGTCACCAGTTCAAATTTATAATTCTTAATTTCAATTGTTTTTTTCTCGATTAATTAATTATTTCCATTTACCTCTATCTAAATAACAAGTCCTATACAGTTTACTAAGGTTATGATTTCATATAACATGCATGGTAAACTTTGCGATGCGAGGCAAATGGTACTCAGACAGTGTTTACGCATATAAACGGTATTGAAGATTGGTTTTACCTGCTCTCGTTTTCATTCTTAGTAAGCAGTTCCTGAGAGACGTACGGCCCTCAGAGCACATTCAGACGGCGAGAGACCACGCATTCTAGTTTCATTACATTGCGGTATTTGATCGGTCAGCTGAAAAAACTCGCATCTGTCTCTGCACTTGCGCCTTCGATTGGGACACAATTCAAGTTATGTACGTGAGCATCCTCGTCCGTATTGCTCCTTACCTCTTGACGAATTAGTAATTGAGGACCTAAAGAACCTCATATCCGCTTTAAAAAATCATGGGCTAAAAGTAATAAACCCTTCGAAATGCGAGGGTCTCTCCAGCGCCAGCGGATCAATATTCGAAACTTCTTCGTCGGATCTGCAAACGTTAGTTATAATATTACCGAGAATCAAAAGGGTTGACATAAAGGATCAGGGATCTAGCAAAATTCGATACAACTTTTTTATGCGTGCATCAATCTCTTTATAGTGAGTTATAAAATATTAGTGTCCTAATAATGAACATTTAGCTGAATTTAATACGGCCATTTATATCCAAATAACAGTAGGTGACAACACAATTACTCATTTACGAGCACCGTGCCTCATGGACACCCATGCAAAAGTGAGAAAAAATATTGTTGTCAATACATCTTTTGGAATTAATTTTTATTAATATAGGCATAAGTACAAAATTCCCAAAAATTGGCAACATACTTTCACCAATCCGATACGAAATATGGAACACCATTAACTGTACCTTATTCTAAATTAAAAAAAAAAAATTGAAAAATATTTCGGTTTCACTTATCCTTATGGAGTGATCCTTGAGGAAGGTATATAAAATGATAAGGTTTTGTGTTAGTTAAGGATCCAGGATTAAGTTAAATGCAATTAGTTAAGGTTTAAACTATTTTACTAATCGGAACACATGTACGAGTATTCCTTCATTAGGATATTGACACTGATACTAAAATCCGGTTGGAATCACATTGTATATCTATAATTATACTGAAATGTTCTACTATTTAGGAATAAGTCACGCCGAGTTTTTGCACTATAGGCCGATTCGAATTTCACAATTTGTTACGAATTTGAACTGGTTTTGATACTACCTCGACGAACGTGTGGGTAATTGACGTGCGTTCACAGATTTAGGATTAATCAATTAATTAGGTGGTCAGTGCATGCGTTGGTTGCATTGATTATAATAATATAAATTGATTTGATTGATTATAGTAACAAAATAAGATCAAATCCGTAACAAGTTGTTATATCAGAATCGACCGATGGTAGTTTTTTTTACAAGCTTTTATTTAGTTTCACCTGACCGTTGTCTGTCTTAAACAAATCTTGCAAGTTAAATTTGATCCACTTCTCGGTTTCCGATTGAGCTGAAATTTTGCATGCATGTATAAATCGGATGACAAGGCAATATTAAGGTACCAATTGAGCTGATCTGACGATGGAGACAGGAGGTGGCCATAGGAACACTGTGATGAAACAGCGCAACCTAATTGTGTTAGGGGTTTTTAAACTTGTCTCCATGAGTATTAGTTGCCTGTTTTTACTTTCATAATTACAATACCTAATATGCCCAAATTGAAGCATAAAGAATACATCCTTCTGGAGCAGGTTTTTTATCTCCTAGAATACTGAGAGCAGAATAATACAAATCGAGAAAGCTGCATTAGGTACTGCAGACGTAATTAACATGGGCAAGCACAAATAGTTTTTTTTAGGGTATTCCAAATATTTGTTTTATCAGTAAGATTCCCTATGTAGATCAATATGGGTACCTTTAATATTGGAACATTGTGCTCACATAAAGCACTCGTTAAAGTACTAGAATATAGAGTTAAGTATGTAGGTGTTTTATGATTCGTTAGGACATTCCTACCAGTGGCGAATTTGCAGTCTTGGCGGCCTTAGGACCCAGGCCCTGTATTAACTACTAGCCGCCCCTTTCTCAGCGCATATCATATACTTAGACTTCCGCCCCTAATGTCTTGCCTCCCTAGGCCCGGGCCTACTGGGCCTTAGGGGCAAATCCGCCACTGATTCCTACATCAGTTCGTTAGGTACTTAATTAATTTTAACTAAGTATTCATAGTTTTATTTCTTGTATTTTAAAAGACCTGTCCAACACCTAAGACCTACGTCTGTCTGTGTTTTATTAACGACTGATGTCAAACAAATCAGACCTCAACGAACTGTTTTTACACCTTTTATGCTGCCATGAATCTGATCGTACCCGTTTTTCAAGTTATCTCTTTAATTAAGAGCTATCAGGGGTGTAATTCCACTTGCTCTCTGTCCGAAAGCTCTCCTAACGCTCAAGCCAGTATAAAGGCGCTCTTCGTATAGGTATTTTTGAATATGGGTCTTGAGGTCAGACATTGGACACCTGGGCGCACGGAGACAAATGGGAACATACGATCAGGACTAAAACCTTCCGATATTTAAAAAGGCAATGATTCGAATACCGTTCCGACAGCTGATTAATGTGTCCCAAACAAACCGTTATTATGGTTTCCTTATGGAGACCCGTTGAGGGTATTTATCTCATACAAAACATGCAATAAGTGCCACATAACTGGATGTAGTCGTTGTGGGTGATTGTTTAACGGAACTGTTATAAATATTTGCCTTGTAAGGTTACAAAGCGTTTTTTCATTTGAAATAAAAGGATGAGTATTTTTATTCCATGTTGGTGGTAAGAGTATGGCTCGTCTGATAGCATAAGTACTTCTAATTGGCACATGTATTGACCCTAAAACTAGCATAAGGCTTGACTTTCTTCTGACTCTTTAACCTCTAGGGGATAACTAGGCTAGGTCAAATGAAAATCAGTGGGAGTGGAAGTTTTTATAAATTTTCCTCTAATTAATAGAGAGATGCTAGAATTATACATCATATGTTGGTGTAAAGTACCAATAACATAAAATCTGGAAACCTTTCGTGTTATCACCTTAAAAAGTGTTATTTTAGGCCGAAACACAAATGCTGCAAAAGTGCCCAATAAATACCAGTGTCCCGTATGATAATGTCAGCAATACCGCTACAAATGAAGGATTAAATCGAGTAGGATGATACAGTTTAACTGTTTAATGTTATCCAAGCAATAAACTTGGAAAAAACACAAGATAAGCATCAATTTAAGGAACGTTATTAGCGTAAAATTTTATTAAATTCTAAGAATGATGTTTTCAATTTTAAATATTTAAGTTGAGACTTATTGTTATATGGCTTCAATTTAACACTAAGTTTTCTGCCAAGTCTTGTAGTCATAGAAAACTTAATTGATTGATGTGTAAGATCGCTAACTATTAGGCCCATCTCGCCTTAATAACAACATCGATATATTTACATACCTACATATAAAAGCAGGTCAGAATCGTTATAGGTGCACGTAGAAGGAATATTTCAAGTAAATCGCTACGTAGGTAATAGAGTTAGGCCAAGATAAGTCTACAACAACTTTGGAGAGAGAAAGGGGATTTTCAACACGTTTCCCTATCCGCGTCACTACGGTGGCAGGCAACCCCTGATTAATCCATACCAAAGAGAATACGGAGTTATATATACTTATATAACTCTGTCCATACTAATTTACCTACTATTATAAAAGCAAGTCTGTCTGTCTGTCTGTTACTTCTTCACGCTTAAACTGCTGAACCTATTTAAATGAAATTCGGTATAGAGATTGTTTGAGTCCCGAGGAAGGACAGGATCATTTTTATCCCAGAAATCATCCCTTAAAGGCGTGGAAGTTTGTATGGGGACTTAACAACAACTGCACAACAAACTTTGTCAATAGGAACTGTCCCGCCCGTGCGGTGTAGCACCGGCGCTGGAGCACGATTTAGTTGAAATTTGGTATAGAGCTAGTTTGAGTCCCGGGGAAGGACAAAGGGTAGTTTTCATTCAAGAAATGACCCTTTAAGGAGGTGAAAAGGGGGGATGAAGTTTGTATGGGGAATCATTGTTGATTGAATAAAATATTAGCTACCTATACAATACGAATTCGTCGCATTTGGCGTCGAGACACTTGGTTCGTGGGGCAGAGGCGCACATATGCTCCTTAAGGCGCTTGGGAAAAGGTTGAGGGAGGCAACGGGTGACCCCCGCGCGGGCAGCTTTCTCGCGCAGCGAATTGCCATCGCAATCCAGCGCGGGAACGCTGCCTGCGTGTTGGGCACCCTCCCGAGGGTACCAAATTTTGATAGGTAAGTATTTTTAATTTTTAGTTTTAGTTATTTTCAATGTAGTTAGTTTTAGTTTTATATTCCTATTTATGTCTTATGTTAATAAAGACGATATTTGTATACCTACCTATATATATATATATCTAAATTAATAATTCCACGCTGACGAAGAGGCGGGCAAAAGCTAGTAATGTATACTTACCAACCAGTAGTAGTACCTATCTACTACCAATACCGTGGGTATCAACCCAAGTAGCACAGATTAGCTGTATAGCAGCCGCATAATGAAGTACGAATACGCTTGAAGCTGGAATAAAAAAGCTGCATAAGAGCTGTATAAGCCTCTTTTCAGCTTTTATAACTCTTAAATGGGCACAAATTATGCAGCCTTAAGTTCACATAGCTGTTTAAGAGCAGTGTAGCAGCAATTTAATGGAATTATAAGGGGTAACAGGAGTTATAAGAGGTGTATATTGACTGGGTAAGAGACCACCAGTTACCCTTTATTCAGTTAATATGTCACATGTGCGCCCTAATACCGGGAAAGATTGACGTTGGGCTGAATAAAAGATAATTATTAACATACTTTTACACTTCTGCCTTAAAAAACATATTTATATTGAAGCAAAAACCTTTAGCGCAACAACACCATAAGTCATTTTGTTAAAGTGTTTAGTTAAATGTTAGTACATGATCTTTTATATATTAATGTGAGAAAGATGTTTGGGAATGCAAGTTTATTGACATTATATATATACATTATCTAAGAAAATTTCAATGCGCCACGAGAATAATCAGGATTTATTTAAATTAATGATATAAATAAGCTATTGTGTAAAAACTACTTTAGTGGTTTGGACGGAATTATGAGATAAAAAGTTAATAATACGTTATAGGAAGTGCTAAACTAGTGATTTAGGTTAAGAACTCATGCACAAAACGTTATTGTTGCCCTTAAAAGTTGGAAAAGTAATTTAAATTTTGTAGGTTATATACAATAAAATGGCGGTCAATGTTAAAAAGCAACGTGAACCGTTAAAATTCTAATATGCAGCATACGACTGTTATATATCTGATTAAGATACTTAAGTGAACCACTATAAAGTCCAAGTCGTTCTTTCGATACACTAGTGAACCTCTAAACAGTTATAAGGCATCTTGTGAACGTTTAAATAGCCGCTATACACACAGTCTCAATGGTAGTATAATAGGCTGCTTAGCGGTAAACATGTTCAGCGCTAAGCCGTATTATGCGCCACATGTGTTCGATTATACGTCTATTGGTTTCATAACAGTTCACTCGTTCTCCCTTATAATAAGTCAGCAAAATAAAAGCTGCTTTAGCGGTAAACATCTTCAGTGATAAGCAGTATTATGCGCCACATGTGTTTCATTTATAGGTCTATTGGCTTCATATTAGTTCACTCGTGCTCCCTTAAAAGTCAGCGTAATAAAAGCTGCTTAGCGGTAAACATGTTCAGCGATAAGCTGTATTATGCGCCACGTATGTTCCATTATACGTCTATTGGCTTCATAATAGTTCATTCGTGCTTCCTTAAAAAGTCAGCGTAATAAAAGCTGCTTAGCGGTAAACACGTTCAGCGATAAGCTGTATTATGCGCCACAGGTGTTCCATTATGCGTCTATTGGCTTCATATTAGTTCACTCGTGGTCCCTTAAAAGTCAGCGTAATAAAAGCTGCTTAGCGGTAAACATGTTAAGCGAAAAGCTGTATAATGTGCCACATGTTTTCCATTATACATCTATTAGCTTCATAATAGTTCACTTGTGCTCCCTTAATAAGTCAACGTAATAAAAGTCCACAATTACCTCCTTATACAGCACATGGCGTAATTTTATCCACTAAACAGACCTTATAACGGTTAAAGCATTTGATAACCCTTAAAGCTGTATAGGTTCGTAGCAAATATACCTTTATATCACTCTTTGCGTATTAATGGTAGTTTTCAGAGCCGTAATGCAGCTTTTAATCAGCCCTAAGCTATATAAATATCACTGAAATCTATTATACAGCTGTAGGACCACGAGTGTGCTGTTATAAGTGTCTTAATACGCACAGAGCGTTAGATAGAACTAAAAGTGAGTAGTTATAGAGCTATCTGTGCTACTTGGGAAATTATCAATTACCTACCTATGAAGAAGACGCGGGAATGACCTATTTATTTTTTGTACCTTGGTACTTATTCTGCCCGGTGCCCGCGAGTAAAACGTAGTAAATTTAATAGCCCAACCCTATAAAGTGGCCCGTAGCGATAGCTGTTCCAGTAAACTAGGTTACTAGTGCTTTGTTTTTCTCCTCACTTTCTTCCAATTCTGCTTTGCCCATTGTTTAGGTATCTGCATCAAAACAATTGTCAAAACATTAGGTTTCGATGTCGTGTACGCACGTTACATAGTAAGTTGGTGATCAACCTTGACTTGACAATAACCACTTCTGGCTCTATATTCACATAGCTTCAAGAGTAAAGGACCTTACAAACCCATAAGGTATATTCGAAGGCGAGGTTCGAATCATCTGTTCGTTAATGGAGTTCACGTTTTAATTTTATACTGGTCATAGAGGCGAACGCGCATCTATAGATGGAGATGGGAATAGCAATTTTATCGAGGTAAGCAATCGTATAGTTTTAGGCGGTTTCTGTAACAGGATAAACTTTTAAATAAAGGCATTCCTTGGACCGTGTTGGTATCTGTTGCGCATAAAATAAAGGTCAAGTAAGTAAGTCAATATACAGGACTACCAATATCTGAAGGTCGAGATGTTGGAGGTCTCTAATTATATGCCTACTATTTTATTTATCGATTAAATAATAATTGGTGTTCGCCACGTTTGCGCAATTACAGCCAATAAGTGAAGACGTAGGTGCCTGTCTAAGGGTCGGTTGCACCAAATCGAAATTTTATTGTATGGTAAGTTTCATAAATGCAACTGCAACACAGATGCAACTGGCCCTAAGTATTGGATTTAAGACGGATGTAACGTTGAGTAGACGATTTAGATGTAAATAAAGCAATTTTTGACTGTTGGACTTTTGGCGGGTGAGCAACGATTTTCTATGCCTTTGAATTTGCAAGGGTCCATGTTACGGTTTCGGGTTCATCTTCCACCATCGTTGTGTAAATAAAGTAGGTAGTGTTTATTTGATAATCTCATACCTATTTTATTGTGGCTTTTGGTCGTGCAGTACAAAATCGATCATTCTCATTACAAGCAGACCGAGTTTCGATTACGTTTTGTTTTACGCAACGCCTGTCGGTCGAGAAATAAGTACCTGCACGATACTATGGAACCTGATCTTGGGCATAAAAATAGACCGATGTGTAGGGATGCTATTAGGACGCCGACCGGACATTTACCTCTTGGATATTTTTTGGTCCGTTTGTACGATGTCCAGAAACCATGAGTTGTTTAAGGCCGTTCCCTGAGCCAGAAATGTAAAAATACCCCAATTGTTATCCTATTTTTCTAAGAAACGTTGATATTTGTAGACGTGGGAAAAATATATATAATTCTTGATTATATTATCTTTCATAACACAGCTTTCGATACACGATTCATAACACTTCGCTCGATACAATTTATTCCCAAAGTAACCTCCAATTCGAATTTATACTCCAACTTTACTTGTTTCTTTACTATGTGACACTATGAAACAAAAAAAGGAGAAAAATCAATCATAACTATAACAATAATTTGACAGCTTTAGAAAAACGATAATTAGAGGCAATATTTTTAAAATAAATAAACATCAACTAATTCTATCGTAACAAAATATTGACTTCGGCCTGCATGCTCTATCTCCGTCCGTCTTTCGAAATGAGACAGTGATGGCTGAGCGCTCGTGCCAGACGGACCTGTACTACGTGTCCCCAAAACAAATATAAGATTTAGTTATAAAAACTGTTCTGTGTTGCGTGTCCTAGCACCTAGCTAGCTAGCTAGTTGTGGCTAGTGTGTGTTGTGTGTATACCGTGTGCACCAAAACCTATAATGGGTAACAAGCAACTCATTAAAAAGAAGACATCTCGAAAAAGACAACTCAGAAGATTCCAACAAACAATGGAACAAACGTAAGTAAAAATGTATATTTATTACACAGTGAAATAAGTAATTATTACTTAATTTAATATATACTTGATCGTACTAATTAGTAATCCATATAACTTAAAACATTCTAAAATTTAATAATCGCTCCATCTACCGGTTAAACACTGTCATCAAGTCATCATCCAAATAGCTTAAAAGGATATTGCGATTCGCGACGTTTACACCACGCGGCACTAGCGCCACGGCAAAGCAGAAAACATTGCCGTCTATGTGTGCGTGTCCGTGAGTCGTAGTTACGCGGTTGCGGTGTAGTGGGCCTTCCTATAAATACGAGCACACAGTAATACATGTAACGCACACAATTACACGCATAAAGCGTTCTAGCAATCCATCCACCTATCGAGGGTTTGAACCTCAGCTCGTGATTTGTCATGCGTCTAAACTTTTTGCTTTTTTGTCTTTCTAGGAAAAGAAGAAAATTGGATAATTTCACAGCCGAAGATGATACTATATCTTTAGACTACATCGAGTGAGTATAATTATTTGACTTGTGCTTTTTAGCCCTACCTACGTAACACAATTCACTATATACTACAATTTATCTTTATTTACAGACTGCAAAATATGGAAATGGAATCTCCGATTTCATCAAAGTTGAAAGTCAGTCAAAATAACGAGTAAGTTCTAATTCTAATTGTGGCATTATCTATGAATTCTAATTGTGGCATTATCTATGAAAAGGGACCTTATTGTCTATGGCGCTTACGACGCACTGCGTCGCGCAGCGTGGTATTTATATCAGAGCATCGTTAATAATGGCGGAAGCGCCATCGACAATAAGGTCCCTTTTCATAGATAACGTCACATATGTAGGTACCTGTGTCGCGCGTAACTTCGTGCGTTGCGATAAATACCTACCTACTCACAGCGGCGGCGTACGAAAAGACCTTAGTTGGATACCTACTGTTTTCCTATCAGTGCAGATGCTTATATCTTTTTATGCTTTAAATTGATAGTCTCAATTATTTGGACATATTTCGTACTTATTTTCCTAGATGGCTATTAGTACTACCTACTTAGCAAATGTTCGCCGAAAACTAAATAAAATGTCGCCAATCAATAATATCGTACGAGATACATTGCCCTCATCAGTTATTTGATATTCTCCAAGAGGTACTTAATTTTAAAAAAACCGGCCAAGTGCAAGTTGGACTCGCACACGCAGGGTTCCGTACCATTACGCAAAGAACGGCAAAAATCACGTTTGTTGTATAACTATTTATTTTATTCTGTTTTTAGTATTTGTTGTTATAGCGGCGATTGAAATTCAATCATCTGTGAAAATTTCAACTGTCTAGCTACCACGGTTCATGAGATACAGCCTGATGACAGACGGACGGACGGACAGCGAAGTCTTAGTAATAGGGTCCCGGTTTTACCCTTTGGGTACGGAACCCTAAAAATGTACACTGATAAAATGTAATAGGGTTGCATGAGTAAGTCCCGGAAATTAAAATCCCGGGATTTACCGATTGTCCGTACTTTCGTTATTCTTTTACGTTTTTTTTTAATGAACTGATAGTTATTTTATATTATACTACCCTACACAATAGTAAATGATTTACTTTTCTTGAGCGTGTTGACCGATTTTTTATTGCGCGAGAGACACCTCCAAAGTGGTAAAATGTGTCCCCCCCCCCTTAACTTCTAAAATAAGAGAATGATAAAACAAAAAAAAATATATGATGTACATTACCAATATTACCATGCAAACTTCCACCGAAAATTATAGTTGCGTATTACCTATTCTCACATGTATCGTACAACGTTTTACAGTACATATAGCCCTTTAAATATTTGACATACATACGTAATGTGTGTGTGCATTATCGCACTAGTGCGGTAAAGTCCATATGTGCTGTAAAACATCATACATTTATTTAATTTTGGTTTTGACAGTGAGGCGACCAGCTCAAACATTTTGAACCCACGCATTGCACAGGTGGATGACACTTATCGGGTTCCTAGTCTATTAGAGGAAGAAGATACCCATGAGGTAGGTGATTATGATATATGTATACATTTTTCACCTTATTATAAATCTTTGACGTCGACTGTACATGATGTGACAAATTGTAAATGCTAACACTTACAATATATTTTATTTTCAGTTACAAATATCGTTCGATTTGGAAGAAGAGCTTCCTGACAAAACCGTCGGTCGAAGAATTGTTGCAATTAGTAATTTTTTTACAAAATTACAATCGATTTGCAATCATGGACCCTTAGGATGCGGTATTCAAGAAATGCAGTTGGTTGGAGAAGTAAAACATGGGCATAATTGAACTTGGCTCTCATTTCACATTTATGTTTTTGTTGGGAAATCATTACTTTTGTACAAAAAGTAAGAAATTACTAGTGTTAATCATAAAAGCAGTTGTGCTGAAAACGAGACCCTCGCTAACGCGCGGTCAACTGTCAAAAAATTTCAGTTTTCAATATTTTCTTTTTTTATACGCCTTTTAGTCTACCTTCATGCCAAATATCAAGTTTCTAGGTTATCTAAAAGTGGGTTAGGTTTTTGGTAAGTCTTAGGTACTTAATTAATCGAATAATTATGAATATATGATTTTTTACATCAAATTATCAATAATTTTCAGTTTTCAGATTTTTTCCTCTATACGAGTATACTCCTAATGGTCTACCTGCCAAATATCAAGAAGGTTAGGTTTTTGATCCATAAGTCTAAATTAATAGGGATGATGACACATGTTGAATTTTACAACAAAATCTAGTAAAATACATAGCAAATGAGCAATTTATCACAATATTGTGGATATTAAAAAAATATATGGAAATAATACAAAAGTACAACGCCTGAAAGTTTCAACATTAAAGTTCTTTTCAACTTCCAAAAACTACAAAAATAAGGATACCATTCGATTCCTCACATTTTATCCAATAAAAAATTGTATGGAAACTATATACATAAACGCAATATTTCACAGACAAAATCGCAATTTTCTTGTTTTGTTCATACTTCAAGATGGACTCTCTGTGACCTTGACGTTTTGTTCGGGGCGTTTCGCGAGTGAAGTACGACTGTCGGACTTTGACTATCATTTCTAACTTTTGTATTCCTTTAATGCAATGGATACCATATAGACTTTTGATCCTAAAGACATACCTGATCGATTGATACCATAAATGAAAATTAGTCATCTAGCCTATTATCGATATATGTGTTTTTCTTCATCAAATTATCAATAATTTTCAGTTTTTAGATTGTTCCCTTTATAAACTCCTAATAGTCTACCTTGGTGTCAAATTTCAAGTTTCTAGGTCAGCTGGAAGTGGGTTAGGTTTTTGATCTATTAGTCAGTCAGTCACAAAAATGCCGGTTTTTAAACGTTAATTTATGAATAAATGTGCAAAATTGCATGTGAGTAGGTAAAATTGATTTCAAGTTGTGAAGTGGTTTGTTTAACCCTCGTGCCTTGAAACCCTTGCAAAGCTCAAGATTCCATTTTCGGTATTGAGAAGGACCAATATCGAAATATCCGGATCCCGGGATTTATTATTCGTTGATAGGTTGAAACTTGGTTAGGGCATGCAATATCGGATCATTCTCAATCCCGGGATTGATTTCCGATATTGCATGTCAATCCCGGGATTTCAATATTAATACCGGTATTTTGATATTAATTCGGATTTTTGCGATATACGAGAAAAAAAGCTAATATATTTGACAATAGAGTAGATCCGAGTACCTATTTGATATAATTTCAATTTGAGACCTCTACACGTTCCTGAGAAAAAAGTTCCTCTTGAGTGATTCGACGAACCTATGGAACTCTGTAAAATGAATAAATTTGATTTACAGTCATATGGTGCTATTTTACAGCACTAGTGCGATAATTAGCAATTACGTGACTATGTCGAAAATTCAAGGGGCCATATGTATGTAGGTACTGTAAAACGTTGTACGATACATATGCGAATAGGTAATTCGCAACTCGTGTCGATTCAAAACGCCACTCGTTTCGAATTTCCTATTTGCCGCACTTGTAAACGTAATGTAGGTAAGGTTTACTCGGGTAATTCCGAATGTCGAAAACTGTCGGATAGTTCCGAAAAGAGACTTTTATTATGATGGAATTAAGGGTGATTTTCATCTGAATTTCGGAATTATCCGACATTCGGTATTACCCGAATACACCTTACTATTACAATATGGTGCTGCTTTACCGCATTAGTGCGATAATTAGCACATTACGTAACTATGTCGAAAATTTAAAGGGCCATATTATGTACTGTAAAACGTTGTACGATACATGTGCGAATTACCTATTTTTCGCACTTGTATCGGTATGCCCTAACTTTTTAGGGTTCCGTACCCAAAGGGTAAAACGGGACCCTATTACTAAGACTTCGCTGTCCGTCCGTCCGTCCGTCTGTCACCAGGCTGTATCTCACGAACCGTGATAGCTAGACAGTTGAAATTTTCACAGATGATGTATTTCTGTTGCCGCTATAACAACAAATACTAAAAACAGAATAAAATAAAGATTTAAATGGGGCTCCCATACAACAAACGTGATTTTTGACCAAAGTTAAGCAATGTCGGGAGTGGTCAGTACTTGGATGGGTGACCGTTTTTTTGCTTTTTTTTTTTGCATTATGGTACGGAACCCTTCGTGCGCGAGTCCGACTCGCACCTGCCCGGTTTTTTTTAATAAATATCGATGATATACCTGCACAGTATACCTAATAAATAATAATATTATAGAAAACTTGCAGTCATTAATTTGTTTAAATATAAACTGTATTTACCCTTATAATTAAATATTATTGAAATAAGAGTTGACTTCATTAAAATGAATATTTAATTTACACTATGTTTCATTTATTTTTCCATTTTAACTTTTAACGCCATCTATGAGATGCAGCATGCTTTTTCAGTATTAAGTAATACGTTTTACAAATCAGTGTCCTGTTAGTTCATTTCAAGTCGCTACTTCTTGCGTGGCGCTGTTGTATCGTCATTGTATCTAGGGGCGGGACGGGTGGCGTGAGGGGAGCCTCGATTGTAGATTTCATTTGGGTACGGGAACGGCCTTAATATCCAAGATGAATAAAGTCGTTTACATTAAAAACGTTGAAGACTATTTATCTAATAATAATAAATATCCTGTTTTTGACCTAATATGTAAATAAACTTGGTCAAGCAAATCTTGTCAGCAGAAAAAGGCGGCAAATTAGAAAAATGTAGGCGCAAAGGGTCGTCTCATACAACATTTGAATTTCGCGCCTTTTTCTACTGACAAGATTTGCTTGGCCATCTATACATGCGAGTACTATGGCTTTAGGTCAAAGAATATAATACTCACTAGGAGAAGAACGGTAACTCCATACAAAAAAATGTCCCCAACCGTTTATACGTTTATACTACTGGCGCCCTCGATGTGTACCAATGGAACTAAAGTTAACAACCGGTTTAGCCTGGCGGGTATTGGTATTATAGGTATATAGTAATTATGTTGATAAACATATTTGTTATCTTCATATCACGAAATATATGAAAGATGCAAATATTACCCCTTGTGTGTGTGGTATGACTATTGATTTAAATAAAAGGCATATTTATGTTTATAACATTGTATTATGTTTTACATATAGAAATATACACTGAATAGACATTAATAAAGCGCATTCACAAAGTTTTCAGTATTATACAAATAACATTAGGCATGCCTACCTATTACACTTTACACACAGATACACTACACTTTACACACGGCATTTTACACAGATTTCTAACTTGTATTCATACATTTCTTCACGGTTAATTAATACGCTTTCCAGATGCGTTATGACTCGGTTCCTTCTGAACCCACTAAAGCTGTATAAATTTCACTCTGGCTGCTTCAACAGCCGTTGCTCCGCATTTAGCACATTTTCTATGTGCATTGCTGTAATCTATGTAGGTACAGACTTACAGTCTTAAGTGGTTGTACCGCTACGTTGTATTTATTATTTATGAACTTTAACCACAGCAGTTGGACAGAGTCATTGACAAATATATTTTTTTATTATGGTGGGTAGACGTACCTACCCTCCATATATTTTATGAACATTGATAAAGACAGTTGGAAGCAAATATTCATTATAAAACTTAATCGCGTGTAATTAAGTTTTAAGCGTTTTAAGTCCCGTTTTATGATTAATTATGTATAAAATTCGTGATAATTTAAATCAGAGTTGGGAGCAATGTTGCTATAGAAAAATGTTTTTATTTTTATTACTCGCAACTTTTTCTCGGAGGCCAACGCACACATAGAAGCTTCAGGCGCACACATGCGCAATTATTTGGGGACATAACTTTCTTAGGAAGTGAACAGGCCTTGCTTTAGGTACGTACCAAGGGCCCAACGTTTTCTGTTCTCTTTCACGACGCAGCAACTAGTATCATTTCTCTCTCCTCGCTCTTTTAAAATGCCGTTTGTCAAAAAAGGACAACCATACTGTTGACAAGGTGGACTTCAAATCAAGTGTTGCCTTTCTTGATGCGCCCAGGCTGTGTATGTGTGCGTAAAAGCGTATATGTGTGCTCTTTTAGGGATGTGAAAAGTCGATATTAATCATGTTATATATCGATAAACTCTACACAGCGGAACGAAATAGCGATTAATTGAAGCTTCAATATCTTCGTTAAAAATAAACATAATTGAAATGCTAATGGATAATGAATATATTATAATATAATAATATAATTCAATTATTGCGGAACACCTATTTTAGGAGGTATTTATGTATTTTAATTAAATATCTAACTTTCCCTTGGTTCCCTGCTGAGGCGTGACTATAAAATTATGATCTGATACCTAACCACAATAAAGAATAAAAGCGTTTTTGGTCATTTTAGGTATCGTTAAGCCTTTGAAGTAAAATTAAAATTGCAAGAAATGTCGATAGTTTATCGATATGACTTTATCGACATGGCTACAGCAACGTGGGCCTCATTGTTAATCGTACACTAAACAAAAGTGGCAACAGTGACAGCTCGCTGAGACACCGTCTTTATATATTATTAAGTCTATGGTACGTACCTAAAAGAACAATCATGGCAACCTAGAATCATTGTTCCTACTTGTCAAAAAACGTGCAAAAAACGAATAACTATGTAACTAATGTTATTCCACTTTGTCAGTAGAAAACAGCTCGGAAAACAAAAAAAGACATTTTTCAAATTTGCCTCCTTTTTCTACTGATGGGAATGGCTTGCCAAACTATAGTTTGGCTAGGGACTGTCTAATTTCAAACATAGACAGATATATTCTTACTGTCACCGAAAAGAAGAGGATGAATATAGTTTTTTTTTCTTATTGATTGACAAATCGGGTTTGCCAGACTATAATATTTATTTTAGTGATATTAAAGGCATGTCCAGACGGGAACAATATTCCGCCAATCTGATTAAATTATCCGATCAAATCAGGTGGTGCGGACGCAAACGCCAATTTGGCCACTTTCACCAATTATAAAATTTTGGTATTATTTGAGCGCTCTAAATTTAAAAAATGTCCTACACGCGAATACTAGCGTCATATATTGGTATTCTTGCGTCCGCACCCCATTTTATTAGTAATATCGGTCATAATCGGCGGTCAAATTCGGCGCGCCAAATTTGCGTTTACGTCCGCACAGCAGGATTTGATCAGACAATTTAATCAGATTGGCGTAAAAATTCTCTCCGTCTGGACAGGCCTTAAAAAAACAGGTATCCACAGATCGTGTAAAAAAAGTAAAGAGATATGATCAACTTAACTTTTACTCTTAAAAATGGATGAATGTGCTATTGACCAACCTTAGTAAAAAATTCTTCCAGTTTTAAAATCATGTAAATAAATATTGTTATTACAATTAAACTGCAACAATACAATGCAATTTTTTATACTTAATAGTTTTCTTGAAATATTTAAATTTTAACGGGTTAAATAATCTTAATTGATATAAATTACATATTTATTGGCTTAATTAATGTTTTATAAATACGTTGACAATGAAAAGTGAACTGACAGACATGACATATGAAGACCGTCGATAATGTGATATGCGGTATGAAATGAGGTTGTAACATTCGTCCGCCTTTAAAGATTTACATGTCCATCTCATCAATTAGCCGACGAGGTGGTTTAATGGCACGCTTGCTTCGACGCGGTGCCATCGGTGTAGCTGCTGTGGCCTCGCTAGCCTCATTCTGAGGTGAGCCAGCTGGACTAACTTCTGGAGCCTCATTCTGAGGTGAGCCAGCTGAAATAACTTCTGGGTCAAGTTCCACTCCAGCTCTTGACCCTGGGCAAGGCATTGCGGATCTATTGGTTCCCAGTACTGGCGTCGATGAGGCAACTGGGACCATAGATGATTGAGAAGTTTGCTCTGCAGGACTTTCTTCTAGATCAGGCAGACGGGGTCGTATATGATCTGCGTGATACCTCCTCTCCACCCCGACTGGAGTGTTAATGACATAGGAGTATCGATGCGTGCGTCGAGATACTGTGGCAGGCTCCCACCGCGGCTGCTCCCTGCTTCGCACATACACAGCATCACCTGGTCTATAGTTTGGAGTCTGGCCGTCGGAGTTAACATTTGCTTGTATCTGTTTGTATTGTAATGAACGTCTAGCACTTGGTCGGGCATTGTCAAGCACACAATGTAGTTGTCTTCCAAACATTAGCTGGCCCGGGGATTTGCCAGTGGTGCTATGGGGTGTGATGCGATAAGCGAAAAGGAAATGTTCTAAACGTTTTTTGAGGCATCCTGTGCTGGATGACATTCTGGTCTTGAAAGTCCTCACAAGCCTTTCGGCCAATCCGTTCGTCCGTGGATGATAAGGTGACGATTTGATATGATTTATTCCTTTTTCTTTGCAGTAATCCTGAAATTCCTTAGATATAAATTGTGGGCCATTGTCAGACACTAAAAATTGGGGTAGGCCAAAGGTAGTAAAAATGGTATCCAGTTCATCACAGAGTTTGGTTGTCGTAATTTTGGTCATCGGCTTGATCTCGATCCATTTGGAAAAAGCATCTGATACAACTAACCAATATGTGCCCTCGAATGGTCCGGCAAAGTCAACGTGAATCCTTTCCCAGGCTTGATCTGGCATAGACCATGAGAAGATTGGTAAATCTGAAGTATTAGGTCTATTCTCTTGGCATTTGTGGCAAGCCTTCACATGCGTGTCTATATCTTCCTCTATAGTTGGCCACCAAACGTAAAAACGTGCCAGTGCTCTCATTGCTGAAATGCCTGGGTGTCCACGATGCAGATATTTTAGGGTCGCCTTCCTTAGAGTATCAGGAACAATAATACGGCCCTGCCACATGACTATTTTATCTTCTAGTGACAACTCACCGCGCTTTCGAGCATATGGTTTTACATCGTTTGAGTATTGATGCTCACGCCAACCAGTTTTTATAAGATGATATACTTGTTTCAGCGTGATATCTTTGCGTGTTTCTTCTCGTATAACGCTTTCAGATAGTGCAAGATCACCAATGCTGTCAGTCTGCAATCGCGCTACAATTCTGTGAACCTTAAGCTCAGATTTGGATGGCAGTTCTTCTGGGTTGGGCATTCTTGATAAATAGTCTGCGATCAGGTTGTTACAACCTTTTGTATACTTAATGTCGTAATCGTAACTTCCAATTATTAAAGCCCATCGTACTAGGCGATTGTTAGCGAGTTTGGGTAAGTTTCGTTGAGATCCCAAAATGTGTATTAGGGGCTTATGATCCGTGACTAATGTAAATTTCGTGCCGCGAAGGTATTGGTCAAATTTTCTAATTCCATAAAATATTGCTAGGGCTTCGCGGTCTATGACAGAATACTTTGACTCTGCGGGTCGGAGTTTTCGTGATGCGAAAGCGATTGGTTGTTCAATATTATTCCTCATGTGAAAAAGCACTGCTCCGACGCCCTTTTCTGAAGCATCACAGGCTAGATAAAGTGGGCATTTGTCATTGAAAGCTACAAGTGGTTTAGAATGTACAATCATTAATTTAGCACGTTCAAAAGCCTCAGCTTCCTTGTCGGTCCATTGCCATTTCACCCTGTTTCCAGTTAGTGCGTGAAGATCAGCACAGACGCTGTGCAAGTGTGGTATAAACCGCTCATAGAAGTTGACCAACTCAAGGAATGCTCGTAGCTCCTTGGCATTAGCTGGCGGGGAGGCTTTGGTGATGGCTTCAATCTTTGATTTTGTAGGGCGTACTCCATTTTTGTCAATTGTGTGTCCAAGATATTCGACTTCTGGCTGTAAAAAGGTGCATTTCTTTAAATTGACTTTCAATCCGGCCTGTTCCAGTCTTTCGAATACGGTACGTAATGTTTCAAGGTGGTCTTTGTCATTTTTCCCTGTAACCGCAATGTCATCAAAATAGACTGCTACATTTGGCAATCCCTCTAGAAGCTTGTCAAGGTAATGTTGGAATATTGACGGCGCCGTCGAAATGCCAAACGGCATTCTGTTGTAGACGTAGTATCCTTTGTGTGTCGATATTGTCAGGAATTGTTTCGATTCAGGTTCAATTTCAAATTGTAAGTACGCGTCTTTTAGGTCAATTTTCGAGAATTTCTCACCATCCGCTAGACTCTGGCGTAGTTGGTCAAATAAAGGAACAGGGTGTGCGTGTGTTATAAGAACAGGGTTAAGTGTACTGCGGAAGTCACCACAGATTCTGATCTGGCCATTGGTTTTCACCACGTTAACTGTCGGCGTTGCCCACTGAACCGGAGTTATATTTGGGTCTACTTTGGTTATAATTCCTTCTTCGACCAAACGATCTAGTTCAACTTCAATGTTTTTCTTCATTGAAAATTTAATTGATCTGGCTGGGATGTGTTTCGGTTGAGCATGGGGCTTGATATGTATGTTTACTCGATAATCTTTTACTTTTCCAAGTTTGCCGTCGAAGAGAGTTGTATGCTTGTCCAAGAGTTGTTTTAGTGTAATGGATTCGTGTCGAGTTTTCTTGATGGAATAGACTGGCTTTGGGAAATCCATCTGGAACATTTCGCTCCACTGTAGGCCGAACAACATAGGGTCAGCTGACTTCATTACAACAACAGGAAGTAGTTTTTCCTCGTCTTGAATGCGTACGGTAACGTTTGTTAGACCCTTTGGTTTGAGTCTTGTATTTCCATATGCGCGCAAGCTGGGAGCCTTCATGAGGGAAGGAGCTCCGATACGCGCCCACAATTGTGTACTAATAATTGAATAGAGTGAACCGGGGTCCCAGTCCATCGTGCACGGAATGTCGTTAATGAAAACATCAATTTTTTTGCTGTCCTTGCTTTTAGTTTTGCTTATTTGACAGACAACGTCCGTTTCATCTCCGCTGTCGTCTGAGTAGGAAGATTGAGACGAGTGGCTGCTGCTCCCGTCATGCTTAAGTTTGTGCAGCTTGTTTCCTTTAGTAAATGTTGTTTGTTTATAGTTCCGATTAGGTAAGCATGCTTTGCCTGATTTGATGCAGCAATCCTCAAAGTGACCTGGTGTGTTACACTGTTTGCATGTATGTGCTTTGGCAGCACACTGGTTTAATGGATGTCTTTCGGGCTCACCGCATCTCAAGCATTGATGGGTCCGTAATTTGCGCGGTGACGTGTTCTGGTAAGATTTGGGGTTTCTTTTAATCTTATTGACTTTGACGTGTGTGTCTGTATCGCCTTCTGCTCGTTCCCGCGATTGAGCAACGCTAAAAATCTGAGAGAAGGTGACTTCTTTCGTCGTACCATCTTGAATTTCTTGTAGATCCGGCCATTTTTGTTTCAGGTCGATCTGTAATTGTTCGTGGTTAAGCCCGGTTGCAAATCGGTCACGTAACTGTCGTTCTAATAAGTTATCGCTATAGCCACAATCTTTACTTATTTCTTTCAATCTGTTAGCGTAATGTTCCATAGATTCGTTGTCTTTTCGTATGCAGTTCCAAAAGTCCGTTAATGCTCTGTATCGTGTGCGTTTAATTCTAAATAGGTCGAGCAGTTTATTTCGAATATCCGCATATGTACTGTTTTCAAAGTGCGGTGTAAGGGCAACCTTAATTTCGTGAAAGGTCTCCGGTGAGAGGCAGGTAAATAGCAGTTCCTTCTGTATGATACGTGCATCCTCGCCCCAAAGTTTGCATTTGGTTTCGAAATAGTCGATAAAATTTTCAACTGCGGTGTCATCCGGGTTGAATTTGTCGCTCTTAAAGCCGTTGTAAACATTGTTTCTGTTACCGTTCGTGTTCGAAGAGCTGGGCGACTCCGTGCCGTGTGTCGTTGTTGGTGTGGGAGTCGCGGCAGCTGCCTTTTGCTGTTGCGTTAACAGCAATTGTAATATGTCCGAGATTTGTTGTTGTTGTGTAGCTTGCAATGCAAGGAATTTGTCAAATTGTTCGCTGTTCATTTTGTGACGATTTTTCTTTAATCCTCGTCGCCACTGATATAAATTACATATTTATTGGCTTAATTAATGTTTTATAAATACGTTGACAATGAAAAGTGAACTGACAGACATGACATATGAAGACCGTCGATAATGTGATATGCGGTATGAAATGAGGTTGTAACATTAATCATAAAAGTTTTTTTTTGTAATGTTGGCGTAATCATGTTAACTGTTGACGTTTTCGATTTCATATTTTTTAGCTTATCTGTGCTCCAATTCCGGCAAGAACGTCAACTCTAAATTTGTACGAAATAAAATTTGCTGACTAAAATCTTCTAGCGCACTAAACGACCTAATATTATTGTTTGAATATTATTTATCTTAAGTAGTTTTGTTTTAATTCAACATGCCACGTGGTAAGTACGCTTTAATAAGGTCTTGTGTTTTTTCAATGTCGATCCAATGTTACTAGAAAATGTGCTTTATTGTTTTCACGTCATATATTTTTTGTTTTCCAGGTAAATACACCAATCATAAGGGCCGCAACCGTAAGTTCACCAGCCCCGAGGAGTTGGAAGAACAACGAAAGCAGGAAGAGTTGAAACAAAAGCAAGTATATTCTGCGTCTTAGCACAGTGGCAGTACGCGTTAATGCCAAAATAGCTATGTAGCGTTCATCTGTCATAACTCAATAAACAAGCTATTATAACCTATGTAACCTCGCATAAATGGCAAAATACTGATTATGCGTTCAGCCTGCAAGTATTTAATAGGTATATAGATTTTTGTTTCTTGAAATAACTGTCTCTGCTAATACTAAATAGATACCTACCATTCAATCCTTTCAAATGCCGCATGCATAACATATAAAGATGCCATAAAAACAATGACAAGTTGATATCTGAGTAATTGGCATACAATTTCATCATCATTGTGAAATACATTTTTTATGAATGGAGATACACATGCAGAAAATGTATAAAACAGGATGTGATACCTTATGTGATTAGATGTATGCATTCTGGGATTTATTTCCTAATACTTGCTGGAAGAAAAGAAAGAGAGATGTAAAGAGCCCATCAATGTGCACACTGCGTGCGCGTGCATGTTTAGAAAAGGGGGACGCTATGTACTATATTTTGTATTTACATAAATACCTTTTGAATATATCAAAATAGTTTTTATGTTTCTAGATTTCTCATTCTATGAACAGAAAACAAAAACGGCCGTTTTAATTTTGGACCCATAGATTGACGAATCCAGCAACATAAAAACTAGTATCATACTAGTTTTTATGTTGCTGGATTCATCAATTCTATTCAAAAGGTACATAATTAAATACAAAATACGGTTTTTTCAATACCTGTTGTTAAATTTATCGATTATTTAGCAGTGGCGCTAGTGTGCACGACTGCATGTTGATGGTCTCTTAAACATTCCGTGGCCCTTGGTTTCCGAAGCAGTAGCTGATGGACTTTGGATAACACTAAGACCTTGACTCTTGTATGTTACATACAGTTTTTTTATCTATCGAAATATCCTTTGATCGACTGGAGACACAGAAGGAGGATAATACAATAATTTGAACAAGTAGGTACTGATTTGAATTACAGATGGAGAAAGGAGCATGGTGGGGATGACGAGAGCTCCAGCGAGGCAGAATCGGGAGATAACAAATCTGGCTCGGGCAGCAGTGATGAAAGTGACTCAGATGAAGATGTAAGTCACATTTTAATATTATTATACTTTTTGCTATGATAATAATTCTGCCATGCCAAAACACCCTTTTTAGACCAGCATAGTGTCTGTTTGACTCATTAACGAGCATATGAAGCTTAAAATCAAGTCTGTGCTTCTATTAATATGTTAAGAAGTAACCTGTTCTTCTACACAAATGGTCCTAGGCTTAGACTAGTTGCACCAAAACATCTATCATTATCAAAGTTTCGTCATAGTAATGCATTATCAAAATCTGTTAAAATTTGTTTGTATCAATAGTTTGACAATGCTCTATGGGGTGACAGTTGCTGCGGTCATATTTAGTTGATTAATTCATTGTTTGTGGTCATGGTGCCACTCACACATACAAGCCTTAGGCCTCATTTAGATGATGCGAGATCTCGCATGCGAGTTTCATTACATTGCAGTTTTTGATCGGTCGGTTAAATTGGATGTAACCAACAGTCCGCAATGTAACTAAAATCAGTCCTTACATTTAGAAAGGGTGATCCAATGAGGTTGGCCAGTCGAAGTATTTAGCAGATGGCATCAGCATGTTTGTGTCAAATTCTTGTTTTTTAATAGAATTTTATGGCCAGGATGCCAGCTGTTTAAGCCAAATCTTATAGAACTTAACTAGAGAAAGGGGCAAGCTATGGAGGCGCCATCTGTGCAAACCTTTGGCAGATGCCAACCCCATTACCTCAGCAAGGACACTGGAGTTTGATTAAGATTATTATTAAATTATAACCCAATTTAGGAAAGTATTCCAGGGTGGCAAATACTTTTGGTGTGGGTGGCAAATAATTTTATACACTATTTTTGGTGGTATAATAATAATATTATACACTCAATTAATACTTTAAATTGTGTTTTTCAGCACCCAACAAAAGCAAAGGGAGTCTCTGGTTTAATTGAAGTAGAAAATCCCAACAGAGTGGTAAAGAAGAACAAGAAATTGGCCAACCTGAATACCTCACTAGGTGAAGGAGAGAAACCTCAGTTATCTAGGTGGGCACTCTATTAATATCATAAATTCATAATTTTGAAAGATTGTTTTTTGTTTGGAGGTTGGGGATATGTTTTTGTGTCGATGGATATAAGCAGATTATAGGAAAACATAAAAACGTGAAGCGTGAGTTGTTGATCTTAGAAAAAAATTGTAAAAAAAATGTTCAGCTATGGAAATTGTTTTTCCAGGCAATAATGATGTCTAGACACGTGTTTAAATAAGTTGCTAAATTACCAATACCAATCGTTTATTCTCTTTTTTATTTGAGGGTTGAACTAAGATATGAGATCCTCCTTTTTCTATTGCTATGACTATGACGCCTATCGTTTATTCTCACCAGTGATCGGACAAATCTTCGCAAAACCATCAAAAATAATTTATATCTCAAAATAGGACAAGATTTATTAAACTCATATTATGTACACAGTATCTTTATAAAATTTCCAGATTTTACTCAAAAACTTCAATTAATTGTTTAGAAAATTGTATCATGTTCCATACCATTTTTATTTTTGCGATATATTGTCCGAACAACCCTGATTCTCTCCTTTGGCAGTTATATTCTATGATGAACTACCATTGCCTAGTTTGCGTTTGTAACAGCGCCATCTTTTATGAAATTTGGATATGAAAGCCAACAACACGTTTTAGTAGTATTATTGTTTACCTGTGTATGTGTACACGTCAGACGCGAGCGCGAGGAGATCGAGCGCGCGCGCGCGGCGGCGGCGTACCAGAAGGCGCACGCGGAGGGCAAGACCGAGCAGGCGCGCGCCGACCTGGCGCGCCTCGCCATCATCCGCCAGCAGCGCGAGGAGGCCGCCAAGAAGCGCGAGGCCGACAAGAAGGCCAAGGACGAGGGGCCCAAGAAGAGGTAATAACAATAATCGTCTACTTCTTTTTTATTTCTTTCTGGAGGATTAAAAAATAAGGAAGTATAAACATGGTGTTTATACTTCAACCTGTTTCATACTCCACGACTAAGGGGCTGTCCGAGGTTTTCATCGATTTCTGACAAGTTTTGAATCGTATCTCCTTTTTTTTGCACTACAGATAGAATCATAAGATAAATCTTTTATCTCCGTTTTGGTCTACCAAATTTTGAAATGAAATGAATACTTATTTTTTTATGAATTAGGTACGTATTGTCCTTTATCCCGCCCTAGGGCGGTAAAGTTACACCATATGCACTGTAAAATATTTTAATACAATTAATTATACAGAACCATGGAATATTTTTGAATTCCATGAACTTAAAAATCACCTCTAGCTGTTAACCCCTAAAAATTTGACCACATCATTCATTACCTCTTTTTTTGTTCACAGGTAGACAATCAAACTCCAAGTAGGTCGCACATCTAACATCTTTTGCAATTATACATGCTCATAATGTCAAACTCGGCAACTTTCAATCTTGGTTTCCTGCAGTCCTATGATGATTGCATGAATTGTGTTATGAAGACAAAATAAGGCATGCCTCATTATTGAAAAAAATGCTTTATCTTGTCTTTGTAATTGCGATAAAAGCGATTATGCCCCTTGAAGTCGGAAAGAGGTAAAATATCCCATGAGCATCTACTAAGGGAGTTATCACACTCGTCGACTTGACATAGCCCACCACACTGGCCCCGTAGACAACATGCCAATCGCTAACGCTCTGTAGCGAACGAAACGAAACTGTCACACTAATATGGAAGAGTGATACACTTAAAGCGATTCGGCGGCGAAGCGCAAGCGATCGTCCCCTTGGCCGCATGATGTGTTGTGATGACCCGTCGCACCAGCGCCGATGAGCATGTTTTCTTTGCGAGGGCTTCTAATTTTAAACCTCGCTGGAAATGTGAAATAAATCTACGATTAATGTATACAACTTTTTATTTACAAGGGTTCTCTATATCTTTATATACAATTGAACCATACAACACATATTAGAGAATGATCGGTCGCAAGTCACTTTTTCGGCGCTGGTCAGACAGGTGCCATGCCACTTGTAATTTTTTTGTAGTGGGGAAACAGTTAACTGTTTAATTAAATGAAATAAAAATATTGCTGTTTCTTTCCATTACAAATAAAGCTGCGTCCTTAGTTACGTTACAAAAAAATATACAGATGTAGCGCATAATTATTTTCCATCGTATTTTCACAGAAGCGTACGAACGTGTCTTGCTATTTCAGTCAGTCTCTGTACAAAAGTACTGAGGTTGAAGTAGCATGACAAATACGAACGTTTCCGAGAAAATACGAAGGATTATGCACTACATCTGTATTGTACACGAGGGTAAAGTGCAATTGCATTAAATCCAAACGGCTTCAATCGCTTTATAAAACATCCGACAATTCGTTGATATTGTGATCGGCTTAAGCTGATTCGGTGTCGCAAAGTGTGTTGACTCCCTAATGTGACGTAAGGAATTGTCTAATGATACTTATCATGCATAATATACATTATATTTATTGACCCGGTTTGATTATGTGAGACTGTCGTAGCTATAGTTCCTGTCAAGTTTTTTTGATGTATAAATTTCCCATTTCCTATGTACTTCCATTTGAATTTACCATTATATAACAGGTATAAAAGCAATAATTTAGATTTATATAACCCACATTCTCAACATTTGTTGTGCTTATAGAAATCTCGTTTCGGTGTACAGATGTAGTTCATAATTATTTTCCATCGTATTTTCACGGAAACTTACGAACGTGTCACTATTTCAGTCAGTCTCGCTACAAAAAGTGCTGACATTGACTGAAGTAGCCTGACAAATAGGAACGTTTCCGTGAAAATACGATGGAAACAATTATACACTACATATGTAGCTTAGCTATTCAGCACATTTGGAAAAATATAAAAGTAACGTTTAAAATATTATTTCATGGACATGTCCTTTTGCACATTGCCTTTTTGCTACTGATATATATAAAAGAATCAATTGTATAACAGGCACTGCCAATCTCAAGCGAGTGACCAATAGTAATAAGGTTTTGCAATCTGCTGATATGTCTTAAGATTCCGTGAGGTCTGTGCGTCCATAATACCTTTTACGATGTTTTGCCAGCAATTGGGAGTGTATTAAGTTTTGTACGTCAATTGTATTGTCTCGAGTCAGGTCTAAAAATTCACCATATTTGGAATAGTTGAGTATACTTTGGTTCTGAAAATGATTTTTTTTTTGTTTATTTGATTAAGATTGCACTAGCCTAATGCATTATCAACCATTTTGTAACACAAACCTCGACTTAAATACTCTTCGTTCGTTTAAATCACTGTCACTTAATAATTCACTCTCCGCACTTTTATCTCAAATAACTATATCTGGTGTTACTGTTGCATGTGAGTTTTGAGAAACGTATTAATTTTTATCTGACTGGGTATACACAAAAGACGAAAAAAAGTGTTCGATCTGTACCCGAAAATCAAACCACCGGTTTTTTTTGGCTTACATCGCCCGGCATCGGTCTTGGTGCTGACGTAGTTTTCGGAAGTATTTAAATTGCGGAAATTTGTATGAATAACGTTCTTAAACTGTCGGAAACAAAAAAGACAAAAAATACAACCTGTGTATGACCAGCCTGCCTACTTTATTGAATCTAGTGATTTCTTTAACTTATTTTTGACCTGTCCATACAAACGTACATAATTATGTGTATTGTCTATCTGTTATTATCAATTTGCATGATGAGAACACACTTATTTGTTATTATAAGTGTACTTATAGCTTTTAGAAATTTGATGTCGCAACAATAAATTATGAAGTTCATTTACAACAAGTCTTTTAAAATACGAATTTATTTGCACTCTTTGACTTATTTTTCTGAAACTTATTTTAGACTGCATATGAACTTCCTTTTAAAAGTATACATCGGAATAACGTTCTCAACTGTACAATATGTTATGGTAAGTACTGATTTCATGTCATTAATTAATGAAATTTGCAATTTTTAATATGAATTATGTATAATTACATTTTATTGTTGATTCTAACATTCATATAGTTTGTGTACTCTTTCATACAATTATTATAAAATTAAGGTGTTACGATATTGAATAGGTATTGTGTACATTGAGGGTACGTGATATTTATCTATATTTACAAATCCACCAGATAGTACAGTCACCACATGGGAATGTTGAGCCACTTGGCAATGGACGCAATTTAGTCGTGTAATATAATGGGTTCGGTATTTTTCGTTAGTAGACACGATCGCGATATGACCGATGTTACCCGATGATATCTTGGTTGCTTTGTTGCGTCAAAATTTCACTATGTCAAAACTAGTTGACGTAATAAAAATTCCTTCGTCTACGAAAAGGATTAGCCAACGGCCATTAAATTTTGAAGTTACTCGTTTGAATCAGACGCTAGATGTCGTTGTTCCTAGCGGAAACTGGATAACGAGAGTTCTTCATGAATTCGTCTAAAACCGTTTAGTAATCTACTAGTATTTTTTTCAAATTGGATGCCATGATTTAACTGACATTAATAGGCGAGATCTTTTTTCAAGTCGAGATATTTATATAAATATCCATGTTATCAGGCAATTTCAAATTATTTTTTCATTGAGAGAGACAAATGCTATTGCTGTCTTTACTATCATTAAATGTGTCACAGCTCCTAGTTGACGTTAATTGAATACTTATGTAACCTTTGTGGAAATATGGTAGATAACCTTTGATAGTCTACATATAATCCTATAATCTGTCAGTAGCTATAGAAATGTTTAATAGAGACTTGATAGTTTCTGACTCAAATTCTAACTTTGAAAAAATATCTGACAATGAGTATTGTCAATTTTTTTTTCGCTGTAACATTAATTGCGGAAAAGTAGCTATCTAAATCTAGTAAAAAAATCAAATATGCCACCGGCAATAAACGACGAAACTAGACATGAAATTATATTTTTGCACCAGCAAGGGTTAAGCATGCGTGCAATAGCAAACGCGTTAAATGTGCAGGTATAAGGTTCTACAAAATAATAATTTCCAAACACATTGATTTTATTAAGAAAATATCTAACCTATTCATTCCTTTCTAGCGAAATACTGTCAGTTTGTGGGTAAATAGGTATGCCGCAGAAGGAGATATAAATGATCACCGTCAAGGCAATCATGGTGTCTCGATACTATCAATGGAACAACGCAATGAAATGCGAGAGAGCTACATGGAAAATGGGTTTATATCTACCAACTATTTCGCAGACCGCTTCAATTGCCACCCCAATACCATCCGAAAGCATTTGCATTCTATGGATCTTCACCATAGACGTCCCGCATACAAAATTGCTTTGACGGAAGATCACAAAATCGCTCGAGTCAATTTTGCTCAACAGTACCGAAATTTTGATTGGGGTTCGACAATATTTTCCGATGAGAAGTCGTTTAATTCAAGTGACCACGGTCGTTTACATCTCTGGCGTTATGACAATACGCGATATGCGGAAGACCATGTTATACCAAACAGGGAGTCGGGTCGCATCAGTGCAAATTTGTGGGGGTGGATGAGTTCGGACGGTGTAGGTGAGCTGGTTCCTTTACCTCCCAGGACCAACGCTCAATGTTATCTCAGCGTGTTACAGGAAAGCATGCTTCCCACCGTAAGGGCATTTTATCCACGGGAAGAATTGCCACATTTTCATTTTGTGCACGACAACTGCACGATACACAGGGCCAGGATTGTAAAAGACTGGCTCCATCAACGTCGACAGGAAATAACGGTCATACCGTGGCCTGCTAAGTCTGCGGATCTAAACCCCATAGAGAATCTATGGGGTTTAATGGTCCAAAGATGGGAAAATCGAAATGAACGATCAAGACAAGCTGTGGAAAATCATTGCCAAGAAGTTTGGGAAGACTTGCGAGGAACTGATTATTGCACTCGTTTTGTGGAGTCCATGCCTTCGCGTCTCCAAGCTGTCATTGATAACGATGGGTCATATACAAGTTATTAGTTTTTAGATATCTCTTTGCTTTAATACGAATAAACAGATTTTGGTCTATTTGTTATGTTTTTTACATTTTAAATAGTAGAGTTAAACGTAAATATTTTTTAAATAATAATAAATATTTTGACATAGATCTTTACGAGACAGTAATGAGGGTATTAGACAACATTACAAAGAAATGTTTTAAATTCCAATAAAAAGAACACAATAAAATATTCGTAAAATAATGAACTTCTGCTTATTTATAATTATATTTTTCATTCACTTTCCTTTTGACAGCTGTTATCTACATGAGTTTCAGTTTATGAATTATATGGAAATGGCTGCCGTTAAAAGGAAAGTGAACGAAAATTTCTACATAGCAGCTTAGCAGTCAAATAGACGTTTCTAGGACTAAAGCGGATGTTGTAATGTAACCATAGTAACGTCAGCTTCCGGAAAAATCGCTATCAATCATTGGTTAAATATTTTTGTTATTACGTAACCATAGTAACGCCACCTTCCGAAGAAAACACGGGCGGTCATTGGCTAACCGTATTTGGTTTTACGTAACTGTAGCAACGACCGCCCCATTGGTCAGCAGAGTTCGGCCGAAGTCGTGATACGAGACTGGTAAGAGTTCGGACCCCGACTTGGATTATTCGACCAAGTTGCGAACAGTGGTAAGTGGCTCAACATTCCCGTGTGGTGACTGTACTATGTATGAAATTGCTTAGGTCTAATTTATTAGATAGTCTTACTAGACAATTTTATATGCGAATGTGTATATCTATACAATAAATTGAAAATTATGAATGTATTCGTTTTAATTAAGTACCTTTATCTATAAGTCGGCGGCTGATCATAAGATCAGGCATATCGTCAAATTCCTAGGCATATCGTGAAACGTGAAAATGTTTGACTCGTTCCCTGAGTCGACGGAGCCCCGCGTAGGCAGTTTACCCTTCGGGCATCTGAAGCAACCTAACGAACCTATCTTGCCTATATATTGGTTTAATGTAACTATCCTCAAAACAATACACAGGAACATTACGATCTGCCTGATCTTACGATGGGCCGCCGACATATATACATGTTTATGATTGACAGATAGTTTTCCCACATTTGATTTTTTACCTTGTTTTAATGTATTAAGTACCTACTTGAGTCACTCACAAGATAATTATGTATAATAATTAAAAACCGGCCAAGTGTGAGTCGGAGTCGCGCACGAAGGGTTCCGTAACATTATGCAAAAAAGTCAGTTGCTGTTGGAGCCCCACTTAAATATTTATTAATATTATATTCTGTTTTTAGTATTTGTTATAACGGCAACAGAAATACATCATCTGTGTAAATTTAAACTGCCTAGCTCACGGCGGTTCATGAGATACAGCCTTGTGACAGACAGACGGACAGACAGATGTACAGTGGAGTCTTGGTAATAGGATCCCGTTTTTACTCTTTGGGTACTGAACCCTAAAAATGGCATTGAAGTAGTTACAGAGCGGAAGTTTTTTTTCCTAATACAGGGGTACGAGTATTAAAAATCCACAAATTAGTTAGGAACAAGCCTTTATGAAACGGCTCCTTATCAACCTACAGTGTTTGCACGTAAATGTAACATCAAAGCAAAGATAATTTATCCAATACATCCACTGACGCAGAGGAAATGCTTGATTTATACAAACTCCCAAGTTTTGCAATAAAACCCAAATTTAACGCGCTTGCTAAAATACATTTTGTCAACTTCTCAAGTCGCAATTCGAGTGTTTACGTCGAAGTTTTTAAGCAGTATTTTGTGATGGATTAGGATTAGATTGCTCGTTGATGAGTTTTGGCCGCGCCTTGCCGAACAAACATAAATTAATCTCTCATAGAAGGTAAGTTGTTTATTACTAAGACTTCGCTGTCCGTCCGTCCGTCCGTCCGTCCGTCCGTCCGTCCGTCCGTCCGTCTGTCACCAGGCTGTATCTCACGAACCGTGATAGCTAGACAGTTGAAATTTTCACAGATGATGTATTTCTGTTGCCGCTATAACAACAAATACTAAAAACAGAATAAAATAAAGATTTAAATGAGGCTCCCATACAACAAACGTGATTTTTGACCAAAGTTAAGCAACGTCGGGAGTGGTCAGTACTTGGATGGGTGACCGTTTTTTTTTTGCTTTTTTTTTTGTTTTTTTTTTTGCATTATGGTACGGAACCCTTCGTGCGCGAGTCCGACTCGCACTTGCCCGGTTTTTACTTTTATTAGAGAAGCTAAAACGAAATTGCTTTAGATAGATTTAACTACTTCATCATTGGCACCGAAAAGCATTATGCAGTCACAGTGACGCGGCCTTTATAAATAACTTATATGACTTAGGCCCGCTTGCACCATTCCACTAACCCGAGATTAATCGGTTAAGCCGTTAACCCAGTGTCAAATTGTACTGGTAACCATGGTAATTCTGCCTTTAACCGGTTAACCCCGGGTTAGTGAATGGATCAAGTGGCCCTTATAAGTCAGTAGGAATTGCCTTAGTTGAACGTGCTTAACATTGGTGGGCTGCCGACTACCAATACCTACCTACCCTACCCACCTACCTACTTACCTACCTACGTAGCTACCTACTTGCAATTAGTTACCTACTTAGTTTATCCGACAGTCTCGGACAGGACTTTTTTTTAACCAATTAATTCATGCAATAAGCGTTCATAAATTATACACCTATAATATTTATGACTAGGTAAATGTAAAAAGGTAAGCGGTAAGTGTATGTATATGTATATACGCTTGGAAAGATGTAACACTGGAGGGCGCAGCATCTACGTACAGTCGCCATCAGATATATCGGAGCGGCCAAGGCGCTCACAAATATCTGAACACGCCTCTATTGTCAAGGCATTAGAGTGCGTGTTCAGATGTTTTTGAGAACCTCGGCCGCTCCGATATATCTGATGGCGACTGTACATACTAGTTATATTCTCTTTGGAAGCAGCATCGAAAATCATGTGCTACGCACTGCTCAAAACCTGTAAATATTCTGTAACTGTTTCAACCGTGCTTACCCTATTTACCTACCTATACTATATTACTCAATACTTTGCCGAAATGCCAACCTTTTAAAAACACCTGTGTACGTTTTTAAAGAACCCTAATGTTGTGTTTAACCGTACATTTTTGCTTATAAAATAAACTTTGTTCAAGCACCTATAAGGCTAATCTCTAAGGAACCAAAATAACCCCTAGGCAGAATCCACCCTCGAACGGCTATTAGACGCCACTCTTCATGCGTCGTTACCCGCAGAGGGCAATGCGGCATCTCACGATACTCTAAATGTATGCGCATATCGTAGTATTTTGCTGCATTGATATACAGGCATACATAATGTATCAGCTTCATAGACATTCAGAGACAGTGGAGTTTGCCTAAGTTCGTCTTGAAGGTTACGCTGAACTCAATCTGTAAGTATATACCTAAGAGACCATGGTATAATAATATACTCCGCCTGGTACTCTCTTCCCGTCTTTTCTAGGTCACCTGACTGACACAAGTCATGCGACAGCGCTATATGATAATATGCGATAGCGCTATATATAGCGGCCATGTTATTGTGACGTAGGCTTGTGTCACTCTGGGAAGAGAAGACCATGTTTTATTAGACTATGTAAGAGACATAACGACTTATAGGGGAGACCGAGGTGAGTTGTGACAGAGGAGAGTTGTGACATAGTCGATCTTTTGGAATCTATTAACTAAAAACTAGGTCGCAATAGCGCGCGTTTGTTAGTTCAAGTTACGAGCTAACAAATGCACACTGTTGCGAGCTCGCTAACAGTTATTAGGTTCCAAAAAATCGACAATGTCACAACTCTCCTCTGTCACAACTCACCTTGGTCTCCCCTACCCAAGACCAGCCTATAGGTTAGGGCACTAGAAAAGCCAGAAATGAAAGATGCTTAATGTTTTTTCACGTCAATCATGCCTTATTATGCTTACACCATAATGTTGTATGGACACATCATAATAGAACCACTAGATTTCAGGTTATTCCCGGGCGTACCCACCACGTTGTTACCATACAACTGGGATTTTTTTCCCACCTGTACCCCATTGGTAAAAGATTAGCTTACACAACTGAATGTATGATGGACATTTCCTTTCATTTCTGGTGCCCTAACCGAGGTTATATGTGAAAAGCTTTTGATCCTGTACAAAATTTTAATTGATTGGCATATTTTTTTGTCAAAATCGACTGTCACTAGTCAGTGAATTTACAGCCGTAAATTTGATATGTATGCCTTTAGTTAGAGATTAGGAAAGGTTTTCTAAGGCCATTTTCGCGTAACAGCACTCCGATATGATAGGTGCCCTCAGTGCTCCATTTAATAAATACACCCTGAATAGCATGCCTCATCATGTGATGTCTAACGCTACGTCTTACGTAGGCGAACAACGCGCGAACGCGGCGCGGCGCGGCGCGGCGAAAGCGGCCGCCGCCGCGCCGCGCCGCGCCGCGCCGCCTGACATTCGCGTGCAAATCGCGCCGCACCGCGTTCGCAACGAGATCGCTTACGTAGGACACTTCTATGGGCATCAAAGGATTGATTTCGCCGCGCCGCGCCGCGCCGCGTTCGCGCGTTGTTCGCCTACGTAAGACGTAGCGTAAGTTATTAATATCATATACAAATTTTAATACATACCTAAATCCGTTCGTTACCGTGATCACATAACTTCCAACAATTACGGTATGTTCACCCCATATTAACAACATAAATTTCTCATGTCGTCACCCAGATTTTGTGGAGGCGCGAATATGCCGTCATTTATTTAATATGCGCATACATGAAAGTCTTTATGGAGACTTTTTCGCGAAAAACAGGCGCCTTAAATAAACTAGGCTAGAGGCGTGACTCGTGTTAGCCGGCTTTTAATTATAATGGTTCAACTTAGATAATGTCTGAAAAAGCGCAATGTTGGTTGGTATAATAACAAGACATTATTATAATTTATTTTTCATCTCTCCTGTTCGGAAAGTTCACCTTTCGTAGGCTGATAGCCGGGTGGAAAATTTCATTTCCCACCCTAGGGTGGAAAGTGATTTTTACTTCGAGCAACAGCTTACATTTTACATTTTGATCGAAAAAAATCGAAAACCATAGACAATCCGATCTTAAATTGGGATGTATCTGAAACGGCCTTAATGTATACGCGCCTTGAAAAAAGTAAAATTGAATGAATGTAATGTAATGATAATATATCAACCTACATTTCTCGTGTTTGACTTTCCTCATATTCGAAATGAAAAGTAGAGTGTTTAACTCGGGTAAAAGTAACCATCTCACCCTCGAACTATTGGCGCTCTCTCTTCGTTCGAGCGCCAAAATATCTCGGGTGAAATAGTGTAGACAACGTAATTTGTGGTTCATAAAAGCTTACATATAGAAATCAACTACTTCGATTAAATAGGTAGATTAAGACCATATTAATTTGCATGTACTTGTTCGCACAAGTACATGCAAATTAATATGGTCTTAATCTACCTATTTAATCGAAGTAGTTGATTTCTATATGTAAGCTTTTATGAACCACAAATTACGTTGTCTACACTATCTTATGCAAATAAATTAATTATGAATTATGTATGAAAAATAAAGCCAGATCATACAAACATCTCGTTTATAGGTGAGCGACCCGCCAAACAGATTTATAGTATAAATCGCATTGCAGCTGAAACATTCCATCGAGTAAAGTGCATTTTATAGGCAATGCACTGCAGTATTTAGACGTTAAAATGCATGAGGAGCGAAAGCTCGAGCCTGACAAACGTTTACTGTGATGGCCACTCTCGGTCGCTTCTTTTACGACAAGCAATTGTAAAGCAATCGTATATTCGTTGACCTTAGGCAGGAAGGTAACTTTCTAGATGTTAAAAGGAGAGTCTAATTTTGTGACGTTAATTGCAAGCATCAATTTAAGTCCTCCGACTATTAAACTACGTTTGGCCTATAAATAGGTAATAAGTATCTGTGTTATTGCAGCGTAAAGCATTTTCAATAATGGAAGACTTTTTCAAATATGTATACATGCTACATTCTATCTCAACATATCGCGTTTTAAAGTATCCGGATTATCCGGAACAATCAATGTACAACATTTACACTTACATATATCTTTGCTATTATAGAGAATGTAAGATACTTTTCACTTTTCACGGTCGATGTTGAAACCTACCCAATTGAAGTAAGCACAAATAATAGTAGATTGTTAACCAAGGGTACAAGGGTAAGGGTAAGGGTTTGCATGTACTTGTGCGAACAAGTACATGCAAATTAATATGGTCTTAATCTACCTATTTATACAAATAATCATTAAAAAATACTGCTTTATTTTGCGAACTAAGTATGTACGTAGGTGAACAACTTTTACTATGGCACTAAATACAGGACTGGAGAAAAAATGACGCACTATACCTAAGTGCTTTAAATTAAAATAATATGTCTTACATTGCATTATTTAGAGCTCGTAGCTCGTTAAATCACTAATGCCGCTGCTGACTGCTAAAATGTCCGTTAGCCTAAAATATCGATAAAGGTCAGAGAAGTAGTAGTAGACATTTTTAAATAGGTACATAAAGATATAATTGTTTCAATATGAAACTATACGTACTTAACTAATCTTACGATAATGTTACGTATGCCTCTATAGTTTGTAGAATAAATTATTTAGGCAAATGTATCCAGTAACCGCCCCTTGCAAACATTAACCTGTCGTCTGAAATAACGGTATTATAATTTACCAGTCGAAGTTTGGATTCGGAACCGTAGAGGCGGTAAGTTCTCATTACTGGCTCGCTCGTTGCGGTCAAACTATGCTAATTTAACACGTCTGCGTGGTAAGGGATGTTACTTTTATTTTATGTGAAAATTGTGGTAATAACAATGAAAAACAACAAAATTATTACATTCTTACATACCTACTGCTCTCCTAGTACTCCCTGTTATTAAAATATGGCCAAAATGAGCTGAAAAATAAAATCGAATGCAGGTGTAATAGCGGAAGCAGTTATAAAGTTGACCCAAAAATTTTTTATTAAGCTATGAGCTTCATCACATATGTTCCTTGAGTAATTCTAAGCATTTCAAGCCTGGGAGCCAATAAGAAATGTGTGTCTACTCGGATTTGTAATGGATTCAAACTTTCAACCCCTTTTTAACCCTGTTAGGGGATGAATTTTACAAAACGCTGAAATTACTTTTCCTGTCTTTTAATAATATCCCCAAATACAAAGATTCAAGTCCCGCGTTCGAAAATTTTTTTGATATCCATACAAACTTTCAACTCCTTTTTCACCACCTTAGGGGATGAATTTTCAAAAACGCTGAAATTAGTTTTCTTGTATTTTAATAATATATCGTTTTACGAAGTTTCAAATTCCTAGCTTAAAATAAAACTTGAACCCCATACAAACTTTCATCCCCTTTTTAACCCCCTTAGGGGTTGAATTTCTCAAAATCGCTTCTTATCTCTTGTACACTTTATAAATGTAATCTAGTGTGCAAATTTCAACTTTCTATCTTTTGTAGTTTCGGCTCCGCGTAGCAAAAATCTCCAACCAAATTTTTCACCTTTTTACGTTTTTCTTGTAAAATTACTATGAAATTGAAAAAACAAATATCAGCAATGAATTCTACGTCTTTGGTTTATACGAAAATGATACCAAACTTGCCCTAGTACCCACCAGGATCAGAGTAGATTTTTTTTAAAGATGACGGATGGCGGCCGTCTTTGTACCCCACCCTCCCCCCCACTTCACGCTAGAAATGCTTAGAATTACTCAAATATCAGATGTGATGAAGCTCATAGCTTAATAAAATTTTTTTGGGTCATGTATGGCAGCGTTACATAACTGACTCCAGTATAAGGTGGCCAGTTATTGAAAGCTGGCTAGTTATTGAAACCTTATACTAAAATTAATTATGTTTATAGGTGAATAGAATTCATTTTTTGTTTAGGGCGACCAGTTACTAAAAGTGACCAGTTCAGTAACTGGCCACTTTTAGTAACTGTGGCCGCCGAGAATTACCCTATTCATCCTTAAAGTTGGCCACTGACGAGCCTTCCAACAGTCCAAATTGCATGGCTGCAATCCAAAATCGGTCCGTGAATGTCAAAAACGTACAATGTTTAATATTAGGATGCCGTTACAATGGATTCATCCAAATGGGCGGCATTTGGATGAATCCATTGTAACGGCATCCATTTGGAAGGCTCGTCAGTGGTCTGCTTAACACATTCACTGCCAGCGCGACTAGTGGGTTGATGGCAGTGGTTATATCACTTATATCATGGCGTCGTTATGAGTTATAACTTATGAGCAGACATCGTAAATTTTATAGTATTTTCGGTGCAGCGGAATGGTGTTAACGGAATTGGTATAAACGATTTCAACCCTAGTGATTAATTAGCGTTAATATTAACCTTAATTTACCATTTCAGTGGGAATTATCTATACCGATTCCGTTAACACTGTACTCCGCTGCAACAAAAATGTTATAAAATTCCCAACTAACATTAGGCGCTAAATTTAAGGGTACTTGTTCGCACAAGTACATGCAAATTAATATGGTCTTAATCTACCTATTTAATCGAAGTAGTTGATTTCTATATGTAAGCTTTTATGAACCACAAATTACGTTGTCTACACTATCTTATGCAAATAAATTAATTATGAATTATGTATGAAAAATAAAGCCAGATCATACAAACATCTCGTTTATAGGTGAGCGACCCGCCAAACAGATTTATAGTATAAATCGCATTGCAGCTGAAACATTCCATCGAGTAAAGTGCATTTTATAGGCAATGCACTGCAGTATTTAGACGTTAAAATGCATGAGGAGCGAAAGCTCGAGCCTGACAAACGTTTACTGTGATGGCCACTCTCGGTCGCTTCTTTTACGACAAGCAATTGTAAAGCAATCGTATATTCGTTGACCTTAGGCAGGAAGGTAACTTTCTAGATGTTAAAAGGAGAGTCTAATTTTGTGACGTTAATTGCAAGCATCAATTTAAGTCCTCCGACTATTAAACTACGTTTGGCCTATAAATAGGTAATAAGTATCTGTGTTATTGCAGCGTAAAGCATTTTCAATAATGGAAGACTTTTTCAAATATGTATACATGCTACATTCTATCTCAACATATCGCGTTTTAAAGTATCCGGATTATCCGGAACAATCAATGTACAACATTTACACTTACATATATCTTTGCTATTATAGAGAATGTAAGATACTTTTCACTTTTCACGGTCGATGTTGAAACCTACCCAATTGAAGTAAGCACAAATAATAGTAGATTGTTAACCAAGGGTACAAGGGTAAGGGTAAGGGTTTGCATGTACTTGTGCGAACAAGTACATGCAAATTAATATGGTCTTAATCTACCTATTTATACAAATAATCATTAAAAAATACTGCTTTATTTTGCGAACTAAGTATGTACGTAGGTGAACAACTTTTACTATGGCACTAAATACAGGACTGGAGAAAAAATGACGCACTATACCTAAGTGCTTTAAATTAAAATAATATGTCTTACATTGCATTATTTAGAGCTCGTAGCTCGTTAAATCACTAATGCCGCTGCTGACTGCTAAAATGTCCGTTAGCCTAAAATATCGATAAAGGTCAGAGAAGTAGTAGTAGACATTTTTAAATAGGTACATAAAGATATAATTGTTTCAATATGAAACTATACGTACTTAACTAATCTTACGATAATGTTACGTATGCCTCTATAGTTTGTAGAATAAATTATTTAGGCAAATGTATCCAGTAACCGCCCCTTGCAAACATTAACCTGTCGTCTGAAATAACGGTATTATAATTTACCAGTCGAAGTTTGGATTCGGAACCGTAGAGGCGGTAAGTTCTCATTACTGGCTCGCTCGTTGCGGTCAAACTATGCTAATTTAACACGTCTGCGTGGTAAGGGATGTTACTTTTATTTTATGTGAAAATTGTGGTAATAACAATGAAAAACAACAAAATTATTACATTCTTACATACCTACTGCTCTCCTAGTACTCCCTGTTATTAAAATATGGCCAAAATGAGCTGAAAAATAAAATCGAATGCAGGTGTAATAGCGGAAGCAGTTATAAAGTTGACCCAAAAATTTTTTATTAAGCTATGAGCTTCATCACATATGTTCCTTGAGTAATTCTAAGCATTTCAAGCCTGGGAGCCAATAAGAAATGTGTGTCTACTCGGATTTGTAATGGATTCAAACTTTCAACCCCTTTTTAACCCTGTTAGGGGATGAATTTTACAAAACGCTGAAATTACTTTTCCTGTCTTTTAATAATATCCCCAAATACAAAGATTCAAGTCCCGCGTTCGAAAATTTTTTTGATATCCATACAAACTTTCAACTCCTTTTTCACCACCTTAGGGGATGAATTTTCAAAAACGCTGAAATTAGTTTTCTTGTATTTTAATAATATATCGTTTTACGAAGTTTCAAATTCCTAGCTTAAAATAAAACTTGAACCCCATACAAACTTTCATCCCCTTTTTAACCCCCTTAGGGGTTGAATTTCTCAAAATCGCTTCTTATCTCTTGTACACTTTATAAATGTAATCTAGTGTGCAAATTTCAACTTTCTATCTTTTGTAGTTTCGGCTCCGCGTAGCAAAAATCTCCAACCAAATTTTTCACCTTTTTACGTTTTTCTTGTAAAATTACTATGAAATTGAAAAAACAAATATCAGCAATGAATTCTACGTCTTTGGTTTATACGAAAATGATACCAAACTTGCCCTAGTACCCACCAGGATCAGAGTAGATTTTTTTTAAAGATGACGGATGGCGGCCGTCTTTGTACCCCACCCTCCCCCCCACTTCACGCTAGAAATGCTTAGAATTACTCAAATATCAGATGTGATGAAGCTCATAGCTTAATAAAATTTTTTTGGGTCATGTATGGCAGCGTTACATAACTGACTCCAGTATAAGGTGGCCAGTTATTGAAAGCTGGCTAGTTATTGAAACCTTATACTAAAATTAATTATGTTTATAGGTGAATAGAATTCATTTTTTGTTTAGGGCGACCAGTTACTAAAAGTGACCAGTTCAGTAACTGGCCACTTTTAGTAACTGTGGCCGCCGAGAATTACCCTATTCATCCTTAAAGTTGGCCACTGACGAGCCTTCCAACAGTCCAAATTGCATGGCTGCAATCCAAAATCGGTCCGTGAATGTCAAAAACGTACAATGTTTAATATTAGGATGCCGTTACAATGGATTCATCCAAATGGGCGGCATTTGGATGAATCCATTGTAACGGCATCCATTTGGAAGGCTCGTCAGTGGTCTGCTTAACACATTCACTGCCAGCGCGACTAGTGGGTTGATGGCAGTGGTTATATCACTTATATCATGGCGTCGTTATGAGTTATAACTTATGAGCAGACATCGTAAATTTTATAGTATTTTCGGTGCAGCGGAATGGTGTTAACGGAATTGGTATAAACGATTTCAACCCTAGTGATTAATTAGCGTTAATATTAACCTTAATTTACCATTTCAGTGGGAATTATCTATACCGATTCCGTTAACACTGTACTCCGCTGCAACAAAAATGTTATAAAATTCCCAACTAACATTAGGCGCTAAATTTAAGGGTTAGAAGAGATTTATATAAGCGCCTATTTACTCTTTAGGTGTTGTTCGTGCTCTAAAAATAGGAGTTATAGCCGGCTATAACCCCGTTTTAACCCCGGATTGGGCACAAATTTTATCACCATAAGATTTATAACAGTGCTACAGTAGGGTTAGCGGATAAAAAAAGAGACATAAGAGCGGTATAGTGGAGCTACAATAGTGTTAATTAATTCTTTAGGAGCTAGATGGGTTGCATATAGGTGACTACAAACTGTTGTAGTAGAAGAGCGCTAAAGTAGTGTTTGTAATAGCATTGATTAAGTACTTAGGATTTAAAAGGGTGCCAAATAAGCGAATAATAACTATTTGAGTAGTAGTGTAGGGCCATATAGATGATACTTTCAGCTTTAGATGGTATATTAGCATTTAAAGTCAATATTTGTAACACTCAAGAAGGTAATTGCACATTTTTTTTCTTAGCCCTATCTGCTTTGGTTGCAGATGTTTCCATTTTGTATTATTATTCGTAAGCTTGCTCTGTGACAGCTTGAAGTGAAATGTAATGGCGGATAAATAAAAGCAAATAATTATTTTAGTTCTCTGATGCAGGAGTTATCTGCGGATTTATGATGGCGAAATTAATTACACTGTAAAAAACTATATGTATTACTAACAAAATTTTAATGGGCCTCTGATCCTTTGCATATTTATCTGAATATAATATTTTTTTATTTGTGGTCCACCGTATTTAATTATCGAAAAATTACTCAATATACGTGAAGTCCGGTTTTAAATATAGGGTCATTCCACCGTTTCGGGTGTTACACTTGAACTCATAAAATAAGGTTTTATTCGATATTGTAACAGGAACTAGGAGGTTATAACTATTGATTCATCTACTACTCTGATAATATTTTCCTTTCCTGTACGCACATTATTAAAGTATAAGAGAAATAACGAGAGAATCACTAAAAAGTAGCTGTTTCGGGCGTTACGCGAATTGGCCTATACCTTCTGACCATCAGTACCAAAATGCATAATTAAGCGAATTTTATCAAGTAAGCTCCAGTTTTATTTATGTCAAGTAATAATAGTTAGTATAGTCTACTGAAACACTGAAGTAACACTTAGTATCACTTCTTATTTAATTTTAATAAAATAAATTACCTGTTTCGGGTGTTACTCATGGTTCGTTTCGGGTGTTACGAGTACGAAATTAAGACAGATTTATACGAAATTATGGCTCATTTTATTGAAATTATTGTCTTTTTAATAAATTCGATTAAAAATATAAGTAATAAATGCTGAATTATTTTAAAATACATTATCTTAACAATAAAAACTGTTTCTCGAAGATATCATAATTATTTTTCTTTCGATGCGAATATTTCCGAAAATATTCACTAAATCAAAAACTTGTTGATGGTGACACCTATTCATTTTGAAAGATCTATCCAACGACACCACACATCACAGGATTAAATGCAAAAAAAAATTAAAAATATTTTTTTTGTACAGGAGCTACCTTAAAAAAACATTTTATTTCGGTTTTTTTTTTTGTGACATGAAGGTTCGGTATGTTTTCTATGGAAATAGGTTAGTTTTGACTTCTTAAACCAGTTTTAATTTTTCAACCCTTTGGTAGCGTTTCTTATGGAATGACCCTATAACAATACTAACATTAGGTCAATATTGAGTAAAAGTATCGATTTTTATTAATTAATAGTTTTTGTTTTGCTTATTGATTCATCGGTCATCTTAACATGGCGCTAAGACTCTAATAACAGTATAAGATGTACAAGGTATTGAATAACGCTCGTCTGCGACTACATGATCGATAACGGTGACTCATAACTTCTCTTTTCGACTGTAAGTGATACAAGAGAGTTAAGTAGCGATTATGATACACGGAGCTATAAAAGACTTTTTATCGCCTGTTTAGAACCTTAAGTGAAAATTGCAGCTGCTTATTACTTATATAGATATTAAGGTGGTAGAATTCACTTTGAGCTATAACACTAGCGGCTTAAGATGCATTAGCGGCCAAAACGGCTACTGTGGATCTTAAAGCTATACATGGACCTCTTAAAGACGTTGATGTCACCAGAGCCTGTAAGCTTAGAATATGTAGCTATTCTACAGCCGTTCTATGTCTTAAGGTGATAAAATAAGTGCTATGTGTCGCTTAATTGTTTGTTGGGTTACGATGTCTGCTGATTACGCACTCGCGGTAGCCACATGCCCATTACATCCATCTGCAACAATAACGCTATGATCATGGCAAGGAAAAGATTAAAGTTAAGAGTCCGGGCGGAGACTATGTTCTCGTTACGCGGTAGCCACACTTTGCTCATTTAACATTACATCTGCCCGTTAAGGTACAGTCAGCTGCGACAGTAATATAATGCTGACACCACGGGTATGGTCAGAGTTAGAGTTCTGGCGGAGGCTGTGTTACAGATTATATAATAGTTCTTACGAAGCTGTATGTTTTCATTACACGCGCGGCAGTCATAATGTGCTCATTTAACATACGTCTAAACTGAAAATCTTAATTCAAGACCAAAAAAAGTAAGACAATGTTGCCACTGCAATAGTAAATTCCTCTTTATAAATAAACACGCTGAGATAATTTATTTATTGGTAATTTTACTCCTACGATTTAAAAAAGTACTTATTTACTTATTTTTACATAAATACAAGATGCTCATTTGTTTTACATTATCATTATCGTATTCGCATGGCAGAGAATGTGATATCTGATTACCTACATCTAGCGGCTGGGGTCTCTCTTCCTTTTGTAAAAGTGAGGATCAAACTAACCTTTTAACTTTTGTAGAACAATACGTGGACTGTACCTTACAATGAAAGTAGTAAAAAATAAATTTAGCGAGATATTTGCATGCATGCAACAGAGCTGACGCGCTGAACATGACCACCCAATGTGCTCCTATATACTCAAACGATAATATACATTGTGGTCATGCATTAAAGTGCACATTTGAACAAGTTTTGAAATGCACATACAGTGAATATGAGAAGCGAGGCAAAGTTCCTCTGCCGTGGCCGGGCCCGTTTCACCGGATGCCTCTCCTGGGCCTCTGAACGTGAAACATTAAACTCGCCTAATTTCTACATTTTCGCTATGTAAGTAAGTTCACGAACCGTATTCGACGTTGTGTTTTGACGGCTCGTGATATTCCTAAGTTCTATTAATTCATTGGTGATGTTACCTTCTACATGCCTTCAACGTTATTTTAAATGAATTTCGAATAAAAAACCTGACTGTTTGCAGTCGACGTCGTCACCTTTCACAGTTTTGTGCAATAATATCAGACGTCAATCAAATAGTCAAATACTGCTTCTGGAATTAATGAAAACTCGAGGGAAATTTCTGTGATATTTTAGGATAAAAAAAGTTGTCATTATCAATTGGAATGTTACAAAATATACGTTTTTTATTTTTTAAATACCTATGTTGAAACGATGAAAAGTTTAGAAATGATCGTTTAGACGTTGCGGGAACTCGCATACGAGTTTTATTATATTGTGGTTTTTGATCGATCGGTTGAGTTCACAATGTGACTATGAATCGCATGCGAGTTCGCGCGCCGTCTAAATCAGCCTTCAAGTGGTTACGATTCCACCCTGTATAATAATTCCCGCGCACACGACACGTGTTACGTTCAATATGATACAGTTCTAATTACAGTAATTATATTACGCTGAAGTGTTCTCGCGTCTGAATTATATTGCCTGTAATTGGAACATATTGTAGTTCACACAGATCTCAAGCGTCTTAATATTAACTTGCGGTATTATATACCATATTGGATTATTTAGGAAAGTACCTATTTTAGTAGATATTTTAATAAATGACGCGTACTTTTGTGTATAATGTATACAGGGTGGTACAAAAATTACCGCATTCCCGTCGTCAGCAAAAATCCCAGGAATGCAGTGATTTATTAGCCACTCTTATAATCATTTCCTATGTCACTAACACGAATTAATTAATATTACCAGCTAAAAGAAACCTATCTTTTGTTCCCAGTTTAAACCTGTACCCTGAACCTAAGTTGTTTTTGTCCATACATTATCCTTGGCATTGCAGCCAGATAATAGTCTAATTGAAAAGGTAATGAACAAACTGTCTAAGTTCCGGCGTGCTATAAATAATTGATAAATTAAATGGCAGAGAGCTCGGGGCAAACAGAATTAAAACTTTCCGGGACGGTTCACCTAAATCACAGCTAACTGATTTATATTTCACGCACCTTCCGCCAGGGTGTGGCGGTGGCACGGAAATTCAGCATTTCTGGCCCGGTAGCTGTTCCCGTTGGTTGCGAGGGTCTGTGAAAAGTTCTGGAGATAAACTGACCTCGAGATACGGCAAAAATGAGGGTAATTTGTATTTTGTTTGATAATTTTGGATTTGTTTATTTATTTTAAAATTAATTGGTCCCTTTTATGTAGGTATAAATTATGTCACTCGAAGGCGTTGTAACGGAATAAAACAGCGTGGTGAGCCTCTTGCATTTAGCGGTTCAGGGTTGAATCATGCTGTCCCTTTCTAATATATGGCACTATCCCTTTCGGCTATTTAGGGTTGTCAAAATTGAAGCCATTATCTTATCTGTGGTCGTGTACGCAAAGGGACGTCAAGTTGTGTCGACCCTAATAATTGCTCGGAGCAATGCTGAGCCGAGCGAAGCCGAGTTTGGCCGAAGTCAGGAGCGTCGCACCCCTGATTTAACGCAGTGTTAGTTAGTGTGCTTTAAGAATAAATAAGGTAAGGTGGGTGTCATTTGTATGGAATCCTCATACTGTTTGCCTTGTCTAGTTTGTTTGTCTGAAAGGTGATTGGCGGCAACATGAAGTGCGTGACCCATATGGCTTATTACCGCACACTATGGAGACGGAGAATACATAAATGGTCGCGATCCTCAGCAATGAGGGACCGAGGAAGAAGAAGAAGATCGGAATATTTGCCAAAAATGTTCCCAAGATAAACAGCGTTAGTGTGATTTCTGATAATGCTTAAATTGTCGCCAACCAACCAACCACCAACAAACCAACCAACCAACCAACCAACCAACCACCAACCAACCAACCAACTCATCATCATCTCCTCCTAGCCGTTTTCGGCTACAGCGACTGCTATGCTACAGCTGAGAGCGTCGCTGGTGCGCTCTCAGGTGACTGACGTAGCCAATCCTTGCAGCAAATGTGCCAACCAACCAACTAATAAATTACCCAACCAACCAACTTAAATTATCTAGGTACACGTGTACTGGTTGGTTGATGCCAGTGCTCGGTAAGTGTTGGGAATGTAGAGCCCTGGCCCGACCGCACTTGTAAACGAACGGGTTAAAAGGTTACTAGGGGTTTTCGTTGGTGATTTTACAAAGTGGTTTTACTTGGCAATGTTCGTGTTTTTGTCTCAATACTGTGCATACCTGCTGTGGTGTAAAGTGTAAATAAAACTAAAGGTTGATTCACACTAGACCGGGCCGTGGCCGGGCCGGAGCTTCCGGCGCGTTGTTTTCTATGAAAAGCTGGTTCTTTGGTGGTGGTCACGTGGTGATCACCGATTGGCCGTCATAGAAAATGATAATCGGACGCCTCGGCCTGGGCACGACCCGATCTAGCGTAAGTCATCCTTAAAAGATACCGTCTTTCGATAATTCAAAAATACGAAACTTCGATAGGTAGGTAATATTGCAACTCAACGACTCACCTATAGTTAGGCGTTTTTAGCGGTTGTTTCAGGAAATTATTTAATTTATAAGTACCAATATATGAGACTGGGTTATACTGAAAACACAATAATTGATTGATATTTGATTTATCACTTCATGCCATAATCATAGAAAAATCTCATCAAATATAAATTCAGCATATTAAGTTGTTCGCCATTATTCCAAAGCCCCTTCACTTAACTATTTGCAAAATCCAGCAAAATCATATTAGACAGGGCTAACATGTATGTAGAATATATCTACATACTAAAAGGCAACGCATATTAACCAAATAAATTAGCTATAACGAAAATTAAGCCAATAATTTCAATAGCGCGAGTTTGTTCCCAAGTCAACCCTTTCAGTGTACACAAGTCAACCCATTCAGTGTACACAAGCTTGTTTGCTCCCGCCACAACTAATTGAAGTTCAGTTTGACTTCCGCAGGTTGCTTTTGTTAAACTATTCCATTTAATAAAGATTAATACAAGTTAATTAGAATATTAGTAGTGCGCCTGGGAAGGAGCAACTTTGTTAGTTCTGAGGAACCTAACTTATACTGGTATTGTAAGTTTGCTGGCGCTAAGTTAAATGGAAGTGGTTTTTAAAATGATTACGCTGTGGTTATGTATGGGTAAAGATATGCTTAGAAAGGCTAGGAAAAGCTATGTATTGTGAAACTATTCCATTTACTTAGTTTGCCACTAAGTGCTACGGGGCGGGGTTACGCTCGTAGCGTATATTAGCCACGGTTTCGCCGTATGTGACGCGTAAGTAGTCCCTAAGAACAGTGTACCCCGACAGTCGGGTTCTTGGCCCTGAATGTGTTAAGGTCAATAAAAGTTAATTAGAATATTAATAGATTCTCCCGAGAGAGAGCAACTTTGTTACAATTCTGAGGAAGTAACCTAATTTATATTGTAAGCTGGCGGTAAGTATTTCCCTGTGGTAATAAGCTACGTGCTAAGGGGTCATCCATTAATTACGTCACACGAATTTCAAGGTTTTTGACCCCTCCCCCCCCATTGTCACACTTGGTCACATTTGGCAAACCCCTCCCCCCCTGGTGTGACGTCACATTTTTTCAGCGAAATCGGAAAATCGAATTAAGTATTATTATTTTTTTGTCATAATATTAGTAAATTTATAACCCAAAACTGATTATGAAAAAAAATTAAACTAATAAAAACGATTATCGTTCCAAAAACTTGTTATTGAACTGTAAAGTAATTAAAATGATTAAAATAAAATTTTGGTTACTGATGAAGTTAAAGTGACGTCACAAAGTTTGTGACCCCCCTCTCCCCCTTGTCACAACATGTCACATTTTCTTGACCCCCTCCCCCCCTCCTAAACGTGTGATGTAATTAATGGATGACCCCTAACTAACAGTTTTAAATATCAGTTAAGTAGTAATTACATCTACCTATATCGGAATTGTTGAACTATTCAATTTAATAAAGATTAATACAAGTAAGTAGAATAAGTTTGCTGGCGCTATGTTTAATAGGACTGGTTTTTTTTTTCAATAATTATGTGTGGTTATATTGATAGGTAAAGGTTTATTATTATCTTCTACTACATAACGTGTAATACAAGGTCTACCGTCATGATTCTGAGGGATGTGATTTTTTTATCACTTCTTTTCACTAGACTATAACCCCTATTATAATTTGACCTCTAGTTTCATTACAATCATGTATAATTTAAAGGCCAGATTTTAAGCCAGTCTACGGATCCGCCTGTAAGTTTTGTCTAATAGGCCCCAGTTCCATTACTCGGCACATTGGTCCGGCCGCGGCCAAACAAATAAAGCGGTAATCCTCGCCTAAGTAAGCCCGGGCTTGGACTTTACCAATCACAATGGGTGTGTGTTAAGCGCTGGTGGCCTAGCGGTAAGAGTGTGCGACTTTCAATCCGGAGGTCGCGGGTTCAAACCCCGGCTCGTACCAATGAGTTTTTCGGAACTTATGTACGAAATATCATTTGATATTTGCCAGTCGCTTTTCGGTGAAGGAAAACATCGTGAGGAAACCGGACTAATCCCAATAAGGCCTAGTTTCCCCTCTGGGTTGGAAGGTCAGATGGCAGTCGCTTTCGTAAAAACTAGTGCCTACGTCAAATCATGGGATTAGTAGCCAAGCGGACCCCAGGCTCCCATGAGTCGTGGCAAAATGCCGGGATAACGCCAGGAAGAAGGAAGAAGGAATGGGTGTGTGTTAAGGCGCGAACCTTCAACGCAGACCTTCCGCGAATTCTGGAGGTCTAAGGGTAGTCGCTCATGTATGTCACAGGATGCCAATATAATGTATTCTATTTTAGGTAACACAGAATAAAAAATAAAGTGACTGCTCTAAGCTCAGACTGAAACTGAGACCTTTTGGCTACCTCAAGGAGTATTAGTATGAGTTAAACAGTATAGCGACGTGTTTTAACTTTCACTAAGTAGGTACCTAATACGTATATACCTACCTACCTACGGACGTGTTTAGGTAATGTATATTAGTGTCATCGTTTTATCGGCATTAGTGTAATTTCATTTAAATTTTGAAATATGGGTCCATTTCTCATTGGACAAGTCCACACTAGTGCTAGGTCTAAAGCATTCTAGAGATTAGACCCACAGCAGGTTTTAGTTAACCTCGAGAGCAATTTGTGTTGTTCGTCAGTTTGCTATTTCTAGTTTTATGGCTAGAAATACCAAAACAGCAGTGGAGGTATTTAAGTTAATATTAATTGAAATACATAGAACAGTTTCCATTTTTATGATAAATAAAGATGTAGAGTGCGAGGAACGATAACAAGCGTCCCTCATTCCGTAGGCGCATTAGGAGGCTGCGCCTGAAAAACAGTGAGTCTGTCCGTGTTTACAGAACAAGAGAAAACTCAGCAGGTTAGATTTATGTAATTATTTATTGAGGATTCATACACAATAAATTAATAGGGATAACTTTAAGATAAGATAAGATTTGCATACCAGTATGTTGTTTTAATGGGGAATAGGTATGAATGCCTAAATATAAAGGTATAATTACAATATCTGGCCATGACGCTTTGTAGCCTCAGATAGTAACTGGTGGTGTGCGAACTCCTACGTAAAGTCTGTTCGGTTCGGAAAGAGAAGAGTCGTGGAATGTATTCGGCTCCATACATTCCACGACTCTTCTCTTTTCGCACAGATTCTAACAAGTTTGTACAGATGTACAAGTTAGGATAAGTTTCCAAAACACTGGAAAAGTTCTTGCAATATTCAGAAAATAAAGGAAAGTTTCATTTTGAAAATGGATGTATTTGATCCTAATGGATTGGAAACTTTCTGACGGTACAAAATTACATGATTTACAAGTTTGTGCTTCGATCTTTGTATTAATGTTACGTAAGTTACTGTCGACCTTCTGTGACTTTTATTTATTTCCGCGCCGCTTCGAGTAAATCGCTATAGAATGGAATCGACAAGAGATGCCGATATGCCGAGAAATGATTTATTGACTTGTCGGCTCCGCCGCTAATGGCGCTGAATAAGCACTCGCCCGTGAGCTATTTGTTTTTATAAAACGTTTCAGTATCCGCTAAATTCAATCCATATCAATGATGAAGCGAATTTTAGGATATTAACGTTCGATAGGGACTGTTTGGGTTTGCCGTTAGTGAAACGAAGTTTATTCCCTGTAAATTCTTTTCTATCTACTTACCTAAAGATATTCTATAAGTTAGCTATTTATTTTTATTAAATTAACAAAAACATCAGATGACAATCGTTTGTGGACAAACGCCAATCTCAAAGTAAAAATGTACAGATGTATCGCATTTTCTCGGATACGTTTGTATTTGTCATGCTACTTCAGTCAACCTCAGTACTTTTTTGCAATAGCAAGACACGTTTCTGTGAAAATACGATGGAAAATAATTATGCACTACCTCTGCATCGGGATGGTAAATAAAGCGAATGTCACGTCGATGTTTAATTTATGACTGTCAGGCCTTCAGTTCACCCGTTATGAGATAATCCAGGGTGTCATCTATAGGGCTTTAGCATGTCGAGCACTAGTATGACCTCCTTATAAACGCTATTATATTTACAGGACCTTTGTTCGAAAATTTGGTTCCAACTTATTTTAACATTCCCGACCTAAATGCGATAAAAGTATAAACTACGTTAAAACCCACGATCTAGGTATAAGCCGGGTAATCCTTCCAAAACTTTATAACCCAGCCGCAGCCCAACTCTCATTTCGTAGAGTATTTGTCATTGTATATCTCGCCCGACATAAACTAGATATACCTTGGCGAGAGGACGGCCATCTGTAGAATGAAAGAACTATCTTTAAGGCCATCGATGGTCTTTACGTTCCCATTTCATTTCAAGATAAACGTGGCAGACAACCTTTTGCTACGCTCTCAGCCGGATAGCTGCTCCAAATGTGACTTATGCTAGACGGGTACGGCCTCGGTACGGTTTAAAGCTACTCAGGAGAATTGAACGGCTCCCTTAGCCAATAGAATTACGTGAAAGCCTTTACCTACCTAAAATTTTATGATTGTAGTAAAACAGTGAATTTTCTAAAGTTTAGCCTTTCATTTTTCCTGAAAGCAGGTTTTTATAAAGCTGCTGAGCAAGTGCAGCAAAGATTAGACAAGCTTTTGAGATGAAGCGACTGACAAGTTAACTTGGTCTGACTCTAGTCATTGCACTATTAGCCGGACCTACTTATGTATGATTTATTTAATTTCAAACCCTATCACATTCCCGGGGGCGTCAATACCAGTGCCGCGTATTTCATCGGCCGGACGTCCCGGCATAACTCACAAATACCGGAATCCACCATGCCGCCACGGAATGCTACTGCAAATTTCGCTATTTATTAAATTGGGAAAGTCAGATACACTTTTCGTAGCATTAAGTTAAGTATAGATTATATGTATTAGTAGTAGCTTCGTAGGTAGATACCTACTTCATCTCGTAGCGGCATGCAACGCTAAGTAGTCGTAGCAGAGTTGATCCGATTCGTAGCAAAAATTCTCCGAAGAGGCTTGGTATAAATGCGTTATGCATATTAACTCACATTATAGACGGGTCTAACGCGAATTATATTCAATTACCTTGATTTACCGACGTTTCGACACAGGTTTCACTCGGCAGGTTTTTCGTCGGGTAGATGCACAAATCTCTGTTTTTTACATTTTGCTGGGACATCAGTCAGCCGCGACCACGACCAGTGAAACCTGTGTCGAAACGTCGGTAAATCAAGGTAATTGAATATAATTCGCGTTAGACCCGTCTATAATGTGAGTTAATATGTATTCAAAACGCGAAAGTTTAAAATATTATAAATGCGTTATGATTAGCGAATAAATAAAAAAAATAGCTTACCCATGCTAATTAAAGTACTGACATGTATTCATTTAATTCAAGAGCACATACGCAATAAAACTCATTTTCCTATACTTACTTACTCCTCTGGCGCAGCGACCCAAAGTGTGTCTTGGCCTCCAACACGACTGCTCGCCACTAATCCCGGTCCTGTGCCGTTTCTCGCCAGTTCTCAACCCGGAGCTCGCGCACGTGGTACATGGCTATATGTACATGCATTTTCCTATAACATCTTAAAATATAAACACAATTTATAGGTGCACAAAGTCAGCCTCTAAAAGCGAAATAACCTTTCCCGAAAACGATTTAAGTTTGCATAAGAAGCCGAAGTATTGGTTATGCATTTTCGGTGCGCTCGGATGCGCTCAGGTACGCCCCCGGGACTGCATTACAGACTACATATAACTGGATGTAGCAAGTTGGCCATTTTATTAAAATTATACCTACACTAGGTACTCTTTTTTAACCGACTTCCAAATCTCAAAGAAGGAGGTTATCAATTCGGTTGTATGTTTTATATCTGGACGTTTCTATGTTGTGTCTACTGAAGTCTACTCAGAATCACGAGCTCTTTCGAAGCGATCGGAGAAAAAAAGTAACGGGATGAAAATATCGAAAATTGTGTGGAAATTTTGGTACACTTTTTTCTTTTACTAGGATCGAAGGCACTCGTGATTCAGAGTAGAAATAACATAAAAATTCCCAAATTAAAACAAAAGAAGTGTTATGTTTAGATACCTACAACTTTAAATAAACTGGACCAAGTAGGTACGTTTAATTAGTACCTATAAATTAAATATCGAGTTTAATTATCGTTGTCATGCCTACCATGACCCTATGAGATGAGAATCCAATGGTGATAAACTGATAAAGCACATTAAGTTTTGTTTTAATTGGCCGAGCTATCATCAAGCGCGTGTGAAGAAGTGTGAACAATTTCGTATCTATGCCTGGCTGTTCTTCCTACAGATCGCATTTCTTAACCGGAGATATTATGTTTTTGATTCCCTTTTTGTCATTTACTTTATAATTGTAGACCTATGCGATTTCTCCCGCACGCAAAGAACTGAGACAACTACTTTGTATTAGATTAGATACCTATTTTTATAGCAGGTGAAGGTATTTTCTATTGTAGCATCAAATATCATAGAGGCGTGTTAGATATCTTAAAGCTATAAAAAGTAATGCGAACTACGCTACGATCATTTGCGGCATCTAGTTCAATATATGATCTATGCTCCGCAATCCGCATCCATATCCAATATTTTGAAATTTTAGTGCACAAACTTGTTCCAAAATGCAAGCAGAGCAGCGATATTTGGAGACATTGTAATTGAATGCATTTTACTGTAGTATTTTGTTTTTCGTTCTCGATGTACTTAAACCTTATAATGTACCTACATTTTGCATTTGGGAACTTTATAATGGAAACTAAGACAGATTATGTTTACGGTAAGCGTTTGTTCCGAATCTTTTTATGTGCATTGTGGTGGCAGAAATTTATGTTGGCGTTTTCGGTGACCTAAGAACAGGGTTTCTTCTAAGAAGAAATATCATCAAAATCTGTAGCAATTTCGTAAAATACTGGTTTGTCAAACAGAAAGATAAAATGGAAACGCCAAAACATTTTTTACTGTAAAAATAAATAAATAATTTGTATAAAAACACACAAACGACGTCTCATACAACAAACATATATATAATAAGAGGTGATCGGTGATAGATAGGTAGTTTGAAAATCGTTCAAAGCTACCACCCCACCACGTACCTACTTACATTACATCGATCACTCCTGCTAACATTATCGAGTAATCGGATCTTGTGCTCACATCCCCCTAATCATTTGACGGTAAAACAACAAAAAGTAAATAAACAGTAATTAGGCACCGTTTAAAAGTAAACAGTAATGTAGGTACTTATCGTTTGTTTCTGTTTACGCTCGTGTTACAGGGGCCACTGGATAAGAATGTCCACCTACATACGCAAGGTGCGTATTGTCCACTAGAAACTTTGTATCTATTATCGAGAGAGACCATAATGTGAAATTTATTTTATTTTATGTGTGGTGTGACACAACTAGAAATCTACTATATATATGTATATAAAAGTTACTTATCATTAAATTAATCATCAATTGTGCATAAATTTTAATACATTTGCATTTTTTGGATAAACCTTGTAGTTTAGTGCGGCCTGGAAAAGGCTTTTAAACCGGTAGGTAATAGACTGCGTGATTTTATAATGACTATTTCAAATTTGTTCAAATGCTGTAAGTAAAATGTAAAAGTATGTAAAATTATTATAGAACATAATTATGAAATTCAAACAAACTCATAATTAGAATTGAGTATTTGAGTTTGCTTAAATAAATCTCCGCCAGAACAAAGTTCGAAGTAAGTTGAGCACAAAAAAACTCAGAAATGTATAATTTTCACGGCACGGAGGAAAAGTTTGCACCAACTGCGGCAAATGAACCACGTAACGTCATTTTATGAACTGAATTTACGACAAGAGTGCGGTCTTTAAATCAAAGAGGAGTATTTGCGCGGGCTATATTGTGAAGTTTCGCTGAGCAAAGATGTGGTTCCTATTGCACTCGGTTTTGGTGAACCAGTTTAAGCATAAACATTATAACCTCGGCAGGCGTGGCTCACTCCGCGATTTCGTCGCTTTGCTACAGGTAGCTAAAAGTACATCCGTTCGGCCCCAATTTTGGGGTTTGCCATAAGCCGCGCGTGGCGCTGTCGCCACCTAGCGGCCATATCTGTGCTGATCGTAACAGACACGTTTTGTTAGAGAGTGAGTCTTCTGTACCTGGTACTATTATTTATTTTATTCTGTAACCTCGGTAGAGCTTGAAGACATGTCACGTGTACAAAATAGATACAATTATTTATAGATACCTACAAACATTACCTACAGCGAGAAAGAAAAACAAAAAATATATTTGTATTGGTCATATTGAACTTGTGAACCTATTTTTCAGCTGAAATAAAAGAATTAAGTAAAGATTTGGGCTAGGACATAGAAAAAGTAGAGTTTAGGGACTTTAGGGGCATGTGATGTCGGGTTGTCTGGGTGTAAGAACATAACAATATGGAAGAAAATAATCCTAGTATAAAAACTTAACACATTATTTTTGAATGGTTGACCCAAATCCAATGTTGAAATAACACCTTTGTCATTACATTTTTCATAGTTGTACCTAAAGCAGTTTTCTTCATATCATACTTTGTGTAAGACTGCAACGGCGTGATTCTGGAAATGAATTAGAGATTCACTATATATGAAATAATAAAGATATGTGACGTTCCACGGCAAAAGGTACCTTATGGCGGCTGGCGTTTACGCTATTATTAACGCCGCTTCAATATTCAGCCGGGGCAATGGTACCCTTTGCCGTGGAACGTCACATATCTTTACCTACTATTTCATACCTAGTGAATCTCTAATTCATTTCCCCCGAATCACGCTGTAAGTCTATGTAAAGACCTAGCAAAGAACGACTTTTAACATTCTTGAAGTAAAATACAGTACGTAACACAACGAAAAGCAATTACTCAAATCCGTTAATGTTTAGGTCATACTGAGCAACTTTTACTATGGGACCAACCCCGAATACGAGGATAATTTGAATTTGAATCTTCATACACTTTGCTGGTCTGATGTTGCAATTTCCTATGGGATTTCGTGGTTGGTCCCATAGTAAAAGATGCTTAGTATGACCTAAATATTAACGCGTTTAAGTAATTGCTTTTCGTTCAGTTACATATTACTGTATATCAATACCATTAATACCAGTTCATCCGAAACTCATCAAATTTTCGTTTAAATACTAGGCTTTGAGAATCCGCCGTGGATACTTGGGGTTATTACGGATCTTGAGCTTGAGTGCACAGTAATACTAGTTCACCAGAAGTTTGGCTCTCCTGCGCTTCTCAGGCAATGGGAATACACCAAGCCGCCGAGAACGAGAAGGGGGCTGCCTTTGGTCAACTTTGTTATATGATAGAACGTAGGTACATTATTTTCAAACTACTCCCTTTGTCGTCAGAGAAATTATGACGGCATACTTCTATTTGGCAGGGGAGTCAAATATCCCGGGCAATATCGAGACATATTACGAAATTTTATTCGTTCATAATTCTTGCTTTATTACGTTCCCATTGTGCCGGGCGTTTTATTAATCTGGTCCGATTTTCATTTTGCTGGCGTGGCGTGGCTCGTGACAAAATTGCTTTACAATATAATTACACAGGACCATTGTTCCGGCGCCCGCTTCGATTTACATTTAGAACGGAACAAATTTGTACGGAATTCACCCTTTAGTAACAACCACAGTTTTTGTTTACGTTTTAACTACGTATGCCGGAAAAACAAATGGCCTTTTATGCACGAGGCTTATCTCGTAAAGGAATTCCGAGTCGAATCTGATTGAAAATGTAATTGACATTTCCAATGATTAATTAAAATGCCGTTTCATTCACTAAAGATCTTTATTTATTTCTTATAATACAAATAACTTTATGTACAACATCCTAACGATACAATAATTATTTATTTATTACGTTACATTTTTTAACAGTAACAGTAGGTACAGTGATTGATTAAATAATAAAATTAATGGTACAGGTCAATACCTACTTAAAATAAATCTTTACTGGTATCTAGTAGCAATTTTGAGTCTTTTTTTCAAATTTAAAGAAATAAAGGCCTTCAAAAACCAAATAAAATAGAAATATTACATAATGTTTGGGATGATACATATTTTAAAACGAACTCATTGTCGCAACCAATAAAGTAACATATTGCTTTCGTCGATTAAGTAGAGAAAGTACGTAGGTAATACCGCGCTCAGGCGGGCTTAATACAAAAGATAACGATAACAAATGAATCAAAATATTTATACAAGGTTTATACAAGTTATGAAAAAAACTAGATATTTATAGTAGATAGATTATATCACGTCCTTGTGTACGGAACATCATATGATATGAGAGCATCGTGTTGTTGAAATGATTGATATTATTGTTTAAATTGAAGGAGTGAACATAATTATGTGGACTTACTAGAGGAGTAGAGTCGTCCCAAATGACTTAATTAAAGAAAACAGTATTAAGAAATAGGCCTTATTGTAGCAGGCCAGATTTTAGCATGCAACCGGGAAGGGCCAAAAATAGTAGAAAAAGATAAGATTACCTAAATCACATTAAAAAACAATATGTTACTCGTTTGGCTAAGTTAGTCGAGATCTGGATCATAAATTATTTGTTAATACATATTTACAATAAACGTAGGAAAACCATTGGCACGATTATAAAATAACACCGTATTCAATCTTGTACATTACAGCAAAGGATTTGGTTTAAATAATTAATTGATCTTTGTTTGAACAATTAGCTCTAATTATTTGTATCTATCATTTTATTTACACGGCACATGGTTTAAGGTTGATTTTTCAATCTCCAGGCAGGCAATATACTACCCTCCTAAGCTAAAAGGACGTACCTTCAATGAAAATTTAATGCAAATACCGCTTTTTAGCTTAGGAGGACAGAATGTAGTTCCTAGACTTGAGATAGAAAAATGATCCTTGAGGTAATAAATTTACCTTAATTAAACTAAACGGACATTCGTCGTACTTTTAAAATATTTACACAGAACTTATCTACATAAAGGTACGTGAAATCATTATACATAGGTAGAATGCAAACATGCAGACTTATCGGTGGAGGGGACTGTTTGTTCTATGCTATTAAAAACATCTATTATGTCAGATAGCTTATCATACTGTTTAATAGTCATAGTTTATATCATTATTATAAAATTTCCTCCAACTTTGATAAAATAACAAACACAAAATAAGTCTGGCAACGTTTACACTCTAAATATAGTCGGCCCAACTACGTTTCAAACGCAAAATGCATTCAAATGAAATAAATAATTGTTATTTCAAAATACAAAACTATTTCAAACTAGACGAAGCTTTCAAACGTAGTCTAGACTCTGATTTGCTTAAAATTACAAAACAGAAAATGTACACGGAGGTACAACAATCACTTTACGCTTTATGTCCACTTTTTCACATCGGAGCACACGCGACACGTACTAACAATGTGGTTCGTTATAAATGTGCCAATATATCGATTTCGGTCGGCGGTTGCATGTGCGACATATGCGTGTCGTTGAGAGCCGTCGATCCCGACACGGTGACGATGACCGGCTGCGCGTCCGTGTGCACTATCGTGACCAGATGTTCGTCGCGGTCTTTCTCTTGCTCGGTTTTGGGTAGTTCTAGGGCGTCTTCGGCGTACTTGAGGTCGTGAGGGGAGAGGGGAAGGACGTCAGTGGTGACGGGGGGGTCGGCGCGGGGCGCGCGGTACGAGGGCGGCCCGCTGTACTCGGAGCCGCACCACGCGGCACCAGTGGACCCTCTGCAAGGGAGAGAACCTAGTTAGTTAATGCATGGAATAGGTGAGCGTCTTGAGGATCCAGAATTCCACAATATTACCATTATCTGAGAGTTTTACTGTGAATATAATGGCTAAAAGGGCGAATGACATGCCATGCCGCGTTTGCGCTTTGAACAATTTTCATTGCTAACGACTTTTGCTTGCTTGCTATACAGTGAGTTTGAAGCCGTATCTTGATTTAATAATTTGTTTACAGTTTTGATTTTGTTTTGATACGAACTTGAAGATCGCTCACGCTGAATGGTGCACACAAAATGCTATCAAATTTCAAAATTATTTATTCCATGTGATTTACCTACACATACGAGTATGTATTCAAAACAATAAACATACAAGAATTACTCATAAACACAGCATAACATGAAAGTAGAAGTATGAAAGTCGTGCGTGAGATTGAGATGCGCAGCAATCACGAAGACGAAATATCAAAACCATAACAAATCGTCAAATCAGAATCGGCCTAATCGGAAAATAGAATTGTAAAGTTTACTGCTAAATAATGATTAACCATACCAAATCTTACATTAATTATATGCAGTAATGCTTTGCTTGCGTTGCGTTTACGACATAGATACATTCATTATAAGTATTATAACCTTAATTATGGATGCCTGATGGTTGTTTCAAAAAACAACTGAACGTATGACTCGTAAGTATTATTAGCAATATCGACTTGTTACTCGTAGTGCGGGCGTGTTATTAGGACCAAAAATTGTTTTTTTAATAGCCTAATTTGTGTCCCACTGCTGGGCAAAGGCCTCCCCCTTCTTCCGCCACTCGTCACGGTTTTGTGCATGTTCCCGCCAGTCGCTGCAAAAAGCGTCAAGGTCATCCCGCCATCTCTTTTTAGGGTTCCGTACCCAAAGGGTAAAACGGGACCCTATTACTAAGACTTCGCTGTCCGTCCGTCCGTCCGTCTGTCACCAGGCTGTATCTCACGAACCGTGATAGCTAGACAGTTGAAATTTTCACAGATGATGTATTTCTGTTGCCGCTATAACAACAAATACTAAAAACAGAATAAAATAAAGATTTAAATGGGGTTCCCATACAATTAACAAACGTGATTTTTGACCAAAGTTAAGCAACGTCGGGAGGGGTCAGTACTTGGATGGGTGACCGTTTTCTTTTTGCTTTTTTTGTTTTTTTTTGCATTATGGTACGGAACCCTTCGTGCGCGAGTCCGACTCGCACTTGCCCGGTTTTTTGGTCTACCTCTGCTCCGGCTAATCTGCGGTGTCCATTCAGTAGCCACTTTGGCCCACCGATCCGGGTGCATACGGCACCCGGACCAAATATATAGCAAATAACAAAGATGTTGGTTATAAATTGATTATGCATAGTACACTGCTGTGTTGTACCTGACTAGACTAGCTGAATTTGATCTGTACGTGGGGGGCGGCGACACCGCGGGCGCACTTCTGTCCAGGAGAAGCAACCTGAAACAATCGATCAATAATAAATAAACGTTTGTCACTTCTTCTTCTTCCTCGCGTTATCCCGGCATTTTGCCACGGCTCATGGGAGCCTGGGGTCCGCTTGACAACTAACCCCATGATTTGACGTAGGCACTAGTTTTTACGAAAGCGACTGTCATCTGACCTTCCAACCCAGAGGGTAAACTAGGCCTTATTGGGATTAGTCCGGTTTCCTCACGATGTTTTCCTTCACCGAAAAGCGACTGGTAAATATCAAATGATATTTCGTACATAAGATCCGAAAAACTCATTGGTACGAGCCAGGGTTTGAACCCGCGACCTCCAGATTGCAAGTCACACGCTCTTACCGCTAGGCCACCAGCGCTTTTTTACGTAAATAAAAGTTTGTCACATTATATTAAATACCTATCTGGGAGACCAATCTTTGTTCGAAAACATATAAAAACTAAAAAATGCGCGTTTTCCCAGAGGTAAGACTTAGCTAGATCGATTTATCACCCCCGAAAACCCCCATATAGAAAATTTCATCTAAATCGTTAGAGCCGTTTTTGAGATCCCCAAAATATATAGGTATATAAACAAGAATCGCTTGTTTAAAGGTATTAATATCTGGGTTACCGTGCTTTGCTCGGAAAACATATAAAAACTAAAAAATGCGCGTTTTCCCAGAGGTAAGACCTAGCTAGATCGATTTATCACCCCCGAAAACCCCCATATAGCAAATTTCATCGAAATCGTTAGAGCCGTTTCCGAGAGAGAGAGTTAATTAAGTGTAAGCATTCCTAAAATATTACTATAGTAATATGAACACAAGTAAAAAAAGAATAATAGTGCTTTTAAGACCATTTAGAAACTCATATTATTTGTGTAAAAATGTCCCATAATATTTATTATTAACCATTTTTTTACATAGGTACATTTTGCGTAGTAGCAAAGCATTTGGAAACCATTCCTGATTGGATCACTTTTGTACACTTTCATGATCATGAAGGTGGTTATTACTCTGGCGTCTTTACCGCATGCATCGCCATTGGAAAGACCGTTTAAATATTTCATACAATGAAAAAATAGCAGTGTTCCTTGTTTTTCGGGTATGAACGCCCCAAAAACGTTTTAATAAACACCACAGACTAAATAACTAAACATTTATGTATGAGCTCTGTCTGCAAGAGGCAACACTCCCCGCTGTGAGGTAGTTGCTTCACAATTCTACTGACTTAGCTCGACCTCAGCAACAGCGGGGTGTGCACTTTTTATTTTAGTGGTTAGCTTAAATGTAAGTCTTTTTATGTCTATTGTAACGAGGACGTGAATATAATGAAATAAGTAACTGAGCGGCCAAAAAGGGACGCTATTGCAGTATGGGGGTCTAAATAAAGGAGCAAATAGATATTACTTGAGATAGGCGAGGTGTTGCGATATTAGACATCTTTAGATTCACCATTGTCAAGGACCATAACCAATAAGGACGGGTCGCCATATTGAGTAGGTAGCGTACCTCGGAAGAAAACATTTTTTTTGTATTAAACTAAAGGTGGCCACTGACGACCCTTCCAACAGTCCAAATAGCGTGGCTGCAATCCAAAATCGGTGCGTGAATGTCAAAAACGTACAATGTTTAATATTAGGATGCCGTCCATTTGGATGAATCCATTGTAACGGCATCCATTTGGAAGGCTCGTCAGTGGCCTGCTTTAGATGGCGTTTGTTATTTAGCGGGCTGTAGGTTGTGTAGTCCATTCTGCAGGCGGGCGCTGCCACTAGAAGAGTTGTAGACGTTGTAGTTGTTAGGTAAACAGTAACGTTCGTGGTAAGCGTTTCCATATTAGGTATATGCAATACAAACACCGGTAAAATCTATTTATGCGGTTTGCGTAAGGTATACCGCAGGCTGGTGATTAGCTAAGAATATTAGCCTAAAATAAATAATCACAAAATTTTCTGACAAAATGTACCTGAGTCTATACTCTTGCATAGACGCCTGATACGTCGGCGGGGGCGGCCTATAATGGAACTCTGGATACAGCATGGCCGCGTACGGGTGGTGCGGTCGAGCGTAGCTCGGCGGTAACCTGGGCACGAGCCTTCTGCACGAGGTGCGGCGCAGCCCGAGCAGCGCACACGGCGCGTCGCGCGCGCCCAGCCGCCATGCTAGCCCCGCTGCCGTTACTAGCACGACTCCTATACCTGGAATGTATACAAATAGTAATGTTAGAGACATTGAAACAAATGTCATATATAATAAAGAAAAATTACCAAGGCCTCCAATGGCTGAGGCCTGATTTGAATCGGCGGGTTCAGCTTTCTCGGCTAACCCCGTAACCTCTATTAGGCTACCCGGTCAGTACCAACACTTAATTAATTAACTTAACAAAATAAATTAAATAATTAGAATTTAATTGTACATTGAGAGTAGATGGAGAATCGATCTCATGGATGCAACTTGGAGTGCTCTCCTATTTTGCCGGTGTTCGTAAAAAAACAGGTAGCTAATCTATTAGTGATTTTGAAAAATTTAAAAGAGAAATGTCAGGCACTTTAGAATAGTCATAAATATGAAAAAGAAGTAAACAGAAAAAGAGCATTGCATTTCGATTTTCTAACGTGATAAGCGTAAGTTATACCTACGAGCTAAAAAATAAAAGAAAATGCTTCCCTCACTTTGTTAAAATTGCCGTATCGCAATAATTACAAAATAATTTGACACAGAATAACAACTGCCGCAACTTTAGCAACTGTTCTTAATTGCTTTTGCTCATGCTCACGAGCAATATGTCTCTCCATGATCCCCAGTCGTACGGTGGGCGCGTTGTTTCACCATTGTGTATCTTAAGACAAGTGTTAAAGGCACTTTAGAGGTTAGGTAAGCGTGGGTGGGTGTACGTATAATATCCGCGGTAATCGGCGCGTCGCGCCGGATAGATGCGTGGAGTTCGCAACTGACTGACACGTACAAATTGCCCCGTCGACGCAACAATAGATCGCTTGCCTGTAACAACAACATCATTTGTCCCTAACGCTAATGAAAATCCAATTAATTCCGCTCCAAAACTCATTTGAAGTTTAATTGAAAACTTCGCCCGCTGTAGGGCGGACGCGACTTTGTGAATGATGTAATGAGATTTCGGCCAGACTTGTTATTGTCATATGCATGGCGAATACCCGATGAGCTTCCAGATTGTTTCACGGTTAATTACAGCCATTTGTTACGTTGCTGTAATGCCATTTGGGCGAATTTATGAATATTAGAACACGGGACGCGTCTCTGAAGTACGTAAAATTGTACCGTCACCCGGTTTGTCACCTACTTTCATTTTATTCGCCGCCCATCGGACCAGATAACTGGGTTTTAATCGCCGATAAAATAAAAAAAAGTCCAGTTCAGCTTAGTTAAGCGTGAAACGAGTTGCGAACTGTTAAATGATCAAAGACTGAGTATAAAGGGCTTTATTCTAATGGGCAATTTTATTTCGCCACAGTAAAGTTTTCGGTCGGCATCGGTTTCCTTATATCAGATCGAATTGAGGAAATGTGTAATACTGTCTTGGAATTTATACCTACTACTCTCTTCTCCTGCTATTCTCTGTAAGCATTTTACTGTCATTCACATGATGAGGCTCTATTTGCTGGTTAATAGAAACTGACGGAATTATTTATGTCCAATTTGCTAGGCGAGGTAATTCGATTAGAGACCTAAGCTTACTTTGCACCAACATGAATATAATAAACTAAGTGGTAGTATAAACGTCATATTTTCATAAAATTTGACACAACATGAAAGTGTAACTACATTCTCTTGCTTTTATTACACGAATGTAACGATTCATTGGCCACACCGCGCACATACGCAACGCACGACGGCGACCGGCATTCATTCTAAACAATATACGAGTATACAACGTCCACCCGCCGCAGCGTCTATTGTCGTAATATAGAAAAGATTACCTAATGAAAAGAAGAGCTATTTATGATTTTGATGCAGTCTAATACTGTTTGTATGATACGTTGTAGCCGCCTGTGACGCCACGGCACGCTGTCCGTCGCGGGTGGCGATTTAAGCAGAGATTAGGATTAGGGTTACGGCCTGGCCACGACATTGCGCGACTGGCTTCGGCTAAGGCCATAGGTGGGAACGAAAGATCTGTCCACATAGTGTAGTTTGTCCTAGTATAACAATATCTCACCTATCATTAGTAGTAGTAATGTGAGAGGTGCTTTAGGATGCGGCCTCAACGCGCCGAGTACAGCGCCGGCGGCGACCAAGCACGCGCCGACGACGCCGAGAAAGAGAACGCATAGCCGGAGAGGGGGACAGCACTACTAAAGTCTCTTTATAGCGTAGTTTGTCCTAGTGTAACAATATCTCACCTATCATTAGTAGTAGTAATGTGTGCGGTGCTTTAGGATGCGGCCTCAACGCGCCGAGTACAGCGCCGGCGGCGACCAAGCACGCGCCGACGACGCCGAGAATAGATAACGCATAGCCGGAGAGGAGGACAGCAATACTAGAGTCTCTTTATAGTGTAGTTGCCCTAGTGTAATATCTTACCTATCATTAATAGTAGTAATGTGAGCGGTGCTTTAGGATGCGGCCTCAACGCGCCGAGTACAGCGCCGGCGGCGACCAAGCACGCGCCGACGACGCCGAGAAAGAGAACGCATAGCCGGAGAGGGGGACGGCCGCAGCACGACTTGGGAGCGTTGCCTTCGCCTTCGGAACATGCGTACGCTGCGCCTCTGCCCGATCTGAAACAACAACAAAAACAAATGAATAAAAAGCTAAAGGTTGCCTATTTTGTTACCTTTACTGCAAAGTGTGAGGATTATAAAATGACAATTATATTATTAGCTAGCAGGTAGGCCCGGGCCTACCCGCAAGATATTAGGGGCGGCAGCAAGGCAGCAGTCTATATGTGGGAGCTGAGAAAAGGCGCGGCTAGTAGTTACTACATATAGGGCCTGGGGCCTAGGGCGTCCAACACTGTAAATCCGCCACCGGCCGCGCGAGCCTTGCTGGCTATGGGTAACATTCCATTTCCAACGACAGCTGCACTACTGTCAATTTTACTATGGAAATTGACAATGACAGCGACGCGTTCAGTACCCGTAGTGCAGCTGCGGTTAGAAATGGAATGTTACCATAATTTGTATGTAATATTTACAAACGACAATGTCTGATAAATTCACAAATATGAATATAGTGCGGCCCAAGCTTACAACTTTGTTAACTACCAAGTGGCCCTTGGCTGCTAAAAGGTTGCCGAACCGCTGGTCTACATTAAAGCTTCTAAGGCTGCTACGTAATTCTAACTATGCAAATAATTAGGCACGCCTTTATATTAATTTGGCCAAACATAGCGAAACAGTTTCATTATCATCAGTACAGTAAAAAAAAGTTTAAGTCGAGATTTTTAAGTGCAAAAGCTTTGTCAGCGGATTCGATTATTATAATTTTACGCTCGAATGGACGCCGTTAAACAAAGCCGTGGAGCAGAAAAGTGCAAAACGAAGAGGAAGTAGTGTAATTTGTGATCATAATAAACCCGATTCAGAGATTTACAGCTGCTGGGAAACGTAATTGAGGTCTCGCTTCGTTGACATTTAGTACATAATAAATACAAACATTTATTTATAGCATCATAGCTTTAAGCATTATGGCGCTGTGATAATTGGGACCCTTAGAGCTATCTTTAATCTAGATATTAATTAAGTATAAGTAGGTATACTTTTAATAATGCGTCATAACGGTATTAAAACCCACATTTAACTATTTCGTTTTGTGATGATTCATAATGAAATCCGAAATACTTCTACAGTTACATTTAATTCATTTATTATTCCACACGCTTGTTTACGTTTTGAACCATATACATACACTGCATTTAAAACGTATTAATGCAATGTATTCTACAGTTACAATGCTCGATTTCACTGCAACGTGTTTATTATATTACCAGTTCATCGCTCTCCAAATAACACATATTGATTGCGGCAACAAATAATAGCATTGAACCTGTGTTACTTACTAAGTATAGTCTGTTATCTTTAGGTATTTAAATAAAAGTAAACAAACAATTTGTACATTTTCGGGTAGTATAACATTTATTGGTTAACCGACCAATTAGAAAACCGTCTGGATCTGTCACTGAACGACCTGACTTTAACCTACATTATTTGATCTTGTTATTATGTTTTCATCTAACCTCAACTGGCCCAACGAGCCATTTGAGAGTAGATTTTGTTTACTTTTATTTAAATACCTAAAGGTACAGAACTGAACTTATTCAGGAACGTGATATTCAGGACCACTACGAGTATAATGCCAATTTGACTTTTAAAACCACTGCATGTCACATAAGATGCACTTCGCTCGAGTGAGCAACCGCGCACGTCCAATTTGTTTCATTAATTTTGATCAAACGCACATTTTCGAAAAAGGCTACAGTCATCCATTCGTAATTATGTTAATTACATCGATCATTACCGTCTACTTCGTTTGATTATTCAAATCAACAGTATTATTTGCCTTAACTTTGTTCAAAGCAGTTCAAACTCACGCTTTGTTCGCAAACAATCTGAAAATACGTTTTAATTGCTCACTTTAGTAAGCTCTTACATTTTCTTAATGTGTTTACCGAAAAAGAAGCTTTGCATTCTTAAAAACTAAGTGCATTTTTAAATGATTTAGAATTGAGACATGTTAAGATCTAAATCTTAGTATGCAGTGAAGATTCGCGCTAATAGGAGACGTAGGTACTAGGGATATTGCAGACAAATATATCGAAAATCCTGAATGCGGTTTGTTGGAAATAATAACCAAATATTCTTAATTAGAATTACTTAATGCCGGTCCCGTACCGAGCTAGATATTTGGTTTCTTAATGAAAATAATATCGCCGGTTATACAAACCGACTTCCGCCGGGGCCACGAATTGAATAGTTAAGGTGAAACAGAATCGCTTGACTAAATCGTTCTGCATTATGCATGGCGGAGGTGCCACTTTTAGTGGTGTCACATTCTAGGAATATTCCTGAATAAAGGGTTGAGGTTTATAAATATCCTACTTTAAATGTTCAACACCTGGAGATTATTATTTGCAATTTTAACATTATATTTAACCCAAGAAGGTAAGTTAGTAAAAAAAGGAACCTCTTATATTCTTAGATTATAAGAATTAGGGAATACTTTCACGGCAATAAATACTCGTGCAGCAACGAATTAAAATATCTTATAAAAGTTAATTGAAACAATAAGCTAACGCATAATATTTTTAATTTTAATAATTATTATTTTTTAATTATTATTTTTATATTTTTGCAAAAGGTATTTTGCAAAAATGCGTTTATTCAAATTAGGTACCTACATATCATATTTAAATATATCATGTAAAAATATCATATTTCCTTGCTATAATCTCACAAAAACATCGAGTACTTTCATCTTTATGACCAAAAAAAATACAAGAAAACATATTTAGTATATATAGGTAATGTGTTTTCTTGTAATTTCTTTATTTATTTTTAAATGTAACTTGTATGTGTTGTGTACCTATATTGATAATTGTGTGTGAAATAAACGTATTGAATTTTAATTAGATAACGTTTCCATATTGTTGTTTCTAAAGTTTCCCGTCTTAATTCGGCATGAGAAAGTCCCGGGACCAAAAATCTTCCCTCGGCACGTCTCTAGCCGTGTTTCCGCACGATATGAAGCTTACGTCTCGACTAAACGCCATTATACCAATGATGATTTGCTCCTGCAAGCCAGGAATTAGACGAGCATTCATGCAGTAACATAAAATGTAAAATTCACATTCACCCCATCAGCGTAACTACGAAGATAACGTGATTTCACTGATCATTGTTTACGACTAGATGGAGTGTATGAAACTAGCTATAAGCAAAAAGAATAGATAGTATAGAGGGGTCCTGTCATTGTCAATTTTGTAGTCACGGTACATTTACTGCCATCTATCGACACACGATTAAAACTTAAAATAAAATTGAAAATGTATAAATTAATCAAAATATGTTTACGGATAAATTATTTTTATTTTTTATTGTTCCATACTGACCCATGTTCTTTCACTGATATGTGTTAAAATTGTTGAATATCAAACGGTGTCGTCAACGCCATCTAGCCGACAATAGGCCAAAGGTATAAATTATAATGGCGCCATCTATTCGAGAATGACTTTTTCTCCACATCCGAGGCACGTTTTTTTCTTAGACTTTATTTATCTTATACGAAGTTATATATATCTCTGCTATAAGCAATTACAAATCTTTATCTATATCTGGTCAGATATCTATATATACAATATAATTTTTACCTAAGGCAAATAACAGCTTGGCAAAAAAGAGTAGAAATTAAAAAGTGGTAACACTGTAATGTCGTCCCGTTTTCCTATATAAATTGGTTTGATAGGGACGACACTACAGTGTCACCACTTTTTAATTTCATTTTTTTTTGCCAGACTGTAACCACCGCCTTCGAAAACTAAGTGATTACCCGGATGGTTATTAATTTGCTTATTTTTAGGTATGAATTACTTTTTGGCATAAATTTGGTGGGTAGGTATATAGAAATAATTTGTGCTTTTCAGTGGGTTGGTTTCTTGGTTCCCTTTAAAAAAATGAAATTAAGTTATTTTGGAATTGGAATTGATAAAGAGTTACAAGAGAGATTAGCGTGTAGAGCGATACCTAATCACATGCGCCTGTAGGAGCGCTATTCATATTATTAAAGATTTTTAGACTTCGAATATAGCCTTTTATAAAAAAACTTTGCTTTCAAATACGTCTCTCATGCTGCTTCTGAAACTCAGAATTGGTACATTTCCTGCGTCCATAGCTTGTTATAACATACCACGGATGAATGAGTCTTTATAATAAGGGATCTAGTGGGGTGTAGCCTGTGCGTAATTTGCTCTAAGGGTAAAACGATTTCATGTCAGGAAACATGAGACGAGTCTGCTTTTGGAATAATTTCTACGATATCAATGTTTCATTCCTGCATGCGACAAGCGACCGGCTCATGTAAAAGGATTTAAATATTACTACAAATGTTGCTAGTGTGTGTGTGTGTGTGCGTGTGCGCGCGTGTGTGTTGTTCTAATGACCACTTTTACCAAGTCGTATCCTGTGTGGTCTCTGTTTAATTTGTCTCTATTTGTTACTACCTTACTACCTACATAATTATATACCTAGTATGTATATGTATTATAGACTACATAAGGCTACGTAAATTTAGTTCAATCAATAGTTTCGGTACTGCTCTTTAGATACGTATTATGGATTATTATAGGTAGGTATGATAGATAGTTACACTTTTGTTACATCAATGCTCAATAGAGCCTGTAAGCACATTATTGTCCTTAGATAATTAATAATTAACTAAATCTCAAAATTGAGCCGCGGGAACAACTAAAAAATTACTTTCGTGAAACGAAATGATGAGAAGTTAAATTATTAACGCTGTTTTGCAATCCCTAATCCAAATTAGGCGCATTTCACAGTTACCCATTCACGGATAACCGTCTCAGAATCATAAATCACTAACTTACGCAACTATAATTATAATAACTTCAAATTATAAAAGCCATCGGGGAAATGTACAGAACTTGTTTCAAACCCAGAGTGCAACTTCACTGGGCCCGATGACGAGTCAAATTAAAAACAGAAGAGGCGAGAGAAATGAATGTTATTGTACTGAAGCAATTTATCAAAATGTCTGCCAGCTATTATGCCGGTCCGGTCCGCTCTATACTCAAAGGTATTATTCCCTTTGCCTATTAAGTTTACTGTACAAAAACATCCAATTTAAGCTGACCTCAAGATGCCTATACTATACAATATCTTACTAAGCTGGTTCACAGACTCAAAAAGAATAAAAACAAACTTCTCCAAAAAGAACATTTAATCGTATTGCTTTTAAAACTTGCGGTACCGATCTATTACACGAACTTGATGGGATTAATTTTATTTCTTATGACACTCCGTCTTCATTTCATGACTCAACTAAGCCAAGGTATACATAATAAAAGTTGGCTATTGCTGCCGGCTATTGGGATCTTTTATTAAAACTTTGCTTTCAAAATGAATCAATAGTTATATAATCTTTCGTGACCGGGATAAAAGTTCAGATGCGCGCTTTGTTTCTAGTGTGTGCTCAGATACCGACCATTAAGTATTAACATTATAAGAACCCTCTTCCTTTAGGGTCGGATGATAGGGTCGATAAACTCATGTGCATTCAACCGAACTACCCAACTACGGCGCTTTATATATGCATAGGTGATTTAGAGCACAAACATTCATTCAATCTCAATGTAGCTTAAATCCATTTAGATTCAGCGCGAGCTTTGCATAATCTAAAATATGAAACGGTATGTGCCAGTTTTGGTAACAGTCTCGTCAAATATGGCTGAAACTTTTAGAAGCCGACCCTAAAATAAGCCTGCAGGTCGTCGCCAAAAGGAGGAAGAAAAATGTAGACTGAGTGAGCAAAACTGTCTAAAACACAGGAAAGCCATTAGCGCTGGCATACTGTGTACTTTAGCAGTACTGAATCTGCAACTACATTTTATTTAAATTAAATGCACCATTTTAAACTTACGTTGATATTGGTTATGTGCATAATAGGCGAGGCGATTCATATGTCAATATGCGCGCGTACCTGTTGTGCAATTTGGTAGACTTTTGCCACCCAAGCTCCTTAAGGAGATCGTTAAAAATAGGAGACACCTCTACTTCTACCTATAGCGATATCCCGGCCTTTGCCAGGGTCCGCTTTCCTACTTGCTTTCCTCCACTTTGCGCGATCCTGGTCGCTCGCTTCCCGGTCCATCGCTTTTTTGCTCTGCCTTGGGGTCGGGGGCCGGAATATAGAATAGGATAGAATATAAAATAGGAGACACTAACTAAAATTATTGCGCTAATGTCCGTCTCCTTTTCAGCTCCATGTAATATGGGCATTACCGTTCCAGGATTAACGGCTTCATCCTCCAAACAGCCGTGCAATCCTAATATCAAACACGAGTAAACTAGAAGGATACGATCACTTCCGATACTAGCCATCTCGGCAGACTCGTATCGCGTGGATGATGCCATTACGGGCCATAAACCGGCGAGTGAGCTGTCCCTCGCTTATCGCATCGGCTGCCAGATGTTGCCGTACGGGCGCTAATTTGTGGGGGATATATATATGTTTTAAAAGTGTTAAAAGTACTGTACTTTTATGTAGAATAACTTCAAATGGAATTTACATCAAAACTGAATTTAATTATGGGATGTATTTGTGCAAAGCGCGTGACGTGACTGCTGGGCTACATTTCCATATACATACTTAACATAATTTGCAATATAAATAAATGCCATAAACAGTGACGTTACGTTCAGAACTCAAACTTACAAAATAAATGTTAGACCAAGAAAAGTCTGCAGAGATTTTGAAAGCACACGCAGTGCCAGTGTTATTTATACGCCATAATTTCATAGAAGTCTGACGTTTAAAATAATACTTGCACTGCGTGTGCTGTCAAAATCTCTGCAGGCTTTTCTTGGTTTAACTCCACCAAATCATATGCAAAATCTCCTTAAATAACACGAGAAACTACTTAGGCAAAACAGTAAATCCAGAGCAATGATTCCACTGAAACTCTAAGTAACATCGTAACGTCTTGAAGGTTTACATAAACCTTGTTGAAGTCAGTGTAGTATAAGTGCTCGAGTTTGGAGGTCCGACCACAAGTCACGCCTCGTCGACAGAAGGCTTTAATGTAGATGAACCTTGTCGTGTACTTAAGCTTGCGACACGTTTAGGATTTAGACATTAAAGCCCCCGTTGTGCTTGCAAGCATTTTAACCACATTTACTTGAGTGATTAAGAAGGAACTTTACTTACCTAATGTTTTTAGTATAGGTAGGTTATTGTTTCTATTTATATATGTATTTACGTACTGTCCAAGTCTATTTCTTCGGCATTTCTTGAACCTGTTACGATTTTATTTGCGAGATGAGATTAATCTAAAATCTCAGCAGTCATATGTATATGTATAGGCATATTTATTTCAGTATTATGTTTGTATGTGTGTGTATATATGTTAACCAACCGTTTTGTATTCGATTATTACTTTTCGTCAGAGTATGCTACAATATTGTTCACTACAATAAGTATAAAAACAAATCATTTAAGTTTGATCAATATCGAGTATATCGACGAAGAAGTAAGTACTTATATACGGCCCACATATAAATACACTTCAGCATCTCATAGGCAGGTATTATATTAGGCCTCAAGGAGCATAGCTCGCATCATAAACGCTTGTCAGCCACCCCTCAAGCATCGAGTGTAGTCTGTAGCGCATATTAAACCCACATAACATCTCGAGTGGTGTGCTGCGGAGCGTGAAATTTATGTCGTTAATAAGCACTGGGAGGGTTAATTAGCTGATTTATGTAGGCTATATTGCCCGCGCGTGCCATTATGACCCCTGCCATTGACAGTTTAATGGGCTCTCCGTCTAAGGCTCGTCAACGCGGGGTGATGAAACGTTTTGATTATGGTGATGCTAGTGTGACGAATCCGGAATGATGCTAAGGGTTAAGGGCCGACACAAAATGGAGTTAGCGGTATATGATGTGCCGTGTGAACATTCTGACAAGGTTCTGACCATGAGGGATATAATGCGAACGCAATAAAAACTATGCTTAATTGCTCAAGTTCATTTGCTATGTAAAGTTTTGAAAAGGACATTGCTATAATTTTATTATTGAGTTTTAGTATTTATTTATATAAGTTAGTGTTTGACAATATCTTCTTTGTTTTGCGCATTATTTATGTGTATTTATAAACATGAGATATTTACCTTATACACTTTTGAAGACGCCTATCTAAATGAAAACAAAAAAAAATATGCTAATAAAGATCACATTTTTCACATGTGTAAGATACACGTTGTATCATCAGTGGTGGGGTAGTTTTACAACCTTATAACAACCGTTAATGACTTTAGGTACCTACCGTAAACAACACTGGAATTACGGTAAAGAATGGAATCACTACTATCCGTTGTTATACGTTCTTAACACTCGTTAATTTGTTACAGTAACATGTTATCTATATCTTCCAAATGACAGCGGTTCTGTAGTTTCTTCCAGCACGTTATCTCTGTTAGAAGCGACGATGGGGGCCTATTACGATGTCTATCAGTGCCTGTCGAAGCGATGTGTTCGCGGAAGCGGCAACGCGCCCGGACACATGTTGCCGAAATTAGACACAATATATTTTTCTCAAACATGCAATGAAATATTGATGTTATGTTCCTTATAATAGGCTGCGAAGTATGACGTTTCAGGTGCGGCTAGGACAAAAGGTCGTTAATGGAATTTCATACACATCTTGCAGGCCTAGGCCGGCAAAGTCCTCTTTTTTAATTTTCATTTCACAGATATTTGTGACACAGCATCGTGGCATTCATCCATTAAAAAAAACTAGAGGCAGTATTTGCTTTATGGTTCGTAATGACACTCTGCCACTACGCCTATAAAAAAAAAACAAAAAACAATGTTTGCTATAATTTGCAGTTTTATTTGTATAAAATCAACATGAACTTAATAAATAATACATTCTATAATTTTATAAATTTAACTACACAAATAAAAACATTTAAAATATTTCATCTAAACGTTAGCGGTAAAAAGGTCTACTCAAACACGCGTAGTTATATTTTTTAAATTGTTATGGAGGTAAAGTTGAAAAATATTCATTCTGTTTTATTGGATTTATGGTGCGTTGTTGATTTTTTGACTTTAATATGAGTTCCGACGAAATAATGAAATTAATATTAATTGTAATCGTAGGTGTTGGAATTGGCAGCGTAAGCAGAATTGATTTTAAATAACTTGCTGCCTCTGCCGCCAAGTCAAAGACGAAGTATGTATAATGGTTGCTTATGGCAATTTTATTATTTGAAAAACTAAGAAAAATGGCTTACAGTTTATTAGAAACAGTTTTGTGGCATATTTTAAATGAATGTAACTACAAATTCGTCAACACTGTAGAAATTATACTTATTTACTCCATACATAAAGCAACGATGTATGTGAAACATGATATCAGCATGAAAGACTATGTAAACTTATGTGACGAAAACGACAGTCAGACGGATACAAGGTGAAAAAATCAAAGATACATGAAAATATACGGGTAGTAAAAATACACGACTCGTGTAAAACATACGCGTGATAAAGATATAGGTACGTGTTGATTATATTTTGGGTGTAGTTTACTTTTAGTTTTTTCTATAAATAAAACTTGGGTTTCGTGGATTTTTTATTTTATTTATTTCATTGCATGTTTGAGAAAAGCACTATACATACCTCGGCGGGAAATGGGGTTGCCCGCGCTCAGACCTATCCGGCCTCGCTTCGCTCGGCCGTCTATATGTCTTCGGCCGGCAACCCCTTTTGTCCCGGCCTCTGTAGTAATGTACTATTCTTCTGCTTAATTACATAGTATTTATTTAATCGTATGGCTACAAACTGGTCGCTTAATAATTAATTGCTTATTGAATAGGTACTATAGTTTAACATCTAGTTTCTTCACCCATTGGGTTGCGTTCACATCAGGGCGCATTACATAGTAGCTACTGGAATTCTAGTAAAAATGTTCAAAAAATAAGAGAATAGTTACAAAGTAACGTAAACCAAATCTTCGATAAATTGCGCTCTACGTAAGAGAAAGAACATCTTATACTATTGATGTAGGTTCCTGCAAAAAAGCTCTTCTTAATAAGGCAAGATGGGGTAAGACTATCACCGGGGTAAGACTATCACTTGTATGAAATCCTCATACTTATTGTATGTCTTGCCCCGATCAAAATAAACTCTATGTTAGTCTCGCCCCACCTTACCTTACTTAGTAGGATTTTTCATAACAACTACAGTATTTTATAAGGTACCTACAGTTTAATACAGCTATAAAATCAACAGCAAGAGAAAATAAGCTATAAAAATTGCAATATCCGCTTTCATTTATACGCCACAAATTAAACCTATGTTTAGTAGGTACTTAATTGTTACCTAGATCAGTACCAATCAGTACTAACTCATTAGGTGAATCGTGAAGTACAGTCACCACACGGGATTGTAGTCATTTAGGCTTCTTGCTAAACTGGAAATTCTATATCTTAAGTATTGAACAACCAATTTAGCTAGGATCCTAAATGGCGCAATAATCGCGGAGTGTGATGGTACATTGAGATAATTATCGCTTTCCGACTGAAATCTAACTAAAATTCACTTTATGAAGCATCAAGTGTTAGGTAATAACTAATGATAATCCGCGTTAGCCTATTTCCCTCACATTTATGCCTAGAGTTCCTTTGTGCGTCCCGAACGGCCGGTAATTCCCGCCGATCCTTTCACGTACCATTTCAACGAAGACTACGGCTTTAACGGCAACGGCCTTCCTAATGAAAGGCTGTTCTAGTCGGATATTCCTATTACCCGTGTCGAGGCGAGTCTACATTGAGGTGTAATTTGACTGTTACAAGTATAAGGGAGATCTGTTATATATGTATCTATAAATATCTAACCGCATCTACTTATTATATGATTCTATGCATACAGGTTGCCTGCCTAAATCCCGTACGAAGCGGCATAAAAGCTGGTGTAAAATGTATGTACAGTCGCCATTAGATATATCGGAGCGGCCAAGGTGTTCACAATATCTGAACACGCACTCTACTAACGCCTTGACAATAAAGGCGTGCTCAGATATTTGTACAAAGTATCTGCAATAATTGACATTTAAATAGTTGAAGATTAATTACCATTATATCACTTATCTTTTATCACAGTAAAGCAATTTACTATGTATTGAAGATATGAAATCTTTTATGCCCAAAACATTGTAACGTCACAACGCTTATAAAACTGAGCGTCTCCCGCGAAAATCATAAATCGAACATTCATCTTAATCAATTCAATTTACAAGAGCAATAGAGAGACAGATAAAGGTATTTAGATTTTCGCGGTAGGCCTTCCGCCTAAACCTCGATGACAGTGCTTAGCAAGCGTTTGGAATGACGCCTAGCTCAGTGCGAACGACATCTTCAATGGCGGAGCTCTGTGGCTGACTGTGCAATCAGTTTTACCGTAACCATTGATTCATGATTACTTGCCAGTGGAGCTAAAAATAAATGCTCAGAGTTCTAATTAACCCACTTTCAAACAAGATTCTATTTCAACTCTATGTTTTTTCTTATTCCTTATTCCTTAGAAAGTCTGAATGAATTCTAGGATGTCGTTTAATTTTTATCAGTTAAAAGGCAAGTTTATTTATTAAAAATATATATTTTATTAACACGGCATTATAGACAAGAAATTCTATGACGTGGTGAGGAAAGCGATGGACCGGAATCGATGGCGAGAGTGTGTTCGTGCCCGAACAAAACCCACCAACCACGATCATCAGTCTTGATGGATGCGACCAAGAAGAAGATAGACAAGCCAAGTTATAGTTATGTCATTTATATTCTACGTAGTTCAGAGCGATTGCTGATATACATCAGTCGCCATACCCACGCCATACTACATGAAGTGCTTAAAAATATATTGAATATCAACGCGTTTACAAAAAAATGGTTTTAAGATATTCGAGTCGCAAATGAAATACAATCCTATATACATAGATATTAGATCTGTAATTATAGGTTTTCCAATCAAATCAGTCACCTAATTGTTTAAATGAATTATGTAAATAGCTCTTAGATATACCGTTTAGTCGCTAAGTGCGCTAAATATCGTGTCTGTATACGGTAATTCAATGTTTGCGATACAAGGGCAATAAACTCTCGATTTATACAATAATATACAATCGTCATAGTGAATCGATATTACACGCAATGACAATTAGCTATTATTAATCTACACTCGTAGTTTTGTACCCAAAGTTTGGGATACCACGTTAGTCGCAAATACAGCTCATCTGTATTAAAAGATTACCAAAATGTGACACATTTATTAGTATATTATAATTGAGATTTAAACACGCAGATTTTTTTTTAAGTAGGTATATTTACCCTTACATATTTAGTTGTAGGTATATTTTGACTATTTATGAATAAATATGTCCGTCTTGTATAGTTTATAATAAAGCATATGGATATTAATTATTTATGACCAGTCCAGATGGGATATTTATCGCCCATTCTGATTGTCAATTTAATCTGGTGGTGGGGATGTAAAAATGAAACTCAGACTCGTCGATTCCACTAGAAAATGGTGTAGATAAAAGATTACGCCATATTTTATTTTGTCCGGCCTTTAGATTAGACAACATTGTAAGGCGCTTGTATAATTGTGTACTATAAAGTAAAATTTTAAATTTATTTTGCCAACTAAATGAAATTTAATTAAACCCAGCTGAAACGCCACAGCAATGATTCCCGAAAGCGTGTTCTTATAAAGTAATTAAGTGCAAATGTGTCTGCTTCACGAGTCGTGCGGCCGCCCGAACAGCCTATTTACACGTCATCAGCGAGATGGTATCGAATGGCCTATTTAAACGTCGCCATCGCCATTGGATGGTGTTGCGCTTATCTTTGGCCCATTTCACTACATTTCATAAGTGACAGCGATCTGGCGATATGCGTCACACACATACGGCTAACTACCCGTATATGTGTGACGCCTGTCGATTAATACGTAATTTGCGAACTGTACGTTTGTTATATTGATGTTGGCGAATGTTCGACACATGAATGTTTGTTAAACAGATATACTGTATTTTTGTGAAGGGTAAAGCTTTAAGCCGTACATAAATGCCTAACTATGAAAAACACACCTCTTGCACAACCTGTAACTCTTTGGCTATTTTATGTAACAATAAATATTCAAAAGGTGCGGGAAAATCGTTTTTTTTTTAATAAGTATATGTAGTAAATAGGACAGATTACAAGTGTAAGTAATACATTTTGATATAGTTACATACAAGTCATACAACTAAAACTAGGCAGTATACTATTAAATACCTTGACTAATATAAGTCAAGCTTTCTCTCTGTTAATGTCATATTTTCTATAACAATGGAAGTCGATTTCTCGCGATTTTATAAACCACATTTTTTGCTTGTATTCTAATCTTGAATTTAACTTGATTTTAATCAGTATTTTTCTTCACTAACATACTGTAGTTTCACTATCAATATCTAGAAACAAACACTAAGCAGATTTAAGTGACATGAGAAGTGAGTAGCATTGAATTGTTACTTATTAATTAGTCAGCAATAACACACGCACCAAGTCACCAACATAGATCAATTACCAACTAGATGGAATAATATAATGCTTACAACCAGCACTCACCACGCCTTCAGTAAAAGATACCAGCAAATCTGCGTTACTACGCTAAGAGGGCTAAAAGTCCGCAAAAATAAAGATACAAATACAAGGAATATATAGACTTGACTACATCTTAATTTTACATTTAGCAGCAAATCTGCGTTACTACGCTAACGGCCACTTGCACCATTCCACTAACCCGGGGTTAAGTGGTTAAACCGTTAACCCAGTGTCAAATGTACTGGAAACCATGCGAAAAACTGGTTTAACCTGATAACCCCGGTTTAGTGGAATGGTGCAAGTGGCCCTAAGAGGGCTAAAAGTCCGCAAAAATAAAGATACTAATACAAGGAATATATAGACTTGACTACATTTTAATTTTACATTTAGCAGAGTAGGTAATGAGGGCCCACTTTGCCGTAGCGCTGCAGAAATTTTGAGTTCTAGGGATAAACAGAAGCTGTTTGTAACATAAAACAAAGAATTATGCAACTCATGAAAACTGAATAGTATTGTTTGCGGTATCGTTGTGGCACACTTTAAATATAGCAGCGCCTATGCGTTATATTCCAAGCCTACCTTCGTACAAAGGTATCTACTTCATAAACCGATTCTGTCGGAGGTAATCTATGCGCAGCAGTTATCTCGTGGGATTTAAGAGGCACACATAACTGGCACTGAACGTGTGAAGTATCTATTCCATGAACTGAATTCACACGATACAGCCTTGGCTGAGGCGAAGGGCGTTTTTTGCCGAGCACCTGTACGAAGATTGTAGGCGGCTAATCGTACTAAATTGCTACTAGGAAGAGGAAGTGAATAAGATCACGACTAGAGGACAGGGCGTGTATACTCATTAGTTTCGCATACGCTGACAAATCGAGTTTTCTAGCTTACCAGTGTAATCTGACCTAAATCAACCTATATGTTTCCTTCTGAATTAATTCCTCATCGATATCTAAAGTAAGTACCTAAGAATATCATCTATATCACGTTTTAGCACCGCCTATATTATAACTTATCTGCTATGCCCAAAGGTTGACTGGTAGAGAATGCCTTATGGCATTCAGTCCGCTATGTGTTTTCCTATGCGCAATAAAAAATTAATAAAAATAGTGTCTGGCGGCGATTAAAACAAATATGAATGTTTTACACATACGAGTATTTATATAAACTCTTAGCCGGCTTTGCTTTTAAAACTCTTCAACACCTACCAGCTATATTATGCGTGTACTTACATGTAAGGCTTGGGTCCCCCCTTGGTTAGTTCTTGTCTAAGGTTGTGAGATGGTGGTAACTGCACCGATCCCGAGCGACTTAAACTATAAGATGATATCGTATCAAAAAGCGCAATAGAATTAAAAGAGATATGTCATAAGGATCCGCGTAGCTTATATGTAAACGAAGAGCCTACTTATACTGGTTATTTAAGTCTACGATTCGCTCGAGCTCATTAATTCACAACAATGACAGTTCAGATCAACGATCGCCAAGTTCACATGCGTGAGCGCACTATTAGTGACGAGTCATTGTCAGTGTTTGGTTTATTTCAACTCACTGCCAATGGTTGTGAAAGTCGATCATACCTGATTTGTTACGCGATCTAACATTTTCTTATAAATAAATGTAGACAAACAGATTACATAATGAACTGATATATATAAGTATATTAATTCACGATTGCTCTAGCTAGGACGCTGTGACGAATTTAAACTCTGTCATCAAAAAACCTGCTTAAGTGAAAGGACTGATACAATCACATAATTTTAGCTTCCTGCGATGTTAACCTTCAGACCCGGCACCGTTAGAAAATTCACGCTGAAGATTTAAAAAAAAACAGAAAATAACCTATCTACCTACTGCGTTGTGGTCTGCACAAGAAAATTAAATGAAATATAAACAAGCTTTTCATTACCTCCGTAACAAGAACTATCAACAAACCAGCTGTCGAAACTGCCCTTCAATTGTATTCCCACAAAATGAGGCAGCTAAGACCACAATTTATTTCGTTGTTTACTGAGCCTTATAAAACTCGTCCGGAAAACCGAAATGACACGTCTGACACGTCTGTGACAATATCACGTGGAAAACCCGAGGAAATAAATTGGGGTTCGCGATAAGCGCTCCCTTTGACGAGTCTTGTCTGCGGATTAGGATGTGAAAAATGATAGCTTACACGTTACGCGCCGAATCGCACATTTCGCTAGACGCTTCTTAAATACCTTTGACATCGGATAAAAGAGATCTCCCAAACGCCCTATTACGATAATGATCCGTTCTTATAAAAGACCTGATAATTCTGATGAATTACTCACCCATCCATCATTTCGAAAGTCTTTACTTACGTCGTGTTATCGTCGCTCACAATGGGTGGTGGGCACCGAAAAAATAATGGTAAAAAAATGTTTAACCCGACTCGACACGCATTTAGCGGTTTTTGTTTTTACACCCCGCGGCCTGGGCGTAATGGGAAAAATAACAAATCCCAGCAAAAGTCACGGCATATGTGCAAATGGAACAAAAAGAATGCTACACGAAGCGCCGGTGACCATCACAGCGAAATACGTTTTTAGGGAAACATGTGAAAGAAAATGTGCACATAAGTACTACTAAGTACATAATACATTTACACGCTGTGTTTTATAAGTTGTTACGAGTATGACATATAATAAATGACATCTAATATTCAATAAAAGCGATGATCAGAGTTCCACAGCGAATAATAATTGAGACTGAACAACATTGAGGAGAGCTAGTTTGTAGGTACATCGATCCTCAATTATTTAGTAGCCTCTGATATTAATATGGTTAAGTTATTGGTAACGGATCGAAGGGATGGCGTGGTAGAGTAAATAATCGTGTTGTAGGCATAATAGATAAAGTCGCACATCTGTTTTCTCTCAGTCGATATCTGCGCGGCAGGCTTAGTAGGGTTGTCAATTAGACGACATAAATACAAATATCACTATTAATAAAGGTTTAATTGCCTGGTTTTTCTTAGCAAGAATAATTGTAATTATCACCTTACTTGACTTCGTCTGTACTTACTTAATTTAGAAGGTCAGATTATAAGTCTGATAAGCCCGAGAAATATTATGTGCAACGAATGCCTAAAGTAATCACTTAATTGGTGTCACGTGTTTGGCATGCACTTGCAATGGCAGGTTTGGCGTGTAGGTCGTGGTATGTCAATCAGATGATAGAGTCGAAAAGTGGTAGACCACTTTCTTGGCTGACCGTACCTACTACTCGGTTAAAAATCAAACAATAGAGCAAACTGTATTTGAACGATTGTAATTTTCCATCGGAAATAAATGTGTTAGGTTTGTTAGGTTTATCGAATTAACTTCTGTCATGGAAAAATACGTATCGTAAAAAATTAATATAAATCAACTGAAGCGCTATGAATACAAAATGAACGCATTTTAGACGGATTCTCACTTTTGGTAAAATATATTCAATACGTATTCAAAGGCAAGATATTTTTATGGGTCGATTATATATTCATCACGATAATTCCCGATAAATTAAAATCTGTTTTAACAAAGTAAACTTACATTGTCAATTTGCCATTAGTACGTATTACGTTATGTAATTCGAGATTCGAGAAATACGGTTAAAAAAATTGAATTTTTTTATGAACAGTCGTGAATGGGTATTTGAAACTGAGAATCAGGGTGCCGAATCGTTGTTACCGGTAAGTTTGATATTAATCGTATTTCAACTGCTTCCTAAAGACAAAGAAACAAAACTAAGACCCTACCAAATGAGCAGTCTCAAATTATCCCACTAATTCCAAATAGGATAAAATACAAAGTATGGCAAGTTGGCAACCCTATGTTCCGGGGTAAGTCCAGCCGCAACACATTAGTCGCAGGATGTTTACCAACGTGATTGTTACCTATCAGTTAGCTGGGGAAGCAATTTCTGCGCCGTGCTGCCGTGTTGACTAGCCATTACAAGGACAAATTTCAACATGTCACTTTGTCACACGGTGTGTGGATTTCAATTTTATTGTACAGTCAAGATAAGTTACAAGGCAAAATTGAATAGATAGCAAATTACCTTTATTCAACCTTAACGCTAGCCGGCGGCGTCTAAATTGCCTTTGAACCTAGTTTTTCCAGTTTATTAAAACTTTTACAGTTATTTTCACCACGATGGAGGTAAAAAAATGTAGGTACGCTTGATGAAAAACGGACAGAGTAACTTAGGGAACTTTGTAAATCCAGAAATATAAGAAAAGTGCACGGTACCGGTATTTTATTATTAAAGTATCAAATGTGTATGAGTATATGCGTGTAATGGACGTACCTAACACAAAAATGCACGATGACGATTCTCACATAAGTTATTTCGGAATCAATTGTGAACCTCTTTAGGGTTCCGTACCAAAAAGGTACAAAAGTTACTTATTTAAGTCTGTAGGTAGGTACCATAAAAAACGCGACTACGACGAAATTCCGTTACAAATGTAATCGAATCGATTACAAAAGTGCTTACTGATTGAACTCCTCAACATTGAGCCAACGAAACTCGTGAAAAGCGCTCAATGTCTGCACCGATTCTTTATTCATTCGTCCCGATTACCATAGGAAACAGGGTGAAACGCATTTGAATTTCTTATGGGAAATATTCTCTATTTATACGAATGTTTGTTTCCGATTCGCTGGGGACGTGTTACCCAAACAAGCGAATTTGGATTTACGACTGATGCTCAATTTTTCACTTGCGTTGCGTGGTACCTATAATTTGTAGGCGTATGTTTTGCTTGGCAATAAAACATCTACCTCGTAAATGTGGTTCATGAGATTTTTACACTTACTAGTAGAAAAGTCTGTGGTATTTAAAACTACGTAACTAAAAGTAACTCTCTTACTAATAAACCGTTATTACATGCAATTCTTTAATAAATGTAGGCAAGTAAGTTTAGTTTCAAAGCCTCTTGCTACACATCGATCTTACCAATATTACTTACCGGCTGTGGTATTTTGTTGTGTAATGAGAAGAAGAACTTTACGAGTACCTGGAAAGAGACAAACACCGGTAAGTACAATTTAAAATGATAGCATTATCTTTGTTTTAATTCATATGATTTATTATTATTTATTACAATATATTTATACCCAGCATTACAGTTCGCACCAAAGCACTGGCAAATTATACATGCATTATACATAGAACATAATAATTATTGAATAATAATAATAATTTAGTCATGCAAATAACATCATAGGTTTAAGTGTAAAGATTTAATATGCTAAAGTCTTACCTGATGTAAGTAGGCATGAATATTTAATTCATTTTATGTAGGTACTTATTTATTTTCAAAAAGCTTTTTTAGTTAAGTACCTACGTCAAATTTAGCTTACTTTCCTTGTAACTTATTTTCAGAGATAACAAAATGTGTCGTGTGGACGGGCGACCACGGATGTGATTAGATACATGGGTGCCCCATATTGCCATATTGAACACTGCTGGAACTTTCACAAAATGGCCGAATCAACAAATATAGGCCCGGTGTTATCCGAAAAAAAATCACGCTAGCACCACCGTCGATATTTTTTAGCGGCAAAGTGATGCAACCCAGGTAAAAATCATTGAAAGGATCGAAACTGATACAATGGAGATAATGAAAAAGGCTCCCAAACTTTTGTTAACTCCCAGTGCGACGGTTGCAAAGCAAGCCTTTCTTCTATTTGCAGCTGTCCCTTAGTTTGGCGAACTAGCATATGCCATTTGTTTATTTAAGCGCAAACCTACCTATCGCCAGAAATTGTAAAAGTTGCGTACTGTCGTAATGTTTGGGCAACATTAACAGTTTTCTATTATGATTAATTACTAAAAACTAAAGGAAAATCAGATATACTTAAAGCACACTTACTTACCTATAATATTATTTATTATGTTTCGTGCTTCAGAAGAAATAAAGTCTTCAAATTATCTATCTCACATTTTCATTTAGTCATAAAATACCTATATTTACTTACATAAACTCGACCCGCGATATAATTTCATTCTTTATACCTTAAACTCCGACGTTACAATATGTGTACAAAATGCGAGAGTTTGAAGTGTTATATAAAATACCCATTTCGCATATAACAACTACTAAGCTTCTGCGCAAAACAAAGTGTTATTTACAAAATGGAATTGGGTAAAGTAAATTTTATATGCCGCTGAAGAAAACTCAGGATTGATGGGCGCACCTTTTAGGGCTCTTCTTAATCAAATTACGGGGAAAAAAATATTACAAAAATGTAAATAATTGCGTACTTACCTGTAGTGTTCGCGAGTTATCTACGTGCGTACTATTAACCTTGTATTCTGGGTCAGTAGGTACTGACCGTACTTGTACGAGTATGAATGATGCATGTTTGAACGAACTTGTTTGCAGAGTAAATAAGGGTCTAATAGGTTGTTTATGGAGCAGTGTTTTATGCAAAGTGACTTCGGGTTTAGTAGGCTTTAAAGTCGCTAGCGCGGCCGTGACGTGTGTCCAAGGGATTGCTCTTGGGAACACTAAATGCAAGAGGCCCATTCAGACTGTTTAATGACAGTTCGTGAGGTAGCCTCTTTCAGCCACCGAATGACGAGCGCTATGTTGAGATTACACTTTGTTGGGCGCATTTCGTGATGCACATTTAATGTTTTGTTGTACGTACTGTACTTATGTCTCCGTGAATGCTACGAATACCTGTTTTTTTTTCTTCTTCATCCTTTACTAAAAAGAAAATTTGAGTGACTAACTTTAAATTGTGTCATACAGTTGAAACGAATAAACGGAGAATCAATAAAGCGACCAGCTTTCCCAGTATTTATATGCAAAGCCACAGGCCCTCAAAAGACACTGCCCTTATTTGAATGAAGACTCATTTTGCTCACTCTTATACCTCCATCTTATATCTCAATATTATTTTATTATTGTCACTTTAACATGTTCCATTGGTTAAAGTTATTTTAAAATGTAAGTAATGTAACAGTAGTTTATAAGAAATCTCTGCTTCACAAAGAATATGATACCTACCCATTTAAAATCGCCAGCTTCTCTCTATCATCAAGTCACAAACAATTTTAGTTGGTTTGTTACGCTATTCGCGTCCAGCATTTTTCGCCCGCACAAATTGTCCTCATAATGACCCACCATTGATACTTTTTCTTCCTGTGATGTATGGTTTTGAGAGGGGAGTCACGCTCCGTGGCCCCGGTGAGCCATGCAGTGCGAATTTCCTATCCGCTAAAATAAAACGGCAAGTTCAAAATACCTTATTTCACAAAACAAGCGGCATATGTCACGTACGTGGCCCATGGGAGCGAGTCACCACGAAAGCCAAAATTTGCTTGTTATGGAATTCAAAATGCTCTTAAATACATATAAAGTAACTCGGTTAAAAAAAACTTTCATAAATGGGTAAGTAAACGTTTTCTTAAATAACTTAAAATGTGGATAATTTTATATAGAGAGGACCAGAGAAACTTGCATTATATGTATAATGTATATGTTCCTAATATCATTACATTTAACTACTTATGTAATGATAGGGACATCTGGGACGTACGTGTACAAAACGGGTCTCTATTGTTTCCCAAATAGTTTTAAGTCATAATGTACTGTTTGTCCGAATTTTCGTTAGTCATAATTGGTTTTTCTCAGAAACGCGTAACTTTTCAGGATTGCCATATAACAAACCTAACCTAACCTAACCTATCTACAGAATAACCTAACGAAAATCCTGAAAACATAACGGTTTCGGTTTTATGACTAACGATAATATGACAAACAATACATTATGACTTAAAACTTTATGGGAAACAAAAGGACCCCGTACAAAACGTAGGTATAGGTTACATTTGTTTTTAGAAAACTTACTGAACAACTGGAGCTTTGAATATATACAGTTTATAAATACTAAACCATCTGAGAGACGACATAAAAGTGCCTAATTTCTTTAATAAACTGATAAATATTTAGTACATTTAGTTACCTGGTTAAAAGAAAACAAAATTTTTATTCCCTTGAGAATTCCTCGGTATCTGTGTGTACCTCAAAACTAAGCGCTGCAAAACTGCAAATGTAGCGGGTGGAAACGTTACCCTCCTAAATAAATGAGCGCGTTATCCAAAGATGCAAAGTACCCAAAGTACGTCATGACGCGTTTGCGGCGTACCGTATATTTATCGTTGTCGTGGTACCGTTTTTGCGGTTTGTACAGTAAAAGCTTGAGGGCATTAAAACCTAATGAATTCTGATGCTAGTTGCGTATACACTTTAAAGACTTAAGTAGGAAATCAGACTCTGTTTTTAAAACATGAAATGTGTTATATAATAATTGAATACTGTAGTTTCTACATTTTTAAATGGTTTGGTTTGCCATAGGTATAAGACGATATAGACAGTATTTATACCTATGAACCTAAGCAAGTTCAATTACATTGTTATCCAAATTACGTGCCCGAGAGCATACAACAAGCGTAGCGTAAAACTACTAGGTACCTAATTACTATTGCTCACGGCAAAAACCTTTTTCCATCCCCAAAGAAACTCGCAAAAAAGTCATCCTTTTATCCCGCATAGTTATCTGTAAGTAAGTTACGTATCGGTAGGACGGCCGCGGTCCGTATAAACGTCGGCAAATTGAGGGACCCTCGTCCAATAGGCCACCCTAATGCGATCCGAGTGGAACATGCCTGGCGACCAATGGATAGACTCGAATTACACGACAAATATAAGAAAAGTAACTGCAATCAACGGAATTCCAAAACATTCCGTTTCAATAAGACCGTATTAAAGCGTCTGAAGGAAACAATTTATTTGCCGTCCGAGTTGGAAACCCGACCGCACGACAAGTAGTTTGATACACTTGAATTACACGAAAAATATAATAAGAGGTACAGGAATTCTATAAATCTTCTTTAAGTACCTTCTTGGCCCCTAAGATACACTTGAACATGACGACAAATTAAATACTTTTTAACTTCAATCAAGAAAATGGAAATCTTACCCTTTCAATAAAAAGCAATAAGAGAGTTTGAACAAAACAATATGGCGTAAAAAAGTAAATAATCCAACTAAATTTAAAGAAAACCTTTTTCTTTTTCGTTGTGTAGGCAAGCGCCCGAAAATTCAATTAATCGAAATTCGTCTCGTGTTTCAACACCTTCGAAATTCCCACCTGAAATGAGTTTGTATTTCTGTAAATACCGTTCTTTTAGTAATTTTATCTACCTACGCGTTTGTGTACCGGAGAGGCTGAGGTGGCTACGGATATTCGTGGTTCCCAATTCAATTTGGAGTCGCTCCGGGGTGATGAAAAATTTCCCTTTCAAATTATGAATTTGACACCGCTGTCACGTGCTTCATCAAATTAATTATGGGCGAATTGTTTGTACCTTAAATTAGTTAGCTCGTTCCCTAGTTGCGCAATGTATATTAATGAAAGTTAAACGGAGACTGTTGAAACGAGTTGATGAATGTACTGTCAAGTCAAGGAAGCTTTGTGATTTTGTTCTTAAATACTTGAGTGACATTTGAGTGACAAAACCCAGCTTAAAGTGGTTCACTTTCCAAACAAAAAACAATTGCGTTATATGTATTAAGTAATTACACACTATTACTACATAAATATGTGCGCATCTATCTACTTTCGAATGTTTATTTGTGCTAAATTGATAGTAAAACTTTGTTTTATACAGAAATCATGCAAAAGATGTTATTTTGGTATAGCATTGATAAAAAATAAAACTTTTTTTGCGTGATTTCTGTATAAAACAAGTTTTACTATCAATTTAGCAAACATTCGAAATTAGACAGATGCGCACATATTTATGTTGTAATAGTGTGTTAGTTACTTTATAACGCAATTGTTTTTTGTATTGAAAGCGAACCACCTTAAATAGAAAGATGCATAGTTTAAATAGAGAGATGCCAAGTGTGTGCTAAGGGAGGATAAAGTGTAAACGATGCACAAGGAGGAGGCGGTCCGGGATGTCGAGACTAATTGCTGCGCTAACTCACTATTCAGAGATTATCTCAACCGCCGATAGAGTTAATTAAAGAACTAAATGCTACTCTGCAAAATCACACAGTATCCGACCTACACGAATTCGTATTCATTATGAAATTGTATTATGAAATGAGCCAACTTTTGCCTATGAGTTACGGATTTTAAATTTAGTGTTAAATTAATTTTCACAGGTACAGTGTAATTAAATATGTTATTAAAATGAACGTGTTTATAAATTATTATTACCCTAACATCGGTTATTTGAATCTACTGCCGATTTATTATAACTAGTATGGGTATAGTTCGATTTGTGTAATATTTATTTATGTACATATTTATTTTATTTATAGTTTAGGCTAGCTGATGGCTTATACAATCATGCTACGTCATAAATAAACTCATCTCAGCAGCAGTTTGGACTTACTATAATTTGTCACCTAGATTTGTAGCAAAAGTTCATAACATAAGCCATAATAATATACTCCGCCTGGTACTCTCTTCCCGTCTTTTCTATGTCACGTGACTGACACAAGCCTACGTCATCATGCGACAGCGCTATATGATAATATGCGATAGCGCTATATATAGCGGCCATGTTAATATGACGTAGGCTTGTGTCACTCTGGGAAGAGAAAACCATGTTTTATTAGACTATGACTATAACTGACTAATGCTTTATGACCTCCGATGAAAATCTGTTATTGTGGGGCTGCTGAACCCCCATTATTGTATTTTTTTCCTGGTACACACAGCAACACTCCTAACTGTATATCGGTGGACCTTATTACAAAAGGCATAAGGTCCACCGATGTACAGTTAACAGTGTGGGCGATGGTACAGCACGAACAAGGGAATAAGAGAACATTAAGACCGCAGAGGGCCTACCGCGAACCACGTTGGAGGTGTTGCCTCTCTGTCGCACTTGTAAATTCGTACGTAAGTGTGACAGGGAGGCAACTCGTCGAACGTGGTTCGCGGTAGGCCCTCAGGACCGATGCGCGATCGAAGCTTTAATCCCGGATTACCTGTGTACCGCTAGCGCTGGTAATTATTTTACAATCCGCTGCAAAAAAAACTCCTTTTTTTGAGCCTTACCTATCAAAGTTAAAAACATACTTACAAGCAGTTTGGAGCAAATCGGCTCATAGAAAATAGTTATTTACGATTCAAGTGCGGAAAGTAGGGAATTCGCAACGAGTCATGTTTTAATTGATAAATTAAAACATGACCGAAGGGAGTTTCGTATTCGCACGTGTATCGTACGTTTTACAGTACATATGGCCCCTTAAATTTTCGACGTAGGCACGGAAAGTGCTTAAGTTGTCAACCGGCGATATACTAATTAATTACTAACCCCGTTATTCATAAAACTAAGGGCCTGAAATAGTTAAATTATGTTTTATCCCTTTCTTACAAATACATAAATCAAAATGACTGATAAAGACAAACGATTATTAGCTAATTGAGGTTTGTAGCGCGTTTATGAATAAAGGAGTAAGTATAATCAACAAGGTTACAAGCTAAAGAAACAGTAACGACTCCATTAACCAAATAAATGATTCATGCTTCACAATGAACCAATTCATCACGCGTGCCACGGAAATCGTTTACGAAATCTCTGCCCAGTAAAATAAACGAAGTTATAATGGCCGCCATACGCGCGTTAATTGCGTTATCTATGCACATAAACAGTTGGTCATTAAAACACATTACGACGCGTTACGTGAAACGAAACTCGTATAAAACTTGCCCGCCATTAGTCCGTAACGAGCGAATCAGACAAAGGCGGTGAAATAACGAAATGAACGAAAATGTTGCTGAAATTATGGCTAGACCACCAAAATTACGAGTGGGATTACCTACACAGAAAATTCGGCTATAGGTAACCTGAGCCAAAACTATCTGGTCGATGAAGCAGTTATACTTTGTATCTTTTAGGTATTTAAATAAAAGTAAAGAACATTCTACCCAAATGGTTCCTTAACCCAGTTACGGGTGGATGACAACATTACATGATCAAATAATGTAGGTTTAAGTCAGGTCGTTCAGTGACTGATCCAGGTGGTTTTGTAACTGGTCGGTTAACCAATAAATGTTATAACTACCCGAAAATGTACAAATTGTTTACTTTGTTTAAACTATAAATGTTTAGTATTTCAATTTGAAAGATTGTTTCATTTTCATTAAAAAGATTTACAGAAGGCCGAAGGCCTATCAGCTACATAATTTAATAACATTTAAACGATTCAGCAATCTGAGGTTGAATGGCTAGGCTATTTCACGTAGCCGAATTCTTCGGCGCTTGATTATTTATTGCTAAACTTTCACCACAAACTATTTTAGAGCAGGCTATTGTATTTTAGACTACAGCTAATAGAATAAGGCTTAATATTTCTCCGTTTGACAGGTTATTTACCGTAGACGGCAAACTTTCTGCCGTATTCGAACTTCAAGATATTCACAAGAGACGACACGTACTAGATCCATTCTAGATACATTATAGTTTATATATCAACTAGTTCTCTTTTGCAGCGCAATTCGGGCAACCAATGTCACTTTTACGTTAGATAGAGTAAGATATCTATTAGATGTGAATTGGATCTCTAAGTCAAATCCTGTGAAAATCGTTCAAGAGTATCTCCAGAATCGCGCAAATGTCAAATTTGACAGGTTAGATCTTAAACATATCGTTATCGTATCTTTGTGATATCTAAAAGATATCTAATAGATGTCTATTTCAAAATCCTAATCGGGCCCTTTATCAAATGGAAGCAAGGCTACGTTCCAAAATGGGTGCGTGCGGCTGTACATTAGGAGGTGTACCCGCAAAGTATGAGGTAATTTATTGACGTTATTTCCTTAAGAAAAATTAAATGGTATGAAATATGTCCACGTGTAAGGTGTATGAACAAAAATATCCTGTCCCTCGTTTTAAATCGACATTTAACTTAAAAGAAAATGGTATTTTTAGTAAAAGGCAACGATTTGCCATTCTTCAACAAACTTAATAGGTATATAATTTAGGGATGTACCGACTAGTCGCCGACTAGTCGGGAAAGCCGACTATCCGGCCACATTTGTAGTCGGCGATTAGTCGGCGACTAGTCGGCAAAAATGGCCGATTAGTCGGCACTTTATTATTGAAAGAAAAACAGACAAAAAAGAAATCGACAGTCAATATTTACCATATATTTTATGATTATTTTACTAATATACATGTTCAGGATGCAAATGAAAACTTTTGTTCGAATTATTGACCATTTGATCGTTATCGTCTGTTGGTGGGCTAGTGCTTTTCTCTACAGGTCGATCTCAAATGATTCTCGTGTAATTTCATGGGCAAGTTCGATAGGAAAAATAATAATATTATTAAGTTTTTGTTTTTTTTTTTAATGGTGGAGCCATGGGGAATTATTAATGTTATTGCAAAATTTGGAGATTCAGACAGGGCACGTTGCTCGTAAAGACGCCGACCACAGGGGATAGGTTCTTAACTAGCGACTACGTACGGGAAATAGAGTCTTGGAAATATCTCCTCCAAGCTGTACTGACGCAAAATAAAAAAAAGAAAGACAAAAATTGAACGAGGATTCTTGTGATAGGTGTTTGAACCTGGTATAGAGAGCACCTTTTAGCCAAGCTAATATAATGAATAGCGCAATCAAAGAAGCAAAACTATTGTTTTTTTTCACCAGAACTTATACGAAACTAAGAATCTGGCCGACTAGCCGACTAGTCGGCCGACTAATCGGCCATTCGAGCGCCGATTAGTCGGCTAGCCGGCTAGTCGGCCAAATCAATAGTCGGTACATCACTAGTATATATCTAACACTTTAAGCTCTCGCGTTTTGTACACATATTTAATTACACAAACGGGTCTACCGTACCGTCTACTTTAATTCCGAAGTTTCAGCTGAGTTGCACCAGCTGTGGTCACGGAAAGACAATGTGTAAAAACAATTACCGTTTGTTAAATTAATAGGTATATACCTGTCTCAATTTTATAGTAAGTAAATAAGTAGTCTTATCGCCATGACCAGGACAATGATTTGTTTTTACATAAATAATAAAAGGAAATCCGTTTGATTTTGTTAATGATTTGACCGTATTCAATTAAATTTAAATTTAATACAGTAAAGACCTCTATCGACCTCTAGATCCTGATACCTACGTTAATTCTATTACCCATAGTAAGTATATTTTAAAAGGTATCGCTTTTAGAGTCACACCAAGCTAACTCTGCGCGATCCTGATATATACAGGCTGTGCAAGTGTTATTTTAAACGTCATATTAGTCTCTTCTTTTTCCATAGAAGTCTGACGTTTACAATCATACTGGCACAGTCCTGGCTATCAAAATCGCTGCAGAGTTACCTTGGTCTGACTCTATAACTTATCACTGTGGAAATTACATCACTCACTCGCGCACTTACATGCTTGTTAAAATGTGACGAATGACGAATGACTTATCCGTAGCGATTACCTAGTTGCATGCATGCTGTTGTTTCGCTCCCGATTTATATGGGAGTATAGAAAAAAAAACTTTATTAGACACCACGTTAAAAATGGTGCCAGGCACTGTCCGCTAGAACATGCTGGCACCAGCAACGAGGGCACCATTTCCCGGGGCAGGTGCGCGGATGTCGCCGTGACCTCTGCTGACAACACATAATTACGACAATGGAACCTAATGGTATGGGGTTGGGTGCTTAATGTATTATTAATGAGTCTTTTTGATCTTATTGTAATATTCATGAGATTTTAAAACGGATATATTTTTTGGTTGGATTTATATCAAAGAAGAAGGTTTAAAGTACCTCTATCTAAAGCACCATCACGCTCCGCGTAAGGCCATTTAGAGTCCTAGAAAAATTGGTTGTTCCATCCTTACTCTATGGAATATCCAATTTAGCAAGAACCCTAATGGCATAAAAATCACGGAGCGTGATTGTACAGAAGTAGGTGAATAAGGTATAAAATGTTTATTAATTACAAAATGTCATTTATGACACCTAACTTGTATGAAAACATATTTGTTTTATAATACGTAATAGAAATATGTGTCAACTTATTTCAACGATGAACAAATCTATATGACTTACATATACAACAAGTGCGACATTCAGTTTAAAAAAGCAGGTACCAGTCATCCAATGCACTGTTTGTACCATAAGTACCGACGACGCCATACTTGCTGTATAGAAGTGAATACTTACCTATGTCTATGTATATTAGGGCAACAGAACCGCGCTCCCGTACAAGCGAAAGTGACAGTCGCGTTTGATATTGTAAATGTTGCAGTACTACATTGTCAATTTGTCGATTCGGCGAGGGCAGTTCATAAAGCTTCACATTGTTTGACAACGGTACACCAGAACCCCGGCTCCTAATCTTGAAATACGCCTATCAACAAATTCACCGTTGCTCTTTGTAACGTCATCACATTCTGAGTGACATGATCCTATTAGGGTGACTTCAAAACGTTTACGGGTAAGGATGTCTTGACAAGCGTAGACAGTCCCTGAGCCTGACAGCAGTCAGGACGTAACATTAAACATGCTTTTGGTAAGAGAATTTATCAAGTTGGAACATAAGGCTGATTTAGATGGCGCGCGAGCTCGCATGCGATTTTAGTTACATTGCGGACTGTTGGTTACGTCCAATTCAACCGACCGATCAAAACTCGCAATGGTATGACACTCACATGCGAGTTCTCGCATCGTCTAAAATTCTAAATCAGCCCTTATGATCCAATATGCAAGTGCTACGGTCGTATGGGGTATTTGAAATCCGCGTGGATATGAAGTATGGATGTAGGTAAAAATAATTAAGCATAAAATTGGAGTCTAATTACTTATTTTCTGCTATCCCCGAATCCGCATCGGGACAGATGTTTTATACTGTAATAAATATAGAACGATTATGATAATATTTCTACCCAACCATAGAATGTTGAAATAGTCTCATGTGACAACAGGTATACAAGTTAAAATCAAATTGATATAACTACTCTGGCGATGAAGGCTGTAGATGATGATGATGTAGATGATGGCTGTAGAAGTCTTGGAATATACCTTTGTCCAACAATGGAAATGTTTCAGATATCGATGATGCCTAATTTTGATGCTTATTTTTATGAATGGCTCTGTTGAAAATTTTAAACTCGTTACAGGTCCATATTGACATGAGTATGGAGAACAATGGTTTAGTTACATAAAGTGATTAGTTTTAGATATCTACAATAACATTATGAAGAGTAACATGCCTAAAGTCTATTTCAATAGAACTTGCTAACTATGTAAACAAACCGCCATATTGAAAATGTCGCTGAATGATGAATTTACTAGTGATGGGCAAGACTCCTACTTAGTACTTTACTAATGTCAAACCATATCGAATAATAAAATACCAAAAGTAAAAAACAAGTTAGTTTTGGTAAGTAAGTAAGTAGTTACTTATTTTTAATTTGTTTAATCACGATCAGAAGACAAATTAGTACTTAAGAATGATGTATTGATGTATTTTATAACCGCGGCTGTAGGTACAGAGCGTGGGTTGGGTAGTGTGTAGCGGGTTTATATCACAAACTTTAGTCACAACACCACCCATCATAGATAATTGTAGAATTTAAAAGAAACAAAACCGTCATTCCAACAGGTCTTAATAACCTAACTTATGAACCCATTTTAAACTTTTAATTAAATATCCAAGATACAGTTATATATTTATGTATTTTACGGAACGGAGCGTTTCAATAGTGTATATGTGTATGGTTTCAATGGTATTTGATGAGGTGGTGTGAAAATTCAAAGAGAAACAGTGATAAAACAAAGTTACGTTGTTTGTTTACATAGTTAGCAAGTTCTATTGAAATAAACTTTAGCAATTTCATGAGCATCTCTACCTAGTATCAAAAACGGTGGACGTTTTACTATCTTGTTATTTTTATACATATTTAACTTAGCGTAACATTTTTTATGCGTTACCGTGACCATGGCGACTATACGGCTAATTACCATAGATCGTTGATAAATCCGGTCAACATCTGCGTAGCGAATGAAAGAACAGTGAACGTTTGTTCAAGCGCTTTATACCCATTCATACGACGCGAAATGCGTCTTTGTAATGGCATGTGGTTGACATTCGGCCCTCAAAGAAGACAAAAGCAGTCCGTCCCGGCGGAGCGTTCGATCTTGACACCGATACGCTATTGTCCGTTCATAGTTGTAACTACAGTAACTACACATTGTTCGAACTTCGATTTATGGTCCACGTCACAATGTTTCAGTTAGTGATGTGATGCGCTTTGTATTTGTTGCGGATGTCCCAGATACGGGTCAAGGAATGATCCCCAAATGAATACGAACATACGAGGAGTGAATACGACTATGTTCAAAATATTACCGTAAATGTATAAAATCTTACGTACGTTAAAAGGTTATTACTAGTATTAGTATTGTTAACACTGCAATTTTATTTTCATGGAGAATATTTAGAATAGGTATAGGAATATAACCTTCCTGTAAAAATCCTAAATAATACAACAAAAATATGTAAGGATACTTCAAATGCACAGTAAGTAATTTTAAATGACATTGACCAGTACATATTTTGTAATATTAGGTACCTATTACATTTTCCAATTAAAATCTCACTAAAACCATCATTGTCATACGGAACAAAAATAAATACCTAAGTATGTGAAAAAAGAATTGGAAGTAATGAAATTTGTTTCTATGATCTTTTCGTATTCAATGGGAATGGTCCAAATGAGGGAACTTATGGGATCATTCCCGGGAACGGGGGAACATTCCCGCAGCACATCACTAGTATCACCGTCTCAATGTAATGGCCGGTGTGGGCTCAAGTTCCTTCCATTTTGACGGATAGCTGGCATTTGTTATAAGACTTTTTGCGAACTGTCCTGGTCCTTTCAGTACGGTTATCGTTCCATTCGGTTCAATGAGTTGGCGTCTATAAATTATTCCCGATCTTAATACGCTATTGCGAAGCGCTCTTAGCGTTAACAGAGCGTGAATGTATTATTAATAGAATTGTATAATTAAGCGAATTAATACATCAAATAGGCATAAGTTTCACATAGTATTATATTCCCAATATGGAAGCGATCAAGCTGTTTCTAGAAGTCTATATGTGCAAACTGATTGGCCAGATACTGACATCAATGTATTAGATTGATACGGGACAATAACAAAGAAAACCTAATAAAAAAGAACGCAAATCTAAATTTCTATAAAGACAAATAGTTACCTACTGTATGTAATTGCATGAATTCTATAGTATTTTTTTCTTATTTACTCGGAATGCATGTTAATTATAAGATGTAATGTTTTGAAAAGATGTGTCCCGCCGAGTTTGTTGCCGGTCCCATATTGGAATACCCTCCTCCAATTGAGGGGGGACTTAAATCTTCGCGAGGCAGAGGTTGGAGCCGGTGTAGCTTTATTTGAAGTACATAAGCGCATAGTATTATGCCTACTTGAATAATAAACTATCTTTGAATACCTTTAAATGGAATATCCCAATTTATCAACCGAATTAAAGTACATACAACAAAATCTTCAGTACGTACTGACTACAAAATACTGATTTAACTGTGTAATGTATATGCAACATTATTTGAAAGATATTTCTATTAATAATAGCACAAATAAGTTACTAAACGTCTATAAAAACTATGAACGTATTTCATTCACATTCACGGAGGGCTTTCACTGTAATAGTAGAACCTATGTTGCTTTTATATTCCTACAACAATACGGTGCCCTATCATAGCTGGAGGACTCTTTTGTTACGTTCGCATTCAATGGAATACATAACAATGATATGCAATAACAAACTGTTAAGGAAAATCTTACAAAGCGTTTGTTTCATGGCGCAACCTCATTACATTGGAAAAACCATGTTTCCTGTTTGATTTCCGCTTTATTAATCCATACTTATATACAGGGTGTCCCAGAATTCGACGTCAAGCCGTAAACGGATGATAGACCAAGTCATAACAGTTATCATATAAATACAAAAAAAAATCCAACTCATGTTCTTTAAAAATTATGGTCACTTTAAAAATTCACTAAAAAATCCACACCCTGTAATTATTCAAGATTACACAATAATAAAAAAATTAGAATAAATTATGGAAATAATAATTTGTAGTAACAAGAGTTAAAGAACCATTACAGGGTGTGGATTTTTTAGTGAATTTTTAAAGTGACCATAATTTTTAAAAAACATGAGTTGGATTTTTTTTTTGTATTTTTATGATAACTGTTATGACTTGGTCTATCATCCGTTTACGGCTTGACGTCGAATTCTGGGAGACCCTGTATTATAGTTATTATAGAGTTGCTAACCCTTGTGAGTTGCTATTAGCTGTAGCTCTGTCACTTTTGTGTTAGTTCTACTCAGAATCACGATGGATAAGATAATTTCCCAGAGTTTTTTTTTCTATTGTGTTACTATTTCCCCACATACTTTGTATGGCGGTAACAAAAAGGAAAGTTTGACAAAAGTAAGGAAATTTTAGGACACTTTTTTTTCTTCTATAAGGATGAAAAGGGCTCGCGATCGAGACTAACATATAACACAAAATTTCCAAAAAAGGTCACAATATATAAAAAATAGCAAAAATAAAAGAAACGCTCAAATAGGTATGGCAAAAGTGCCATTGTCATTATACCTTATTTGCGTCCCGTACGTAAAACAAAGGCAGCGTAATTATGTAGCTACCCATGTCATACTTGTCAGCCCATTCCGAGTATATACTGAAAACCTTTCCTTTTCCGTGTAGAGGGGTAATGAAGTCGAGTGGCCGGCACCATAAGTAAAACAAGACATAAGCATTCACATTTGTGTAAGAAAAGAGGGACAGCTTCATTTAAAGGCTCCTCTTCACGTTGGGCCAACGCCAACGAGGGACGCAGCCATGCGGTAGAATGAGATAGCAATATCACTTGCTTCCTCTAACGCATAAATGCGTCCCTCGTTGGCGTTGGCGTTGGCCCAAAGTGAAGAGGAGCCTTAAGGGCTGATTTAGACGGCGCGCGAACTCGCATTCGATTTTATATATATAGTTACATTACGACTGTTGGTTATGTCTAATTCAACCGACCGATAAAACCCGCAATGTAATGAAACTCGCATGCGAGTTCTCGCATCGTCTAAGTGAGCCCTAAAATGGAATCTAAAGGATCGCATCTTGTGTGTAACACTAGACAGTGATCGTATAACTTGTGAGTTTTGAGGTTGTATCAAGTTATTTTTCACATCCATTTATTTAATTACAAAATGGCCAGTTACATCACAGCTTTTTTTCTTAATTGCTTTAACGTCAATTCACCAAAAAACTGTTTCGAAATACGAAACGTGCCTGACAGGAGTGGTATTCGACTTCGTTCGTTCGTAGCTCAAGATATTGAAAAAAATAAACAGTCACCTTGCTAACTAATGAGTTGTCTAAATAAAACAGCGTCTTATGTGGGGAATAATACAATTTTGTAAAAAAACTCATGACAGTAAAGAACACAAAATTTTAAGAGTAAACACAAAACGTGGTTACAAAGTCGCCATGGCGCGACTTTTTTTCACTTGTGGCTGTAAAAAGGAGATCAGTCACTCTCCTACTTACATATAATCGCAAAAGTAATCTGGCGATAAGCGAGGAAAATAGTACATCATGTCGTCTCTGTAATTAAAATAAGTCGAATTTGCCTTCAATGTAATAATGCTGCGATCTTCGCGTGTAACGTTGACCTCCCCGAGTCATCACGGTCGCCATTGACAGTGATCTTGATTTTTTATTTTTTGCGCCGTAATTTTGTCAACTGCCTTAGTTTTTATCCTTACAAAAACGTCAATAAGTTTTGTCCAAGCATGTCGGTATATTGTGATGGTAAATGGATGACAAAAAACTTGAGTAATGATGTTCGTTCTTTGGTTAAGAAACCTTGTATTTGACTGGTGGTCTTTATTATTTTCTTCTATGCGTTAATTTTTTTTGGGCTTTGTTTTTTACGATAGATTTATAGATTATATCCATAACATAACAACAGGATTTAATACATATATCACAATTGCACACTAGTTATTTACAACAACAGGATAAGTAGGTATGTTATCGTATTTCAATCTCAACTACTTACCTGCCAATTCTAACTAGATCATAGTTAAACTAGTACTAGACACCAACTAAATACAAATATTACGTACCTAGCTATGCATAACCCGCCATTACTTTAGTTTACTTACCTACCTTAGTATATCTATCTAATCTTTTTGAATAAATACAAAAAGTTACGCTATTATTAGTCCAACGCAAAAAAAATGTAACGCACCTTTCTAGGTTTAGCGCTAACTTTTATAACAAGCAAAAAGTTTGATTGGTTTTGGCCGCTCTCGCGCCGTCGTTACGTTGTTAAAAACTCGAGGGACGTAACAATTATCCCCAGGTGAGCTAGTCTGTTGCTAAAATGTCACTCCGCTTAATATTAAGGCTGGCACATACTAGATTGTATTCGGTTCTGCAAGCTAAGCCTATTATGGATCGCTTTATCCACACTTATCCACGTGATAAAACAACTGTCACTTTTTAACTCTGCGGGATAGAAAGAGACGGACACCGTTTTATCACGCTGTCACGTAGACAAATACGACCATCATATCCGTACTGGTTGCCAAAGTACCTAAACGAAGAAGCGAAACCAACGAACATAGTATTTTTTTTTGTAAATTACAATTCGGCGGTCCATTCGTCCAAATACTCTTGTTGAATCTCTTTAGACACTCAAATAAAAATAGAATCAATGAAGAATGTTTATTTGTGCAAATACCTAATAGCCAAGTGATTTTAAGTTGGGATTTTTGCTAAGTATGTATAAGCGCTAACAAGTTTGCATGTTGTAATAAATATCTATATAACTAGAGGATGAAAAAGCTCACTAAAATTCTCTTGTAGAAGCTATAATCGGGCATATAATTTATCCTTCTTGAATTCACGGTTCATTTCAAATACTGTATGTTGAACATAAACGCAATGTTAGGTATGTAGTCAGGCTCAGCTCAGGCAAAAAGAATAGATAGTATAGAGGGGTCCTGTCATAGTAAATGTTGTAGTCACTGTAAATTTACTGCCATCTATCGACACACGACTATAACTCAAAATAAAAACGTATAAAATTATTAAAAAAATAATAATATACTTATATGGATAAATGATTTTATTATTTTTATATCATTTTGACCCATGTTCATTCACTGATATCTGTGTTAAAATTGTTAAACATGAAACGGTGTCGTCACGCCATCTAGCCAAGAATAGGCCAAAGGTGTGTGCGCCATCTATGCGAGAATGACTTTTTCTTGATTTCCGAGGCACGTTTTTTTCTTAGACTTTATTCATCTTATACGAAGTTACATATGTCTTTGGCTCAGGCGTCACAGTTTTAACAATTGACGTATCAAAGCATTTGAACACGGACACTTAACCCGATCATAGACTAGAAACTAAGCGTGTGAATGCCAACGACGAGTTGAGTTCCCATGTTACATGCTTATTTAGCCGGAGACTTGTTTAGGCCGAGCATTGCCGTAGCTTGGCGAGTCGAATAGGCTAACCATTATATCTGCAGGTTTAGCTCATATTAGAGTCAAATATGTCCAATGGGACCATAAAAATGGAATAGATGGGACACGAACGAGATAACGAGAATATCGACGAAAAACTACGGCTTTAACTGTTAGAATAGTTAGATTATTACGAAGCTATAGTTGGTTCTCACTCTGCTTACGAAGCCCCTTTTCCTAGTTTGATGGTTAACCCTTTGACCGCCGTTGGCATGTATACAAGACAACGATAGAACGATACACTGGCGCCGCTGTCGTGTATACAAGACACAAATTCAACCGCTCGGTAAATGTGAAAAAACATCAATTGTAGTATATTTTGACACTCGTGTTAATGTTTTAGGTCTTTGATTTTTAAAATAATTGCATTTAAAGCAGATAAATAAATCCATTCTTTTATAATAAGGCAATCAAAAAAATTGCTCCAGTTTTCAACGTTTTTCATGTTCCTCGTCGCCGTTGTCTTGTATACAAGACAGCTAGGGATGGGAATGTTAATTCGATATGAGAATATTAGAGATGCAACGGATAGTTGTTTGGCCGGATACTGGAAATTCGGCCTGACCATCGGCCGAATATCCGGTATCCGGCCGCCGAATATCGGCCAGCAGAGCTGCACCTACATTTCGGTTTTTCAGGTGCGCATTCTGCAGTTTTGACCTGTTTCTAAGTGAACGTTCGCGCGGACACATTTCTAGGTTCGAAATGAGAGCGCGTGCAAGTCAGTTGAATCTCTAAATTGTTTTAAAATAATAAACAAGTACGATTATGACCGTGACTGTTTCTTAAATCCAATTTGTTTACTCCAAAATCAAGCAATGGTACTATCCGGTATTCGGCCGGATAGCAGGGCACTATCCGGTATCCGGCCGGGTATTAAAATACTGGCCAAATAGGGAGGATACCGGATAGTAACCGAATATCCGGTGCATCTCTAGAGAATATTCAAAATAAATATCAAGTGGCCAATCTGGTTTTATTTAAGCATTTGAACACCTGTTAAATGCCAATTGGTGATAACTAGTAACTAGAATACGTTAAACGAGAGAGAGACAGGCATAACTATAGCTGGAGTTCAGGGAACTTGTTCAGCTGTCCATAGTAGAGTCAGACAAGTAAATCTGTCCTTGTGGTCTATTTGCAGAAAAAATGATTCCTTTTGAGATGATAGTGTAGTGGGGATTGATACCTTGCAGTGACCGCTTCGCACAAGAATGGTACCTACAGGCGGACGCTCGGACTAGTCAGTGTCGCCTAACTATGAGAATGTTATGTATTTGAAATTGACGAAAAATTATTATGGTAGGGAGGGTGTAATACGGGAACTGACAAGCTCTTCTAAGGAACATGTCGAATGTGAAACATGCATTCCCGAACATTTCTGATACCCACCCTTTTCCAATATTATTGTTCTTCACTCATTGACAATTCAACCCACGTGTCATTTTCCCCAATGCAGTTCCGGTACATTTATATTATCGACACACGATGCGCGGCTCTAACCATACGCTTATAAAGTTTACGTACCGACAAGCGCTTACGCCGTTGACCTAGAGACTATTATTACTTAATCCGCGCGGAAACGGTCCTTGTCGGTCTGCACTGCGGGCAGTCCATGCGCGCCGTTGTCATGTATACAAGACTTCTCGTAGAGCCTAGTGCGGTGATATTACGTCATGAATCGATATTGTTTAGTGGTTGTTTTTAATGATAAAGACCTTTATTTTTAACATTGTCGTGTGTAAAAAATATGTTAATTTTTGGCATTCTCGAAATAAATTAAAGTTGGTTAAGAACAAAGCCAAATTGAGAAGATTTTTACCATAAATTGTAAATATCGATATCACATTTTGCAATCCCTAAACTTTTTATTAGTTGTTTACTTAGAATTTACTCTGGCGTGTGAGTGAGCGTCTTTGCGGACTAGGTCCGGCGGCCAAAAGGTTAAGTAACTAATGTAGTACGTAATCATGTAAATGTATCACATAGTTACGTACCCTTCGAGTCTATTTTTTTGACATTTCATACTAGGAGATGTCATTTTAGTCTACCGAATAAAAAAATAGATTTTAGTAAGTATGTACAAGGTAATATGCGCCAAAACTTGTATTTTAAGCAGCTCGTTTGTAAAAGAATCGTGGCACACATAGCAAAAAAGAGCCACTTGTACGTATTTGCAAGTTGCTAAGCAAATTGAGACTTGATTACTTTCTATTGTTAATTACGCTACGAGTATAAATATAAGTACCAATTTTCCGTCATTAGGTTTTGACACTTCCTAAAACTCAAATGGGTAATTTTTTCCCTAATGATTAGTCTGAGGTCTAGACTCGCCTAGGCTCTGTAAGCGGTTACAATAACGCTCAAGGAATTAACCCGTGAGAACGGCACGGCCTTGTTGTGATACCTGCGTGTGTTGGAGACAACACCCAGATATATTATTAAGATAATAATTGTACTTCGTACTTAGAACTTAGACTAGCTTGTTCCGATTGAATGCGTCGAGAAAATACACATAAGTAATATTATCAGGTAGACAGACACTATCATATCATGTCTTCATATTATGAGAACAGATTTTTCCTCTAGACACAGTAAGTACAGTTGCCATCAGATATATCGGAGCGGCCAAGGTGTTCACAATATCTGAACAAGCACTCTAACGCCTTGACGATAGAGGCGTGCTCAGATATTTGTGAGCACCTTGGCCGATCAAATATATCTGATGGCGACTGTACTAGATGTTGCTTTAAGTAGTTTTTGATTCTAGGTTTTGCCCCATCACCATCAAGGACCGGGTATCATCAGTAACAGACATAATTACAGATTTTTAATCAAATAAAGAAAGCGCCAACTGCTAGACTCACAATAATTAATTAACCTTTTGGACGCCAATGACCGATATATCCGCACCGTAGGTTCAACGCCAAAGACCGATTAATCGGTCACAAATCACAGAGCAACATAGACCTACGTGCATATGTATAAAGTTCAATTTCAGTTTTGACACTTGGGTGACGTGGCGTTCGAGTGACAGCTTTTGTGTTTGACACGGCGTCGAAAAGGTTAATGGCAAGTTGGCATCATATGTATTGTATTCAATGGAATAGTATTAACCTAATGTCTTAGCGTAATCGAGGTTATCTAATAAACACAGGTGAGGTATGCCCGGGGAAAATTTTCAGATTCTGTCAAATTACCCCATTTCACACACAAGCACGCGTCACGCACACTACCTCACTTTACCGGGACAGGTCAGTGACCCATCCTGTTTTTTTTAAGATGCAAATGAGAGTATTTTGAGTTTCGTCTTAACCACTAGCCTCCTTTGAGGAAGAGAAACTCTAAAAAAGTTCCATTGAAAGAAGGAAGACAAAACAATATATTTTATCTTGCTCTCCTTGTCTGTTCATGTCACATGTGACGTACTTAAATGTAAATTAACTAAATAATCGAATTCATTAGATACTCGAACTAAATAAACCGAATAAATACAGAAGTCGTCAAATGAAAAACGTTATTTAGGTACTAGTCTAATCAATAGGGCTTTCGATAAGGCACAAATCAATTCAATGACAATTTCATTAAAATCATATGTGTATTCCGATGATGTTATTATTATATAACTTACCTTAGCTTAGCTTCAGTTTGTATATATTTAGTTATACTACCTAACTACTAAGAAAAAATTGCATGCTTCTTCAAGTGAAATGTAGGGGAGAGCGGGGACAAAAGTAACTGCGGGTGGAAAGTAACTATTGCTCTGTAGGTTTATCTAATAGACAAAATACCACTCCGCTGCTATTAAGTGATAGACAGTGGTGCCCCCTTCACTCAGTCAGCGCATTCAGTCGAAACGGTCGCCACGTGCTATTAGGTTGTGTGAGAGGACGCAACGTGATTTTTCGAATCTAAAATACGTTTTTTGACTTTTAGTTATTTGATGTTTATGTTGTATTAAAATTCATACATTTTCTGAATATTTGCATATCCCCTAGAGTGGCATTGTCTGGCTCCCAGTCTCTATGGTGGCGGGGAGCCGGGAGACGGACAGTCATAACAAGCCGTTGAATGGCGGCGCCTCAGATTTAACGGTGGCTTGAGGTTGAGTGGCGCGGCCAATTTAGAAAAATATACGTCTAGTGGCGTGGCCTCCATGGGTGGTCATCGCGAATTTGGCGTGTGTTAGAAATATGACCATTTCTTTAAAAATATGTATGAATGATATTAATTATGTATCATTGAATTCAGCATAAAATGGCTTATTTGATTGTATACCAATGAATTTCATTATACTTATTTATGTGAATTATGCTGGACTTGATCAAATCTCATAATACCAATTTTTTTTTCTCTCATGTATAAAAATACGTATAATTAGGAAATAAAACAATTGATTGTAGAAAAAGCAGCCTTTATGACAAAACATTACATTTAACACGATTCACATAGTTTATTTCACTTTTTATCACTGCGTATTCCATTTGTATACCTTTGTAAGGACAATGTTTTTAGCAAATAAATTTCTGGTTTCTAAATGTTCGCGGCTCGACAGTCGGGTTCCGTAACTCAAAAAGAAAAAACGGAACCCTTATAGGATCACTCGTGCGTCTGTCTATCCGTTTGTCACAGCCAATTTGCTCCAAAACTACTGGACCAATTAAGTTGAAATTTGGTATACATATGGAAGTCTGCTACCCAAAGACGGACATGTAATATAAACAAATGAATTTTAAGTATAGGCGGCTATTAAGGGGAATATGAGTAAATCAGAAAACCAAGTTTTGCAAACCATATCGTGTTCAGTGGCGTGCAGTGGAGATAAGACTTAAATCGGGCTCTAGAAGAGTCATTCTTGAAGGAATGTAACGCAAACTATAAAAATCGGCAACTTTTTTTTGGTCATTTTGTATGGACTGCCTACCCTAGTGCCTACCTTTTTTTGTATGCACTGCACGCCACTGATCGTGTTACATAATAAAAGGGCTTATTTTGAGGATCTATATTTTTTTTTTATAATTTTATATGAAACAGATTAAAAGTTATTTAAGAAAATAGCCAAAAAGTGACCGTCTGACCCCTCTTATCTCCGATAAAATTGGGTCTAAAATTTTGAAAAAAAATACACAACCTTCTACCTCTAGATGACAGGAAAACCTATTAGAAATCTAGAGTCCAGCGTGAGTCGGACTTAAGAAAAAAAACGCGGTTGGGCTGTTTTAGGGACACAGCCGCAATTGTTTACGTGAAACTGAAACGTGGTGCGGACAGCTGGTGCGAAGGTCGATGGCCAAGCTCTGCGTTGGGCCGAAGGCCTGAAGCATCCGAGAGAGGTGCACCTCCACGCAAGGTCGAAGCATGAGCTTTAGGAGGTTAGTGCTCAAACAGAACAAATAATTGGTTTAAGTACGAGTAGCTAAGTGAGAAGGCTGAACTGCCGTATATCGCGACCATCGAATTTCGCAAATTGCGGGGATTTTTCTTTTACACCAATGAAACCGTAGGTAATTAGAGTGACAGAGAGAAATGCCAGCAATTTGCGAACTTCGATTGCCGCAGTTATAGCCCTGTTATCTTGAATTAACAGTGATACGCCTAACAATGAAAAAAAAATGTACGCACTATGCTTAACATGATACTTCAACAAAAAAAAATGGGTAACTAACTATCTTAAGATAGCCAGCCGTGTGTGGACGAATTGAATAAATAGTTGAATGTACTTAAGAACTTCGCTTTGCTCGCTCGTTCAAAAATGTGTGCAGTACTGAACCCTTGGGACGCGAGTTCGACTCACACTTGACCGGTTTTTATTTTGATTTGATATGTCATATTATATTAAATTACAGCCCACTGTGTCTTGTTACTTTTGACCCACAACGTGTTACTTTCTGCACGCCAACGAGGTCATTAGTAACAAAAGACGATTTTTTTAAAACAAAATACACAATTATAATGTTAGTCAAGACGTTAATGTACAGAACATGCACTGACGTTATATACGAGTATGACTACATTAAACTCATCAAAATAATAATGGTTAACCAGAAACTAAGGTCAAAGTACATAGTGTTACGTTTCTCCCCGCTCTACCCTACGCATCCAAAATTACTGTCCACCTATGTTCATCACTATATTTTTTGCAAATAAATATATCGTTATCTTTATCAATAAATAGGCAGGTCCTGGCAGGGTGGAAATTTCATTTTGGCGGATTCTTTCTCTCTGCATCTGACTGTACCTACAGCTATTACGGCATTTTTTTGGTAAACTTACGGTTATATGTTCAGACTCTGAATCTCTATAGTTAATATTTAAGATATATGGACATATCGGTATCGGCATATTTAAGATATATGGTCCTTGAACTACGTCCAAAGAGAGGTATGGGAATGGGAACTGAGAATGACATCTCGCTTTGTGTGGTAGGGCACAGCACAGCGGATGTCATTCCAGATCTAGAGCAGAGCTCAACCTTACAGAAATCTGCAGCCAAATAACACTAGCACTAGACCCTACTCATAGTGTCCTTCCTGCCGGTGAGTATGGTTGCCAGTTATCAACGAGGGGTGCGGAGTGTTAGACTCGGCAACGCGCATGGAGTTGCAGGCATCCAAAGGCTACGAAGATTGCTTATCATCAGACGGGCCGTATGCTTGTTTGTCATCGACGAGGTATAAAATTAAATATGCACAGAATATCATTGAACTAAAAACTTTGTTTTATTTTATAGTAAATTAGTATAACACTCGATACATAGGCAATCACAAACCAGGCACCGCAGCGGTTTTGGGCTGTAAGCCTCGTAGGCCAGTATGTATATCTCGGCCTCACAAGCCGCAAAAACTCGCTAGGACTGAGGCTAGACCATAGCCGTTTATTTATTCTTGATTTCATGAAGGTTTGCAGAACAGCACGTAACCGCATTATACATCTATCTTAGACGGACCTCACAGCAACAAAATAGGTGTACCACTGCACGATTTTCAAGTAGTACACGAAATATTTACATAATGTCCCGTATTAATAGGTAATATTTGAAGATCAAAAGTTCTCTAACATAAATACAAGATCACAACATTGTCATCACAGTTCATTGACGTTGACGTACAAAAGTACGTCAAATAGGTATGCAATATTAATACCAGCATAATGAAAATTAATTCCAATCAATAAGTATGAGTCTTCAAACTTTTTTCATTCTAAGCCGGGTTTCAAGGAGCAAATTACTTAAATGATATTGGAATCGTATTGTTTTAAGATAGTTTACTGCGTTTTTCAACCATTATGCCCCAACAAATCAAATCTAAGATGAGACTCGAGCTCCATGTGATGATAATTATTTACCCTGTTTTTTTAAATACTATTTGTCTACTGGTATACTTTTTCGTATATGTATATGACTTAATGTCGAAATAAATGCCAAAACCAACTGTCATTTTAATTAAATTCGCGATACGTGTGCTTTGATCCGAGCCCAGCGGGCATCTGATCAAAGAAGTTGCGTGCACGGTACCGCTGATATCATATTTTCGAACTTATTTAGTGAATGTGAAATTAAAAAAAAAAGTAATCCTGGTAGTCGTTCAAGCATACAATTGCGCGTACATAGAAGCAGTTTTCATATTTCTATCTTTTGTGCACAAATTGTTACGAATCTTTAAAGTCCGTTTTAGACCTATGTTCGTGATCGTTTTCTATCGAGCAAAAGTCAAAAACTTAGGATTCTAATCCCGGTAGTCACTAGAAAAAGCCCTCAAGTTTGCTAATTGAATGTATGGCAGCCGTATTGTGATCCAAAAAAGAGCTACGGCTTTTAAAAAACTCCGTTTTCTGAACTCACTGCACCTTAATGCCTTTACGTGTATAATTTTCGTAAAATTGTGCGTAGGTAAATCGACAGACATGAAACAAACCGCATGCTTATGTTGGTCACGAGCACAGGCTAGTGGGTTTTTGATCAAACCATTTTATTGTGGTCCGCAAAATTGTAACAGTTACAAGTATTTGATAGCGTATTTTCACTGGTATTTTAAGGGTTGTTCGGTAAGCGATAAGAATGACACCATTGGTCACGCTTTGCGTTCTAAACTGACTAAAAAATTTTGGTAATCTGTGTGTTAATTATGATTATGTGTGCAAATAGAGCAAAATAGGTATGTATTGAGATCAATGTTAAAACGCATATTTACCTAAAATTCTAATACAGAGCTGTAATATTATACGTTAAATAATAGATACACAAAGGGTGGAAATCGGATTAGGTTTAAAGGGTGGAAAACATTAAACCGAACTTAGTGTGAAGACACGAATTAACTTGGGTGTCGTACCTAATTCCTCTAAAATGTACTTACAATAACACTCATTACATTACAGACTACAGGTCTCCATTCTCCATATTATTCAATCTTCATAGACCCAGTAGGTAAAAGATTTATGGGAGCCATTAACATGATTTACAACATGATCTACTGATGATCTATGACAGACGCAGGTTACGTAATTAATTTTCAGCGGCCGAACCGTACGCATGTTTGGCAGCCTCCTCCCGCTCACCCTCATATCATCGTCATAGATATGATCTTACTGATAATTTTGAGAAGTACATACAATAGTTGCTTAGTTGCAGTGTCATACCTGGGGATGCCGAAGACTGGGCAAAGCGGAGAATATTGAGCAGGAAAGCGGACCTTGGCGCTAGGCCAGGAAAACGCTAGGTTGAAGAAGAGTTGCTTAGTGGCAGCCTGTTTACCGCTACTTAACCCTAAATACATATATAAAATAGCCAATGATGCAACGCCTCATTGATCGGCTTTCAATTTTTCGCCGAAAAACACTGACAACATAAAGCTCGCTTTATCGCTCCGGCTCTTTTATCGGCTATTCATAAACGTGGTCACTTCCTAGATCCAGTCCATTAAAAGTCAGTCCGAAAATCCCATAAAATTTATGTGCGCGCATGACGCCGTAAATGCAAGCTGTATACACACGCAGTAGATTCAGAATAAACAGTAATGGTTTTTTCCACCACGATGGTGGCAAATAAACGCACGGGAAACCCATGGGAAGTACACCGTAGACCGTAGCCAATGTCAAGCGCGTTGCCAATTAAATATAATGTATTTAATTTTGGGCAGACCCCACTGCTTCCAAGAACTGGCAACAACCTACGCAAGGTTAAGATTAAGTACACAAATTTATGTCTGCGGTAATTTGCAATACTTGTACCCTAACCCTATATAAAGCCTTGTGCTTTACTGTTAATGATGCGTCTACTGTATCCATACGTATGTTCAGAGAAATAAACCCTACTCATAAAATTCGGGTCGACGGACATTTCTTTCACACATTACAATAAATCCTTTTGATCATTGCTGCGATAATCACAGCTGTTAGAAAACATTTTTTCGATTTAGCTAACGATGTATTGGACGATTTATTTAAGTATTTAGACATCCTTTTTTAACGCACATACACGATCTGGCAGAAAATTGTCTTTAATGAGTTCCAAAGAATGAGTTGAAAAATATTTCAGTAGGTAAGTTTGAAATTCAAATGAATCAGTTTTAGTTAGGTTAGGTTAGCGGAGGAAGACCGAGACGTGCATATATTGACCAAGCCAAAGAGAAAATTAACGAAGTGATGTATCAGGAGCTCAAAACAGTGGCAGAGAGAAGAACGGAATGGCGATTACTCCACCGACAAGAGCTAGCTCTTAAGAATAATGATGATGATGAGGTTAGCTTTAGGAAGCAGTCGGTAAAGCGATAAGATACGATAAGAAAAGAGAAGGATGGCCTGTCTCCTCTCCTCCTCACTGTATTTTTTTCATGGAGAATGAACTGAGGGTTTTCGATCCAATCCCTGATTCAAGATTATATAAAACACACACGTATAGTGTATTAACTAAATATTGTAAGACATTCACAATCATTTTGTATTAGTAATTATTTTAACTACCTCCTGTTTATTCCCGTCTTTTGCATCCTGGTGCCAAAGGTTTTGTGAAGCAAAGGTAGTCTAGGTCATCTGCATCTACCTTGCCACTGCTGACCTTTCGATACTCAAGCTTCTAGTCCTTCGTAGCAATAAGCCCAACACCTACTATTTTTGATTAATGAATGAAATCTCTATTTCAGGCAACTACATAGATCACTATACTAGGTCAAATTAAGTTATCAACTTGAAGTTATATAATTTAGCCACAATTACTCTATACAATTTGTAAATCGGAGAACAAACCCTAGCTATAAACGCATTGCCTGCAAATAGGATACAAATTGAGCAACCACATCGTCCACATCCAACCGCAAATCTTCATATGGTCTTAGCCAGTAATCCGGCTTCGGCTATTACCTAGAACCTGTATACATGTACAGGCTTACAAATTGATGTAAGGATTGGTTATGATTCCTATTTGAGATAGAAGTGTAAGTACCTACAATTTAGTGTGCCGATAGAATATTTAGAGAAAATCTGCGATAGTATTCTTAGTTCTTACCTTTATTTTAAACTATACAGTACCCGGTGGCCAGTGATAATTATTGCAGATATACATGTTAAAAGGCAGAGTGTTATAACGCTTATCAAAGCCGAAAATAGCCGAGTCTCTTTTTCAAGAACGATATGCAATATTCACTGACTTGTGAAAATAACAAAATGAGGAAATAACATATAAAGTCACAAACAGAACAAAATATCTCAACCTCTCTAGCTTTCAAGGCATTTTATTGAAATTGCCCTCCAGCAATGAAATGTTACAATAAGTATCATGTCCTATTTTACAGTTTGGTTGAATGCAACAGTTGTAAAACTTTACTGGTACCCAATGCTGTTTTTATTACCACCGCTTTTAAGCTTTCGCCTCAGTCACACCGGAATAATTATGATTTTCAATTACAATATTTAACATGACAAGATAATCGGACATCGCCAAACTTCAAACGAAAAAAAAAACTAGGCAAGTGCGAGACGGACTCGCGCACGAAGGGTTCCGTACATTAATGCAAAAAACGGCAAAAAAGAAACGGTCACCCATCCAAGTACTTAATACCCCGCCCGACGTTGCTTAACTTCGGTCAAAAATCACGTTTGTTGTATGGGAGCCCCACTTAAATCTTTACTTTATTCTGTTTTTAGTATTTGTTGTTATAGCGGCAACAGAAATACATCATCTGTGAAAATTTCAACTGTCTAGCTATCACACGGTTCGTGAGATACAGCCTGGTGACAGACGGACGGACGGACGGACGGACAGCGAAGTCTTAGTAATAGGGTCCCGTTTTACCCTTTGGGTACGGAACCCTAAAAATGTATCGGGATGACAGATGCTACGAAAAGTCACGTGACTATTTCCACACAAGGGCTCCAAGAAAATTAAATTTGCTTGTTTATTTATTTAAACATTATAACACAAAGTAACAACTTAAATGTACCTACAAAAGGCGAACTTAATGCTATCAGGCTGGTTCCTCAACAGCAAAATCTTCGGACCTTTTGCGCTGTCTGTTACGCTACGTCTTACGTAGGCGAACAACGCGCGAACGCGGCGCGGCGCGGCGCGGCGAAAGCGGCCGCCGCCGCGCCGCGCCGCGCCGCGCCGCCTGACATTCGCGTGCAAATCGCGCCGCACCGCGTTCGCAACGAGATCGCTTACGTAGGACACTTCTATGGGCATCAAAGGATTGATTTCGCCGCGCCGCGCCGCGCCGCGTTCGCGCGTTGTTCGCCTACGTAAGACGTAGCGTTAGGCTCAAATGAACCAATACCTATAAGTATTCTTTATCTTCACTGCATATAGTTATTATCGATCCCTGGGTCACTTTACACTGGTTTCTAATACACAGTCTAATACGTCTAATACGCAGTGCGCAGTCACGACCATGTCGCAACAGCTCTCGCAACGCGCAGCACGATCTCGAACGGGCACTTTGTTCCCTGCGTTGGGCAACGCCGTAGGGACACCTCGTATAAAATGCATGACCCAATTTGATTTGTGTTAAATTAATGTGTCGCCACCGTCCTGCGACTTGGCGCGCATATTTTGGTGCAAGCATTTACACGGTTCTATACAGGCGTTAATATTTTGCTGGATTTTACATGCAATGTTTTCCGTCTCTTATCACCTCCGTCTCTTATACCTATAAGTATTCTTTATCTTCACTGCATATAGTTATTATCGATCCCTGGGTCACTTTACACTGGTTTCTAATACACAGGCTAATACGTCTAATACGCAGTGCGCAGTCACGACCATGTCGCAACAGCTCTCGCAACGCGCAGCACGATCTCGAACGGGCACTTTGTTCCCTGCGTTGGGCAACGCCGTAGGGACACCTCGTATAAAATGCATGACCCAATTTGATTTGTGTTAAATTAATGTGTCGCCACCGTCCTGCGACTTGGCGCGCATATTTTGGTGCAAGCATTTACACGGTTCTATACAGGCGTTAATATTTTGCTGGATTTTACATGCAATGTTTTCCGTCTCTTATCACTATGAAGAGTTTGAATTTTAGTGTTAATGGTATGTTTTCACCTCATATGAACTAAACGGTATTCTATGATGACATTAAATAGTTTACACACAATAGACGTCAGGTATTGCTAGATCGCCGATATAAATTCAACCGGGAAATTTCGAGCACGCAACGAAATACAGCAAACCTGGCTGCGTATTCCAATTGCTTACACAAACAGGGCGAGTCCAGTTCATGGATATACCAATCTATCACTACGTCTATATCTGTAACACCTATATGTAACAGGAGAGCGCGCTCATACTGGTCTCTCTAAGGCTTCGACTCACCTGCGGTTGGCTAGCGATTACAATAACACCTCCGAAATTCGGATTATATAATTCAGGTTCACATAGGCCAGATTAACGGCGATGCCTCGGATGCCCTGCCACAACGCAATTTTGCACTCGCGCTCACCGAAAATGTCGATGTCACATTAAATATTTAACAAGGGCCAGTTTACTTTATGTTTGGGAGTTGTAAACAGTTTGAAAACGCAAAATTTTAACGCGTTATAAAATAGACGACGGAACTGTTATGAGGCAATGTCCTGTAATTAAGTTCAGAGTTAACAGGCACTAAAATTTACATGAATAAGAAACTTAAAAATATTTTTATGTGCCTACCCAAATACATATAGTAGCTTAAGATTTAGTTTTACTACCTATATAATGTAATGTATAACCGAGTTAAGTATTATGGTATACCCAAATAGCAAATGTTTAACCCACTTTAAAAATAACCGGGGTCTTGGTCATTAAGGCTTTTAAATAATAATGTTCTACTAATTTCTTGAACACGTGTGTCATATACAGTACCGGTCAAAAGTTTAAGTTCACTCTGCGAAATAAGGTTATCATATTTAATTATGTTCAAATATAGAATATGTTTTGAATTTCAAACGTTTAATTGTTTCCACGACTACCAAATAACAATAAAAATACCTCTTGGAGGAATCGTTTTATGTTATTCGGAAAATTTGATCCATTTAATATTTTTGTTCCGTATTTCCTATGAGATTTCGTGAAGTTAGAAATCATTTAAAATGGGTCGCAAAGCCGATTTTAGTGTCGAAACTCGTGCTGTTATTGTAACTCTGTCAAATGAGGGCTACACGACGCGGAAAATCGCTGAAAAAATGAAGGTTTCTCAAACCGCTGTCGTGAGTACTTTGAAACGAAAACAAAAAACCGGTCTTAATTGCAGTCGATCTCGATCAGGTAGGCCAAAAGTCACGTCTAAAAGCGAAGACCAATTTATTTGCGTGAAGAGCAAACGCCAACGTACTCTAACTGCTCCAGAAATTTGCGAAGAACTCAACGCCACCCGAGAACAGCGAGTATCGGTTTCGACAGTGCAACGGCGTCTGCGAAACTATGGTCTAAAAGGTCGTATTGCTGCCAAAAAACCCTTGTTACGTAGTCAGAATAAAGTTAAGAGGTTGAAATGGGCCCAGAAACACAAAAACTGGACGTCTGAACAGTGGTCTAAAGTTTTATTTTCTGACGAATCGAAGTTTGAAATTTTTGGAGGGAGACGTCGTCAATATGTTCGACGACAAGTAGGCGAACGAATGATAAAGCAATGCGTGATGCCAACAGTGAAGCACGGTGGAGGATCAGTTATGGTCTGGGGATGCTTTGCGGGTGACAAAGTTGGTGATCTCGTGAGAGTCAATGGCATAATGGATAAGAAAATGTATCATAACATTTTGCAACGTCACGCTTTTCCATCTGGAAAACGGATTGTAGGCAGAGGTTTTGTTTTCCAACAAGACAACGATCCCAAGCATACGTCGAAGTTGTGCAAAAACTACATTTCATCCAAAGAGAACCAAAAAGAATTAAAATATTTGGATTGGCCTCCTCAATCGCCCGACCTCAATCCGATTGAGTTGTTATGGGATGAATTGGACAGGAGTGTGAGAAAAATGCGGCCAACTAATAAAGAACAGCTTTGGGAATACCTATACATTTGTTGGAATAAAATTTCGACATCAACACTGCAAAAACTAATTACGCGAATGCCGAAAGTGTGTATGGCAGCATTGAAAGCAAAAGGCGGATATTTTGAAGAGTCTAAAGTTGGCAAAAACTGATCTTTTTTTATTTAATTGTGGTTTTAAATTAGAGAATTACCTTTAATTTATTATGTAATAAAAGATTATTAAATACATTGTGTTATATTTTATTAGTACATTGTGTTATAGCTTCATTTAACCGAATTTACAGAGTGAACTTAAACTTTTGACCGGTACTGTATGTATTCATCGTAAAAAACATTGTAACTTACTGAGCTATACAAATCAAGCCAGTCTAAATCATTTCTTGAATGAATTTTGCAATAAATCTTCTTAATTACTTGGCCAATTAATCAGAGATCGGAGGAAGTATCCATTGAAACAAAAAATATGGCTTAATTATTTCGAATCAGATTAGGAATTAGACTTACTCTGCGAGGGCAAATACCTTCTTAAGATAGTAATTAATGAAATCTTAACTTTCAGGATAGGTACGTTTCTTACGAATCTCATTAATTAATTCTCGGGCATCTTTTAAAAATTACTCACGTTTTTTGGTCAAGCTCCGACCCAAAAAGTGTCATATGTTTGACGCCAATCTCTGTCTGTGGCATCGTAATTCTACAACGGATGGACCGATTCCGATGCGGTTTTTCCACGTGAAAGTGAGTTTCTTTGCGGTAGTTCTTAGCTATGTTTGATAGAAATCGATCAAGTAGTTTGAAGAGTAAGTATCAGCTCTTTTCAGTAGGGGTTTTTTAAAGGAGGTAAACATTGAACAAACACACTGTCTTGTCAGCATTAACATGTTCGTGTTTAAAATTCGCCTTGTTATTTGCTGCCCCACTTGCATGAATACGATGTAACAGAGGTTGTTACAATACACTTTACTAGCGCTTTTTCTACGCACGAAAAATAGGTTACATACACTTTTACATGTGAGTAAAGATAAAAGCGTGTTATGCAACCGCTAGCCGGAACTGATCGCTGTCGAATTACGCTTCCTGGCCGTGATGCTGCACATTTGTTGCAATCGCGACGGACACTACGGAAACGGTGCCTTTAGAATGCAATCTTTTTACAGTTTTAGCTTCCGTCTTGATTAAACTTTTGTGAACTTTTTCACCTTGTTTTAAAAACTGTTAAGTATTTACATTAGGTATATTCGTTTCTACTCACCCACCTACTATATCCGCAAACGAAACTGACTAACGGGGTTGTAAAACTTCTCATTCATACTTGCATGATCGTAGCGAGAGCGAAAGAGTTACGTTACGGTGCGATTCGGGAAATGAATTAGAGATTCACTAGATCTGCCAGGGTCAAAAGTGACGTTTTTGGTTAAAAAGTCAGATCAGTATTTATCATAAAGCTGTGAGATTTTATAAGCATTTTTCGAATGCGGCCATATCTCTAAGGCCACGCAAACACTTTCAATATCACCTCTATCCTCATCGAAATTCTTCCCGCGCTTTGTTTTCAATTAGTTCAGCCGACTACACAATAATTCCAATAATATATGCAGCCCTAGTCACGTCTAATATTGTGTTATGATTTCTCGGATAGAATACGAAAGTAGTCCCGCGACCTTCACCTATAAATCCTATAATCTATAATAAAAACAGGTATCAGCGGCACACTACTAACTTGGATACACTGATCATTCGTGAGTTTTATTACATTGATATAAGGTTCACTAAAGGTTAGTTGGGTGTTGCTGCTAATACAGCCTTATTGGGATGCGGTGGGCCTTCTGCATTCTAATGCGTTTGCGATGCAATTGATTTGATGAATGCGAGTCAAGGCTTCGATAACAACTGGGGAGCGTGTATACAATCTATTATATACACATTATATGCTTATCGCTAAGTTTGTATCTATAATCGTCGCTACCATATGTTTCTACTGTTTCATAATTCACAATAAAGTTCTTATGCGCAATCATCCACAGGTGTTTTATAGAAGATGTGTACCTATAATCTCTTTGTTAAATGCTTATCGTATTTGTAAACCTGATTAGTCAAGTTAAACAAATAAGGTTTAATGATAGCAATTAGCTTGAAATAACTAAGCGTGAGTTGGAAGGAATTTCGCCTTATTAAATCGTACGTGTAACATCTGTTCACAGCTGTAAGAGATTAAGCAGAGCGTTCACGAATAGAACAAGATTGAGGTAAATTGTACCTCATACTCAAATAATTAAATATGGATAGAGTAGTTTGTGGGTACTCTATTCTATTGTGCACCAAGCAAGGCATACTTATCTAGATTATGTAGACTTTAACTTTGATAAGTCAATATTATATTCGCATTTGGTCCTGAATAATTAACAATGTAGTACATCTCGCTTGCTTGCCATTTGACGCAAATTTAGAGCCGCCATAAAAGAAAAAATCACCAACTGTCAAGATGACACTTCATATTCTGTTTGCGCGCCGGCACGCACCTGTCGCATACTGCTAGTAAATTAAGTTTTATCGAGTAATTACTAGTTTTTCCCATGCAGTTATACCCAAAAAGTAGATATGCAGTGCAATGTGTACATGGAAAGTGAAATTTGTAAATATCGCAACGTAAGTATATCAGCATCACATGTACTGCATTGTACATCTTTACGGATGATTTAATCAGCATTTGTGTTCAGCTGGTAAACAAAAGTACTAAGTAAGGTTCTTTTTCCAAATTCTTGCAACTATAACGTGCTAAAAGTGTTCCCGTGGGGAAACTTGGAGGTCTAATACAATAGTTGTGTACCTAACCTCACTTTACTATAGAGTACCTATACAAAGTTTTTATCAAGTTTTTATACATTCTCGTGTGACTAGTTTGTCTATGTCCGTGGGACATTGTTGGAGGTGTTGGCTTAAAGATATTCACAACATATTGTGCTTCATTCTATAGAGAAGATAGACATAGGTCCGTGGGACATTGTTTGAAATATTGGCTTGAAAATATCCACATGTCGCGTGGCGGCATTGTGCTTCGTTCGTGGAACGAAGGTCAGATCTTTTTCAACTCACGTTAAGTATAATATAAGGCTTATTGCATAGCAAAATATCCACATGTCGCGTGGCGGCATTGTGCTTCGTTCGTGGAACGAAGGTCAGATCTTTTTCAACTCACTTTAACTATAATATAAGGCTTATAGCATAGCAAAATATCCACATGTCGCGTAGCGGCATTGTGCTTCGTTCGTGGAACGAAGGTCAGATCTTTTTCAACTCACTTTAACTATAATATAAGGCTTTTTGCATAGCACTAAGCCCTTCGTCCCTGGGACGAGCAATAGTATCTACTATTCAATAATAAAATGGATTACATGTGAATGATGTGAAGAAATACTTCATCCGTGGGATGACAAATTGTGAATTGCTTTATATACTTAACCTAATAATTTCTTATAATGTCATTCATGTCATGGACATGATCCTGTTTCATGGACATACTTTAAATAAATCACACAAGCATATTCTAATATAGACAATGATATTCTATCATTTTCTATCTAAGCCCGCTAGCGGGATTAAACAAAATTGTATGCTAATTAAGTATCTACTTACTGGTTACAAATAATAACAATATTCTGGATTCTGTTGGAAAAATGTCTCTGGATTATGTTTATGCTAAGCATTTATAATATTTGCTGAACCCTTTTAAGGCTTAAGAATGTCCTACCATTTTTATTATTGCTTTATTAGTCAAAACTTCTGTAACCTGCACTAATACAATAAAATAAATAAGTGACTTGGCAGTGTACATCATACACATATACTAGTGTACAAAAGAATGCTATATTTAACAGCCTTTATAAGGACTAGATCCAATCCACTGCCTTATTGTGAAGGTCATATCCTGGGGTTTATGGCTTATTAATACTGTTTTCACTAACACTTACAAGTTTACTAGCTTGAGCTTGTTTCATAATATCATACTGTGTGAATATGAATAACTTTTTCCCTTTTCAGGCAGTTGGGTAAATTGCCATACAAGTTTACTAATAAATTTTAATATCATAAAGATAACCCTTCAAGGGTTACTATTTTATTTTAGCCACCCTCATAAAGATATCATTGAAAATGTCACAATTATAACATAACAAAATTATGAAATGTCCCCGGATAGCTCAGTCAGTTGAGCAATGAAATTTTAAGTTCTTGAAGCCCAATTGCCTTCGGTGGAAATGATGAAACAGGACATATTTTCTATTTACTTCAGAAAAATGTATTAATATATATTGATTTAAGTCGAGAGTTTATTAATACTCTCAAATGTAAGATAATGAACAGTATGTTGTATAAAATACATAATTAGTAAATTTTATTTATTTTTTGGAACCCTTTTACAAAATGATAGGGTTCAGTTTAGCACAAGTTCATGCCCATTGAAGCAGACTTGAATACATTTGTGATAAGATAGAAGAAATGGTTAGGTTGGTAGGTAATATAATATAAGTAGGTAGGTAGGTAATATAAGTAGGTAGGTAGGTAGGTAGATAATTAGGTTCATAGGTAAGTATGCAGGTAATAGTTATATTTAATATTACATTTCCCAACTTTTGAACATTAGTGTCCCCATTACCTTGTTTAATTTGTTTTTTAAAGGGCCAAGAGAAAGCTTTATCTACCAAATCTATAGCGGAATCCATGAGATTTTAAAATAGTAACGGTCTTAGCTAACTTTAAGGCCAAAACATAAAATGAAATAATATTATTACTTAGGTATTTATTTATACTTGTGTTTGAACGTTTGATACCTTTTGGTACTGTAAAATTACTTTGAACGGTTGGGGGGCTAATGGTAATGATAATGGGTCAGGTCCATCGGAGATCATTATCGATAGCAGAGCTGAAATGTAAGAAGGATTGGGTTCCGAAAGTAAAATTATGCTTTATGCCCATTTTATGCCATAATGAGCAATAGATATTTTTCTTTTATCTCTAATGATGTAATTAATCAATTATAATTGTATAAATAATCAGTAGTGAATTGAAACAATTTCACAAGTATAATAAAATTTACAACAGATCATTTTGTTGCATTTATATGATTTTCTTTATACTCTCTGTACGAATATGATCAGTAAAGATGCAACAGAAAGTGGATAGATAGGGACACCTCTCAGCAGTCTTACGACTGTCCAAACTGATTGTTGAAGATATTTTTGGTCACTTAACAGAGCATTCGAGACAAACTCGATCCATAATTAATAACTCATAACTATGTCATTTCCTGTTATTCTTAGTACCTATTTAGAATTCTCGAGGTGGATGCACATGTTGTAAGTGATTTGTGGTTTTTATTATGGGATAGTGCACGAAACGTCACAGACCGATCCACATATGTATGTGTGGTTATAATTTCACACAGTCCTAAATAAATGTTTTACATTATTTGACCTAATTACATGTTGTTTTGGTTCAAATTGCTTTTGTTATTAGATTATGTAGTGGTTGAGAAATACTAGAACAAATAATTGAAAGAATGATACCCAACAGGATCATCTTTATATATAAGTACTTACCTCTAGACTTTTATAATAAATAAATAAAATATTCCCTATGCCTATGTCCAGCAGTGGACGTCCTCTGGTTGATATGATGATGATGATGAAATAAAATATTAAAATATAATACAAAGTGAAACTTGTTGTAGCTAAGAAAGCGATTTATTGTGCTTTAAGTGTAGGCTATATAAATGGTAATACCCTTTTAGCATAGTTAGAAAGTGACTACTTAGTTAGCTTAGTTAAGTGGTTACACTTAACAACTTTTTTAAATAAGGGTACTTAAATCCCTTCCAACATAAACTATCTAGTGATAAGTCACCATGTAGTAACAAGTTTACTATAATAAGTTGAAACAACTCCATACATGTCTCAAGATACTACAACCGGGGAAAGAAGAGTTGTATCCGGATTTTAGAATATGGACATGCAATAAATTACGCTTAATTGCATACATGAGAAGCAATGCGAATCTATTTAATTTTGAGGGTGTATGACACGAATAAAAAACTTGAGATTTTGAAACTAAGATTACAGGCATATTTCAACAAATAGTACAGTTCTCTTTATGTTTATTTAGAATAGCAATAAGTACTCTTTAAAGACCTGAGATAGAAATATGAGTATTCAGACACATTTGTTTATGAATAAATAAATTAAAGGAAGGAAATGATATACGTATAGATTGGAATAAACGAATACAATATAAGAAAGAAATATGGCATCAAAATATCTTAAAACCTTGTCTTACGTATCTTAGACAAGTAACAAGAAAGTATTAATGTAAATAGTAACCATTCACATGTCTTCTTTCTTTTATGGAGGTTTTATATTTATATAAGTACCATAATATAGGTACATTACTTAGATGCTGCTTAGTATTAAAAGAGGGAGTAATAATATCTCTATATTTTCTTCTATTCTATTTTTACATATTCTAATTATTTTCTTCAATTTTTACATATTGGAATTATCATGTCTCACATTGGTTAAGGTAAAGATCATAAGGGCAGGTCTCACCAGTGAATATAATGTTTTATAACGAAGGGAGGCTCCAGATAATCAGTCTGCTACTTTTGTTAGATATTTATTAGGTTTCTTTACATGTTCAAAATTTTGTACACAAATTTCTGATTCTCTGAGATTTCTTTGTGAATCTCTGATTCACAAAGTATTTACTTACCTATTAAAATAGCATGATTAGTTCAGACTCTAATTTTATTGTTGATAATTCTCATGTTATAGGAGGGAGAATTTTTATTTTAACATTGATCTACTTTAAGATTTCTCATGACAACTTATGTTTAGTATACATTTGCTGATATATACAGATAGGTATCCGTGATAGATATTTAGAATATATATATATACATTCTTGCCAAAAATACAAGTGCTTGTTTTTGGGTAGTTTTTTGAGATATTTGGTTTTTACAAATTATTTAATTCCCTTCTCTAAACATCTACATTGTTAATTATTCAGGACCAAATGCGAATATAATGATAGGATTAAACGAACTTACCTGAAGTGAAGTTCAATCCTGATTATATGAAGCATTTGGTCCTGAATAAGGGGTACCCCCACCCTCCTCAAGTAACCATGAATCCATGGTTACTTCCCAATCAGTGTATGTATGCTCTAAACTATATGAAGTGTCATCTTGACAGTTGGTGATTTTTTCTTTTATGGCGGCTCTAAATTTGCGTCAAATGGCAAGCAAGCGAGATGTACTACATTGTTAATTATTCAGGACCAAATGCTTCATATAATCAGGATTGAACTTCACTTCAGGTAAGTTCGTTTAATCCTATCATTATCTTTAACTATTGAACTATAGTCTATATTTAAAAAGGAACAACAATAACGGTTTTGAATGATTCACGGTTAGTTTCACTAGACTTACATCGGTCGGGATATGAACCGCGATTAACTTTTGTATTGTTTTCGAGCTCCGTAAAGGTAAGGTAATCAGTAATCACGGTTCTTATTCCGGTAGATATAAGTCTAGAGTCTAGAGGAACAATAATATTTCGAAACTGACTTAAGTGGATGAAATCAGTTGTCAAAATCACGATCATTTTTAAAAATCAATTAGGGCCACTCCGGCCACTTGCACCATCCAGGATTAGCCATTAACTCGTAGTTAACCACAGGGTTTCTCAATTGTACTGGTAACTCAGGGTTTAACCGGTTTACTCCGAGTTAGTGGCTAACTCTGGATGGCGCAAGTGGCTCTTAGCAGAACTAGCTAGTAAATAGTAATGGATGTGGAACGATTCATATTACCCCAAATACTCCTAATAGTTAGTAAGTTACGCACAATTACAAACTCATCAACCTTAAATATGGCGGCCACAACTGCAGTTGCTTATTTCAGAGAATTGTTGTCATTAATTAAAAATTTACTCGTAGAAGTCTTAGATTATATTAAGTGCTCATAACAACTAGATGTGTAGGTATATAAAGGAACGGAATTAATATTAATTACTGATTTTACCACTGAACTAATATTCTACGATAAGGCAGCAATAGACGCCCCCTTGCACGAATGCGCTAAACGCGCAGCCGTCAGGGAGGAGTGGAGGCGAGCCGTCAAACGTGTCACAAAGGGAGACTTCCAATGATGACCACGACCGCTCTGTCAAGAGTGACCCGATCAAGAAGAAGAATATTCTACTTTGTAAGTTCACTTTAGACACGCACTACTCTTAATTCTCACTTGATCGACCTTATGTCTTTGCAATAAAGTCATCAATCAAATGCCGGTTAACAGTGTGGATGATAGTACAAGCGTACCTCGCGTGTAGGTGGTTTATCACCGCTAAATCAACCTACTCCGGATTTATTGATTACTGGCTAAACGGACAGGCTTTGTTTCCATTATTTATGTGCGTCTGGCGAGGATGCCGCGCGATTGCGATTGAAGTGAGCTCATTTATTATCTACTTGTTCTTCAATTAATCAAGTCTAGATAACAAATCAATTAGTGAAAGAAAGAAAGTCTACAGAGATTAAAAAAAGTTTTACTCTGCTCCCATAGTAGGCATTAAAAATGTATTATTTTTATTCATGTAATTCGAACTATAGGTGTGTGATCCTTTGTCACGTATTTTAGGGAGGCCCAAAATTATTATGAACACCCTTTTATAAAACTTAAAAAGCAAAAATCGAAAACGGCAAAAATGAGAACTGGATATTTTTATCAACCGAAAATATGAATAATGCCTTGGTAGGTACTTTACTGTCTGTACAATTAATAATCTACATATGTAAGTAACGTTACAACAACGGCAATACCATATCTATTAAGCGATATCCTTAAAATTGAAACCGCTAACTATCATTACCATCAGCCGTGGGCAAATTAACCCGTACTATAAGTACCTGTCCAGTAATCATTCAACGTACAATTGTCCAACCGGCGTAAGCACTTAATCGCACTTGATGAATAGCTGCCATATTACCTGAAACGAGAACAAAAATGTTTTTATTGCATGTTATTTTAGCCGTAAAAGTAAGCTTCAATCGTAAATGTAAGGCGTTTTCACATTGTCCGAACCGATATCGGATGTCGGAAGGAAGTAAAATGTCTCTGTATTTATTTATACATTTTTTCTACTACCGTACTTTTATTTGTCATTTAAAGGGTATAGTTGTCAAGACAAGTCTTTAGTCTATTCCCCAAAAAAGAATTGATGCATACACGCAGTACCTTTTTGGCCATTTTACGATACTTCGTGTAAGACCACTTAAAAAATATTGAATGAAATACAGTTTTGCCAACCTTATTTTAAATGTCATCTCTGACAAATAAGTGAAACATAGACATTTTTTTTATTCACATTCATTCATTCATTCTTTTCCCGTGCGTACCCTCCATTTTTGCTACTTCTTGAATTAAAAATATTTGTTAAATTTACAATTTTATTTCAAAGTTAGTGCTTGGTCGTAGAAAAAGTATTGTATGCAACGTTGTTTAACTGAGTCAAAAAATACTCGGGGCGTCTTTATTAATAATTTTCGGCTTCGCCTCAAATTGTTACTCACGCCACTCGCTTGCATAAAATACTATGATAAATCATTATTAATAAAAAACAATAGACCACACAAAAAAGGCGGACACAATGCCAATAGCACTCTCTTGTAGCTAATTTCGACATCCGATATCGGAAAGGCGCTTCAGATAAATTCTGCCATATCGGAGCCCCCCGTCAGCTGACGGACCAGACAGAAAACAGCCGGACCGATAATATTTGTTTTCACCACACCAGCTCGAAAAGGCTTACTTTGCACTTCAAAAACTGATAGCAAAGTTGCATTTTATTCACATGTGAGGCAAAGTAATCACATGCAAATTTTGAGATTTTTTCTTGTTTGCTGGTAGAATTGACTTTTAAATGATGATTTTGAATGATAAATATTTAATAACATTCATTTGGATTTGATTTTGTTTGATATTTCACATTTAATATTTGCTTCGTGTTGGTGTGGCGAAAAAATTTGTGTTTCACTCGGGGGCAATTTTTGTTTAACCCTCGTGCTTTGAAACCCTCGCAACGGTCAAGATTCCTTTTTCGAACTACTCGCTACGCTCGTGGTTCAATTTCGGAATCTTTCGCTTGCTCGGGTATCAATATTAGCAAGAGAGGTTAAACAACTACTTTGCCCCCTTGTAAAACAAATAACTATTGTGTGCGTATGTGTAGGCATAATGTTTAAAGTGACATTCCATTTCCAACTGCAGCTGCAATACTGTTCATTTTCTATGGAAATTGACAATGACAGCGACGCGTTTCCATAGTAAAATGGACAGTATTGCAGCTGCAGTTGGAAATGGAATGTCACTCTTATTGTAGTGTGCGGTGTGCGTGACCGCTAAAGACGGCGCGGCGCCCGGGCGCGCCTCCGCAGCCTGTTTACAGGGATTAGTTAGGCCGGAGCCCCACTGCTGCGCACGCTATGTACACGACCCACGTTCCCATACAAAATTTCGTGGGCTTGCCCACGGTATGTATTAAAACGTGGGCCGTGGATGTAGCATGCGCAGCAGTGGGGCTCCGGCCTTAAGGATCCTACCTACATCCGATATCGGATCGGAGAATGTGAAAACGCTCTAAGCTTCAATCGTAAATGTAACGGAGTGGTTTTATATTACGAATGCTTAGCTACACCTGCTTCTATAGGCAATTGAGGTCGTAAAAAGTCATTTATTTCCGTGTTTCTCAAATATGGAGCTTTATATGGATAATATAAAGCTATGTCCACCCCTGGGTACGTTTGCATATTCATCACATATGTATCAAACGCTAAGTATGCAAACAATAGCTTAATCTAAAAATGCAATTTGCATGTCAGTTAAGTGCGATACACGAGTTAGAATAATCCTCGCGCGCGACTTGGGACTTGCTGATAGTTGTGCTAAGGTCGGAAGGTCCCAGTGAAGGCAAAAATTTATTAGGTATTAGAAGATTATAGAAGAGTTTGACAAATTGCTTATCACAGTTATCTAATACAAAGTAGGTGCTTATCTTAAAATTTAAGTACAACTACTTTAAAATATAACTTTTTTGTTTTAAGTACCTATTTAGCATGGTTCGTTATATTTTTTCCATCAAAACTGCCGCGTATGCGATGCGTTGTCTGTGTAACTACTTATGTGTGTGTGTGCAACACGGGCGAGACGGAAAGACTTAACTTTATCTAATAACTGTCTGGCGGAAGCAACGGTAAATAGGATGTTGTGAAAGTCTGTGGAGTGGGACCGCCCCTTTTCCCTACGACCGATTCGCTATAATGCCTACCTTAGGCTCTTGTTCGTATTTGTCAAAATAGATCACGGGTGAATGAAAACTATTTATTTATATTGCCGACTAATATTTTTAAGAGAAAGCACTCGCCTGTCAAGAAAAACTATGCTCATTGCTACTGCGACTAATAAGTACAGCTTTGATTTCAAGTACCTACCTTAAATTCATGCTCAAACTACCCTGCACAATATCACTCTAATATTAACAACAACAAAAACCTAATTATTATAGACAATAATCATATTTATTTTGTTAATGTCTATTTAAAGTCTAACCTAATTTTCCCACTGATTTTGCTGTGGACGAGGTCGGTTTGTGTAAGATCCGTCTATCTTTCTAGACTAGCTATCATCATTTTGAAATACCTATATCTAACAAACACTTGAGTAAATAAATGAACATCTAAATCTAACAAACAGGATGTACGTACTAATCAATAAATATTTAAGCAGAATAATTAGTAGATACTAAGCATAAACAGATAATGGGCTTAGTCGTCATCATAAGTGCTAACTGCTAATGAAGGCTCCCTTCACTAATTAGATGTCAGCGGGAAGTAATGAAACTGCATCCATTATCATGTTTGTACGAGTTATTATTTAATTTGTTAGGTAGTTTGCTTGTTTGTTTGTTATACCAGACATGGCTCACTTCGCGATTTCGTCGCTTTGCTACAGGTAGCTAAAAGCATCCGTTCACACCAATTTTGGTGGCTAGCCATAAACCGCGCGTGGCGCTGTCGCGACCTAGCGGCCATATCTGTCCTGATCGTAACAGATGCGTTTTGTTAGAGAGTGAATCTTCTGTAAGCTAGTACTATTCTTTATTCTGTGGTTATACATATGTATAAGATTAAATCCTGAATGCAATGTTGCAGCCTCCGAGATACATATGAATAGCTTGCTGAGCCTAATTAACGAGGAACAGACGAGAGATTAGAGCTCAAAGCGTATGTATATTGTATACAGACAGTTATCGTTACCTACATTAATTAGCGTTTATGATATGAAACGTACAAATTAATGCAAACAGCTTTATTAACACGACTAGTATGTATGTCATTGTATGTATGTATAAACTCTTTATTGTTCCTACAAAACAAATATGACATAGGGTAGGCAGTAAAAAGTAGTTTAGGAATAACAGCTTTTTTGAGCCTAAAGCCGTTATGCAAACTGACGAAACCGTTTAAAGCAAATAGATGTGTTTTTCCAGGTTTTCAGTGACCTGACCTGCAAACATTTATTTGGGAAAATACAATAAAATTATTTTGTTCTCACGGGTCTGATCTGTTTTCGCTATACCCGGCCTTAGTATCTTAAGCTACAAATGATAATTCTAAAGGATAGCGGATAGCTAATAGAAAAGAGTATTGATAATTGAAATAATATCATTACTGTAGAATTATCAAGATTAGTCATGAATAAGAGATTTAGTTTGTTTAAATTTGAAGTAAGCAATTAATTGGCCAGTTTAATTTCTAGTTCAGCTCAAACACCGTCGCAAATACGAGTACCTATGTTGTGTTGGTTTTGTAGTCACGGATTAACATGTTAGGCCTCTGCCTAAACACACAATGTGCTGGAGAGCCGAGGTCAATAAGCAATATAGTTAAACTCACGTACAAACAATAGACAGTGACCATTAGAAGACCTTATATCGTGGCGGTAAGGTTGCTGTAGGGTCACTTTAGTCGAGTATGTTGCTGAAGGTAGGTATTGCGCAACGAACATACGCACTGATGAGTAGCTATTAGACATAACCTCTGTTTATCACATTGTTATTATGGACCATATTCATTGGTAATACTTATACATGGTGGCTTATAAAATAACTGCATACCCGTTGCCAGTTAGGTTTTTGGATTATACTGAGCAACTTTTACTATGGGACCAATAACGAAATCGCAAAAAAATATGGCTGTTTCATACATTTTGGCTGGTCCATTTTCTACGGGAGGGATAGGAGGATCCATTTATTTTGCGATTTCAAGGTTAGCCCCGTAGTAAAAGTTGCTCAGTATAATCCCAAAACCTCCCTGGCAACGGGAATGTTGTTATATTTAGCCACCGTGTATATTATAACTACAGTGGATTTTTCAAATATCTAAAGGCGCATGTCATCTACCTACTTTAGGTACTCGGTAAGGTAGAAGAGTCCCACTCACACCACACACACACACACACACTCACACTCACACATATTTCCTATAAACCCTCTAAACTAACAAAGTTTAATACTACCTAAGTACCTATCATACAATAGAGACAACATAATCAAATACTTGTGGAAATATATTGTCTATCCAATTTTCTATAATATGTTTTACTTATTGGTCTCATTTAATATAAACTGAACGATTCTATTGCAAACCTAAGTATCATCAGAGAAATTGAAAGCTTTTCATACTCTCGTCTCGATGAACAAATTGAACTTTCTACCACAGGCAATAACTTTCCTTTAATTTGATAAGTAAAATAAAAATGTTACCGTAAAACGGGGTGAGTAGGTTTCGCGGGGAGAGTTGGGTTATGAATGGGGAGAGAAGGTTTGAGAGGGGGGTGAGAAGGGATTTTAAGGCTACTGCTACAAAAATAATGTATTCAAATTTAAAATGGGGATATAGTAATACGCATAATAAAAAAAAATCGATCCAACAATCTTCCAAAATCACCTTTGTATGAAAAACCCTCTCACCCCAAATACGAGGCACTACGGGGTGAGGTGGATTTTCCTCTTTATCGTCAAAGTTATGAAATGGAACTACCCAAAATAAAATACAAACGTCCGAACCACTTATTATATACACCATTCAGTTTTCACATGTAAAAATAAAATTTTATCGAGGTTTGAAAGTCAAATTTCACCCAACTCACCCCATTTTACGGTACATGATTTACTTATGAATATTGTCAACTGGTTTAGTAGTGAAACAATCTCTTCGTTAATTCATGTTTGTAGAACTAGTTACACCTACGTGTATTTACTATGCATATTTGCTATAGCTAGCACATTGAATAAATTGTTACAGCATTATTTATTACACATGCAATATAAATAGCAGGAAATGTGCATCACAAAATAACACTGATTTAGCGTTAGTAATATGTATAGTTTTAATTAGTAAACGAATAAAAGAAAGTGCTTCAATATCTTTATTTTTATTCTAATCCAAGCCAATCTTTATGTTGCCTGAAATAAAATTTAACAATTAAGTTAAGTACCAACAAATAGCAGGTGTACTGTGTTTTACATTAGGAAACGAACACAGAAAACATTGAAAATCATCGTGACGTGACTTGAATCCTATATTAATAGATAGGTATTTCTTCCCGGGAAAATTATTGCTTTCCCATTGTAAGTAATCAAACAACGAGTCATGTACTCTAGGCGACAAAATTTATTTCTGGATTGAGGTTGCACCATATAACAAAATTAAAAACAATAATGTTGGATAAAAATTAAATTTGGTTTGTTCTAAAAACTTCAAATGCTAAGTATGTACTCTGTTCCCAATATAAAATTATTTATATATTATTAAAGTTAAGTAATTAGTACTAATACTAGAATTAGGACCGTGGGATGCTAGACAATACAGTATGGCTAGGTTCACACGGGGTAATTTTTTCCCGTATACCGTATACGGGATTTTATCAAATACCGTAGCGACAGCAAAATTTGTACGAGGCGTTCAAAATCGTTCAGACGGCTAGATGGCTTTCCCGCATAGACGCCGTGTAAACGACTTTGGTCGTTTCCTTACAAATTTGGCTGTCACTACGGTATTCGATAAAATCACGTATACGGTATACGGGAAAAAATTACGCCGTGTGAACCTAGCCTATTTGTAGCATATGTATTCGGTCCCTAACGCCTCGGGCTAACCTTGCTAATACGCGCATGATTGCTTACGTGTTGACTGTGTGCTGTATGCAGCGCACGCACACCACGTGCTGCGCACAGCAAACAGCTGATTTGAATAATTGCTCAGTCCAATTGACATTGCCCTATCATTATCACATCACACTACTTACATGAGAGATGGACTGTCTTACTTGCACATAAAGTAAATTTTACTAAGTACTTATTTAGTTTAATAACAATATAATAGTGAACGAACTCTTTCTAGGGCATTCGTTGTCTAAATAAACAGAGAAATCAAAGCAAGTATATAAGAAGAAGCCCTACCTATAACTATTGAAAAATTCTACAACAATCGACCTGTTTACCGCCTCATTTCTAGCTTACTCAAAATAATATGTTTCTTTCATAATAGGTTTAATAGTGGAAAATATCAATCTTTAGGCTTTACCCAATAAATATTTCAATTTCAATTAACATCTAGTCACTATATTTAGCCAATAAATATGTATTTGTTTCTATTTTGCGCAATATTTAAACAACTCTTTCTGGTCTTCTCTTAAAAAATGTAATTTGTCTAGTTTCGACAACTAAAACCTTTTCTTGGATCTCGTCAGTGTTAATGATCATAATTTCCAAAGTATGTAATATACTTACTTTAAATTTATAACTTATTATAGTACACTACTGTAGATTAATTTGTTTAGAAGAAATCTTTTAAGCATACGTAGGCAATACGAATTAAATGTGGTCTATAGATTATAATCCTACATATAAGTAGTTAACCTCATTATTTAGTGCGGTATACGTTATTGCTTCATACAAGTGTTTCTTGTGATAGCTTAATTCGTTGGTGCGCCCCGTAGTCAACCATACCAATGAGAATTACCACAAGTTACCATAAAACGTCATATTTCCACGCAGTGCGGGTAACGCGTGTTGTAATAGTGAGAACTCGCGCAATGACTCTAAACAAATCACGTTCATGGAAACAATTAAGCGCTCGCGGCGAATTCGGGTCAAGTGTGCGCTGAATAAACAAACTGATTACATTAGTATAGAACGATCGTGTAAAGATACTTAAAAAAAATATCCACATCCATACAGCAATAGTTCTTATTTGATAGGTTTGTTTAGTTTAGTTTATAGTTAATTTTTATGTAATATTTGTAACTAGATAATATTGTAAGTTATTATTTATGAAAAATAAAGTGTTATTAAATTTTATAGGTACCAAAGAGAGTGTAATTTTCTTTTCTGTGTCTATTATATCATTATTTTTCTATCTGGGTCCTTCGTTTTACCCACAAGGCAGGTACTGGGATATAGATCGATCCAGTATCACTCAAGCCAACTACCAAAGTAAACTAACTGCCAGTATGTACCTACGACTAATTATTCAACAATTTCCTTATTTTTACGTCTTAAGGAAATGTGTAGCAACGTCTAATAATATTTTACTTCTTTGTAAAATACAGCAATATTTGCATTGTAAATAAGCTAACTATTAAGCAATTAAATTGGTAAATCCACTTTAGTGCATCCGTGGGCGAGAGGTAACAATTAATTACCTACTAGTTAATAGGCGACTGATTGCGACATTTAGTTGCAAAAGAATGAAGTTTGTAAGACTGACATTTGACAGTACAGTCAACTGTAAAAATATGGGTGTATAAATCATCTCATAAATATGTCCCATAGCTATCAGCGAATTAAGAACTATGAAACATATTTTTGAATAAGCGACCCATATTTTTACAGTTGACTGTACTGTCTAGTTAGGTAAACAATAATTGTAGCTATATATGAAAAGCAGTTACATACGCGTAATGTTTTATGCACATTAAATATGTTATGAGACTTATGAGCGACTCACAACACAGGGCCAAAAAACGGATATAACAAGGATAAATTTATCTAACACAGGTCGGCACGGCACCGGTTAAGGAAACTGAAATATTTTACTGTATGCAAATAAAATGCTTGTCATTTATCGTGCAAGCGAAAACAACAATATATTTTCACGAAACCACTTTATAATGCAAATATAATCCTGCGCCACCGATGGACGGGAAATTAAAAAATAAACTGCAAAACCCAACTGACGCCTCCGACAATCAGCATTTCTGTCTCTTAATTAAAATATGAAAGTGTTCAGCATTTGAGTTGAAAAACTCTGGAGCTGACGTAAATGAAATAATGTAAAGGACCACGAAGAATTGCGGTAATACTCGTAGTGAATCTGGGTCGTGTTTCATTTCGTGGCGAATTCATTTAGGAGCCCCGTTGTCTCGGGTCCATCCGCTTCATTAACCATCGTACAACGGTTTAAACTTTACTGAAAAATAAAATGGCGGGCTGTCCTCGGAATTAGTATAATGTTGCATTGTTTTAGATGAACTAAAATTCGGTTATCATCTAAAATTTCAGGTAGGTACCTATGCATAGGCGTATATACCCACGGTGGGGCAAGGTGGGGCAGTTGCCCCACCCTGGTCTCTGACCATAAGCTAAGAATTTCTGATTCAGTCGTACCCTGTTACAACATACCCAGACTCCCCTACTTCTGCCCCACCCCTTAAAAAATTCTACGTACGCCCCTGTACCTATGTATATATGTACCTAAATTGATATTGTATCAACTTGTTCTACATTATTAGGTTAGAGTAAACTGAACGAAAATGATTATTGATAAACAAATGAACTATCAAAACATCGCTTTGCTCTATTAAAGTTAAATTAATCCTTAAGTCTAAGAATAGGTACCTACTCTTAGAATTAAAGAGTTTTTTCAATGCAAATAATATTGCAGCAGTTTGTTCACGGGCAGGAAAAATAATAACAAAGTTGAGAAGTCAGTCCGGTAAATACAAGGAACGTCTTGACAATACCCGTCTCTCAGAAACAACATCCAGTATGAATTCAAACGATTCCAGTAATTGACGGCAAAGCTAAATTATAAAGTGCCGGTGCAAACCGGCGTGGCACAAATAAAGAACTGCGGAAATGGGCAGAGAAGCGAGCGAAGAGACTAGCTAACCGTTTCTAATAAAAATATTTGCACCGACTTTAATAGGCACTACAACTGCACAATGATTCCGCCACAGAGTTTATCAAATTGCGCGTCTTGTTCTTTTTTATCTAACTTTTTTTCTGGAACGGATCCAAAGCAATTTTTCATTTTGTTAAGGGTAACTTGCTAGATAGCTTTTACACAGCACGTTGTATGCCGCAACTTGACTCGTGACAGTAAACAAAGCTTGTTTCTCGAGGCCCGAGGACGCAATAAGTAGGGCGACGTGAGACCAACATGATACCAGACATTATAACAAAGTGCATGCTCGCACCGCGTCCGTAGGCGAGCTAGCAGCTAAGTATAACAATCACACAGACTTTGAGCAACCAAACTTTACAATAATAAACACCATCAATATTGTACGCTAGTATGTACGTACAAGATACAAAGTAATACAAACAACAAGTAACCATTTTATTTCAGAGCCGTTATAGAGTTGAACTTGTGAAACTGCCTATGACTTTAATATGACCTTATATTTAAACAAAACATTTACATTCAATACTCGTAATAGGTAATAGCTATTTCTAACAGTATAGCAATACTCGTAATTTATATATCTTTTCCCAAAGTCTGGCCTTTTGGCGAACCAATAATCATAGCAAAGCAAACATAGGCAAAATCCCAAACATAGATAGATAAACTGTTAAGTAAATATCGTCGTAAGGCCATTATTGATTTTGGAACACATTTTACAATGTTTGTTTAGGATGTTCAAAGACTCCATAGAGTTATGTAGGTCTGCTCAAACACGTGTTCTGTCGGGAGTGCCCGTTGTATGAGAAAAGAGATTAGAATAATGTCGGATTTGGCCTTTATCCTTATGTCTATTTACGGACTTTTGACCTTAGTTTTTTTATCTCTCTCTTCAATCGGTCCCTCATTGCTGAGGATGATCCGTTTGATTCCGTCAACTAGTTGTCTCCATCGGTCCCGTTGTGTAGCTTGATGAAGTGCGTCGCTGATAGGTATTTTTAGTTCCTCCGGTATTTGGTCCGACCATCGTTTAGTTTTTTTTCCTAACCTCCCATATATTTGTCACTAGTATTGTGGTGACTTTACAGTGTGTATATGTACCTTAATACATTTTTTAGAAGACAAAATTAACTTTAACACATTGAGTGCCATTCGGCGAACGCTCTGTTCGTTGTCGTTTTCCTCTACAAAGCGGGAAAACGCTAGATTTGGCTACGCGTATAGCTCTACGAAAACGTTGACAGTGAATTTATTAAATCAATAAAAGTATTATCAGTGTTGTATAAGTTTTCCGCATTTCCAAGCCCGAAAATTCGTTAAGAAGTTATTCGTAGTTTTCTAAGCATTCTTTGAAGCATACCTTGTCTTTAAGAACGCATACCTAAGTTTGTTTCCGTCCCAGCATTCTTTTGTATAGCTACGAGAGTCTAACAGATAAAGTTTGGCATATTCAACCGGTATATTTCTAGATACCTACCTATATGGAGATCTCGCGTCGGTGAAAATGAAGAGCGACGAAAGTTAGCAATGTAATAAAATTATGACTTCGGATGTGCAGACAATCAGACATGTCTGACTGAGGCTTGACTGGAGTATTACATCGGAGTTTGGTTCAAATTATTTTAACATATTTATCCCATATAGGGTTATTAAAGGGACATGGAATGGTCTAATAATAATAAGCTATCGCAAGAAATCGTAAGAAGTTTTCATTGTGAAGATTCTTGAGCATTGGTTCACATATTGCAGTTAACATACAGATAATAAAGAATTAAATTAAATTAAAAAAATATAAAGATTTTATTTCGGACAAGATATCCATATTATTTACAACATAAATAAATTACAAAACGCAAACAATAGAGGTCCAGATAACTGGATATGCTTAAAAAAACCGGGCAAGTGCGAGTCGGACTCGCGCACGAAGGGTTCCGTACCATAATGCAAAAAAAAACAAAAAAAAGCAAAAAAAAAACGGTCACCCATCCAAGTACTGACCAATCCCGACGTTGCTTAACTTTGGTCAAAAATCACGTTTGTTGTATGGGAGCCCCATTTAAATCTTTATTTTATTCTGTTTTTAGTATTTGTTGTTATAGCGGCAACAGAAATACATCATCTGTGAAAATTTCAACTGTCTAGCTATCAAGGTTCGTGAGATACAGCCTGGTGACAGACGGACGGACGGACGGACAGCGAAGTCTTAGTAATAGGGTCCCGTTTTACCCTTTGGGTACGGAACCCTAAAAACAGAATCTACTTCCAAACATTATTATGAAACAATTGAGGTTGAGTCTTCGCTGCAAGACGTGCCTACAAACCGCACATTACCTTTATTTCATCAATCCCATTCGATGTGCTTTGAGTTATTCGAGTTACAAAACATTTCAATGGCTACAGTTACACTCTTGTTTTTAATTCTGTTCGATGGAGAAAACGTTACAACAACTGTTATGGTGGTAATCGATTTACGTGTTTTGAAACTGTCAGTATCACGTACGTGCAAAAATTTTATGGGGCCCACAGATTACCAGTTTGCTGGACGACATCATCGTGTCAGTTAATCGCAAGGTCATTCCAAGCAAATGACAGGTTGATATCGTCCGGCGAACTGTTAATCTGTGGGCCCCTTAAGACTCAAAAGTTTAAGGTTAACTGGAAGAGATCCCTCAAAGGGATAAATACGCCTTTGTACTTCTTACTAATTGTATGTTATTTTTAATATGTCTTTTTGTACAATAAAGAGTTTACTACTACTACTAGTTGCATAATTATGATTCAAGAATCTCTAGAATCCGTGTACTTGCACATGTTTTGAGAACGTGAGGCTTATTTCCAAGGCGAATAGAAAGCGATCGTGTGAGCGCGCGCAATTATTGGTAACAATGGACCGGTCCGTACAAGGAAGAGTCCTGACAATGCGCATGACTCTTGTATCGATGTTAACTGAGGTATCATTCCTATTACTTGCCGTGTAAGAGCGAGTCGAACACACTGAGTCTAAAAAACCAGTATAACTTCGCTTACAGACTACGCACAGGTAACTGTTAGGTACGGGTCGCAAGTACAGTCACCTGCAATTTCCAAGGCTGCAAAAATATGTGACACGCTCTTATGACTCTACAAATAAGATCGTGTCAGATATTTTTGCGGCCTTCGAAGAGTAACATATTATTGCAGGTGACTCTACACGTTACACTGTTTTCCTCAAGAACCGTTACCTGCATTCGTATAGCCGATTAGAACACTTGCATTTACAGAGGCGTGAGAGTATTGCTGCCGCCTTGCATAAATGCACTAACTATATTTGAAAACTCTTTCGATTATGACCTTTGATGCTACAAAATAAAATACATATTTGAAGGAAACATGAACATGAGCTAATTGTGGTAGAATTGTAACAATACAAACCACGATACAACAGACTTGTTTTGTTTTCCTGGCTATTTTATGACGTGAACTAAAAGTTTACTGGTAAAAACAACATCAAATGAAGTTGGTGTTTGATCATTATCAACATTAGATATACATTGTACAATTTGTACATATACATTGTACATAGGTTTTTAAAATCATAATGAGATAATAGACTAGTACTGATGCATAATTATAATAAAGCATAATTCACGTTCACAACAATTTGAATTCTTGAGAAATATATATATGTTTGTTTTAATGCGAAATTCAAAAAAGTTTCGTCATGAATATAGTATATAGTAGATTGAAATATTAATGTGTAACCTATAATAATGTATTCTATACCAACGAGTAGCTAGCCTCGAGGTTTAGCCGTGACCGTATTCCGAGTATGGCTGGAAACTGGACCAACTCATCGTGATCGACGTTCCAATGATACAAGTGTAACATCTAAAGGATGATTTACATTAACTCTGATTGTAATATAAACATGGTTGTGTTACATATAATAATAAGGGCTTATTTATACGGCGCGCGATCTGGCAAGCGATAGATCGATAGATAGAATACTCTTTATTGGCACACCTCAGTAAAAAGATACAAAAGAAAAGTACAACTGATTAAATGTCGAGAGTTGTTAACCCAGCGCATCGACTTGCCGGTTTTGATCTTCATAGACAGCAATGGTGTCGCTTGAACAGACTTAGAACGGGACACGGCCGATGCAACTACCTCTTGCACAGGTGGGATTGGAAGGACTCGGCCTTGTGCGAATGTGGTGAAGAGGCTCAAACCATGGAACACATTATCCAGCGCTGCCCTCTGCATTCATACTCTGAACCACCGGAAGACCTCCTTCATCTCACAACCCATGCAGCCGCATGGCTGAACACACTGAATGTTGACATCTGACTTAATAATTCTTTTGTTGTAATTTTAATTGTTAATTTATTGCCTATATTATGTACTTGTGCCATACGACTAAATAAAATTAAATGTAGAGGCAGACAACAGGCGGTATTATCGCTAAAGAGCGATTTTAGTTACATTGCGGACTGTTGGTTACGTTTAATTCAACCGACCGATCAAAAACCGCAATGTCATGAAACTCATGAAACTCGCATGCGAGTTCTCGCATCGTCTAAATAGGGCTTAATGGCAAACGTGCAATCGGACTCGCGCACGAAGGGTTCCGTACCATAATTCAAAAAAAAAAAACAAAAAAAAGCAAAAAAAAAAACGGTCACCCATCCAAGTACTGACCACTCCCGACGTTGCTTAACTTTAGTCAAAAATCACGTTTGTTGTATGGGAGCCCCATTTAAATCTTTATTTTATTCTGTTTTTAGTATTTGTTGTTATAGCGGCAACAGAAATACATCATCTGTGAAAATTTCAACTGTCTAGCTATCACGGTTCGTGAGATACAGCCTGGTGACAGACGGACGGACAGCGAAGCCTTAGTAATAGGGTCCCGTTTTACCCTTTGGGTACGGAACCCTAAAAAGAGGATTATGTATATTTAATTTTTTTTTTGATTAACTGCTTGTAACCAACAAAGGTACGATATATATAACGAATAGTTTTTTATATCAAAACAATTGTTTTTGTTGGTTGACAAACGTCGTCATTATTGATTGATTGAGCGATAGATCAATACTCGTACCGGAAATAAATACAGACCACATGTTTTCATTTGAATTGTTTTTCATCTAATATTGTTATGAATATGAATGAATTACAATATTTCTCATGGCTAACCCGTGTCACTACTGCTTCCGATCTATTTTTACTGTTAATCGCTTTAACTAATGATGCTATAAGGATTTAAAAATCTGTTGCTCAAGTGTAAAAGTACCTACAAGTAATTATACATAATTCCTCGAGATTTCTCTGTGTGCACCAGGTTTAACCTCTAGCCGCCCATACGTTAAACCTTGCCAAGCAAAATGAAATTTTATATTGTCAACACAAAGTTCAAATTAGAATGGAACCGGAGACCTTTTTATAGGTCTCTGGGCGGCTAGAAGTTAAGAAATGTCGCATCCATAGCTCTTCGTTTAAATCTTTGTCGTGAGACTAAATAGATTTTTTACCGTAGTCTTAAAAGTAACAGCTATAAATTTCTGGGCGAGCGCCCTCGAGCAACTTCGGACTTTTGTGTAAGAAACACGGCTTCGCTGTTAATTACTTTGTATCCAGTTAACGAAGTGCTAACTTGAGATGTGTATGCAGGTCCTTCCGACTCGTTTGAGAAATTAACTCATTATACCACCGGCTTTATTTACTTAGAAGCTTATTATGGCCCGCGAACATTTAAAAGTGTAACTTGTAACCTTTATTACACGAGTATGTAGTAATGTAGGTAGGTACACATTTCGCGATGTTGTATTTTTATACCACAAAATGTTGTAAATCTGTCTTTGTGTTTTTATATCACAAAATAATGTAAATGTTTTTCTTTTATGGACAGAGTTAAGCTACATACTAGTAGTTTGATTAGACCCTTTTATTCTCTCCAGAATTCTCAAAATATCTACTGATGGATCTTGCATAAGGTCTACTTGGCATGTTTTATTTGAATATAGAATTATACGTTACTAACAATATTTAACTCTTGATTTGTATAAAATCCTTCTATGTTACCTTTACAAATTATATTACAAAACGTGATGCTACAGCTTCCTTAGCTAATTTAAATTTCTTAGCAGAATAAAGCCGGCTACGACTCGCTAAGCTGATTGCAAGATAACAAGCTCGGCATATCTCAAGACTAGGCAGTGGCAGTCAAAACATCTGTGCAAATTAGCAAACACAGCACTTAGAGCTAAATATTTTATTAGCGAAATTAGGCCCGGGCTGGGAATACGAGAGAATGCAGAGCTGTCACTTCCCTGTTCAATTACGGTGGAGTTACAAGAGTTGAAAATGTTCTCATTGTTCCTAACGGGGGTTGCCATTTATCATACACTCGTCGTCAAGCCGGATAGCCCTAGAGACAAAATATGGATCGCGCTACGTTTTTGAAACTTTTGCGCAACTTGCCTGGTGAATACATTACTACGCTGAAGTTTTGATATTGCGTTGCTTACAGAGTAAGTTTTAGGTTAACAAATTTTAAAAGCCAAATGGATGTAAGTAAACATGATACTTAATAATTTTGAAGTTTGATGACCTGAGATACTTGTGTGAGATGTGAGCTGAGTACTGAACCTTGCATGAGCTTTTAGTCTAAATACGTAGTTGATACTTTTACACGAGTCTCCACTTAGAAGCGGTACCTACCACTACTTCTAGATTAAATGCAAATGGTTCACAATGATTTTTAAAAACTGTTGACTTTTCATCTAAAAGGTCTCTTGGGATTCAAGAAAAGTTTCTTAAGTTTTCTTGCTATAGTGTCACCTCGATTTGATGTTAGAGCATTGAAAGGTAGAGTCTGTGCGGAAAGAGAAGAGTCGTGGCAGAAACGGGAACTAACATTTTAAATTTTATATGGCAATCAAACCTTTGACACCTGTCTTGTAAAAAGTAAACAAACTTCTGTCATTGTATATTTTTATTAACAAAAACCGCAAGATTTATGTATAAAATATTTTCAAAACACGATGTACGTACATAAAACCACAAGAAAAATTATATTTAACATTGTTCGGTTTTGTCAGGGGGAAGAAAACGGCTAAAAGCCGACTATCGACTTACAAAAAGTCGCGGAACGTGTTTCCGCTATTCACGGGTATTGATGTTGTATTTAATATTAAATAATTACCTATTTAATAAGCCCCCTAAGTAACTTGTCTCCGGTAAATAATCGGTAAGTATATTCATTCAAAATATATTAATTTTCATAAATATGCAGGTCATTCATGATCTTTAAAATAACTGACAAATAGTCTTGATACTTGTTATTTTATGCATATTTATATGTAATTTTTTTCAGGATTGTGTAAAAGTACCTACGGTATCTCGAATAAAAGACCGCTAAGTAGGTGATATGCAAGAATTCGTAATCTACGTGCCGGATTCAAGCACATCCAGTTCCTCACATCAGTCCCTGGTTGTTCTGAAGCTAGCTCAAACATAAGTGACATTGAATATTTTAATTCAGACTTCGATTACAAAGAATAAAACTTTTCATAAAAATATTTCGTTATTTGTAAGTTCGTTTACTAGGTTCTGTTAGTTACGAAATTATAAGTATTTCATATTTAGCAGACTTTTCGGCGAAGTAAAATATCGTGAGATGAGAGAACCGGACATATCCCAATAAGGCCTATCTACTTATGCACTATTTTTATTCATATTCATATTTATTATTAATAATGTACACATACATTACAAGTCAAGTTTACAATGGGTGAAATATATCCCAGATAGTAAAATTACAGTTCTAATGCCCAATTTCTACCCGATCTATCCGGTTTTGTATTAAAATAACTGTTGAACTGAACAGATTAGGTAGTACATAAATGAGACTCTATCTTGTTTGGTACTAAAATTACAGTTGTATTGGGCAGATTCTTAACTAGTGTTAGCAGTTTTGTCAATCGCACTGTCACTTTTTAGTATCTGAGACATAAAAACAAGAGTGTGTTTTAAAAAGAAAACTAGTGCCTGCGCTAAATCAGAGGATTGATTTGATGAGCCGACACCACCACCAGGCTCCGTTTAGTAAGCCGTGGTAAAAAACCGGAACAAAAGGGATACAAGTATCATGACCTTTAGTGTCGTACTATAATCACGTGACCAGTGTTGTCAGCATAGCAAAAACCATATAATAGCACTGGCGCGCCCTCAAATCCCACGACTCTTCTCTTTCCGCACAGACTCTATTGGAAAATGCACCTCACAAGTAGATTTTGTGCACTGCGAAGTTGTAAAGCTCTTTTGTCGAAGACACTGAGAGACTTTACATCTATTGAATGTACCCACATATAGTACTATCATCACCCATTGTAAAACAAATAGAAAAGTAGGTAGGTAATAACATAAAACAGTACTTTTATATTTATGTTGTGACATTCACTACTCATAACGCTCCCCTGAAACCATAACCATAAAATTTTAAAAATATAACACCTAAAAATGATAAAGGGCGTGTAGAACAAATTAATACGGAAAAATAAAGGATAAAGTAACATTATTTATAGTCCAAGAGACAGCGCGTCCGCGTTTAGAGTTTCTTTTTAGTGGCGTCTAAGCACCGACCAAAATATCCGGTCGTTAGTCGGCCCGTTCCGACTAAAATTAGTCGACAATTTGTGTCTACTCTAGCAAGTACGTACTTTGAAAGATTCCTGTTATATTTTATTTTTGATTAAAACCCCTTCAGCTATTTTAAGCGTTATTGGTTAAGCTATGAGCGGAAAGAAAATTGTGTAAGTATAGTACCGAGAGAAATGCCTTACATTTTATGTTAAATTTAGATTCCTGTTCAGTTTAAAAGTATTAAAAAGTTTCGACGACATTCGACTTGTGCACAAATACAAAATAGGTATGCACCTACCTAACATAAACCCGCTTCTAAACTTTTACTTACTAGAGTAGGTATTAGTTGGTTTATCTCGTATTTTATTTACCTGAAACAAAAAGGAAAATATAAATTACATACGCGTAGAACTGTAGGCAGCATAATATTATGTTCAAACACACCGTTATGACCTATAGTACATTCCGTAATACTTGAAAAAAAAACCTAGCCATCTAGATAAATGTATCTTGTTTGCACATAATAACGATTTAAACAACAAGTTGTGATATGACCATGTGAAGTGCGTGATTGCATAAATAAAGGTACTTACATTGATTTCATAAATATGTTTTAGCTTAGGTACAAATTGAGATAAACAATTGAGTACAAACAATATATTTATTATTTATTTATTATAAAGCTAAGCGTGTCATCATCATCAAAAAGGCTAAATTGAAAAACTATTCCACAAGCGCTCTAAATCTGTCAAGTGTAAACCAAGTGTAAGAAGCCTAATAATTCATAACAGTGAATTGAACGAAGAGCGACGCAATCGCGCCCAATGCCTGGTTGGCTAAAAACGACGTAACAGACTAGTCATACATTATCACTTACGTCTTTTTAGATATAATACGACATCTATAATTATCAAAGTTAAGCGGTAATCCTGAATACAAAAGCAATGAGGCAGAGACTGAAATAAGATGACACTTAAGTGTGTGCTACCGCAAAGTCGTATCAAGTTGTCGCTAAGTTGAAATTTGTTTTTTAATGCCATGAGTTAAAGTTGCGTATAGGATAAACAAGTTATATATTGCTATATATTCGAAATTGCCGGACGCCGATTTTTCCGTGAAAGTTCTTGTGCAGTCTTGGTTTGACGGGTATGTATTGTTAAGGACGTTGATGGTGGCTCGAATTTCAATGCTTCTTACTTATTAAAAAAAATACAGTTCATGCAAAAGGAAGTCTGCCTAAAAACGAGACTGAGATTAATGAGATTATCATTGTTCCAACGGTTACGAGTATGTTATAATCTTTATTAATTTTAGTTGTAGGTTATGAAAAGTTACACACATTAGGTATACATCTTTACCATCCATTGTTTCACATACATATGTACTTACGAGTACAAATTTTACACGTATATACTTTTTTATACACATTTGTTATTTATTACCAATATTCAATATGAATATATGTACATAACTTTAGTGGTGAGAAAATTGAGCTCCAAAGATGAAACCTGAGAGTCAAGTGCTTGAAGAATGTTTGGATCGTCACAGACAACGTTCCCAACATTCACGCCGAATGAAGACCGTTGCCGTTAGCGTAGAAAATTAAAACGAACACCCAACTGAATAAAAAATCTATTTGGGAATGTCTGATTAAAATAACTACTGTTCCGACCACTCACCGCAGCGAACAAGGTACAGTAGGCCAGCATTTTCAAAGAAAGCTAGCCGTATTCAGTTGCAGAAAGATCTCGTGGATATTTTATTATTTTAACTCCTTCATTTACGATTTATGATAGGTACAGTAGAAAGATGCTCATTCTTATACAAGATCTATGGCGACATCTCTTTTCTTCTCATTTAAAGGTTATCGTATGCTGTTGTGAATTTTACTCCACCGAGAAAAATCGAGTCATGATTTTATCCTTTTAAATGACATTCGGATTGCTACTGGAAAATGACAGTCAACGCCGCAGCAGTAATTAATACCACTACAGTACCTAGTGCAGTTTCCATCCGAATGTTACCTTTACTGCTCGTTCTGAGTGTGTGAGGCCAACACCGCCAAAGGTAGGTAGGTAGGTACTATGATAGTCCTAGTCTCCTTTTAAGATCAAAATTCTCCTTTTTATGGAAAAAGTCCCGTGATCATTTCCATGCATTATTTACGTTTCCAATGGCGTTTTCTGTCAACGGTTGTTACTGGGCCCCTCTATTAGGGATATGTCCTGCTGTATTTGAGTCTCTTGTGCTGCGGCCGCGCCGGGTCGTGGGTTAGATTAGTTTCAGGCTCTTATTCGTCAGCTTAAATTCGTGCACTGATTCGGTGTGGACGGAATTTTCAACGCGGGCGTGACAGGTGATTCGTGTTACCATTGCGCCACTGAAATTCTCCATTTTCTGCTGTTAGCGGTGTCGATTTATTTAAAAATCTACAAATAGGTAAGTGTTGAAAAGTCAGTGAGACATAGATTATGCATGCCACGGCTATCATCAGACTTAAAAATAATACTTTTATATAGCAAGCAATTGCGTTGTATTCAAGTGAGACATGGACACTGAGACAACAAGATAGAAAAAGGTTGGAGGCTTTTGAAATGTGGTGTTGGCGGAGGATGGAGAGGATTAGCTGGACGGAAAGGAAGACGAATGAAGAGGTCCTGAGAATGATAGGAGAAAAGCGATGCTTGTTAAATGCAATAAGAAATAGGAGAGGCATGATGTTAGGACACCTTATACGGCATGATAACTTTTTCCTAAACATCCTGGAAGGCAGGATTGAAAAGACAAGAGAAGAAGGGAGACCTAGAATCACTTATCTCAGCCAAATAAAAAATAATGCGTCGTATGTGGAAATTAAAAGACTGGCACAAGAAAGAAATGATTGGCGATTGCTCCACCGACAAGAGCAAAGCTCTTAAGTTATGATGATGATGATGATGATGATGATGATGATGATAGCAAGCAAATGATCATCTCCTTTGAAAATATGTGTTTCTCATAAATGTTTAAAAAATATTATTATCAACTCAAAATCAATATTCCAAAACTGGAAATAAAAGTTATTAGAAAACTGGTTTTAGTGTTGTGTTAAGTTTGCATGCGCTATATAGTGAGTATGTACCAATGAAAAAAAGTAAGTACCTATGAACATTTAATGATAAAAATATTGCAGGCCTGTATAGTGTATAGATGTAAGTATAAAGAAATATTAATTAAACGGAACGGCATCAGGTGGTTCAGACTACGTCGTCTGCGTGACATGTAGATCCTGGCTTCGCATGCTACCTTAACAGTCAGTTGGTATTTATGCGAATTTAATTAATCTGAATTAGAAATATACCTATTATAAGAATATGCGTAACAATACAATCAGTTACAAAAGAACTGCCGTATTTGTCATTTGTAAAAGGCGATTAGTATGAAAATAAACTTGTAAAAACTATTAGTATGAAAATAAACTTCAAAAACCAAAGAGCAATTTCAGGAGTTTTCAGGTTAGCTATCTACACCAGAGTGCATCCCATTAAGACGCGACGTCACTTCCTCTTTGCGGTTCCCAACCTTTTATTTTATCTTTAATTATTTAATCTCTCTCCACAGGATATTGATATTTGTTAACAAGGGTTTTTCTTTCAAATAAATAATATTATTCTTATTGTCGTTACAAAATTAGTAAGTAAGTACATACCTATTAATTAACCATTACATTTGCCAATGTTTTTAAACAGCGCTTTGCACGATCACAATGGCCACGTCTCATTGTACAATATGATAAATACCATAAAAACCGGGGAAGTGCGAGTCGGACTCGCGCACGAAGGGTTCCGTACCATAATGCCAAAAAAAAAAAGCGAAAAGAAAACGGTCACCCATCCAAGTACTGACCCCTCCCGACGTTGCTTAACTTTGGTCAAAAATCACGTTTGTTGTATGGGAGCCCCATTTATATCTTTATTTTATTCTGTTTTTAGTATTTGTTGTTATAGCGGCAACAGAAATACATCATCTGTGAAAATTACAACTGTCTAGCTATCACGGTTCGTGAGATACAGCCTGGTGACAGACGGACGGACGGACGGACGGACAGCGAAGTCTTAGTAATAGGGTCCCGTTTTACCCTTTGGGTACGGAACCCTAAAAAGGTTACCGACATAAGGAAGCCGCATTATGCCTATTCATAAAGGAAAATTTCTAACATTACATTATCTTCAAATTCCAATATGAACGCGTTCACAACATTAAAATGTGTTTATTAACATCACATCGCGAAGCAGACTTGATAAAAATGCCAGAGATTTTAATAAAAGGCCTCGTCAGCCGGTTGTTTTATTAAAAGGGAAGGATGTGATATTTCACTCAGTCTTAATGAATATCGTTCGCGGCCCAATTATGTCACTATAAAGAATGCTTTCCTTGATTGTGCGGAAAAAACTGAAACTCTGAGATAGTTTAATTGAGGGTGATTTGTTATCAAAACGGTAATAATAAACGCGTTTTAATTCCCTTTAAAAACAAGAAAAATAAAATTAAACTGGATTTGGAATGGGAGACAGTTGTCACAAAAACTTTACGTTATTATTCGATCTTTATTTGAAAATTCTTTATTTATATACTTCATTATCTTGTAAGACTTGTATGGTGTAGCGGTAAAATAGTGCATTATTATAAGTTTGAGAAACTTTGGCGATACTTGGCAGTAAGTTAATATGTAATTTGTTTGCATTGCATGTGGATCCGCGCTCGTAAAAGATCCTGTTCCATTTATTTACGCACCGCCTCTGTTCTTCATGGGCTGATTCGACATTTTTCTGACAGGGCGTGATATGGCCACCGTATTATTTTATTAAAATGACACTGTCATGCGGTCACTACTTAAAAATGGGGCCTAGAAAAATGTAATGGGTTGACTCCTTAATCAAATATGATTGTAAGTTGTCCTTATGAAAATCAAACTTTAACGAAAATCTAAAAACCATAATGGACAAAAATAGTAAGTAAGTACATAGTTTAAAACGCATAATTAAAATAATTTTAGCTCATGTTTCCGTTTGTTTACTGAACGGAACAAATACCTATTTTATTATATTTAATAAATCCGTTTCAAATTATTGTTAAAACATTTCAGTTCCGTAAAAGGATAGTGTTTATTTGAAAGCACCCATGCAAATATCCCCTTCGCATTAAATAAACAAAATGCACATACAGTCGACTTCAAAAACATGTGAACAATTTTGCACCTTACTCCATTGTAATAAGGTGATAAATGGCTACATATCTCTGACGTAGACTTTACTTGCATCACGACAGAAGCTGAGAAATATCTAGCATAAACATTCTATACTTAGAACGTAAACAGGAGAAAATTGCTTCAGTAGACTTCAAAGACTCAATAAAACTCACTCATTTAGACGCCACTGAGAGCACATCTGCTCCCAATAACAGTCTTTAAAAGAACGACATGTATATGGGCTCCCAGGTGTAACGATGTGACATTTTTATAAGACACTAGCAATATTGCATAATGCTGATATTTTTATGAAGAAAACATGTGTTTTATTTGTGTGCATACGAGTTAGAGAATGATGAATGGTTGATTATTTTATTTTGCATTACAATTTTAATAGCTATTTATTTTGTGAAATTGGTCAAATATAATTTGAAAATTAATCCCATACAATGAAATGATATAAGATTGTATTTGTATTATACGTGATTAATAAGCCAACATTCTGACTGAATATTTAAAAATCCCAAAACTTAAGATAAAGAAAAAAACTATTTTACCTCTTTTAGTGGAAATTACTTTATTTATTAAATGCTAATAACTTTTAATGTGCCATCGTCTTGGTGACAGAAATAAGTAGGTAAATAACACACAAACAAACGATATAATATTTTACATTACATTGCCGGTCGATTTGTTTTAAAATATTAGATCCTGTAGCCATCCGCGTGTGCCAACGTACGCTTGCATTATCCGAATGTAATTACTGTAATTAGCCAATTCAAGGCTAAATCCATAGCGATCTCCCCGATTTGGCTAATGACGGACGGCAGTTAATGGCAAATACACTATTTATTGAGCTATATAGGAAATTGGTAACGAGTGGCGACCGAAAACACGACCGAAGAAGGAAGTATTTTAAATCGACACGAATTGCGAATTACAGGACATATGGCCCTTTAAATTTTCGACATAGGCACGTATTGTCCTTAATCCCGCCCTATAGGGCGGTAAAGTAGCACCATATGTACTGTAAAAATATATTATCATACCTACACGAAGTCGCGCCTGGATCTCAAAGGAAAGAGCACAGATCTAGATTTTTCGCTTGACTACGATCCCGACTATTCCCGACACGCCTCTTTCGCTTCATTCATTTTTCAGCTGGGTGCAGTCGCCTTGATAATATCTGTAGATACATACTAAAACTGCTGCGCAACGACAATAGTCGTGTTCAGATTAGTGATCCAAAAGACTCGAGCCCTGTTAGCTCTTTTTTTAGGGCTTGCCTCATCTCTTGACGCCTAAAAGGCTTAAAGCCTTTTCTATTTAATTAGCAAAATAGGCTTTTAGCCTTTTAGGCGTCAAGAGATGAGGCAAGCCCTAAAAAAAGAGCTAACAGGGCTCGAGTCTTTTGGTCACTAGTTCAGATATTTATGAGCATATTGTTCGCTCCGTAATATTTGAGGTGACGCTCAAAAGGGTAAGTTGAGCATAATAGGTATGTAGGGCACGATGAAACGAGCGTATCGCAGGTAAGATTTAAAAAGCCACTCCACTCGCATCCACTAACTGCCGATAAAAGATTTAACAGATCCTCCGCGAAAGACATCAAAAACGAAACCGATCATCAATTTAGCTAGAGGCTCTTTCGCTTCCACCACTTATACAGGCTGCTGTTTCATTCAAATTACTTCAGAATATTGCTACGTAGATTTGGAACTGTTTTTGACATATATCTTGTATTAATAAAAATTGAATTTGACCCTTTATGATTAAAAATTGATATTGAAACAAAATATTTTATGTTCAATAAATAGGTAGTCTAAGTTCATCAAAATTATAGATAGATCAACCATTAAATTCTACTGAAATACATTCTAACAAAACAAAATTGACCGGTTGACATTTATACATTGCTAATAAAAAAATCTAATTTGATTTTAGGTATCTTAGAAAATTAATTTTATTGGAGTGTTCGGATTCCAGCAAAACACCCGCCCTGTATTGATAAAGCTCTCAAGACTGAATCACTCATTAAATATTGGCAGCCGCGAATTGCTCTTGACATTTCGTTTTACGTTCAGGTCAGGTAAAATATTACTTTCTCAATCGACCTGCCCGGGAATCTAATTTGGGTCCGTCGCAATGGCGTAAACAAAAATAATCGAGACTCAAATTGAAATTCCAAAAAGCACTTAAGAAAAATAAGTTTAAAGAGCGCTCCCACCGTTGCATAAATCTAAAAGCAGTCTCTAATTGAATATTCTCTTTGCGTAATGCCATCTTATTTCACCCTTTAAAAGAAAATACCTACAGGCTGAAAGCGAAACATGTAAATTTTATTGAGTCTGCGCGCCGTCCGCGCGGGGACCGACTGTGATTTTTTTGCCCAAGGTAAAGGAGAAAACTTGGCTCGTATTTTCCGCCAAAAGTTGCCCTATTGCATTTCTGGTTGAGAATACTTTCGTGACTTACGAGCCGACTTACAGGGATAAGATATAACAAACGAAAACTGCGGGAGGTTGTTCTTAAAGGTCGGTCAGTGTGTCGTGAAGGAGTTAGTAGACCGTGCGATATAGTGGCAATTTGTCGTAATCGCTCATACCCACTACATATTACGTAACTCGGAGACGCAACAGACCGAAACTTTAGAATATATACATACTGTAACGACCTTCATGCTCAAATCTACAACAAAGAGCAGAATATAGCACGGATATTAAGTTTCCAACAAAGTTTGAGTCACGAAATTGTCTTCGAGACAGTTAGCTTATCAAAGTCTGCGTTTTCAATTATTTATCCCAGCGAAGCTTTAAAATATTACAATTTCACGCTTTTCAATAGAAAATGTTTCAAGTGACCGCCTTTGTCAGGCTGTGGGAATGAAGTATTGACTGTAAACTTGATACGAGCATTCTGGCACTTTCTTTACAAAAGGCTTTAGATAAATGAATCATTTGAAATAGGTATAATGTTTATATGTAGAATGTACATACAAGTCAAATGCTTGTTAGTGTGCTTTACTAGTTTAAGTAGGTAACGTAGGTGCTTACTAACATGAAGGAAGTATAGGAAGTATAATTAAATTAATTCTTAAGAATAATAATTAATAAGTATTCACGAGCGACCTACATATTGATCAAAAACTGTGAACACCTAAATGGGTTTGAGAATATTAACTTAATGTTTCACAGGTGGTTTAACTTTAACCAAGTCTAATTATGTTTGGAAAATTATTTCATCTATGAGAAAGTACGATCAATCACTTAAGCTTACAATTATTCATTCGATGTATAACAACAAGCAAATATAAATAGGTGTAGAGTTATATATTTTATTATATTTCACACACGCACACACATACACACACACACACACACACACACATTTCCCACGTTCGTTAGAATTATAGTAGGTGGTTATGAATTGAAATTGTGGCCATTTTCAATTTTTTTTTATAATAAACTGATCGGCTATTGGCTCTAGTCACACCTGATGGAAAGTGAAGACAGCCTAAGATGGAGCTCACCGGTTCAGTAATAGCCTATTCACTCTAGCTTTAAAGATCTAATCTAAATTTCGTATACACATAATCGCACTCAATATCAGCTTAAATAAAAGCTAAAGAGCTCATGAAAATAATAAAAGCATAACCATTTTCCACGGCACTCGGATAAACTTTTTATCATTATGACCCGTGTGCTCCAAGTCCTTGAGTCTGAATTGCACTCTCAGATGGGTCTGCCGAAGTTCGTGGGTAGTGGTTTTACCTTTCACTCCGCTGCAATATTATTGTTTCAATTTGTACAGTAATAGGTACCTATTACGTTTTGTTAGTATTCTTGATCTTAATATTTGTGTCACGGAAGATGACTGGTAAATTTGACGACCAATTCGAAAATGATCATATTAAACATTTTCTCGAAAAAAAGTACGAGTTCGATGATATATTTTTCAAATACAGCACACGCAGTTATTCTATTCTAGTACTGTAGTAGTCTATCATACCTTGTACTGTAATCCTCTCAATGGCCTTAATGTGATTTGTAATAAATGAAACTAGAACTAGTAAAACATTTTTCATGACTATGTTCGCTTCACTCGTAACGCAATTTTCAAGATGTTATTCTAAAGTTGTTGCGTTTAATAATCGCAACATTCCCAACACAATCGTTCTACTCGTATAGGTACCTACGTTTAGTTTCACGTAAAACTCGGATCGCTGGTCGTACTCTCTGCAATGCATACATTTTAAATAGTTAACAGCATAACAGTGTGCGTATGCAAGCTCCAGCTACTAATAGCTAACTGTTAACAAGCTCACATTATTTAATCGGACGCGCCGCGAGCGTGCCAACAATGAACGCATGGCTTCCGACGATAAAACAGCTGCCTGCTGTAACATTATACTAAACACACCTACCGTAGAACCTATAAATCTGATCCTAGTGGAATAATAACTCAAATAACGACATTTACAGAATAATGGGACGCATTTAAATACAGGAAATTATGATATGTGATAACATATTAAACATGTGGTGCAGCGGAACATCAAAGTAAAGGTTTACTTTACCCTTCTTTTAAAGTTGTTGAATGCTCAAATAATATATGCACTTCTATTTTATTTGATTTATTTACTTTTATTTTACTATCAAATTAATTACACAGCATTATATGTTACTAGTATTACTACCAAGGCACTGTGAATGAATTTATATAGAGTCTGTTCGGAAAGAGAACAGTCGTAGAACGTATTGATTGAGCGTCATACATTCCATTCCAAGACTCTCCTCTTTCGTACAGACTCTATATATTTTAGTGTTCTGGTTAGTTTAGTCGTTACGGAGTTCCTGAAAACCTGCGTTATCATAAATATATCATACCATACAATGAGTGGCGCTTTTATTTTTATCTAAATACATACCAAACTACAGCTTTGCCTACTAGTTTGATCCAGGTCAATTGCAAAAAAATATATGTTTTGTGGAGCTCGAGCTCGGACCGAATAGGTCAAGCGGGAAAGCAAAAAACGAAAATAATCTCCAACTTCGCCAAGCGCTGTAAGTAGATGCAAAAACTGCAAGTAAGATCTACTCCCAGAAACACTCTCAACTGACCATCGGTCTTATACCTTTGAAATAAAGTTTACAAAGCAGTTAGAGAGTTACAAGTCAGTTAATAATGTAGACGTTGGTACACAGATACCACTAGTTTTATAGCCATGATAAAATCGTATCTGTACATTGAAAAGGCAAATTACTGGTTGCCCAATGGAAGCGCAGAAGGCTTAGATTTCAATCAGCACTCCACCAACAGTAATTTGATGCGGCGGCAACAATGAGCTTCCGATGTTGTTTAAACAGCTGTCGATTTTGAAACTCTGTATCCGTGTTCATGAGTTGACAGTAGACGGGAAACATCTATTGTCTCATTACGTGAAATTACGTAAAATCAAATAAAAAGTTGTTTTGCAGAATGCATGTTCGCGGAGAAATTGTGAGAATAGCGACGGTTGGTGTACGTCTGGACGTTATTGTTGAATATGTAACAACATTTTAATATAAAATTTGTGTGTGTATTTTCCTGTACGGATATGATGGTAATTCTTGCCTACGTGACAGCGTGATAAAACGGTGTCAGTCATTTTCTAACCCATGGTATTAAAAAGTGACAGTTGTTTTATCGCGTGGATAAAGATGGATATGTAAAGCCATCCATAATAAGCCGGTTGTAGTGGGTACTATCGCTCGCAGCCGTATCTTATTGATACAAATTGGTTTAAAAGTGTATACATATTTACAACAATATTTTGTATGAAATAAAAATTGGCCGATTTAAATATCTACAATCCGTCTCACGATATCAGCTATTCGCAATGCTATTTTCTTGAAAGCATCCAAATGTTTAGGGACATAAAGCCAGTAAGTGTGCAAGCTTAGCACGGTAGGCGCGCCGGGCGTCGACAGAGAAATTGGATCCTCCGGGATTTGGACGCCTCACGGTGCCAAAAGAGGTGTTATTCCCGTCTATACAGGCGGACTAGCATAGTTTGAACTCTGATTTCGGGTAGTTGTAAGGAATTTCGAGGTCTCCTTTTGGTCCGATTGAGGCTAAAATGCGTTTGAGCAAGGCAAAAGATATGGGATAACAGGGCGTCTCAATTCTAGTCGATTAGCGAGTGTGAGCGTGTTGATAACTAGCTCGAGCGAACCAGTATATTATAGGACACAACACACTCCGACTATAGGTACGTATAATTGTTGCGGATCTTAAGATAGTAATGTTACATTTGGTAACTTGAAGAACAGACTCAGTTGCACTCAAGGCAAAAATATCAGCTTTTCTGAGCAAACACGAACTACAATGAGTACATATAATCTTGGATCGTACTTAACGCTGTATATCTCGAAATTATACTTATATAAGTTGGAATGTCAAAGTACCTGTGAGTCAAACATTCTGTAAGCAATGTGTTCTCGTCGACGAGTATTTGAAATATTCACGCTTCTCGTCAGAAAAAGAAATTGGCAGACTAAATAAAACATTCATTTATTTAATTAAATAAATCTAAGTAAAGTCGAGCATATTCAAGACAGTTGTTTTAGCCTAACAGTTAACAGCGTACTCTGTGTTTAATTTAACAATAATGAACTAAGATAAGGTAAATAGTACAGAACTAGCTAACATTAATCTAGGCCACGAATTCTAGGAATTATTTTAGATACAGTTTATATATTTATAGGTAGGTACATTAAGTTCTATTTAGGCCTTGCTAATCGTAAATACCTAGTTTGCGTTTGGCTTAAGTACTTACGGCTAAATACGAACAATGCATATAAGATGTGAAAAGATGTGTCAATATCAAAAGTGACGTTTTTGATTGACAAAAATTTCATTTTTGACACCGACAGACCAGTATCGTATCGGTGCGACATTTTATAAGCATTGTTCGAATTGGGCCGCATGTTTGTCCAATATTGGATGTATTTCCGCTGAAGTACATCCAATGTGTATTTTAAAATTATAAAAAAACATGTCCATCTTTGGGTCACTAATTTACATATGTGTAGCTCAACATAATTGGTCCAGTAGTTTCCGAGCTAATATTAGGCTGTGACAGACGGACAGACAGAAAGGCGCACGAGTGATCCTATAAGGGTTCCGTTTTTTCCTTTTGAGGTACGGAACCCTAAACACATAATATATTATAGGTAGTATTGATCGACCAAGAATGTTTAAATGTTTGCGATTTGAGGAGTCAGGCAGAGCGAGAGCCATTGCTCAGGTATACGGCCGAGTAATTGGGCCCGCCCCTGGCGCGATCGGCCCTAGTGATGTACCACAGGAATCTTCCTACGGGAATACTTTTCCTCCTAGGAAAAAATCTCCTATAATACGTGAAAATTATCACTATACTTAGGAATTATTAAAATTTAATTCAGACTGCAGTTTCTTTATTATGAACCCGGTGTATTCTCAACCCGAAGTAACTGGCATTTGATTTTGTCACGTTACATCTACTAATTGCCATGGTAAGAAGATACAAACATCTCGCTTTGTTCACAAATCATTGAAAAATGTTTCCTGAACAAATTTTCCTCCAGTGAATATTCCTTAATAGGCACCATATCGGGAATAATTCGATCAGGACCAAGCTCATCACTAGTCAGACCCCAACGGGATTGCTCTAATGACGCACATATGGGAGACTTTTTGTACGCTCCGCAGCTTCAAACTGATTAGGCACAGCTGGAAAATTAAAAGGGCACACAATTTAACAAAATAACTCCAACCGAGCGGAATAGAAGAAATTATTCTGGTGCATTACGATAATTATTGTTATACAACATGAATGAATACCCATCATGGTCGGCTTATCATCTGCCAAATATCACGCTTACCTAATTGAAAAACTTTAGTGCTCGTGTAAGATTGCAAAACGGAACACATGGGATCATCTCGGTGTCTGTCTATCCATAATACGACTTTTTTTAGAGACCATTTGGTTTTCTGTTTATGAGGACCATAAATAGGAGCATTCGATTTAAGAAATTGGGCTAACGATTGAAAAAAATCTAAGGATATCATCTGCTTTTTGTAAACTGCTACAAGGTTTAGTTTACAAATAATATGAAAATATTTCATTGTTTTAGATCTAATTAATAAAATTACATATGTATGTAACGCAGCCGATGTGCTGCCCTTATATGTAGCAACAGTATTCTGGTAAGAGCGTTTTTTATTCCAATTTATTATTTACGTCGCTGATGAGCGCTGCAAAGTGGAGTGAACCGTACCTACACAAAACAGATAGGAACAGAAGTCAATCACATGTATGTACTTTACTTTTCATACCTACGCTCGGCGGTCGCTCTAGGGTTGCGAACTATTGCTTATGCACAAAAACTATCGTGGTAGTGGCACTCGTATCTATCGTAACGTATCTCGTATCTAGTTGTTTGATTTATTGTTGAGGATGAAACGGGAAGAATGGAAATATAAATTAATAATAACATTAATAACTCAAATAGGTATTTTAATTTTAATGTCATTGTTAAATTACAAATTTGTCACAGAATTATCTTGCGATGATTTCAAGATTGGCGAAATGCACGATTATTATATTATAAAGTGTAATAAATTTGCATTCTCATGTACAATGTAATAAATTCGCATTCGCATTCTCTCTGAAACCACTGGTAGCTTAAAAAATGACAATTCACCGTTTAATGTTGATTTTAGACAACCGTCCACTGTACAGTTATAATAACTTTTTTTTTTGTTTCTCCATTACTACACAAAAAAGTTCACAGATGCGCGTCTCAAGCGGATGGCACTCGCGCTCGCAATGGTCCCAACCGGTCCGAGATATCGTGTCCGTGAGCAGTGTCTATGTGTGCGTTGCTCGAGCGCGCTTTGTATGTAGATTGATTTCTGTACCTATATGTTTTGTGGTACCTACGCTACGTGACTCGACGTTCTGCACCATCTTGTACAGTCGCCATCAGATATATCGGAGCGGCCAAGGTGTTCACAATATCTGAACACGCACTCTAACGCCCTGACAATAGAGGCGTGTTCAGATGATTGTGAGCACCTTGGCCGCTCCGATATATCTGATGGCGACTGTATATGCTCGACTCGACCTTGTATTTACATGGCTTACAATTTATATTCGTTATTGAAATAGTACCTACATCTAAAAAGGGAAATGACAGAAATAAAATATTATACTCCGTATGTTTAAAAGTAAAAGTAAACAAAATCTACAGAGGTAAAGTCAAGTCGTTCAGTGACAGATCCAGGCGGTTTTGTTATAGCTACCCGAAAATGTACCAGTTACTTTTATTTAAATACCTAAAGATGCAGAATATAGGTGCATGACGTACGTATTCAAAATGCAAATTATACAAATCCTACAGTTATTTCTATAAAGCTTGTTTACAGCATTAGCAAACTAGTAAAAATCTGTATTTTATTACTTAGTTCCATTGTGTAAAACAAATTCCGCAGCACGTTAGAAAATGAAACACCGAAATTTTTAGTAGGCGCTGAACTTGATTTCGATTGCTATAGTACTTCAATATAAAACATTGAAATATATCCATTTAACTGAACTCCGAGGGATAAATCTAATTGCACTCTACTAGAACTTATTACACTTCTGCCCGAGTCTCACGTTTGGTAAGTAACTTCGGAATGCAGGTTTTGTACCTGACTTGATTTCGTTTCCCACTGTTGACACTGTAATCGCAACTGAGACAAAGTCTTTTCGATTTGCGGGACCGCCTTTTGTTTATTTTATTTAGTTGAAACTGTTGGAAGGCAAGGATTCTACGACAAAGTTTGAAAACGTTTCGATTTACGAACTACTACGAACTCTTCTAACATTTTGATTTCAATCTATTTCAAATTCTTTTAGGTACATAATTTCATAAAATTTATAAAAGAGTTAACATTAATATCGGTGTTCATTACTGAATTCTTCACACAATTTGAAAATACTTCGTCAAAGTCGTTAACAATGTGGCTACCCCTTTAATTCCAAGTTTGACCTGCAAACTTCCAGTTCAAGGTTCGAACTCTTCAGTGGAGATTGTTTCTGGTATTACGCGACAAAAATCAGTTTTCAACACCGAAGTGCAAAGTTTCAATAAAGTTGTGCTTTTAATATCATACAGGCTATTTTTTCACAGAGTTATTGGTGCTCTCCAGTGTAAGTTTAGAATTCGCCAGCAAATTTAGTGTCGATTGTCTAAAATAACTCGGTGGATCGGTCAAATACCTACTTAGTTTAAATTCGAAGTCTTCACTGATGCTATTCCTATAGCTATCTTATTAATTATAGTACTAGCTAGATATCTTACAAGTCTAAAGTTGCGTTTATTGTTTTATTGTTTCACCATTTCCACAGCGAAATGTACTTCTAACTCGGCGGGAAACGGCGGAGTGAAATGTTGTTCGCGGCAAAATGACTTGTTGAAACTAAATCAAGAAATTCCAGAAACTGGAATCGGGAATGTTCTCGACATTTGGAGGAGAGAAACAGAGGGTTTCCTCCTAAAATCTGTTTATAATGTTGTTAGTGTATTTCGGAACAGATTCTGTTCTATTTACTTAGTATTGTTACTTGTGACACTACTAAATATCAACGTGGGCCATTTTACAGAACCGTAGACAAAATTATCAAATAATAAGTAGGTAGTAATATAACAAGATCTAATTTGCGATACGAGTAACTGGCACTTGATATTTTATTATTATTACCAAGCAGTTTTAATTAAACTTAGATTGGACTTCACTAAAGTTAAAGTTATATTAGCTAGTATAACTTTAACTCAAGGATTGCAGAAATAGAAGTTCATAGCAGCAGTTTTGAGCATTCGATGGACACGGGATAAACGATTAGGGTCTCCCCAAATATATCGACGCGCATTCGGCAAAAGCCGATAGGAAAAAGCTTTATGTCCGCGCAATAAGAGCGAAAAACCGGTCGACGCGTCCGGCGTCGTCGGCCGTCGCGAGCCGAGCCAAACGACGACTTTTTCGCTCTTATTGCGCGGACATAAAGCTTTTTCCTATCGGCTTTTGCCGAATGCGCGTCGATATATTTGGGGAGACCCTTACTGCTATCCAACTTTTCTAAAAGCGCACGAGAGCAAAACTTAATGAAGCCTTTGTAGTCAAACGGAGCGAATGCGTCACGATTGGTAAACAAACTCCATGCTAACGATAACAGTTTGTTTAGGTTTTGGTTAAAATTGGAAGACTTTATTTATAAAACAAATTGTTTTGCTGGGAATTCACAACGAAACGTAGTTGTTAAAATGAGCACAGCTATTTCGTATTTAATTTGAACAATCAGGCGTATTTTATTTTAATAACAAGCCTCGAATCAGATCTCATGTGTGTCAATCCCATGTAGGTTTTCATAACTGGTTTTCGTAAAATCTTCAGCACAAGTTACTACTAAAAAAAGAAAGATTTCCAGAGGACGTTTTACTCACGATCTACTTACGACACATATAATTTTATTGACTAACCTGAAACACAGAAATCAAAATCTGACTACAAATACAAAGTATATAAGTAGGTACGTAATTTGTCGAATTCCGATAATAAGTAATAATTTGGCCAAATTTGTGGGAATTCAGCTCGATTTGTGTTCGAGCTGCATAAACTGGGTTGTTATTTATATCGTTTCCAGAGCGCATGCGAGCTCTTGCCTTGGGCGTACTAGCATAATAACACGAGAACTCCGAATACGAATACTTGTGATAGTTTTTGAGGCCACCATTATATGTTGCCTGTTCTCAGCAACCGTCGGGAACAAGAGCTCTGATTTGTGTACGAAACGAAATGCGATGAACTGCTCTCACTTTTTTTGTAAATTTGTGCCTCTGTTTGACACGCATCGCGCTTTCTCACGGTTTTGGCTACGCCCCGCGCCTGTCATATAATTTGGCCGCTTTTTACATCGGCGCAAATTTCATTGAAAAATTAACGAACCATTACATATTTGCATTTACGAAATAAAACTAATCATAAATGCTGTGGAGCTGCATTTTCAATCATGCGTAAATAATTAGCTGTGAGATCACTAAATCAACTAAATTATGCAGCAATAAAATGTTACGTTTTGATGTCAACTACCTAACTAAAAAGAAGAACAGTTATATTTTCATGATGTCTTCTCCACTGACTAATTAAATAGCCATTAAGTTGCTCTTATTTAGAGATACATAGAAAGGGTTAGTAAATAAAACTATTGTAACCGGATTTACGCACGCATACCTATCTGCATCAGAATGTGGGTTACATATACCCCTATTCTTATTGTCATTTCTATAATTTTAGTCGATCGTAGTTGCCCCTCTATTGCTCTTACAATCATAATTATTCACAAAGATTTGTTTGGGACACTTCAATCAAGCTGTCTTCAAAATTTGAATCTGCTTCATTGTTAATTAAAGTTGCCTTTGCGCAACCAGCGCTCGTCGGATGGGAACCGATAGTAGTTCATTGACAGGGACGTGATGCGGGCACGGTGGATAGTTTGGTGTCCGCAAACCAACCGGGCTGTCTCTAGTTCCTATTAGACTCGCGAGTCGAGTTCTTAGGTGAACTAGTGCTGTTTTGCCCAAACTTTCAAGTTAAGGACCTGCTTAGTATATTGCGATGTAGGTACCTAGATGTAACATTAAAATGACCAAGATATATGCATCAAATTCGGCTAAAAATTAGATTTCCCCACGCTTGGCAAGCAATTTGAATCATACAAATTCTGTATAGTTAAATATTTTTAAGCTGACTTCCAGACTGACTGACGTTTAGGACTATGACTTGAGAGCTCATAGTTCTAAACAGTGAAAACAGTCAGCTAAAGAATGTCAATATTACAATCTGTGACAGAATATTTTACACTCTTGGGACAGTAGCGTGACAGCGTAATAGCACTAATAGCAATGTATTTTTATTTTTCGATTTGTTAGCCGTTGGTCTGGCTCGCATTTGGTCCAGGTCGCTGTTTGTCCAATAAGCGTTTGGTCCAATACGCAATTTGCCCTAAAATCCGGACCAACAGCGAATTGACTTAGTAGCAGTTGGTCCCAATCGGAGTTCGCCATATATGCATTTTGACATACTCGCTGCTCGCCTTAAAAGCAGTTTGTCCTATACGCAGTTAACCCTTTTTTCGCCTGTCTTTGACCAATTCGATGTTATATAACGTAATATTATCGACATAGTCAAACAGTCAACAATGTATTTTAGGTACTTAAATAAGTATGAGAGTGTTATAGACAAACAATAATAAATGTGTCATTTTCATTTATCATATTTTGTCGTAATTAGTAATTTAAAGACTTTAAATGATAGGTTTACGGAGATTGGTTTGGCAATAAACTACGATAAGTGTGAGTTGTTCATTTCGGACGCCATTCCCTCCGACATTAACCTCATCATGCCAAATATTTCGATTTTGTCGCGCGAAAGTCGCGATACCCTTACGTTTTTAGGAGCCCCAATACTAGAAGAATCGATTCCGCTGTCTATAGACGGTAAGATTGAACAATTTTATAAGTGGTAGGACTTGTTATACGAGATTAACCCGCACATGGCGATCTACATTCTGCGGCTTTGCCTGTTTTCACCGATATTTTTGTATATTCTCCGCTGTGCTCCAGTATGGAAATTCCCGTTGATAACATCAAACGTACATAATATTCTGAGAGAAACGGTTAGTAAGATCCTAAACGTTAGCTTTACACCGTCGAGTTGGACTCAGGCTACCCTCCCCATTAAATTTGGTGGACTCGGTATCCGTTTGACGGGTGATCTAGCTCTCCCGGCGTTTTTGTCGTCCGCCTACAGCACGTTCACCCTCGTTGGTGGTATTCTTCGAATTCCTAACACCGCTAACGTGTCTGGTGTCGTGCCTGGCAGATACGGAATCAGCGTGGGGGGTAGACCATTCCGTCGATCAGGTACCGGGGGGAAAAACGAGTGGCGTGGGACGTTTCAAATGTCAAAAGAAATCACCAGTTTCTCTTGTAGAATTCCCCGAACCACCATGAACGAGCCAGGCTCATATGATAGCGGTGTCAGAAAAGGAGTTATTGGTTGCATGCGCTCCTTTCTCGAAACCTGGGCTCCGCTGGGCTCTGAGGATTGCGGTTTGCCTTCGCCTGGGTTTGCGAATCTTCGAGTCCGACACTTGCAGCCATTACGCTCAGCCGGTGGGCACTCTGGGGCGGCATGCTACCCTTAATGATTTAATCCGCCGCGCCCTCAGCACTGCTTCTCTTCCCGCGACGTTGGAGCCGTCAGTTCTTTCTTAATGTCGGAGGGAATGGCGTCCGAAATGAACAACTTACACTTATCGTAGTTGATTGCCAAACCAATCTCCGTAAACCTATCATTTAAAGTCTTTAAATTACTAATTACGACAAAATATGATAAATGAAAATGACACATTTATTGTTGTCTGTCTATAATAGAGATGCACCGGATATCCGGTTACTATCCGGTATCCGGCCTATCCGGCCATTATTTTACTATCCGGCAGGATACCGTTTAGTGACCTACTATCCGGCCGGATACCTGATAGTAACATTGCTTGATTTCGGAGTAAACAAATTGGAACTAAGAAACAGACACGGTCATAATCGTACTACTTGTTTATTATTTTATGATTCCACTGACTTGCACGCGCACTCATTTCGAACCTAGAAATGAGTCCGCGCGAACGTTTACTAGGAAACAGGTCAAACCCTGCAGAATTCGCACCTGAAAAACCGAAATGTAGGTATAGTTCCGCCGGCCGAATATCCGGCGGCCGGATACCGGATATACGGCCAGTGTCCAGGCCGGATATCCGGTATCCGGTATCCCGCCAAACAACTATCCGTTGCATCTGTAGTCTATAACACTCTCATACTTATTTAAGTACCTAAAATACATTGTTGACTGTTTGACTATGTCGATAATATTACGTTATATAACATCGAATTGGTCAAAGACAGGCGAAAAAAGGGTTAACTGCGTATAGGACAAACTGCTTTTAAGGCGAGCAGCGAGTATGTCAAAATGCATATATGGCGAACTCCGATTGGGACCAACTGCTACTAAGTCAATTCGCTGTTGGTCCGGATTTTAGGGCAAATTGCGTATTGGACCAAACGCTTATTGGACAAACAGCGACCTGGACCAAATGCGAGCCAGACCAACGGCTAACAAATCACTCGCATTTACATCCGTGTTTTTCAGCGCCTGGTCATTGTCGTCGCCTCGTCTTTATTATGTACAGAAAAAATCCATCACATGCCATTAGATACTAACCGCCGTACGCGCAGACTCCTGGAGTGCACATTGCTTAGATACCTGAAAATAAAACATACTTTTATAGTTTACATAAGTACCTACTAGTTACATTGAATTTAATTTACTGACATATTTGAATTTAAAAGCGGTCTCAGAGGACGGGTAAATATATAAATATTTATAGTTAACAGTTAGAAGAACAGAGCGAACAATTAGATTACTGATGCAACGAATTTAAATACAAATTTTCATATTCGCCGAAATTTGGCGTAATAATCGTATTCCCCGAATCTTATTTAATCGTAAATTGTATTACAAAGGTGTTAGCCATTTATATTTAATTTTATTAGTAGCTCGATTGATTTCCGATTTTACTAATTTGGCGGTATTCATATTTTAATATAAGAGGTAGTTTGACATTTGTATTATTCATTACGCTGTTGGATTTTGTAAAGTGAAGTTGGTGGAATAAAACTGTGATCTATATTTGAGTGTTTTAATTTGAAGTTATCATATCAGAAGTTGGAAACGAGTCCAAAACGCCACAGGTAATTGAAATTTGGTTTTAAAATTTATAGACTTATTTGTATGATTTGGCTTTCTTGACGTTATTTTTATCGAACATTCAAGTAAAATGAGAAGTAATTGAGAGTACTTTCAATCATTCCGGAGATAAAATAAGTTTGATACCGTTATAAACAACAAGGTTTACGTTGATTATTTGAATTAATATACCATATTCTGAATCGTAACCGTTATGCCAGAAATTTGAATTTATTCATGTTTTAATCATGTTTTAATGTAAAATGATCCTTGATAATATTTAACGAACTGTACAACTAGTTTTTCATATATTTAAGTACCTATTATTCTAACTATGATTATAATAGATAGTGTACCTTCGACATGTTGTTATTTTACAAGTATTTCGTTTATATTTTTTTTTACCTCAAATAATGTTAATAGCTATCACTATAAAATATTTATAGTGTATGTGTGTGTAAATTAGCCACGTGTAAAATAAGGCAGTAAGTAAAACGGTTATACTTGTGCACATCATTTAATTTCAGTATGGATGAACATGATAGGAGATCTATACGGACGCCTCCGCTCCCACGTGACGATCCTGAGGGAGGCCAAACGATGACGACGCCGCCAGTACAACACAGGCATAGCAGGGCTCGCGACCGGGAGCTGGAGAGGCGCAGCCGCACAAGACGAAGTCGATCCAGACACAGCCGCGGGAGGAGTAGCCGCATCAACTCCGACGGATCAAGAAGCAGCAGGCGCCGCAGCCGGTCACGTTCGCGCCGCAGCCGGTCGCGAATGTGCCCCAGCCCGGCGCACGTACACCGGAGTCCTACACGCTCACGCCGCAGCCGCAGCCGCTCGCGTCGTAGTTGGACGCGCTCGCGCCGCAGCCGCAGCCGCTCGCAGTCGCGCCGGCGCCGCCGCAGTCATGCGAGGTATGGTGATAATGAATTACTAGGCACTTTGAAAGATTTATTTAGAGCTGTTAGATCAGAGGACAGGTCAGATCATGTTGAAAGATTTCCCGTAATGAACGTGTTGCCTGAATTTGACCCAGCCAATCGGAGCCAAACTATTGACGTATGGCTGAATAAAGTAAATGAGACCGCTAGTATTTACAATTGGACTGAACGACAAATCATTCATTACGCGCTCCCTAAACTAGCCGGTGTTGGTCTAAAGTGGTACCAAGGTTTGACAAGCTTAAAACACACATGGCCCGAATGGCAAGCTAAATTAAAAACGGCTTTTCCTAGTAAGGAAAATTATGGTTTATTGTTAACGGAAATGCTTGAAAAACGCGCTAAATATGGAGATTCATTAGAAGATTATTATTACGAAAAAGTTATGCTACTTAATAGGTGTCGAATCACAGGCACCGATGCAGTTGACTGTATTTTATTAGGGATCGATGATAGAGCAGTAAAAACCAGCGCCGAAGCGGCTCAATTTACAGAACCGGATAAATTGCTAGTTTATTTGCGTAGTCAGAAAAATACGAAACCAAGAGTTTCGTCGCGACCGACCAATGATAGCAAACAAGTTAACAATCGAGGCCCTAAGTCGGATAATAAAGTTGTTAAATGTTTTAATTGCGGTGAGGATGGGCATCCTCATTTTAAATGTAAACAGCCAATAAAGAAATGCGAAACTTGTTCTAGAATTGGTCATGTTGCATCGGATTGTAACACTAAGAAGAATCTGGACGTGAAAAACGAAAAAGCTGTGTCATGACTAGCCGTATCTAGTAGTAAAGATCAAAAATTTTATAAAACTGCATACGTAAACAAAACAAGTCTGTCGTGCTTCATAGATTTTGGCAGTGAGTGTACACTTTTGAGGTTATCTGATGCAAATAAAATTTTTGATGATTGGTCTAAAGATAATCTACCTATTTTAAGAGGATATCCACATTCAGCAACTCAGACATTAGGTAAAGTTTATACGAATATTGTAATTGATTCGGCTGAAGCTACTGTAGAGGTATTTATAGTACCTGATAGTCATTTAAGCACATCCTTATTAATTGGACAATCGTTTACTGAACAGGATCACATAGTAACCTATAAAACTAGTAATAGTCTGTCTTTTTCAAATACATCGAAGGATTATGAATACAAACCTATATCTTTGATCGCTAAAAACACTATCATCATAAATAATGTTACTGAGGTGGAGTTCTATACTAAGCCAGCTTACAATGGGTTAATATACGTAGAGTATAGTTTGATATCGCAACCTGGAAGGGAATATGTAACAATACCTGGTTTAATTACTGTGACAGATGGGCATGGACGAGTTATGGTTAAAGGCTTATCAGTTAACCCTTTTGAGCTAGTACAGGAGAGTGTTATTACCCGTGCGTGTATTGCTAGAGAAGCTCAAGCATATAGAGTTAATCGAATAGATTTGAATTCATCACTTACCGTTAATGACGAGATATCTTTAGCTAGAGTTCAAGTAGAGCAGACATTGAGCGAGCAAGAGATGAATGAACTAGTTAAGTTGCTAAACGAACATCGCAAATGTTTTGCATTTAGTACCAAAGAATTAGGTTGCTGTAACTCTACATCTATGAATATTCAACTAAATGATAAAACCCCGGTAGTATACCGTCCTTATCGTCTGTCTTATGCGGAAAGAGAGGTTGTAAGAGACATGGTTAATGAATTGAAGGAATCAGGAATTGTTAGTGAGTCAACTTCCGATTATGCATCACCAATCATATTAGTAAGAAAAAAGACTGGAGGCTATCGTATGTGCATTGACTATAGAGCTCTCAATAAGAAGACAGTAAAGGAACATTACCCTTTACCCCGAATAGATGATCAATTAGACGGGTTAGCTGGATATTCATACTATACTACGTTAGATTTGGCATCTGGTTACTACCAGATATCATTAGCTGAGCCTTCGAAACATCTCACGGCTTTTATTACACCAGATGGTCATTACCAATTTAATAGAATGCCTTTTGGTTTAAGCAACGCACCTGCCAATTTTCAACGAACCATAAACAATATTCTAGGTAATGCTCGTTTTAAACACGCATTTGCATATATGGATGACATAATCATACCATCTAAAGATTTCAATGACGGTTTGTACAAACTAAAACTTACTTTACAATTATTCCATGACGCTGGTATGACTTTAAATTTAGATAAATGTCATTTCTTTAAAAAATCAATAGAGTATTTAGGATTCGAGGTTGATCAAAATGGTATAAGGCCTGGTGAGAAAAAGATTCAAGCAGTAAAAGACTTCCCTCGTCCTACTGATCAGCATAAGGTTAGGCAATTTATAGGATTAGCCAGTTTCTTTCGGCGATTCGTGAAAAACTTTTCTATTATTGCGAGACCGCTAACTCAGCTGTTAAAGAAAGATTTTAAATTTACGTGGGGCGAACAGGAGGAAAATGCATTTAATCGGCTTAAAAGTGACTTAACGGACAGACCTATTCTTGCATTTTTCAATCCATCATATGAAATAGAAGTACATACTGACGCGTCTAAATTTGGAGTGGCCGGAATTTTACTACAGAGAAAAGATAAGTCAAAACCATTCGAAGCTGTTGCTTATTACAGCCGACAAACTTCTCCCGAAGAAATGCATTTTACTTCTTACGACTTAGAGACCCTAGCTGTAGTAGTGTCTTTACAACGATTTAGGGTATATCTACTTGGTATACATTTCACCATCGTCACGGATTGCAATTCTTTGAGGGCTACATTTGAGAAAAAGGATGTCATATCCAGAGTTGCAAGATGGTGGAATGTAATCCAAGAATATGATTTTGCAATTAATTATAAACCTGGAAAGTCAATGGCTCACGTAGATGCACTAAGTCGCAACCCAATCAATGAAGTATCCTTTGAAGTTAAAACCATTACTGTAGATTGGATAGCCACAGTGCAACAAAATGACCCTGAAATTCAGCGTAACGTTAACGTACTTAAAAATAATGAAACTCATAATATAGTTGAAATATCTAAGAATTTTGTTGTCAAGAGGGGTTTATTATATAGAGTCACTAGTGATGGTAATCGATGGGTTGTGCCTAAAGGTGTCAGATGGTCAATCATGAAAAGTAACCATGACGATAAAGGTCATTTTAGTTTTGACAAGACATATGACAAAATTAAAGCCACTTACTGGTTCCCAAAAATGAGAAAATTTATCAAAAAGTATGTAGAATCTTGTTTAGAGTGCGCTCATGCTAAAATCCCTGTTGCTAAAAAGGCTGGTCAATTACATCCTATAGAGAAAATTGCTGAACCCTTTCACACGGTCCACATTGACCATTTGGGGCCGTTTGTGAAAAGTAAACATAAAAATACTCATATCTATATAAATAATCGTGAACCGCTTTGACGGTAGACCTAAATGAAATTATGCTCAATCGAAAGAGCTTGAAAAAATATCACTTTTGAATCGAGAACATGTATCCGCAAAATTCGTATTGTCGAGTATTTTGCATTTAAAAGTGAAAAAATTTCGACAAAGAATGCAAATGTTCAATTTGTTGATTGTCATTTGACAGCGTTTGTTGCGTTTAGAAACTGCAAACATGCTTACAAGTTAGGTTGGTCGTTTTTTTTTTTAAATAAAAAGCAAGACGAATATTACTGTTTATTTGATGACTCCGGTATGTATAATGGTTATTATTTGCATTAAGTTTCGTTTCATATGGATACCGGTATATTTATTACATAATTTTTTTTTAAGCCAGAACGTGCGATAGTCTGTTACGGCTTTTAAGACGATTGCAACACTGCCTAGACGTCAAACCATTCGACTTTGAGGTGTTTTGAATTACTAATTTATTCGAAAATACGTGATAAAAACCTGTTAAATAGTGTATTGTGTGTGTTAACAATAAAAAATAGTCACCGAACATAGTGCAAAGTGCAAACGCCATCGTAACGTAACGAGATTTGAACTTCAAAGCGTTCCATGGGAGTATTGTGTTTAGTATTCAAAAATTCGACCTATGCCGCCGTGGCCCGGTGGAAGAATGGCACAGGCACCTGCTGCGATAGCAGAGGACGCTGCTTTGATTCCAGCCTGGGGCACTGGAGGCCTTGGTCACTTTTTACGGTTCCATACCCAAAGGGTAAAAACGGGACCCTATTAAATACTAAGACTCTGCTGTCCGTCTGTCTGTCACCAGGCTGTATCTCAAGATCTCATGAACCATGATAACTAGATTAACTAGACGATGACACGGCACCAACGCGTAAAACAAATATATAAACCTATGCCGAAAATCGTGAGTATCTTCAAACCACATAATTGTTTCAACTTTCATTATTGTTTTGTTGTTGATACATAATTTCTCACATAATTTTGTTACTTGGACAAACCTTGCCACAATTGTTGGTTTATGACAATAGTTCCCATTGTATTCCATATGTGAGACCCATTACATGTTACAAAGTTCATAGCTGATAGCGCTGAACGTCTCTTTGGAAGTACTTAAATACATAGAAAACATCCATGACTCGGTAACAAATATCTCGGCTCATCACACAAATAAATGCCCTTACCAGGATTCAAACCCAAGACCTTTGGCTTTATAGGTAAGGTCACCACCCACTAGACCAGACGGGACACAAATTTTATATACAGTATACTCAGTTGTATTTATACATTTCAGAATGGAAGGAAGAACCTTGAAGGAATGTGCTTGACAAACTAAAGCGAGATGAAAGTGAAGTTAAGTCACAAAAGTAATTCAAAGAAACTCTTGAGTTTAAGAACCAGTTGACTCCACTCTGATTATATGATCCAGTGTGAACCAGTGCGAACAACTACTGTGTATGGTGGACATATTTGATATTTGTGTTTTAGACTAACTTCAAAGAATCAAACTTTAGGCTTATCAGTGAATTGAATGAAGCTAATTTTTTAATAATAAGTGATCTGAGTGATGTGAGTGGATGCCGAAGACTGGGCAAAATGGAGAAGACTGAGCAGGAAAGCAGACCCCGGTGCTAGGCCGGGAAAACACAAGGTTTAAGAAGAAGTAATCTCTGGAGTCAATGTAAGTTGAATATAAGATTAATATATATATATATATATATATATATAGTATATATAAAAAGATATATTTTATGCTGATTCAAATAAAAGTGTAAAATAATAACTTCAGAGTTTGACTTAAATAAATCGTCAGGTGACAACTAAAACAAAATTAATTACTGCTACAATTTCAGAGTCATAGGGAAGCTTAGTACATAGTACCAAAACAAGGTTGATTTTTAGATTCTGCACCCAAAGGCTAAAAACGGGACCCCTATTACCACATTACTAAGGGTTTAGTCTCATTTCTACAGATTCCTATCACAGATTACCAATTCTACAGATTTTCAATTTTACAGATTCCCAAATCTACATAATTTCAATTTTACAGAAGCTTAATTCTACATAATCCCAATTCTACATAATTTCAATTTTACCTTAGGGGTGGCCAGGTGGAACGCTGGGCCTTCAGTAAGAAGTGCATATACTTGGAAAAATTTGACCTATGCCGCTGGGGTCCGGTGGCCAAATGGCACAGGCACCAGCGGCTATAGCAGAGGATGCTGTTTCGATTCCAGCCTGGGGCACTGGAGCTCTTGGTCACTTTTTAGGGTTCCATACCCAAAGGGTAAAAACGGGACCCTATTACTAAGACTCCGCTGTCCGTCTGTCCGTCCGTCTGTCTGTATTTCATGATCTTATGAACCGTGATAACTAGACAGTTGAAATTTTCACAAATGATGTATTTCTGTTGCCGCTATACATACTAAAAAATTAAATAAAAAAAATATTTCAGACCCAATATATATTAAAGCCAATACTAGGCTGTATATGGCCGATGAAATGAGTAAGTTTTTATTAATATGTTTTAAATGCCATGTTGGTGGCAAACAAGCATACAAGGCTATTAGTCACTAGAAAGACTAGATCTCTGCTGTGTTACAAATCTATACACTTTATTAGGGTTCCGTACCCGAAGGGTAAAAACAAGACCCTACTATTACTAAGACTCCTCTATCCGTCTGTCTGTAGGTTGTATCTCATGAACAAATAAGTACTAAAAACGGAATAAAATAAATAAAGTGGGGCTCCCATGCAACAAACGTATTTTTTTGCCGTTTTGTGCGTAATGGCACGAAACCTTTCGTGCGCGAGTCCGACTCGCACTTGGCCGGTCTTCCTTAGTAGGTATATGACATTTATTTCAGTTTACTTCACTGTTCGTCTGTCTGTCTGTCACCAGGCTGTATCTCATGAACCGTGATATGTAAGTAGCAACAGAAATACATAATCTGTGAAAATTTCAACTGTCTAGCTATCACGGTTCGTGAGATACAGCCTGGTGACAGACGGACGGACGGACGGACAGCGAAGTCTTAGTAATAGGGTCCCGTTTTACCCTTTGGGTACGGAACCCTAAAAAACCTAACGTGGGTTAGATTAGGTTTTTTAGGGTTCCGTACCCAAAGGGTAAAACGTCCGTCCGTCCGTCCGTCTGTCCGTCTGTCTGTCACCAGGCTGTATCTCACGAACCGTGATAGCTAGACAGTTGAAATTTTCACAGATGTTTTATTTCTGTTGCCGCTATAACAACAAATACTAAAAACAAAATAACATAAAGATTTAAATGGGGCTCCCATACAACAAACGTGATTTTTGACCAAAGTTAAGCAACGTCGGGAGTGGTCAGTACTTGGATGGGTGACCGTTTTTTATTTAGCTTTTTTTTGTTTTTTTTTTTGCATTATGGCACGGAACCCTTCGTGCGCGAGTCCGACTCGCACTTGCCCGGTTTTTTATTACATACATATTTGTTTTAAGATATATCGGAATAGTACGTTTAGAGTTAAACTGGTGTACTGCCATCTCGCCGAAATATTTTTCGCCTAATTTCACTTCCCAACCAACTTATTGCAGTACTTTTAGTTGGCAAACCAATGCTTAGCATATTATTATTTAGCATAATTTTTATTTGACCACAATTTTATTTAGCAGATGTTCATTTTACCACGTTTTATTTAGAAAAATAGTCACTAAGCAAATGTTTTATTATACCTAACTATTTATTGTTACATAACGTTTGCCAAAATTGAAACTTCGCATACTTTTTATTTGATCACAATTTTATTTAGTAGATGTTCATTTTACCAAAATTCATTAAGACAAATAGTCACTGAGCAAATGTTTCAACTTAGCTAACTCTTAATTGTCAAAAAACGTTTGCTTTATTTATACTTACTTTTCATAATATATTTTGATGGCTATTTGACCTGTTGGTGGCTTTTTTTTAACAAACGTATCTACATATTTCCATGGACGGGTGCCACTACGCTAATAGATTTGATGACTGTACCAACATGTTTTAGGTTAGATGACTGCAATCCCCAAGAAAACGAACTGTTGCCAGAAAAGTGGGTTAGGTTAGGTTAGAACTGCGACCCCACGAAAACAAACTGTTGCCTCAAAGGTGGGTTAAGTTAGAACTGCGACCCCCGAGAAAACGAACTGTTGCCAGAAAAGTGGGTTAGGTTACGGTAGAACTGCGATCCCACGAAAACAAACTGTTGCCAGAAAAGTGGGTTAGGTTAGGTTAGAACTGCGACCCCACGAAAACAAATTGTTACCTGAAAGGTGGGTTAGGTTAGGTTAGAACTGCGACCCCCGAGAAAACGAACTGTTGCCAGAAAAGTGGGTTAGGTTAGGTTAGAACTGCGACCCCACGAAAACAAACTGTTGCCTGAAAGGTGGGTTAGGTTAGAACTGCGACCCCCAAGAAAACGAACTGTTGCCAGAAAAGTGGCTTAGGTTAGGTTAGAACTGCGTCCCCACGAAAACAAACTGTTGCCTGAAAGGTGGGTTAGGTTAGATTAGAACTGCGACCCCCAAGAAAACGAACTGTTGGCAGAAAAGTGGGTTAGGTTAGGTTAGAACTGCGACCCTACGAAAACAAACTGTTGCCTGAAATGTGGGTTAGGTTAGGTTAGAACTACCACCCCCAAGAAAACGAACTGTTGCCAGAAAAGTGGGTTAGGTTAGATTAGAACTGCAACCCCCAAGAAAACGAACTGTTGCCAGAAAAGTGGGTTAGGTTAGGTTAGAACAGCAACCCCCAAGAAAACGAGCTGTTGCCAGAAAAGTGGGTTAGGTTAGGTCAGAACTGCGACCCCACGAAAACAAACTGTTGCCTGAAAGGTGGGTTAGGTTAGGTTAGAACTGCGACCCCCAAGAAAACGAACTGTTGCCAGAAAAGTGGGTTAGGTTAGGTAAGAATTGCGACCCCACGAAAACAAACTGTTGCCAGAAATGTAGTAAACAAAATTACTACCTCCATCATTGAACTGCACATCTCGAAAAAACTACCTACGTAACGAAATAAAATGCTACTGTAATTTGTACCATGAGTAGTTGAGTACTATATTATTAGGGTATTTAGTAGTATGCATCACAATATTAGGCGAAAAATAATTTATGCCTATCAATACATTCGACATAACAATAAAAGACATTTTGAAACATGACCAACTAAATATTTTGCCATACAATAATATTGTAAATAATCATTTGCGACATGTTATATATGCGAAACATTGGTTTGCCATCTGATAGTTTTGCCAAATGATACTATGGGAAAAATAGTTTGGGAAGTGATAATTTGCCATACAATTTTCGGCCACATATTAGTAAACCAGTTAAACTGTATGTTATGGATTTAAAGTTATCGGAGATGAGATAGGTATGTAACTGCCTTGATGAAGGTTTGAAGTCTTAAAGTAAATAATTACTCAATTCAAAATTAGTACCTATTATTATAATTTATTTTACCCGAGCGAAGCCGGGTTTTCATCTAGTTCTGTTAATAATTGATGCGTTTACAAAGTTCATTGTTATTTCTCCGGTTAAAAATACGAAAACAGCTAGTAGCATTAAAGCATTAACTGCTTACTTTCATACATTCGGAGTACCTAAAAGAGTTATTTCAGATAGAGGTACCTCATTCACGTCACATAAATTTAAGGAATTTTTAAATGACTTAGGGGTTAAGCATATACTTAATGCTGTGTGTACCCCAAGAGCCAATGGGCAGGTAGAAAGGTACAACAGGACCTTACTAGCTGCATTGACGGCATGTAACGTGGGAAAATCCGAGCGAGTATGGGATGATAGCCTATCAAAAAATCAATGGGGTATGAATAATACTTTGAATAAAGGGATTGGTAAGACGCCTGCACAGGCTTTATTCGGTACGGAGTTATCCGGTATGTCTGATGCGTTATTGCGGTTAGGAGTAGCTTTAGACGAAGATAGCATAGATAGAGATACTGTTAGAAAAGAAATGACAGAACACATAGAACTCGATCAGAAGAAGCAAAAGGATAGGTATGATAGGAAAAGAAAACATGTTGAATATAAAGTTGGTGATTTAGTGAGGATCGAGAGAGAGGTACAGTCTACCGGTCAAAGTAAGAAGTTGATTCCAAAATTAAGAGGTCCATACCGCATTACTCGTGTGTTAGACTATGACAGATATGAAGTAGAAGATACCCCACTGTCCAGGAAGGGAAGTAGGCCATTTAAGAGCATATTTGCTGTGGATAAAATTCATCCCTGGCTAGTATTTAAAAGATCTGATTGTCAAAGTGACAATGAAAATAAAACTAGTGAAGATTATCTTGAGGTAGAATCTGAAATGTCTGAATGATTTGAGAAATTGATCATTAATTTGTATTCAAATATGATGTTGATATTATAAGTTGATGAAATTGTATTAGGTACTGAAACAGGTATGAGGTTTTAGTACCTAAAAATTTATATATGTATGTATGTGGGAGATATGAAGGAGGCTTCCATGTACGACGTTTAATTTATAATGCTAAAACATGCACGAGGTTTTAGTATTGATTAGGTGATGACTTGAGAATACATGGAAAATATGAAGGAGGTTTCCATGTGTTTAATTGCTTTAAGGTACTAGAAATATGTATGAGGTTCTAGTACTCTTCCAAAATGGCTATAATATTGAAGATATGTATGAGGCTTCAATATTCAAATGAAATTTGGTTGATTTATATAAGTAACTAAATAGTTTACAAATATGAATGAGTTAATATATTGAAACAAAGGATGTATTTGTATAATGAAAATACCAATGTAGGTTAATAATAATAGCAATTTATATTTAATTGAATGTATTAAAGTGTCAAAAAAATGATAAAATATACTTTGATAGATTTATGGTCAATTTGATATGAAGTAAAAATATCTGAGAGAAGAAAATTATTTATTAGGTAAGTATTACATTGAAATTAAATCCAAGATACTGTATATTATGATACATGAATTAATTGTCTATGATGTGATACTATGTAACATATAGTTTTTGAACTGCTAAATTATTTTGTATGTTATATTTAATTCCCGAGTCGGGAATAGATTCAGGACGGCCGAATGTTAGCCATTTATATTTAATTTTATTAGTAGCTCGATTGATTTCCGATTTTACTAATTTGGCGGTATTCATATTTTAATATAAGAGGTAGTTTGACATTTGTATTATTCATTACGCTGTTGGATTTTGTAAAGTGAAGTTGGTGGAATAAAACTGTGATCTATATTTGAGTGTTTTAATTTGAAGTTATCAAAGGTTTTCGTATCTTATTTTCAGTACTCATTTTATATTTTTTAACGTTAATATTATATTTTTACACGAAAAATAACAGCTTTTTTAAAAGAGCACCATGTTCCAACTATTCTTAAACTCTTTTATATTTTATGTAGGTGGGCAGTTAGACATCTGAATGTAGTTGATCGTACGTTTCGATGAGCTATCCATAACGCAGAATAAATGGACGCTCTCAATTCCGCGCGTCATCCTTGAAGCTTTAATCGACTGATTGATTGATTCCATTGCTGTATGTAATGAATCACCATGAGTTTCGAGATAGCTTTATTTACTGGTGAGAAGCAGCGAAATTCTTGCGTTAAAATCTTAAGAGCCTTTTTCGATGACTACCTATATTTGAGAACATAATATATTATGTAGATATCTTGAATTTTTGGCTGACCGACATAATTCTGAAACATACATTTTCCCAAGCATGACTTAATATACATTAATGTGTTTTTCGCAAGCTATTTCTTCTTTAAGATCGTCAAAATCGGGATTGATTTGATATTAACGTTTTAAATGTATGGGTGCTGTAATAAGTATTATTATTATTTTCTTTTTTCTCATAATTTACTCACACAAAAGTTACCATATGATGGCTACTTGTCGGCCTATCATTCTGACGAACCAAATGTTCTCTTAGATCTTATTTGACAACATTGGACAAAGGACAGTGAAATTTCAACTATGATATTCCTAGAATACTTAGGTACTTGCTTATGTAGGATGACTTGATTTGGTCAAAAACTAAAATTCACAAAATACATTTTTTTTAGCTCCCGAAATATGATCAGACCTTAATATTACACGAGAACCTTATCATCTGCTAGAAATTCGTTAAATACAAAATGAGCAATACAATAAAATGAAAAGAGGTTCTAAAGATGCAACGATAAGTGATAAGAGACCGACGTTCTACTTCGGCTTATGACGAAATTATCGTGTTTCTCCGAATCGCGATCGATATCATAAAGAATGTAAACTAATTGAATGAAAGAACACACCTGGATACGCGCAATTAAACATCTAGTTCCATTCAATATCGTACTTGCAGTCGAAGCCATAAACATGGAAACGTTTTTCGCCTTATTACATTGGAATAAGGTGCAAAACTGTAAAATTATTTTTGACAACTATTCATACAACCAAGGGGACATCTGGCAAGCGACAAGCCCAGTAAGTACCGGTTTTTAGACAAACGTTTAACGACCTTTGAGAAGTAGAAGGAGACGGACAGATGGACGAAAATTAAAGGTACTCTCAAAAATTATTAAGAGTACTTGAAAATAATGCATTTGTTTTTTTATGAAAAATTTAGGTAAGTATCAATAACAGCAACGTTTTTCATCCAAGGGTAGACTGGTAGATAATACTATAAGTACAGTTACACCAACCGTTTACAGTTTAAGGTTATAAATTCAGAGGTTCCGACTAGATGCCAAATCATAAGGAATGTGTCCTGTTTGTACAACCCATTTTTATTAATCAATTAATTTCTGCGTTAAATAATTTAGTAAATAAATCAATATTCTTTATACTCCAATAATATTACATGTAAGTAGGTAACTAGATATTATGAATTTCTCATGTATTACTCGCCACGCGTCACGGATAGGGTTGCCAACCGTACTATATTATATAGTATTGTACTATATTTTGGCTCTCTGTACTATATACTTTTGGAAAACTATATAGTACGCTAAAATACTATATTTCCGATGAAACGTATATTACACTCATATTAAGCCTCCTCCACACTCGTGCGCGAATCGCGGCGCGAAGCCGCGAACGCGAGTGTGGCGTCGATTTTCGCAGACAGCGAAATCGACTCCATACTCGCGTTCGCGGCTTCGCCCGCGATTCACGCGCATAGTCTGGAGGGGGCTTTACACTCAAGCACTATATTTTTTTGAAATGTACTATATTTTTGATGCCTTATTCTGGAAAATACTATGTATATTCCACCAAAAAAAAGTTGGCAACCCTAGTCACGGAGTAACTTGTACCAGGCGTGGATCACTCCGCGATTTCGTCGCTTTGCTACAGGTAGCTAAAAGTCCATCCGTTCGACCCCAATTTTGGGGTTTGCCATAAGGGGTCATCCATTAATTACGTCACACGTTTAGGGGGAGGGAGGGGGTCAAGAAAATGTGACATATTGTGACATGGGGGAGGGGGGAGACACAAACTTTGTGACGTCACTTTAACTTCATCAGTAACCGAAAATTTATTTAAATTATTTAGTTCGCTGTACATTTAAATAACAAGTTTTTAAAACGAAAATAGTTTTTAATCGCTTAATTTTCTTTCCTAAGCAGTTTTGGGTTATAACATTACTAATATTTATATCGTCAAAAATATTTTGATAAAATATTAATAATACTTAGGTACTTACTTAATTCGATTTGGCGATTTCGTAGAAAAAATGTGACGTCACACTAGGGGGGGAGGGGTTTGCCAAATGTGACCAAGTGTGACAAGGGGGGGGGGGGGTCAAAAAACCTAGAAATTGGTGTGACGTAATTAATGGATGACCCCTAAGCAGCGCGTGGCGCTGTCGCCACCTAGCGGCCATATCTGTGCTGATCGTGACAGACGCGTTTTGTTAGAGAGTGAGTTTTCTGTACCTAGTACTATTATTTATTCTATGCTTGTAAATACTTACATGCTTTATTTTTTATTCAATGCACGAATAACTTTAGAAACGCGGCAAAATATAAGGAAATCTTTAACATACTTTAAAGCTATTCACAAATCAGATAACGTCCATTTGGGTTCAGTTCACGGAAATATTAGCCCATTTATGGCGGTAACCGTTCTTTCTGCCAAACAAAGGACAAAACGAAAGTTGTGTTTCGTAATAGCTTTTAGTGATATCTAGACAAGAGGTATTTTGGAATCAGGCGACATTTTAGATTTGTGCACCCGTGAACTATTTGAAGGGTTATAAGTTGTCATGGATTTTGAGCTTAAAGGCCTGTGCACACCGGCTGCGTGTGCGTGACGTGCACGTGCGCGTGCGGCGTTGTAGTATACAGATCCTTATGAGAGATGGCACACCGCTAGCGTGACGTTTGCGTGTGCGGCTCCAACACGCACACGCGCACGTCACGCACACGCGCACGTCACGCACACGCAAGCCGGTGTGGCTCGGCCTTTAAAGCCGCAGCCGCAGGCTATTTTGTAAACGCTTTACAAAAGGTAATTTATCAAACATCAAAACATCAAACATCAAAATTCAGCAAATAGGCCACAAGGGCACTTTTACACGTCAACATTGAATTTACATACAAGCAAAAATAATAATAATACTACAATAATTTTATAAAATACAACTACATAACAATTTAAACTAACGTATTACGATTAGAGATGTATATGGTCTCTTGTCGAATTACATAAAAAATACAAATACAAAACATGAAAAAATCTATAATATTTAGAGGTGTAAAATTTTAAATGTCTAGGTGTCAGAACTATAAGATTAGATAGTTTATCAAATTATCCTTAGAGATGTATACTGTATAGGGTCTCCAAGAGTCAATATCACATATATAATATAATTAACACATTCATTAGGAGAAAAGAAACATACGAGAGCAGAATGAGGCGTCTCACTGTAATTATAAAACGACCTATAAGTTTAAGTTTTGAGCTGTCTTGGTTGGTTGGTAGTGCTACTTATATAGTACCTAACTGTGCTTTTAGAATAGCCCTAACGGTGTCTGCAGGTCTACGTAAGACACTTAAAAGATTTTGAAAAATCCCAAGTGTGTAGATACTGTAGATAGGGTTTGATTTAATAGTTTTCTCCAAGCGATCGCTTTACCACAGCTGTTTACATAATTATCATACACTTATTTGTTTTTATTACATATTTTCTTATTTTCTTTTGTTGTGTTTAAATTATATTTGTATTGTAATGGTATTGTATTGTTTGGCTAAGCGTTCGCCCGTGGTACACAGGTAGCGACGCGTGATCGTTCCATAGGCTTGCGCGCAGCTATTTCCAGACCGTTACGAAATCAGCTGAGAAAACTATTTACATAACGTTACAGACGCATTTCTTTTTTATGTCACTGGTCTATCGCGGAAAACGTCATAACGGGAGCAAGTGACGAATTGGACTTGTCATTAAGACTGATCATGACTTAGGATTCTTAGGAAGGGACACATGAAGTCTACAAGAGGCAATGTTACTGGAATACCAGTCAAAATGTCTTCGAAAGATATTTTTTAGTATACAGGGTGTCCCAGAATTCGACGTCAAGCCGTAAACGGATGATAGACCAAGTCATAACAATCCAACTCGTTTTTTAAAAATTATGGTCACTTTAAAAATTCACTAAAAAATCCACACCCTGTAATGGTTCTTTAACTCTTGTTACTACAAATTCCATAATTTATTCCAATTTTTTTATTATTGTGTAATCTTGAATAATTACAGGTGTGAATTTTTTTGTGAATTTTTAAAGTGACCATAATTTTTAAAGAACATGAGTTGGATTTTTTTTTGTATTTTTATGATAACTGTTATGACTTGGTCTATCATCCGTTTACAGCTTGACGTCGAATTCTGGGACACCCTGTATACCTACAGATAATAACAGAAATGCATGTATAAAGGTTCAAATCTGCAGATGGTCGTATTTTCTTAACAATTAAATTGTGTTCATTATGAACACTTCGCCTTACTACTACCACGCTTACAATTAATAGATCTACTAGAAACGACACTGACAGATCTAATCCATATCGTTTCTAGATCTATTAATTGACGTATCTCAAAGTTCGAATCGGGCCGTGGCAGACTGGGAATAAAGACTACAATAAAATCATGTCTAAGTAGATACAAAGGCAAGTAATTCATTGTGACGTGACCATTAATTGTAATCGATACGGTAACGGAAACGGACATTACATTATTAACTTTATGTTAATGCTTGTGAACATTACAAACGATTCGACGCAACCTTGCGACTGATAACAAAACAAAGAATAAAGCATAAACCCTAACTATTCTTAAGCGTATATTATAATTTAACGACACAACAAATACCTACGTTTATATCGAGAGAACAAAAGCCAATAATAAAGGCAGAAGCGAAAGGAAGGACAATAAACCTTTTTTTTTCACGATTCCCACGACGGAGCACGCGTAGGCGCATGCGTCATCTCTTTCTGACACAGGCATTTTAAGAGGATGAACTGTTCCGATGCACACGTGGCCGAGATAGAAAGGAGTCCTGCCGGCCTAGCCAAGGTTACAATCGCTATCGCTTCGACAACGAAACGCTTTGTGTCTCTCTATCACTCTTCCATATTAGTGCGACTGTGACAGTTGTGTTTCGATCGCTACGGAGCGTAAGCGATTGGCATTTTGGCTACGCGGCCTGGCCTGTTATTGTCAATTATAATCGAACATTCACTTCATTTAAACCAATAGTGTGTGAGCTCTATCGGAAAAAAAAAATCATCACAGATCGCCAATTGTTTTATTTGAACTACATATAAAATAAAATAAAAAAATAATATTATATAGGTAAATTGACTAATGCCTGTATTCGGATTTCGAGATAATCACAAGATCTAGAGACGATCTAGAGATCAACTAGATCTACATTAGAGATGTGACTTGGATATCTAAGTCATAACTTGTGGATATCGTTCAAGAGGACGACCAGAATCGCGGAAACATCAAATTTGACATATCTACCTTACAAATATCTTTAAATTATCCATATCGTAACTTCTTGATGTCTAATAGATATCTAATTCATTTTCCGAATCGAGCCGTAAGTCACACAGTGACCACATATACAGTAGTTGGCATTAGACAGTTGAAAACCGGATCTATTTTATCTGGCAACTTAACAGACTAGTCAAAATGCAAGGCCTTTCGATAAGCGCTTGTATAAACATACAACTCTTGTACTAACAAGAGTATATAGACTACTATATACTTGTTATAATGTAATTTGTAACTTTACAGTTTAAGAGGCCTAGGATCGCCTGTGACGAGTGTTCAGTAAGTGATGGGAACAACATACCCACAAAGCAGGTTTCGTCCAGTCAGAGAACGGGATCAAGGTTTGAGCACTTGTTACTAATATGCCTCAAGGATCCAACAATAAACGGAAATTATTATGGCATTGCACTTAAAAAATTAATAAAAGGAACCAACCCATCATTGCAGTCATTATGAAAACAATAAATCCGACAACTACTTACTTGAAATTTTCGTTTTACCGCGCCCATTAACCTTGAGTATGCTATAATAGTAGTTTATGTGACTGCTACATAATGAAAGGCATTAAAATACGAGTGTGGGTTTAAGTGAAAACGAACGAAGTGAGTTTCTTAAAAGGATCACACGAGTGTTTTAATGCCTAATTATGTACAGTTACATACACTACTTTATCTACACACATATTATTACCTTCTATTATATATTCACTAACCTCATATTTCAACCGACATCCATCGTTGCTGTCTGACTTAACTCGCAGATTTGAGAGGTGGCGGCTCCTAAATATCTTTTTATCACTCATTTTACACGATACTTTTGCTTAAAGTTTGTTTAAAAACAACTATCAAATCAATTTTATAACCTAAAACTAATTAAAAGATGAAACTGTAAGTCAAATGGCGGTAAATGAAAACTTTTTTTCACAAATGTCACGCATCCGTAGTTTTTTTTAATTCATAGACAAAAGAATGAAGTCCCTATTCTCATGCCACTCGAGATCAAATGTCGTACGGTTTATATTAAAAAAATATACCGAATTGACGTTTCGTATCGATAATTGTTTTAATATCTATGGATACTAGAATAGACACCCACTTGAGTTTTGAGAGCTGTTCCAAATTTAAAACTCATAACCTTACAAAAATCTGTAAAGTTATAACTTTAAAGTACAAATTTTACCTACTACCACAGATAAGAAAGTTCTCATAGTAAAATTGGTTGTGATAATGCTGGTCATTTCCTACGGTTTCTGAATGCATTTTAGAGCAGTAATGATATGTGCGTAGATAAACGAAATTACAGCTAACAACAATGCGAACGGTGCCATAACAAGTACATAACTATATTATTTCGAAAACGGTCGTAAGATTCACTTGTTTATTGTTGCCCACTCGATTTTGAATAGCAGGTAGACGGCAATTTTATTGTATTTTGTAAGCAGTGGACAAAAGGAACGATTATAATGATAGAAAACGGATTCTCTATGGACTGTCCCGTGTCAACCCGTTGGTCCAAAAGTAACGAAAATTATTCATTGCATAACTAATTTACAGTCAAAGTTGGTGGGTGTGCTCTGGAGACGTGGAATAGTAGTTTTAAAACACAACTAAGCATCCGTAGGTAAACAGTAAATGGCCCAAGTATAATTAATAAGTAACAAACTTAGCAATACTATTACAACAATAAAGTCCTTTGGAAAAAAAATTATAACGGAGCTGAGGCCTGCTTTAGAGCAGGAAATTGTCTAATTGGTTTGGTATTTACTTAAATTATCTACGTACAACAATAGAAAATTAGCTACGTACAACAATAGCAACATATTATACATTTGTCTTCTGTTTTTGTAGTCATTTGCGTTATGACAATAGATTGGTTGTGGTAGTTGCCATACATGTATTTTAGGTAGGTATCATTAACAGCATTACAACGGTGAACTCAAATTTAGGTCAATTTTAGAGCCATGAAATGCTCAAAACCGAAGACAAATAGGTTAATCAAGCATGTAGCACAACGGCGCAGCGAAACTCCGTATCAATAGCAAATTCCCTCCTCAATAAGGTTTCCATTGTGTGTGTATTTTGGGATACAGTGCGAAGGGCACAATTTCTATAGCAGGTAGAGGCATCCCTCGTCAAATGACGCCTTACAACTAACCACACAACACACGTGTTCGCCAATGCAATAAATCAAAAGGTTCTATATACCTACGTGGAATACGATCCTTTACACAAAGAACGGGCGAGAGCGAGTTTACAATGAAGAAACTTAGCACGAGCAACTCAAACAAATCACGCTCAACTGGGACATTTATCTCATTTAGACACATTTTGTGAAATTGAATGAGATCTTTACATTTGTATCACCAGACATTACCAGACACCGCCGCCTGAGTCATTCCCTTAACGCAAACCGGTTCCAATGTAAAAAAATGATGCGCCGAGCTGGGCCAGAGTTCCCGTAGCTCGGTGATCGTTCTTTACAAGCAAACTAGGTTAAATGTGATCTTTGTACGCGTTGTTGTTGTTATACTGAAGTGCCTAGTTGAAAACTCGATTGCAGAAAATTAAATAAAGCATGTGTATAGTAATTTACATTATAATAATTTATATGTAGTTGTATTGTTCAACGACCAATAACTAGCAATGCACGCACGAGAACTTTCCAAAGTTGCGAAACTTTCCACATGAGAAATTCTCGGTAACTTCTGAGAATGTTCTCGAGAACGAGAATTTATTTATTTATCGTTGTTTATACCATGAATATTCACGATAGTTTAGGTGTAGTCCTTACCCCCAGAAAATTCCGACTTTTGGGCGTCCGCTTCCGGTCAGAAAAATGTATGACGGCCTGGCCAAACGGTTAGACTTAGCTGGGGGGTGCTCGACCAAATGTCATAGAGGGACCCTGGCAGTTTTTGACGCCGCCATTTTTTTTCAATATGGCCGACATTTTTTTTAACTTTTTTAATTTTGTCCTAGCGCGCTGAAATTTTGGTCACGGAATCTCGGGGTCCCCTATGAAAAATTTTTTTTTTGAAAAATGCTACAATTGTGGGAAAACAGGCCACTTTTATTTTGTATGGCAACTTTTAAACGGTGCGTGATAGGTGGGGGGTGCTCGACCAAATGTCATAGAGGGCCCCGAGACAAAACAATCTGCATTAAAAAAAAAACAAAATGGCCGACTTTTTTTTTAATTTTTTTCAAGTTGGTCCGAGCGCGCTGAGATTTGGCATGGCGGGAGATAGATGCCTCTAGATTCTAATTAAACAAAAAATTTTTTTTGGAAAATATTGTCGAAAGTCGAAATGTTCTCTGATATACAGTGAGAATTTAAGCAACTTATTGGTAAATTTATCACATCAACAAAATAGCTAACTGTAATACACAATAATATATGCATAACATGGACATATATATTACTTCGTAAGGACGCGGCTAACGAGCACTAAAAAGGGGGCCGCTACATGGGTGTGATATTTGCATTTATCACACCCCGGCGCTCAGTCGTGTGGCGAATTGCGCAGTAGAAAGTTGTCACGCAGCATAACACAAAAATGCCTTATTGCGTTGTAAAAGGGTGCAAAAACCATTATAGGAAGTATAAGAAAAAAAATGGGATCTCATATCATCGGTAAGTAATTTCCGATTAGGTTTATTTATTGCTTAAAACCAATTTTAAACGATAATTTTATTTCATTCTCACGAGCAACTGATGTTCGCTCGTACGTCATAGCGCTAATGCATTAACCTTGTAAGGACGTCATTTCTCTTTGGAAGTTATTATGAAGTAGAAATGCATACTGCGTGATTTGTATAGGTAAATTTACTTAAATATGATTAGTTGATTACCTACCGGATATAATTACCGAAATTAAAGTACCTATTGTCTGTCTTACAGAGTTTGTTCCCGTTTCTTTTACATAATTATTAAAAACATTCAAAATAACAAGATCAAGTATTTGTTATTGTTTTATTCGTTGACTTAGGTACCTAGTATATTAATTCTTGTCAGGTATAAGTTTTTAATTAACTGTAGGTAAAACTCAAAAAAAAATTAACAGGTGAGCGCTAGAAACAAAGCGCGCATTTTCAAACACCGATTAATTCACATCGCTGTATTTAATACTTTCCATTACCTACTTATATTTTTGCATCATATTTGTGGACAGGTGGCACGCTTTCGTTTCGGAGGCCAAGATTCTCTTTGGATCACTGAGCCAAAATAGTTAGTTTGTATTGCTGTTTCCTTCTTTTTTACTCTACCTGTTTTGCAAGCAAGAAACTAACAGAAATAGTTGTTCGCCGCATTTTACTCGCGAAAGCTCGGGAGGTACTTATCGAACTGTATTGCTGTAGCTAGTAGCTCGGCCAACTTGTCGACCTTGACAGAGCCGGCTCACACAGGGCGGCACACCGCACGGCGCGAATGTTTAAAATATTGCATTGCCGCCTGAGACGATAATGACATCACGAAATAACGTAGAAGAACGGAAACTTATACGGATAAGTTCGCCCATTTTAATACAATAAATATGTTAACTAAAGCATTTATTACGAGAATCATAAGTAATACATAGGCAAAGGGTTAGGTTAAGACATATGTAGGTAGGGTAGAAAAGGGGTTTCAGTCGATGTGTGGAAGGGCGGCACCGTCGTCGAACCCAAGCCACCTGGCGGGGGACTTAAACCGGTGGCGTGTGCCTCGGATGCACATGCTGGTGGCACGTATAACGGCGTTACTGATCCTGCATCTCAGCCAGCCCAGTATGGTACTTAGAGAACGGTTCCAACGTTGAGATATGGTTTCTGCCATAATATGTTTTATAACGGAGGACATTTGGGGTGCATAGACGCTGTCAACAGATGTTACAAGTGGTGTGAAAGTTGCATGTCGCATTTCACAGGCCGTGGAATATTTTCTCTGTTTTTCGTCTTCAGCTGATTTTAGTACAGATGTCACGGGTCGTGAGAGGTAAGAAGGAGCGTCAGTGTCGACGACACGGATATCAAACAACGCCAACAAATACAACAAATAATTTTGATTAACCATAAACTTAATCGACGCTCTTCTGATATAAGCCGCGAATAAACTTAACAAGCCTTGTACGCCCGTACAAAGTTATCGCGAGAGTCGAGCTCACGTAGTTGTACGCAGTGTGTAAGAGATGGCGCTTTTTTGCTGACATGAAGATCGCAACGGGCAATTCGTATGCATGCGCTCATCCATAGTTTATATCTATGATGCATAAGAACATTTAGTTTTAAGATATGCCTATTTAAACTTTATTTCAAGTATATTCTCTTGTTTAAACAATAATTTCCATGTTGCAGGAATGTTCTGAGAACATTCTCGAGAACGTTTCCGCTTTTTGGGAATGTTCTGCAATTTGTACATTGCTACCAATAACACAACCGACCCATTAGAACTATGACTTTGAGATTCGTATTAAATATGCGTAATCGGGAGCGAAAATCTAGATTGCTTCAGCAGAACATTGACTCGGTAAGCATTAAAATAAGACCGCAGGGCCTGTCGGCCTGACCTGCGCTGCGCCATGCCATGTGCAAGTTAGTTGTGTTTGTGTGCACCGAGGTGACCGTAGGCTGCGCTGGAGTGCACGTACTTACACTCGTATCGAGTCGTAACCTGTTCAGTGCGGCTGAATGGAGAGTGGCACAGGAGGTAAGCTACTTTCTACCGGTCGCTTTACAAGCTCCACGTGATTTTACTGTTTACTAAACTAAACTCCGGCAGATTCTGTGTTTTGCTTATATGTTTTAGCTGGCATAAACATTATGTGCTGTGAGCAAGTTGCAAATCTACTTGCAATAGCATACTAACATTTCCATAAAATTAATAACGGGTTCGCTGAATCTACTCTACTTGATTACATCAGGATTGGAGACAGTTTGATATTCATAAGGCTTTATTCAAATCAAATTAAATATGTATTATAATAATAGCAATATCGTATGCAAATGTATGTAATACATGAATTCTTAATACTAATATTGTTAATTCTGTTCTAAATACAGTGGAACCTGGATAATTGCAATCTCAAGGGACCGGCCAGTTTTTGTCAATTAACCAGGTTTTTCATTTAAGCAGGTCGTGTCAATTAACGAGGTTCAAAAAATCGTTGTGTCAATTATAAAGGTTTTATTTAATAGAGGTTGCATTCTGACAAATTTCTTTTATGGAGGTGCAAATAACCATTTAAAGTAGATTTACATTGATTTACATGCTTACGTTCTGGGTTTCTGGTCTATATATTGCTTCTGTCTATACTTGCATTTTTACACTACATTAATTACCACTTTATTTTCTTATCATTTGGGTTTAAAATTTTCCCTTGAATTGTAAAATAAAGTTTTATTAGAATGTAAAAAGCATACTTTGTTTTTTATTGATCAAAACTATTTCACCTACTACAGGCTGTTTATAGATACCCAATAAATAAATTGAATTCTGGATGGAGATATAAATAAAATGATCATAGCTATTAAAATATTGTTTCTACTGTCTACAACTACATTATTTCAATTACAGAGGTAATAAGTAAGACTCGTTTCAATAATAGAGGTAAAAACAAGAGCAAAAATAACGGTTTTTTTTAGCACAGTGTCAATTATAGAGGTCTTAAGTTGCGATGTGGTCAATTACAGAGGCAAAATTACGAAAAGCACAAAAATCTAGATTGCAATTATAGAGGTTCCAAAATTTCAATTATAGAGGCCTTTTGGTCTCAAGGGGCCGGGACCGGACTTTTGGTTGCAATTATTGAGGTTTTCCATTTATCCAGGTGCCAATTAACCAGGTTTCACTGTATCATAAATCTCGTAGCTACAAATATGTTCATCGTTCAAACAAAGTGTAGGTACACTTTGGCATCGTTTTATGAGATTGAAGGTGGATAAAATACACAAGGTTAGAGTCGATAAAAATCTTCCTAGAAAAAGGAAATGAAAAACTGGTATTTTGTTGCAGTAAGTTATTTTGTATGTCAATTTTATAGTAAAACCTTGTAGACACCTTCCGTTGAGGTTCTAGCGAGTAAATAGAGCACTTACGTAACTATTTTGATATTGTAGAATAAACGTAAAATTTTATTAAACAGGCCTCGGAGTTTTCATAGCATTAACAGGAAAGTCAGACTGATAGTCATTCTCTTAATAGTAAACATCTTAAGCATGCGTATCGTATGTAATTAAATATTTAAATTGTAAATAAAACGTTATTATTATAATAGGTATTAGAATTTCATAGCTCTTGCTATAGAGATATTAAAAATAGACTCCTATTCCCATATAATAATAGGTCTTTATTCCAGCTTAATTTCCAGCGTCATAAACTTTAAAGTTTTTTTAATGCGCACGCATAGATAGGTACTCCTATTATGCATTATTCTAACTGTATGCTATTCTAGTTATTATTCTAGCTGTTTCATCTACATACAAATATGTAGATGAAACCGCTTGAAATAACTAGAAAGTAAAATCAAAAGAGACTCCCTTCATTAAAAATCGCAATACCCATACCAATTTTATAGAATGAGATTTGATTAAGCCCTGATTTGGGGTTCTTCGACTGGATAAATAAATTATAACGTATTTCCGGTCGGAAATTTGGATCCCCCAGTTCCTAATAAGATTTGATCACATCTACAATCCCGGAAAATGGTGGCTATATAGGGTTACCTACAAGTGACAGAATTTTGCCACACACGCAGGCGTGTCTCACTCCGCGATTTCATCGCTTTGCTACAGGTAGCTAAAAGTACATCCGTTCGACGCCAATTTTGGAGTTTGCCATAAGCCTCGCGTGACGTTATCGCCACCTAGCGGCCATATCTGTGCTGATCGTAACAGACGCGTTTTGTTAGAGAGTGAGTCTTCCGTACCTAGTACTATTATTTATTCTGTGACACACGTAAGAAGAGTAAGCCTTCAGTAGAAGGGAATGCAGTCATTGATACGGAAAAGTACAAAATGTCAGATACACTAAATAATTAATATTTTTTATCTTGATTTTATTACAATACACTTTAATGCACACCTTACACTGTTAAAATACAACAACAGATGATCATTACTTATTTTAATTTCTAAATTTGCTACTAAATTAAAATTAATCCAAGTACCTAAATAGAATTTCATGAATGTCGGTTAATTAATGTTGTTGACTCTACCACACTCTACATTTATGAAGCGGGTATAAGCGAGGGGAAGTGTCACAAAAGGGGGATGTCCAGTGTGATCCACAAATATGTATTCAATTCTTTACCCTATTCAGATGTGGTAGGCGGCGCATTTCCATATTGTTTATGACAGCCAAACTCATGACATGACATTTAAAAGTTTTTAGATGATTAAAGAGTTTTTTCTACTCTGGTACTTTTATCTGTCATTTACATAGTCACGAACGAACATATAAGGGCATACATTATTAATACTCCTTAAAAGTCTATAGTCTACTGCCCAAAAAAGCACTTGTGTCGTTTTAGAGACATTACGATACGGTAAGCTAGTGTAGGGTAGCAGGTGCCACATACCGGTACATTGCTACCAACAACGTGACAAACGATTGAATGCATACGGTTTTTATTAAAAAAGAAACAAATTTGTACCGAGTTCATTGCTACCAACATAATAAAAAATACTTTTATAACCTACAGCACCACGACCCTGGTGCGGTGCGGTAGTGTGTAACGGCTTTAAAAAAACATAACCATAGACATTACTCGTTTGTTTCTCGTTTCCCGCCTTTCCCGGTAATTTCTTGTTCTTTGAGTACCTACTTGGCGTTACTATTTGTTTTGCGTTCATAAAAAGTGTTGAAAATGGACAAAGAGGACTAGATTGTTTCTACACCTGAAGAAATATCCGCTGCAGGACAAGCAGCGACCGAAAATTTGTTGCCTAAGTACTAAATCTCAGCACCTATACGACAAATCTTATGAGAAGTGCATGGCGGGGAGATTGGAGCACAAAACTTCGTCATTCTCTGAAAACGTCTTTGGTGTATTTTCAAAGACTAATTGGAAGCACCGGATCAGATCTATCTTTTAAGCAAGGTTGGTATATGTTATAATAATTTTTGATACACATTTTAGGGCACACAGTACAACAGGCTATTTTTTAGTACTTTTTATATTTTTGCATTGAAACTGAATATTATTTAATTCTCCTTTTTCTTGTTACAGGTTGCAGTAATATTTGGTATTATGGGTGCTTATCGCAGACAAGAGTTACATACATATAGTAGTACCTACTATCCAAAATTTACATTGACATTTTCATAAATAAAATTTTGTTTATAATTTTTTGTATTTTATTTAATATTGCCTACTCATAGAAAAAGCATTGTATGCAACGTTGTATAAGTAGTCAAAAAAAAAATGCTCATGGCGTATTTATTAACAATGTTCGCCTTCGGCTCACATTGTTACCCACGCCACTCACATTTTTTGACCCCTCTTATAAAACTGTTGCATAAAATACTATTATTTGGTTAAGTATTTAGGTTTGGTTCTTTAAAGTTCACGTAAGTATGTATACTCGTAGTACTCACGTTGATTTAAAGCACTCCCTTCGGTTGTGTTATAATTTATCGACAGTCGTTGCGATAATTTCCTGTTTCGCATTTATATCGGAATATACTACACAAAAAACAACCTTATTAAAGTACGCTATAACGTTAGCAAAATAAATGTGACGTCCCACGGGTAAAGGTACCTTATGGCAGTTGGCGCTTACGCTATTATTAACGCCGCTCCAATATAATTGCGGCGCTATGCGACGTAAGCGCCAGCCGCCATAAGGTACCTTTTGCCGTGGAACGTCACAAATATACTATACCGTCAATAACCATATTTAACGAAATGTATTCTTCTCTCACGTGTTCAAAGTTCTGTTTTTCTTAATAATCGTTTTCCCAAAGCTGTCTGGTTCACGCGCAGTTAACCGACGCGTTTAAAACTGACTCGTTAATTGAATTCTAAACTTGAACACACTTCACCTCATTTGCGACACAAAAGTTAATTAATTTGAACCGCTCGTGAGCGCACCAGTACAAGTCGATATCAGCGTTGATACACAGAACACATACGCTTAGCAGTAAGTCATCTCTACAACTTAGAGCTTGTCCTGGCTACGGTTATTGTAGTCTTAGACAGATGGCACTTTTGCGTAGTGTTTTTTCGATATAGCAACAGGAAGAAAGTTTTTTTTTTGTGTTTTTTGGTCACACTTTGAATGAGGTTGCACTTTAATGAAAACACAGCCAATAGTTACCTGTAGGATACGAAAAGAGCACATGGTACCATACCTATTTCCGAAATGTATAACTAGCGCCCTAGCTTCTTAATTTGTGATTAATAGTGATACTGATAGGTAACAATGGTAACAGTGATCGGTAATAATCACTGATTATGCTTCTGAAGCCTTTCCTCTCCTAACTTAGCTATCCACTACTCACTATTTATATTTTATAAGTTCTATTGAGCTCTAGTATTTAGACTGCACCTACTGTACGCAAATAGTACCGTGGCGATATAGCGTCTGCGGTGACTGTTACAAGGACCTGATACTACGAACATTTACTAAGTTCAATAGATTTAAAATACAGCTATTAGACTTCTCTTGGTAATAAATTGTTAGTACTTATAGGGATTCTGTAAATTGAAAATGTTGATTGGTTACTTTTATTAGGCTACAATATTCAAGGCCTTATTAAGAATTTATATATAAAGTAATTGATATTCAATCTAGCAAACAAATTTACTCGATTAAACGTTCCGTCATACAGGCGCGCCGCCCGCAAAACGCGCCTGTGTGACGGAGCCCTAATAGTAGGTAAGTTATGGATACCTAACATTATTAATGGGACTCATATAGCAGGAAACAGTCTTGTCCCTATCCCAGCTGAACCCACGGGGAAATCAATAAAACAATAGCGTGGATCATTACGGACAATGAAAATAAATTGAAACCAAGCATTTACAAATTTGAATCTTAATGCTCAGACATACGTTCTATGCGGTATAATAGTATACATTATAATCCATGGCACCCCGCAATTAATACGAACATAAATCACAGGATAGCCGCCATTATGTTCTATTGTTGTGGATAGCATTACAACGATCATATACCATTCCTGGCGGTGCACGGTGCTGCGGGCTTACCGCGAACTATGTTCGACGTGTTGCCTCCCTGTCACACTTACGTAAGAATTTACAAGTGTGACAGAGACGCAACACGTCGAACGAGGTTCGCGATAGATCCCCTATTACGCGAGCGAGGACTAGTTAAGTCAGCTGAACAAATTTAACGTGGCCTCGAGATCTGTGTCAACTATGTGTGACCAGGGAGCGCATGTAAACTGGTTAGCTTGAGCCTTCTACTCGTACTCACTCAAGTTCGGTAAGCAATTTGAATGACACCCTTGTATTGCCATATCGAACCCGGTAACTTAGGTAACTTAGGAACCCGGTAACGGTACAATTTAGGGAATCCAGTTCGTATGTAATTCTACATAATATCTAGATTCGTAAACCACTGTATTTAATTGGAGTTCACAAGTACTGGTTCGCTTGTAACTGACAATAATAGTACAAGTCGAGGGGGAAGTTTTATTCACACGATACGTTAAAATGAAGCATTTTTGGCACGTGTTAAGTGGCCTTTTTATTATTCTGCCCAACGACTGCAATCATACGAGCCACGTGTCAATTACCTACGACAGAGAAGATTTTTTATAGGATACAATAGATTCTGACGTTTGAAATTTATGTAGATTTAGAAACTAAATATATTATATAATTTATATACAATTTCAAGTTTATTTTAACTATGATTATTTTTTCTATTATAATACCTAAGTTTAGTATTAGACAGAAAGACACGTAATATACTTACAAATACGCATATTATGCATCCATATTGATGACACATTGATGATGACTTGATGAGACACACTTCAATATCACATACCGTTACTTTGTACCTAAAGTATCCAAAGTCCCTTAATAAGAAACTTCGTAAACAACAGCTTTCTACATTCTACATACAGTGGCAACTTAATAAAGGAAGAGCATTTGAATATCGAATACAATGACACATCGCGAACTGGTGAATAATACGAGTCAAAGGTCGTCCGTATCGACACTGTTTATAAAACAACGCTTTTGATTTCAATAACAAATTAGATAAGGGTCGTATAAGTCCCCAAACAGAGAGTACGATAGTGTTTCTGTGGAAAATTAAACATTTTATTTACCTATACCTAGAAGTTCTAAGTAAAAGCTTGGCGCCGTTCTGTGGAGCAAGAGTGTATTGGGGATGGGGTCGGAGGAGGCTACCCAAGCTGCCCAGGATCGGAGTCAGTGGAAGAAAAAGATTTGAGCCCTACACCCTATCAGGGGGTAACAGGATGAAAAGAAGAGAGCAGAAGAAGAAGATACCTAGAAGTAGAGGCGGCGAGGCATAGAAAGAGCGAGGCGTCCATAGAACATAAAAGCGCTTTAAGTTTATACTTGTGACGTTCCACGGCAAAAGGAACCTTATGGCGGCTAGCGCTTACGTCGCATAGCGCCGCAATAATATTGGAGCGGCGTTAATAATAGCGTAAGCGCCAACCGCCATAAGGTACCTTTACCCGTAGGACGTACCGTCACATTTAACTAATTTAGAATATGCCTAAATTAATTAAATGTGACGGTATAATTGTATTTGCATCAGCCACCTAGCTAATTTTCAGAGCATCACCTTTACACTAAACGAATATAGTCTTTAGCTAAATTAAAGTTTTAAGAAATTGTCAATTTTTTTACGAAAGTCGTATGAAGTATTGCGGTTTTCCAAAGTTTTTATTATGCAGCCATCAGAGTTATGGCAATAACTGTCAAAGCGAGCCCTTTTAATAAATTGAAGGGTCCGTTCAAAACAACTGTCGCGGACACGCAGGGCACGACAATGCCCGCGATTTCCATTAATCATATTATGTAATAGAAATACCCCTAAACTGTAACGAAATTTATCTATAATTGAAATTATGAATAGGCAAAAAATGGAGCATCTGTTTATTTTGTATTGAATTTATGAAGATTTCTCTTGACCTGGCTGGAAATTAATTAAATTTGTACGTATTAGGTAATTCCAACCTACTAACAGTATGTAAATAGGTACCTAACCTACCTTCGTTTGGTTTTAATTGTAAAAGGGGGAATAGATACATATGATATGGCACAAACAGATATTTTCAATAAGTCACATACCTATATACCTATTTATAAAACCACTACAATTTCATTTTGAATCATGTAGTTTTTCTCATAATTTAGGATTTACTCATTACGTTTTGATTGAATACTACATGCATGCATATTGTTGGTTAAAGACTCGTAGCGTTTTCATCAAAAACACCTGAATTTAATACTGCAATAAGTAATTACCGAGAGATCATTACGAACACGATTATGAACGTAATTCCGCATTCTGTTTCATGAAATCATGAGTGATCGGAAGCAAGCGGCAGCAAGTTTTATACTCAGTCACTTTCAAAACGCTGTAAAGATCTCAAAGATTCAACGGCCCTAAATCTCTTTATCCGCTAGCTAGGCAGTTTTATTATTCTGTTTTTAAAACCATTCTTCGATTCGATAGCGCCGCTGAATAATGTCTTTTGAACTCGTTCCGGTTTATGAAGCTCTCGACTATTTTACGATTTATTTGCAAGGAATCAATACCGACGGCGAGATACAGCTCATACAACGCTTTCATTTAACGTTTGAAATTGATAGTTTCAGCTGTTGAGTTTGATATCCAAATTTCCTAAAAGATTTTATTTTATTTATTTTTTTATACTTATACTTATTATTTCCCGCCGAGGTATGTATAGTGCTTTTCTCAAACATGCAATGAAATAAATAAAATAAAAAATCCACTAAAACCAAGTTTTATTTATAGAAAAAACTAAAAGTAAACTACATCCAAAATATAACCAACACGTACCTATATCATTATTACGCGTATGTTTTACACGAGTCGTGTATTTTTACTACCCGTATATTTTCATGTATCTTTGATTTTTTCGCCTTGTATCCGTCTGACTGTCGTTTTCGTCACATAAGTTTACATAGTCTTTCATATTGATATCATGTTTCACATACATCGTTGCTTTATGCATGGAGTAAATAAGTATAATTTCCACAGTGTTGATGAATTTGTAGTTACATTCATTTAAAATATGCCACAAAACTGTTTCTAAGAAACTGTAAGCCATTTTTCTTAGTTTCTCAAATAATAAAATTGCCATAAGCAACCATATACATACCTCGTCTTTGACTTGGCGGCAGAGGCAGCAAGTTATATAAATCAATTCTGCTTACGCTGCCAATTCCAACACCTACGATTACAATTAATTTCATTATTTCGTCGGAACTCATATTAAAGTAAAAAAATCAACAACGGACCATAAATCCAATAAAACAGAATGAAAATTTTTCAACTTTACCTCCATAACAATAAAAAAAAATAACTACGCGTGTTTGAGTAGACCTTTTTACCGCTAACGTTTAGATGAAATATTTTAAATGTTTTTATTTGTGTAGTTAAATTTATAAAATTATAGAATGTATTATTTATTAAGTTCATGTTGATTTTATACAAATAAAACTGCAAATTATAGCAAACATTGTTTTTTGTTTTTTTTTATAGGCGTAGTGGCAGTGTCATTACGAACCATAAAGCCATTACTGCCTCTAGTTTTTTTTTTATGGATGAATGCCACGATGCTGTGTCACAAATATCTGTGAAATGAAAATTAAAAAAGAGGACTTTGCCGGCCTAGGCCTGCAAGATTTGTATGAAATTCCATTAAATACCTTTTGTCCTAGCCGCACCTGCAACGTCATACTTCGCAGCCTATTATAAGGAACATAACATCAATATTTCATTGCATGTTTGAGAAAAAATAATTATAGCTCTTAATACGTAACCTACCTATAATAACCAATAAGTATAGAAAGCATTTATTCATTATTACTACGCTTGCGCGTAATAATAAACGCATTATTATTATTTTATTATGAGGAAAGGAAAATAGTAAGAAGTATCTGAGGAGCTTACATATATTCTAAACGTGATTTGTCAAAAAAACAATAAAATTGACTCGTTACCGTTATCAGTCTATAGAGCGTTAAAAATAGCACCTATATATAAGTATAAAACGTTTCCTTGCTGCATAAAGCTTATTTTCCTATAGTATTATAATTTTGTTTCTTGAGTTTAATTGCATTAAAATCCGGCACGTTTAATTTGCGGGTGTATTAAAAATACACGCTTTATAACCTCGTTTATTTACGATACAGTGTAGTTGTTAAGAACACAATTAAAAATCAAACGTTTAACGGCGTTAAAAGCTACAAACATAAAATTTCGACACACAAATCTTACTAGCGTAGAACGTACATGGCACAGCCTATGAAACTTTCGATACGCAAGAGCGAATGAAATTAGTCATTACTGGAGAAGAAATAAGAACCGAAGCAGCTGCAAGAGATAATGTTGCACGCGAAGTGCACGATCGTGGGTCAGCCGCAGCGAGGTCACTGAACGAAATGTCAGACAGCCGGATCCGTTTCACTGGGTATTTGAACGTTATCAAACTATACTAATATAATAAAATTATTACTGTTAAGAGTCAAGTTGAAAGTAAATTGTTTTTCTCAAACATGCAATGAAATATTGATGTTATGTTCCTTATAATAGGCTGCGAAGTATGACGTTTCAGGTTCGGCTAGGACAAGAGGTATTTAATGGAATTTCATACAAATCTTGCTAGCCTAGGCCGGCAAAGTCCTCTTTTTTAATTTCCATTTCACAGATATTTGTGACACAGCATCGTGGCATTCAGCCATTAAAAAAAAGTAGAGGCAGTATTTGCTTTATGGTTCGTAATGACACTCTGCCACTACGCCTATAAAAAAAAAAACAATGTTTGCTACAATTATTTGCAGTTTTATTTGTATAAAATCAACATGAACTTAATAAATAATACATTATTAACCAAATTCTGTAATTTTAAATTATAAATTTAACTACACAAATAAATACATTTAAAATATTTCATCTAAACAGCGGTAAAAAGGTCTACTCAAACACGCGTAGTTATTTTTTTAAATTGTTATGGAGGCAAAGTTGAAAAATTTTCATTCTGTATTTCTGTTTTATTGGATTTATGGTGCGTTGTTGATTTTTTTACTTTAATATGAGTCCCGAAAAAATAATGAAATTAATTTTAATTGTAATCGTAGGAGTTGGAATTGGCAGCGTAACCAGAATTGATTTTAAATAACTTGCTTCCCCTGCCGCCAAGTCAAAGACGAAGTATCTATATGGTTGCTTATGGCAATTTTATTATTTTAGAATCTAAGAAAAATGGCTTACAGTTTATTAGAAACAGTTTTGTGGCATATTTTAAAGAAATGAAAGTAACTACAAAATCGTGAACACTGTGGAAATTATACTTATTTTCTCCATGCATAAAGCAACGATGTATGTGAAACATGATATCAACATGAAAGACTATGTAAACTTATGTGACGAAAACGACAGTCAGACGGATACAAGGCGAAAAAATCAAAGATACATGAAAATATACGGGTAGTAAAAATACACGACTCGTGTAAAGCATACGCGTGATAAAGATATAGGTACGTGTTTAGTTATATTTTGGGTGTAGTTTACTTTTAGTTTTTTCTATAAATAAAACTTGGGTTTTGTGGATTTTTTATTTTATTTATTTCATTGCATGTTTGAGAAAAGCACTATACATACCTCGGCGGGAAATGGGGTTGCCCGCGCTCAGACCTATCCGGCCTCGCTTCGCTCGGCCGTCTATATGTCTTCGGCCGGCAACCCCTTTTGTCCCGGCCTCTGTAGTAATGTACTATTATTAAGGACTGGTTACGTTTGGTCTGAAATAATTAAACGGGAGTAAAGTATCGTTCTAAGGATCGGTAATCAATTGGACGAAAGAATAATGAAGCTATAGCGGTAAAAGTACTAGGTACTTAACTAATTACTAGAAACAAACGTTGGAGTAAGGATAAAGTAATAACGTATACTTTTAATGACTTCATCGTCATCATCATCATCTCAGCCATAAGACGTCCACTGCTGTACATAGGCCTTCCCCTTATGGGGGGTGAATGCCATAATCGCCACGCTTGGCAGGCGGGTTGGCGATCGCAGTCGAGTACACCGAATTTGAGGGACGCTGCTGCCCGTCCACCGGTGGTCTTGGACGTAGTTTAAGGACATACCCGGGTCCAATGACTTACAAATTACAATATTTGTTTATTAATGCTTGACAAAAGCGACGTTTACCTATTCTTAAATTTAATATCATTACGACGCTAAACTGTATTAGTTATCAAGTCAAAAGGCCTGCAAGCATTAATAATCACATACTTAATTAGGTTCTCTACTCTACCTCTACTTCTAACTGACACAAATGGGACGAAAACTTGTTGTTGCACACAGTTGAAGGCATTAGTAGCTTTGTACCTATTACCTCTTAGTAGTAACATAAGTTTAATACTAGTAAATAAGATGCCGAGTAACAACTAAACAACATGGAAGATGAAAATTCTATTCGTAATAACTACACATTAAACAGAGTTTTACAAAGAGCTATTTACGAACGCAACTTCATATGATTTCCACATAATAGTTTCAGTTCAAGGGTCGGCCATTACAGCTGACAATTTCACACGACGCGTGATTCCGCGCTGACCCCTCATCACTCGCGACGATAATTTCCATAATGGCCGTGTGGATGACGGTGAAAGATGCTCATCGTGACGAATACTTCACTCTAATGTTCTATTTGGGCGAAGCTCACATTATACACGATTGAAAATAAAAGGAGGGTAAAGTTTCCAAATGTATGTTTTCAATGAATTGTTTCTTATTTTCTTGAAACTTGTCGGAATAGAATAAAATCATTTTCACCTCAGCAGCTCGAACAAGGGTACTTTGCTTCTTAAAAACAGTGAGCAAAATGCGATTTTTCTCACTGAGTCATTTTGTCTCACTCAGTGAGCAAAATCGCATTTTGCTCACTTAGTGAGACAGTATGAGTGAGCAAAATCGCATTTTGCTCACTGAGTGAGACAAAATGTCATTCAAGTGACTTTTATAGTCAAATGTCATTTCGACATGCGGGGTCTAATACAAGTTCGATATACTTGGGTTCTATTATCTCTGTCCCTCTAGGTATGTTCTCACTGCTTAGGGTGAAAAATTTTGTGTACTACACGAGATCAAAGTTATTTACATCTCGTGCGCTTTTCAATCCCTGGACTCAAAATAAGCACTCGAAGAAATATCAAACTTTGATCTCTTGTTGTACAAATAACTATTATAGTTTTCAAGATGGTACATATTATTGGGTTAGTTTAAGTGACACCCTGTGCGGACACCGCAACATGTATGCACTTATAAATACTGCAGTTAATTTAAAACTTAAAAAGTCCTCCGGGGAAAGTTAATATTCACAACATTATTAATCAATAAAATAGGTACTCGTATTCACGGTGTGAGGTTGATAACACGACAAGTACAATTTACGTCAAAAACAGAAGAATTTCTTAACCTACTTCGGATTTAGAGTTCTATCAGTAAATACGTGACACAACCACTTTGTTAACAGAGCACTTAACGTAAATGAAAGTGTTTAATGTGCTATTGTGTAATGCAACCTATTTGTCCGAATAATGCCTACAATGGAAATATATGTAACATTACGTGTTTCTTCTTTCTTAGTTCTTTATGCCGGAAACGTCATAGTGTTGTGTAATCTCTGACACGATAATGATACGACCGTTCATCTTATTGTCTCCTATATGTACAGATTAAAGCATAATGTAGATAATTTCGATACATATGGAAGTTCAGGGAATAAAATAGATACCTACAGCTATATGTAGTAATTTTCTTCCATAGGTATGGTATGTATACAATTTCAGCGACGTAAACACGTAAACGACGTAATGAATCAAAGTAAGTAAATGAATAGAGTATAATATAAATGTGGTTAATCTCATCGGTGATAATTAGGAGCAACATTGTTGATTTGTCTTGGTTGAATGAACATTCAGATAAACTGCGGTAACAGAACTGAGCGCACTGGTTGGTCTGAGTTTGACGTATCAATTCCAAATTTAGTGAATAGTTCGTTGTTAACGTCAATGAAAGCTTTGTTAGTTAGATTAGAATAAAGCTTGTTTGTAAATATCAACTATCTCTTTGACATTTGCGTAGGTATGTTTAATTATTGTTGTTGCCCTAGATATCGCCGTTCTTGCGCAAACTACGAGTGACAATTACAATTATCCTGAGGCCAAATTCAACTTACATTTTGCCATCAAAATGATATTAAACCATGTCATTGTGTTATCATTCGGTCGTGCGTCTCGCTTATGCCAATACATGTATGGACAAGTACCAGCGAAATGTACGCACGAAGGATATCTCATCATCATCATCATCTCAGCCATAAGACGTCCACTGCTGAACATAGGCCTCCCCCTTGGACCTCGGAGAGCCGAATATTGAACAAAATAGTTCGTTAACTGATAGCGTCTTGTATTTCACAGTAAACTAATAATAAGAATGTTTTTTTTCTCCATATTGTAGACAATAGCGAAATGTTAAAATCGCGTGCCACATGTCCGCGGACACGGAACGCTCATTACCGAACAGCGAATACTAACATGTCTGGCGTGCCGCGTGCCCTACAGTATTAAGTATCGTGCCTAAATGTTTATATACCCAACGATGCACTGCAATCCAACTTTTAACGTGATTTCCTCGCTTGATTAGAACTATTAGAAGATATGTCTGTTAATTTAATCACGAATTCTGTAAGGAAGTAATTCAGCAATTCAGCAATTCAGCATTCAACTCACAACAAAAGTTATTATTGTATATTTTCTAACCTTTTTACTTTATTTATTTCTTTATTCTTTGCACCGTGTAGTAATTAAAGGAAGTTTAAAATTTTAATGAAAATAAACCTACGCACTATTTATTTATAATACTAAAAATACCTTTATAAAACTAGATGTTTGTGGTTCCGAACTACGTATATTTATAGTTCGTCAACATTTATTGTGTATTCATATTTTCCATTACCTACCTACAATAAAAATCAATTAAATGTAATTACGTGAAAAGAGTTCGTTTCTATAGGAATTCGATTAGAGTTGACAAATCGCGAAGTCAGCGCGAACCTACATTCGTTGGCACTTTCACCGACCGCGACCGCAGGCAGGCGACACTCGCGCGGAGATACTTTTGTGTTGAAAAAGAAATCCAGGTGATGCTTACCGCACTTTTGTGAGATTGGAAAAATAGTAAAAACAAACTTATAAAGGGTCATACAAAATTAATTTTGTATTAAGCAAGAAACGTCTGCGAACGATGCTAGATATTGAACTATTAAAAAAATTCAATTTCATTATTTGTTTCTAGGTTTATAAAGGTCATGTAAAAGTATAAGTAGGTGCCAACTTTTAGAACATTAAGCAGATCCTTACAATTTTGAGACTTGTGTGGAATAAATAGCTAATGATCTGGTCTGATGGCAGGAAGGCGTTAAATATGGATCCTTTGAGGATGCATTTGTCCAACAGTGAAAGTATTTTGGCTAATACAATGAGTAGTCTACAACTCCATTGATTAAGTGCGCTATAATATGCTGTTATTCCTCACTGCCAAAAAATAACCTTCTGACGTATTGCTAAAACGATACGACCAACTTTAAATGGAATTTTATGAATGGATTGTTGTTTTTCTAACGACTGCTAACAAATTGATTAATTATGTTGTTTGTACATTTCTAATTTATTTCCAGTGGCGTCTCTAGAATATACCTAAAACTCAGATTCTTGTGTTACTCTGATTAAGCGAAACGATTTCCATATTTTATGAAAGTGTTATAAATATCTGGTTTTAAAATATTTACAACTACAAAAAGCTTGGTGTCGCTTTTTCAATGTTAAGCAAAGTTAATTGCTTAATAAAGCAGGTATGTCACACGAGTTTCCTAAAATGCATAGGTAATGCTATTAAAATCTCAAATAATTCTAAAAATTTCGAACTTATGCAATTAAAAAGTTAGGTAGGTTACTTCTACTATGCATGTGCATCAGAAAAAGAAAAAATACCATGGGCGTACGCAGCATTTTTTAAGGGGTGGGGCAGAAGTAGGGGAGGCTGGGTACGTTGCAACAGGGTACGGTTGAAACAGAATTTCTTAGCTTATGGTCAGAGACCAGGGTGGGGCAACTGCCCCACCTTGCCCCACCGTGGGTACGCCTATGGCTGTTACTAAACATCGACATTACTGTAATGTATCTCATAAAATACCTTATTTCTATTGTAGTACCCACTAAATAAAATCCCAAGCAATTTGTAACTAAACAATATCTATCTACGTCGGGATTTCACAACGCACGACCACAACGACCAGCTATTTCATTCACAAAACATTTTTACTCGACTGTGAGCTCGACCATAATACTAACCTGACCTCTAGATTTATGACAACTATGTAGAATACGAGTTCAGACTTATTCTAGCTTTTAGTAGAGTGGCTGAACAGCATTATGAATAGGATAGAGCTCTATGCGAGACGCTTGCGTAATTTTAAGGTCATACAACTGAAGCAAGTCGTCGACATATGGTGCTAATAGACTTTAAATGAAACCTAGATCTATACAAGGCCGAATCAATATGATGAAAGGTTGCTTGCTCTCTAAGAAGGTCCTTTGGAAATTAAAACGTTAGATTCCGTCTTAATTAATTTTGCCCCGATTGAACAGAGCAAAGTGAGTGAGTAATTATAAACTTCGTATTTTTGACATTATTTAGTTATGATATGGCCACCTTTCGTATGTGCAAATAAGTACATGCAAAGTTAAGTTGGTCCGACGATGTTCTGTGACAAAATTTTACTCATTAGGTGTCAATAATTTTATTATTATTAATAGATTTCACGATTTTCACACGTTACCTCTAGTAATCTTGGTCCTGTATCGTTAACATATTTTTTATACATGAAATAATATTAAATCTAGTATAAATAAACCTGACTGAGCCGAGACTGCTTAAGACCGGATAACGAAGAGAAAAGACGCTTTGCCTGCCAGTGGAAATCTCTAAGCTTTTAAATAAATAGTAAAACTAATATATATCCCATCAAAAACATAAATGTAAAAAAGGAGAGCCAAGTTCAATACAAAAATTATGCTTGGCTGTGGGGTTCGCCGCAAAAAGAATGGAGATTTAAATGAGTGCCAAGTTCTATGCAAAATCCAAATATGTATTTATAGGAACAAAATAACATTATAAACAAGTATTAAACTCTATTTCTTTGCTTTATTGGATACCTATAACAATTGCTGTTATTTAAAAAAAATGTGAGATCTTAAAGTAGGTTAGATTTGGCTTGGCCAGTTTTTATCAGAATTACAAAATATATATGTTGAATAACTTTATAAAATGATTGATGTAATGAAAACTGGCCAAGTCAAATCTAACCTGCTTTAAGATCTCGCATTTTTTTTAAATAACAGCAATTGTTATAGGTATCCAATAAAGCAAAGAAATAGAGTTTAATACTTGTTTATAATGTTATTTTGTTCCTATAAATACATATTTGGATTTTGCATAGAACTTGGCACTCATTTAAATCTCCATTCTTTTTGCGGCGAACCCCACAGCCAAGCATAATTTTTGTATTGAACTTGGCTCTCCTTTTTTACATTTATGTTTTTGATGGGATATCAATACTTTTTGTAAAGAAAACTAGGCAGGTATTGAGATTTAATGTTTTTTCTTGTGTTTCCGCTGCATGTTTTTTACTTCTGTTCTTTGTATTAATTATGTGGTGCCGCGCGCCGCCAACGACACACCGTTGGCCGGTTGTTTAGCGCGTATTACAGGTTTTTTGTATGGGGACCCCCCCTATTTTTTAACTTTTTTTATTTTTAGATTTTTTCCTACGCTTACACACAATTACCGAGCTGGATTCCAAATTTCATCCTTCTAGGTCATCTGGAAGTAGGTTAGGTTTAGGTACTATATGTCAGTCACAATAAAAAAGAAATTTGTATGGGAACCCCCCCTATTTATTAACTTTTTTTTGTTTTTAGATTTTTTCCTACGCTTACACACAATAACGGAGCTGGATTCCAAATTTCATCCTTCTAGGTCATCTGGAAGTAGGTTAGGTTTAGGTACTTATATGTCAGTCACAATAAAAAATGGTTTTTTTGTATGGGGACCCCCCCTATTTTATAACTTTTTTTAATTTTTAGATTTTTTCCTACGCTTTCACACAATAACTGAGCTGGATTCCAAATTTCATCCTTCTAGGTCATCTGGAAGTAGGTTAGGTTTAGGTACTTATATGTCAGTCACAATAAAAAATGGTTTTTTTGTATGGGGACCCCCCCTATTTTATAATTTTTTTTAATTTTTAGATTTTTTCCTACGCTTTCACACAATAACTGAGCTGGATTCCAAATTTCATCCTTCTAGGTCATCTGGAAGTAGGTTAGGTTTAGGTACTATAGGTATGTCAGTCAGTCTTAAAATTTACGACTTTTTGACCTTCATATCTTTATAACCGTTTGAGCTAGCTTCATGAAATTTGGGCTTCTAGATGTCCTTATGGATATAATTAAACACACGTAGTTTTATGTGTTTACGTTAAAGATGTTTTGAGTTATAGAAGGGTCAAAAGTGGCACCAAGTGGTTCGTGTAATATTACACTTGGCGCTGGCTAGCCAGTTCCTTTGCTTGAACTTGGCTTGACACGCTGCCGCGTGTCTAGATTTCATTACAGGGCCGAAGATTTTTGTTCGTGGGTGCGGACAGACGTACAATGCGATCGCAAATTGGATTGCATAGCGGACTGAAGTCGCAGTAATTGGGTGCTCGGCTAGCTCGGCCAACAGTCAGGCCCAATCTCTACTTGGTGCACCAGTGAAAGAATAACATAAAATGTTCTATTTTTATATAAGGCGCAGGTGGGCAGTTTCGACTGCGGGATAATTTCAACTAATAGAGGTATCTCCCATGTTTTGTGCCATGTATGTCCAGATAGCGAAAAGATGTGTTGTGTGTGACTCTAGTTAATAAAACATGGAAGATATGTGTTTGGATTAGTTGAAACTATCCCGCAGTGAAAATTGTCCCCGTGCTGCAACTTTAGTTTGTTTATTTATTGTCATTTGATTTGACAGTATGCCAATGATACCACCTACTAGTAAGTACAAGATATTTTTAATCAATTAGTAATTAATTTTGTATAATATTAAGGCACTTATGCAAGTCAAAATCAATATCTGGTAAAATGATACTGGGAGTCTGCGTGCGCCTTTTGGATTTAGATTAATGGAAAGATTAGGTGCTATACATGTCAGTAGAGCGAAAAACAGCTGCAGTAGCAGCAGTAAGTACCGCACCGCAATAGCGTTCAAATGGCTACAAAAACTTGAAAAATATGCCAGTACTTCCAAGCACGAAGTAACTCAAAGTAACGGTTAAGTCAATCCACTTTCGTTTACTTACTTTAGTTTCCAATACAGATTTTTTTCTAGCGGGTTTGGCGCAAGGCCCGTGCCATTAGGATGTTGGCGACGGGCCAGAATCGCGCGAGGTGTATGTTTATTTGTAAGGTTAACATTCAAGGAAGTGTGGAATCTTGGAATAGAAATCCGTTTTAGTATGGAATGATCACCCAGTTGTAGGGAAATGGGATTTTATACACGCGATAGGCCATTGATTATGAGAAAATTATACGAGCAAAACACCGCCGGCTGTATTAACCGTCTCATCAGCAAATGGAAGCGAGCGGAACTTTGTATTTTATGATCCAAATAAGTTGGGTCAGTTCAAAAACGGCAGCAGTATTCGTAATAAACGTAAATAATGTTCTTGTATTATACATTTATTTACCTTTCAGCGTTGCTTTGCTAATGTTTTATTGGAAGATTGATAATAGAAATATAATAAGCCATGAGCCATAACATTTAATTACCAAGTTTTGTCGACATCAAAGTGCCAGGTCATCGATCACTATTATGAAATCTGTAACAATTAGCTGATGTCTATACGGATATTTTTGATTGATGATTGAAACATAACAGAGTTATGAATCTTGTCCATGGGTTTTCTTTCTACTACCTGCTTAATACATGTATAATGCTACATTAGTTTTAATTTACTTCATCAAAAATTTTACTATACAAACAAAATGATCTCAACATATGACAACAAATATTTAGGTATATTTGGAATAAATAACGCTCGCTTTGCAAACAGTTTTTTTTTAATGCAACGCATGAACTGCTGAGTCATTAATTATTTCTTCAAAGACGCTGACACTGGTAGCCAGTTTAACGGCAGCAATTTAGCTGTGATCTAGAATATGACAATTCGCGGATGCGCGCGCGGCCCGCTTCTCAGGCTCGCGGTATTGACCGACAAACGGTTGGAGGACAGGCTGTAGGTACTGGGCAATCTGGCGAAATTCGTGAGTGAATTCAAATTACTAAGCGGTAGTCACGTGCCAGTGGAGCATTCCATGAAATTGTCTACCGTTGTCCCGTACAAACGCGAAGTTTCTGAAGATTTAAAGGTATAAGAGTTACCTTTTCTATGACAAATGGTCAAAAATATGCACAGAAAAATAATCGCCTGCTTTAAATGCCGAGAAAAAAGTCGCAACACAGGGAATACAATGCGTTTGTACGGGACAGCCTGTGGAATGCTCCCAGTACCGTTTCTTTTTTGGCGTGTGTTTGACAAGATTTCTACTTAAGGTGGTTTAGGGTACCGTAAAATACACAGCTACAAACAATATAATAATTATAAAATTATAATTAAGTTGCGATGAAAAGTATAGGCATATTTTACGGTAATCTCTAAAAACTAAAAATTCCTAGTTAGTTAGGGGAAATTAGTTAGGCTAGCATCACCTGGAACAATATGGGATTTGTATGACGTTGGATAATTTATCTTTGAATTGGTAAGCAGACTTTTGATATTTAGGTTCTCGCTTTCACGAATATAATATTATATCAGACCGAGCGTGAAACTTATAGAAAAAGATTTGAATAAGGTTTTTAAAATTGGATTGCACCTAGGTTTGACTTCCTTAACTCGATATGCCGGAAGAATTAATTGAGGAAAGCTTTTAAAAGATTTGACATTAGTAGTTATATAATACCCAGATATTTAATCCGTGTAAGGTTAAGTGGGGTTTAAATGCCAAGGGAAAACAATAATTTGAATTTAATGTCATAGATAGATGAAATGTCAATCGGTTAATTCCAGTCGTTAAAGTTCTCAAAGAGCGACAATTTTTTTGTCTAACATTAAAGCAAGTATTAAGGCATGTACCTATTTGTGTAGAATCCGCATGCGTAGATATGCTGTTTAGTAGGGCACAATGCAATGTAACATGCATGACATGAAACCTACCGCCGCCGCCGCCGCCCTACAAAGGAACATTATTGACAATGCAGCGACCTAGTACGGAATGCTTTGATTGTTGTACCTGTTCTATTTTATATTTGTGACAATTAAAATATAGTATAGTCATAGTAAGTTATATTTGTACAAACTAATAACTTACACCCTCTACCTACTGGCAGAACAATTAGCGCTCTAAACTCAGCAATCGGAGCATTCACCATATTTAATGTTTTTTTTATTTCATCATCATAGTTTCGTCTATATCAGACGATTTATGGTGTAACGCCGTTTTTGGTGGCTGAATAGACCGATGCGAGATCATGGTCTACCACAGGTCTGACACTTTTTTATTTAAATGTATGTTTATACAAGTAATTCTACTTAAAAGGAAGTAATGTGAGTCCTTAGTGGAAGTAAATTAACTCCATTGAGATTTTTTTTTTTTGGAATTGAGCAATTGATTTGAGTCAAACGGTCCTCGCTAGAGATACGGGCGGCCGTTTGCTCTTTGTTTCAGTAAGAGCTGTGTTGGTAGTGGATTGCGGTGTCTGTTTAGTGGTTTTGGACAGGTTCCCACAATAGTACGGGTGAACCTGCCCCAAGTTTTAGATAGGGAGTAGGGAGGTATTCGCCATGATGGGCAGCAGAACTGCTCCAAACCAGGTAAGGGTAAATAACCCTCAAGAATCTCAACAAAACGAATAGGTACAGGTAATGTATTATATTTTGTTGAAATTCCTGAGAGTATCCATTATGTATTTCGTGGATGTTATGAATGAGTCCAGTGTTTCTTCTTTTCCTGTGATAATATATGTTTTATATTGTACGGGTCAATGTCCTGATATTTCCCACAGATAGTCTCGTGGACACACCTTGCGTATGCGTATCTTGGACAGTTTTTAATTAGGTGTTCGATTGTTTGCTTTGTGCCCTTGTCACATGTACAAGCATCATCATTGATTATGTGGAAACGTTAATTTGATGTAAAAATAAAGTCAGTAGTAATGATCTTTTTTCTACCAAGAAACATAGTACAGTCAACGGTAAAAATATGGGTGTAGACAACTTACTCAAAAATATGTCCCATAGTTCTTAATTCACTGACATAAGAGTTATGGGACATATTTTTGAAATGATTTGTACACCCATATTTTTACCGTTGACTGTAACACAGATATATAATATTTTTTTACCTTTGAAGTCCTTGTTTATAATTACAAACATTGAAGATTGCTTTGCCTATACCTTCTTTCTAAAACTCAATTAAACAGTCTCTCAACTTTCGCAAACATTAATAAAGATCCAGCTTATTTCGTAAAAGTTTTATACTTCTAATCCCTACCCACCGACCCGGCTCAGCCTACATGCTGCAACTTTCCACCATGTGGTAGCAAAACCAGTTTCTCGACAACTACTCCTACACTACATTAACCTATACTCGTAGGTACAATCACTTTACCATTTTTATAAATTTATCACGTACTAACCGATTAAAACTAGTGTTTAATTATTTAGTAACGTTTGATTGTAGATAATAAGTCAGGTGCTTGTTATTACCAAGTAAAATGATGAAACATTGATAATATCTACCTTCATTATTTTTTTGTTTAGCTGTTTTGTTGGTTTGTCTTTCGGCACATACCTACATTCGACGTAAAACTTTTGTTTTATACCTACCCCCGATAGGTAGGCACGTACTAAAACAAAGCTTAAGCACGAAAACAATCCAGCTTTTGTGTGTAAGAGAAAAAAAAACTACACGTTTAAAATAGAAACCTTTTATAATCCAAATACATCTTGCAGATAACGTTACATAATCATAACAAAGACGAACGAAACTAATGAACGCACGTAAAACGAATGTTCCGTACTGTATTTTAGCATAAATTGTAATACCAATTATATACGCTTTTCAGAAACAGAAGAGTATGTCCCAACAAAGTCATTTACTGATATATTAGACGCAATTGTGGTGAGTTAAGATTGAAATTAGAACAAGTTCGATTTTTTACTTAAATCCGATGTTTATAAAGATATATGTTAATCCCGAGCACGCTAACAAAAGACTTCAACGAACGTAGCGCACGTAAGACACGCGAAGACGAGCGCTAAGGTACGGTTACGAGAAGATTTATGTTGCATTCATGCGTCGTACATGTACCTTACCTATCTCGATCTGTGTTGTTCCGGCTGTTGTATACAGGCGAGACCGCCTTTCTCCACTGCCGTAACTACAACCTGACCGACTAATGAGCATCTTTGTCCACAATCGCGTGTCAACGCGTAGGTATTACTGTTAAACTTCTGATGTGATTATGATGAGATGCGCTTTAACCTTAGGAAGTATGAAGCATTGCAACAACAAAGATTATCAATGCATTTCTACCCTGCATCCTGTTTGTAATTAAAATTAGCCACTCGAAGTGAAATAATGTCCATTTCTAACAGTGGCAAGCCTATCCTCGAATGTTATTACGACAGAAGATCATGATAGTAAGCGTAAACACATTGTTTTATGAGGTTTTTGAAACTTCTAGACAATTACCTGAGTGGGATGGGCTGGAAGGGGAACCTATGCGCAGGAGGATGCGGCGCGATGATCGGCGCCGGCGGCACCGGCACCGGCAGCGGCAGCGGGTGCACCGGGGGTGGCGGCAGCTGCGGCGGGGGCAGCGTGCTGTACGGGGGGGGAGGCACGCTCTCCAGCAGCTCCGGCACACGGGGAGCCCGCGCCCGCCTCGTGCGCCGCCGCCGCGCAGGCTCCTCAGTCTGGCACTCCGCGCTAGCGACACTCCTCTCCCGTTCGGTCTGCACCGCACTGTTTACATTACAACTGACAGGCGCATCCTGCACTTGCACTATCACACTTGACACGACATCTTCGGCCGGGACTCGCACCGAGACCGCCTCGGCCGGAACGGGCAGCCGCATCTCGTGGCGGGGTATTGAGCGTGGCGCGCGCGCATGACGACCGCCGCTCGGCGACTGAGCGCCCCCTCTCTCGGCTAGGGCTCCGTCGGTGCGGGAGCGCGCGAGGGGCGGCGAGCGGCACTCGTACGGCTGCCATAGCAGCGAGGAGAGCGCCTCGGCGGCGGACAGCGGCGGCCCGGACAGGGCGGTCAGCGCCAGCGCGCCGCCGCTCATCCCGCCACCATCCGCCGCGCCCGCGCACCAGCGCGCCACCCGCCACCGCTACCACTACCACCTGCAAAGAACAAACCAACGTGCTTATCGAAAACATCAAAAGCGTTTAGATGATACAGGACGGGATATAGTTAGGTATCAACGCGTTAATCGTGCACTCATTCGTTAACTTATTGCGCAAGCGCGAACGTGACTCCCTGATATTGAAATCAAATTGGTATTACATGTAACGTTTCTGCATACGTCTCTTGATTAGTTTCCTATAGGCCAGTTAGATTGTTTTATATAAATCTGTGAAAATATTACACAAAACTAAAAACTAAAGTCACACTTCTTATAGCATACTTTTTAGTGTTCCGTACAAAACTTTGTTTACGGAACACTTATGGGATCACTTCGGTCTTGCAAATCATTTATTTTAAATTATCATTGTCATACAAATGATGGCATACCTATGCATATGGGTTACAAAATATAAACAGCAACTGAATTTACCTGTTATAACATTAACCTAAGTAGAGGACTAGTCATGCTGCCCGATTCGAAATTTAAGATACGTCAATTAATAGATCTAGAAACGATATGGATTAGATATTGTTTTTGTTTGAAGAAACATCACATTTGACACTCTGCCGTAAGTATTCGAACTTCAAGATATTCACAAGAGACGACACGTACTAGATGCGTTATATAGTTTAGATATCAACTTATCAACTAGTTCTCTTTTGCAGCGCAATTCGGGCAACCAATGTCACTTTTACGTTAGATAGAGTAAGATATCGATTAGATGTGAATTGGATCTCTAAGTCATATCCTGTAGAAATCGTTCAAGAGTATCTCCAGAATCGCGCAAATGTCCAATTTCACAGGTTAGATCTTAAACATATCGTTATCGTGGCTTGGTGATGTCTAAAAAATATCTAATAGATGTCTATTTCAAAATCCGAATCGGGCCCACTGACGTATGTAATCCATATCGTTTCTAGATGCATTAATTGACGTATCTTAAAGTTCGAACCGGTCCGATAGATATTAGAGATATTACGACTAGGTACTAACTAGTCGTACATAAAACCGGTTTCATAAATTATATCATAAAGTTCGTTATCCTGTGTCAAATCAAGCACTCCCAGTAATCGTTCTAACGATGTCATTGAGCCCCCGACCCTTACTCTCGACTCTCGACTAGTCGTACTGAGATATTTTCGATAGTCGCTGACAGCAAGTGAACGACAAACACGTTTGGCCGTATTGATAAATCAATCGACGCTGCATTTTATGAGAGATCGGTGGCAAGATCATAAATATGGGGCTAAAACAGCCCTGTTTCCTCCGTCGTGATGTGCTAGTTTGAGTCGGGTATACATTGCTCATAAACAAGTCTAGAAAATTAAGATTTTTAATTATTGTTTTAGAAAAGAAGTCTAACATGCCATCATATAGTATGAAAATGATCTTCATCGTCAGTCCCTGTTTAAAATTGTCAAATATGTAAATTAATGATTGGTAATATTGGTATATGGTTTGAAGGACCACTTCGTTTAAATAAGATGCTACGTTATCATTACCATTCATTTGTTTACATATTTGACAGTTTTATATACAAATACATTATATGATGAACTAGCGTTACCTAGTTTACGTTTGTAACAGTGCCATCTTTTATGAAATTTAGACAACACACTAAATAACTCTATATCGGCTCGAACAGTCCTACTTCACGAACTGTCTCCAGGAACGCATCATTAGATCCTGACGTGATGACAATGAGACCAGCTGCTGTGAAGTATGTCTACTATCCCTGGTCTTTAACAAAAAAATAAAGCGGATATATAAGTACTTAAAAAAGTAACTACCAAGATTTTTATTGCTGACTGTACAAGTACAGTCACACACAGACCACACAGTCAGTACACACATCAAGTACTTCTCGTGACCTTTTTAATGAGCCTAAACGCGATGTGTTTGTGTTTTCCATCGAGGAGTTTATTTGGTTTACGTCATACTGCATCATCAGTTCAGCTCCATTTTAGCATATTATTGCAATGTCATTGGAATAATGGAAGTCCAAGTTTCAACTAAATCAGATAAGTACCAGGAAGTCTAAATTTAAGTCACAAGATATATTATGATGAACTATATACTATACAATATATATTATGTATATTATTGTCGTCTAGTAACACAAGCCTTTGTGACACAAACTGTGGGACTATGTCGATCTGTGTAAAATTGTCCTATACGACTTATACGAGTAATATTCATATTTTATTAATTTTAATGCCGAGTAACTACTAGCCATTCCCTTCCAAAAACGAATTTTAATTAACCTAATGAACATGTTTGCACAATCTGTTACGATAATCTCTAGTATGAATATAACATTTTCATGTAGGTATGTTAATTACGTTAAATACTGCGAAGGTATCTAAATAAAAATATTCTAAATAAACCAGGGTAGAACATTCGCGCACCGAAAGAAATAAATAGTTGAACCTCAATTGTAAACAGATTTAAATTTATAATTGCCTACTTCCAAAGCGTTATGCTACGATGGCATCATTTCAGTGCATAATATTGTGCATAATGTGTTACGTGGATCCGCACGGATCAGCACATTTCCGGCTCTGTGTTAGTTATATCACACCTCCGCCCAAGGACTTTCTAACTCGCATCTGTTTTGTTTACGCATCATTTACAAATGAATATGTAACCTACATTAAGTATGAATTTATTTATTTAATCCCGCTCTTAAGATAGATAAGATTTGCTTGTTTTTTGTGATTTGATCCTAAAGTCCAGGCTACTCCAAGAAACTCTACCTTAAAATAGACTTAGGTACTTAAAGAGAATTCACAGAAGAGCCACAGCGATCGGTCACAATTGGCAGACTAGGCCAGTAGGTACAGTAAGACAGTAACATAAGCCTAAAAATAGGAAAAAGCACTTACTGACCTACTGACTAACTAGCGGCCAAAATATATAAGAAAATTGCTAATATATAAATATAAATAGAAAATTATATGTACCTACACATATAATTTTCTAGATGTTAAATAAAATAAAAACATATATAAAATTATAAAAATTAATGTTAGCACATTCCAGGATGTTTTTGCTTGGCACCAATTTTACTTATAACTAATTAACCGCAGTTTTCCTTAATATTATCACAACTTGATAAAAATAATTAAAACAACTTCTGTATAATATATGATAAAAGTATAGCATTAACAAACGCATATACTCCACTAAGATTATAATTCAAACATCATGTAACTCTTTCGTAATGAAGTAAATTAATTAAATTATTCACTAACCGCATTTTGATGCTTTAACACATCACATAAATGGATTTATACATACATATACAGTATGTTTGAATTAAATTTAAATATCAAGCGAATTCCTCTTAGATTTAATACGGAGATTTTGCTTCTAGTGTTAAAGCTCTTTTTAAAGCTAAATAGTTCAATACTTTCTTCCATTATGTAATTCTTGAAAACTTTAACGCTCAAGCTGCTAGCTCATTTAACTCGTTTTTATACAATCTTTTTGAATAAATCAGAAATGCGTATTTTTAATATCTTAATAAACTAAATACATGTACAATCAGAAACACTTCTAACTGTACATCGGTGGACCATTGTATGCACTCCTAACTTTACCAAAAAGGGCGTTCTTTATCAATGAAGGAAAACAAACAACCGGGTGCCGTTCACTGTATATAACAACTATGGATATATTATTGGTCGATATAACGATCAACGGATATAATTTATTAAATATATACTTACGAATGACATATTTTTTTATCAGATATATCTCTCATACAGTATAAAAAGTATTTTCTATAATATCTTTCAACCTAAGGTATGCTAAGGTAGTATAACGCACATACTTTATAATAAGGTTCGGTATAACATTAATTAGCTATTATGTATTATAGTCATATTATTTGATATTGGAGAGTCGAAACAAGTATGGTATAGGTTAAAAAAATAGACACAGGAATCCCCATATCTAAAGAGGAAGGCGGCTCCGGGGGCTCGCATAACAAAGATGAGCATGTACAACCGCTGTTTTAAGTTGGGTTAGGTTAGGTTCGCTATTTATCTTTGTCCCTCAGAGCAGAAAATAGAAGCCCCACAAAGCGGGGCTTCGTCGATTTGTCACCAAGTCATATTTGCTATGTTAAAACCTATATTAGTATGATTTCTAAATGTAAGCTCTCCGCATAAATTCCATTTTAGGGATTGAACCTAATATAATTTCACACACGATATAATAATGAAGTATTTTTTTCAGTAATTTATAAATGTTGGGTGATTCAATTTTATAGAAGAAATATTTAATGTATGTAATATCATATATTATACAGCTAAAAATTATGTCATTTATAACTTATATTGGGTAATCGTTAGATTAAATTTATTTTATATCTACCCTTAACTATACAATATAAAATTATTCCTGTACACTGTACTACTGTATACATTATTGATTATATTACCTTAGTGATATATCTTTCAAAATTATACCATATGTTGTTATATCTAATGAAAATATATCATTTATTGTTATAGCGATCATTACACACCCCAAATAACCATTCACAAATAAAGCCAATGTATTCAAAATCATTCCCAAGCCTTATATACAATCCCCATAAACATTTCAATAGCGCGATGTAGAAATCGCCACTCCCGGTACAGCGCCATCTCGCATGATATTCGGTAAACGTGTTTAGATGAAAGTTACTTCACGGAAGTATGAACGCGAACACCTTATTACAAAAGGCATAAGGTCCACCGATCAGTTAACAGTGTGGGCGATGGTACTAACAGATTGCCAGCATTGATGCTAAAAAAAAGGCTCATCTTTAAACCAATTACATTAAAATAATTGTATGATGTATTTGCCTTTACTTTCCCTATGTTTACATACTTAGTGAATGAATTGTATTTGCTTATTTCTTTAGGAATTTTATCCTCTTGGAAATTTAGATGTTTAAATGTTTATTAGGTATTGAATTCATAATGTGATTAGATTAGATATGTTATAATGCATCATTCATAAAATATAGGTATTGGTCGTTTACTTACATTCTGCAACTCTAATGCAATGACTTGCCATAAAGTAAGTAGGTACAGAACAGATTTTCAGAAAATATTGATATAGTATATATAGTCCCAACCAGTTCTTTATGAGTCTGAGACTACTGTTCACAATTTTATCACCTTATAAAGTCTATAATATGTAATAACAGTACTGAACCTCTATCTTACTTGACATTGGCAAAGTGCCTTAGTAGCAAAGAGGCCATTTTAACGAAGAAAAATCTACGCTCACGTGATTTCATGAGCAATTTTGTTTTTGGGCATGTCTGCCGCAAATGTGCTTACACTTGGCATGCAAAATCCGCGCTGTGATTTATTTGCGAGTGACTCTCCTCTTTCAATTTAATTAAAATTTAAATAATATTATTCACTTGTACCGGTGACCGTTAGCTAAACCAAAATCAATCACTCAGCTAAACGTCTGGTTCACGCTACACTCGGGAACGTCACACTCCACCAAACTCCGCCATTCTGCATAAATCCCCGGTTTATTTAATCCTTTCGAGCAAAATCTCTTAGAATAGAGATTTACTCAAACCTTACTTAATATTATACTGATGCTCTCGGATAATAAAGGCTTAGACAACGACGAGTGCTTGAATTTTTAATATCGCCAAGTGACAAACGAATTTTTAAACCAGTCGAGTCTGTGTTTACCTGCTGTGTCTGGGATATTACGCTTTGCCGTGCGACTAGGGAATAATAAAAGCGCTAATCGTAAATAAATTGTACTTTGCTTTATTATGATATATGTACGATATAAAGCTTAATACTAGCTATATAAAAATAACTAGCTAAGTACCAGTCAATTCACAGTGCAAGCTAGACTTGTTCTAGACTGTCGATATGTTCATAGTCATTTGGACGATTCGACAAATACGCCCATAGTCGTTCTCCTAAATACAACTGGCCGCGTAGCCAAGTTGCCAATCGCTTCGCTTACGCTCCGTAGCGATCAAAACGCAACTGTCACTGTCACACTAATAAAGAAGAGTGATAGAGAGACATAATGGTTTTCGTTGTCGAAGCGATAGCGATTGTAACCTTGGCTAGGCCGGCTGGATAGTTAAAGTGAGAGCACCGATAGTACAGAAAGCTTAAAAACATAATCTCTATTTTTTAAACCTATATTACAAGATTTACGGTTAATAATTTGGTGCAAAAGAGTGCATATCTTAGTAAAGTTACTACCCTTTATTGTTATTGGCATACGAGTATTTAAACAGGCATGTCCAAAAAGCGCATCAATTTAATATGATTTATTATTTTATATTTAACTTTAGATTACGGCGTTATCGTTGCGTAGTGGGGGTAGGCGCCGGCCTTGGAGAAAGTGCCGGCGCGGTTTCTCCGCACATCGCGACTTAGATACTACCGCGGATCACCTTACTATACAAAACATTATAGCTTGGAATGATATGTAACATAAACATAACAAATATGTCACAATATGTCACGTCTGACATGCATAATAACCTTTTATTACTGACTGTGCTTCTTATTGCACGGTCAATAAAATTTCTTATCAAGACAAACTATGCCTAATAAAATGAGCCCAAATTCCAATGAGAACATTCCGGCTCCACCACCAGTTCAGCTTGCAGCGTTATTTCAGCACAAGTATTTAGGTAATACAAAAAGCCCTTAAAATGTTACCATCCAAGAGATGCCCGTCCTCTTTCAAAGAACAATAATCTTCACATACCTACAAGGGAAGCTTTCACTTTGGAAATGGAAAATTTCGTTTCCTATAAAAAAAAAGGAAATTTTCTAAGTGGAAATTTGCCATAGTCAATTGAGCTACTGGAGGTATACTATACAACTTATAAACTAACCTACAAGATCCTATCTACTCCAGACAGATCCCAATACACAGGTTAAACATAACATAAGAGAACAATCGTCGACGGCGATAACCCAGCCAGTTGATTATGCAATAGTTGAAAACAATGCCGATACCCCAAATGGCTCAGAGCACGCACAACGCTTCACGCTTTCACCGAAGGTCGGAAAGCTGTCGCAATGCCACAAGTAATTCCCATTGCTCATCTTATATTTCAGCTAAGGCAAAGCAGTGTTACCTCTGACCTGAAAAAAATCCATTCCGTGCCAAGGTATGGCACACCTAAGCCCCCTGGCTTACGGTTACCTAATTATATAAATGGCCCTCCATTTATATAATTTTAGATTAAATTATCTGTAATAAATACATTACAAACTGTGGGTAATATATGTTTTTATAACTACATTATCTAGTCCTTATTAGTAATATATCTTTGACTGATTTTGCATCGAATACGATATTTGCATCGTTTACGAGTAAATCAATTCTATTCTATTCTATTCTATTCTATATAAACCGTTCTGAGTTTACAGACCACTGTAAGATTTAAATAACTTTCTCAAAGAAGATTTGTCTAGGAAAAGGTTAGGTCCCTTAGTCTAAGGGTAGTATTCCATCTGTCCAATACCTATCTTTGTCCTATGTGTTGTGTCTCACATTTTGGGTCTACCGCGATATACTTTTATTGTCATTGCTTTTACCTTAATTTCCGACTTTATACAAAACGCGAGAGTAAGTGTTATATCTCACATTTTTCTTAATGAGAGAGTGAGCAATGACATTGTACAAAGAAATTTGTGGTGGAATAACACCCTAAAACACATTCGGCTCGCTTAATGTACAAATAGGAATACAGTTATGAGTTGGAATAGGAGTTTATGAACCCGAAGGTTATACGACGTTACCTGAGTCGATGCTCTTGTTAAGCGATCGTAACAACAGCTCAGTCCACTGCCCTATGACTCGCAACAATCTTCTTAACGAGCCTTTCTCTGTACTCACAGGTTCGATTCAAAGTCTTTGTCACCTGATTTTACGACGGTAATAACAGTAGACTATAAGCGCAATAGAAATAAACATTAAACTGACATTATACCATTGCTATCGAATTTGAAACGACAATTTGTGAAAGGTTATTTAGGCTCTAGATTTATCGAGGTGTTTACAATTCGCTTAGTTTTGAACGAGAAAGGAGAATGGCAATAATATTATAACCTGTTTGTAAGGAATACCTATAAATAATATACCTGAATGAGAATCGGAATTTAACGCAGGGGAGTTACAGTAGGCAATCAAGATAGAAAGTAATTAAAACAGGGATAAGTAACTAACTAATTAACTACCTATTTCGTACTTTTTATATTTAGAAGGCTTTGATAGTCCTTACAACCTTGCGGGTGATGCCAGCGGTGGAATATTTAGTTACTCTAACTAAAGAGTTAAATATTCTCTCAAAAGTAAAAACGTTATTTGTTTGTTTATCTATTACAATTTTGTTGTATAATTTAACAAAGTTTAAGGTAAAGTACCTTCTCAATTCAATCACTCCACTTAATTTTGTCGTATAGGAAAGGCGTTAGTGAAATATCGAAGGGGATTATGGTGTCGAATTGTGAACGCCTCTGCGGGCGATCCGCTCCGCTTATGAGAATGGATTACCCGTTGGAGATGGGCGTCTCTGATAAACGACTCGATGATGCGCTAATCCGACTGCTTTGAATGCCGCATCGGCGTTTCGCAAACGAAGAAGAATTATCGGAGGGCCTACCGCGAACCACGTCCGACGTGTTGTCTTCCTGTCACACTTACGTACGAATTTACAAGTGCGACAGAGAGGCAACACGTCGAACATGGTTCGCTGTAGGCCCTCTAATTCGGCAGCTATACGTCATTAGCGCCTGCCGATAGGGGACTTTTTTTCTCAAAGAAAGATGATGTTTGTCGACTGCATGCATGACTGACTAAGTAAACGGCTCGACATGTAGGTACTTCACCGCTAGAACATAATTGATATTGACAGGAACGTTACTAAATATAGTCAGCTTCAAATAAATATATTGTGACGACCAGAGTTCAAATATAACGGGAAATACTTATTGGCTATTTCCACCTATTTCTATGTAACACACCTTGTGTTACGATATATAAGATATATTTGGTCATATTGGCTTTCACTACGTATTTGATACTGATTGTACATTTATATATCTATCTACCAACTTTCTTATTTACTTAAACCCATACTAGCGCCTCTGTCCTACTTACTATGAACATTAAAGCAGTGCTCCGGTACTCAAATACTGAACTGATTATGACACAGATCAATCTCGACGTTGATAGAGCGGCTCCGGTTTCATTGGCATAATAGGGAAACCGCTGATTGTAGAAAAGCGGTAAACATGTATACACTGTTTTAGCTTATTTCATCGGCATAAGGTAAAAATATGTGCACATATTTCTGACCATGATCGTACATAGTAAATCCAGATCTGACGAGAAGTTTCCATTTTAAACATGGCATAAAACGAATTACGTATTTCTTTATTAATTTAAAACTACGTGCGTATGATTATGCGAGATATTATTTGTACGTGGTATATACATTCCTGTTTGAGGGTTTGACATAAATTTCACTGTTGAAATGTAGATCCCTATCATATTACTCGACGCTCTTGAATCAGCGAAGTTTAACTGTGCAGTTACCTATATTGTGTAGTTTCCAAATCTCATCAGCAATTTGGAAACTTATAACTCTTGCCCTGGGTAGGAGAGGAGCTGTGCCCTGATAGCATGAAAAACTAATGATAATGACGACATTCCTGCCATTCACATTGACTGACACGATGGCCTATCAAATCTTATCGGACTTACGCTCCGCTGTCGCCTAGAAAGTACAATGAAAAACGGCTCTAAGAGAGTTCTATACGTTTCCGCAAAAACTTTTTTGCTCCCGGCCCTTTTAAGCTTTCCTTATTCTCCATGAACTCGAAAAAGAAGTCACGGCGAAATAGTTTCGCAACAAAAGTACATGTAACACTTTCTTAAGTAATTTTTGCGAAAAACTCAGCCGGCGTTCTAGAGAAATAGAGTGCGTTCCCTTTGTGGGCGTCAACAACAATGGCTGGCGCCGGAACTCGGAACAAAAATGAAAGTGGATTCGCCTGTTATTTTTATAAACCCGACAATCTTGTTTCTCCTCGTAGCCTCATTAGCATACGGTGTCAGGCCAGTACTGTCCGAGCTGTGACGTTGTAGTACGGAACTCTTAACGCGATTTACGAGTAGTGACGTGCCGACGGTACGTTGTCGGTTGTCGGGAATGTTTACATTTTGCTGAGAACATTGAATACGAATACAACATGAAATTGGAAATGTTGTATTCGTATGCAATGTTAATTGGTTGTTCTAATAGTTACGTTGTAATACAAATAGGAATTTATAAATAATCAGGCAATGTCCACAAGAATCTTTCAAAAAAACATTTAATATTTTCCCGGAAATATTGAGAGCATTCTCGGGGATTAGGTACTTATTGAAATTGCTACCTGATACAAAAATAATTGAAACTATCGTTTGTATTTTTGATTATAAATACCTAACTGAACATTTTTTGGTCAAAAATACCTAAAATCATGCTCCCGGAAACATTCCCGCCGGCAGATTCAACGGAGCCTCACATCACTACATACAAAGTAAGCCATTGTAAGATCCTAAAGCTCCTCAAAGCCAAATTACGTTATAATTTCTTCCCGTTTGTTTTCGGGCATTTCATTGCGAAGTTTAGAAGTGGTGATTTTATTACTCTCACTTCGTTATCTCCTTCGCGCTCAATTTGACTTGATGGTAACTTGTTTTGGCATCCAGTTGCCGAGAGTATCTATCAAAAGTCTACATTTTAAAACGATATTTATGCTTCCTTAATCTAACGGATTTTACTATAGTTTCGTTTGTATAATGTAGATTCTTTGACAAGTGAAAAATTGATTTACGTTTAATAAGAAAAAGATTTTTAGTAATAAGTAAAATATTTACTAGTTGTTGAAACAGTGTATAAATAGGAATTTAGATTCATATCCCGATTTACGCAATTTTACTATTAGTTTAAAGTTTTTTCGAGATCCGCTGACAATGAATGAGGATCCATCGAGCTGGCCTGGTGGTGATTCAAATCTGTGTAAAAAAGTTTGTACAAACTACCATGAAATACTTATAAGCCAAAGTATTAATATTAATATTATTAAAGTGCTTTTTTATATAAGTTATTGGTATCATAATTTACAAATTTTCCAAACACAAGTACTTACCTATTCCATTCCGCCAAATTTTAAATACCTGCGTTCTCTGCTTAAGTTTGACGACCCAAAACTATAAATAATATCGAAATGTTCTGCTGGCACAGGCTATAGTCGACAACTCACAACAACAACTACTTATCTTCTATAGAAGTGTAAAATTTAGTTTTCAAGAAAATATATTTATGGCAGAAACTTTTCCAGTTCCAGCAAAAAGAAAGAAAAATGGCCGCTTGGCCCACGGCCTGCAATAGCCTACTCAATCAACGATTCCGTGTTAATCTAAGATTTCCTGCCGGACCGCTCTCTCCAGTATTTTATTATTGTACCTACAGAGAGCCGTCCCCCGACACTGCATAGTATTTTCTCTTATTGGACTACGGATTTATTATAGCGATGCTGCGAGAACTTTATTTTCCTACTGAATGTCGAATAAAAGATTGTACATTGTTTACCATTTCATTCTAAAAAATATTTGAAGCGTTCACTCATGAGTTTGCTCTTTTATTAATGAGTAACATGCTTTATATCGTCTGGCATATTAATAATCAGTCGTCCGCACAATGTGACTTCTTTTTAAGAGTGTAGAAAAATAAATCGTCGAGATATTTAATTAAATGAGCAGATGAGCACTTATCGCGGAAGGGAAATCTGAGCAAATTAGATTATGTTACCTATTTGTCACGTTTTCAATAAGATCGTAACCGTCGCAAACGCAATCAAATCAGTGTGCGTATTATTTCATTAGAGCCGAGCAATAGCCAGGCCCCGGGCTTGTATTCTCATTGCTTGGGCGAGCGCGGGTGAACTCTTGGCCAATTAGTTTGAGAACCATAACGAGAACCGTAACAACGATACGACATTGAAGAATGCATATCATACGTATTGTTGTAGTCTAAGGATTCCAAAAGGTTCAGAGACCCATGATTTACTCACTTCGGTATAATCAGACTAAGAAAAGTCTGCAGTTATTTTGATAGCCCACGCAGTGCAAGTGTCATTTTAAACGTCAACCTTCTATAAAATTATGACGTATAAATAATACTTGCACTGCGTGGGCTATCAAAATCGCTGCAGACTTTTCTTGGTCTAACTCTAACATCTTTGGCTTTGATCTGGCTCAGTCCAAATGCTTTACATGGTATATCGTTATTAGTGTACAACACTATCCAGGTGTCCATCTGAAACATCTTGGATTATCTTCGCCCGTGGGTCAAAACTCTTTTCGTTGTCTAGTTTCTAACCACTCTTTCACGCTTCTGTTTTTGTCTTCTATCAAATAAATAAAGTTGAGTGCTATTGCATGTCTTTCTAGCTGTAGCTGTATTATAATTCTCTTGAGAAAAAAAACTCACCCCCATACAAAAAGCTCCACTCCGTCATTTTATGGGGACAAAAGACAAGACAACGAAAAGAATTTTGATTCCTGTACGAAACGTACTACGAAAATCGTACTACGTATAGCATATTACGAGATCTTAAGTTGAGCTTTCACTGGATTACCTTTGGACTTGCTCGGACTCGGTAAGCGATTGAAATGACATCAGGCCGGAATGGAGATCGGGATGATGCATGCGCGCCTGACCGAATTCAATTACACTGAAATTGATTACCGTCTGTCTAAGCTGGGCTTACTCATAATGCCAAGATAAGGCAACATGTCGACATGCTCATAGCCTTGCAGCGCCTATACATGAGCCCTTTGAACCCAAGCCTTAAGGCCTTAAGGCTTCATGAGTTTGCGCGCCCGTAGCGCCAAGAAAGCTAACAAGTGTTATGACTTAATGGCGTTGCGCATCTTTCATCTTTCAAGTAAGGTTTACTTATATCTGAAACATGTTACCGGTTATGTATGGTAAACATAATAATTGTAAAAATATAATTTTTAAGAAAAAAAAACCGACTTCCATGGGGGCCGATGAAAGATTATTGTAGATGGTACACTATGTAGAAAAGGAGGTAAAACCACACACTTTTCTACTAGCATTTCGCTTCTGTATAATGGCTCCTCTACAGGATGGGCCAACGCCGGCCACTCCAAGGGACGCAGCCATGCGGTAGAATGAGATAGCAATATCACTTGCTCCCTCTAACGCATAAATGCGTCCCTTGGAGTGGCCGGCGTTGACCCATCGTGAAGAGGAGCCATGAGGGTCGTAGTTCTAGCCTAACCTAACCCACTCCTCAGATAGCAGTTCGGTTCTGTGCGGATCGCAGTTCGAACCTAATCAAACCCACTTTTCAAGTAGCATTTCGTTTCTGTAAGGCTCGCAGTTCTAACCTAACCTAATCCTTGTTCGGTTCTGTGAGGATCGCAGTTCAAACCTAACCTAACCCACTTAATGGCGCATTCCGTGGGGTGTACGGGGGTTTAAGCGGGAGGGGCTAGTAAGATTGGCATCATCGTACTTTATACCTACATTAATTTTATGGTAGGTACGTAATCATAGTTGTTTATTTAGTTAAGGTATCATAGTGGTTTTCTGGGTCCGGGTCCGAGTCCGGGTCCGAGTCCGGGTCCGAGTCCGGGTCCGAGTCCGGGTCCGAGTCCGGGTCCGTGTCCGGGTCCGAGACCGGGTCCGAGTCCGGATCCGAGTCCGGGTCCGAGTCCGGTTCCGAATCCGGATCCGAGTCCAGGTCCGAACCGGATCCGGGTATGAGTCCGAGTCCGGGTCCCAGTCCAAGTCAAAATCGAAATTCGTAATCACAAAACGTGTACCATGCGTCATTGAAGAGTTCTGTTCTGGTCATCATCAGCAGTTCCACTTCATCAAATGCGACAGTTTTTAATGTAAATGCTTGAATTTATGATGAAAATACAAAAAAATCTATACGTATGCCTTTAATATTTGAGGAGTTCCCTCGATTCCTTATGGATCCCATCATCAGAACTCAAGCTTGACAAAAATGTGGCTTAAAAACTTAACTTGCTTAACGAACATAACGAAAAGGAAAAATCGCCAAACGTGAACTATGCGTCGTTTAAGAGTTCTGTTCTGATCATCATCAGCAGTTCCACTTCATCAAATGTAACAGTTTTTAATGAAAATGCTTGATTTTCTGATGTAAATACAAAAATCTCGGAGGAGTTCCCTTGATTCCTCATGGATCCCATCATCAGAACTCGAGCTTGACAAAAATGTGGCTTAAAAACTGAACTTGCTTAACAAACATAACGACGAGGACAAATCGCCAACCGTGAACTATGCGTCGTTAAAGAGTTCCGTTCTGATCATCATCAGCAGTTCCACTTCATCAAATGTCACTTTTTTGGGTGTATATGCCTGATTTGTTGATAAAAACCCAAAAATCACTATATGTATGCCTTTAAGATTTGAGGAGTTCCCTCGATTCCTCATGGATCCCATCATCAGAACTGGGTTTTGACAAAAACGGGACCAATCTGTATGCATATACATTCAATCAAAAAAATAATTTTCAAAATCGATCTAGTAATGACGGAGGTATGGAGTAACAAACATAAAAAAAAATAAAAAAAAACACAACCGAATTGATAACCTCCTTCTTTGAGATTTGGAAGTCGGTTAAAAAACAATGTAAGTTATTAAAGATCTACATCACATAGACCAGTCAGCCGCTTTATGGCTTCGTCGCTCAGGGTGATCAGGAGGGCAGTCTTGAATTAGGTATGTGCTGTATGGTTTGGACTTCCGTACCGCAAGTAATGTCACACGCTCACATATGTAACTGTATGTGAGCGTGTGACATTACTGGGTATTACACATGACAATGGAGTTTAAAAGAATATACTGAGTAAACGGGCCCAATGGACTACTAAGTACCAACTTGTTGACAAACAGACAGTCGGACGGACATGGTGAAACTATAGAGGTAGGATCATAATGACCACTGACCCTAAAAGTAATCGAGATTATAAATGTATGTAATTATTGTACCTATGTATATGTATAATGAAGGCCTACTTTTCTGTCATTTTAGTAATCTTATCATGAGTGCATGTATCGGTGTCGTAAATGTTCAACCATTGACGTATAAGACTGGCCTAACTAAGTACAGCTAAAAGTCAGCGACATAGCCCACCGGATTAGCAAGCTAAAGTGGCAATGGGCAGGCCACATTGCGCGCAGAGAAGATGGCCGATGGGGCCGAAAAGTGCTCGAGTGGAGTGGACACCTCTGAATTAGTAGCATTTTTAGTGCACGTAAGGCCCGTCCTTAGACTTTATACGTCAATGTGTTCAACTAATAAACTGACCTATCGATTTATTGTCTGAATGGAAAGGTCAAGGCTTGAATGCGGTTTGTATTGTGATGTCATCCATTTAGAACGGTATTTTTTGTTAGGGTTCCGTACCCAAAGGATAAAAACCCTATTACTAAGACTCCACTGTCCGTCTGTCTGTCACCAGGCTGTATCTCATGAACCGCTATAGCTAGACAGTTTAAATTTCCACATGATATATTTCTGACATTTCTGTTGCCTAATATTAAAAACAGAATAAAATAAATATGTATTTAAGTGGGGCTCCCATACAACAAACGTGACTTTATTGTCGTTTTTTTGGTACAGAACCCTTCATGCGCGAGTCCGACTCGCACTTGGCACTCTTGGCAGGTTTTCTTTAGTATATGACATCTATTTTAGTTTCTAATTTATTTTACTTGATTATTTTTGTCTCATGGTCGAATGAGTTTAGATTTTTGCATGGCAACAAAGTTTAAACAGTTGCACGCGCATATTTTAACACGAATATTATTTTTCTATTTTTTACGGCTTGTGACTTCGCAAGTGTTTTGAGATTACAATACTTTACATATTCTGTGACATGGCCGTGATAATATGCCTTATCTCATACACAGGGCTGTAGTACCTATTATATTCCATCGTAGTAAAAGCTCTTGGGGGAAAACGTGGTCACAAACTGCTAAACCAATATCTAACGAAAACACAGACAACTATAATCACAGTAGAACTCAAATTTATATGGATAGGATATAATGTGTTAGCACACACTGGTATGTGTGCTAACACATATCCTCTGCGTCATATTGTCTAAATTAAGGGGTTGAAACTCTTCAGGTTAGTTTGCTTTGAAGTTTGATGAGTCGCTATTTCAATATTTTTCTGAAAGAAATAAACTTAAAGTTGAATTTATAAAAATGTCACTACCCGAGCGATGACACTATATTTATGTCATACAGAAAATGTCATGCTTGTATCAGGTACCCGATACAAAGGTTTGAATGAAGTACGATGTCTATTTAGATAGATATATGTCTGTGAACTTAAACGATGACGCAAGTACAGAAGCGGTCCCCCGCGCACGATGTTGGCAACCCGAAACATTGTTCCAAAATTAAAAATTTTACGCGAACCCTTGCGGGAGAAATCCTGTACATAATTTATTCGTCGCTTTATTCCTGAAAAAGAAAAGTTCGTATACCTGTCCGGAACTGAGGTTCGATAAAAGTTCAGGCGGCGCGACTGTGGGCCGGCCGCGCAGGAAACACGTTTTACACAGTACGACTATAGGATGAAAAGGGCGACAAGAAGGAAGATATACTCTAAGAGAAAGGAAAGCAGGAAGGCAGTGAGTTAAAAGATAGCGATAACGACAAGAGTGTAAGAAAAAGACAAGGAAATAATATAATTGATAAGTTTTTATAACAAGGATTGCGAATATTGTGATTGAATATTTGTATTTCATTGCAATATGTATTTGGTTAACTCCGTGATCCACCATTTTGCCTTCCTTTGGCCAATTGTACCTACTTACCTATTGACCTCGCACGCACTTTGTTAATACTAGTGGCATAATATACGATCGATCATGTCGGCGACTAAATAATTTACCGTAGACAAGTAATTGTCCGTTTATTGAAAGAATGATATATTATTTTTTATTTTCACCAATAAGTATGTTGGGGTAATATCGGATGCGGGTGAAGATCGTAGGAAATTCATTTCCGCCAAAATAGGCTTTATTTTTTAATTTTGACCACAATGTGCAAGACGCTATTTCATTGCGCTTCGGACACCAGTGTCCCTCCGGAGCTCAGTGATGTTGGATGGGTGCTATGCGCCTTTAAAGAGAACAAGGTAATTTTGGTCATTTTTCTGGCCATCCGATCTTTGCCCTGTAATTTCTGACGTGTATTGTGATAAAATTGTTGTTGTTTTTGTGATTTAGTGGATGTCAAATTTCGTTTTGAAGGTTTATCTTTAAATCAATCCAATAAAAACAGACCTAGGACTGCCGTAGACCGATTTCCGATCTTTACCCTTGCAGGTAAAGATCGGATAGCAACAATCCGATCTTTACCCATTTAAAATTTAGCAGTGATTGTCAAACTTTGATTTTTTATGACTGCAATAACTCTGTTTTTATCGTAATTATTTCGTTCCTTTATTTTTATTCGAGGACGGTAATTCAAAAGGAGAAGATTCTAGCAGTGTACGTAGCCATATATGTATGAATGTATTACTTAGGACATTGTTTCTATTGACATATCACACTTGGAGAGCCACAGATTTACCAAATTTTCGTATATGGGTCAAGATCGGATGCAAAAATACAAAGTTTTAACAATTTGATGAGAACTTTTAAGTTTCCAGTTATTCGTGGCTGAAATTCATATACGTTGGAGGAGGTTAAACATCGGATATACTCTTTTAGATACCTTATTATCTGAGCATTAGAACCGGTTTTTTTTCGCCATCCGATGTTCACCCGGGATGACAAATTCATCGTTACCCTCGAATAAAAATATGTCTCATCTTTACACTCGTATAAAACTGAAACCGTTGAACATTGAAGGTTGCCAATATTCAGGCTTAAACTTCGGTTATTATTTAACGATTTGCACCATATTTTTAGAAGCTGACACGTACTGAGATCGAGGAATAAAAATATTTCGCGAGGTCTCCCAATTAGTCCCAAATCCGTCCGGTATTACCCCAACATACTTACCAATGCGTATTATTATTTTTGCGTTACTTCTGGATATACCATGAGCCGTCGGTTGAGGAGACTTGGGGTGCATAAATAGTTTAGCGGTTTTATTGTTGTCACTCTTAACTTTCTTACGTCTTGTTGCTTTACTGTCGATGCTAACTCGACTGTGCCAGCGACAAGTGAAGCCATCAACACAGGCCGGGGTGCATAAATAATTTAGCCGGACAATCCGCCGCTTGTTTGCATGCGGATTATCATATTAAACGGATATCAGGGTCGACGACATTCACCCGATACTGCAGTTTACAAAGCAAACACCCTGGTGATGTTGCTATTTCAAGCGCTAACTGAAAAGTTCGTGCAAATCTGTGGTCAGGTTGAAGGACGGAACATTTATTTTCCGGAGCAACAGGAACAGTATAGCTTGGCAAAAAAGAGTAGAAATTAAAAAGTGGCAACCCTGTAGTGTCCTCCCATTTCCTTATATAAATTGGTTTGAAAGGGAGGACACTACAGTGTTGCAACTTTTTAATTTCTACTCACTTTTATAAGAGAATTCCATTCAATTATGCCTTTGCTCAAGCCTTGTTTTTCCTCTACCTGGCCTTGCTTAATCTCTTATCATCCATCTTATTACCTACTCATCAAATCATAAATGCACCGACTAGAAATCATGCTATATGTACGGGATAAAAAGCCCAGGACTCGATGTAAATTTGTTGATATCCGTCAAAAAAGTTCATAAATAAAAAAAATCTGGAATATCTGCCGCTTATTCGCATGCCGATTATTATATATATATTGATATGACTCGTTCGGCCCTTTAATTCTTCATACATTTGCTCTTGCGCTTCCGCGCTATATCGAGCGTCGTCCGAGAATGGTAGAAAATAGAAATCCGTCAAAATCGTACATAATTCAGTCCGACAATCCGCCGTTGGTTTGTTTGTGGATTATCATACTAAACGGATATCAGGGTCGATGACATTCGCCCGATACTGCAGCCAAAGCAAACACCCCAGCAAATAGCTGGATGTGCTGTTCATATTTCAAACGCATACCGAGTTCATGAGAGTCAAATGCTTTTGCCACCAATATTACCATGACATATGTAGCTGGAAAAAAGCAGCTTGTGGGTTTGTAAAGTAGGTAGCTTATTTATTTTAATTTACAAATGAATATTTGTTATATGTTATAGTTTCCTCGCCTTACTAACGCTTTTTTTGCATCCTATCAGCGGACTGGGACCCTTAAAACGCTTCTCTACTACATGTTAGTAAGTCAAGTGAGTAGAATTTTGCTGATTTAAATTACTCTGCAAGACTACAACGAACAGATTCCCCTGGCGATAGAACGGCCATGAACATGGACGGCTCTAGAGTTTTCATACCTACTTAAAATTCACATTTGCTATTCAAACCGAAGTAGGTACCATTTAAAACAAAGCGCACTTCCGGGAGTCAGTTGTCCTTCCGGTCCCATCTGCTTGTGCCTCGATTTTACGATTTATCAGATTGTAATCAGGTAATTCCGAAGAGTTCAAAATGTCGCGGGTAGTTCCAAAATTGGACTCTAATTTGATGGAATTATGGGCGATTTTCGGAAGTAGCCGACATTTTGAAGTAGTCGTAGGTAATTACCCAAATGCACAAAGTACATACTTAATATACCTAAGCTGCGATCACAAGATGCGAGGGAATTGGTGTTTTGTTCTTGAATTTTTCTCGCTTTTTTTTGTTAGCCTAGTGTCCCACTACTGGGCAAAGGAGGGTTCCTTTCCTCTACTCAACCCTGTAGTTTGTACCTACGTTCCCGTTCTACGTTAAGAAGTGTCAACATTGACATTTCTTTAAACAAAAACGTCACTTTTGACACTTCTTTGACACTGACATATCTAATCCATATCGTTTCAATATCTAGTATTTGACGTATCTCATTGTTCGAATACGGCTGTAAGCATAATAATTGAAACATGTGAGAGCTAAAAGCGCAGTAATTTAATCGCTGTATGTATTTCCCTGTTGTTTAGATGCAGCTGGCGTAGCGGTTATTAGGCGCCCGCACAAATAATTGCGAAGTTTGGAAACTACGCGAAAACAACGGGATAGGATTAACCGAGGGATGCTTTCAACTCAGAGTATACCTACTATCTATGCAAGCTAGCGTGACCAGATGTCCCGTATTTTACGGGTTGTCCCGTATTTCAGGCACGAATTTTTCATTGTCCCGTAACTTGGTGAAATCAAAACGGGACAGTACATTGTCCCGTATCTTATGATTCAATGGCATTGAATGATAAAAATACCATGACTAATATATGTATATACAAGTAGTATTTATTTTGTCGCACACAGTGGTAAACACCGCGCGTCCCGTATTTTAACTTTGAATCCCGTATTTACAATGCAATTGCGGTTTTTCAAGCCTCCCTAAAAATAAACAGTAAAAATAAATGTTCTTAGACCACTGAAAATCCTGACGTCCAGTGATCGGAAGGCCTAGGGACCGATGGATCGATGAGGTCCCGAAAGACCTGTGTGATATCCAAGCCGCTGAATGGCGTCGGATTGCACAGGACAGAAACGAATGGCGAAATCTGGTGGCGGAGGCCAAGATCCACTTCGGGTCACTGAGTCAGCAAAGTAAGTAAGACCACTGAAAACAGCACTGCGGCTCGTTAAGATTGTGTTTTTTTTTTCGGAATTGGCTTCTGGGTTATAACCGCGAAAATCGAAGTTCGCAAATTGCGGGGATTTTTCTTTGTTACTGTAATTACGCCTTCATTGGAGTAAAAGAGAGGGCAATTTGCGAATTTCTGTTTTCGCGGTAGCCCCTCTGGCCTAACCTAACGAATACCATTTTTTATCCAATTGCGAAGTCACTCGTTTATGTGTGAATAGCTCCGGTTCATTGGAACAGACGTGGATTCGCCATTGAATGGACAAAGGGTACAAACCCCTCCGTTAGCCTTCCTTGATGCCATCTCCGCCTTTTGGTGGTCAAGGCAGCTTTCATTCAATAACAAACACGTTTTTGAGGTCACCGGAATAATAAGGATGATTGGAGGTAGGAATAGTAAAGAACCTGGCCGAGGACCGCGAAAACTAGCGCATACTCCACCGACAAGAGCCATGCTCTTAAATTATGATGATAGAGGTAGGGACCGATATTACTTTAGCTTCTTGTCAATCGAGAGACCTACCTAATACCTACTTATATTATATTAAAGAAATAGCAGCCTCCAGGTAACACTCGGTGGGAGACTCCGACTCGCACTTGTCCGGTTTTTAATGAAAAAACACGTCGAGAAAGTACAGTATAATATGAACGAGACATTCAACTTTAACGCGCAAAGCGGTAGACATTTTAAAAGCATCAGTGAGATATCAAAAATTTTCCAAATTTTCTCTAAAATGTCTCATGATTGGCGCCGATACCACAGAATAAGAAAAGTACTATAAGTAACTTGTTGTTCGTGATTTGATTAGGTGCTACGTAGGTAGGTACACAGTAGGCATCAGTAGGTAATACATACATATTATAATAAATATACATTTTTGTTAATCTATAAAATAGTCTGCATATGTTTTAATTTAGTGTTTATCATGTGGTTTATGCTAAAAATATTCGTAAACGTGAATCCATTGAATATTAGTCGCACTGCATACAAGCGCCTGTCGGTTGCGCAGAGCAATATTGTGTTGACCGTCGTACATTGTAGACGCTACGCCAGTGCATTTTATATGGCTGTAAATAATCTCAACTGCCGACGAAATTTTGTGCTGTTTACAAAGAAGCGGATACTTTAATACTTTTATTAAAACTTTATCCAGGCTATACAATATTGTATTTTTTTTTCATTGCAATAGGTACCTAACACATTAAGGTAGGTATTACCTAAATACGATTGAGTAATTGGCCGTAATCCTAGGTATAAGGTAACACAAAACCTTCCCCGGGATGTCCCAGGGACACGATATAGAGTATACCTCTATGTGCCCGTTAAACAAAGTAAAAAATGCTAATTATATAGATAGTATCGGGTCTATAAAGTATACATACCCATCGTTAAGTACCCATAACATAACACAATCCTTTTTATTAGGCTTACTGTGGGACTAGGTCGATCTGTGTAAAATTTTATTGTCGTATAGTATTATTTATTTATTTTTATTTAGCTACCTACATATTATTCCACTGTTATCTAATTTGCATAGAAAGTACTTATTATCATCGTTCTGAGTATTTTAAAAAAGTGGACATCCCACGAAATTGTGACTATTAGTACTTACTAGACTATAAAAAGTCACTGTCTTTATCGATATCAACAAAAACAGTAAATTGAAAAACTCCGATAACGCAATTTCGTGACGGGATAAATTCATTCGATGAGGTCAGTGAATCTTTAAACTTCAATAATCGTTTTTCAATACCGTTTCTTAACGGCTCTTATATTGTTTTGTATTCGAAGTAGTATATTTCATGTAATAGACAGTCATTTGCATGTACCTACCGTCTAGTGTTGGTAGGAACTCGAGTCTTTCGATTCGAGGGACTCGACTCGTATTCATGTACGAGACTCTGCGCTTAAAAAACTTCCGAGTAGGTATTTTAAGGCCCGTGTCCAGTCCTTTATTTTGAAGGTTTTATCTAAATAAACCCTAAGGAAAATAGGTGTTATGAATGACCATCATTACTACTAACCTAACATAAGAATTAATGTGGAGACAATGCATTTTTAAAACATTTGTACATAAATTTAGTAATTTTTTAAAGGACTCAAATCTTTTCAAAAGTCCAAAAAACATGAGTCTAGTTTAAAAAGAGGACTCAATGGACTTAAACCTTAACCAACACTAGTACCATCAGCATGGACCCAAGGACAGTAAAGTTTTTATTCTCCGTCCCACGGACGCAATAACGTCGGGATTAAGGCAAATAGAAAGGAAGCAAGACAGTTCGTGTTGCGGCATTAATCAGTCGGCGGACATTTGCCTCGCAGTTATTGAATGAACCTTAATTGGATCCTGATGTTAGCTAGAACCAGAGTGGTACAAGTTCTGTGAATGTTTACGCGATTCTAGTTTATAAGGTTCAAGCAATTAACAAAGCAATCGCATTAAAAACAAAGAACTAGAGTCTATTCCGGTACATAAATTGTATTTAAATTTATGATTTCACGACTCGTGATATACCACTTAGCTTATGGCATGGTCATCTAACTGTAAAGCCTAATTGACGGTAAAATACATAATGTGAAAAATTAAGAGTTTGTCGTAAGCATCCCCTGTTTCCAACCTATTTCCAAAAGTCTCTACGTGATCGGTAAGATATCAACAATTAAATAAATAGACCGTCTTATACCCAGTCTCTCAAACACTACCATCCAATCTTCATCAACCAGGAAAAAAAACTAGTGAATTTAGACCCCAGCACATTAGTTCAGCAAATGTAACGGCCATGATTTGCAAACGTTCTTACCCTCTCTGTAATTTGGAGATAGCAATCGTGTCGGCGATACGAGCCGACTTGCCTCGTGATTTACTCCAGTTGTCTCTTTACTTAATGAGGGAAACTTTTTGCGAGTCGAGTACGGGGGTATAAATTAACTAAATTGTGCCGTCAACTTAACGTTCTCGACTTATTGTTACATATTTCTTCATGTAGCCTGCTAACGAGGAACGACGTTATTCTTAAATACACTTTTTGGCAAAAAAAATAACTTTGATACAAATCTGACTGCACTTTTCTTTCAAGAGTCATAGAAACGATTGTAATATTTGTAATAAGTAATCCCAAACTTATTAAGGTTCCGTTGTTTTGCCTGTCATCTATTTAGTTCCTCCTATGGCCACATACGGTCTCCGTAATCAGATTAAGTAGATACTTATATTAGTACCGATGCGAAGTTTAAACCAATGGCCCGATCAGGAAGTGAATTATTTATTACATAATTTTTGTTATGTAATTGAATCTGATTTGTCAGCAGTCAAGGAATATAACTTTTAACTAGTAGTGCAGGCAGCATTCGAATTTTCACTCGCTGCGACATTTTTCGCCCGAGCATCTCGCTTTTACTCATTATTCATTAAATGATGTTTAAATGAAATCAGATTGACAGCAATTTTAAGTCCGAATCGGCCTGTAGGTGTAAACACACCGAGTACCAAAGTTTTGCAGATTGAATTTGGACAGATTATCTGAGCTCCCTCTCCGTGTTAGCCACCTGACGGGACTGCCAAACTTGCCTCGCATTGGCGCTTTGGCCTTGCAAACTTAGTTAGGAGTAGTTTGGATATGTAATAGTTCAGTGCCCTATTTTATGGTCAAAGACGCCGTCTGTTTTTGTATGTAAAATTAAGCACTACCTATTTATTAAGCGACTTGAAGCGATTTAAAAATTTAAGATATGCTCAATTCGTAGGATTATTAATTTTTAAGGTTCCTTATAATTAACTAGGGCTTAATTCGTTATTGTGTAGTCTTTTTAGCTCATCTCTACAGACCAATATTGGCATGAAAACTAAGTATTTTATTTCACTGTGTTAAGTGACCTCTTACGTAAGTCTAGGTCTAGTAGTAAGCCAATTAAGTTACAATTACGCGAGGAACTTTAATTAAGTATAATTAATTAAATCGATATTCTCTTGAGCCAAATTCACTGTTATTTTATCAATGTTTTATCCTATAGATAGGTACCTATAGATATAAAAATATATTCCTATATACTTAATATATATCGACACACTGAGTTCTTACATTTCTTAACTACGTTAAATAACTACCCATTAGCAGTTGTCCTAGTTATATGAGGGTTGAAAGTAGGTCTCAGCAAGTGGTTTGAAAACGCCAGCTCGTCTCGTTCCTGAATTGGCTCAACTCGACTTAACTCGCCAATTCAAATCGTGAATTTCCACGTTTTACCGTATCCTTCGACAGATGTCTAACTTTGTAAGTTAGTGAGGGACGGCACTATGTCGTAAGCAATGTTGGAGTTTGAATCAGACATCTTGTAGTTTGTAGCTATCGACATCCTCCCACAAGATTCCGCTGAGCATAGGTAATGCTACAATAGGGTTAATAGTTAAATAAGTTGCTTTTTTCGAACTGGCAATATGAAACACTAGCATGTGACGTCACAATCAAATTACCTATACACTCTTTATAGTTTTATTCCGGTTTTAAAATAAATTGAGTCTTAAAAATAACTGCTGTCTACGTTTCTCTATTAATTTTCAGCTTTATTTCATGCATGGTGTAGAATAATTTATTTTAAATACAGTCAAATACCATGTAACTTTATAAAAGATGACTCGTACTCGTCTCCGCGCACTCAGACCTATGCAGTGACAGACCTTGAAAACAAAACTAGCAATGCAGTTTGTGCCAAACATTGCAAGATAAGATAGCTGGATAACATGGCTGCGTAAGCTGTGTTTTTTTTTATCCAGATTGAATTTGCGCTGAATTACTAAGTGCCAGATATAATTAATAAATAGCGACCTATGCTTCGCACGGGTTAACAAAATTATATTACACCTAAACCTTCCCCAAGAATCACCTTATTGATAGGTGAAAACGGCATGAAAATCCGTTCAGTAGTTTTTGGGTTTATTGCGAACATACAAACAAACACACAAACAGACTGTAAACGTGGCGGGGGACTTTGTTTTATTTTATCAGGTGTAGCGATACACTAAAGCGATGACGATGATTCAATATGTAATTAATGTAATCACTAACCCCCATTCATAAACGTTTACTAAAGTTGACAAGCTGATAATAATCGTTTGTCCCTTTCCGACGTATTGGTATGATGGAAAGGGACAAACGATAATTATCGGCTTGTCAATTTTAGTAAACGTTTATGAATAAGGGGGTAAATACATACGCCTCTCTCATATAATAGTAGGTACAACTGTTTCAATAGTTTCATCTATTAATATAAAGCTAAGAAGAATACAACATCTTGTGAGGGTGAGTCTACGTTCGTAGCATATCGACATCTCGTTCCCTGGAGTGCGGCTTTTACCCTCCATTTCGGTTCGGGAGCGAATATCTCCCATTTCTAACTCTAAGCGAGTTAACTGACCCGGACAAGCTTTTGATAGTTAAACGGTTGGATGTCGTGCGACTAAGTACCTGCCTGAGCTTTTACTTCTCGATTCCATTAGGTATAGGTATTTCAAAATTGTTGAAATACATATAGGTACCTAAATTATTTTTTAAACGTACCTAGATATAGCAATAGGCAATACAATAAACCATCCGTCTGTCAGTCAACCGTCAGCTTCATAAATAAATATAAAGAACTAGTGAATTCCACGGTATAATAATTAGGGATGTACCGACTAGTCGCCGACTAGTCGGGAAAGCCGACTATCCGGCCACATTTGTAGTCGGCGATTAGTCGGCGACTAGTCGGCAAAAATTGCCGATTAGTCGGCACTTTATTAGTGAGAGAAAAACAGAACAAAAGAAATCAACAGTCAATATTTACCATATGATTTATGTCTATTTTACTAAAATATCTCTTCAGGATGCATACAAAAGATTTCGTGTATTTCGTTAAATGATATCTCCACTACTAGGTTTAAATTCTACTAACAGAATCGAAATCGAGTGGCCAATACCACTAGATTCCAAATTTCGATCGCTCGTATTTCAAAAAATTGCATTTCGCCGTTTTACCACCGATTTTCGAGTGAAGAAATCTAGCGATCGAAATTCAAAAATCGACCCCCCAGGTCGATCTCAACTGATTCTCGTGTAATTTCATGGCCAAGTTCAATAGTTAAATGATTTTATTATTATTCAGTTTTTTTTTAACGGTGGAGACATGGGGAACTGTTCGTGTTATTGCAAAGTTTAGAGACTTAGTTAGGGCACGTTGTTCGTAAAAATGCTGACCACAGGGGATAGGTGGCAACTGGCGACTACGTACGGAAAATAGAGCTTTGGAAATACCTCCTATAAGCTGTACTGACAGTCTGCTCAGGATCGCAAATAAAAGAAAGACAGAAATTGAACGAAGATTCTTGTAATAGGTCTTTGAACCTGTAGAGAATACCTTTTAGCTAATATGATGAATAGCGCAACCAAAGGAGCAAAACTATTGTTTTTCACCTGAACTATATCACCATATAGACTTGTTTTAATCATATAAAACTGTAAATAAGTATGTACCTACTATTGTGTGCCCTTACAGGGTGTCATGACATGAACTGGCCTTTTAATTTGTAACACTTAATTATGTACATGCCAATGCAATATTGAATAAATTACTAAATGACTAAACTTAAACGAAACTAATGATCTGGCCGACTAGCCGACTAGTCGGCCGACTAATCGGCCATTCAAGCGCCGATTAGTCGGCTAGTCGGCTAGTCGGCCAAATCAATAGTCGGTACATCACTAATAATAATATACTCCGCCTGGTACTCTCTTCCCGTCTTTTCGTGGTCACGTGACTGACACAAGCCTCTACGTCATCATGCGACAGCGCTATATGATAATATGCGATAGCACTATATATAGCGGCCATATATGTTATTGTGACGTAGACTTGTGTCACTCTGGGAAGAGAAGACCATGTTTTATTAGACTATGGTGAATTCGGAAAACATCGATTAAAATTAAATATAAGACAATCGGAACTAAAATGAACTTTTATCATCAAAGCTATGAGTAGGTAATTAAGGTGCCATAACTAAAAAAATATCACACTGAGTGCTGCACTTCATCGCCGTCTTTAATAATCGCTTCAGTCCCCTTTTGTGATAACTTTTTTCAGTTTAATATCATGCAAAATGAAAGCTTGGGGTTGCCTGGTTGCCTCTGAAATCTCTGAATGGTCGTTTGGCTCATTTTATCCCGCCGTAAATCTAGGCAGGTGAGGCTAACCAGAGAAATATGACCTTATGATATGTTACAACTTTACTGTGGGTGATGATTATATATACTTGATTTCTGATTGGAATATGGTACAATAGGACTGCCACCATCGCTTTCCGAGCGTAGGCAAATATTCGCTTATTGAAAATTAGTTGTAAGGTATTCAGGTATGAATGAAAACATTAAGATAATTTGACATCACCTGTAGTGCATCTTGGTCAAGTTACTTTTGAATATCCAATACGTTCTTGGTTAAAATGTGATTTAAATTATGGAAAAATGAAGGAATCATTAATACCATAGAAGACCTAACTAATTAATAGGTAAGCTAATTAATAGGTAATACATTAAGAAATCCCACTGCAGCGTGATTAAATATAATCAAACACGACAATAACGGAAAGGTAGCGCCAAATGATTTACTTAAACTTTTACCTACTTAATTTTAAAATGCAATAAAATCCCGTTTTAGATAATAACCAGCATATTTATCAAGAAATAAATACGGATTATAGTAACCCCCGAATTTCCCGTTAACGATTGAACACCGCCGCTAGACCAACCAGTATGCAACCTCGGAAATGCGGCTTTACTCCCGTCGCACCAATCACGCCAATTAAAGAAAAAAAGAAAACCCTGACTATGGGGCTGTGTGGAAAACTGATTGTTCTCCAATCGGATGAACAATGAATACGTTCACTGGACTTAGTCTTAATTTCCAAACATGGAATATGCAATTGCATCGTTATTCTTTATATAGAATTTGAAGTAACTTTAATTATCTACCTATTCTATTTGAGTAAAGTAACGAATGACAATGACACAATTATAAAATATACTTATAGAACATTACGTTTCATATCTTGAAGAGGAGTGTAACTGTGGTGAGGTATGTGGTTTTCGCAGAGTTTGATTTATATTTAAGCTTCAGATTGCTTAATTTAGTGTTGACATTTATTGCGTTTACTTTCCGATGGCAAGTAATTTCGATGAGCACCCCCTGGTCGTCATCACTGCCCATTTTCTCTAATGTAGGGGGACTGCCTCGAATATAAAATGTCACTAATGATTTAGAAGATTACTGCGAACGTGACAACCCCGGAAGATTAAACAAATTATTATATTAACGACTTCAGAAATTGCCCCAAACTTTTGAAAAATTATCGATATTCGATAAAAATATAGATACTCCTCGGACGTTTGTTTAAAATTTTGTAACAGCACAGGGCACAAAATACTGATATACTAGGTAAGTACCCTATACCTACCATTTTAACACTATACTAGCAGTGTTTTAACACTATACAGCAAGCATACGTTACCGGCTTAATAGTGCTAGATTTCACACATATGGGGCAATGGGTATCTCAACCTATTAACCCAGAATGTGAACAAGATGCTAGATTGCTCCACAAGCGAAATCGCACGTCCACATACCAGAATGCATCGTTGACACATTGCATTCGGGTCATTCCAGGTGATTTCAACAAATCGAGTGTGCCGTATGATTTTTGATTTGAATAAAAAAAATTGAGGATATACTTCATGGTGGCAGAAGTGCTGAACCACCACCAGTTTTTTTTTTATCTTTTAATTTCCAAGTTTTGCCCATTCGAAGTTAACAGTGGGGTTAAATTCCTGCTTGTACAAAATCAGACCTAACTTTTTTTCTATAAAAGGTAACGAAATAATTATTACTTTTTTTGATTAGGTAAGAAATGTGGATATTATACTGTATGACAAAATTTATCTGAATTAACTACAAAAAAAATGGTGACCACCCGAAGTGTACACCTAATTGGTCAATTATTTCAATTTTAAATTGGTTCTTGTGCCATCCTGGTGCATATCAAATATTACTTTTTTCTGAAATATAAAGTACTTGCCGTGTTCATCTTGTAAAATTAATATAGTTGTGTTAGATCAATTACTTCTAATAGAAAAATATAAGTGAAAATTGAGAAATTCGAAAAATGCCCGTGTTTGACTCTAAAAAAATCCAGGTGGAAGATAAAACAATTTTTTTTTTTCTAAATCTAATTAACGAAGATATCAGCTAATTAGATTTAGAAAAAAAAGTTTTGTTATTTTAACAAAACTTTTTTTTCTAAATCTAATTAACGAAGATATCAGCTATATTAGCTGACTAAAATAAAAATTTTATTTTATCTTCCACATGGATTTTTTTAGAGTCAAACACAGGCATTTTTCGAATTTCTCAATTTTCACTTATATTTTTCTATTAGAAGTAATTGATCTAACACAATTATATTAATTTTACAAGATGAACACGGCAAGTACATTATATTTCAGAAAAAAGTAATATTTGATATGCACCAGGGTTGGCACAAGAACCATTTTAAAATTGCAATAATTGACCAATTAGGTGTACACTTCGGGTGGTCACCATTTTTTTTGTAGTTAATTCAGATAAATTTTGTCATACAGTATAATATCCACATTTCTTACCTAATCAAAAAAAGTAATAATTATTTCGTTACCTTTTATAGAAAAAAAGTTAGGTCTGATTTTGTACAAGCAAGAATTTGACCCCACTGCTAACTTCGAATGGGCAAAACTTGGAAATTAAAAGATAAAAAAAAAACTGGTGGTGGTTCAGCACTTCTGCCACCATGAAATATATCCTCAATTTTTTTTATGCAAATCAAAAATCATGCGGCACACTTTTTAATTCAAATTTGTTGAAATCACATGGAATGACCCATTCATACTATCCATTGTTATAGGTAGATATATAAGCTACCGTAAATTGGGCATTAGGAATATTATACAAAGTGGTTTCGTATAGGAACAGTTATAAGTAGTAATAATACATCATGGTCTTAAATACATACTATCTGTAAAAGCCGACCCTATTCCGACCTATTTTTTTAAGTGTAACCTAAAGTAACGTGTTGTGGCTACGGATGTCTAGATCACAATTAGGTACTGGGCTATAACCGCGAAAATCGAAGTTCGCAAATTTCGGGCATTTTTCTCTATCAGTCTTATTATGCCTTCATTGGAGTAAAAGAGAAAGATCCCCGCAATTTGCGGATTTCGGTTTTTGCGGTAGCCCCTATGATTCTTTTGAGGCAATTGCTCTGTACGCAAGAAGCATAACGGCCCTATATGTAGGTAGGTATATGATGCGGGGGGTTTGTAAAGTGTCAGACTGCGGTTCGGATTGGGCACTCGTCACTCATCCGATTTTATGCTCAAAAAATCAAATCAAAGGACTGTTTCATTCGTACTTCTCTTTTAGGGTCCCGTAGTCAATTAGGAACGCTTATAGTTTCGCCATATCCGTCATCGTTAGTGCTAATTTTAAGAAATGATCATTCGGTAAGAAAAAAAAGTGGGTCTCTCCCTCTAACTTCTAAATTCCAAAAACCATATCAATACAACACGATATAAGGTAAATGTACTAGTGCTCGATATGCTAATGTCCAATAGATGACACCTTGCTGTCACCTCTATTGACAATGACTTAAATTTCAAGATGACATGTACTGGGACCGCGTTGAGCACCAGTACGTTTACTTTAATAGACGCTGGAAATCCTGCACCTACTGAATTCCGTTTTAAGTAAATTATGCAGAGTCAATTTCAAAAGCCTGCAATACCTACTTGACGCAATTAAACGGATTTGCCGCTCGGATTGTTCCAGAAGTTGACGCCGAAATCAGAGCTACTACGGCGCGATTCGGGAAATGACTTAGAGAATAGAGATGCACTAGTTATGACATAGTAAAGATATATCACGTTCCACGGCAAAAGGTACCATTGCCCCGGCTGAATATTGGAGCGACGTTAATAATAAAATAAATAAATATAAATTCGTATATTAAAAGAAAGAAGATAAAATTACATACCTAACTAGCTCAGTGATCCCACACTAGGCTAGGCCTGTGTCATGGTGACCGCTCTGCAGAATTACCAAGTAAGTAGGTACATGAACTTTTGGGGTATCCTCTAAACTAAAGTGTCTTAGGTATAATAGCGTAAGCGTCAGCCGCCATAAAGTACCTTTTGCCGTGGAACGTCACATATCTTTACTATTTCATATCTAGTGAATGTCTATTTCATTTCCCGAATCTCGCCGCTAGTTTCTGCAAGTTTACAGGCCTGCCTCTGAGGGATTACAGTAATCGGGTCAAAAACATTCTAGGAAATGAGCTTAATTATTTATTAACCCATTATAGACTAGCGGTACCATATGGTACCATTTATTTACGACTTTTATTTTCGCGTGATTGGCCAAATTGCGACGTGTAAGACGGGCTCTTATTGGCGAATGTTGATCTAGGAGACATAACGCTGCCGATTGTTAACCTAAAACAGTACTTATTTACATCAGTTGCGTGTAATTGAAGGTCGAAGTAGGTGCATCGCAAATTTCGCGGAATAATCTTTACGCCGTTCAAGTAAGTTACAATATTTGGTTTACTAACAGATAAATAACGAATGTTATTGCAAAATCGTTTAATTTAGTAACATTGCTTTAGTTTAATTTATTTAACTAGTCCCGGTAGGTATAAATATTATAACTACCGCGTGTTAAAGTTACTGGTACCGTACGGGATCGCTAGGCGATTTCCGTGCGATATTTTCGTCAACGATTCGTTTTTTATGTAATAAGTAGTTTTATTGTTTTTAGTAATACACGATAGTGATTTGACATTTTATCGAAAGATCAAGATGAAGTATTATTTAATAATCATATTTTATCGTTTTTTACAAAGTTTTGTCATATTTTCGATGCAGTGTACACGAGGCGTTGGCAATTTTAGAGGATAATGAGGACATTGAGGCTGAAAAAATTTGCTTGGGTCTTATCAAGAAAAGCAGGAAATGCAGCTGGTCAATTGGACTTTCGTCGGAAAATAACACAAACGTATCTAACTAGATATCAAAACCTACCTCTTACTGGTGGACGTCCGCCAACATCTAAATATTCCCGAACTGACAGCCGTGTCAGTGACGCCATAAGGTACGATGGTCAAAACCACCTTCTCATTCCTTCTCAGAAGCAACGAAGATGTGCGTACGAGAACTGTCAGGCTCGGTCGAGATTGGAATGCTCGAAATGTAGAATAGAATAGAATAGAAAAACGTTTATTGCATGTGATGTAGGATTATGTGCTGCATGCAACTACCAATTTCATGTAAAGTAAAGTTTTTTTGTAACGTCTCGGAAGCTCATTTATTAAATAAATATAGTGAAACATACGTACTGTGTGTTATTAAGTTGCAACCGAAGAGGCTGATTTATTAAATAAATAATATAAACATATTTGTACTCTTATTAATTTCATAGTATTTCCAAATTTTTACCTCAGTACGTGCCTAGCGGTCCCAGCGTTTTTTTTCAAAACGAAAGGTCTCAAAATTTTTTTATTACTAAAACTTCGTTACATATGCTCTAATAAAGAACATATTAAAAAATCACAAAAATTGGACACCTCAAAAAAACTCAGTCTATAATGGGTTAAAGTGGACTACTTCGGTACATTTTACTTTACAAAAGGCTTCTATCACACATTTTTTTTAAAGTAGAAGGTTACAATATGTCTACCGAGTGTGGCCTGTAACACGAGCAAATAATTAAAACATAGATTGTACTCCTTAAACGGTGATACTTTTTTTCAACAACTTTTAAAAATTATGATGTATTTAGACTCCCTATTTTTCATACAAAATAAATATGATTTTCAATGGAAGCCATCGCCGCGCCATATCATTGTGATTGACGTTGCTTGTCGCGACTTAAACATAACAAAATTCGCAATACATTGCGTCTTAGAAAAAACTTTAAAGTGTATTAAAAATCAAACCACATGTTATCTTTAAAAGTCTCTGAACAAATGTTGGTCAGTATGAGGAGTACAGCCTACTGTTTAATTTTTTGCTCATATTACATGCCACGCCCGGTATAAGGGTCCAGTATGGAAATAGGGCTTTAAAATTAATTTATTTTATTATGTCCACAGGAAATATACCTACACATTTTTCGGGAATGTTTGTGACCCGATTACCCTAACTCCTCAGAGGTTTTGACCTAATCGTTTTATATTCGATATAAAATGGGGAGGCCATTGCCCAGCAATGGGACGCATGGTAGGTTATAAAAAATAAAGCAAGGTAGACAATATGAGACTTATGTTTTATGTCGGATATACAGGCTGTCGCAGAAATACGATGAAAAAAAATATTTAAGTACTGCGGCATATTGTTGATAATTCTAATAAACGTTTGCGTTTGTGGATCAAAGCTAAACAGAGAATATTTTGAAGATTTGCGATACTGTGTTTTAGTTAAATTATTGTAGTTTTAATCATTTTGTAAACTTCCTTCTTCAGCTTTCAATTCCTTCTCAACGTATTTTTGGGCAATTTTTAGAATATTTTAACTGTATTTTATGATTATCCGCCTATTTTAAATTTTTCTGTATACGAACAATTGAAAAGTATAATTTGGTTAATCGTCGCGGCAATTCCTCTGTCGACCACAAACGGGACAACTTTGACAACGGGCTCGGATTGCAATTAGTAGGGCGCCCAACTCGCCAACATTTACATTTTAATTTAAATTTCGCCGATCCTGACGAGATTCAAGATAAATTGGACCGCGTATTTAGCGCAATAATTTGAAACTGCCACCGTGGTCTCCAAATTAAGGGGTGGGAATAATTGTTTGCCTTGTAATTAATAATTCACATTAATTTTATGAGCCCGCTAAGGCAGGCTGTGTTTTGTGGGTTGCCTTTGATTAACTGGTGTCGCCTGTGTAATTTTAGAGATTTAACCCGCATTTAACCAGGTGCGTAATAAAAATACGAGTAGCTGTTACAAAAATTATTATATTGGCTTCAATGCCCAAAGAGCATTCATTACTTTCATTACCGACCGACCGATATCATATTACACAGTTAGTAACAGAGCGGGAAAATAACCAAATAAGTATAATAAATAAACAAATGACAAATACCAATCACTATAGTTAATCATCCAGCCATATAGAATAGAATAGAATGTTTTTATTCGTGACAAAACTTAATAGATAAAACAACAGGTAATACTACCACGGTCACGAAATGGATATATAGATGAATATTTCAACATTTCATAGATAACATACCTAACCTAAACAATTTTGTTCGCTTATTCCCTTTATTTACGCCAGATTTGATAAACCAACCCACAGATACTATAGTTATATATATAGAGAGAAGTTATATTGAAATAGCAGTTGTACAAGCTTCTAGAATTTAACTGAGTTTGCAATTCATTAAAGACGGAGCGTCATAATTTAAACAGCTGTCTTACTATCTTCCAAGGGTTATAAAATCAAATATCCACCGTAGATTTGGTATTGCGATTTCAGTGAAATTTATGAAATAGTCTAACAAATAAGAATAATATTTACTTTAGTTCTTTTGTGCAATTTTCTACACATATGTACAGTCGACGTCAAACATGTTTGATCCTTGCACCCTTTTAATTAGGCGAAAAATTTGATAACGACTGTACCCACGGCTAGTGCTAGGTATATATATATATATATATATATATATACTTAAATACATCCGTCCCCTCGCTTTCTCTCCAACTCAGATATTTTAACTAATTGAGTATAAAAAAATAGACCTCGCCGGTCCCCAAACGGGCCCCATGTCATTTGCAGGACTGACCGAAACTTTTCACCCATTTTTTCGCAATTTATTTGGGAATAAGTGACTTATGGACCCAATATTTATTCTGCACTACGACTTGTTTTAGCAAGTTATACTGTTCTTTTAGAGAAATTTATTACTAACGAGGTATATTTCAATTACCTTGATTGCTTGGACGCAATTCGATCTGACTGGCTCTCAGTGTATTTTTTTTGTAAATAAACATAATAGGTATAATAATAAAAGAAATATACAGGATGATATTTAAGTCGTGATCAGTGATATGTATTTGTAACTCCATAAACAACGAGCAATTTAATGCCCCTACCACCTACTCTTACTAAAATCAGACAAGATTTTTTTGTTTATTTTTTGTAATGTATTTTACTTTTATAAGCGGATTTAGGATATTACAACGGCTTATTAAGATATTTAAGTTAGTAATTAATATTTAACTTAAAATAGTAATTAAATCGCCTCTTTGAATCGGAATTGTCATTGATATCAATTTTGTCATTTGTCCCAGTTAGAAATAAAATTTACTTAATTTTTCATTTGAAATATTTTACAAAGCTGTTTAAATACCACATTGCCAGTTGTAAAAGTAAAATAAATGCCAAAAAAATAAAAATTCAGATTTTAGTAAGAGTAGGAGCATTAAATTGCTCGTTGTTTATGAAGTTAGAAAAACATATTACTGATCACGACTTAAATGTCACCCTGTATAAAATGTTATATGTTACAGCATACGTAAATTTGGACAAATATATTAGTATGCTAAGGAAGCGAAAGATTCCAAAACAGCCACGAGCGTAGCGAGTGCTTCGATGAGTAGAATCTTGAACTTTACGAGGTTTTCAAGACACGAGGGTTAAACAAACTTTTATCCCGAAAGAAACCGCTATGTTTCACCGCAACATCGAAAAATACTAAATGTAGCTTAAACATAAACTTTTTAAAATATTATCATTAAAAATCTCGTTTCGGAGGCCAAGATTCTCTTTGGATCGCTGAGCCAAAATAGTTAGTTTAGTTTAGTTAGTTATCATTAAAAATAAAAATCATCACTAAAATTTAATAATATCAGCAACAGCTCAAAATTTTCATCACATTCCTTTGCGACTCTCGTGGATAGGATAAAATGCACTGTCTTATCAGTTTTTAAAGCAGGTATAAAGAGGGTGTTCACGAGATGGTGTGGTGAAAAGAATATTTATCTCAAATCCCGGTTTTACAAGATCCAGCGACCGCAAAATGCAACGAGCTGAAACTTACCGAGAATAGCAGTAAGAGCTTTAAGTAAGAAGCGGAGCTCTCTCGGTAATTGGGACAAGGTTAGAGTCATCATGTTGAACAATGTAGCAAGTCGTGGACAATTTTCAGCTTAAAATACCCGCAAAGTATGATACTCGTGAAAAAAACACGACATTAAGAGACCATAATGTGTCAAACAGAAAACTGTGTTACGATTCTCCTGTAGACATACACAAGTGTTAAGGGCTATAGGTTAATTTTCTTATTTAACCCTTATCCACGTGAAAAGGTCCTCCTTTTATTTACAGAACTATGATAAAATCATTACTTACATTCCCATGCTCACAAGCTGTACATTTTTCTCTCCTAAATAAGAAAATTAACCTTTATGGCCCTTAACTCTTGTGTATGTCTACAAGAGAGACGTAACACAGTTTTCTGTTTGACCAATGTACATCTCTTAAGTACTTAATTGTAATACGTTAGTTTAAATTGTTAGTTTTATTTCATAAAATTGTTGATGTATCAATTGTTATTATTTAACTTAAAGAGAGACAATTCAATTTAATGACGTTACTCTGATTTGTTTTAGGAGGTTCGTATAACAAAACTCATAAATTAAACTTTTGTGTCTATATCTGCCTTTCCAGAGTGGTTTCTATTGTAAATTAAAAGCAGAATCGGACTAAGCTATCTTTGCATGGACTTTGCCATAACAATGCGTGGAAGTACATAACATATTAATTATAGAAATTTGACGTTTATGATAGCACTGCCATACTTTGTGTTGTCAAAGTTTGTGCTATATATAATTGGTCCGTCATTATTTAATAGTGTGTGAAAAACAAGTTCAGAGTGTTTAAAGGGGCCCACTGGTTCCTGTGGCCTGTCAGTTGTTCGGAACTGTTAAAATTTCGTTCTTACTGACAGGCCGATACCGTCCGGCGCGGCGGACTGTTAATCAGTGGGCCCCTTAAAAAGCTAACTCTGCATCCACCTTGATAATAGGTATACACTACGAATGAAAATATGTAATGAAATTGATTTGTTTTAATAGTCCGTCGAATCTATACTATAACCTTTTTATTGTCATTAGACACTTACTCAAGGCCATCTACATAATAAAATTTATTTTCGAACGTGCCCGGTAAAAGGGAAACAGCTAATCGAGCGCAGACGAAAAATAAACAAAGTATTTTGCCTTTGCCGAGCATTTGGCGAAAATAAACTCCAAGACACTTTAGCCCGCCTCGGCCTAGTGGTGTGATGTGGAAACATTTTGAACTGCATTCCCGTTTCTAATCGCAAAAACAAAACATAAAACATTTTTAGTACCTATAAAAAATATTAAGAAAATAAATTGCGTATTATTTCTGTTCCTCAATTACTCGTAGTAAATAAAAGCACAAATGAAGGAATAAATTTCACTGAATCAATGCTGGAATTTTCATCGATTCTCTCTTATTATGAGGCTCTAAACATGTTAGTTTATTAGTTTATAAAACTAAATTTAGATTATGTTGTGGTGAAATTCATTTTCTCGTGTTTTCATACATAATGAAATTAAAAGACGACGGAGGCTAACTAATATTGTATAGGGTTAGGGTTCCAAGGCGCCCTTCGGATATTTTTTTCTCTGACATCGGCTTATTATGCTTATCGGATTATTCCTACGTGGCCTAGCCTCATAAAAGCGCCAAAAATGGCTCAATTTTTTAGTTTTCTTTAAATTTACGATGTACGTTTTTTATACTAATTTACCTTTGAATTGATATAAAACGAGGAGCATAATATGCTTTTTATTCCTTACGTTCCCAATAACGGTACATCACTAGTTCGGCCCAGCCGCACCAATGAAGTGGAGGCACCGAACTAGGCTTAAAATGTTTGCTTTCAGTCCACTGAACTGAAAGGCTGCGAAGTCATCGAATTCAACTTCATCTCATTATAGAAGATAAAAAGGCTTTACCTACTATTTGGCGATCAATTACCTCAATGGCATCCAGCGGGGCAATGCGGCCAGCCTTCTGGGCACCCTACCTACGGACCATGACTTAGGGCAAATTTTTTATTTATAAGTTTTAGTGTTTTGCTATAAAGTTGTAAAAATGCTATTAAATAAACAGTATAGAGAAATTTCAAGAATGCGAATCGATTACCTCAATGATCTTATTTAAGTGTAATTGACTTCCAACCTCGGTTCAACACGGATGTTAGTGTTATAATTTCTGATATTTTTACATTCGAATGGCGCCATATTTTTTTTAACTTGATATATAAAATATAAATTTACCTGTAACTCAGGGATTCTTAATTCAGAACTTTCAAAAGCATATAGGTACATATATGTATATGTCAATAATCCAGAAGTAATAAGTTTAGGTAATTAAAGTTTATCCGTTATGACCCTACAGATACCGATAAAAGGAAATTCATTATTCTATGCTACTGTTTACCTACAATTAAATACCTATTTAATGGTAGGTAAGTCGACCACGGGAAGTCGGAATTTTTATAGTTATATAAGTACCACTTTTTACCAAAATTCTGTTTCATTTCAATTAAGAAAATTAGTTCAACGTTTCCCTAAAATCTATTCATTTTATACTTATTTATTTACGAAATCATATTTAATATTCAATTTACTAAAATACGCGTAAGCACCCATACATTCCGTGACAGCACGTAAGTCATACTAATAACAAGGGATCCAAGACGGTGTTAAAGCTTGTTTAATTAAATTTGTCTACGTCGCATGTTTCGAAGGAGATGATTAACATGTTGAAAGGACGACTTGCCATCAATATTATCTACACCCTTAGACATCAATCACTTTCCTCCTTTGAACAACGATACCGCCTCCCGTGGACCTGAGAGTTTGATGACACCCTAATTTGGAATACATTTGCTAAGTGTTTTGCCAGCTGGCTAAAAATTCATTACTCTCATTTGTTTTTTAGAATATGGTGATGGCAATAAATTGCACGGCCATTCGTTAGGCAAATTCAGTTTTCAGTATTTTTAGTGTTCCGTACAAAACTTTGTTTACGGAACACTTATGGGATCACTTCGGTCTTGTTAATTTATTCATTCAGTAGATACATAGACGTTATCCGCTTTGTTAAGTCCATCCATTAGTCTATTTCGCGCGATATATTAAATAAACCATAGAGGCTCACCTAGAAATAAGTTTAAAGACTATTAGAACAAATTTAGCTATTTTCAGAAAATATTAAGTAAATTAAATATTACTTACTTACTTACTTACTCACTCCTCTGGCGCAGCGACCCAAAGTGTGTCTTGGCCTCCAACACGACTGCTCGCCACTGATCCCGGTCCTGTGCCGTTTCTCGCCAGTTCTCAACCCGGAGCTCGCGCAGATCAGCGTCCACCACATCCGCCCATCGATACCTAGGTCGACCGACCGGGCGGCGTCCTATCGGTTTTCCCTCAAACGCTCTTTTCACCACCCGATCACCTCCCTTGCGCTCAAGATGGCCTAACCACCAAAGCCTTTGCGCCTTTGTTTTTTAGTTTAAGGACATTGACATAATGACATTGAACGGTCAATACGATTTTTAGAATTAGGATAAATAGAATTTATGGGAAACATGAGAAACCTACCAATTCATTTGATACCAGAATTTCAAACGTCAGATTGAGTACGGGCAAAGTGACTTTGCTATTTTCGCATGAATACCTTTAGGCCGATATTTAGACATAAGCAAATTATTTCAAAACAAATTTTGTTTGCGGTCGTCTACAGGTCATTTTATTTTATCCTGAATCTCGAATAGGTTCGAATAGGTTTCAAAAGTCAAAGATGGAGGTCGTCCCTGTGTAATTTTAAAGTATTTATTGCATTTAATAATTTAGATGCCTCCTTTTAATTCTAGCTTCATGTTGGATTATCTGATTTCTTTTTGCCCAGGGTGCCTGCCTATATAGTATATTGAATGAAAGATTTTGTCTTACGTACCTGTACCTAGGTATAAGTAACTAGTATTCTTGAAGACGGATTAATAAAAAGTCAACGATCACTCACTAATATATTTACACAACATCCGACAAAAATACCATTGTAATAAACTAATAGGAAAATTATTACAAAAAGATTCAAACGCACTGACAATGGACATCCACTGACGTTATTTCAGTCAAGTTTTTAGTTGCTAGGCAATTTAAAGGCCCCTTTTAGACATGCCTAAAATTAGATACCTAGTCTGTACGGAAAGAGGAGAGTCGTGGAATGTGATCTTGGACATTCAACGACTCTTCTCTTTCCAAACAGACTTTATATAAATTATTCCTGTTGACGATTTGCTTTGTCTTATAAGTAAGGTGACCGTTATTTCTATGATTAGCGCGTTTTATACTAAGGCCAACGTTTGTCCAATCCAATCTAATCTAATCTAAGAAATGGTTTGAATACTTGCCAGCATAGTAAAGTTGACGTTTGTGTTTCTTAAAGACCATCTACTACGCTAAGTTTGCACCGACTCTACAAGTCTACACTCATGGCACTTGATGTAAAAGTTGAGGAACGATCTAGCGTAGACTGGCAGACGTAAACCTAAATCAAACTGAGGTAAGTTATGTTTTTATGAAGAGTAAGAAACTAAGGCTGTTTGATAAATACCACCAATCAATAAAACATTTCAGGCGAAGCATCGCAGCGTAGCGTAGCCATTGCTACGCGCTACAAACTCCGCGCCGCTACAGCACTACCATATCACAGTACTAGTAACATATTCAGTTTGCTGACTCCGTATTATGATGGAAATCAAAAACTGCCATTTCCTAAGAATAAAAACTTTTATCTTTTAATGTCGGTATGTACTTGTACCTACTCTTTAGAAACTACCTTTAATTATATCACGCTAAAAATTGGAATGTCACTACTACGGTAGTCTGAGTCAATCGAATGTCTGCGTTGGATAGCAGTTGGAGACATGGGTATCCCGCCTCCATTCATTTATGCCCCGAAAAACAAAACGAAATTAAATAATTTTCTAACGGCTGTAGCCTCTATTCGTATTAAATTTCTATGTCTACTTATAATGTAGATATAATTTCAAAGCAGGCATTTCTGCTAAGTCTAAAAAGGATCTAACGCACAAAAAGTTTTCGTTTCGTTTTAAAACACGTTTAACAACATACAGAATTTTACGTAAATACGTGCTATACAAATTACACAATCTACACATACCTACATTACACAACTCATACAGTATTAAGGCCCGTAAGGTCAGTCCTGAGTATACGTCAATGATATCGACAGTGTAATACTATATATATATAACAGCTGAAGCCAGGGTACTGGTACCGACGCATGTACTGCACCGATACGGCGCTCATCAAACGGACGATACCCGCTCCCGTTGCATTCCTTTTGTTATCCGCCTATGAGAACCGTTCTCTGTTCCGACCCTCCGCATTTTGCATTATTTTCTCTTTGCGACTAACGAATCGGATGTTACCGTCCATTTTTCAATGTCGATATTGATGGAATGATATTGCGGGCCTGCAGCTCTTCGAGCGGCACTCGAGCAAAGTTGGAATGGAAACGGTTTTGAACGTTTTGCTGGACTGCCAGGCTCACAGGGGCTATTGTTTGTCAGTAAAATTTCAAATTATTAATTGCTTAATAAATGTTGAAATGGGTAAAAATACAGTTAAATGTAGTTTAATAATTAAGTACTATTATGATTTAATGTACCTACTTATTATATTTTAAAATTATATATTATTTTTAAATTGTAGATCCTACACTGAAGCAGTATTTTAGCTCGATGTAATAAGGAAAAGGTCAAATTTATTTACCTGACTGGTTTTGAGCTGATTAAGTAGGTTAGTTAAACAAGTTTAATTTTATCAGAAATCCATTGTAAACCTTTATTGGCTACGCTATCCATATGGAGTTAGATACATGTTTACTGTAGTACAGTCAATGTGTAAAAATATGGGTGCACAAATCATCTCAATAATATGTCCCATAGCTCTTCTGTCAGCGAATTAAGAACTATGGGACGTATTTTTGAGTAAGTTATCTACACCCATATTTTTACACTTGACTGTACCTACCATTTAAAACTTACTCCAAAATCCAGCAATAAACAATCTTGCCCCTGTTACCCTCTTCTATGTGTATACTTTATTGTCTATACCAGACGCCTATCAACCAACATATCTGTCAAGCGTGATCGTTGATTATTCTTGTCAACGTGTTGGCTAATAGTTTTATAATTTTTACATTCTTTTATCAAATATCTCTTTGTGACTAGAAAATAAAACCATTATAGCCAATTTAAGTCGGACGATACATAATCTAAAATGAGTACCTGGTGTTTTCAGGTTAATGAAGTTACAAAGACTCTACTTGTTCAAACCATGAACACTCAAACATACAAGTACTTGCCAAGATGAATTCCTAAGTATATCGATTATTCGTTTTAAATAAACATACACAATTGTGTCCAAGTAACCTTCTTCATTCACTTTGGACCTTATTTTCACCACTATACATATATATACACATACAATTTTCTTTTCAGTTAAATTCGGTGTCAGGGGATATAAACTGTATGTATATTTCACTGTAACCTAATTTATTTATTTATTTATTGATAATGGGAAACAAACAGCGAAAATAATGCTTGATTAATACGAATAAGTATCATTCAATAACTACATATTAAGTAATTTATTTCTTTTAATTGAGCTAGGTTAGAGTATTCACACCTCTTCAATTACAAACGATTCCTGTACAATAATTATGCAAACTACGGAATTAAAAATTGATCTAAACTTACTGTTATTACTCATTCCAAGTTTCCCAGAAACGTTTTGTAAACAGCTTCCTAAACTGTTTATTGTACGCAACATTCACTTCATGTGGGCACTTCGTCACGGGCCACTGTGCGTAACAGTGTCACGTTTCATTTCACGTTGTTTCAATAAGAAGCACGCACTTTTTGCGAAGTAATCTCCAGCGGCGCGGACGGGTGTCAAAGCTAGGGCGCGACGCGTCTCTCCGCCCTGACGCTCACGTTCACACTGCCCGCTTTTCCCTAAAGCAACAAATGATTTTCCGAAACAACCCTCTGCCATAACTCGGTCGAGAGTGCAGAACCTTCACACAGTGACTCGAGGGCGCAACATAATGCCAGTTCGTTAGCATAAGCTCGGGGCACTCGGCTTAAGTAAAATATTTGTATTATTAAATGACTTCAGCCGCCCGTTGCCTGAAACGTTTTTATTCTCTTAGCCTTGACGTAAGTTTCCGCAGTTACTTACATATTATATGGATGGTTGAACTCCTCATGAAAGATTTAACGGTGTATCGTTTTCACTTTAAACTTTCTGTTTCAATACCGGGAAATAGGTATTGTGCCTAAATACACCTTCCTGTTAGTGTCTTCTTTCCTGTTGACTTTTACTACTCAACTTTAAACTTGTAGTTACGCATAGCCATGGTAATTACCATAGGCATAGACTGCATTGGACCTCACTGGTGACCGTCTAAATTAACTCTGCACCGAATTTGACGTAACAAAAAATGGAGATACCTACCTATCATAATAAACGTCATAATCTCATAGGAATTTTACGTTTATAGTGAGACTTCCACACTCAACCACTGCAAAGTCTGCACAGAACTAACTTTGGTCCGACTACAAAACCTATTTATTTTCTGCATTTGCATGAATTCCGCAAAAATGCACGGACCGACTTTATGTTACATTTCCTGGTATGAAATGTTGGTGGCAACCGTCAAAACCTTAACGGAACAGAGACATATTTTGGCGAGTATATTCATATCACGGTGGGAGCGCCACAGCTAAGTAAATTGTGGACGTGCTTGGCGCGCTGCCGAACGGGCCGCAAAGGATGACCACTCCTAGTATCAAGCTGAACCCACTGACCTGTATATAGTACTTACTGGAGCCGCGAGGCATTTTAATGCACTTTATTTAACAAGACACTGAGTAAGTGGATTAGGTTAGGTACACTTCTCAAAAACAGAAGTGAATAAAAACATTTAGCATTGATAAGATTGGTCGGTACGGTAGGTAGGCATTACTGAAATTTCAGTTTAGATCACTTTTTTACAAGCTTTTATTTCACCTCACCCGTTGTTTCTCTCTAATGAAATATTTGCAGGGTAAATTTGACCCACTTCCCGGTTTCCAGTGAAACTGAAAATTTGCGTACGTAAGTTGGGTGACACTTCTCGAAAACAGAATAAAAACATTAGCATTGATAAGATTGATCGGTAGGCATTACTGAAATTCCAGTTTTAGCTGTGATTGCTTCATCAATTTCATCATGTTTGTCACTTTATTACAAACTTGTCATTTTATTTAGTTTCACCTCTCCCGTTGTCTGTCTAATCAAATCTTGCAGGTAAATTTGACCCACTTTCTGGTTTCCAATGAAACTGAAAATTTGCATACGTAAGTTGGGTCACGTTGGGTGACATTGCAATATTATGGTACCATCAAACTAATCTGATGACGGACAGGAGGTCTGTGATAAAACGACGCAACCCAATTGTGTTTGGGGTTGTTAATATTATAATTGTCTCGATGAGTACTTATATTAGTTGCCTGTGGAAAGATAATTACAGTCAGCCATAAAAGCCTGTATATTTTTTTTTTGTCAAAAAGCTTATTTGTCGACATGTAGGTACGATTTGAAACATAATAATACTTATTTATGTATAACAGTTAGCTTTACTTTTATATAAAACCTACCTAAACCTAGTTCTTAATTAATTGCACGTCATCAGCTCTTATTGCAATAGTAGGATCGATAGGTTTAACCAATCTAACTCTCAAAATTTATCTTTTACAAAGCTAACAATGTTCTAACAAATCCCTTGATCCAGAAACCCTTTCCATTCAACCCCGTGTCGTGGGCGTTCTACTTAACTCTTCAATGTGTAGAATTCTGTGTAAACTATGCTTTCAATCCAATCTCGTAACTACAAATCACTCCACGTAATGGTGATACAGGTGACCTCTAAAGTTTGCGAATAAATTAGGTTTGTGCAATTCGACTTTGTTAACACAGCGAATTTCATGACACGACGGCATTAACTAAATTACTATGAAATACTTTTTAATTACCAAGAAGTTATTATAATATTTAAATATGAGAAAAGTCCTTCTACATAAATATTTTTAAGTTGATTTTATTTATGAATTAGCTGTATTTTTAGTATTATCATTTCATTTAGTTTTAAAATATTTTTAAGTATATCTCTAACTGTTTATTTTCTCTACAAGTCCACTTTCACCCATAGTTCCTCTTACCCCACCTGACCTTACCTAATACGTATTATAGGTATGAGGAAAACAAACCAGTTGTTACAACAGTACCATAACTTGATAGTGAGAATAGCGCCCATCATCGAGCAACCGCCTTAATTATTGGCCACCAATTTCGCATCGAGACTACTGAATGTTGATGTTACGACGAATTATCATCCACCAGCTTAAACGAAAGTAAATACATTGATCATCATGTCACGAGCTGTCATGAATTCAAATCGAATGTAGCCACTGAATGATGGGTAAAATCAATAGGGACTTTCGCCTACCCTTACTGATTAGGTCACCTACATGGCTGTGAAGCCAATCTGAATAACAAAATTGCCCAGAATAAAGTAAGTAGGTACTTAAATGATCACCAAAGAAACACAACCAAAGAAGTAAACTAAACAAAACGATATCAAAACCATTATCGAGATACAACGAAAACATAAAATATTATCTCTATTAATCACAGAATAAATAATAGTACTAGGTACAGAAGACTCACTCTCTAACAAAACTCGTCTGTTACGATCAGCACAGATATGGCCGCTAGTTGGCAACAGCGCCACGCGCGGCCTATGGCTTTCCCCAAAATTGGGGTGGAACGGATGTACTTTTAGCTACCTGTAGCAAAGCGACGAAATCGCGGAGTGAGCCACGCGAGATTTCTTAATTTTGAATTTAATTTAAGTAGGTATCTACACCTACTTATTATTTGTTGTTGTAGCGGCTGTCTGGGTTACCTGTACAAGTCTTAAATAACAACACGTTTTAAAAGCTTAAAGCACTCATAATAATCAAAATTAGTACAATATACATTAAAATAACTGTTCTAGAAACATTACTAAATATTTGAGAGACTTAGGGCCCGATTCGGATTTTGAAATAGACATCTATTAGATATCTTTTAGACATCACCAAGATACGATAACGATATGTTTAAGATCTAACCTCGCGCTGCAAAAGAGAACTAGTTGATATCTAAACTATAACGCATCTAGAATGGATCTAGTACGTGTCGTCTCTTGTGAATATCTTGAAGTTCGAATGCGGCAGTTATGCATGTATAATGTTATGACGAATACCTTTCAGGCTAAGAGTCTGAAGCAACTCTAAGTGGTCCCTGAAGTCGAAGTTGCATAAGCATCTAAAACTTGTCGGAGTACGTTTCACCGACTGCTTGTTATGACACACTTCGTGTGCTTCATGGGGGTGTGCATTAAGTTATTGCTCAGGTTATAGTAAGTACGTAAGTACCTATTGACATACTTTGATATACCTACAGGATGGCCAAAAAAAAAACTGCATTCCCGTTGCCAGGGAGGTTTTGGGATTATACTGACGATCGGGTCCATTTTCTATGGGAAGGTACAATTTTATTTTGCGAATTCGGGGTTGGTCTCATAGTAAAAGTTGCTCAGTACATATCCGTACACGGCGGGAAGAACTTGATAACTCGAGATATTCTACCGAAGGAATTTGAACTTAAAATAAAATCACATAAAGTTCAAACTTCTTAAATTTTTTGCCGTCAGATATCAACTTCTTCCCGCCGTGTACCGATATAATCCCAAAATCTCCCTGGCAAGGGAATGTACTTATTTTTTGGCCACCCGGTATGTTCTACCCGCAATTTCATCTGCGTAGAACTAGTACCTATCTATACTATACTGCCATAGTAAACTCACCCCCTTTTTTTTTGTACATCTCTTATGGTACGAAAGGAATTACTTTTGGTTTTATAATAGGATGCTGTCTGATTGTTAATTTAATATACCAATACTTACTTGGTAGTATTCTCGCAACAATTCGCGATTATTTATAACAACAATATAGCCCAATAAAAAACCGGGCAAGTGCGAGTCGGACTCGCGCACGAAGGGTTCCGTGCCATAATGCAAAAAAAAAAACAAAAAAAAAGCAAAACAAAAACGGTCACCCATCCAAGTACCGACCACTCCCGACGTTGCTTAACTTTGGTCAAAAATCACGTTTGCTGTATGGGAGCCCCTTTATTCTGTTTTTAGTATTTGTTGTTATAGCGGCAACAGAAATACATCATCTGTGAAAATTTCAACTGTCTAGCTATCACGGTTCGTGAGATACAGCCTGGTGACAGACGGACGGACGGACGGACGGACGGACGGACGGACGGACGGACGGACGGACGGACAGCGAAGTCTTAGTAATAGGGTCCCGTTTTACCCTTTGGGTACGGAACCCTAAAAAATAGCAACAGATTTCATTAGAAATATCTAGCACAAAACTCATTTGTAGAAAACATTCTACAACAGGGTGCTTGACTGGAGGACACTCCTATTAACAAAGATAATAACCGTCGCAAGACTTGGTATGAAAATAAAGTTTTTCGCTTTGACGGCTCAATGTCCGGGTTTATTTCGACGAAAAGGCAGCAGAGACGATTCCCGCTTTATTGCAAGACGTTTCATCAAGATTATTTTCTTTCGTGTCGAAAGCACAATGGTACCATAAATTTAAAGTGGAACCCACAATTTATAAAAACTTTTTACAAAAAAAAGAAAACCGACTTCAAAAAGGATGAAATAAAATATTATCCTTTTTAAGTCTATGCGTTACCAACTGATATGTTTGAAGTCGGTGCCAAGCCAACTTTTGAAGCATAGGTACTATGATTTTGGTGCGATTCGATAAGGATGTACGTTGGATTGCCTTACAATGAACGTACTTTCTGTAGGTACAGTCGACGTTAAAAATATGTTTACACTTTTCGTCTTATTACAAAGGAGTAAGGTGCAAAAGTGTATAATACATATCTTTGACGTCGACTGTACCTAAGAACACACCTCAGAACACACGATCAATTCTTCTTGGCACAGTCCGTACCACGTTTGTCGGCACGCAAGCGTGGGATTGGGACTGAAGTTATTTCCCGTCCCTTATTTAGAGGACTACATTTCAAAATATAAAACAATTCAAGGAATTTACGTTCTTGCCAAATTTCACCTAAAGCGGTTTAGTTGTTTAGCCATGAAAAGGCGACAAAGAGGCAGACAGAATTACTTACACATTTATAATAGTTCTAATGGTACAGTTCTAATGGGATTTATAGTCATAAAGCTGATTATTTTTGACGGGTATTCTTTACTACTTGGCTTGGCACCGACTTCAAACATATCAGTTGGTAACGCATAGACTTAAAAAGGATAATATTTTATTTCATCCTTTTTGAAGTCGGTTTTCTTTTTTTTGTAAAAAGTTTTTATTTTTCCATTTTTAGTTTTAACGCATTGTAAATAGCGCGACGCGTATATGAAAAACAACATCATGATTAACACTAAATTCGTGTATCTACTTTAATAAATATGTAATCTGGAATTTTCTCGAGTCCGTCTGGGAAATTATAATTCCTGTCACTACACTAAATCCATACTCCGCCCCGCCACTGACCCAATCCCTCAACCCCCCCACCCCTATAACTCAACCGGCCTCATAGCGTATCAACCCCTGATCCAAGCACCTCTTCAACCACCATTACCCGACCCCTTAATCCCCGACCCCTTAACTCCTAACCCCCGATCAGTAGCCTTACCAGCTTACCAAGAGTTTGACATTGATTTATTCGCTAGCGTGTGTGTAACTTACTTTCTTTGCATCTCGCTCGTACTGGCATATTAGTGCGAGCGAGATGCATAAAAAGTAAGTTACGAAGACGTTAGCGTCGCTAACTTAGCGAATATGTCAATGTCAAACTCGTGGTAAGGCTACACTTGCACTACATCAAATTGGCGGTGTTCGGAAGCAAATGCTCGAGTTACTTTAGAAAACACCGAAATCACTTTACACGTGCCTTTAAAAACTGAGGAGTTCCCTCAATTCCTCATGGATTCCATCATCAGACCAGAACCATAAATAATACGGAAACACCTTGGAGGCAACTCCTTCCAAACAAAAAAAGAATTACTCAAATCGGATCACAGGTGCCGGAGTAATCACTGAACATACTACATTTAATAAATCATCATCATTATCATCAAAACAATCATCATCATCAGGTCTACTTCATCAAAGTGGTGGTTTTCGGGAGAAAATGCTCGAGTTGCTTAAGAAAACACCCAAATCACTATGCATGTGCCTTTAAAAATTGAGGAGTTCCCTCAATTCCTCATGGATCCCATCATCAGAACAGAACCAAATTAAAATGGGACCAACTCGGAGGTAGCTCCTTTCAAACAAAAAAAGAATTACTCAAATCGGACTACGGATGTCGGAATAATCGGTGAACGTACATAGAAAAAAAAAAAATAGCCACAACCGAATACAGAACCTCCTCCTTCTATGAAATGGAAGTCGGTTAATAAATAACCACAAAGTGTAATAACGTCAAGTTGACAAATGTTATGATTTTTACCCATTAGAGAATATTAAATCCTTAAGTTTAGGCAATTAAAAGCACCTATACTTAGTACAGTCATTATATCCAAAAAACCGACCCTACCCGTGAATAATTAGTTCTTGGATTTTTTTTTCGTAGGTCCCTCGGGGGGGTCACTGGGAGTGTAAATTCAAAAAGTAGGCTTAATCAGGCTCCTGCGTATATTCGAAAAATGGTTTTTTTCCAAAGAAACGGTTTTTCTTCAATAACTCGGCCATTTTTAATTTTACAGTAAAACCGTAAGGACAAAAACTGTAGGAAATTTGATTCTCTACAAGTTAGTCCAGTCATTATATCCAAAAAACCGACCCTTCCCATGAATAATCAGTTCTTGGATTTTTTTTCGTACGTCCCTCGGGGGAATCACTGGGAGTGTAAATTCAAAAAGTAGACTGAATCAGGGTCCTGTGTATATTCCAAAAACGGTTTTTCTTCAATAACTCGGCCATTTTTGATTTTACAGTAAAACCGTGAGGACAAAAATTGTTCAGAATTTGATTCTCTACAACTTTGTTTCCCTTCATTTATGCCGTAAAGCGTGGAACATAGGAGATAATGATAATATTTTGAATTTATCGCGTTTTTCAGGTTTAATTTCTAAAATATCGATTTTGGGGGAAAGAAGGTGGGAACCAAAATTGTTCAGAATTTGATTCTCTACAAGTTTAGTCCTCTTCATTTATGTCGTAAAGATGAAAATAAACGAGATGTTGAAAATATTTTGAATTTGTCGCTTTTTTCAAATTTTATTTCCAAACTATCGATCCTAGAAGAAAAATTGTGAGGACCAAACTTGTCGAGAATCAAATTTTCTAAAATTTTTGTCCTCACGGTTTTACTGTAAAATCAAAAATGACCGAGTTATTCAAGAAAAACCGTTTTTGGAATATATACAGGACCCTGATTCAGTCTACTTTTTGAATTTACACTCCCAGTGATTCCCCCGAGGGACCTACGAAAAAAAATCCAAGAACTGATTATTCACGGGAAGAGTCGGTTTTTTGGATATAATGACTGGACTAACTTGTAGAGAATCAAATTTCCTACAATTTTTGTCCTTACGGTTTTACTGTAAAATCAAAAATGCCCGAGTTATTGAAAAACCGTTTTTTTGGAAAAAAAACATTTTTTTAATATACGCAGGGGTCACTCCCAGTGACCCCCCCGAGGGACCTACGAAAAAAAAATCCAAGAACTAATTATTCACGGGTCAAAATCTATAATGACTGTACTAACTATCACATTTAAATTCTATCAAGATTTTACCAACGTCGTCATAATTTTGTTCAGACTATACAGAGTGATCTGTTCAGTTATTTTCAGAGGTAAATAAAAGGTCGATTATAATTACACAGCTTTTGTTATGTGACCAAAAGATTCAACATGATTAACAGAGGTTAAACCTGTAGTAAAAGTTATTTACTACGACGTCTACGTCTATACATTTAATATATATGTCGCAGTAAGATAGATAAAGCCGTTATATAGTTATAACCCTAGGGATATAATTATATGACGTAACATAGTTATACGAAAGCGATTCATTACTATCTTACTAGGTATATAACTATAATACGGCTTTAGTTTAGTGATATAGTTATATTACTGGATTAAGTTTAGTGAAATAATTGTAGGTAGGAGTGCAGCGGTGCGGCGGAGGTATAGTTATATCCCTAGGGATATAGTTATATGCCGTATAATACTTTTTAGCAATATTACGTAAAAGTACAGGTCGATTCACGAAAGCTGGCGCGAGTTTTCTACTGAGTGACAGCTATTTTCATTGAAATTCAGTCAAATCTCGCGCCAGCTTTCGTGAATCGATCGCAATGCCTCATAAACCCTTAAAAATAGCAGCATGAAATGAATGATCTTACTAGGAATATGATTATAATACGGCATATAACTATATCCCTAGGGATATAACTAAATCTCCGCCACACTGCCGCACTCCTAATACCTACAATTACTATCTTACTAGGAATATGATTATAATACGTAGTTACGTACTATACGGCATATAACTATATCCCTAGGGATATAACTATACCTCCGCCGCACCACTGCACTCCTACTTACAATTATTTCACTAAACTTAATCCAGTAATATAACTATATCTCTAAACTAAAGCCGTATTATAGTTATATACCTAGTAAGATAGTAATGAATCGCTTTCGTATAACTATGTTACGTCATATAATTATATCCCTAGGGTTATAACTATATAACGGCTATATCTATCTTACTGCGACATATACATTTATCTCTTAGAGTATGACTAGGTACAAAATCAGCTTGTGTACATCCTGTGAATACTTACAGCGCTGAGTACAGGGCTTCTCACATGCATGAAAGCGATTGTTTTTTTTTACACTGATCTGTTATTTAAAATAAGCATTCACTTTTAATAGGTACATTTTTGGGTCAGTACGCGGTACAATCTTGTCAGGATAATTAATTATTGAAGTAGTTTTACTGTAACTTAATTGAAAGGGTGCTGAATTTAACTCCACTTAGCAATCTCCAGGCGAGCTATAAACAATGGAAACTTTAGACAAGTTTGAATGTATTGTGGGTGCGATTTTGTCAACAGGAAAATGGCGGACCCGGCTGTCGCTTTAGGATATTTATGAGCGCGACTCGACAAATACTGGCATCCTTTTTTCAACGCCGGACTAACCGAACGTGAAGGTAAATAAGATAGAATAAATACGGCACTGACTGATAGAGTTAGGCTTTTGGAAGTGCTTTCATTGGAAGGTTTATTTACCGGGTCTAAAAACTGTGACGCTCGGTAAGATAGTTACGGGATTTTCAGTGAAGTTGCAAAGCGAAGCTTTGAAGGTGCTTGCAACGACAAAACTGTTTTCGGTAAATGTTTGTGGTAAATGTGGTTTTATAACGTGTTTTGGGTTTTATTTAAAAACAGAATCATTAGGAATGTGTAAAAAGTAGGCGCTAATATTACCTTGGTTCCTTTCTCACTACAATATCCCAAGCAAGCATTAATGTATTTTTTTTAATGAAATGTCATTCAAGCGCCTGTGAATTCTGACGTTGAAACATAGAACATTGCGGCAACAGTAACCACAGGTGTCTGCTATAAATATGGAGGCATCCATTTAATTGCGTCACTGCGTAAAAGGTGTTTTTTTTTGGCCCTGGTGAAATGTGAGATTTGATTCGACACCCCTCACACTTAATCTCACGTAAGATTGTAAGATTGTAGGCAGCGCTTGTAGAGGACGGACCTGCGTCAGTGTGTTCCGCGCGGTCACGTGATTTTACCATTTACAAACAATGGGAAACAAAGCATATGAAACGTGAGAAAAAGTCACTAAGTGCTATAAAAACACACTTTCTGATAACAGAAGCATCTAATACTTTACGAGGTGTTTGAAAGCGCCTAGTTTTACTACATCAACAGTTAAAATATTTCAGTATTTTCACTAGGTCAGCAACCAATTTCAATGTAGGTAAATAATATTATATTCCTAGATAATATAATTGTGAGTATGTAAGTATGATATATTTACAGTATTTCACCTTTACTGATATACCTACGTCAGATCTGCAAAATGATTATATTCTTTCGTGCTCTTTGACTCCTTTGAAAATCAGAAATTATTTATTTGGATTGACACAGTATGGGGATGTATAGTGTTACGCTTTTAGTATGAGGGTGCCGAAGGCGCCCGGCTTTGGATCGCATGCAACGTGCCAGGCCCGTCAAGCGTGCAAATTCATCATCATAATCATAAATTTATATAAATATAAAATGGCAAATTGAAATAATTGAAAAAATTACCATAATAGGCATATCGCAATACAATTATTTAAGAACTAAATACATATCACTAATTTTAATATTTGACCACGGTCGACATGAATTAAATATAATTGAGAGTTCAAGGTGCCTACAGGCAGTTCATCTTGCGCTTGGTTGTATTAGTCTTGTTCGAGAAACTGAACACGGTGAAAAATAGAGATTAGAGAAAGATAGAAAAAAATTCCAAAGTTACGCCTTTTTTTAACAATAAATCAAAACCAGAGCTACAATACGAACTTTTTTGACTTGTTTTTTACAATAAATGTAACATAGGTAATAAGATAATCTAGATGTTTTGGATCACTTTGTCTCGGTAACATCATTAAAATAATTTCTATGTTTCAATACCTACTAAATCCGCAAGCGCCATCACTCGCGAATGCACTTACGTCCTCTTCAGTCGCGCAGCAGCGCTTGTAGAGGACGGACCTGTGCCAGTGTGTTCCGCGCGGTCACGTAATTTTACTATTTAGAAACAATGGGTAACAAAACATTGAGACGCAAGAAAAAGTCACCGAGAGCTTTAAAAAATAAAAACAAAAAAAAATCTCACCGATGAAAACTGAAAAAGTAAGTAAATGTTTAATTTATATGTACGTAGGTAGTCGGAAATATTATACATAATTATATTAGTTTGATGTCACGGAGGAGGTTCAATGTTCAAAGTTTTTATTGTATGTAAAGTTAGTATCAAGGTAGGTACGATACAAGTATACTCTAACTAAAGACTGAAGCAGTCCGTTTAATATATATAAATGTATAATTTGCGAAACACTCATTGCGAATTTCAAATTTTTTGACCTTTGTATCATAATATACTATTACCATTTGTTTTTGTGAGATTCATAATGTTACGCACCTTCTCAACAGTTAAAATATTTCAGTATTTTCACTAGGTCAGCAATCAATTTTTATATAGGTCAATAATATTATATTCCTAGATACTGTAATTGTGAATAAGAACAGTATTTCATCTTTACTGATATACGTCTGATCGGCAAAATGATTATATTCCTTCGTGCTCTTTGACTCCTTTGACCACAGTTGACATGTATATGTGAGAGTTCAAGGTAGGCATAAACATGAAAGGTAGGCAATTCGTTCATGAACACAATAGTTGAGTTTGCTCAGAGCAAAAAAAGGTCAACCACGGCGTTGCATGAACAAGAGATTTCCTTTAGCAGGATTGGTCCTTAGACCCAAGGATGGATTTAAGAAGTGGAGCCACCCAGATTTTTGATGCAGGTGGGGAGTGGAAGGGGGAGGCGGGGGTTTTAAGCGTCTGCGATGTTTGAGGTTAATAATTCTTTAAGTCTAAGTCTAGTAAGTAGGTAAGTTTAGTATCATTTTCAACTAAATCAAAAATGTAGACATAGATTTCATCGAAATCAGTTCAGCGTTTATTGATTTCCCATACAATCCTACACCTTACCTTTCATTTTTAAGGTATTTTTTTGGAATAAAAACTATCCTATGTTCTTCCCTGGGACTCAAACGATCTCTATACCAAATTTTATATAAATCGGTTCAGCGGTTATTGAATCCCCATACAAATTTCCTCCTCCCTTTTCACACCCTTAAGGGATGATTATTGAGATTAAAAGTATACTATGTTATTCCCTGGGACTCAAACTATCTCTGTACCAAATTTTAACTAAATTGGTTCAGCAGTTTAAGCGTGAAGAGGAATTTAAAAAAAAAGTTTTTTTGTTCATATTTTATGTTTTTACTTCGGAATGGTGTCATTATGATATCAGAAGTGAATTCGGCACCCCCGATTTATACGGAAACGATACCAAACTTGACCTAGTAGCTTAAATGATACAGATATCAAGATCAAGTTGAGAGCCCCCCCCCCCTAAAAATTTACATCAAAATGGACCAATCCTGCCAAAGGAAATCTCTTGTTCATGCAACGCCGTATGTTAGGCCCAGCGCCATCCGCTACAAATGTGATTAATTTTAAAGTGATTGTTAAATAATTAGACTGTTTCTGTACTTTGTGTTTTCTTTTGTAGGTTTCTATACCCACGGGTGCCAAACGTTACAAATATGTTATAAATACTAAGCCTATAGAGCTAGACCAAATCAAAATCGTTGCAGACTTATCTTTGTCTAGCGCTGCCAATCAATTAAATTAACTGAGTTTTCCCTAAACCCGATAAAAAAAAATTTAAATATTTTTGTTGTGAGTACCTCTTATAATGAAGGATATTTTTGCTGAGTATCAACATCCTACTAGTAACAGTTTTTGACTTATGATTTTAATATTATTTTTCTTTAATGTATTGTTTTTCGGGATGTATTCAAGCGATTTGCTGAAATTTATTGAATAGTGTTCTTTATTTAGGTATGCCTCGATACTCAAAAACTGAATACCATTTGTCATATAAAAAAAATTACTCTCTACTCAACCGGTGTTTTACAATGTAGTATACAAACTCTTCGATTATGTTTGCGTTTTCTTATCAGGTTGTCGTATTTAAGAGTAAAATGCTTATCTCTCACCCCGATTGATTAAGGTTCTACCTACCTACCTACCTACCTTACCTACCTACCTACCTACCTTACCTACCTACCTACCTTACCTACCTACCTACCTTACCTACCTACCTACCTACCTACCTACCTTACCTACCTACCTACCTACCTACCTACCTACCTACCTACCTACCTACCTACCTACCTACCTACCTACCTACCTACCTACCTACCTACCTACCTACCTATACCTTACCTTTATATGAACAATACCTTACCTTAATTGACCGTCACCTTAAAAATGTTTATTTCCTTTCGGTACTTTAATTCTACTACGCTGCCATTAAATTAAAACGTTGTTACCGATCACTAAATAATAAGTGCACATGGCTCTGTAAAAATAATAATTCTAAATATAATGATCAGAAACACGTAATGAAAAAAATACATACATATACAATAAAAACTATAAAAACGTGACCCTTGCACGGTATGGTTAAAATACTGCCATCATAAGATCCTTATACTGTGACCCGTTTGCTATCGCCGCCGCGCACAGCGCGCGCTCACGAGCTCGTCGAGCGGGTCACGGTTTGCCGCGCACCTCACCCCCTCAGATTCGTTGATGAGTCGAATCATATATCGCCTTAAGTATTTTCGTTAAGAGTAGTTATACAGTATTTGGAGGGTTGTACCAATTTCGCATATTATTTTAGTCTAGAAACATAATTATTTTAAGTTAATTCAATGCAATTTTCTTGCGTTTTTGAAATTGACTTTTGCCAGAGTTAATCATATGATATTTGCCAAGCTTTTGCAAGCTACCCCTCTCTACCTCACTTGATATTGTGTGATATTCGGCGTGACTATTTTCGGTGTTATCGCAAATTTGTGTTATTTAAATAATTATTATATTTTCTTATTATATCCTGTAGAACTATATAAGTAGTCAAATTATACTAGAGATCTCATAGGCTTAATTAAATCAAAATATAAGGTACGTAACTAGATTTAAAAACCGTTGTTCCGTAGCCTCGTCGTTCGGAAACAATCCCGCGCTTCGATACACATTAATAATTTGGCTCCGGTCTCTCCGGGTCACTTCACGGGCGGATTACCTAGGTTACCTGGACTTTCATAGGTACATGAAACATGTAGGCACTTCATCCAGGTATCCCTACATTACCTACCGAGGAAATAGTAGGATATTAATTTTCCGCTTTCTTACTTTTGATATGTAACTTTTACCACAGAATAATTAATAGTACTATCGTACAAAAAGGAAACGTCCTACAAAAACGAAGTTTGATAGCGTTTCAGGGTCGAATCATGCTGTCTCTTTCTTTCTAATATATGGCACTATCTCTTTCGGCTATTTAGGGTTGTCAAAAATCAAGTGATTATCTTATCTGTGGTCGTGCACGCAAAAGGAAGTCAAGTGGTGCCAACCCTAATAATTGCTCGGAGCAATGCTGAGCCGTGCGGAATCGTGTTTGACCGAAGTCAGGAGTTTCGCACCCCTGCTTTTACACACATTCAGAATCTGTTCACATAAGTATTTTTTCTCATTTCGATGAGAAAGCGGCCCCATTAGGTTTTAGACGCTTCCAACTCCATCGAAGTCAGTAAGTGCGTCTACTTTTTAGTAGAAGTATGGTGACATGTCAGGCAGCATCATACTGGAAACCGCATAAGTAGCCATCAGGCCCATCAATATAATAACCGCCATAAGGGGTAGAGTTAAAATCTCCTAGCGGTCGACATGTCCAATAAATGATACCCTGTTATCACCCCTATTGGCAATGAAATGACTTAGAGTCTGTGCGGAAAGAGAAGAGTCGTGGAAAGTATGAAGCCCGAACAGACTCAAGTTTAAATATGACATGTATGAATATGACAGTAACAAACACTAGGACTTCTACCCTATTGTACTTTAATTGAAACTAAAAACGTTTACTTATAGCCGGAAACATTGCACAAAATGGCTGTAATAATAAAGCATTATAGTACACGTATTGCTCTCGAGCTGTAGCCCTATTGTTGCACTATGAAAGCATATTTCATCTGGTTTTGCAGCGTTTTGTACAAAGGCCAATTATGGTTAGGATTTAAGGCACGACTCGTGCAGTTAGATTTGCACCGACTGCGATACAGCCAACTAATGGCTCGAGTCCTGCCCAGTCGAGCACAGAGAAGTATTTTAGTAGATTGGCAAGCATTCGCTTGTGGCGAGCCAATGTGACTGATCTACCTTATCACTTCGCCCTCGAGACAAAAACCGCCTATAAAACCTAATATTGCTTGTTTGAAGTACCTACCTATAGTTCGTTTTTTTTAGCATTAGAAAGAACTCCACAGAAGCAAGCGTGCAGTTTTTATCAGGCTTTTTAATTGTTAATAATTATTGAATTATCTAATGTAGCATGGTCAATACATAAAATTTACTTCAAATTATTTACCGCTAAAAGTGCCGGATTTGGAACCACAAGCTTACTTCTTTCAAATGCTAAAAAAACGAACTATAGTATAAATAAAGACTCTGACAGTTTATGAGAAAGTTACGCTGTGATATTTAATAGATTGGGAATTATCGTAGGTAACATCATTCATCTAAAGCCGACCACTGACTAACAGGCCGCCGGACGATATCGGCCGGTCAGTTGTTCGGAACTGTCAAATTTTTGTTCTAAGCCGACCACTGACTAGCAGGCCGCTGGACGATATCGGCCTGTCAGTTAGAACAAAAATTTTACAGTTCCGAACAACTGACCGGCCCATATCGTCCGGCGGACTGTTAGTCAGTGTTCGGCTTAACTGACAGGCCGATATCGTCCGACGGACTGTTAGTCAGTGGTCGGCTTAAATGAGTATAAATCAGACCCATGTTCTTTTGGGTTCTATTGATAATTGAACTATGTACCTAAAAGTATGTATGTATAAGATTACAATATAAGAGGCGTAGCGTGAACTAATCTAGACGTAGGCGAATATACCTACATCTACGAAGCCCTTTTCTTTCAACGTGTATTCCCAAGGTAGTAAATAGGGTTGGCTCCCGCGGGCCCCCCTTAAGTGCGAGGCCTTGAGTGAAAGTCCACTTCGACTTCGCCCACGCCTAGTTACGCCACTGGTTACAATGATTACTTTCATATTAAATAAGAAAATAATTTAAAGAAAAATGTTAAATTAGGTAGATATTTACTTAAAACCTATTATTTAAAAAGCTATGCCATCTGTACGCTTAAATTAGAAGCATAATTATACCGGTACATTTGAGGCCATTACTCGCCTACGTACAGTTAGGTATAGCAATACCAACCCTGAGCTTGGCACTTATCGCTTACTTCAATGGAATTTAGTAGAGATAATTATACATCAGCTCATTGTGCTTTAGCATCTGCATAAGGCACGTACTCGTATTCCAAATAAAAGGTATGTAAGTTAAGTTAATTAAGGATAAAATTGTTGTAGAATATTAAGCTTGAACTTATAGATCGACAAGAAATTGGAGAAGTTAAAAAGTGGCAACATCGGCGTCCCGTTTTCTTAAATTGATTTGAAAGGGATGTTGCCACTTTTTAATTTCTACAATTTCTTGTCAGTCTGGCTAGATAGACCTAAAGATATAGGTATCGTTTTACTACGATCAAATTTTAATTATAAAAAAAAACATAGAATCTCTAAGATGTAGAAAGTGAAAAGTATATAACTGTCTGTTTCTATATCCGATGTGTTTTTCAAAATAATACGTTGTCAATGATGGAGATGTGTCGGAATCCGGTGTTGCTCGAAGATGCAGGTATGAAAAAAAATGAAAATTCGTATGCGCCGTTGCGGAAAGGAATATATTCCTAATGATAGTATATTATATTTTCACAAATAACAAGATTTTATGATGGATAGGTACATTCAACCCTCAAAAGTCATGCCTTATTCATACTGACGTAATAAATCACATTCGGGCGTCCCCGCTGGATTTGTGTTTATCCACTGAAAACCTGAAACCAGGTCGTGTATTCCCATTGTTTTTCGAGACCAGTGTAACGAGACCCGAGATACATAACAAATATGCGTTGTCTAAAAGCGTTCTTATACTGGCTAGCTCTAGCGAATAGCTCGCACACCACATAGCAGAAAGTTCAGAGGAAAACGAAATCACGGTATAGTAATTTCGAAATAACAGATAGCTTCTGTATCCATCCGCTGTCTAATTTATTAGGAAGGTATTTGAAGAAAAAAGTAATAGTACATACATTACGATACAAGTGAGAAAAATAGGAAATTGGCAACGAATGCCGTTATATTAAATCGAGACAAGTTGCGAATTACCTATTTGCACATTGTGTCGTGCAACGTTTCACAGAGTAGGTACCTACATATGACCCTTTAAATTTTCGACATAGTCACGTAAAGTAACAGGCGGTAAAGTAGCAGGTTTAAATAAATACATTTTGTTTAAAAAGTTAGGAAAGTAAGTCTAGGCCCTATTCCACCAATTTTGTACCAAATTTTATTGTAGGTAGTAACTTATCAACGTAGAAGTGTACCTACGGAAACAGGAGTTTCAGCAGATGACTATTTGTTATTTAGTAACTGAAAGCCGAGAATAGGACTTATTAAAAGGACACTACGAACTTTAAATGAATATTTTTGCATAACAACTTTAATTTGGCAACTATTTCATAACATGCACGGTTCCCTGGAGGCGAGTCATTTTAATGCGAATCGTTTAGGTTCAAAAGATAGGTTCGCTACGGCTACGCTAATAAAGCCACGTGAGATAAATTAGATTTTTATCTCTATGCGCGCCACCCGCGCTATCACTACATGTGAGCAAGATCAAATGTAACCATTAGCAAATTTTCTCTCTAAAACAAAGAGTGTAAGTAATATCTGATCGGGGTTACAATGTCTCACCAGCTACTTTGAAACTGCGACTTTCAAGATAAATGCCCGCCCGATCGCTAAGTTCGTTCAAGCGGTCGCGTGAACACAAAAGTTTGTAGAACCACAGGAGGGGAAACAATAAAATTCACAGATCTCTACACCGTAGCACGTCGTGTAGCATTGGATGTGCGAATGCGGGCGCATCGAGTTCTTGCATGAACCAGTATATTGAGAGCTCCACAGCCGTATTCGAACAATGAGATACGTCAAATACTAGATAGTAGATATTGAAACGGTCCATATCGGATTGGATAAGTACGTCAGTGTCAAACAAGTGTCAAAAGTCACGTTTTTGTTTGAAGAAACGTCAAAACTTGTAAAGGTGGCCACTGACGAGCCTTCCAACAGTCCAAATAGCGTGGCTGCAATCCAAAATCAGTCCGTGAATGTCAAAAACGTACAATGTTAGGATGCCATCCATTTGGATGAATCCATTGTAACGGCATCCATTTGGAAGGCTCGTCAGTGGCCTGCTTATAAAGTGTGTATAATAACTAAGTACCTAGTTTATAAGCAAACTGGATATTTCATGAATAACATTAATCCGTGAATTTTGTTTTGAGGAGAGAAAATATTACCTTGAATCACGACATGCATTGTTCTGTATCTTTCTTCAGGGTCCCTTGCCTCAATTAGTTTATAAGCTTCTTGGTAACAATTATGCGTAATCGGAGAGCGCACTTAGCGGTTTACTGGTCCAGTGGACAAGCCCATGCTTCGATTAGGTCTAAGAGAATATGATTCAAATCAGTAGGTAGCTGGCGAGCTAATCGCTAAGGAGAACCATTTTAGATAGCTTTGATAACATTACACATAGTTTTTACAAATCTTGAAGCCATATTAACCGAGAAATCGACTCGCGAAGCCAGAAAGATACGATCAGGAAATGTTGAGCGCCCAGCTACGCCGATAAATCTGATCGCGAGCCAAGCAATCCCAATACCCCTGAAATTGCGCCGCTGGTTACATTGTTTTTGAGTTGTGGCTGGTGCTGTGAAATGCTCATTTTTGAGAGCATCCTATATAGTAGTCGAAAGTATTGTAAAAATCAATTCATCATCATCATCTCAGCCATAAGACGTCCACTGCTGAACATAGGCCTCCCCCTTATAGGGGGTGAATGCCATAATCGCCACGCTTGGCAGGCGGGTTGGCGATCGCAGTCGAGTACACCGAATTTGAGAGACGCTGCTGCCCGTCCACCGGTGGTGGTCTTGGACGTAGTTTAAGGACATATCCGGAAAAAAAAAAACAATTAATACAACCAAAATAACAAAATAATAATAAAGAGATCCCATACAGGGATAAGTTCTCCTTTTTTGTATTTAATACACTCTGTAACTGTGTTTCTCGTGTTTTTATTTCTATGTACATTAAAGTATACATACATAAAATTGATACACGCGTTTCGTCGTATAAGATATAAAGAAAAACTTTCAGATGGCCAACTCTCCCCAACTTTTAGCCAACTGCTTATAATATTTTTCGATGTGAGCGTACGTTTTACACCCTGGCGTAATCCCTAGAGCAACTCTAGTCGTTTAGTACTTTATTTATTACCTGCAATAACTTCTATCCCTCTAAGGTGTATTTTGTATTTTTCAGCCACAACGCAAGGAAATAGTAGATGGAAACCCCACCTGCAAATTTAAAGATCACACTTTCAAGTATAAAACGTGCACTTTGCGATAGCTGCGTCAAGCGGATGTAGGTAAGTACAAGAATTATATGTAGGACGTCAAATATACCTAGAGGTAGACCAAGATAAGTCTGCAATGATTTTGATAGCACACGCAGTGCCAGTGTTATTTATACCTACGTCATAATTTTATTAGAAGTTTGACGTTTAAAATAACACTTGCCGTGCTATCAAAATATCTGCAGGCTCGTCTTAGTCCAACTCTACATCTCTAGACAAAAAACGATCACATTAGGAAGCTAGATGCCAGATGCAGATTTTAGTTTGGAAATTGTAACTACACTATGAAAACAGCTTCAAAACATTCATTTTTGATTTCGTGTAACTGCAATTTTAACGAATTCATTTACTTGATAAAGTTCCTGAATATTTTAGCCCACATTTACCGTGTTTGAAGTTGAATACGTAGCCACATTAGCATTGCGAAATTGCCTGGACATCCGAGCATACTCCGAAACTAGCGTACACTCTCGGGCAATGCATTTAAATTTTCCATTTTCATTGTTTCCGTTCCCGTTAATAATTACATTAAATTCATAACAAAATAATATATCTAGGCATCCATAGTTTGTAGAATAAACGAATAGATATTTACTAAAGATTTTAAATAATAAACTATGTAAAGTTTTCAGATAAAACCATAAATTTTACTTTATGTAGAACGCCATCTGCTAGTAATTTTAGTCGAACTGACCTTTATCAATTTTATCACTTATGGACTGTGAGCTAGCTGCGGAAAATGCTAACAATGATAAAGACGAAACATGATCCACGCATCTGGCAGCTGTTCTTCGGTGGAAGCCAGAATGACAGCAAGAACATAAATTTTAAATAAAAAGGAACGCTAGAGTAGGAGAACACTGTACCTAGTTATCAAATTAAGAGACGGTCGGTTCTACATTTTATCATTTTTATTTATTTTATTTATAGGTTCACCAACAGCTATTACATTGAAGCTTACATCTATACAAACAATAACAACATGAATGTATAACTAATTACTGCATGGTAAACACTACATGCAAGTAATTAAAAAAAGCAGTCAACAACAGGCCGGCACATTTGAACACCTTATTATTGTAGAATAAGGAGCAATGCGCAACCATGATGTCAACTGGTTAAGTGAATAAACTAGATAAATATGGATCATTAACTATTCATTACCTATTTCAACAAGAACGTCTGGTAGTTTTATATTTCAATTGATACTATGTATATACTATACATACACCTCTCCCAAAATGGCCAGAACTCTAAAAATTTGCATCGTTTAAGTAATTTCAGAAATCGCGCAATCACGAAAACCATTTAAAAATTACTCTAATTCGTTTGTAATAAGAGTCCCTTTTCGGAACTATACTCCACTTTATCAGTGCTTTTTCCATTTGAGATTACCCGAATAAACCTATTAAATACCTAGATATACATACAAACATTCACATTCACGCAAAATAGGCACCATAGTTGTCGATTAGCGGAAAATGCACTGAAGCACTAACTAAAGCATATACAATACGGGCTGGATATATCCGATTCGTTTATCAGAAGCACTTACCTTGGTTTGGAAAATGTACAATCATCATATTTAAGTGAACCGCAAGAATCAGCCAATCTCGGCGTTCGCTAAAACGGGTCGCTTTCCATCCGACATTTGATGATAAATTATGGGGGCCATTTCTCGAACGGTATTAGTCTAATAATTTTAGTGTGTTGTCATGGTAACCCATACGATTTGACAATTCGTGGACTAAAAGCCTGGAACTCCTCGGCATGGAGCTGAGTTCAGTCCTCGGCTTCGGCAGCTTCATTGAGTCTAAAGCACAAACTGCGGCCAGAAAGCTGGGCGTCCTAAATAAGGTGAGGCGATACTTCACACCTGGACAGCTTCTAACACTTTACAAAGCTCAAGTCCGGTCGTGTATGGAGTATTGCAGCCACCTGTGGGATGGCTCAGCTAAATACCAACTCGCCGCTTTGGACTCAGTGGAGCGCAGAGCCAGGAGGATGATTGGCGACAAGAAGCTAACGGCTAAGCTTCAGACTTTGGCGCATCGGCGGAAAGTCGCCAGCCTGTCGGTATTCTACAGGTTGCACTTCGGGGAGTGTGCCCAAGAGCTACACGAGCTCATTCCACCGTCCCCATTCTACCATCGGACTTTTAGACGCACGGCCGGTTTCCATCCTTACTTGGTAGATATTCCGCCAAAAGCGCTTTGCTTCTACTTTCCTTATGCGCACTGCCAAGGAATGGAATTCCTTGCCGGCGTCTATATTTCCGTGCTCTTATAACCCGGCAACCTTCAAATCAAGAGTGAACAGGCACCTTCTGGGCGAGCTCGCTCCATCGTAGGCCACGTCTACGGCTCGGCTAGTCTGTGGCCATGAGTAAACCCATGAATAATAAAAAAATAAAAAAAATAAAAAAAAAATATTAGTCTCACTCACATGCATTTGGCATCTGTAGTTGCCAGCTGTCACCCTTATTTTATAATAATAATAGAGGTTACTGAAAAATATCAATCATGTGACTGGTTAATACTTACCGTTTGAGAAGTGGGCCCCTGGAGGCTGATTCGGATTGTAATAAAAGTTATTAGTAACCGGTTATGAAACTTATGAATTTGATCTGCACGGATATGATGGTCGTGTTTGTTTACGTTGACATGATAATGAAAGTGTCCGTCTCATTCAATGATGTGATATTAAAAATGACATTTATTTCGTTACGCGATTTCGGGGTTTGTCCCATGGTAAAAGTTGCTCAGTATAATCCCAAAACATCCCTGGTAACGGGAACGCAGTTATTCTTTAGCCACCATGTATATCTTATTACAGAATAGACCCACTGGAATAAAACGTTCAGACGATGCTTATTGAATTGATTCAGGCTACAAAGGCCCAATTACGGGCACGATCTACAAGGTCAATTGGCAGGACGTTCTCTTGAATGGATGTAGCACTTAACACATAGGACTGCCTTTTCGAAAATTATGCACGGGTGACTATAAAGTTAGGTTAGATTGATTGGGTCAGTGGCTTTGTGATAAGAGTTGCGCGTATTAAAGTAACTAAACAAAAAACCGGGCAAGTGCGAGTCGGACTCGCGCACGAAGGGTTCCGCACCACAATGCAAAAAAAAAAAGCAAAAAAAACGGTCACCCATCCAAGTACTGACCCCGCCCGACGTTGCTTAACTTTGGTCAAAAATCACGTTTGTTGTATGGGAGCCCCATTTAAATCTTTATTTTATTCTGTTTTTAGTATTTGTTGTTATAGCGGCAACAGAAATACATAATCTGTGAAAATTTCAACTGTCTAGCTATCACGGTTCGTGAGATACAGCCTGGTGACAGACGGACGGACGGACGGACGGACGGACGGACGGACGGACGGACAGCGAAGTCTTAATAATAGGGTCCCGTTTTACCCTTTGGGTACGGAACCCTAAAAATAACATCAACCACTCTTCCGCTCTTCACTAATTGACATCGACACATCTAACAGTGTTTACATTGTGCAACATGGGGCGCAGGTTGAATATTGCAAACGAGAGTAAGTTAAATCGCGACGGCTTGCCGGAGCGATTTATAGAGTCGAGTTTGCAATATTATTACGCCCCGAGTTACACACAATGTTTTTCATCACACTTGCGATACAAACATTAAGTATAAAGACAAAAAACGGTTAATCATGGCACTAGAAACTTCATAACTCCCTAGAAAGAACGCTTTTTCTATAACTCCCGCTAAAAACCTGCGTGCAATTCCACATTTACTGAGCGAGTGTGATGAAAAACACATTCATCAGACATTGAGGTTTAGGGGGCAAAATTTACAAGTTCAAGAGTTCCTATATCGATTAACTGAACATTTCGATACCTACTTTTCCCATGTAAGTATAGGTACTAACCGAGTGATAGACTCCGATATCTACACAGTACATATAACTGAGAGCTTGTAACATAGCGGGGAAGGCAGGTAATATCCATAGAAACGTGACCACAAGTTAATATTTGATTTGTGAAAACTTTCATATACATATACTCTCCATGAAAATTACGTAGGTATACTTACATGGTACCTACAAAGCTACACCACAAAGTACGGCTTTAAGGATATTTCGTTGTTACGGTCTAATATGATAACAGTTTTTACACTTGCTTAGTGTTAAATTTAATTTAAAATATACTGAGGTTTTATCATATTTTTGCATCGCTGACTTTTAGCGAAAAGAAAATGCATAAGTATTTTTTACTTTTTAAAGGTGATGTAAAACCTTATGAGAAGAAAGGTGGTTGAACCACAATGTTTACGACTAAACAATTTTTCATTACGTTGTCTGGGTAGCTCAGAAATGCTCATGAAAATGTTTTACTTTGTTTACTTTAACCTCAACTAACCTTTTCGGTATTTCTGGCGATGATCGCCAGGAAAGCACTGAGGTAAGGAGCAGAAATGGTTTTTCTCGTAACTTTATTTGGCTTCGTTCGTTGAACTGAAGGTAGCTTACTTACTCGTACCGTATCGTACATACTGTGTATCGTGTTTCATAATAGGAAAGGATATGCGCCACGTTGACATATTATCATACAGGGTAATCCGAAAATACATTGGCAAAGAATGTTTACTGCTGCATTTGTAGTATTGTTAAAAATATTACAGACGTTTGTGTATCAGAGCTAAAGGAGGACATTTGGAGAATAATTTTATTGTTTTATATATAAGTAGATATTTAAAATTTAAAGCCCGAAAAAATCCTAAAAATTCTTGTAACTTATTTTTTGGTCATCCTGATAGTTGAGTGTGCTCAGAGCATAAAAAGGTCAACCACGGCGTTGCATGAACAAGAGATTTCCTTTGGCAGGATTGGTCCTTAGGACCCAAGGATGGATTAAAGTAACCCAACATGCGCCTAAAGTGATTAAATGAGCAATATTGTCGGATTCAATTTATGCTGCAAATTCACTTCGTGTCTTGTTGATGTAGTATATACGATGCTGATGTGCGAATATATGAATATACTTATTGGGATTTGCCCATACGGCCCAAAGTTCATGTTCCACTTTGTATGACAAACGAAATATGTAATGCAAATGCACCGCACTAGGTAGGTACTCAAACCACGAAATTAATCGCTTTTAATCCACATTAGCTACCTATGGTGGTTAAAAGCGAAACATTAATCTAGCTCTTTAATTAATTATGTTTTTGAAAATTTTATGTTTAGTTTAGTATATAATATTGTTATTATTAGCGTAAAGTCCTCCCTATTAAAATTATCTATTCCCTAAAGTCTGTTATTGTTTGTAGCTGTGTTTATAAATATTTTCCAAGTGGCTAATTGTCTATATCATAATAATAATAAAACCCAAACAACTCCGATTCAACAATTCTCGCAATCAATATCAACAAAGAAAACGCAATAACCAAGACTTCTGTAAATACCTAAACCTGTAAAATTTGTGCTTCACAATCGAAGGTGAAAATACAATAACTTGGCTTATTTCGTTTCATGTTGGCTTCAGATCGGTATATTATAAATAACTTTAGCTAGGTATTTAGTTACTGTAACGTAGGTACGTAGTTTGTGAACGTCAAACTAGTATGTAGTTACTTAGTTAGTCGGTATTTAATGCTGAATGGGTAAATCTAATATGTGTTAATTTTGTACACTGTTAAATGATACAATCAAAATAACAGTCCAATCGCCTCTTTTAATGACGTACTAATCCAATTGCATTTAATTAATCTAGTGATTGGATTCGCAATGATTTCGGATCGGATCGGATCGTGTCATCGTTTGCAAAATTAGACAACAATAATTTGTAATGATTATTCGTTAATCCAGCTTTGGTATTTACCATTTTATCCATTTGGATGTATGAAACTCTAGTAATCAGTTGAGTACTGGGACCTTAGTTCTACGGGGTTAAAAGGTGTATCTCCGACCTCCGTTGATCTTAAATGTGATGAAAATTAAAACTAGAGGATGTCGGCAAGAATCCATCTGGCTCATATTTGGAGGAACACAAGTAACACAAAAAATACCAGGCGATAGATAATGAAATTATTTATTACCACGCATTCCCTTATTAGGTTCCACAGAGAACAGAGTAGAGCGTGCAGGTCAACAGAACTGACTTTTCCGCGCCTCAGATAAGTGATATTCATAACAAATAGCATAATTCTCTGCAAGTAGACACGGCCGCAGCCACAAGGCCAGCCAGGTCAATTGGTAATCAACTCAAGGAACGATCTTTCCGACCGTTTTACGATAATGACCAATTAAGCCGGTTGATTCTTAACCACAATTAAACGCTTGCCTGCGTTTGGTCAACCCTTTAATGTTTGCTAATTGTTCTTAATTTAAAATATTGCACGCGATTTAGACACACTTGTTCTGAGTATAAATTGCAACAGAGTGTTAGGTGCTTTTTTTAAAAGTTTATTGTAGAAAAACTGGGTTCTGCCAAATGAAAACCGTCAGCCCGTTCAACTTTGTAAACGCCGGTCTGTATTTTATGAAACAAGTTAAGTAAAATACCTAAATGTAAATTATAAAGTGTTTATTTTCTTGTTGTTATAAATGAAATACTAATTATGTAAGTGTTAACTACAATCACAGGAAATAATGTTTTTGCAAACATTTGCACACGTCACGTTACAACTTCAAACTGGATAAGGAAAAGAAGAGGATTATCTCTTCTGGAGTTGAATATTTTTGCACTTATTAAAACAGTTATATGTAGGTATATGTGACGTTCCACGTGAAAAGGTACCTTATGAGGGTTTCTAGTTTCGGAGATATGAAATGTTTTGTAAAGAGGTGAAAAAATGCTCAATTTTTTTTTATTGTGTGATCTGAAACCTTAATGCGTAACGTTTGTTTACCTGTTTTTATTTTTGTTATAAGTTAGTTATAAGCCTAGTAATGTCGTCTCAGAGTTTAGTCGAAAAGGTACCTTATGGAAAAAAGATTGAAAATTCCCAAAAAAACTAGTCAATACGGGAAAAGAAGTTTGGTAGAGAACTGTATTAGCATTCTGCAAAACTAATTTGATAATTTCAGTTCTGGTTGGGGCGCCTAGCAAATATTATAACCGTACCTACATCGACCGACATTACAAATCCAAGTAGCCTGCTATTATACCAAAGTTACTCTCGTCAAGTCTTTCTTAACTAGAATAATCTTCATTTGGTTTGGTCGCATGCAATAAATCAGCCATTGGTTTGCTGAAAAATGCCAATACCCGACGCATTACCTTATGGAATATCTGAGGTCATTGAACCTCAATGCCGCTTGTCTTCAATGGCAACCAAAATATATTATTGATAAGAAATAGACTATTTATACCATCTTTACCCCAAAATATTATTAGTTTATCCTAACTGTTCCATCATCATCATGCCTCATCATGTAACTTAACCACAAGGTACCTTTTCATTACATACAAATTATTGGTCTTTTTTAAGATTATTATGACGAAGAACTAATTAAATTTGTGGCAGTTTAATGTAAATTAATATTTTCTATTCATAAAAGATAAACTTCAATGTGATTGATGTTTTGTAGTGATGTATTATTAGATTTATTTCCATAAGGTACCTTTTCGTAAATGTATGGAGCAAATACTGTAATTGTTATGTAAGTTTAAAGTGGCATAAGGGGTTAAATATAGTATTTAGTTGGGGTTTTAGGATTTATTTCATTTGAATGATAGAATTTCTTTCATATGTGCTCAGAAAAATTGGTTGTTTGTTACATTAAAAGTAAAAATATTCAATTTTCTGATTTTATATGAAAAAGTCAGAAAATACATTTTCACCTCTAAATCGGTATTGCTTTTTGCTTAAACTGTCTCTCAGTGTCGTTTTCTAATAGATACAATTTAAATCTTGAGAGCTCATTGCAATCAATCGTGAAAATGAAATAAAACTTTATTTTCAAGAGATTGGTTAGTATGCCCGCTGGGCTTGGATCAAAGCACACGTATCGCGAATTTAATTAAAATGACAGTTGATTTTGGCATTTATTTCGACATTAAGTCATATACATATACGAAAAAGTATACCAGTAGACAAATAGTATTTAAAAAATCAGGGTAAATAATTATCATCACATGGAGCTCGAGTCTCATCTTAGATTTGATTTGTTGGGGCATAATGGTTGAAAAACGCAGTAAACTATCTTAAAACAATACGATTCCAATATCATTTAAGTAATTTGCTCCTTGAAACCCGGCTTAGAATGAAAAAAGTTTGAAGACTCATACTTATTGATTGGAATTAATTTTCATTATGCTGGTATTAATATTGCATACCTATTTGACGTACTTTTGTACGTCAACGTCAATGAACTGTGATGACAATGTTGTGATCTTGTATTTATGTTAGAGAACTTTTGATCTTCAAATATTACCTATTAATACGGAACATTATGTAAATATTTCGTGTACTACTTGAAAATCGTGCAGTGGTACACCTATTTTGTTGCTGTGAGGTCCGTCTAAGATAGATGTATAATGCGGTTACGTGCTGTTCTGCAAACCTTCATGAAATCAAGAATAAATAAACGGCTATGGTCTAGCCTCAGCGAGTTTTTGCGGCTTGTGAGGCCGAGATATACATTATACATACTGGCCTACGAGGCTTACAGCCCAAAACCACTGCGGTGCCTGGTTTGTGATTGCCTATGTATCGAGTGTTATACTAATTTACTATAAAATAAAACAAAGTTTTTCGTTCAATGATATTCTGTGCATATTTAATTTTATACCTCGTCGATGACAAACAAGCATACGGCCCGTCTGATGATAAGCAATCTTCGTAGCCTTTGGATGCCTGCAACTCCATGCGCGTTGCCGAGTCTAACACTCCGCACCCCTCGTTGATAACTGGCAACCATACTCACCGGCAGGAAGGACACTATGAGTAGGGTCTAGTGCTAGTGTTATTTGGCTGCAGATTTCTGTAAGGTTGAGCTCTGCTCTAGATCTGGAATGACATCCGCTGTGCTGTGCCCTACCACACAAAGCGAGATGTCATTCTCAGTTCCCATTCCCATACCTCTCTTTGGACGTAGTTCAAGGACCATATATCTTAAATATGCCGATACCGATATGTCCATATATCTTAAATATTAACTATAGAGATTCAGAGTCTGAACATATAACCGTAAGTTTACCAAAAAAATGCCGTAATAGCTGTAGGTACAGTCAGATGCAGAGAGAAGGAATCCGCCAAAATGAAATTTCCACCCTGCCAGGACTTTATTTACTGATAAAGATAACGATATATTTATTTGCAAAAAATATAGTGATGAACATAGGTGGACAGAAATTTTGGATGCGTAGGGTAGAGCGGGGAGAAACGTAACACTATGTACTTTGACCTTAGTTTCTGGTTAACCATTATTATTTTGATGAGTTTAATGTAGTCATACTCGTATATAACGTCAGTGCATTTTCTGTACATTAACGTCTTGACTAACATTATAATTGTGTATTTTGTTTTAAAAAAATCGTCTTTTGTTACTAATGACCCCGTTGGCGTGCAGAAAGTAACACGTTGTGGGTCAAAAGTAACAAGACACAGTGGGCTGTAATTTAATATAATATGACATATCAAATCAAAATAAAAACCGGTCAAGTGTGAGTCGAACTCGCGTCCCAAGGGTTCAGTACTGCACACATTTTTGAACGAGCGAGCAAAGCGAAGTTCTTAAGTACATTCAACTATTTATTCAATTCGTCCACACACGGCTGGCTATCTTAGGATAGTTAGTTACCCATTTTTTTTTGTTCAAGTATTATGTTAAGCATAGTGCCTACATTTTTTTTCATTGTTAGGCGTATCTCTGTTAATTCAAGATAACAGGGCTATAACCGCGGCAATCGAAGTTCGCAAATTGCTGGCATTTCTCTCTGTCACTCTAATTACCTACGGTTTCATTGGTGTAAAAGAAAAATCCCCGCAATTTGCGAAATTCGATGGTCGCGATATACGGCAGTTCAGCCTTCTCACTTAGCTACTCGTACTTAAACCAATTATTTGTTCTGTTTGAGCACTAACCTCCTAAAGCTCATGCTTCGACCTTGCGTGGAGGTGCACCTCTCTCGGATGCTTCAGGCCTTCGGCCCAACGCAGAGCTTGGCCATCGACCTTCGCACTAGCTGTCCGCACCACGTTTCAGTTTCACGTAAACAATTGCGGCTGTGTCCCTAAAACAGCCCAACCGCGTTTTTTTTCTTAAGTCCGACTCACGCTGGACTCTAGATTTCTAATAGGTTTTCCTGTCATCTAGAGGTAGAAGATTGTGTATTTTTTTTCAAAATTTTAGACCCAATTTTATCGGAGATAAGAGGGAGGGGGGGACGGTCATTTTTTGCCTATTTTCTTAAATAACTTTTAAACTGTTTCATATAAAATTATAAAAAAAATATATAGATCCTCAAAATAAGCCCTTTTATTATGTAACACGATATGGTTTGCAAAACTTGGTTTTCTGATTTACTCATATTCCCCTTAAAATAGCCGCCTATACTTAAAATTCATTTGTTTATATATTACATGTCCGTCTTTGGGTAGCAGACTTCCATATGTATACCAAATTTCAACTTAATTGGTCCAGTAGTTTTGGAGCAAATTGGCTGTGACAAACGGATAGACAGACGCACGAGTGATCCTATAAGGGTTCCGTTTTTTCTTTTTGAGTTACGGAACCCGACTCTCGAGCCGCGAACATTTAGAAACCAGAAATTTATTTGCTAAAAACATTGTCCTTACAGAGGTATACAAATGGAATACGCAGTGATAAAAAGTGAAATAAACTGTGTGAATCGTGTTAAATGTAATGTTTTGTCATAAAGGCTGCTTTTTCTACAATCAATTGTTTTATTTCCTAATTATACGTATTTTTATACATGAAAGAAAAAAAAATTGGTATTATGAGATTTGATCAAGTCCAGCATAATTCACATAAATATAATGAAATTCATTGGTATACAATCAAATAAGCCATTTTATGCTGAATGCAATGATACATAATTAATAACATTCATACATATTTTTAAAGAAATGGTCATATTTCTAACACACGCCAAATTCGCGATGACCACCCATGGAGGCCACGCCACTAGACGTATATTTTTCTAAATTGGCCGCGCCACTCAACCTCAAGCCACCGTTAAATCTGAGGCGCCGCCATTCAACGGCTTGTTATGACTGTCCGTCCCCGGCTCCCCGCCACCATAGAGACTGGGAGCCAGACAATGCCACTCTAGGGGATATGCAAATATTCAGAAAATGTATGAATTTTAATACAACATAAACATCAAATAACTAAAAGTCAAAAAACGTACTTTAGATTCGAAAAATCACGTTGCGTCCTCTCACACAACCTAATAGCACGTGGCGACCGTTTCGACTGAATGCGCTATCACTTAATAGCAGCGGAGTGGTATTTTGTCTATTAGATAAACCTACAGAGCAATAGTTACTTTCCACCCGCAGTTACTTTTGTCCCCGCTCTCCCCTACATTTCACTTGAAGAAGCATGCAATTTTTTCTTAGTAGCTAGGTAGTATAACTAAATATATACAAACTGAAGCTAAGCTAAGGTAAGTTATATAATAATAACATCATCGGAATACACATATGATTTTAATGAAATTGTCATTGAATTGATTTGTGCCTTATCGAAAGCCCTATTGATTAGAGTAGTACCTAAATAACGTTTTTCATTTGACGACTTCTGTATTTATTCGGTTTATTTAGTTCGAGTATCTAATGAATTCGATTATTTAGTTAATTTACATTTAAGTACGTCACATGTGACATGAACAGACAAGGAGAGCAAGATAAAATATATTGTTTTGTCTTCCTTCTTTCAATGGAACTTTTTTAGAGTTTCTCTTCCTCAAAGGAGGCTAGTGGTTAAGACGAAACTCAAAATACTCTCATTTGCATCTTAAAAAAAACAGGATGGGTCACTGACCTGTCCCGGTAAAGTGAGGTAGTGTGCGTGACGCGTGCTTGTGTGTGAAATGGGGTAATTTGACAGAATCTGAAAATTTTCCCCGGGCATACCTCACCTTAAGTAACTACCTACGTCTCAGGTAGACGGGATGGCGGTGCATAGAATGTTAGTCAAGCGGCATGTCTTTGAAAAATTAAGGATTGACTACAAAAGGTTAGATAAAGATAAATAGGTACCTGTGACATTACTGATAGGAATTTAATAATAATAGTCAATTTAATTTGGCCTTTACTTTACGGGTTACTTAAAAACATCCAATGCCATTAACATTTTTTCATGCCCAGAATGAAACTGTATCTACTTATTTAGGAGCCACATACGAACTTTGAAAAGATCCCTTGGTTTGATATTGCATTGAGATTAATTATAATACCAATATTAAAGTCGGCGTACAATAAGAATTAAAGGTAATACATATAAATAAATTAAGGGTACCTTAAAAAACCCGTGGGTTGTACTGTACAGTACCTTAATACAACCTGCTGCATTCCATTCATAAGAATAGCGGATTAAAAGAAGGTACATTTATCCTAGTGCACTATGTTGTGAAATTAACTAGGTATTTAATAATTAGCCTCACGTCACGTCCTGCGGCCTCGGTTTATGTGGAATGGAAGTAAGTCACCCAGGAACTTCATTCCCGTTGCTAGCCAAGTTTATGTGTTATTGAAACTAAGATAGAGTTAGCCAAGAAAAGTCTGCAGCTATTTTGATAGCTCACGCAGTAAACGTCAAACTTCTATGAAATTATGAAGTATAAATAACACCTGCACTGCGTGGGCTATCAAGATCGCTGCAGACTTTTCTTGGTCTAACTTTAACCGTGTTTCCAGTGACGCAAAGTTTTGCCGTATTCCGAGATCTTAATTATTTTACTGTATCTTAGCTAGGGAATGCAAATCGGTTATTTTCGGTTATTTTTTGTATGGAAATAATCGGTTATTAACCGAAACCGCGGTTATTTCCATACAAAAAATAACCGATTTGCATTCCCTAATCTTAGCCAATACACTTAATGGTTGCCACTCGGTAATGCCTCCAAAAGTCCATAGTGACATAATCGCAAATCTTTATTCCATGATCGCAAACCCTTTCGTCCGTTCGTCTATTTGTCTCTCTATCGCTAGAATATGCAAGAGCGGCGGAGAGGCAGAAAATAAAATATCAATTTGCCATTTTAATGCCCTCGGATCACCTCGCTTCGTAAAAGTAAACCTCATAAGTAAAAGTAAATCGGTAGCATCTCTTGTGATTGTTAACCGAAAGTTAAGGCGAAGGGAATAACAGCATATCTGATTCCGCCTCGTCGTGACTGCGACATTACTACTGTCCCACATAGTAAGTAGAGACAGGTAATGATGAAGACTGTTGATCGTCTCACAAAGGCGCATTCCTAAGCGTGACAGTCCATATCCAACAACAGCTGCACTACTGTTACGTCGTTACTGTCATTCAATGTCTTGTCATTCATTTTACTATGGAAATTGACAATAACATCGACGTGTCGGAGTAGTAGTGCAGCTGCAGTCAGAAATGGAATGTTACCTTTATCATTGTGGAGAATGTCACGCACGCGTGACCACTTTTCAGAACCTTAAATTACGAGTATATTACATTGGATAACCAGGTCGAAATTTCACTTATATTTTCCGAATAGGTCAATACCGAGAATACGTTAAACAACGAGTTTTCGAATACTGTAACGTCATTTATAAGGGGGTGTAAAATCTCCTTTTTGTCATCTATCTGCTGAAAGAAACAGCGAAAAAACATACTTTTCTGTGTTTGTCACTCTCAGCAGAATGTGGCCAACAATATATTAATTATGGTTTGTGAACTGTCTGTAAGTAGGTATAGTTTAGTATAGGTTAAGTCATGACGCATTTAAATTCAGGGTGTTTCAACCGATCATCAAGAACTTACAGATAAGGAATGCAACTACCAGTCTTTATTATTTTCTTGTCTCTATTACTGCCCCACATAGTAAGCTTTTCCCTCTGCAAAACATTCACAATTGCACTTAAACGCTTAGTTTTACCGGCTTTAATGATACAGCCACATTTGTTCACTCGTTAAGGTGGTAAAAATAAAGTAAATGTTAACTTAATGGTAATGGTGACACCGTTTTAGTTTTATAGGTGTCTAACTTAGTTTCTCATTCCGCTATAAGGGGTGATTGAAATAAATAAATTATAGTTAATAAGTTTGTATACACCTAACTTCATGAAAAACGCCTAAGTTAAGACACGTTCATAATAAAATTCTTAGTAATGTTTTACAACATTGGTTTTACGTATCTTACAGATATGAACAAGTTTTTACAGGGTCTCAATTAGGGCAATGTTATAGGATAAAAAACAAAACACTTGATCAATACCTAAGTACATATTTTTTATCTGCAGAGGTGGACTGAACTAGTCACGAAGCGGGTGCAATAGGTATTAAGTGGAGCATCAGAGGCGTAGTCGACATAAGAAGGTTGGCGGGACAAGTTCTGATGAAGTCTCTGGACGTACCTGGCCTATATAACCGCGAACATCAAAGTTCGCAAATTGCGGGCATTTTTCTCTGTCACTCTAATTACGCCTTCATTGGAGTAAAAGAGAAAGATCCCCGCAATTTGCGAATTTCAGTTTTCGCGGTAGCCGCTCTGTACCTCAACAGCTGGCCAAAAGTTGTAAATCGGGAAGATATCTAATGTAGGAAGAGCTTCCCCCTATTTTGGTAAGAAATAGTAAGTTTAAAATAAAATTTATACTTATCGTAATTTATTTTATTGGGATTATGGCAAGGGTAAAACAGAAAAGTAAATGAACAGTAAACTATCTAGTGATGAAAAAAAAAAAAATTGGCGCAGCTAGTACATCTTGTCTTGCTTCTTTCGCATACCTAACTAATTGTTATTTTGGTGGTAATGACAGTTTTAATTAAATCTAATCAAATACCTACTTGTATTGTAAATAGATACGAATGTTAATTCAAAGTTATCAAGTATGGAGCTAGAATTAATTGTTCTTAACGCAAAAAACAACAGCCTGTAGTTTCAGATTTCTTCTACGTTAAAGACGTTAAAGTCCAATTTCGTTAAAAATTAAAACTTTCGTGAATTGCAAGACATCTTCTATATCTATACATATAATAAAGCTGTAGAGGGTCGAAAGTCTGTACATGGAAGATATTTGAAAAAAAGTTGGCTGGGGATACTTAGAATCGATAACAGAACACGTTCCAACAGTTTTTAGAATTTTTGTCTGTTTGTCTGTTTATCTGTTTATCTGTTTGTCTGTTTATTTGAACGCGCATCACGTGAAAACGGCTGAACGGATTTTGATGCAAACTTTAATAATCTGTCGAGAAATTCTCCGGCCAGGTTATAGGCTATAAAAATTCAACCCTTAAAAGAGGGGGTAGCCACAACCCTCGCTTGATTTAAGTTTGCCCCTGAATCTTATGGCGCTACTTAGGAAGGAGGGGCAAACTTTATTCAAATATGTGCTACCACTATTGAGTACCCCGGTAAACTAACAGATGGCGCTGAATTTAATACGTTGTGACAAGTTTAGATGAGGGGGTACGGACATCAACAAATTTAATTGAATAATTATGTCGAATTAATAATATACAACAAAATTAAACGACAGTAAATTAATTACCCCTCATTGCACAGTGTCATCTTTTTCACGACTACCCATAAAAAAGAGAGAGATATATTTATTTATCTGAGTTTCTTTATTACACCTTAACTTCTGAATGCCTTAACCTTAGCCCGAGTCGGATTACATGCATAGATTCGATTTCAACCCACTCTTTTGCGGTTCGGCGTTAGGTCTTAAGACTCCTCTTCACGTTGGGCCAACGCCAACGCCAACAAGGGACGCAGCCATGCGGTAGAATGAGATAGTAATATCACTTGCTCCTTTTAACGCATAAATGCGTCCTTCGTTGGCGTTGGCGTTGGCCCAACGTGAAGAGGAGCCTCTACGCGAGGCCTTCTGCCTTACGGCAAAGTTGATCTTCTGCCTTAATTACTGGGCGTGGATCCAAATCCAAGCTTCCTCTTTCGTAGCTGGGCCTACTGCCTTGCTCACACTTAAGTAAGTAAGTAAGTAAGTAAGTAAATATTCTTTATTCCACCAATAGTTAATCATACATCTTACATACATGTAAAATTACAAAGAAATTTTACACACTTAGCCAATTCAATTCACTTGGTCAATTCCAAGCTCTGCTTTCTTGCATTTTTTAGGCATGAAAACAACCTGGCTGAGACCCTTAAATATCGAGCCCTATGCGAAGCTAGGCTGATAGAAAACTGTCCCATCCCTTCTTTGTATGAAATCCTGGATTCGCGCCTGGTTGGGACTAAAAGTAAAATTGCGTTTTTTACATCGAATAACTTTCTAAGGTATGATAAAGGTGACATTCGGGTGGCGACTGCAGCAGCATTACTCTGTTGCAACGTTACTGCTGCGGTACTGTCAATTTTCGTCATAAAATGATGTGACTGATTTCCAATTTTTCCATACTAAAAGTTAAATAGTACAACTGTCTATCAAATTGCGTTTCTATATCGAAAAATTTTCGCGCTCGCTTCGCTCGCGTTTTGAATTACATTCTGACCTAACATATGATAAAGGTGACATTCAGGTGGCGACTGCAGCAGCATTAGGTACTCTGTTGCAACATTACTGCTGCGGCACTGTAAATTTTCGTGATAAAATGATGTGACTGATTTTCATTCTCAGCTGTAATGCGGCAATGAACTTCTCTCAATTTACCAAAAAAAAAATGTAATCTCAATGACCCTAGGGAGAGGGGGCACCATGGTCTAGAAATGCACGGCACTGCTTCGGACTTAACCCGACGTACGTGTCGCGCTGTACGCGTTCCAAAGCCGGGCGCCTTCGGCGCCCTCATACTAAAAGAATCTGGCATAGCCCGACAACTTGGCGCGCTGCACGCGGTTCAAAGCCAGACGACTTCGACTTTCTCATACTAAAAGAGACGTACGTGACACGCTGTATGGTTACCAAAGCCGGGCGCCCTCGGCGCCCTCATACTCAAAGAGTCGGGCGTAACGTACGCGTTTCAAAGCTGGGCGTCTTCTGCGCCCTCATACTAAAAGTTTCGGGCGTAGACAGACGTACGTAGCACGCTGTACGCGTTCCAAAGCTGGGCGCCTTCGGCGCCCTCATACTAAAAGTGTCGGGCGTAGACCGACGTACGTGATACGCTGTACGCATTCCAAAGCCGGGCGCCTCCCTCATACTCAAAGCGTCAGGCATAACGTACGCGTTTCAAAGCTGGGCATCTTCGGCGCCCTCATACTAAAAGAGTCGGGCGTAGACCGACGTACGTGACACGCTGTACGCTTGCCAAAGTTGGGCGCCGAAGGCACCCTCATACTCAAAGCGTCGGGCGTAACGTACGCGTTTCAAAGCTGGGCGTCTTCTGCGCCCTCATACTAAAAGTGTCGGGCGTAGACCGACGTACGTGACACGCTGTACGCTTGCCAAAGTTGGGAGCCGAAGGCACCCTCATACTCAAAGCGTGGCACGCTGTAAAGCGTACACGTGGCACGCTGTACGCGTTTCAAAGTCGGGCGCCTTCGGCGCCCTCATACTAAAAGTGTCGGGCGTAGACCGACGCACGTGGCGCGCTGAATGCGTTCCAAAGCCGGGCTCCTTCGGCGCCCTCATACTAAAAGAGTCGGGAATTGCCCAACGTATGTGGCGCACTGCACGCGGTCCAAAGCTAGGCGACTTCGAATTTCTCATACTAAAAGAGTCGGGCGTAGTCGGACTATTACAAATCGCACTCTAAAAAGTATGAAACAATAAAATAGAATTATTTTTAGAAATTATCATGCAGGAAATTATAAATGTTATAATTTTTAGGGTTCCGTACCTCAAAAGGAAAAAACGGAACCCTTATAGGATCACTCGTGCGTCTGTCTGTCCGTCCGTCTGTCACAGCCCATTTGCTCCGAAACTACTGGACCAATTAAGTTGAAATTTGGTACACATATGTAAGTCTGTGACCCAAAGACGAATATGTAACGTCAACAAATGAGTTTTAAACATAAGGGCTACTTTTGGGGGGTAAAAGATAGAATTTAAAAACAAAGTTTTGCAAACTATGTCGTGTTACATATCAAACGAAAGAGCTCATTGTGAGAATCTCAAATATATTTTTTTTATAAATTTACAATAAAAAATTTTGAAGTTAACCAAGAAATAAGACAAAAAATGACCATTCCCCCCCCCCCTCTATCTCCGAAACTACAGGGTCTAAAATTCTGAAAAAATTACTCATAATAGTCCTTTACCTAACGATGACAGGAAAACCTGTTAGAAATCTACAGTCAAGCGTGAGTCGGATTTAAGAATAAAAATGTGGTTTAGGTTTTTTAGGGACACAGCCGCAATGGTTTAAGTGAAACGTGATGTAGACAGCTATTTGCGAAGGCCCTAGGCCGATATCCGCATAAGGCCGAAGGCCCGAAGCGTCCCGAAGAGGCGTGCCATTCCGACTCACGCTTGAAGCTAACTTCAAGCATGAGTCGGAATGACGACAAAAAATGCGACTATAGTTAGACCGTAAAAAGTCTGCAGCGATTTTGATAGCCCACGCAGTGCAAGTGTCATATTAAACGTCAAACTTCTATGAAATTATGACGTATTAATAACACTTAGGTACACTGCGTGGGCTATCATATCCGCTGCAGACTTTTATTGGTGTGACTATAGGCTGTATCTGGCACACAGCCGCATTGGTACAAGTGTAGTACTGATTGATTAGGTTACTATTGTTACGTGTTTTAAAAAGCACTAAACAGGGTGGCCAAAAATTAACTAAGTGTATTCCCGTTGCCAACGTGCAACCCCGAAATTGCGAGAAAAAATTTGCCTGTTTCATACATTTTGGCTGGTCCGTTTTCTACGGGAGGATACATTTTTTTTCGCGATTTCGGGGTTGGGGTCCCATAGTAAAAGTTGTAAAGCTCAGTATAATCCGAAAACCTCCCCGGCTACGGGAATGCACTTATTTTTTGGCCACCCTGTAGGTATTATCTCTCTTCGGCCTTTTAAAACACTTGCGGAAGTTGTAGGAAGCGTGACTCGTCGGACGCTCCGAGCTATTAGCCCTAGGCGGAGCTCGGTCTTCAGTCTTCGCATTTGGACACCTTGTACTACTGTTCGGCATTTAACCTTCCTATCTAAGCTACTTTGCATAGTTGCAGAGATAATATAAGCCACCACGCCAGAAAACTTCATGTTACATCTGGTTTTTGATTGACCCATTCGGGTTTTTCAAGACGTTTCACTCACGTCACGTTTGATGTACAAAAAAAAATTGTTGAAAATTGTGTGATGTACGGAACCCTTGAAACGCGAGTCCGAACTCGCACTTGACCAGTTTTTTGAATAAAAAAATACAGCGTAACGTTATTTATTATTTTTTATATATTTAGCAGCTTACTGACACAAACCGAACTCCACGCGGGCGGAGCCGCGGGCACAGCTAGTTTGTAATATTACCTAAATAGACAATGATAGCATGCATACTTGGATCGCAGTGATTGCGCGACGCCATAAAAGAAAAATTAGGAAAATTAAGTATTATCCGTTTGCTTAATGATATTTTGTAACAATACTTGAGAGAGAGTTTATCGCGACAATCTAACGCTACGTCTTACGTAGGCGAACAACGCGCGAACGCGGCGCGGCGCGGCGCAGCGAAATCAATCCTTTGATGCCCATAGAAGTGTCCTACGTAAGCGATCTCGTTGCGTTCGCGCGTTGTTCGCCTACGTAAGACGTAGCGTAAACGGCATTATGTGGTGGGTAACATGCATTTTTATACTTGTTATGATTCGAAAGCAGTTAGATGCCCACTTTTTTTTATCATAGTAGGTAGGTTCCTACACATTTATTATAAGTAACACTTTTAAGTACTTAACTTTACTAAATATTCTGTTCTACTCTTGTTCATTTTATTTATTTATTTGTGGATAATATCTATATTATGTATCTACTCTCCTATTTTATCACTAGTGGCTCTATGAGCAGTACACCTTGCCAACCCCCATGGTTCTCCCACTTTGAAATATTTTCTAAACCAGTCTAAAAAAGATTTGACAAAAAAAATACTATAAAATTTAATTATCGAATCTGCTCTCCAATTTTCACGACAATCGGTTGAAAAAGGCGACCTGTACCATATGAGAATAATTATTGCCCATGGATGAAACGGAGACCTTCGCTTTCGCTCGCTAGATAGGGTAGAATTAAGCATAGGTAGATAGGTACTTACCTATTTATATATAAAGTTATGAACATGATTTTTCAAAATTATTGCGTCGACTAGTTTTCAAACATTCATCAAGTTATCGATTTGTTGATGTTTATGGTTTCGCGCAAACCTAACGAGTCAGAGACACAGTTCGCGGTACTACAACCTGGTACCTAGTTTGCTGTTCACAAACAAAAGCATGTCAAACAGTTTATGTTTGATCTCCACTTAACCATACTCGATACCAGACTCGAGTTCAAGTTAAATCCAGTACCCAAGCTACTTGCCCTTTAAAGGGGATCTAGAACGATTGGCGTTTACGCTATTGTCAACAAATCCCCAATACAAATGCGACGCTGCGTAGCGCAAGCGCCAAACATTCTAAGGCCCCTTTTTGTTCAGAACGACATAAATCGCCGTGTGCCTGCTACACTGCCACATCTCGAAAAACCGTTTTTTCGAGAAATCGCGTCTCAAAGTTTTGAGAGTATAGTTCAGGGTGTTTAATAGGATCTTACTCCTTTAGTTTTAGGTCTATGAATTTAAAATTTAGCTTTTTTTACTCGGAATGATATAACCTTCCTTATGACCACGCCACTTTTTAAAAGAAATGTATATTTTTTAAGACACAAGGCCCGAAAGACAGGTATTTAGAGTTGTGGCCGTATTGCAGAAACGTTTTTTAAAGATTTTGAGATGCGGCCAAATTTAAACACAAAATTATTGGATAAAGGTTACCATGCAAATATAAATAAAAACACCAAAATAGTTAAAATCCCTTTATTTTTACCCGACTACGGCAACGCAAAAGGAGGGTTATGATTTTGACCGGTATGTATGTGGGTATGTATGTATGTATGTATGTATGTATGTTCATTTGTTCCCTCATAACTTCTAAAGTACACATTATAATTTGACAAACGATATGTCATTCGAATTATCTTAATCGTCCGCTGGTTATAGGCTATATGAAGTCACAAAAAAATGAACAAGGCGTCCTCTAGAGGTCATAAAGTCACGAACGAAAAAAATAAAAATAAGTAATGATTACGTGATGTATAAAGAGCTCAGTTAGCACATTTCAAATATATAAATATTGTTAGCTTTTGCGACCGGCTTTGCTTGCATGCACCCGATGAAACAATTTATCGGGTAGGTAATTCGAACTACGAATCTACAAGCGCTCTGGATTCTATCCGCGTATTACCCGACTACGGCGATACAAGAAGGTATTTGCAAAATAAATTTGTTTGGCCGCTATAAACATAGTGTTTTTTTTAATAACCTGCAATATTTTATAACGTGAATAGGTATAGAAGTCCAGATCAGCCAAAATGTATGAAACAGCCGTACAAGAGACGTAGGAAGCTCGCTGTACGCGTTCCAAAGCCGGGCGCCTTCGGCGCCCTCATACTAGAGGAGTCGGGCGTAGCCTGACGTACGTGGCGCGCTGCAAGCAGTCCAAAGCCAGGCGACTTCGACTTTCTCATACTAAAAGTGTCGACATACGTGACACGCTGGACGCTTACCAAATCCGGGCAAATGCATGAAACAGCCGTACAAAAGACGTGCGGGCACGCTGTACGTGTTCCAAAGCCGGGCGCCTTCGGCGCCCTCATACTCAACGCGTCGGGTGTAGCCCGTCGTCGTACGAGGCGCACTGTATGCGTTCAAAGCCGGGCGCCTTGGGCGCTCTTATACTAAAAGAGTCGGGCGTAGCCCGACGTACGAAGCTCGCTGTACGCGTTCCAAAGCCGGGCGCCGAAGGCGCCCTCATACTAAAAGAGTCGGGCGTAGCCCGACGTACGAAGCTCGCTCTACGCGTTCCAAAGCCGGGCGCCTTTGGCGCCCTTATACTAAAAGAGTCAGGCGTAGCCCGACGTACAAGACACGCTCTACGCGTTCCAAAGCCGGGCGCCTTCGGCGCCCTCATAGTAATAGAGTCGGGCGTAGCCCGACGTAGGAGGCGCGCTGTACACGTTCCAAAGCTGGGCGCCGAAAGCGCCTCCATGCCAAAGGATAGCGCAGCCCGATATATGTGGTGCTCTGCGTGTATTTCTGTACCGGGGATGCCCTCGAAAAAGTAATATAAAGTGACTTCGAATAGGTAGTTAGTAACGAAGTCATGACCCCAAAATTAATTAAATAAAAAATAAGTTCAAAAACTAAAACCAGACTACTGCAAATCGCGCTCTAAAAGTATGAAACAAGATAGAATTCTTATCTGAAGTTATCAAACAGGAAATATTATAAATGTTATAATTTTTTTAATAAAAAAATACAACGTAATATGTATAATTTACTACATTATTTATATTTTTACAGAGATTCAGAGGATAGCTGTGGTCGTATGCCACTTTACCTTAAAGTTTATAATCGTGGCATACGACCATGCACGGCGATCCTTTGAATATCTCTGTAAATATATCAAAAATGTAATAGATTTTATTACGTTGTATTTTTTTATTAAAAAAATTATAACATTTATAATATTTCCTGTTTGATAACTTCAGATAAGAATTCTATCTTGTTTCATACTTTTTAGAGCGCGATTTGCAGTAGTCGGGTTTTAGTTTTTGAACTTATATCAACTTTGATAGGAACAAGATCACTGTACGCGATAATAATAATATGTGTAACTCAGCTAATTATTATTTTCTAGGACGCAACTCAAAAAATTCATTTAAAACGTGTGCTTTATAGCCACAACTCAAAAGTGGCTGTATTGCAGGGAATTGTCTGACAATTTATGGTCAAATGCATAAGGCCACTTGTGAGAAAAAGGCTCTTAAAGACCTTTTTTGCTATGGCTCTCGAAATAAGGTCGTAAATTGAACAATTTTGAATACGAATCTGCAATAATCCAGAAAATCAAAAATTTTGAATTGTGGCAGTATAGCAGGCACACGGCGAAATGTTTGTGAATTAAGTTAACTTCTCTTTCTACCGCACGGGCCGTGCAGTCCAGTCACCAACCAGTCGCTTGCGCCGGCGCGCGCGACACATGCCCGTTTGCCCGTGCGCGCGCAACTTTCCCGATTTCTAAACCTAAAACAATAGTGCCGTGTTGTTTACGATTATGACAGTTTTTGTGACATGTTGCTAATCGTGTAATGAGTGTGTCATGTGAGCGTGGATTGCGGATTCGCGAATTGCCACTGTTTACCTTTTTATGGTTAGGAACAAAGTAAGTTTTCGCTATTTTATGGGTTCGATGGCATTGCAATAGTGCAATATGCAGCACTGTGTATTTCATTGTTCGTAAGGTTACTATATTGTTGTCAAGTTATATAAGGAAAGTGTTTGGTTTAATTAAAATAACAATTTACCGGTTTGAATACTCATTATTCGCAAATTAGGAAAGACCTTATCAAGTTAATTAGTAGGTAGATATTTTAGGTACCTACCTACCTACTTTTACTCGGCCACGGCTTAAGTTATTCTATAGTCTGTATCTTTAGGTATTTAAAAGAAAGTAAACAAACAATTTGTAAATTTTCGGGTAGTTTTAAGATTTATTGGTTAACCAACCAAATACAAAACCGCTTGGATCAGTCACTGAACGACCTGACTTTAACCTACATTATTTGATCATGTAATGTTTTCATCTACCCTCAACTGGCTTGAGGAGCCATTTGAGGGTAGATTTTGTTTACTTTTATTTAAATACCTAAAGATACAGAGTATAGATGTCTATCTGTAAGCTCTTCACGCTTAAACCGATGAAATTTAAAGGTAGGTAGTTTCAAGACTTTCCAGCTCTAGGAAAGAAACAGAATAGCGTCGGCCTAAGTCGCAAACCTCGTAACTCAATTTCAAGGAAATTAGTAATTGATGCTACCTTGGACAACAATACTTATAGTCGCAAATCTCGTAACTCCCCCGGAGGAGTTACGAGGTTTGCGACTTAGTCGACGATAGGTATATCAATCATCATCATTAATCCCTTTCCACGCACACGAAGTCGCGGGCAGAAGCTAGTACTTAATACTTTATGTTAATATTAAAATATTCTATTCTAATTTTATTTATCTGGATCAATGATATCTTAATGTGCTAAATTAGGTTTATTTTATCTACTTAATAATATTTAAATAAGCATTTATCTAATTCGATTGATTAATAAATTAATTGAATAACTTAATCATATATCCAATAAAGCCTTTTCAGACCTTATCAACCAGTCAGCCATTTGAGCTAAATATCTTGGAGACCGAGCTTTGCTCGGAAAACATAGGTATGAAAAAACCAAAATGCGCGTTTACCCAGAGATAAAACTTACCTAGATCTATCTCCTTACCAAATTATATGAGTCGGTTCAGCAGGAATTAACATACTGACAGACAAAGAAACTTTCGCATTTTTAATACTTATCTTCTCTTATTATCTTCTTCCTTGTCGTAACCTCATGGCTGAGGGACGTGAGGATAGTGGACACTCTTCACCAGTAATCTTTAAGCCGCTCTGTTATGGGCCCAGTGCACGCTATTCTGCAATGTGGTGGCTACTCATTAATATGGATATACAATACCTATATCTGTAGATGCACAGACGAAGTGTAACCTACAGCGAATGTCAGTCCTCGCATATGTATGTGTTCTCAATGCATAATTAAATGTAGTGCGTAACAACATAATATAGGAGTATTGTTGCAAAGTTTCCTGGTGTTCTACAATACCGCAACAATTATAAACATACGTCACTAATTATGGTCTACGTTGCAATATAATATTAGTAGGTAAACCGTGGGACTCTGAATAATTTATCGGTGTGCAATACCTGTTACTTAAATTATTTTAAAGGCATAATCATGTTCATAAACATGGCTAAAAAATAATGTCTTTGCGTTAGATTAGTTAAAAATGTTAGGTACCTACCTACCACCTTCGCATAGACAATAGGAACAGGAACCTGGTATAGTACTGGCTTACGCATTATTAATTCCGATGTTTAATTGTACCTGTTGTTGAAGTTATTGTCATTGCCGCCATTATCAACCGAGGACACATATGGCAACTATGACGTGATGTGACGTCACTGCATTCAGTGTAAGAAAACTATTTCATGGCCTTGCTGAATTTATTATTAATCAATTCGTTTGACTTATGTAAGATCCGATTAAATGATTACAATTAAAATATTCAGGATTTAGTTCAGAATTATAAACTCCTGCGTAAGATTTCAATATGCCTTTCCGTTATTTCAAATCAAGTTATGAATACACGAAGAAAAGGAAGGATTTTGGACGGCAACCACTGTTCACGTCAGTTCCAGGACACTTGCTAGACTCGATTAACCCTGACAGAGTCCAGCAAAAGTTATACTGCCTTCGCAATCCCGTCCATGCATCCGTTCAGGCGACGCTCCCTCAATCCCACCATGATGCAAACACCCCGCAAGTTCTTTTTGAAGATCAAGGCATGAATCACACTGAAGGAGGCTGGCCACGTGAGGTGCATCCAGAACACGAGGAACTAGTATTACGACATTGCCGTCGCGTAACACACGAGGAAAACTATATCCATGCAGTTAACTCCCTGTCTAAACAGATGGTGCATTGCATTAACCAAAATAACGCTGTTAATTTATACGAATCATACTTTTCTGATATGCAGGCTCAAGAACCTGTGGAGACGTATCATATACGAGAGCAAAACGTTTTCAGAGACTCCTGGAAACGTCCAGTCTCTTGCATCTGCTGGACACACGAGCAAGAACCAAAACTAGCTGTCGCCTACGCTTATAAGCAATGGGCCTCAGATACAAAACCAGATGTTAAAACTGTTTGCTATATATGGAATATTTCAAACCAAACCACTCCCGAGCACGAAATAATACCAGATGTGCCCTGTTGTCAATTACTGTGCTCACCCGTTGATCCGCAAGTATTAGTAGGGGGGCTAAACAATGGAACTGTGAATGTCTTTGATATCCGCAGCGGCAAAATATCAGTTTCTAGCAGTTCCGTTTTCAATTCTCACTTTGCTCCGATTTCAGCCATGCGTTACACGACTTCAAGAACAAACACTGAATTCTTTACTGGCTCGCCAGATGGATGTTGCTATTGGTGGGACTTGCGAGATCTGTCAAAACCATTAGACAAGCTGATTATGACTATTAATTTGGCACCGGGGGCGCAACCGCAATCAACTACAGCAGAAGCCGTTAGTTCTTTAGACTTTAACGCCGGGCTCCCTACTAAGTTTCTCTGTGGAACCGACTCCGGTCTTGTCATAAGCGTGAATCGCATGGGTAGGTCACATGGAGAAATTATGGCAGCACTTTTTAAAGCTCATCTAGGAGCAGTTCGCACCGTCCAGCGAAGTCCTTGCACGGCGAGGATGTTTGTCACATGCGGGGACTACTCTGTCCAAGTGTGGAGTGAGGAGGTCCGATCAGCTCCCATAATAATAACCAAACCTTATCGCTACCAAGTTTCCGATGTTGCTTGGGCTCCTTTCAGATATTCCAGTTATACGTCCGTCTGCCAAGGAGGTTACATGTATTACTGGGACTTTCTACGAAAATATAAAGAGCCCGTAGCTTCATTAAAATTGTCGAAATATGGACTTACAAAGGTATCTCCACATGAAGGTGGCCACCTCATAGCAGCTGGGGACACCAATGGTTCTACTTATTTAACTACAATCCCCGAAAACATGGTTGTGCCGGGTAAAGATGACAAACATCTTATGGGTATATTGTATGAGAGAGAGACTAGGCGTGAACATAATTTAGAAGCTCGTCAAAGGGAAATCAATTTGAAACTAAAAATGCAAGAACAGCATGATCAGGCTACATCGTCACCGAAACCAGAAGATCAAGAGGATGAAGAGGCGGAGACGGTTGCTGAAGAAGAATACTTCAGAATTGTTAATGCAGAGTTAAGCAAGATGGAAGACGCGGCTACTGGCAGTTTACTGTAATATTGTACCTAATATTGCATTATATCAATATAAATATCATGCATTTCAATTAAAGTAGCCAATTTAACTTTAAAATAATATAATTATTATTAACTACTATACCTACTCAGAAATGCAAATCAAATTAAACAAGAGGTCCTGATGTAATAGTGCCGACCATTGAGTTTATTGAATTGTATGTATGTTGAACAATTTCACATCAGTAGATTTTAAAGTACTCAAAAATTAGGAACACAGTGGGGGTATTTTTTGTGGAGTTGCAGAAAGATATTCTATTCCTGGAATAATTAAAACTCGCCAGGAGTTACCTACCGTGATACATATGGGCCGCGTGGTAAAAAAAAAGATAAACAGACCATATGGGCTAAAAATATATACCTAGGTACTTAGCTGTTTTTAGGTGTTCAATATGTATGTTTAGAATTTTTTGTTGATACCAGTGCAGTATTAGCTTCGAATATTTTTGAAAGGATATCAAATATTAAGCCATTCTGTTGGTAATATTAGTGGTCAGGCAGGTCAGGTCTGTTAGCTATATCGCCTTAAAATAAATGTCTTGAAGCATTGAGTCACCTCTAAAGGGACTCGAAAACGTACAGTTAAGTAAACAAGTAAAATTATGATACGTTTGTATAAAGTTACCAGTCATCGACTCCCTTCCAAATAGTCTACAAGCAACATTCGACTGGGCTTAATTGTAGTTCGTGACATATCGGCAACATTATCATGGTGTGAAAAATAGCGATGTCACCGGAGAAATGTCAAGTTTGAAATTCAAAATGTATTGGTCATAGTCACATAAAGTTGGAGTGGAGATGCAAATTTCGTGATGTCATGTGACTTGTGATTAATAAATATATGAAATAGCATCCCTGGATCAAGGTTAAACTTACATTGGTCCCGGATATTTTGAGTGTCGAGAAGCCCGCATATATGTTTCCCGGCAGATCCGGCGAGCCGAGGCCCTTGACCGCCGATTTATACGACCACTCTCACCTGACCCGTCAAACTCCATATGACGCACCATTCATAACCTAAGTATAAAAGACGCGGAAGGGACGTGGGGGGTCCGCATTGAATGGTAGCGTAAATTGCTCGTGCCCACGGGTTGCGTGAATAGTACGTCACAAACGCGTTGCGGGCAACTTTCACCGGGCGTTACCTACTCCGTCGCATCGCGCGAGCGACCGTGTTTGCAGTAGCCCCGTTTCCATATTGCTTGTTCCTGGTTCGACGTGCGACACTTTATACTAGGCCATTATGAGTGTTAACAAAGGTTTAGCTTACCTATACAGTATAAGTACTTCAACTGGGTACCTACTTAAATATAAACGTATTAATGTTGTATTTTATTTTCGTTGATCGAAACAAACCGCGGACAGAACTTATTTATAGGTAGTGTAAGAAAACCGGAGATACGATAAGACTCTTGAAGTGATTCGCATCATATTTTATTTAGTAAAATTACTCATGGAAAAATACTCTTTCAAAACAGCTGTCGATTCAGTTAAACTACTTTCCTATAGATTATCTCTGGTTACAAGGTTAAGACGCGTGCCTATTGTATTTAAACACTTTGCCGACATCCGACTAAGAGCAAATTCCATTGTTATTATTTGAAATGTCAGAAGACTTATCTGAACATTTAGATGCCTGGGATTTTATGTCTTCTATAACCATCATTATTTTTATATTTGGCTTTTCCAGAATGCTTTTAACAGAGTACTGTTTTTTTAATTGGATTCTTTAATACCTTAAGGCGCTAAGATTTAGCTGACTACTTCAACTTAAGTTATTTAACTGCAAGCTGGGGTGACTAAGAAATCGTTTATGCTGTAGGTATGTATAGGTACTTAGTTTTATTACAATTACGGTTTCATTGAGTACGCTATGCCTTTCAAGTCACATCATAAATCAGTAATTTGTAACGAATATTGCATAAGTAGTGCATACTGCATTAGATTACCTAATATGTCATTAGAATGACTAACCGCAATGTCGTATGAGGACGAAAGCAAATTATCGCCTCGATAAAAATACAAAGCACACATTTATGTCGACCTCCGGTAAACGTACCACTTTAACTTCATGTGATGTCAATACAGTAGGCAATAAGATCCAATTAAAGATCGTCCTTATTGATACCCTCCTGAGTGGTTATTTTTGACTGATTATGTCATTTACTTGTATATCAACACACGAGCGATAGGTACGCTCGATAGCGGTCACATGAGACGTTTATCGAATGCCAATGTCAACTAATTTGCAAACCCGTCCGTACTGTTATAGACAGACCGTCTGACCCACATCAATAGGTACTATAATTGGCTAAAATCTCACTAAACTAGATGTCTTCATCATAAATTCCAATTTAATTGTGTCGCCAAACCTCTGTAAAAGTTGTAGTCGTTGTTGTGTAGAAGGCGTGGGTTAATTAATTATGATGATGATACATTGGATATATTTTAGTTTGCAACTTTGCACTGAGCGGAGAATTCTGCTACCAAAACCACAATTATTTTATTTATTTATTATTTAACCATGTGTTACAGCTTTATGAGTGTATTAAAAGGCATTAAAAGCTCTACTAAAACTGTCATAAGTAAATAATTAGTAGGCGCTTTTACGAGTACCAAGGTACAAACATTTAGACATTCAATTGCTTACCTGTACCTAGTATCTAGAAGTATTGGGATTTTGAACAAAAAGTTAAGTACCTACTATATACTAGTAACATTTTTACGTTAAACACCTGCCTATTTGAAAATGACATTAGCTTCCGCTTTTAACGAGTATATAATTAATTACCTACTCATTGTCATAAACTACCTAATCGGTACATAAATAACTGGCCTTCAAACAATTGAAACAAAAGCACAACGGACCTTTTAAAACAATAGAATACCTGTACAGAGAGTAAAACACTCTTATATCTTGTGAATTCCCACATGTGTCAAAATGCGAAATTCATTTGCTATGCATGTGCTACTTTTACGACCAACCCGTCGTAAACACGGCGTGTGAATATACCTCCTATCTCCTATCTATAGGTACAAGATCATTGGCATTTTGTGTGACGTGTAGCGTGTAATAACTTAATAACACTATCACGGGTGCTATACATGTTTAATGATTGTTCTTCAAAGTTATTCTCTTAATTAGACTTCATTTTTGAGTATACTTTGCTAGATACAAAGTACCTAGACTAATTATAATTAAGTAAATACTATACTAGATATAAAGGTAGCATGAATTTTATTGAATTTGTAACCCGACATAATTTGAAAATTCTTGCTGTAATATTTTTAAATAAACAGCATAATTAATTATACTGATTTTAATGCATGATTAATTACAATTATTCCAATATAAATGGTATTGAACACGTGGTTTAATATTCTCTGACACGGTCATCCTGACATTGTGCGTGTCCCTGTATAGATTTAATTTTTAAAAAATTATCTAATTTGTTTCGTGTATATTGTTCTAGTGTCGCAATGGACAGGTCGGTGCGATGAGATCGGCGCTGGCGCTGGCTCTGCTGGTGATGGCGACCGCGGCCGCTGCGCAACTGCCTCCTGCCGACGCACCCCTCAACGACACACGTGCGTGAGTTATATACACACAGAAAATAAAGTTCTTAAATTAGCAGTTAAAGCCCTCATACACAGAAAGCTCTATTAAACTCTAAGCTAAACCTAAGACGCATAACTTACACGCTTGTATCAAAAGAGATGTGTACAGCGTGTTTTTTAGGGTTCCGTACCCAAAGGGTAAAACGGGACCCTATTACTAAGTCTTCGCTGTCCGTCCGTCCGTCCGTCCATCCGTCCGTCCATCCGTCCGTCCGTCCGTCCGTCCGTCTGTCTGTCACCGGGCTGTATCTCACGAACCGTGATAGCTAGACAGTTGAAATTTTCACAGATGATGTATTTCTGTTGCCGCTATAACAACAAATACTAAAAACAGAATAAAATAAAGATTTAAATGGGGCTCCCATACAACAAACGTGATTTTTGACCAAAGTTAAGCAACGTCGCCACTCCCGACTCGGGAGTGGTCAGTACTTGGATGGGTGACCATTTTTTTTTTGCTTTTTTTTCGTTTTTTTTGCATTATGGTACGGAACCCTTCGTGCGCGAGTCCGACTCGCACTTGTTTTTTATAGGCGTAATTCACACGTAAACCTCGCTCGGTCGCGCTTCCGTTTTATGCTTTATATCGTTGTTTGATCTTTGCGTCAAAATCAATTATTCAGATAAAATAATTATTTTATCATAATTTTCTTTCGTGACGTCACTAACCGACTTCCAAATCTGAAAGAAGGAGGTTATCAATTCGGTTGTATGTTTTTTTTTTATTTTATTTTTTTATTTTTTTTTATGTTTGTTACTCCATAACTCCGTCATTACTGGACCGATTTTGAAAATTCTTTTTTTGATTGAATGTATATGCATACAGATTGGTCCCGTTTTTGTCAAAATCCAGTTCTGATGATGGAATCCATGAGGAATCGAGGGAACTCCTCAAATCTTAAAGGCATACACATAGTGATTTTTGGTTTTTTATCAACGAATCAAGCATATACATCCAAAAAAGTGACATTTGATGAAGTGGAACTGCTGATGATGATCAGAACGGAACTCTTCAACGACGCATAGTTCACGGTTGGCGATTTGTCCTCTTCGTTATGTTTGTTAAGCAAGTTAAGTTTTTAAGCCACATTTTTGTCAAGCTCGAGTTCTGATGATGGGATCCATGAAGAATCAAGGGAACTCCTCAAATCTTAAAGGCATGCGTATAGAGATTTTTGTATTTACATCAGAAAATCAAGCATTTTCATTAAAAACTGTTGCATTTGATGAAGTGGAACTGCTGATGATGATCAGAACAGAACTCTTCAACGACGCATAGTTCACGGTTGGCGATTTGTCCTCGTCGTTATGTTTGTTAAGCAAGTTAAGTTTTTAAGCCACATTTTTGTCAAGCTCGAGTTCTGATGATGGGATCCATGAGGAATCAAGGGAACTCCTCAAATCTTAAAGGCATGCGTATAGAGATTTTTGTATTTACATCAGAAAATCAAGCATTTTCATTAAAAACTGTTGCATTTGATGAAGTGGAACTGCTGATGATGATCAGAACAGAACTCTTAAACGACGCATAGTTCACGTTTGGTGATTTTTCCTTTTCGTTATGTTCGTTAAGCAAGTTAAGTTTTTAAGCCACATTTTTGTCAAGCTCGAGTTCTGATGATGGGATCCATAATAAACAACTATGATTACCTACCATAAAATTAATGTAGGTATAAAGTACGATGATGCCAATCTTACTAGCCCCTCCCGCTTAAACCCCCGTACACCGCACGGCATGCGCCATTAAGTGGGTTAGGTTAGGTTTGAACTGCGATCCTCACAGAACCGAACACGGATTAGGTTAGGTTAGAACTGCGAGCCTTACAGAAACGAAATGCTACTTGAAAAGTGGGTTTGATTAGGTTCGAACTGCGATCCGCACAGAACCGAACTGCTATCTGAGGAGTGGGTTAGTTTAGGCTAGAACTACGACCCTCATGGCTCCTCTTCACGATGGGCCAACGCCGGCCACTCCAAGGGACGCATTTATGCGTTAGAGGGAGCAAGTGATAGTGCATGGCTGCGTCCCGTGGAGTGGCCGGCGTTGCTAGTAAAAAAGTGGGTGGTTTTACCTCCTTTTCTACATAGTGTACCATCTACAATAATCTTTCATCGGCCCCCATGGAAGTCGGTTTTTTTTTCTTAAAAATTATTGTATGTAAAAATACCATGCGTCAAGGCGTAAAAACACTATTGTATCGCAATTAAATATGTACAATATGTACATATTAGCAAGCGTATCGTGGGCTCGTGGCATTGCATGTTTGTAATGTGCATGACGTTATCGGCTGACATGTTTTAATCGTGTGTTTCCTGCTTAAATCCAGAAATTTAGTCTAAAACAAAAAATGTGACATGTGACAATAACTTGTATTAAAGTGCATTGGGGTAATTTCGAAGGCCGGGTAATTTAGAAAATGGCAAATATGTATCTATAAAAATAGAAGCACTTCGTAATTTAGCAAGACTTACGCTACTGCAACGCTTACCACGTCATCTTGCGTACTGTTACTACAGTAGCACCTAGTTCCTACATTGATTATTACGAGTACCTTAAATAATTGCAGTTGAATGTCTCTCTGACGATTGACGACATAGGGTCGCGTAACAAGGAAATGCCCCTGTGGTTCTGCACGGCCGCGGCCCCTCTTTTTGGCACAAGCCCACACGCTGAACAATAGGGTATTTTCCTACTAGTCAAATCAGTTACTTTTCTAGAACTGTCAAAACGATTTGCTAATATGGAATTTATATGAAACATTACATCTTGACGTCACGGTCAACTCACCTACTTTTTATATTTCTATCAGATTTATTAAATAGAACTCGTGTTTAAAAATAACTTCTATCTGATGTGTTTTTCTAATAATTATCTGGTGCTGTATTTCATGCATGGTATAAAATAATAACTGTATACCTACTAATACTATATACCCTATTACCAATCCAATAAATCGAGCGTAAAGATAAAAACTCCACCATTGACGAATTACAATCGTGATATTCAAAAAGTCCTATCAACTTTATACCGTATCCTTGTGCATTCAATTTCAGATTAATCAACCAATCGCTATTCCACGACTAAAATACGTATATGTAGGTGTAAAGCTTAATTTTCTCCGATTATTAATACAGGTTTAATTAACATTAATGCAGTCCATCGAAATGTAATTCAAATTTGGGAGTTTCGTGGGCCGGCATAATGCGCTTACAATGAACACAATAGAATTACAATCTGATATCCGATCGAACCGGCTAATTACCCGGCGGCACCAATGCGTGAGCGCTTTCCTTTGGAAAGTAACTGAAACTGAGCACAGGAGATAGGTATTGTAATTTCAACATTAATTTTATTATTTTACATTCGATTAAAAAAAAGTTTTTGTGAAATCGAATGTGGTGGATCATTCAATGAAGTATTTTTCTCGTTGCCAAACACTTTTTTGTAAGGTTTGACTTTGTTCTGCTCAGTTTTATTCAATTATAATATTTTTAACCGACTTCAAAAAAGGAGGAGGTTATCAATTCGACCGTATGTTTATTTGTTTGTATAAAAGATCAATGAGCAATTTTTTGGCTCTTTTTACATTTACGCCATTGAGCACTTCCCTACCTACTTTTTTCAAAGGATAGGGAAGTCGTAAAGGTCTTAAAATTCGCTAGGATGTACGAAAAAACGTAGTCTGAAATTTAAGTTTTTTTCTAATAGTGCCATCAATAAATTGGTTAAATAAACTTAAACTTAACAAAGGAAAGGGTTATTAAGGGTTACATTTTACATATTCTTTTGTCATAATGTTTAATGGTTCTATAAAGGTTAAGTTTAAAAAAAAACTTGCAATCTAATTGACCACACTCTGATTATGCACTACACACAAATGCGTGCGCTTTCCCTTTGGAAAGTGATTGAACGACCGCACTGTTCTGCGATTTTAACACTAATTGATTAGTCAATCAGCTACTCAGTCTACAGTCCGTCAGTATGACTAGTCAGTCATCATGCAGTTGCAAACTGACGAGTCATTGGGTTAATTTGCAGTTATACTTCCCCTTATTATTGGTCAGTTCGCAAAAATAACTATGCTACAAGACCAAAAATAAGTAGGTATGTACGTATTTAGTAGTTAAATATAACAGTGCATGCATCGCTGTCAATCATTATTGGTGACGAGGGACGCATGACGTTACTATTACCAGGCGTGGTTCACTCCGCGATTTCGTCGCTTTGCTACAGGTAGCTAAAACTACATCCGTTCGACCCCAATTTTGGGGTTTGCCATAAGCCGCGCGTGGCGCTGTCGCCACCTAGCGGCCATATCTGTGCTGATCGTGACAGACGCGTTTTGTTAGAGAGTGAGTCTTCTGTACCTAGTACTATTATTTATTCTGTGCTATTACCTTGGTCCTGACACTGATACTTTTGCACTTACAGCACTCGCGTCTATAATACAGGGTGGCCAAAAAATTAGTGCATTCCCGTTGCCAGATGGAATTGGAGTTATAGTGAGCAACTTTTACTATGGGACCAACCCCGAAATCGCCAAAACAACTGTTTCATACATTTTGGCTTACCTGGTTCATTTTCTACGGGAGGGTTAATTTTTTCTTCACGATTCCGGGGTTGATCCCATAGTAAAAGTTGCTCAGTATAATAACAAAACCTCCCTGGCAACGGAAATGCACTTATTTTTTGGCCACCCTGCATAGGCCGAAGCCGTAATGCAGCATGCAGCTGCAGTTGCCATCCAAATGTCACCTTAGCTTTATGGATATATTAATGGCAACTGAAACTAGGAATAGATTTAATAAAATATCGATTCGGGAAATGAATTAGAGATTCACTAGATATGAAAAAGTAAAGATAGTGACGTTCCACGGCAAAAGGTACCTTAAGGCGGCTGGCGCTTACGTCGCATAGGGCCGCAATAATATTGGAGCGGCGTTAATACTAGCGTAAGCGCCAACCGCCATCAGGTACCTTTTTCCGTGGGACGTCATATATTTTTACCATATCGTATCTAGTTAATCTCTAATTCATTTCCTGAATCGCGCGGTATGTATTTACCTATCTAATCCACCAATATCGTGTTTCGTTATAAAACTATCTTCCCACGGGCCATTTTCTCCAAAATCACAGCAGCGGCTAGAAAAATTTAAATAACTGTCAATTTTGTTATATGGCAAAGTGTAGGTGTAGTGGAACTATGAAATTCAGAGTCGCCATTTCACCAAACACGATTGTCCATATTGCTGGCTTGGTCTAAACACGAAGCGAAAGCTCAAAATATGCTTGAGTTAACAAGAAATACAATTGTGTCTAAAAGTTAACAAGTAGGTAAATAGGTAGGTACATATTAAAAATAATCGCAAAGAAAGTAAACAAAATCATTTTAAAGATGTTGAATATTATCTTTTAAAGCAACGGAGTCAAGTTTCAAGTTATATAATAATCACGCATCGCATTCGCGTCTCGGACTACATACAGCAGGAAGAAAACAATGCTATATTAACATACGGACTGATACAATCGAACCTATTCATCTCCATAGTTTGTAAAAGAAAATGCACACTTTTCGACTCTGTCCTTTATTAAATAAGGGTCTAATTGTAAGTCAGTCATTACAGTACCTATTTACCACAAAATCCGTAACATAGGCGCTAATGCCTCTTGCAAAAAGTGAATAAATAATCGGCCAAGACTTAACGGCCTATGCTCATTCCAGAGTTCATTCGTCCACTACTATTTCAGAAAATTTTAAAGGCTTATACCCTTTTAGGATTTCACATTATTCTTTAATTTTACCTTATTTTGAAACCATGATTATGTACCTACTTATTTATATTTAAGTATACATTTTTTAACCGTTTGACTGGTGGGGCAGTCACTTATTATAGTTAGAGAAGAATTTGTGACTTTAAATTTGTTTTGCACAATGATTCCTGAATCGAAAAAGCCATTATATACTATATTTGAAACTCTATCGATCGTGGGATGAGAACTAGAAAATTCATGCCCATTTATATGTGTAAAAAGGTTTTTTTTGATAAGCGAATACCTATACCAAATCACAAGCTTATTTCTACTACTAATGGTCATTTAGCATGAGCTGCGGACCAATAGAAGAACAATACGAAACTGTAAAGAGTGTAAAGGTTCACTAAAACTCCCATTGACGCTATGCGCTGCATACCTACATTGTCACATGTATCCTAAACCTACCTAACATAGAACGTGAGGGCATCCATCCACGGTAAACCCAGGACTTATTTAGGTAGGTTCAGCTAATGCATAGGTATATAATTCGGCCAAAACATTCTTTGAATTCGTAATATGTAAGTATCTTTTCAACAAAAAAAATATTCACAACGCTACTGTCTCCCACTTACACCTACAAGAACCGAATGAGCGTCGACCGTGCATCGCCATGCATTCCATTACGCCCAAACATGCCACATTAGCATAGAAATATCGGCGCCGTACGAATGACAAATTGAAGAAATCAAATTAGGATTGAGTCCGATTCGGTTTAACCCAATATTTATTTAAGTATTGCTGGAATCCGGAGCATTGCAGACTTATGAGCATGACATTTGTAAAGCAATATGAGTGCATATATAACGAGACTAACGAACAAGTAACTTGGCATGACGGTTTTGAATTTTGCATGGTCAATCAATTTGTGATTTCGTGGAATGGAATTACTGACATGAGAATGCAGTTGCCTGTCTTGCGTACATATACAAGTATTTGTATAGATTAGGACTTACCTAAATAATTTTTTTTTATCTTTTTTAGAAATCGTTTATTTAAAAATGTTGAAGAAACAACGAAGACATCTAGAAAGTAATTTGTTATAAAAAATATAATGAATAACTGACCAAAAGAGGACTTGTATTTTTAATGTTCATAGAGGGTTGTTAACTTGTAAAAGCCTGCCTTTTGTTAGAATATCCACCCTATTTAAGTATTTACGATAGCACTCGAATATTCTTTAGGGACGTTATTAATGAGTTTCGAAATTTGGCACAAATATTTTTAACCTTCCTTTTTAAAACAAGATTAATGATTAAGGAAGTACGCAAGAGGATATTAAGGATAATTTCACAAAAATATCTGGTTTCGAATCTGTTTTATTGTGGTCGTAGCGATAAAATAACCTAGAATTATTGGGCTTATCTTTATCACTTATTTGATACTCTTACTTGATTATTAGAGTACCGTAGGGGGGTGAGTAGGGTCAAAACTGAAATTCAAACCTCGATAACATTTTATTTTTACATATGAAAACTATAAACGGTTACGGTTTATATAATAAGTGTTCCGGACGTATGTATTTTATTTAGTTTTTATTTTATTTTGGGTAGTTCCATTTCATAACTTTGACGATAAAGAGGAAAACCCACCTCACCCCGTAGTGCCTCGTATTTGGGGTGAGAGGGGTTTTCATACAAAGGTGATTTTGGAAGATTGTTGGATCGGTTTTTTTTTTTTATAATGCGTATTACTATAGCTCCATTTTAAATTGGAATACATTATTTTTGTAGCAGTAGCCTTAAAATCCGTTCTCACCCCCCTCTTAAACCTTCTTTCCCCATTCATAACCCACCTCTCCCCGCGAAACCTACTCACCCCGTTTTACGGTAGCTAAAGTAAGTAGGAGGACTTACTTAATAAAGGTCACAAACATTAACAAATCACAGCTGGCAAGATTAATTAACATAATTTACATTACAACCTTCGATTATAATATCGTTATCATATCAACCCACTGGGATACACTTATCAAAACATCGTAGTAGGAACGTAATAAAATATTAACTTGATTATGACATGTGGGCTAAAAATAGGGGAAATAATAATGATAATGGGGGGAGTAGCGGCAAATTAGTATAAGGTTAAGACTTCGACCACGCTAAGTTTGCACTTGGGGGTAACAATGTATCGCTGCTTGAGAAACATAGTGTCACTATACAAAATTATTTGTGCCTGCTGAAAATTCAACTTTTCAAATCCGGAACAACGTCACTATTTGAATGGTTCTTAATTTTGGACACTATGTTTCTCAAGGAGCGGTATGTACCTATCCTGTAGGAGTCCCATAGTAAACGTAACATTTGGCGTAGTGGGAGTCTATGAATTAGACAGCCGTGTTCCAGACGTTGCCCGTGGCATGTACTGTAGGTATATACTAGTGATGTACCGACTATTGATTTGGCCGACTAGCCGACTAGCCGACTAATCGGCGCTCGAATGGCCGATTAGTCGGCCGACTAGTCGGCTAGTCGGCCAGATCATTAGTTTCGTATAAGTTTAGGTGAAAAACAATAGTTTCGCTCCTTTTGTTGCGCTATTCATCATATTAGCTTGGCTAAAAGGTGTTCTCTACAGGTTCAAAGACCTATCACAAGAATCCTCGTTCAATTTCTGTCTATTGGTTGTTATCAAAATAAATAACATATAGTGGCGACATCTATATTGGTGATACACTTTACTGTGTCTATAATATCTATATATTGTATCTGTGGTTTTAAAAATAAATTAAGTCTGTCTGTTCTAAATCTCTTCAACGGTCGTTTCATTTAATAGGTTATGGGCCCAGCACGCTTCCACTGCGCTTAGCTTAGTTTAGTTGTTGCACTGTGTTTAGTTCTTTTATTTTACGATCCTGAGCAGACCGTCAGTACAGCTTGTAGGAGGCATTTCCATGGCTCTATTTCCCGTATGAAGTCGCCAGTTAAGAACCTATCCCCTGTGGTCAGCGTCTTCACGAGCAACGTCTAGCCCTCATGAGCCCTGTCTAAGTCTCTAAATTTTGCAATAACATTAATAGTTCCTCATGGCCCTACCATTTAAAAAAAAACAAAAACTGAATAACAATAAAAATAATTAACTGTCGAACTTGCACATGAAATTACACGAGAATCAGTTGAGATCGACCTGTAAAGGAAAACACCAGCCCACCAACATACGATAACGATCAAATGGTCAATTATTTATATGAACAAAAGTTTTCGTATGCATCCTGAATAGGTATTTTAGTAAAATAAACATAAAACATATGGTATTCTTTCACTAATAAAGTGCCGACTAATCGGCCATTTTTGCCGACTAGTCGCCGACTAATCGCCGACTACAAATGTGGCCGGATAGTCGGCTTTCCCGACTAGTCGGCGACTAGTCGGTACATCCCTAGTATATACCTACCTGTTAGTATAATGTCCGTCCGATTTTGAAGGAGCCCATAATCTTATTTCCCACGGTTACCGACTACTTATGCCTAACTTTAAAATCTTTGTTGCAGGCTGCGGCACAGAGTGTGTGAGGTGCGCAGCGGACGGTTGCATCAAATGCGCCCGGCTGCTGGTCTGGCCGGGCGCCACTTGTGCGCATACCTGTCCCGCCGGCTCACGCGAGGCCTGGGCGCATGATGACCACCTCATGGGCCGCGTCTGCTACCCCGCCAATACTTATAACGAGGTATGTATCAAATACGCCCGGCTGCTGGTCTGGCCGGGCGGCACTTGTGCGCATACCTGCCCCGCTGACTCACGCGAGGTCTGGGCGCATGATGACCACCTCATGGGCCGCGTCTGAGCCAATACTTATAATGAGGTATGTATCAAATGCGCCCGGCTGCAGAAATTAGACTCTTGCCGTGAACTACGCGCGACATTACATTGAAACCAACTCTACTCAAGTCACAATCTCACTAGTATAAGTGGTCTGAAGAACATCTAGGTCGTTGTCAAAGCCTGTTCGCACTAGGTCGTGACGCCGACATGTCCCGGTAAAAGCGTCGTGGCTTGTAACCATACTTTAATGACACTGTTAACACTACGCGCTGTGCAATGTAAGCATCGCGATTTAATTATACAAGGCACGAACCTTTCTGGTACAATGTGTTGTCACGAGCTAAGAGCTGGCTTAAGCTCAACTTTATAAAAGACACTTAAGTAATAAGACTGCCAACCTCAATATAAAGTCGCGTTCTTCACGTTACGGTGTATAAGGAATCTTCCGGTTAGGGACGTCTTGCCTTATTAGGACGTAGCTCGTAGGAGCCACGCTGCCGCCTTAAGAAAAAAAACCATAACTAACAAAAAGTAAGTTTCGAGAAAAAGCCAAAAAACTTTGCACTCCTGTTCAAATAGGTTAAATTCAAAGTACAAAGTTGAAACTTTTGTTAATGAACAAAGTAATTGTGTAGAATTTTTATGCGTTGTAAATTATTCGATTATCTATTTATTTAAATAAGTTATTTAGAAAAAATAGTTACTGCCTCGTGATATAAATAAAATAAAATATCTTTACTAACATTAAATGACATAAGTGTGTACTTATGGTTTTTGTGTTAGTTTTGCACTACGATGTCTAAGAAATAAAAACACAAGTACACAGTTGTGCTTATGTTACTGACCGATCTCGAAGCTGAAAAAGCACAATTAGGTACTTTATGTTTTTTTTGCTTAGTTAACGTTATCAAATTATGATTTATCTCGTTAAAGGAGTTTTTAAAAATACGATGAAGATTCAGAATTATTTATTTAAAAAAACAAATGAAATATTTTTAGAGATATTTGATTAGTAATGTAATATAAAACTAAAAAAATGCATAATTAGATTGCACTACCTAAGTACAAATGCTATTAGAAAACTGAAATAAGGTACAATTAAGTAGATTGTACTAAGTACTAGTCCTTAATTTATTGAGATGGTGCTGATGTTTGTGGCTAGACATGATTTTCTTGAATGTCACATCTGGCCATAAGAAGCAACCGTCTGCTCCTAGACGACTGCCGCATCGTTAGTAATCTGATAACCAAAACAAAAAAAAAACGCACCCACAGCCAAGAAGCAAGCACAAACAGCCTTTGCATTTAGAATAAAATATGGTTAGAATGAGAATGTTAGATACAGCTCAAACACTCAGAAAATTATCAATTTTATTCCATTATAACAAAACTTGCAATCATAAAAATAACAACAAAGCGATACTCATGAAACAAAGAATGAAAAATAAATAGTCGGGAAATGCCTGTTTCATGAACAAGCATGACATTGGGCGGTGTATCCCATACTAAAATTAAGCCATGTGCCAATGTAAAACTGTAAGTGTTATTTTGCAACATACATAAAGCTCGGTGGTGCCGGAGTGATCACACATAGGACCGAAACTTTAAGCCACGTTATTTTAAGCCATTGTACCTTAAATTCGTGGTTAGGGTTATAATATTATGTTTTAGTCTCAATAGACAAGTTACTTAACACCAATATACGAGTAAATAAAGAGATAATGTTAATTCCAGATACGCATAGATATACATGTGAATACGCGCGCCATGCCTTAACGTAGGTACCTACTAGAATGACCGCGACAAATATACCTAAATTTATTCAAAAATATAGGCAAAATCTGTAATACACGACGAGATGAGAAACGTAACATGGATATAAGTAAACTTACAAATATGTTTTGACACTTATTACAATCACGTATACACATTAACACTTCTAATATTTTTTGAAGTAGGCACACACAGGAGTAATTAATACGTGCGTCGTACGCGCCACCTCTTCCGAAGGAAAGTAACCAGGAGTGAACCGGCCAAAATCTGTCCTTATAGGGGACCGGAGGGGGACTACCTACTAGCCTGATAAAGCATAACTGACCACAACGTTTAATAAATAAAGCACAAGTTTACTTTTTTGCAACCGACACTAAGCAGAAAAAGCATAAGGAAGAGTCATACGAGATAGAAAAAACATAACGTGCAACTTATGTTTTTTCAGATTCCCAGAGTTATGATTAATAATTATTTTATGCTAACAAGACTGAACACTTCTGTCAACTTATGGGTTTTTTACATAGAAATTTTATAGAAAACCAATATTATGGTTTTTCTTCTTGTGAAATAATTGTTGGGCTCAAATTCAAGACAAAGGAAAAAAACACAAGTCGTCAATTTAGTACTTTTCTGTCTATGAATATATACTTATGCTTTTTCTTTCTCAAAAAGGCAGTAACTTTACCAAAATGGTGTGTAGTTATGCTTGTCTAAATCGTGACCTGTTAGGGATAAAGAAATAACTGCTAGATAGAAAAATCACATTTTTAGTGTTCCGTACAAAACTTTGTTTACGGAACACTTATGGGATCACTTCGGTCTTGCAAATCAGTTAAATACGTTTTTCTCAGAGACCGTTTGACATAGATACCTAAAATTTGGAACAGTTATAGCAATTACCACCACTCATATTGTGAATAAGTCAAAACTGCTTATTTCTTATTAAAGGGGGAAATTTAGGGGGTTGAGAGGGGTAGGCTGAAACTTTTTTCATTTGTAAGAATCGTGTGGGGTACCATTAGAAAGCTTGCAAAAAATTGAGTCGATGGACTGATTTTGACTTCATTTTAGACTGCAATAGTTTCGTCAAAAAATGCATTTAAAGTTGCAAGTTTTCATACAAAAATTTTCACCTCTGTCCTGGCGATTTTCGCGAAAACTATAGCTAACAGGCAGCTGACCAGTCAATACCCAACTTAAAGAAGCATGGAGACGGCGGGAAAATTATCAGCTTAACTTTATCTTTATTAGTTTTTCAACTGCAGCTTGACCTTTGGTTGCTTAGGGCTAGCTAACTGATGCTTACACTGGTCAATTCATATTAGGCGAGAAACATCCTTAGTTAAAACTTTGGCATTGAAATTTATGACTTATGTCTTTGACATAAAGTTTAATTCTGCTTGCTTATTTTTGTGGGATATTTAATTTTATCTTAATAGCCTACTATAAGTATGAGAGAGATCTACAAAATACGACCTTATTATATTGCAAATAAGTTTCAATTTCGAACGGGCTTTCCAAGCAATGGACTAGCATCTCAAAAATCTGAAAAATTCAAATTAAGAATTCCGTTCTTGACTGTCGTTGTGTCTTTTTTTCCACAATAGGACACATAGAGTTAGTAAGGCGTATAGAGATAATAAAGTCATTTAATATTTATGAACAGCTTTGGCCTTTTTATTGAGAGTATCTGATTCGTCGAAACAATATACACAATAAGTATTCCTTTTCATTAAGTACCATTACATTTCTGTATTAATTGTATAATTATAATATCTATTAATTATATTCAGTACTTATGTATATTTTTGAACGGATCGGTGAGCAACAAGATTCAGGGCTATAACCGCGAAAATAGAAGTTCGCAAATTGCGAGCATTTTTCTCTGTCACTCTAATTACGCCTTCATTGGAGTAAAAGAGAAAGATCCCCGCAAATTGCGAATTTCGGTTTACGCGGTAGCCCCTCAGTCCTGTTACGAGAAAATAATTTTGGAAGACATTAATAAATAGTACCTATATGACAGTTAAATATCACGGTTTTTTAGAAACAAAGGTAAAATTGACGAAATATTTAAAGTAAGCCGATCTTGTTTTTTAGCAGTTCTAAATAATATTAAAGTCTATATATATGGCATAGAACTAGAAACAAAATCAAATAAAAAATAATAATGAGTTCTAAATTCAAATTGAAGGAGTTATGTTACATTTTAAGGTATTATAGGCCAAGCGCGCACCACGATATAAATTTTTGCGACACGATTTTAGAATCGCGCTGTAATATATCGCAGAAAATTCACTGCGCGCACTGCGATGAAAATGAAAAAGTCGACCAGTCGCTTGTCATGAAACGTGTCTTTAATATGCGATTGCTGTATGACTGGTGATCCCCGTCTATTTCCATAATTAAATGGTCAACATCTAGCGTCTCATTTTGAGACTCCATTGGAGGTGCAGGTGCCGAGATGTTGGGGGAGAGCGAAATGCCGACTGAGGTCCGGCCGGGGTGCGATTTTATTATCATAGTGCGCGCGGGGCCATACAACTCCGCATGCTGCAATTCACTTTGCGACAATCGCGTCGCGAACAATTGCGGAAAAATGTGACAAATCACAATTTAAAAATCGCTGCGATTTTTTTGTCGCATATGCGCGCACTAACATATAAACACATACGTTGCATTTCTGCGACATAATTATCGCAGGACAAAAAGTCGTGGTGCGCGCTTGGCCTTACTCTAAATTATTATAATACATCAAGCATTCGCGAGATGCTCGACTTCGGTATTCAAACACAAAGCAATAGTACAAGAATCTAACTAAATGCAAAGGCCGAAGGAGCGATTCGAAGATCCGAAGCGTCCGACAGACGCGCGCCTCCCGTAACTTTTCCAAGTATTTTTAAGTACAAGTGTCTAAGTCGCAAAATCCAAAGGCTGAAGTCGCATTGGGCCGAAAGTCCGAAGCATCCAGGAGGTCAGTTCTAAACACAGGTAATTAATACAAGTGTCTAAATGCGAAGGCCGGAGGCCGAGCTCCGCGTAGGGCCGAAAGCCCGACGCCTGCAAGATGTCAGTGGTTAAACACAGAACTGACAGCCTGGACGCTTCGGGCCTTCGGCCCTACGCGGAGCTCGGCCTTCGGCCTTCGCATTTAGATACTTATACTATTGTTCTGTGTTTAAGTACTAACATCCTGGACGCTTCGGGCCTTCGGCCCTACGCGGAGCTCGGCCTTCGGCTTTCGCATTTAGACACTTGTACTATTGTTCTGTGTTAAAGCACTGACATCCTGGACGCTTCGGGCCTTCGGGCTACGCGGAGGTCGGCCTTTGGCCTTCATATTTAGACACTTGTACTATTGCTCTGTGCTAAAGCGATGACATTTATTTTGCTAAAGCTCGGCCTTCGGCCTTCGCACTTAGACACTTTGTACTATTGTTCTGTGTGTGTAGTTGATTCCGGTACCCTAAAAACAGGCAAACAACCTCTGTAAAATGTAACGATGCGAGCGGTACGGCTACCATCAGTTTGGCATTGACATAAACGCTACCGTGGGCGTGAACGTAATTTACTTTCTATGCATCTCGCTCGTACTGACATATTAGTGCGAAAGAGATATACCTATAGGAAGTAAATTACGTTCACGATATCGTTTATGTCAATGCCAAACTGATGGTAGCCGTACGGAACACTAAATGCCTCGAGCTATCTCGGACTTGGCCAAATTATTTTTCCTGATTTCGAGGGTGTCAATAACTCAATTTCGCAAAAATTGACACTTATGGTTTTTTTTCTTAAGGCGGCAGCACGCTGGACTTATCAAAGCCAAAATACGTTGTGATCATTTAACTGTATCACTGTGTTTTAACTCTCAAAAAGAACTTACTATGTACCCATATATGGGTACCATATGTGGTCAAAAAGTGGGAAAATATAAATGCGTAAGACTTACTCGTGGCACGGGAAATAAAATTACGAGTATTTATTTTGCCCGAGACATTAAGACATTAGGTCGTGTTATAAAGTTTTACACATGGTAAAAAAGCGTGGAAGCGGCCTCTATACTTTCTATAGTTAATAGTATAATAATTATAACAGAAATATGACTTTATAAGATTGAGTGTTTTAATGATTTACTGCTCTATGCCTATATGCATGACTCTCGAGAACGTGCTAGTAGAAAGGTATTACCTATGTGTTAAAGTATACAGAGCTCCTCTATGTTCAGTGTCGCTTTACATTTTTACCGAAAAAAGCCTTTAAGTATGATGGAATTTTCAGAATTACAGTATAGGACAAAATATAAATCACTATCAAACTTAGGACTGCTGACGCGATTCTATATATCGCTATGGTTGAAATCATGTCTTGCAAAAACAATTTGGCTAGCAAATATTCCTTACTGCTTCTCGCGTACTATGCATTTAGGCTGCTCTAAGTTCGAGTTAGATGACATTCTGCACTCTATCTGAGTAATAAGCAAACTTACTTCAAAAAAATTATAATTATAAAGATGATCTATGGAATTAAATCGAGCGCAAGTGATAATGATAAGCAACAGCAGGATCTTTATACCATAATGAGGTCAAATATAGAGCACAATCGCATGCAGTGTGAAGCAACATGATGAGCGACACAGATGAAGTAACTAAAGTAATCCAAGCGTGCGTTTCCGTGTTTACATTACACTTGTAATGTAACATCAATGAAGATTCACTCACTGTTTCGGGTAATACGACTTTCGAGTTACTTGAAGCAGCTCTCAGCGCGCTTGAATGGCACTTCTTTTCAATGGTGATTTAAATTGGTGTGACAACGAAGAGCTAGCGTCACTTTTTAGCACCAGTCGAAAGACAAAAACAGATGTTCTTTATCCTGTCTTTATCATCCGTCTCCATTATACGTCCGCTGGATGACACGAATGACGCGCAAACTTGACAACCGTAGCTAAAGTCTGTATCTTTAGGTATTTAAATAAAAGAAACAAACAATTTGTACATTTTCGGCTAGTTATAACATTTATTGGTTAGGTAACCGATCAATTACAAAACCGCCTGTATCAGTCGCTGAACGACCTGACTTTAACCTACCTACAATATTTGATCGTGTAATGTTTTTATCTACCCTCATCTGACTTAACGACCCATTTGAGGGTTGATTTTGTTTTTCTTTTATTTAAATACCTAAATAAAGATACAGAGTATAGTCTAAGAACACGCATTACTTAACACGACAGAGAGTGAACACTATCTTTGTCATTATCACGTCGATAACCTCATCCACCATAACCCCGCTAAATAACACATACGATACGATTTGACAACCGCATCAGTTAAGAGGATACGCTTCTGCGCCAGAGAGTGAAAGCAAAAAGCAACATTAGTTTTTTTAAACCTTCTGCAAGTTATCTACATAGCTAAGTGTCTATTCATGTGAGGCAAGTTGATGAGCGACACCGATGAAGTAACGAAAGTAATTCAAGCGTGTGCGTGCGGGTACTATAACATGTGTTTATAGACACACGCGAGCCACTTTCCACGTTTAACGCTTCCGTCTTGTTCGTGACACGGAACTGTATCATGGAAATTAGCAAATATGTACTTACTTACCTTGCCTACTTGCGTGTGCTAAGTGCGTACTGAACTATGACGGCGCCCTTCGTTTCATAAGATGTGAACTTTCGTGAATCTAAACTTTCAAACTATGTGCGACTGTTGTGTAATGGCCATTTCACTCGGACGATACTTGAAGAACTTATCTACCTAAGAGATTTTTGAGCTTGATCAATAAATTTCACAATAGGTCACTCGATTGCACACATTGTTACAGATATTGTATGTACCTATTGTGTCATTTATTTTATTCAATTGCATTTAAGTCATCTAGCAATCGTGGGTCGTGACAGCTGTGCTCAGGTTTGAAGATATTCTTTTATGCATCACTTAGCATTCTATGAATAAAATTAAATTTACGCATTCACATTGTGATCTCATATGATGACTCAAATTCCCTTCTGAGGTTGGTTAATTAAATACGGTGCGGGGTGCGGCGGTGCCGGGTTGTTTTTATAATAAATGTGCCCTCTTAGTATGTTACTTATATTTAGTATGTAAATTGTATCTTCTGTTGGTGATCCTAATAAATAAACAAATAAATAAACAAATAAACAAATAAACAAATTAGCAAAGATATTAAACACCGTGCTATCTTACAGCTATAATAACTTACATTTAATACCTTAGTTAGATAATCAAACATTAGTACGGTCTTGACAATGCTAGTCTACTTTTTACATATAAAAACATAGTCCTATCTCACCTATTGCAACATAACAGGCGCGTTAAACACTATAGATAAGACTTCGTCTTTAAAACTTTCTCATAGATAAGCGCGAGACGAGAGTAAGGGCTGATTTAGACGGCGCGCGAGCTCGCATGCGATTTTAGCTACATTGCGGACTGTTGGTTACGTCCAATTCAACTCGCCAATCAAAAACCGCAATGTAATGAAACTCGCATGCGAGTTCGCACTCCGTCTAAATCAGCCATTATGGATGTAATGTGCAGCGAGCGATAAATACAAATATTTAGACTTCGCAACATACGAATAATTCATGTGGTACCTATGAAAGGCGATAATGATTTTGGTTCAAAATAAACGTCTGGTTTGGGTAATCCCCTTATCCGCAACAATATTTTAAATTTAAGTATATAGGTACATAATTCAATTTCAGACATTTCAGTTACCGTATGGGTCCAAGACGATAAGACTTGTGACGGCTAGCTTGAAGTTAGTATGTATTAGGTAGATGGATAAATAGGTAGGTACTAGCGCCCTGCAAAGTTTAATTCTACTAAAAAAATCACACGTTTTTTATTTTTTTTAAAGGTTTTGTTGACACTTAATACGTTTTTTTTGCAGGTGTTAGTTGGCGGCGCGTGTGGTGTAGTTGTCTGCGTGCTGCTAGTCGTCGCCGGCGCGACGTACGCGCGTTGCCGGAGCGGCGCACGGGCGCGCTCGCAACCGCTGCCTCAACCTGGGCTAGACGACGACACGCGGCTTAGAGAGTTCCACAAACAGCTGGACTGCTTGCGAGTAAGTACCCTCATGAAGGCACGAGTGATTATAGTTGAGTGTTGCTAGTAATGCTAGTCGTCGCCGGCGCGACGTACGCGCGTTGCCGGAGCGGCGCACGGGTGCGCTCGCAACCGCTACCACAACCTGGGCTGGACGACGACACGCGGCTTAGAGAGTTCCACAAACTGCTGGACTGCTTGCGAGTAAGTACCCTCATGAGGCACGAGTAGTTGTAGTAGTTGTAGTAGTTGCGTATTGCTAGTAATGCTAGTCGTCGCGATGTATGCGCGCGCTCGTAAACCCTGAGGGAGTTCCACAAACAGATGAACCGCTTGAAAGTAGGTAACCTTCATTCTGCTGACCGGATAACTAGTGGCAGTGGAGCGAAAAATGTTAGTTCTTCCTTTTTTTTTAATTCGGTAGATACTACTTGCCACTAATAACTCCACAAGGACAGCTACGGAGCTCGTAGGCTTTAAAACTGCAGTTCTTTTTATCTAGGCATTAATTCGTAAACATTAAATTAATTTGTTTTTGTATCCTACTTACCTGCTTCACACCTGACTGTTGGTTTCGTTAGCAGTAAATATGATAATCTGATGTTTTCCGGTAGTTCCAAATTTTCACGGTGCCTTGTCATGGTTTACGTGTCCGTTACTTTTCTCGCCAGTCTCAAAGTTAACGACCGATTAGATTACTGGATACATAAAACCTCTTACTTTACAAGTTTAATCGTTAAATCTCGCATTTACAGTACTCGCAGTCTACTCAACAGGAACTGTATATATGCATTAGCTAAGGTAGAGTAACTGTTCGATGTTACTTCACTAAGTGACATTGATAAAGTATCTAACAAGTATCTAACAAAGAAAGGTGCGGATGTGTCTGGTTAGCATTGGATTTGACACGTCGTCTGTTCAAGCAGTTCCTATTGACAAAGATAATACTAAAAGGCACCGGGAAATGAGTACTAGTCTAACATTACCTGCAATAGAACGTTTATGTCATTGCGTAGATCTATGTGTGTGATTAGCGTACCTATTAGTACCAGGTACTTAGTATAATCATAGTACATATATAATATACATACATACATACTTACATGATATCCATGTTGTAAGTAACTAGGGACTTAGAATAAATTCTCAGTAAATTGGTTAGGAAACCTAAACAAACCATTCCTCCATGCATCTTCTAAAGAATACTATACGGGTATCAGACTGTTTTTCTAATGTAGATACTCAAAGTACTCAAAGTTTATTTAAATCAATGTTTGTTTTCGATTCGGGTGAAACGGTAGGGAGACTTCTGTGTAATTTATCTATGCCTAATTGTTAACAAGGTATAGGTAAATATTCCTTAACGTTTTAGTAAATGTAAATTCCATAAGATTCCATAGCATAATGTACTTGCAATCTCGGCGTTGTTAGAAACGATTACGATGCCAGATACGGTAAAAGAATGTCGGTAAAGCGTGCATAACATTGAGCTTGTGCCTTACTTGTAGGTAATTCATTATGCAACGTTATATTATGTCTATGTTTTTTATCTGCGCTACTGAATCAGTAGGAAACATTTTTTAAACATTTCTTATACTTGCTTTAACTTCTCATTAGTCACGATTCATAACTTTAAAATATACCTATTATTGTATAAGATGAAAGCAATTAAGTAGTAAGTACCCGCATCATCAAGCTTCAATGACAAACTTGTACAAAATGTACAAATTCCAATAATATTAATTACTCTGTTTTATTTATTAATGTTTTTCTTTTGTTTTGCAGCCACACGCCTACACGTTGCTAGCAATATTAAATCACACGCGGCACCAGGTCCGAGAACTGTACCAGCTAGGCAACAACGATGCCGCAATGGCTTACAGGTAATTACCTCATTAATTGCTTTGATTATTACGTCTAAATATCACATTAAAATAGTTTCCGATGCCACTCTCGAACACACGTTACAGAAATAAATTACCTATTATAAAATCGCGATCTTTCACGACCAAAGCAAAGTTCTATGGGTACTGCCCGTCACGCATAACAGCCAATGGAAGTTTGAATTTGAATCTTATTGCACGGGAATACGGTTGACAATTATGAGTTTGAAATGGCTGAGGGCTGCTATGTTAGGTGGAGCGAAGACTCTACGGCGAATAACGAAAGTCGAATTGTCTATATTTGCCTCTCTATCGCTCAAATATCCGTCGAGCATCCACCATACAACAAATTGATTCAAAGCAAGTAGTTCACTCCTTTGAAGTCTATCTATAGTAAAGGCATAATGTCAGTAAGGGTTAGCGTTACGACTTTTACTGGAGCTTTGTATCCAAGATTTGGACTTTTCCTTACTTCTTATCTTTTTATTTAACTTTAAGCTTTATTACCACACAGTAAGGTTGCTTTTTAATTCGTGTTTGAGAAGATTACCGGGTTTAAGTTATAAAAAGTTCTAAAGTAAACAATAAAATTCTTTTAACGCAGTGAATTTACGCCCTAATGGGTTTTTATATGTTTACACTAGGAAGTTAACAGTTTATTACACCGGTTATATTTTGGTAGGTTAAAACATGGTTAAAACAATACCTATATTACCTATGTACATCACATAATATTGGCAGAGTTGGCCCCGACGGTTTCTACAAGCGCCATGGTAAGCGAACACTGAAGCTTATGAGCGACTATATAGGTGACACATGCCTGATGGTGTGCAAAGTGCGGGTAAAGGTGGGGGTAATTTGCACGGCGAGGGGTAAAATCACAACTTTCATAAGTACCCAGTATTTGACAGATTTCAATTGTCAGATAATGAATGTGTCCTATTACTCGCCACGCTAGGTTAGCTAACAATGATTAGGAAACAAAACGAAGTGGTTTACGACTATGAGGATGCACTGAAATCTAGATTAAAGCTTGTTTTTTTGTTGTGTCTAAAATAAGGACTTGTTACAGTTGCGTGATGAGCGACCTGGCGAAGCTGCTTATTTTGTTGAACAAGCAGCAAGTGCCCGTGGTGCCGGAGGAGTGGCCACGGCTCGCCAGCTGGGCTGAAAGGTACTCCTTATTTCTTATAAAATTAAGCACAATAACCTAATAAGGTATATTAGTTTTTTTTTAATTCTTTCAATATGTTATTTCAAGTCGGGAAGAACAGCCTACATTTAGGTCTTCTTTCAGAAATTGTAAATCGGGTATGATCAACTTCAAACAAATGTTAAAACTCGCAATTTGTAAGTTCTTTGTTTTCTTTTTGTAGTTAACTGGTTAAGTTTATCAATAGATTTGAGAAGGAAACTATTAGATACTCCAATGATTAGCGGCTTCAACATTTTAGGCTTATAATTAAAGACCAGATCATTAAATAGTTTACCCTACGTATAACCATCCAGATATTAGTTTGATGTGTTTGAATTTTCAGAATACTAAAACGCTACAGCCGCAACCCGCTGCCTCCGCAGTCGCAAGAGCATCAACTAGTGAATTTCCTCTCGCCCCCACCGAGCCAAAGCTCCGACTCCGAGATCACTCAGCAATCCTTCTCTACTTTTAAGCCCCCCTCATACTCTCCAACGTCATACGACAGCACTTTGGATAAAGAGTTAGAGAGCCAATGGACGGACGTCCGGCCGCCTAGCTACTCCCAAATAGAGAAAGAGAAAGAAACAATAGTCCTCTCCGATCCTTGGGAGAGGAGACCGATTGTTAGAAGAGAGAGTGTGTGGCTTGAAGACGAGCTGTTTGAAATGACAAGAAGACCACAGGACGAACTGACCACAGAACTATAACAAAGAATAGAATAGGAATAAGTAGCATTTCTTCCAACATTCCAATGTTTTCAATAACCTACATGACTATTTTAGGTATAAGTGAAACATACATGTATACAACGTGTAACAAAAATAACTGACAGTTAACACTAAGATCTCTTTTGTTATAACCGAATTCCGAAATGTATATAATTATCATACCTGTGCTAACTCGGGGCACGTATACACTTATGTGACGGTAAGTATAAAGCCCCCTCCTGACTATGTGCGTGAATCGCGGGCGAAGCCGCGAACGCGAGTGTGGAGTCGATTTCGCTGTCTGCGAAAATCGACGCCACACTTGCGTTCGCGGTTTCGCGCCGCGATTCGCGCACGTGTGTGGAGGGGGCTTAATATTAAAGATTTTTTACCTTAACAGGCTCGATATTAGACATGATATTGAACCTGTTTACAGTATTACAGGGTTTCCTATAAGCAAATGCATAAATATACGTCAATAAACTTTAACAGGTAATTAAACATCAATTTAGTATTCGTGCCCCGAGTTAGCACAGGTGTGATGATTACCTAAACCTATTTGTCTACGATATTCATTTTATGAGTAGGTACATTCAATAGAGTTTATTCCAATGGTTTCATAATTAGGTGTCGGATTTGTTTTTATACATTTTAGATGTAACGCCTAGTTATATTGTTTTTACTTTGGTTTATATATATTCGTATGTTTTTCTATCTTAATAATTCTAGTCAATACGTAACTTTACACTAATTACCTATGTAGCATTTCTTACTTCACATTGGGAAAAAAAAACTACATTGTCAGTTGTTACCGTTACACGCATGTTACACGGACCGTTAAAAAAATGTGTTTCGAGATCCAATTTTGGATCGCAACACAAATATTGAACTTACGAATTAGATAATCTAGGTCAAAAAAAATCCAACAACGAATTAGGTAATCAAAGTAACACTAAAGCAGACACGAAAAATTTATTTCAGACAATTTTTGGTTTTATACCTGTTATGAACTAACCAAGTTTATCGTCGATCGAATTTCTATTATATCCGCTTAGTTAGAATCTTTTGAAGATGAAGATGGCCCAGTCGCTATGAAAGAGTTTTTGACATAAGATTATCTTCAGTAGGTACGTTACAAGTGTGCTAGTGAAAACAGAACGGCTACCTTCAAAGTTTGAAATCTAACAAGGAAGGGTACCCAACTGTCCGACTCCGATTTGATTTATTTTGATATATGTTATAGAGTAGTCTAAAATAACGGACACGTATTTTTTTTAGCTGCCCAAACTCAACCTGTTAGGAGAATATGGCCTTCAAAGTACTGAAAATTTACCAAACATAATTTCTATGAAAAACTTTTTTCAAAAAAATTTATAATTAATTACTGGTTTCGTTATATGTTGGAGAACATGAATAAAGAATGGGGACGTGTTTTGTCATTTCACCACAAACTCATTTTTTATATTATACGTGTCCGTTATTTTAGACTACTCTATAACATATATCAAAATAAATCAAATCGGAGTCGGACAGTTGGGTACCCTTCCTTGTAAGAAAGTCTGTGTTCCTCTCTATCGATCTAACAAATTGCAATAATCGATTAAGAGGAAAGCAGATATTTAGCAAATATTTTAATTTCGATATTCACGGTAGCCCAAAAAAAAGTTGTAACTTTCACCCAAAACCATTTTCTAAGCTTGACCCAAGTCTTTGAAGTACAAAAAAATCCAACTTTTTGCAACGTTAATTTAGAAAATTTGTGTATAGTTATCATATTGTAGTAACTAAATATTATTTTTATAAGTAATTAGTGCTTATTGATGTATAGTTTATTAGTTTTATTACTTTAATACAATATACCGTGTCGTACCTGTAACTTATCGAAATGAATAAAAGAATAAAGTTGACGGAATAACCTTTTATTTGTATTTTATTTAAACTCGACCAATTAACATGTAGATTAGTACCTACCTACATTTTGTACGGCACTCGTTGCGCGAATAGCTTAGTTTTCACACTTAATAATTATATAATTAATTTCATATGTACTTTGAATGAGTGGGGACACTACTATGCCACCGACTTACAAATAAAACAAAGTTGTTCTTGTTCTTGCTTAAGTCTACAACTACAAATAGTACACTATACAATGCTGCGGAAACTTGAAATCTGAGGTCCTATCGCAAAATACGAAAATCTAAATTTCTGTGTCTGCTCGATAAAGAGATTCGTTTTTCGCGGTAGAACCTCTGACGCCTACTGCCCACAGTGGCGCACGCCCACGTCACGTGTTTAAGAACAAACGCCGATCTTCGATTTTGTGAATATCGAGGTAAATACTAAAATCTACTACTACAGCGCAGTTTGTGCTAAAATTGCTAGAATGGACAACATTTCGATTATCGCGGTAGACCCTCGCCCTCAGTAATTAAGAAAATAAAATGAAATTTATAGTTTGGCAAGCCATTTCCGTCGGCGAAACAACACGGCAAATTTAATGTAGGCGAGAAGGGTCGTCCACTCATAATAATAGCACACCCATAGAAACTTTGAATTTCGCGCCTTTTTTCAACTGTGGGTTTGCCAGAGTAAAAAAGTCTCGTCAACAATGTATTCGAGACACATCAAAAGCCGTCAAATGAATGGATAACAAAGAGAACTAACAACACGCCATTGACAGTTTCCTGATCTGTCAGTGTAGTGTCAGTGTCAGATTCATTCAACTCAGTTTGTGTAGGTGTATTGTATTGTCAAGTTTATTGCAAGTGCAGTGTTTTATTTTCTGCGAAATTGCTGATAAAACTGCAATAACAATGCGGCAAAACATAACATAATGATACGGGCAGTGCAGGTGAATAACTCTTACAATAACATATCGCTATGAAAGTGTATTAGTGATAAAAAATGTTTTTCGTAAGCCTTTGATCTACACAAGCACAATGACCGAACATAACGGTTATTTTATTATACACATTGTAGAGCAGGCTATATATAAAACAAATTTATTTTTATGTGACCTTAAGCGATATTTTGCGTATAACCTTGAACTTTTTGTAATGCCATATAAATTTCAATGGACTACTTATACGAAACCACTTACCGCTGGCTAGGGCCAGTGAAATCATGTTATAAATTTTAAATCTTCCGGTTTCAGTTATCGCATTGAACCGGCTGCTGAGTGTGGGAAAGTTTCTCAGATAAACTGCCATCACAATAAGCCAAATGGTGAGCAATGTTCCTGTAATCATAACTATGGTTTTATTATGTTTTATTTGCCGAATATGATTCGATCTCTTCATGCGCATTGGAAGTACATGAGTGCCTAAGCTTCTTACTATGTCCCTGTGTGAATGTCCTGTGTTAAAATATTTAATTTAGTTCTTATGTTGGAGCCTATTTCATGAAAGCTTGATAAAAGAGGGATTCATACTAATAAAGGGCTATAGTTCGTTTTTTTTAGCATTACAAATAAGGTAAACTATCTTGATGTGTCTTTTAATTGAAAAACACATTTTAAAAATAAGTTACGGCAAATATGTAACAATTATGAATCTAATACAATCATTTATATTCTTCTGATTTCATAAGCAATAGTTACTGATTTATAAAAAGCCTTTTTCAATTAATAGACATGTCAAAATCGCTTACCTTCTTGCAAGTTCTTTCTAATGCTAAAAAAATGAACTATAGTAAGTTACACACAATGGGCTCCTGAATCTATCTGTAAGTAAGGTGTATTCGGGTAATACCGAATCTTGGATAATTCCGAAATTCTGATGAAAATCACCCTTAATTCCATCATAATAAAAGTCTCTTTTCGGAATTATCCGACAGTTTTCGCCATTCGGTATTACCCGAGTAAACCTTAATGAAATTTTACAAGTGAATTGGTGAATATGTTATAGTGTTTTAGTCATCTAAAAGTAACTAGAAACTATATTTTTACTGTACATAGTAAAAGAACCAAGCTTAAAATTTGTTGAATTCAATTAAGATCATTGCGGCCAAATCCATTTGCAGAAAATTTCATACACATGGTTATTTTCAAATTTTTGTACAACCATCAGTCACAAATGACGGTGTATTATTGGTATTGGATATAATGGTATATTATATTATTTTTATTTCAGCTTTCAAACTTAACTGAAGTTAAATTATTGGCTACAACAAACTTCATACATTCTGATAATCATGATGCAACTGGCGGCTTGGTAAGTATCAGGACAATTTGTAGAACACTTTAATACATAAGCTATTCTGTTACCACTTTAATACATAAGCTATTGTAGTTAATATTTGCCTAGTTGTGTACAAGAACTTGCACTTCACTATTCTTCCGAAATAAAAAAACTAAAACACCTTAGTTTGAACAAAAAAAAATTATGCTTTGTATATACTTCTAGCCACAAATAATAAAATAAATCATTTATTTTTTCGTGATAAAATTACATATTCTTTAACTTGAAATGGGCTTGCCTCAGCATGAAAATTAAAAATTAAGTTCAAAATTAACTATCTTCATACCCAGCGATGCATAAAAACAAAAGCACAACAGTGCAATTGCCTATCCATGACTTCTTAGACATAATATTGTACAGGTATCAGAAGAAGATCAGCTCGTACGACAAGGAAGAATGGGAGACGATGGTGGAACAGCTGCTGATGCGCGGCACGTACCGCCGCCGCATCGTCGACTTCTCCTCGCACTCGCGCTCGTACCTCATTGACGTGGACCTGGTCAGAGGTAACACCCGCATAGATCAGACAAGGAATGGGAGACGATGGTGGAACAGCTGCTGATGCGCGGCACATACAGCCGCCGCATCGTCGACTTCTCCTCGCACTCGCGCTCGTACCTCATTGATGTGGACCTGGTCAGAGGTAACACCAGCACAGATCAGACAAGCAATGGGAGACGATGGTGGAACAGCTGCTGATGCGCGGCACGTACCGCCGCCGCATCGTCGACTTCTCCTCGCACTCGCGCTCGTACCTCATTGACGTGAACCTGGTCAAAGGTAACACCCGCATAGATCAGACAAGGCATGGGAGACGATGGTGGAACAGCTGCTGATGTGCGGCACGTACCGCCGCCGCATCGTCGACTTCTCCTCGCACTCGCGCTCATACCTCATTGATGTGGACCTGGTCAGAGGTAACACCAGCACAGATCAGACAAGCAATGGGAGACGATGGTGGAACAGCTGCTGATGCGCGGCACGCACCGCCGCCGCATCGTCGACTTCTCCTCGCACTCGCGCTCATACCTCATTGATGTGGACCTGGTCAGAGGTAACACCAGCACAGATCAGACAAGCAATGGGAGATGATGGTGGAACAGCTGTTGATGCTCGGCACGTACCGCCGCCGCATCGTCGACTTCTCCTCGCACTCGCGCTCATATCTCATTGATGTGGACCTGGTCAGAGGTAACACCAGCACAGATCAGACAAGCAATGGGAGACGATGGTGGAACAGCTGCTGATGCGCGGCACGTACCGCCGCCGCATCGTCGACTTCTCCTCGCACTCGCGCTCATACCTCATTGATGTGGACCTGGTCAGAGGTAACATGAGCACAGATCAGACAAGCAATGGGAGATGATGGTGGAACAGCTGTTGATGCGCGGCACGTACCGCCGCCGCATCGTCGACTTCTCCTCGCACTCGCGCTCATATCTCATTGATGTGGACCTGGTCAGAGGTAACACCAGCACAGATCAGACAAGCAATGGGAGACGATGGTGGAACAGCTGCTGATGCGCGGCACGTACCGCCGCCGCATCGTCGACTTCTCCTCGCACTCGCGCTCGTACCTCATTGATGTGGACCTGGTCAGAGGTAACACCAGCACAGATCAGACAAGCAATGGGAGACGATGGTGGAACAGCTGCTGATGCGCGGCACGTACCGCCGCCGCATCGTCGACTTCTCGCACTCGCGCTCGTACCTCATTGACGTGGACCTGGTCAGAGGTAACACCAGCACAGATCAGACAAGCAATGGGAGACGATGGTGGAACAACTGCTGATGCGCGGCACGTACCGCCGCCGCATCGTCGTCTTCTCCTCGCACTCGCGCTTGTACCTCATTGATGTGGTCAGAGGTAACATCAGATTAGCTCGACAAGGAAATAAAAAAAATACAATGTTTGTAAGAGTTTCTTGAGGACTTGAATCTGCTTCAATACGTAATATTAATACGTATAAACGGGGCAGGGTGCAGGAATAGGATCTATTATTGTTTCATATCGATGTTTCTTGTAGAAAACCGAACCCACTTTAAAACGCATAACTTATCATGATAATCATGTTAGTAAAGCATTTGCGCTTTGAAAGTCATAACTTTTAAATATTCATGAATATTAGAAATATGTATTTCCATATTTTGCATATAATATTGTCATTGGTTGTGTTTACCGCAGGGTCATCATTCCCCAAAGCAAAGCCGACTCTATCCATGCGCCGGGTAGTATGGTTCGCACTCGCCCGCCTTCTCTTCCTACCGGCGTTATACGCGTGGTGGGCGCAGCAGACGTCGCCGAGCTGTGCTCGCGTGCTGCTCGCGCTGTGGACCGTGCAGCTTGCCAACATTGTGCTGTACTTCATGGCGCCCACGGACACTGTCGACGTAAGACTCTCTTCCTGCTCTGTACCTACGCGTAACGCAGCAGAAGTTACTTTATTACTCATTTATGATAAACAATAAAAAGAACTATCCATCCACGAATACTACATGACTTGAGCTATAATTTATGAATCAATATTAATGATATGATAGCCAGCGTGGCTATCATACAATTATATGTCATTGTTTTTTACGTGAAGCCATGTTAACGCGTGAATTATGATAGCCATAATTAAAGATAGCATGTTTATTGATTCATTTACAACACCGTATTCCATATAAAGTAACCAAGTAGTAAGGGTATGGGCCAAGTATGGGCTGATATACGATAAGCACACTTACACCAACTCTTGTTTTGTTTCCTTTTAATTAATTATATATTAATACATGAATATAATTTTTACTACTACGCGTACATGAGCCAATTTCGGTAAAATCATTATGTAAAACTTATGTACCTAACTATTAATTATGAAAATCTCAAAAAATCTGGAATATCTGTAAAATGTATTTATATGTAAAGTTTTTTACAGCCCAACTGCTGGATGGTGCCGGCTGGCCTCATGGTGGTCCTGAGCATCGTGCACTCGCAGATCGTGAGCACCACCGAGATGGAGCTCGCGCGCGTCCACCCGCGCGCCACGTACCGCCGCAAGCTGCCGCGATACTTCCGGTACTAATCTGAGTATACCGTTCGGTCTCATGGTCTAGAGCTTCACTCGCAGATCGTGAGCACCACCTAGATGGAGCTGAAGCTAAAGCAAGTTGCCGCGATACTTCCGGTATGTACTAATCTAACTGAGTATACCGTTCGGTCTCATGGTCTAGAGCTTCACTCGCAGATCGTGAGCACCACCTAGATCAGTGGTTCTTAACCTTTTCAGGCCGGTCACCCCTATGACTAACTAGGGAACCTGATTTTACCCCTCCTCCCAATGGTAATAAAAAATAAAACGTGTACGTTTGTTGTATTGTTATATTAGGTTAGCTTATTACCCCCGTAAAATACCAGTTTTACCCCCACGGGGGTAATTACCCCTAGGTTAAGAACCACTGACCTAGATGGAGCTGGAGCTAAAGCAAGTTGCCGCGATACTTCCGGTAGGTACTAATCTAACTGAGTATACCGTTCGGTCTCATGGTCTAGAGCTTCACTCGCAGATCGTGAGCACCACCTAGATGGAGCTGGAGCTATAGCGAGCTGCCGCGATACTACAGGTACTAACCTAACTGCTGGTGCCATACGGCGTCATGGTCCTGAGCTACACTCGCTGATCGTGAGCACCACCGAAACAGGATATGCGCGCGTCCGCCCGCGCGCCACGTACCGTCACGCTGCCTCGATACTTTCGCTAGACCAATATAAGTATACACCCTAGATACGAACCCCATAAATGGGCACCAAAACTGAAAAAGACTCCCAAATATTCGAAAGTTTATTCCGACGTCCGAATGTGCTTGAATATTTTTATTCGAGACCTAAATTGTTCGGAAGATCCATACTAACTGACCAACAGTGGATGGATATACGAATTACGTTAATCGTGTGGCCGATGATACTCAATACCCACTTAAATCGTATGATAAACGATGCTGAACATAATTGTATCTTTTTTTGTTTATGCTCTTATTTCTCTGGTGACACTCGTAAAATGGCGGCCTATAGTTCGTTTTTTATTATTATTATTAAACGGTTTTATTTAGCTTGACCCCGTATCTTCTTTGTATATATCTACATATATATATATATGTGCTTCAAATCTTGCAATCGATTTTTCGACCACTTCTACTCAACCGATTTCGATGAAATTTGGCATCCGTATCAAGTCCCGGTGACAATGACTTTTTATAATATTTTCAACCCTGGACCTTAAACCCTGATGCTGCAGAAACACTGCTTACCATAACCGAGAGTATTACAGACTTGCTAGTTTTTTAACTATATTATTGTTGCTATGAAACAAATCCTTAGTGACTTATTACTGACTTCCAACTCTTCAGTTCTGATGCTGCACGGTTACTGCCTGCCTTAACCACCAGGATTGATACAGTTCTGATACTAGAATAGGATTTTAAGTATTAGGCAGGGGCACTTGCATTTAATAATGGCCTCCAACTCCTCGATCGTGATGATGCAACATTACTGCCTGCCATAACCGACAGGTTGGAGAATGTGTCAATTTTAAAGTAGTGCTCTATGTTTTAGGAAGAGGCATTTACGTTTAATATTGTCCTCCCAAGTCATCAGTTCTGATGCTGCAGGGTTACTGCCTGCCTTAACCACCAAGATTAATAAAGTTCTGATTTCATAGTAGGATTTAAAGTATTGGACAGGGGCACTTGCATTTAATAATGACCTCCAACTCCTCGATCCTGGTGATGCAAGGTTACTGCCTGCCATAACCGACAGGTTGGCGAATGTGTCACTTTTAAAGTAGTGTGCTCATTGTTTTGGGTAGAGGCATTTGTGCTTCATATTGTCCTCCCAACTCATCAGTTCTGTCTGATGCTGCAGGGTTACTGCCTGCCTGCCTTAGCATTTAAAAATGACCTCCAACTCCTCAGTCCTGATGATGCAAGGTGTGGCCAGCCCACACTATAGGTATAGCTTGGAAAATATGCGAAGTCCCAAGTAGGTAATCATTTTAGTATGAGGGCGCTTCGAGCCTTCGACCTTACGCGGTGCTCGGCTTTTGGCCTTCGCATTTAGACATGAGCACTAACCTGCCGGACGCTTCGGGCCTTCGGCCCTACGCGGTGCTCGGCCTTCGGCCTTCGCAATTAAGACACTTAACCATTGTTCTCTGTTCGAACCTGCCGGACGTTTCGGGCCTACGGCCCTACGCGGAGCTCGGCCTTCGGCCTTCGCAATTAAAACACTTAGCCATTGTTCTCTGTTCGAGCACTAACCTGCCGGGAGCTTCGGGCCTACGGCCCTACGCGGAGCTCGGCCTTCGGCCTTCGCACTCAAGACACTTGAATCATTGTTCTCCGTTCGAGCACTAACCTGCCGGGCGCTTCGGGCCTACGGCCCTACGCGGAGCTCGGCCTTCGGCCTTCGCAATTAAGACACTTGAACCAATGTTCTCTGTTCGAGCACTAACCTGCCGGACGCTTCGGGCCTACGGCCCTACGCGGAGCTCGGCCTTCTGCCTTCGCAATTGCGACACTTGAACCATTGTTCTCTGTTCGAGCACTAACCTGCCGGACGCTTCGGGCCTTCGGCCCTACGCGGAGCTCGGCCTTCGGCCTTCGCACTCAAGACACTTGAACCATTGTTCTCCGTTCGAGCACTAACCTGCCGGGCGCTTCGGGCCTACGGCCCTACGCGGAGCTCGGCCTTCGGCCTTCGCAATTAAGACACTTGAACCATTGTTCTCTATTTGAGCACTAACACTAACCTGCCGGAGGCTTCGGGCCTTCGGCCCTACGCGGAGTTCGGCCTTCGGGCTTCGCAATCAAGACACTCGAAACATTGTTCTCTGTTCGAGCACTAACCTGCTGGGCGCTTCGGCCTTCGCAATTAAGACACTTGAACCATTGTTCTCTGTTCGAGCACTAACCTGCCGGGCGCTACGGGCCTACGGCCCTACGCGTAGCTCGGCCTTCGGCCTTCGCAATTAAGACACTTGAACCATTGTTCTCTGTTCGAGCACTAACGTGCCGGACGCTACGGGCCTACGGCCCTACGCGGAGCTCGGCCTTCGGCCTTCGCAATTAAGACACTTGAACCATTGTTCTCTGTTCGAGCACTAACCTGCTGGACGCTTCGGGCCTTCGGCCCTACGCGGAGCTCGGCCTTCGGCCTCCGCAATTAAGACACTTGAACCATTGTTCTCTGTTCGAGCATTAACCTGCCGGAAGCTTCGGGCCTTCGGCCCTACGTGGAGCTGGCCTTCGGCCTTCGCAATTAAGACACTTAACCATTGTTCTCTGTTCGAACCTGCCGGACGCTTCGGGCCTTCGGCTCTACGCGGAGCGTGGCCTTCGGCCTTCGCAATTAAGACACTTGAACCATTGTTCTCTGTTCGAGCACTAACCTGCCGGACGCTTCGGGCCTACGGCCCTACGCGGAGCTCGGTCTTCGGCCTTCGCAATTAAGATACTTGAACCATTGTTCTCTGTTCGAGCATTAACCTGCTGGACGCTTCGGGCCTTCGGCCCTACGCGGAGCTCGGCCTTCGGCCTTCGCAATTAAGACACTTGAACCATTGTTCTCTGTTCGAGCATTAACCTGCCGGACGCTTCGGGCCTTCGGCCCTACGTGGAGCTCGGCCTACGGCCTTCGCAATTAAGACACTTAACCATTGTTCTCTGTTCGAACCTGCCGGACGCTTCGGGCCTTCGGCTCTACGCGGAGCTTGGCCTTCTGCCTTCGCAATTAAGACACTTGAACCATTGTTCTCTGTTCGAGCATTAACCTGCTGGACGCTTCGGGCCTTCGGCCCTACGCGGAGCTCGGCCTTCGGCCTTCGCAATTAAGACACTTGAACCATTGTTCTCTGTTCGAGCATTAACCTGCCGGACGCTTCGGGCCTTCGGCCCTACGTGGAGCTCGGCCTACGGCCTTCGCAATTAAGACACTTAACCATTGTTCTCTGTTCGAACCTGCCGGACGCTTCGGGCCTTCGGCTCTACGCGGAGCTTGGCCTTCTGCCTTCGCAATTAAGACACTTGAACTATTGTTCTCTGTTCGAGCACTAACCTGCCGGACGCTTCGGGCCTACGGCCCTACGCGGAGCTCGGCCTTCGACCTTCGCAATTAAGACACTTGAACCATTGTTCTCTGTTCGAGCACTAACCTGCCGGACGCTTCGGGCTCTCAACTAAAAACTTAAAAATAAAATTAAGGTAAAAAAGTTTTAAGTTAAACGGTTTTATTTTAATCAAATGTGTACCAAAAACTAGAAAATAAAAATTATTATACTAATCGGAGTTCTATATATGTACTACCTATGTTTCTTTTCTGGGCAGTATTCATGCCAGACGTGTAGCAAAATGTAGTTTTCTCGAGTCTGATTCTAAACGCCACTTTTCGACACTATGTCAGTGGATTAAGTATTAATCGGATTTTTTTCTCAGACTAAAATAAAAACGTGGGGCGTTAGTATTTAAAAATGTTGAGTAAGATCTATAAAAGTAAAAATATACAATGAAATGTGGACCTTTCTGAGCTAGGTATGACGTAGAAAAAGGTAAAATTGTGTTATAATGATTTCTAGTTATGTTTACTAATATTTATTTTCCAAATATATGAATGTATTATATTTCCCAACGTATTTTGTTGAGTAAGATCTATAAAAGTAAAAATATACAATGAAATGTGGACCTTTCTGAGCTAGGTATGACGTAGAAAAAGGTAAAATTGTGTTATAATGATTTCTAGTTATGTTTACTAATATTTATTTTCCAAATATATGAATGTATTATATTTCCCAACGTATTTTATTCCAACGCCCCACGTTTTTATTTTAGTCTGAGAAAAAAATCCGATTAATACTTAATCCACTGACATAGTGTCGAAAAGTGGCGTTTAGAATCAGACTCGAGAAAACTACATTTTGCTACACGTCTGGCATGAATACTGCCCAGAAAAGAAACATAGGTAGTACATATATAGAACTCCGATTAGTATAATAATTTTTATTTTCTAGTTTTTGGTACACATTTGATTAAAATAAAACCGTTTAACTTAAAACTTTTTTACCTTAATTTTATTTTTAAGTTTTTTTAGCATTAGAAATAAATCCACAGAAGCAAGCGTGCAGTTATTATCAGGCTCTTTAATTGTTCATAATTATTGAATTATCTAATGTAACATGGCCAATACATATAATTACCGCTAAAAGTGCTGGATTTGGAACCACACGCTTACTTCTGCGAAGTTCTTTCTAATGCTAAAAAAACGGACTATAAATGCTTGTTTGACATTGAAGTATATTTACAAGTGTATATTACATTACATTGTAGGAGAGCGCGTTCGGAGTGCGACGGCGGCAGCGCGGGCGGGTCAGGGGAGAGCGGCGCCACGTCCACGCAGAGCAAGCCGGCCAAGCCGCCCAAGTACCGGCGCCGCCAGTCCCGCGCCGACCTCTCCAGCACGGTACTGAGGTATGTAGCTGGACGCAGTACCGTTAGCGCGGGCGGGTCAGGGGAGAGCGGCGCCACGTCCACGCAGAGCAAGCTGGCCAAGCCGCCCAAGTACCGGCGCCGCCAGTCCCGCGCCGACCTCTCCAGCACGGTACTGAGGTATGTAGCTGGACGCAGTACCGTTAGCGCGGGCGGGTCAGGGGAGAGCGGCGCCACGTCCACGCAGAGCAAGCCGGCCAAGCCGCCCAAGTACCGGCGCCGCCAGTCCCGCGCCGACCTCTCCAGCACGGTACTGAGGTATGTAGCTGGACGCAGTACCGTTAGCGCGGGCGGGTCAGGGGAGAGCGGCGCCACGTCCACGCAGAGCAAGCCGGCCAAGCCGCCCAAGTACCGGCGCCGCCAGTCCCGCGCCGACCTCTCCAGCACGGTACTGAGGTATGTAGCTGGACGCAGTACCGTTAGCGCGGGCGGGTCAGGGGAGAGCGGCGCCACGTCCACGCAGAGCAAGCCGGCCAAGCCGCCCAAGTACCGGCGCCGCCAGTCCCGCGCCGACCTCTCCAGCGCGGTACTGAGGTATGTAGCTGGACGCAGTACCGTTAGCGCGGGCGGGTCAGGGGAGAGCGGCGCCACGTCCACGCAGAGCAAGCCGGCCAAGCCGCCCAAGTACCGGCGCCGCCAGTCCCGCGCCGACCTCTCCAGCACGGTACTGAGGTATGTAGCTGGACGCAGTACCGTTAGCGCGGGCGGGTCAGGGGAGAGCGGCGCCACGTCCACGCAGAGCAAGCCGGCCAAGCCGCCCAAGTACCGGCGCCGCCAGTCCCGCGCCGACCTCTCCAGCACGGTACTGAGGTATGTAGCTGGACGCAGTACCGTTAGCGCGGGCGGGTCAGGGGAGAGCGGCGCCACGTCCACGCAGAGCAAGCCGGCCAAGCCGCCCAAGTACCGGCGCCGCCAGTCCCGCGCCGACCTCTCCAGCACGGTACTGAGGTATGTAGCTGGACGCAGTACCGTTAGCGCGGGCGGGTCAGGGGAGAGCGGCGCCACGTCCACGCAGAGCAAGCCGGCCAAGCCGCCCAAGTACCGGCGCCGCCAGTCCCGCGCCGACCTCTCCAGCACGGTACTGAGGTATGTAGCTGGACGCAGTACCGTTAGCGCGGGCGGGTCAGGGGAGAGCGGCGCCACGTCCACGCAGAGCAAGCTGGCCAAGCCGCCCAAGTACCGGCGCCGCCAGTCCCGCGCCGACCTCTCCAGCACGGTACTGAGGTATGTAGCTGGACGCAGTACCGTTAGCGCGGGCGGGTCAGGGGAGAGCGGCGCCACGTCCACGCAGAGCAAGCCGGCCAAGCCGCCCAAGTACCGGCGCCGCCAGTCCCGCGCCGACCTCTCCAGCACGGTACTGAGGTATGTAGCTGGACGCAGTACCGTTAGCGCGGGCGGGTCAGGGGAGAGCGGCGCCACGTCCACGCAGAGCAAGCCGGCCAAGCCGCCCAAGTACCGGCGCCGCCAGTCCCGCGCCGACCTCTCCAGCACGGTACTGAGGTATGTAGCTGGACGCAGTACCGTTAGCGCGGGCGGGTCAGGGGAGAGCGGCGCCACGTCCACGCAGAGCAAGCCGGCCAAGCCGCCCAAGTACCGGCGCCGCCAGTCCCGCGCCGACCTCTCCAGCACGGTACTGAGGTATGTAGCTGGACGCAGTACCGTTAGCGCGGGCGGGTCAGGGGAGAGCGGCGCCACGTCCACGCAGAGCAAGCCGGCCAAGCCGCCCAAGTACCGGCGCCGCCAGTCCCGCGCCGACCTCTCCAGCACGGTACTGAGGTATGTAGCTGGACGCAGTACCGTTAGCGCGGGCGGGTCAGGGGAGAGCGGCGCCACGTCCACGCAGAGCAAGCCGGCCAAGCCGCCCAAGTACCGGCGCCGCCAGTCCCGCGCCGACCTCTCCAGCACGGTACTGAGGTATGTAGCTGGACGCAGTACCGTCTTTACCAGGGATGTTGCGAATATTCGCATTCGCATCCGCATTATTTTCAACATCCGCATCCGCATAAAAACGATGTGGAGCATCCGCATCGATTTTACGTTTTTTAAATACCAAATCTTGACATCCGCATCCGCGCAGCATGTGCATCCGCAACATACCTGATCTTTACCATAAAGGATAAGGGCACACGGGGCCCGTGCCCAGGGCCCCCATCCTCAGGGGGCCTCAGGGACAGACAGTAACAGTATATTTGATTACTCATAATAAATAGATCATATCCATTTGACCGTCCGACGATATCATAGTATCCGAAAAAATATGCTCTTAACCGTCCGCGGGAACCTTACTATCCAAAGGGGTGGAAGAAAGATTTGATTTCATAGCCATCTAACGGAATATTTCGGCATTATTTACTCATTCTCTTGATGCGACAACGTAGCCTAACTCTAAAAAAATTTAGATGGCAGTGTAGTTCTAATTTTTGTAGAAAGTTGTGAATGCGCTGCGCGGGGCGTGCGTCGCTAAAAAACCCCGGACGGTTGACAGGAAAACAGTCTCGCGAGCCGGACGGTTAAGTGGATAGTAGAAAAATGTTAGTTGAATTTGCTTTCTTCACTTTTTGTGCCCAAGGGCCCCAGCATAGTTTAAGACGGCCCTGGCTGGATGACACTGAATTGTTGTAAGGAATAATTTAAACATTTACTGGATGTTCTCTTACTAGTCCCAAGCTGCAACTTAGGTAAATTTTGTCTCTAGTCAAAAACATCTTGCACAACACCAGTGGCGGCGCGTCCATAAAAGCCGATTCCCACCGGCTTGCCTGTTTTTAGACGTTTGAGCAGAGTTGTAAAGGAAATATGTTAGACAAATTAGCCCCGGCTTGCCTATGGATATGTTTGACGCGCCGCCACTGCACAACACACATCTTAACCTTTTACCAGGCTAAGGGATATATATTTCCCACATAGGCACTTCAAACATGTGTTCTATTTTCGATGAGTAAGATTGACATTCGATTGTCATTTTTGAACTGTCAGCCTGGTAAAGGGTTAACGTTATACATAGGTAGGTACTCGTAAACTCGCTTAAAACTTATTTCTATATTGCAGACAACGTAAAAACAAAGAACTGACGAAGGAAAACCTCATCAAAAACATGGAACCTATAGTCAAAAAAGCCATGAAAGCCAAAGATTCCGACGACGAAGATTACATGGCGTGGTCAAAACCTGACGTCTCCACACCCATAGTCACATTCACCCCACCGCCGGACGAAGTGGCCCAACCCTCGTTCTCTTACAAGAATGTATTAACTAAGAAAAGGCTCGAAAGTTTCAATGTGCAGGGCCACATGAACCTAGCAAGAGCCATGTTTGCCGAAGGTGACGACGGCTTCGAAAGCCTGAACGGATATTACTCCAACGGCAGCGACGACCGACCAAAGGAAAAACTAGTCAACGAACAAAAACCAGTGATCGAACCAAGTATTAAACCAGTTCCTAATCTACTTAGAAATCTTGAAAGGCTGAAGAAGGAAGACGATGAGAAATCGGAGAAGAGTCTAGAGTCTGATGGGTCCGCGCCGGCTCCGGAGGGCAAGAGGGTCGGGGTGCGGTTCAAGAAGTGGGCCGCGGACACTATACCGAGGGAGACTAGCGACGAGGAGTATCCTATTAAGAAGAAAAATAAGGTAGGAATCGATACTGTTGTGATGATCATTTGTACTCGCAGCCAACAGATGCCTAAAGCAGCGGTCGGCAACCTGCGCGGGCCGCATGCGGCTCGTGAACCTGTCACTTACGGCCCGAGTGCCGCCTTGGCTATTTTGTATGTAATAGTCACAAACGACAATGTCTCATAAAGTCATATTAACAAAGTACTGCCCGCGTCACCTCCGTTAACTACTATGTGGCCATTGGCTGCTAAAAGGTTGCCGACCGCTGGTCTAAAGTAATCATAATCATTTATTTGTCGTAATCATAATCATGGTTACATGGTTTACGACAAATAAATTATTATGGTTATTTGAGTTTACGAAATTTTTACATCTATTGATTCTGGGAGTCTGTAATACAAGTTTGTGGATAAATTATCTAATTACGTTTTTTATTTGTGATTTTATAAAGTTTGCTTTATATTATCCAAAAGTATTAACATCCTTATTTTTATCATAATAGGCGATAGATGGCATCAATTTTCAGCCTAAGAATCCAGGTAGCTATATAGTATATATACAGGTAAATTCACGGAAAGTGGCGCGAATGGAATGAACAAATAAAACAAATATCATCTAACATCGTGTGCCCTGTCATATCAACCTGTAATTATGTCACACACATTTTCATTATCCCACATTCATTTTTATTAAGTAATTTATTTGATTAATTCTTGCCTGTTTTTGTGAATCTACCTGTATTTTATTGACAGCATGATTCATTCACCACATTGGTGTATATTATATAACAGTCATTTTTCCATTATTTACATTCTGACAAGATTAAAAAAAGGGCTTATCTTTGTTGCACAAATACTAATAAAATCCCAGGTACACTACATTACTTAGCAAGAGTTTTTTTTAAACAATAATATCACCCACATCCTTCTTTATACGTTTATATAAAAAATACTACCTGCAATCAGTGTAACAACAACAGTGTAACTTATTAATGCAATCAGTGTAACAATAATTTAGAACAATTGTAAATAAACTACGATATTTAAAAAAATATTATATAGTTTTCTACATTACTCTACAGTAATCTACATTAATTTGTGTCACTACTGTCACTAGGTACATCTAAGGTACCTGCGCCAAAGACGGCATATCATAATTTTTATTTTTCTGGTGTTTAATATTAACATGCAGTTTTGTCTATTGTACTATGGAACATGGCCGCAAAATTTGAACCCAACACTTATAAAAGTATGAAATTTTGGAAGTAGGCAAGGTTAAGAATCGGGCTTTCTTTGGTGCAGGCCGCGTAGCCAAGATGCCAATCGCTTACGCTCCGTAGCGATCGAAACGCAACTGTCACTGTCGCGCTAATACGGATGAGTGATAGAGATACATAATCCTTTTCGTTGTTGAAGCGATAGCGATTGTAACCTTGGCTAGGCCGGCTGGTACCTTATTGGTAATGCAATCATTCGTTTTGTGTAGAAATTAGAGAATTACCAGTCATCGTCGTCCGACGGCGAATGCTCGGCGTCGGCGCCCTCCATCGCACTGCCGTCGCACCATACCATGTCGGACTGGGTTGGCCAAACTACTAACAGTAAGCATTTACCACTACATTAACATACTGCAGTCTGTTTTGTGTAGAAGTTAGAGAATTACCAGTCATCGTCGTCCGACGGCGAGTGCTCGGCGTCGACGCCCTCCATCGCACTGCCGTCGCACCATACCATGTCGGACTGGGTTGGCCAAACTACTAACAGTAAGCATTTACCACTACATTAACACTGCAGTCTGTTTTGTGTAGAAATTAGAGAATTACCAGTCATCGTCGTCCGACGGCGAATGCTCGGCGTCGGCGCCCTCCATCGCACTGCCGTCGCACCATACCATGTCGGACTGGGTTGGCCAAACTACTAACAGTAAGCATTTACCACTACATTCACATACTGCAGTCTGTTTTGTGTGGCCTGTCAGTTATACGCAAAATTCGACAGCACCGAACAACTGACAGGCTGATATCGTCCGGCGAACTGGTAATCAGTGGGCCCCTATAACTTTGATTTGGCGACCGCCCCGACAACGGCGACCAACGACCCAGTGTGATTGCACCCTAACTCACTTAGAACCATTTACCATACTACTCGTAGTATTACGTATTACTACTTAGTCTAAAATTGTGTTAAAGCCAATAAATTACATAAACTAAAAATCCCATGCTAATTATTATAAAAGTGTACCTAGTCGGTATAGATATCGCACTGTATAAAGAGCACACACACAAAAACTCATAATGTATCAAAAAGACAAAACTGTCAAGTCCATTTAATAAAATTTAGAATTCGTCTCTCCATTATGTTTTTACTTGTAATTCCATTGATGAATTATACACAACATTATAAATAACATTACAACAGCATAATTCGGCGACTATCAAACTCGAGCTATATCTTTTGTCAGGTGAGGAAAGCAGCTATGGATCTCAATCGGAGGGCGCCCATTCGGACGTGGGGTTCCACTGTGCCGATAGCTCGTGGGACCCCTTTGCTCTACTTGACCCTACTAGTGATACAGGTATGACTTATAAAACCAGAGATAGGGTTCCTAACTTCTACAGGCACAATGGAGGATTCGATTTGTGTATCACTTAGTACCTTGTCACACTTAAAGCTGCTAGGGATCTTATAATATTGTCACTGTGACAGGCTACAAATCCTGACCGTACTTTTTTCTATAGTTTTTAGTTCATTTCCAAGATATTTACCGATTTCCAAAATCGGTAAATATCTCTTTCTATAAAAGTCCACAACTACCTACAGAGATTATTACAATTCGGCAAATACGGATGGAACATTTTTAGAGACTGAGCTGAAAGGATAGTGTTATCTAAGTGATCTACAATCGAGTTTTTAAAAAAGTAAAGCTGGATTAAAAAGTAAAACAAAATCATTAAAATGAAACAGGGATGTTGCGGATGCAGATTTTTTGACATCCGCGGATGCGGATGCGGATATTTAAAGCCTCACATCCGCATGCGGATGTCAAGATTTGGCACTTAAAAAATATCAAATATTACAATTTATGGCATTTTTTTTAAAGAAACGTTTCGTATTTGAGCAAGAATATAGGTGCGTTTTATTTAATAAACAGTAACTTGGCCGACTTTTCGGGATCTAGACGATTTTGTTATATATAATGACGAAATTACCTAGCACTTACGCCGCCGGCGCCGCCGCCGCTAATACGTTCCTATTACCGATTTGGTCGACATCCGCATCACGCGGATGCTCCGCATCGATTTTATGCGGATGCAGATGCGGATGTTGAAAATAATGCAGATGTTCCGCGGATGCGGATGCGAATATTCGCAACATCCCTGAAATGAAATATTTTATATCAGTGACAAAACTACCACTTTAAAGTTATTTACATTTTAAATTGACACATGTCACTTTATATTCGATGCTCGGATCTACTTGGTACAGCGAAGGCATATACAAGGAAACCGCCTTTGGGAACATTGCCATTCAAATTCTCGGCACAAATTAGCACACATACACAATTACGCCTACATTTAAATAAGACGATACGTTTACAGAGCCTGTAATCGAAGCTGGTAAACGGAATAATAGTCATCTCTATTACACAAATGTACATAGCTAAGTGTAGATGAAATGCATATAACGTCAATAACTACCAATCAGCGACATTAATCCGCTAATAACCTTCTTGCTGTACGTACTGGCCGTTGAGAGTCCGCGGTTCATATTTGATGAGAATATGACTTGGACAGGGATAGGTTTATGCAATACATTGAAGAACCAATAATTCACGTATAATAATTTAATGCAATTAAAAGATAACTAGTTAAAATTTAAAAAAATAACAGACTAACTCAACATAAGTAAAATATTCATTGTTGTATAAATGTATTCCGCTATTATAAGTATTTTTTACAGCTTGGTATATTTTATTATCAATCTGTATGGCAGAGCGAAGTCACGTTCAGGTATAGTCTGTCAGTTTTTCTAAGATCAAGATCAAGTATAGTAAATCTATGGCGAGCTTGATCTTAGAAATCGGACAGGCTATTCAGCCTGCAAAATTTACATTGGTACACGAATCGGGTCAAAAATTTTTGAACAGGCGGAGACACGATAAAGGCTCATCCCCACTTTCAGTTCCAATGGAAATATTTTATATATATATAACCGGTCAAGCAAGATTGTCAGTAGAAAAAGGCGCAAAATTAAAATTTTGTATGGGACCATAACCGTCGCGCGCTTACATTTTCTAAATTTGGCGCTCTTTTCTGCTGACGAAAATGGCTTGAGAGAGTACCTGGTCGTAGCATATAGTCGTGACAGCAGAGGGTGGCTTCAAATGATCAACATATTCATAATGTGTGTATTTGATAAACTAATTCATTGAAAGAGTGACAGAAAAAACATATTTACATATAGGAGACCGGGTATATTTATCTCATGGGTACAAATCGGTAAAGCAGTTTTATTAAGCTGCGTAAAGTCGTGAACCCTTTTTCTGACAAGTGCAAATCTTCATCTTTGAAATGAATAGATCATATTCTAGATCGTGTCAGGCATCCAATCAATTTCATGTCTTTCTAATTGGACAGCTTTTGTCCATAGTTCTCTGCGAATAGGATCTTAAGGGAATCTAAATGGAACGTAACATAACAAATACTAGAATAACAATACGAAATTTACTATGAAGTATTTGAACAAATTAAATTATTTTCCAGGAAATATTTTAATTTGTTTTTATCAAGTAGAAACACTACTATATATTATTTCAGTTTATAATACGAAATTTGATAATTAGGTAATTTGAAATAACTAGGTAGTTTTTATACCTCCATCCCATGAAAGAAAAAATAATGATATAAGTAAATATGTAAGAAGGAATTTATTACAATATGTAGGATACCTAAATCAAACTAAGTTAATAAAATTGTCTACTTCATTTAGCATAACATCATCCCTATTATCCTCGTAATTTAAAAAGTCGTATGTTATTATGAAAGTAGTATGCAGGTGTTACGTTTTAGCTTAGCACGGTAATATTGAAAAAATGTCGTCATATTTATTCCAAATTTTAGTGAATTTATCTGTTTACTTACATGTGAAAAGTGATTCCAATGGCTTTGGTATGAGCAGAGTAACTTCTGCACCACTTCCAGACACATGAAGCCATTTTTAGTTATAAAAAAACGTTGTTTTTATAAACCAATTTAGCCATTTGTCACTGACTGTCAACTCGGTCGAACTGAGGTTGCCAATCGAGCAGTTTGTAAGTACCGCCTATCGCGGGGTAGTTTACGTTGGGTCATAATTGAGCGGACAGAATGTTTCCTTGTATATTCGTTCACTGACTTGGTAGGGTTGAAGGAGAATAAGAATACAATTATACAATTACAATCTGCTACATGCAGATTTTTGCACTGATGTTTAACAAACTGTATCTCACAAACAGTTTGAAATATTAACCTGATTAATAATTGAATAATTAAGTATGTAACCTAAACAATTCCCCGTTTGCATAAAAGTCCTTCGATCTGTTCTACCCTATATGAAACTTACTGATCACAAATTTCGGATTCCTCTTTTCCAGTTTCCCAATCCAAAACTTTAAACTTGAAAATAAATTATCTAAAAATGTATACCTTTATGTTTATGTGTACCTTTATGTTTTGTGCAGTGAAATGCACTATGTGGGAGCGCGGCTCAACATTGCGCGCAGAGCTGTCCGCTGTGGACATCAGCTGGTACGTGGTGGCGCGGGCCGAGCGCGCCATGGCGGCCGACGGCGGCCTGTGGGCCGGCCTGCTCATGGCCGCCAGCGTGGCGCTCGTGGCGCCCGCCGCCAGGCTCATACAGGTATCCGTCACTTTTCTTTTGTATTAACCTATGTGTGTGTCCCACTGCTGGACAAAGCCCTCTCCTCTCCCTTTCCAGTCCTCCCTGTGCTGAGCAAGATCCCGCCAATCCCGCTGAAATGCATCCAGGTCGTCCCACCATCTCTTTCTCGGTCATCTATCACATCGCCTGAAAATTTCTAAGTCTGACTTTATTGCGACGCGATATCGGACCTGCAAAGGGAATCAAAATGCGATACTAAATTTATAACTTTAAAGTGTTTTATGGCTGGAAAATTGGGAATGTTAGACCCCTGAAGTTGAATTCTTATGATTGGCAGCCAAGCGAACTTCACCTTTAACCTAAACACTTTGAACTTTAAGCGTTCACTGAGTTACGCGACTGTATAGTTAGTTAACCTTTTGACCGCCACAAACGACTGTCGATGTCATCGGAAAGTCTTGCCAAAAGCGCCAACGACTAGCACAGCCGTCAGTTTTGCCAATACAGACTTACGCGGGACTCTGTAAAGTTTCCATTTCACTTAAATAATCGCAATAGCCTGGCGTCCGGAGCATGGCATATTAATTCGCCGTCTGGAGTTCAAAGGGTTGATTGTCAGTATAGCAGCACAGGTATTAATCGACAAAGCGTTAAGTTGAAAACATCAGTCACATATATGTTACTGTAAAAGCCCGAAGTACGGCAAAACCTAGGATTTACTGGTAAAATCTAGGGTTTACTGATGCCGATCGGTAAAAGCCCGAAATGTTAAATCTTACTAGTTTATTTCGGGCGTTTACCTACACCGATATGGTAAATCCTAGTATATTTAAATACAGGCAAAGCCATCAAATTTATTTTGTATGCAGGTTGCCATAGAACAAGACACCAGAAGTGAGGAGGAGCTGCAATCGCTGTCGCTACTGACTTACATTCCCTCGTTGATCTGCAACTACAGTCAGGGGTCCCTGATCTCAACGTTAAATGGTGCTTTTGGTGATAATATATGGTAAGTGTGTCTTCCACTAAATTGTATGTTGGATTGAAAATGCACTTAAATTCAAATGTTTGACGTTTTACATGTAGATTAAAACAAGTCGGTTCGATAAAAAAAAACCGGACAAGTGCGAGTCGGACTCCCCCACCGATGGTTCCGGACTTTTTAGTACCTATTTGTTGTTATAGCGGCAACAGAAAAATACATCATCTGTGAAAATTTCAAATGTCTATCACGGTTCATGTGATACAGCCTGATGACAGACAGGCGGACAGACGGACAGTGGAATCTTAGTAATAGGGTCCCATTTTTACCCTTTGGGCACGGAACCCTAAAAACTAAGCATAAAATTTTAAGCTCTTAATCAACACAAAATAAGGGAGCGTTTACATTAACGTCTTGAAATTCTCGAGTATTCAAAATAACTATGAAGGCAACTTTTTAATTTTATGCACTCAAAAGATTGTTTAAATTTCTTAATAGCGTGCAGTTTTAAGTAATATTAACATGCTTTTATTTTAATGGAATATAACTTTTATGCACATTATTTAGTACAGGTGCTGTAGACCTACAGCAAATAATGAACTGTTCTTTATTTAACCTTCAAAACGGTGGCATATTTCTCACTGTTACGTGGAATTATTTAACAATATGGTTCCTTAAAATTAGACCTTATTTCTAGGGAAATAACGACGAATATAATATCATGCGCACTCCGCTTTTCGCTCAGCGGTCTCGTATTTTTCCTACTGGCCGTGGCAGAGAGGGCCTTCAAGCAGCGGTTTCTCTATGCGAAACTATTCTCGCATTTGACTTCGGCGAGACGGGCGAGGAAGAGCGAGTTGCCACATTTTAGACTGAATACCGTGAGGAATATCAAGACTTGGCTCTCCACTCGGTCATATTTACGGGTATGTTCAAACTTATATAATATATAGAGGTACCCATTTGAACCTTACTAACCTTAACCCTCGAGTTAGACTAACCTAAGTTGGCAGAGATTTTGATAGTCTAGACTGTGCAAGTGTTATTTAAACGTCATAGAAGTTTGGTTTAACTCTAGCCAACGCTTGACTCTGATAGCTCTGCTGGCCTAGCCAAGGTTACAATCGCTTTCGCTTCGACAACGAAAAGCATCATGTCTCTCTATCACTCTTCCATATTAGTGCGACAGTGACAGTTGAGTTTCGATCGCTAGGGAGCGTAAGCGATCGGCATCTTGGCTACGCGGCCTGAGCCTTCGCTCGCTCCTGTGCTACAAGCGCCGCGACAGAATCTCGCCCGCGAAATAGACTGCACGTCCTTTTCTAGCTGTATTAATTAGAGAGAGACGGGTAGTCTACCCCGCGGGGCTCCTGTGCTAAGCCTGCTGAATGGGTCGTTTTATACTTTCTTTGTGTAATCTTGAATCTATTATTCCTTGTTCGCAGCGCCGCGGGCCGCAGCGTTCGGTGGACGTGATCGTGTCGGCTGCCTTCATGCTCACAATAATATTGCTTGCCTGCGTCAGCGCTCATCTGCTCAGGGTAAGGATCAGAATAAGCGCCACTTCGTGTGTGTACACCTAGTTACAGAACAGATTTAGGGTGGCTTTAAAATATGTATTAGCACCTTTTTATGAATAGCCGGCCTGTCCTGTCCAAGATGTTCCATCCATTTATAATTGACAAAAAAACGAGTTAGAGGGATCAAATTGTATGTTCATAGAGGTCACTATTTTAGGCGAACTACTATGGTTATAAGTGGTCAAGCAAATCTTGTCAGTAGAAAAAGGCGCGAAATTCAGATTTTCTATGAGAAGATATCCTTTCGCGCCTACATTTTTCAAATATGCCGCCTTTTTCTACTGACAAGATCTGCTTGACCCATAAAATACGCATAATAATTTTATGGGTGCTTGATATTTTCATTTTCAGGACTCCATAACTCTCGAATCGAGCTGGCTCCTCGAAGCTCTCGTGTGGAGCAGCTGCCTCGGCATCTACCTCCTCCGCCTCCTAACCCTGGGCAGCAACGTGAACCGCAAGTACCGCGGCTGCCTGTCCGCCATACTGACGGAACAGATCAACCTGCACCTGGCCATCGAGCAGCGCCCGGAGAGCAAGGAGCAGCTCACGGTCGCCAACAACGTGCTCAAACTGGCCGCCGACTTGCTCAAGGTATTGTACTAGTCTGTAGCTCGGCAGCAACCTGCTGACGCTGGGCAGCAACGTGAACCTAAAGTACCACACCCTTACCCCCTTATTCATAAACGTTTACTAAAGTTGACAAGCCGATAATAATCGTTTGTCCCTTTCCGACGGATTGGTATGATGGAAAGGGACAAACGATTATTATCAGCTTGTCAACTTTAGTAAGTAACGTTTATGAATAAGGGAGTTAATGTTTATCAACATAGAAAAGGAAGGTATAATCGTTCCCCGAGTCCGAAGAATATGACGCTGTACAACGCCACAGCAACTGAATTGTCAAAGGTCAACTTTTGGCAACCAGAGTTACCGCATAATTTACGGAGCAGTACAGCGCCATTTACATTAGCAAATCGAAATGCATATTTTACCAAACTGCCAAACTTTCCTGCAGTTTGGCAGAAGAAAAAACTGTACAAATAGGGTTTATTTCGCCTGAATAAATGTTTTTTTTACAATCAATGGATCTTTGTTAAGCCTATAAAGGCTTATATTCCCTCTGCCTTATAAAAGGCAGAGGGAATATATTTCCCATCTGATTTTGAACTTTATTGCAAAGTAATAGGGTTCAATTTTGCAATTTCTGACACCCTTATGCCTTATAAAAGGGCTAATAGTAATGTCTTTGTTCCAGGAACTGGATTCGCCATTCAAGATATCCGGAATATGTGCCAATCATTACTTATACACTATAACAAAGGTAGTCATACTGTCTGCCCTCTCTGGGGTGTTATCGGAAATGCTGGGCTTCAAGTTAAAACTACACAAAATCAAAATCAAATAATATAATTGAAATATTTTACTGTTGTGAAATGCACGTTGTTCAAAGTAGGTCACAAGAAAAATATATTAACTAAGCTAGTAATTTTCTTATCAGGGTTATTTACAATTCTAGTTGATGTGTGTAGTTACAATATCAAACCGCTGCCTGCTTTTTAGAAGGTTTATAGCGAATTACAAACAACTTTCGAATACATATTATCTAGCGAGAACTTAAGGCTTCTACAAACGTTACAAATGGCATGCGCTTTTAGGTTGCTGGTTAAGTGGGAGCAACGAATTCAATCGGTCGACCAAATTCAGCAATGTATTGCAAAAATGCGATTAACGTGATGTTTTGTCAAACCAAGCCATAGATGGAGCATTTATAACGACTCGCGCCACCGATCAGTTAAGAAGTTCTACCGCGAAACCCGAAAATCGAATTTTTGCCACCGATCAGTTGAGAAGGTCTACCGCGAAACTCGAAAATCGAATTTTTGTTATCTGTCTCGCTATCCAGCGATAGAGAGGCAGATAAAGAAATTTCGATTTTAGCAGTAGGCACTCAGACACGTATAAATTCTAGGTAGAAACTATGCGCGTGAAAAAGAGTATTGATACATAAATTCAATTTCATGCCTTAACCCTTCGTATGCTTAGAGACCTTGGAGGATATAACCAACGGAGACGCCATGTCTAAAATTTTCGGTACAAAATAGTCTGCCGTTTATTGCCGGGGAGGGGCACATCAAATGTATAGGTACGTCATGTCAGATAAACGTCAGTCCATACATATGGTTGACATGTGGTTGACATGTGGTTGACCATTGGCCGCCTATTTTCGACAGAGGGGAACGCCTGTTAATGGCGGCTCCATTGTTAATTACTCCGAGTTAGAGACGGATCCGTGAGTGAGAATTTAATCTATTGTTTTAAATATCAAGGTCACTTTTTCAACGATCAAATTTGACAGGCCGCTTACGAGGGGTCAAATGTCACTCAAAAATGTAGAAAGAATCTGTGGAAGATTCACTGTGCTTTATTATCTTGTGTCTAATATAATTACTATTCAACTAGGGAATGCAAATCGGTTATTTTTTGTATGGAAATAACCGCGGTTTCGGTTAAAAACCGATTATTTCCATACACAAAATAACCGATTTGCATTCCCTATATTCAACGTGTATGTATTGTAGCAAAAATAGTTAGTGCACAAAATTGTTGCATACAGTTCAGTGTTCCTCCCTTTTTGCTGTTCAATGTTCATCAATGTGCAGTCTATAGCAAATGTCTAGATAACAAGAAATAGTTTTAAGTGACCCATTAGCTTTAAGTTAAAAATCAATATTTCACATTATAAAAATTAACCTTTTGAACGCCAAACATCAATCATCCATTTGCCGTGCCACTGACGCCACGGGGGTAAAATTTAGTTGTTTACTAGTATCAGCTAGTATTGTATGATCTGCGGTTTTGTGAATAAATAATGCTAACCTACAAAGTGGGGTGTTTTTCAGTAGATTTTTATAAAAAAAACGATCGACGTCTAATGCCGTCTTTGGCGTCGTTGTCACGATTTTGCGCTGACGTCAATTGCTGTCTGTGGCGTTCGAAAGGTTAATCTACAGCAGAAGCAGTCATGAAAGGAAAAATCTTATAGAAGCATAATAGCTGAAAAATAACTTGATATTTCACTATAGTTTTGACACAAAATAGATAAGTACAGAAGTCAATCACATGTATGTACTTTACTTTTCATACCTACGCTCGGCGGTCGCTCTAGGGTTGCGATTGTTGCGAACTATGACTTATGCACAAAAAACTATCGTGGTAGTGGCACTCGTATCTATCGTATCGTATCTCGTATTTAGTTGTTTGATTTATTGTTGAGGATGAAACGGGAAGAATGGAAATATAAATTAATAATAACATTAATAACTCAAATAGGTATTTTAATTTTAATGTCATTTTTATATTACAAATTTGCCACAGAAAATATCTTGCGATGATTCCGAGATTGGCGAAATACACGATTATTATATTTTTAAGTGTAATAAATTCGCATTATCATGTACAATGTAATAAATTCGCATACGCATTCTCTCTGAAACCACTGGTAGCTTAAAAAAACGACAATTCACCGTTTAATGTTGAATTTAAACAACCGTCCACTGTACAGTTATAATAACTTTTTGTTTTGTTTCTCCATTATTGCACAAAAAAGTTCACAGACGCGTGTCTCAAGCGGATGGCACTCGCGCTCGCACTGGTCCCAACTGGTCCGAGATATCGTGTCCGTGAGCAGTGTCTATGTGTGCGTTGCTCGAGCGCGCTTTGTATGTAGGTTGATTTCTGTACCTATCTGTTTTGTGGTTTTGATCTCAATTTACCACTATGATTATGTCGACTTGAGTTAATATTGATATCGAAAACCTGTGTAACCTCTGCCTTATTATAATAATAAATTTTGGGTTTATCTAGGTTTTTGAACTAAATATCATTGTAATTCCGACTTTTCCGCCATTAGTTATCTGGGTACTACAATTAACAAAAGACGTTATTAATAAATGAAAGCTATACTAGTTTGTCGGTTGTCATATGTCGCTACGAAAGATTTTGGAAGTCACCCTTATTGCCAACTGACAATTTTTTTTATTATGAATGGGCTTACTCATGGCCACAGACTAGCCGAGGCGTAGACGTGGCCTATGGATCTTTTGCCTGATAACCTCCCAAATATTATCTTGGGAGCACCGTTAGGTTTTCTCGGTAACACGTGGCGAAAATGTCCATTTTCTTAATTAGTAGATGTAGGATTGTAGGTGTGTTACTCGTAGTAGTTTCTTGTTACAATGTGAAAATTGTGATATTTCTATGGACTGGGTTAAGATGGGGCAGATGTGGGATGAAAAAAAATCCGTGAAAATCCCATTTGTAGCAACAAGTTGGTAGTGAGAGGTGATAAATATCAGGGATAAGAATGTATCTTTCATGAAATCTATGTTTACTATTATGCTTGATGTAAAGTTTAATAAAGTAGTCTTGTCTTTTTTGGTTATACGTAGTAGGTGTTCAATGTTCAAGTCAAAAGACAGTTTTATTGGAGAATAAATAAAAATAATGCAACATCATGTGTTTTAGAAGTGGGCTAGGTACTCTTTTCTATCAGGTAACCTGTTTTGTTGACAACCGTTGTCATGCCAACAAAATCACAGCAACCATTTAAATGCAGTAGGTTGTTCGTTTTGAATTGTTCCTAGTTTATGTATAGTTAAATAATTAGTTAATTACACTTAAATATTGCTATTCTATTTTCATACGGATCAAATTTTGTAAACAAATCAAATCAAGCGAAGTCGCATGGAATAGCTATTCGCTTGGCATTTTGTAAGATTCTCACGTTCATTTCAATTTGCAAGGATAGTAAGTACCTAAGTAAATTAATGGTTTTCCAAGCATAGCACGATTCGCCGTATCAATTTAATTTTAACCTAAGCAATCATATTTATGGTTCAAAATAGATTGGTCTTTCGTGAAATGTGACTTGTCTTCAAATTAATCACCATAAAACTATCAACGGATTTTTCATGGTGGAGAATCTGCGCCTCGTTAAATAACTAGGCGCAGATTCTCCTTCCATGAAAAATCCGTTGATAATTTCAAATATTGCATTGATATGAGCACACTAAAATTGCAACGTACGCAGTCATAAAAAAAATTGAAATGTCAGTAGATTTTTGAGTCTGATCCGATTGGCCTCGGTTTACTAGGTATATTTGGATTTGTTGAGGAAACCTTCTAGATACTACCTGGAAAAGGGTTAACAAACTCTTGCCAAACTCCCTGAGTTCACCTTTTAAAGACTTTTCGTGTAGTGGCAGTTTTCTGGCACGACGGTAATTTCTTATGAAGATGAGTTCTACTTAACTCGACTAATTTAGGTACCTAATAGTACCTACGTATCAAAACATATATAGGTATGTGTCCAGTCTAGCTAGATCAATCACGGTTATGTCGGACACAACACGAGCGTAGTAGGTGAGGGTCCTACGACCCTTGCCGTAGGTAGGTAGTGGGTACTACTACTAGATATTTGCTCGTCAGGGATGAATGCTTAGTCCTGTATCTCACGTATCTGTATACAACGAGCAAAATATGTTAATTCCCTAACGACAATCGGTCAACCATATATTGTCTAATATGTCTGGCATAAACGTGATGTTGCAAATGTAAACATTTCTCAGTGATCTTTCACAATCATTGTACTTATAGCTGCATAGGTGCTTATTATTTTGTCTGTAGCAGCACATGAATGTGTAAAAAAAAGAACTTTTTAAATGTAGTATGACGATAATCTAGCTAGAGTAAGTTGCATGAAATGCGAAAATAAATAAATTTTATCCCCCTACTCACAATTTTTTTATTTATCATCAAGTTGTGCAATTAAACATTTAAGAAACAAATTAGACTGAAATTTAAAACCTACAGTGTCTTCTTCTTCTTCTTCTTCGGGCGCGCGCGAGACGGCCACATTACAGCTATCTCTTACATTACACAGCGCATACAGCACTTTAGTGTAGGGTTGCCATAAGTGTGGGGGCTCAGACCGGGATATTTAAAGAAAACCGGCCAAGTGCGAGTCGGACTCGCCTTCCAAGGGTTCCGTACATTACACAATTTTCAACAATGTATATTTTGATGTGAAACGTGAGTGAAATGTTTAAAAAAGACCCGTATGGGACGATAAAAAACTAAGTAATAAGTCCGAAGCACGCTTGACTGCATATTTCTAATAGGTTTTTCTGTCATGTATAGGTAAGGAACTATTTAGTTTTTTTTTTTAATTTTAGTAGTTTTGGAGATAAAGAGGGAAGTGGTAATTTTTTGTCTATTTAATTAAACTACTTCTAAACTATTAATCTTAAAATTATTAATAAAATATATTTGAAATTCCCACAGCTCTATCACTTGATATATAACACCATATAGTTTGCAAAACTTTGTTTATTAACTGTCTCATTTAGTCCCAATAAGTGCCCCCTATGTTTAAAATTCATTTTATTTACGTTACATGTCCGTCTTCGGGTTATAGATTGACATAATATATGTGTACCAAATGTCAACTTAACTGTCACAAACAATGTAAGTACCTAAATGAAAACGCGAGCGAAGCGAGCGCGAAATTTTTTCGAGATAATAGTAGGTAAATTTTTAGGATTTCGTACTTCAAAAGGAAAAAAACAGAGCCCATATAGGATCACTTTGTTGACCGTCCGGCCGTCTGTCTGTCTCAATGTCCCCTACTAAATAACTATGATTTATAAACCGGGACAATTAGCTTATGGGCCGGGACACCGGGACATCATGCTTCAAACCAGGACATGTCCCGGCGTACCGGGACGTATGGCAACCCTACTCTAGTGATTCTAGGGCGTCTCGGATCCGTATCGGCGATCGATCTATTTATTACGCGTTGCGTTTTGTCACCTTTATGTGAAAGATTTTTTGTTAGTTCTTATAAATTATAAAATAATGTAATTATGTAATATGTATGTAAGTTTCGCAGGTAGATAATTGCCTATGGAGCTTCCCGATATGGCGAGTATTCTATAACAATGCGTACATTTTGCTCGCTTTGGTTTTGTCTCCGTAAAGTAGTTCGTTTATAGCCATTTTTTTTAAATAGGTCAATCAAGTTAAAGTCACCAATAGTCCGTAAAAAAGCGATTACTCACCAGCACTAATACATTATCAGAATATTGCCATAACGAAACTATTATTTACACTTTTCACAATTTAATTTAACTAGTAGTTCGCCCCGAACTGTGAACTCGCGGTTCGCCAAAAAGATCAATTGAATGCAGTGCTACTTAGTCCGAGATGGGCATTTCTTAATGTATTCCTGATTCCACGATTACTTGAAATTACTTTGTAAACTTTTATGACATAGTGCATGGCAGCCATTTTGGAATTCAAAAAGGTCATCATTTTCGAAATCGAGGCCCCCTAAAACCTATAAAACGACATCCATGACGACTTTTATGACATAGTGCATGGTCGCCATGTTGGATTCCAAAATGGTCATCATTTTCGAAATTTGCGCCCCCTAAAACCTATAAAACGACATATATGACGACTTTTATAACATAGTGCATAACCGCCATTCTGGAATCGAAAATGGTCATCATTTCCGAAATCTGCGCCCCCCAAAACCTATAAAACGCCATCCATGACGACTTTTATGACATAGTGCATGGCCGCCATTTTGGAATCCAAAATGGTCATCATTTTCGAAATCGGGGCCCCCTGAAACCTATATAACGACATCCATGACGATTTTTATGACATAGTGCATGGCCGCCATGTTGGATTTCAAAATAATCATCATTTTCGAAATCTGCGCCCCCAAAACCTAAAAAACGACATCCATAAGGATTTTTATGACATAGTGCATGGCCGCCATCTCGGATTCCAAAATGGTCATCGTTTTCGAAATCTGCGCCTCCCAAAACCTATAAAACGACATCCATGACGACTTTTATGACATAGTGCATGGCCGCCATGTTGGATTCCAAAATGGTCATAATTTTCGAAATCTGCGACCCCTAAAACCTATAAAACGACATCCATGACGACTTTTATGACATAGTGCATGGCCGCCATTTTGGAATCCAAAATGGTCATCATTTTCGATATCTGCGCCCCCCAATTAAAACCTAAAAAACGACATCCATGACGATTTTTATGACATAGTGCATGGCCGCCATCTTGGATTCCAAAATGGTCATCGTTTTCGAAATCTGCGCCTCCCAAAACCTATAAAACGACATCCATGACGACTTTTATGACATAGTGCATGGCCGCCATCTCGGATTCCAAAATGGTCATAATTTTCGAAATCTGCGACCCCTAAAACCTATAAAACGACATCCATGACGACTTTTATGACATAGTGCATGGCCGCCATTTTGGAATCCAAAATGGTCATCATTTTCGATATCTGCGCCCCCCAATGAAAACCTAAAAAACGACATCCATGACGATTTTTATGACATAGTGCATGGCCGCCATCTTGGATTCCAAAATGGTCATCGTTTTCGAAATCTGCGCCCCCAAAACCTATAAAACGACACCCATGACGACTTTTACGACATAGTGCATGGCCGCCATCTTGGATTCCAAAATGGTCATCATTTTCGAAATCTGCGCCCCCTAAAGCCTATAAAACGACATCCATGACGACTTTTATGACATAGTGCATGGCCGCCATCTTGAATTCCAAAATAGTCATCATTTTTGAAAAAAATCTAAAATTAAAAAGACAATATTATAAATGTGTAACAAACCGAGCACTTTCATTTGATACCTAACTCGACCATACTTTCGTTGAATAAAAGTGACCAGAATAGCTTTTACCTCTCACAAATGGCTTTTTAGCATTTTAAGCTCTTCTAGCTCAATAACCTCTTGTTCGAGCCTGCTCAAAATTTAATGACTAAAATATAATGCCCTCAACTACACGTTTACCCAATTTAATTTAAATTAGAACGAATTTACTTAAGTTCTTGAGTATCAAACTATCTTCTGACAGTTCAGCTTAAAAACATCGAAATGCCGGGACGTGCCGCTAGCCAGCCGCGTGATCCAAGTCGAATGTAAGAACTTCGCTTCGCTTCGCTCGCTCGTTCGACTATACTCGTATTTGCAATTTAGTTCAATCAATCTTTATTAGGGATGTACCGACTACCGACTAGTCGCCGACTAGTCGGGAAAGCCGACTATCCGGCCACATTTGTAGTCGGCGATTAGTCGGCGACTAGTCGGCAAAAATGGCCGATTAGTCGGCACTTTATTAGTGAAAGAAAAACGGAAAGAAAGAAACCAACAGTCAATATTTACCATATGTTTTATGTCTATTTTACCAAAATACCTATTCAAGATGTGAAAACTTTTTTCATATAAGTAATTGACCGTTTAATCGTTATCGTATGGTGGTGGGCTGGTGTTTTCCTCTACAGGTCGATCTCAACTGATTCTCGTGTAATTTCATGGCCAAGTTCTATACTTAAAGGATTTTATTATAATTCAGTTTTTTTTTTGTAATTGTGGAGCCATAACCATGGGGAACTATTAATTTTATTGTAAAATTTAGAGACATATAAACAGGCCATGTTGCTCGTAAAGACGCTGACCACAGGGAATAGGTTCTTAACTGGCGACTACGTACGAGAAATAGAGCCTTGGAAATACCTCCTACAAGTTGTACCTGCTCAGGATCGCAAAATAAAAAAAAGACAGAAATTGAACGAGGATTCTTGTGATAGGTCTTTGAACCTGTAGAGAACACCTTTTAGCCAAGCTAATATATGAATAGCGCAACCAAAAGAGCAAAACTATTGTTTTTCACCTGAACTTATACGAAAGTAATGATCTGGCCGACTAGCCGACTAGTCGGCCGACTAATCGGCCATTCGAGCGCCGATTAGTCGGCTAGTCGGCCAAATCAATAGTCGGCACATCACTAATCTTTATAAACAACTCGAATTTCTACAGTCAGTCTCGATATGCACTAATTCACAATTAAATTAAAGGATAAACAAGTATTAACTCGTACTTAGTTTGCCGCGAACCGCGAAAGTCAAGCAAACTATCAAACATTTCACAACAATAATAATAAACGGTTTTCTTTTCGTCAAATTCAAAATCGCAAATAAATTACTCCATTTGACCGCGTCCTTCTTGTATTATAAGAAAACATTTTAAGCTCTACGCGGACGCATTAGAGTTTTAAATCTATTGCAGAAAATCATATTCGTAAAAATATTAGTGAGTGACAACTTAAACCGCGGCGATCGGCCGAGCGGACCTATTAGTAGAAGAGCCGGCCGCAAATTTTCTAACCGACTTGATACCACGATGAAATGCACAATGGTTTCCCATAAAAATGATGCTAAGTCCGAATTCGATAGTCTGCCACGGCGGAACTTGCCGAAAGTACGAAAAAGAAGGCCACTTCCGGTGCCAAAAAAGGGGGTTGATTTAACCCATCTGATACCGAAATAATAATTATGGCAGCAGTTAGAAATTTACATGTAGACCCATAAAAGCGAAGTCTGCCAGTATTTTTTTTGCCGGAAGTGCTTGGCAGACGCTCTCAAAGGTGGCCACCGGGACCCCTAATTTAACCCATCTGATACCACCATGAAACCAATTCCAGTCGGTAGGTATGAACCCTCATGTCAGGAATATATAAGTCTGCCAAGGCTTTTCCTGCCGAAACACCTTGACAGACGGGATTATGTGAGCTAGGTAACCATCGGTTACCGTACACTAACCCATCTGATACCACCATGAAACCAATTCCAGTCGGTAGGTATGAACCCCCATTTTAGGAATATATAAGTCTGCCAAGGTTTTTCCTGCCGAAACACCTTGGCAGACGAGATTATAAGCAAGATGACCATAGGTTGCCGTACACTAACCCATCTGATACCACGATGAAACCAGTTCCAGTCGGTAGGTATGGACTATCATTTCAGGAATATATAAGTCTGCCAGGGCTTTTCCTGCCGAAACACCTTGGCAAACAAGATTATGTTAGCAAGGTGTACATCAGTTACCCTACATCAACCCATCTGATACCACCATGAAACCAATTCCAGTCGGTAGGTATGAACCCCCATTTCAGGAATATATAAGTCTGCCAAGGCTTTTCCTGCCGAAACACCTTGGCAGACGAGATTATAAGCAAGATGACCATCGGTTACCGTACACTAACCCATCTGATACCACGATGAAATCAAGTCCAGTCGGTAGGTATGAACCCTCATTTCAGGAATATGTAAGTCTGCCAGGGAATTTCCTGCCGAAACACCTTGGCAGACGAGATTATGTTAGCAAGGTGTACATCAGTTACCCTACATTTACCTATCTGATACCTTGTTTAACAAGTCCAGTCTGCCAAGTCAAGTCTTCTAACGCCTTGGCAGACTTATATATTCTTGAAATGCGAGTTCATACCTATCGACTGGAATTGGTTTCATGTAACTGATGTACATCTTGCTAACACAATCTCGTCTGCCAAGGTGTTTCGGCAGGAAAGGCCTTGGCAGACTTATATATTCCTGAAATGAGGGTTTATACCTACCGACTGGAATTGGTTTCATGGCGGTATCAGATGGGTTAGTGTACGGTAACCGATGGCCATCTTGCTTATAATCTCGTCTGCTAAGGTGTTTCGGCAGGAAAAACCTTGGCAGACTTATATATTCCTCAAATGGCGGTTCATAACTACCGACTGGAATTGGTTTCATGGTGGTATCAGATGGGTTAGTGTACGGTAACCGATGGTCATCTTGCTTATAATCTCGTCTGCTAAGGTGTTTCGGCAAGAAAAGCCTTGGCAGACTTATATATTCCTGAAATGGGGGTTCATACCTACCGACTGGAATTGGTTTCATGGTGGTATCAGATGGGTTGATGTAGGGTAACTGATGTACACCTTGCTAACATAATCTCGTCTGCCAAGGTGTTTCGGCAGGAAAAGCCCTGGCAGACTTATATATTCCTGAAATGAGGGTGCATACCTACCGACACCGACTGGAATTGGTTTCATGGTGGTATCAGATGGGTTAGTGTACGGTAACCGATGATCATCTTGCTTATAATCTCGTCTGCCAAGGTGTTTCGGCAGGAAAAGCCTTGGCAGACTTATATATTCCTGACATGAGGGTTCATACCTACCGACTGGAATTGGTTTCATGGTGGTATCAGATGGGTTAAATTAGGGGTCCCGGTGGCCACCTTTGAGAGCGTCTGCCAAGCACTTCCGGCAAAAAAAATACTGGCAGACTTCGCTTTTATGTGTCTACATATAAATTTCTAACTGCTGCCATAACTATTATTTCGGTATCAGATGGGTTAAATCAACCCCCTTTTTTGGCACCGGAAGTGGCCTTCTTTTTCGTACTTTCGGCAAGTTCCGCCGTGGCAGACTATCGAATTCGGACTTAGCATCACTTTTATGGGAAACCATTGTGCATTTCATCGTGGTATCAAGTCGGTTAGAAAATTTGCGGCCCGCTCTTCTACTATATCCGAATGGTTCCGAAGATAGCCGAAAGCATCGCAGAGCGAGAGCGAGCGAGCACTGAGTGCGAGTGCGAGCGAGATAACAAAGCAATGATGGCATGGCGAACAAACATGACACTATCACAAGTGACATTACACATTGCGCGCTCCGTGCGTAGACTTGAACTGACCGTTCATATCGGCGAGTCAATGTATTTGGAATTGAATCCATTTCGCGCGCTTCGGCCGGTCGTTGACGCTCGCGCGCTCGGTGCAGCTCGCGTGATGTTTGAAGTACTGGTTGATTTCGCAGAGAGATACGTAATGCCATATTACGTGTTCGAGATATTATCTCATTTGTGATATTACGAGCATTACTTACACATGTCTACCGCGTAGCCTACCGTTTTCCCGCTTTGTAGACAAAAGCACCTACGAAGAGACAACGTGTTAAGTTTGCAGCAGTACCGTAAAATGGTCCTACTTTACTCCAAAATTGGCTTCACTTTCAGGAAATTTTGAATATTTTTTAAACTGTTCATTATTTAAATATTTACACAAATTGAATATGAAGAAGAACATTTCATGTGACATATTTTATCGGTAAATCGACTTTATGAAATGTTGTTTTATATAAAACGAATCTCTGAATAAAGGGCACAAGATACCCATTGTTGGGGGTATTTTTGCTCCTACCTATAGTTCACTCAGGGGTGTTAAGTTACCCCATTGTGCGCCAAATTAATAGGTCCCGCCAAGAAAAGTTGATTATTTTTATGATTAAAGTAGCAATTCAAAAAATATATACAATTTCGTTTATCTGAGTATATAAAAAATAATATAGAAAAAAAGCGCTGGCGGCCTAGTTTTTCGGAACTTGAATGTACGAAATATCATTTGATATTTGCCAGTCGCTTTTCGGTGAAGGAAAACATCGTGAGGAAACCGGGCTAATCCCGATAAGGCCTAGTTTCCCCTCTGGGTTGGAAGGTCAGATGGCAATCGCTTTCGTAAAAACTAGTGCCTACGTCAAATCATGGGATTAGTTGTCAAGCGGACCCCAGGCCAGGCTCCCATGAGCCGTGGCAAAATGCCGGGATAACGCCAGGAAGAAGATAAAAAATAATATAGATATGTTTGGATATATTGAACGTTAAGTTTTTTTTTTAATAGGAGCAAAGTAGGACCATTTTACGGTCGTAATCGAAATTTGACCACAACTTTATTGTTAGGGCTATTGTCGATAATTTGCAGAGCACATAGCTATGTATTTCTGAGATACGTAACAGATGTCTGCGACAAAATGATTTTTTTTTCTTAAGGCGCTCTTATACTTGAGTTTTACGTTTCCGAGGGGGTGAAGCAGACGAGTGGTAGAACAGGCGGGCGGGCGCCCCAAGCGCCCCGCCGCACCATTCCCGCGCAGCACGCCTACATCCTTATTCTGGCGCCATCGGTATTCTGAATATTCTGATTTGTCAGTTCCGGGATTTTTTCCGGCAATTAATATCGAATAAGGTTTATTGGCAAATTCGTATTTTAATGAGTACTTAATGAAATTATATACAATATGAGAGTATACCCCGACAAACTAAGAACCTAATCAAATTATACCACAATTAAATTGCAATTATAGGTTGCACTTCGGGGAGTGTGCCCAAGAGCTACACGAGCTCATTCCACCGTCCCCATTCTACCATCGGACTTTTAGACGCACGGCCGGTTTCCATCCTTACTTGGTAGATATTCCACCAATTCGCACGAAGCGCTTTGCTTCTACTTTCCTTATGCGCACTGCCAAGGAATGGAATTCCTTGCCGGCGTCTATATTTCCGTGTTCTTATAATCCGGCAACCTTCAAATCAAGAGTGAACAGGCACCTTCTGGGCGAGCTCGCTCCATCGTAGGCCACGTCTACGTCTCGGCTAGTCTGTGGCCATGAGTAAGCCCATTCATAATAAAAAAAAAACCCTTATTATGAGACAGAAATTAGTACTTACCTTAAAAATATAATAGAGTTAGACCAAGAAAATTCTGCAACGATTTTGATTGCACACGCAGTGCAAGTGCTATTTTGAACGACAAACCTTTATGAAATTATGATTAACACTTGCACTGCGTGTGCAAACCAAATCGTCGCAGACTTGGTCTAATTCTAGAAGTCAATTTCGGGCAAGTAGGTATTGAAAATAAGGAAGAATACTGTAGTTCGTTTTTTTTAGCATTAGAAAGTACTTGAAAGAAGGTAAGCGATCTTGACATGTCTTTTAATTGAAAAGCGCTTTTTAAAAATCAGTAACTATTACTTATGAAAGCTTATTTTATATATTAGGACTTTTATTTTATATAAAATCAATCAACATTTGGCATGATGTGTCACATCCCCGTAGCTGCAGGCGTCCATAGGCTATGGTGAATGCGGGTCGTTTGCTAGCTTGCCACCAGTGTGGTATATAAAAACAGCATTTTTTGGAATAAATTTCCATATAGCACGGTACGGACTTGGCGGAAATAAGGTAGAAGTACTAGTGCTCAACGCTGCACTAGTATTCGACACGGGCACTTTATGTCAAAGTGACAAGAATTAAATTTGAATACAGAAAGATCGTCGCCGTTAAAATTTAATCTATATTACTTTGACATAAAGTATAGTGTGTAGCTTTCAAATAGAGCTCAACGGCTAATCCTATTGTCTATTGTCAAGTAAAACCGCACGTGCTACTTACCTGCAAAAATTATTTTGCCTTAATTATTTTATTTGGCACCTGAGCCCGGGCTAGGCCAACGTTCAAAAACCAGTGTAGGTGCGCTCTCCGATAACGCGTCTTTGTTACGCATCTCGATGACACATTTTAGACTGGTTCTGCAGTCTTAAGTACGTATTTTTTATCAGGTGGTTGTGGCACGTAGCACGAGCGGTTTTACTTATCAATAGACAATAGGATTAGCCGTCGAGCTCTATTTGAAAGCTACACACTATACCCATGTCGAATACTAGTGCAGCGTCGATCACTAGTACTTCTACCTTACCTAATATTAAACACAAAACCATTTTAGGCATTTTTCGACCACTTCCCTTAAAACGCATGTAGGTAACTCGGAAACTAAAAGCGGTGAAATGGTTACCACCATACACTAAACACTCCCACATAGGTATTTGAATCCCGTACACAGATGTTTAAAAATGATTCAATTTGATTAATTTAATAGCCTTTAATAAAATATGTTTACACAATTTATCAATCGTGACTGAATTCCGGATTGGTTAGATGGGTGTGTGCCTTTGCTTCCCAAGTTGTTATAAAATGACAATATGACGGGCGAATGTCTGAAATGTCACAGTAATTAAGAATTATTTTGCTTTTCTTGCTGCTTTTGTTGAAAAACATTGTGTGTATAACATATTTGCATATTTATACAGTGGTTATCCATTTTATCAAATGTCCACTAAACTAGCATAGGTCCGACGCTGGCAGTGGCCACGGGCGTACTGGCGCGGGGAATGGGCGCAAGGTATTGCCGCGTAGGGTGTAATTTAGTAGGCAAAAGTTGAATTCATAAAATTATGAATGAAAGGATTAACGTATCGATAAAAAGACCAGCAATAACGAAGATTTACTTAAAAGCTATCGAATGAGGTAAGTTTCATATCCATTTTCGTCGTAGTACTTCTAAAATATGGATCAAAAGACAGCTTTAAGCATGTTTTCAACGTAAGATTATATCGAGAAAATAATGAGCCGTTGTGTTTCTGACAAGCAATAACGTAGTTCAAGGACTAAAGTTATACATACTAGAAAATAATGCATGAAATCCTTGTAAAAGTCTGTAAATATGGTTACAAAACAGCGCATTTTACTACACACCGCGCCTTAACTGTCCACCTTAGGTATGTATTAACACTTTCAGTGCCACGCCTCATTTGTCATTTACAATACAAAATTAAGACAGAAATCGTGTTCTTCGTAGTGAAGTGGCGATTTTATATCATGTCCAATAATTAGAACTGACCGTACGATTCAGTTCTCACCATAAAAGCAAACATGGGTGTAATCAACTAAATTAAACTCAATTTAATAGGTAAAAATTTATTAAATCAACGAGTGCAGAGCAGAAATCTTTGTACAAATTGCTACCTACTCCCGATCCGATTTTAACACAAACATGTGAGCTGATTCATAAAACCTTTTACACTTACTTATTGGTAAACCTATTACAAATAAAAGTTTTGTATGAAATACTAACAAAACATTAAACAAAAATAGTGCGTGTCCTTATTGCTTTATTTCATTTTTGCTATATTTTCTATTTTTAAAACAAAACAACTAACCTAAACATTAATTACACTAAAGTCCCTAGTCTTTAAGCAGTCGCGCAAGAACCGGCTTCGAATGTTTTACATCAAATTAAATTAACCTTTTAAACACCGTAGTCTGATATTTAAGACATACCATATCGAGCTCATTTTGCCGCAGTCTGATAAACTCTAATTTTAAGCGGTTAAAGGGTTAACAAAGACGGAAATAGTTTGATGTGACGAAACTGAACCTGCTAAAACCTAAGAGTTATCCAACATTTTTTCGCACTAGACGGCAATACTGAAGGTCAAGAGGCTACCCACGGATAATTTTAGACCCGGAGTGTTACATTTTGCTGATTGATCCTTATCACCGAGCAGCGAGACAGGTGATCTCAGGAGACTAGAGAACACTATCCGAAAGAGAGTATTAAACCAGAGGACTGTCACACACAAGCCAGTTATTTTCGCAAATGTGACGTTCCACGGAAAAGGTACATTATGGCGGTCGGCGTTTACGTCACGTAGCACCGCATTAGTCTTGGAGCGTCGTTAATAATAGAGTAAACGCTAACCGCCATGAGGTACCTTTATCCGTGGAACGTCACATATTGTTGTTCGTCACGTCATTATTGTCAAAATCAAAACGAGATGCAATCCTTTAGTTTGACTTCTCTTTCGGTCACACTTTTTAGCCATAGTATTTACTCCGGAATAAATATACCTACGTGCCTACCGCGTACATATAAAAATCAGGTTTCGATGTTCGCGGTAGGCGCCTAGGCACTGGCTACAGCGTAAATTTTTCAAAAAACCCTAATTTGTTAATTGGAAATAAAAAAAGTCCTTTAAGTTTTGTCGCGTAGTTATTCGAAAAAAAACTGTTAATTAATTCATTCTAATCACCATGACAGCACTTGAGAAAACTACTTTTACACATCTCAGACAAATGAGTGAATCTTACTCCTGTAAACCATAAAAAATGGAATAATTTCTTTAAAAATCATTTACAATCCTTTTCGTCATCCAACCCACTATTTATTAAATCTACTCTACTTTTTTCTTCCCAATGTGATTTTGACGCATTCATTACATTCATCATTATTTTCATTATTCAACAAAAGTAATGAAGCAAATAAAACAAGCTTGAACAATCATAGACAGCTGAGCAACCAACTAGCTAATGCAACTAAATAAGATAAAGGCATGTTGCTAGGTGCGCTCATCTGATATTTTTTCTGTGATTTCTATAATACTCCAGTTGCCCCTAGTATATGTTGTTTTCAAGTAAAAGGTACCACATTGTCGCTTGCCATATGGACGCCCTGACAAGTTATTCGTATATACAAGCAAATTTCGTCTTTATGATACCTTTCTCTTGAAAACTTCACAAATAATCACTAGTATTCTTTCAATTCATAGGTTAAAATCAAACAGGTCACCTTCAGGTTAAAGATTCGTATGGCGCGTCAATAATATTCTCCCGTATTGAATATCCTAGGAACGTGGTGCTAGTCCCGCCGGTGGTCGCGCGACGACGACAGATGCGAGCGGCTGCGGCGCGAGTCGCGCTCGCGGTTGCGGTCGCGATCGCGGTCGCGCGACCGCTCCCGGGAACCTTCCCGCTTGCTTTTGCTGCGTGATCGACTCCTCCTGTTAATAAAGTGTCACTTAGTAGTCTCAGAAGTAATACGAGAACTTAAGATACTTTCCTCAATGTACGACATTGTGACTTGACAGTCAGAAATTTTTAGGTTCCAGAACGTTTATATTGAAAACAAAATCATAGTACTCTTTTTATTTTTATGCAGGTAGGGAAAAATCAAGAAAATGTACGCGTTCGTTTTATTTAAAAGGCATTCCGCGACGGTCTGCCCTCTCGCAATGCCACTGAGACCCACCCACAGCCTAGTATATCTACTAGTATTGATGAAACGAAACTTCGAAAGCAAGTCGATTAGGTTTGTTCAAACTTTTGCTTCCGTTACATCGACTGCGAAACTTTGTCTCACTCTGGATTATCTGTCTACCGCTCTTAGTAATGCTGATAAACCACAAAGGTCTGTGGAGTCCTTTACCGTTGCAATCCATGATTGATTAGATAGCATCATAATGCTGCATTTCAGCACGGTAGCAGCCTGTATGACCTTGATTATCACGAAACGATAGTGTTGACTTACTTGCGCTCTCGGTCCCGCTCGCCTCGCTCCCGCTCGCCTCGCTCCCGCTCGGCCCGCTCGCGCTCGCGCTCGCGGTCGCGGTCGCGGTCGCCGCGCTCGCGCTTGTCGTCCTTGCGGTCGCGGTCGCGGTCGTCGCGGCGCTCGCGCGCGGTCTCGCGGTGGCGGCGCGCGCGGCGGTCGAGCTCGCGGCCGCCGACGTAGTGGCGCCGCCCGCCCCCGCCCCCGCCGCGCTCGCGCTCCGACGCGCCGCGCTCTTCCCGCCGCGTATCTACGTTTTTCTAAAAAAAAACACGATTTACAGGATGTTTTCTCATATTCACAAAAAAAATTAAGCCGCCGGAAATTTAAAAATTTGTCGTACTCGTAAATCGAGGAATTTATTTCGGCGCCTATGATTCCAGTTAGTTCAAATAGAGTGTGCGTTGAAGGCCGTTTGGAAGGTATTCCTCCTTGTGGCTTAATATAGAAAATTAAACTTAACATTCACACTCCACGCAATAGACAGGGAACTTCTACTCGCTCTGTTTCATTTTAACGATCCCTATTTTGTCCTCTAGTTAGAAAGACAAACTTAAAAACACATGCATTTATATACCTACGAATGACTGACATGCTGTCTTTTTACTTACCTTCAAATCAGCAAGCTTCTCACGAATAGTGATAAATCCGAGATGCAATTTTCCTCCAAAATGATCGGCGAGCCGTCTGTCGTTGTCGTGTATGCCGAGATAGGCGGAGCACACCTCGCAGACGCGCAACTTCTGTTGCTGGTAGGACGACGCCGGCATCGAGTTGCGGTATTCCTGTTCCGCGACTGCTTTCTTTTTACGCAATTCGTCTATCTGTAATTTCACGAAATTATTAGTATAGATAGACCCACTACTTCTAATGATTCTTCTTTTCTATGCCGCATGTAGGTTACTACTGGTATTTCTGTTTTCTTTTGTATTGTCTTCTTTTATTGAGGTGTGCAATAAAGAGTATTTGTATTGTATTGTATTGTATGGTTTTATGGTTTACCGAAAAATCAAAACATATTCTAAATACTTAATCAAGTTGTACATTACATTTGAAGAAGACTAAAGTCCAATCAAATTTGAAAATTCAATCAGAATGCCCATTTGAACCCCAGGCGGCGAAGGAATTTGCCGGACCTCGGACGCCAGGCGATCGCCATTATTCAAGCGACATTGAACTTTATGGAATCCCGCGTAAATCCCTATTGCATTGCATTCGCGAAGCTGACGGCTGTAGCCGTCGTTGGCGTTCTTGGCAAGATTTTCCGATGACGGCCACAGCCGTCTGCGGCTGTCGAAAGGTTGAAATTCTATTGACACATAATTGGCCAATAAATCTTACTATGGAAGAGGGTTAGGTTAGATCAATGTAAGAGTATTATTTTTATAAATTACGGTTACCAGCGTTTCAATGTCAGGCAGAGAAATCACGTCATAGTAGTTACGATTACTCGATTAGTGACTATGAATTAATGAGGTCAGTCTATAGTAATACCTTCTCATTTACGCCCATATGGGCGACATAGAAGATATGAATTATGATATCATTATTCATAAATTATCGCATGCAAAAATAATTGTACACAGATAATAAAACGATTTCTCTCAAAATTAAACTGTTAATTTTAAAGTTAGTATTTTGATTAGTTTAAAAACCATACAAATATTTACGATAACAGCACAGTAAGCCACACCTCTCCCATCAGTTTGACGCTCTCTTCCACCATACCCTCCTCTCCCAGCGCCTCGGCCCTCGCCAGTTTCTGACCGATCTGCTCAGCGAGCTCATGGACAGAGTTAGCTTTCTCGGTCACTTCCGCGGACAGTTCCTCTTGGGTTTCGGCCAGGCGCTGCTTGGCGGCGTTAGTCCGACGGTCACAGTCCGCTATGAATGCCTCTAAGTGCTCCGTTGCCTTTATGAGTACGGAAAACGGATTAGAAAATCATGGAAAAACATTTTTGAGTAGATATCCGTTTTTATGTCATATATATAAATGTCAATGTAGGTACGTACTTTTTATATTTGTACTCACATAACTGTACCGCGATCTTTTAACTTGCGAGTGTAGAATGTGGTATAATTGACTATATTCTTCTAAAAGTATATGGAAATGATTTTGACACAACCATTTTATCAATTTGGTTAGTTATTTCAGAAATGATAATTAAAATATAAGACTAAGTTTATTTTCTGTAAATTAAGCTAGTACTTACGTCAATGTCGTAGAAATAATCTTTGGTCTTTGACGCTAACTCATAATCCGCCCGCAGCGCCAGATCATGTATTTTTGGACACTCACCTAGATCCATTCGCTGCAAACGAAACAAGTCAACCCACGTAAATAAATTAATTCAATAATATGATCATCCCGGTTATAGAGGGCACATTGAATATTTCAAATAATTACCTATAATCACATACAATAATCAATATAGAGATCTAAAGTTTAGCCCCCTTATTCATAAAACTTTACGAGCCTGAATAAAATTAGTCAAACTATGTTTCATCCCTTTCTTAGAAATACATTAAGTCAAAATGACAGATAAAGACAAACGATTCACAGCTCACAGGTAATTCAGACTTGTAATGCGTTCATGAATAACGTCATAGATCCTGTACTCAAATGTTTACAAAAACAATATATTTCACTACACTGGTTGACACCTAGTGTCCTACAGTTGTAATAGTACATTACGATACAAGTGCGGAAAATTTCTTTTTCGCACGTGTATTGTACAACGTTTTACAGTACATAAGGACCTTTGAATATTTGACATAGGCACGTATTGTCCTTAATCCGGTGGTAAAGTAACACCATATGTACTGTAAAAATATTTTTCTGTATAGTGTCAAACAATGTAGTCATATAAGTGGCCATGTATTTAGGTACATCTTTTTCCAAAAGCGACAAATTCTATGGCAGTATTCAATCACCATAACAGTATAAAAAAAAACAAATACCGAAACTTCGCAACGTGCGAGGAAGTAATATGAGTGTGATGCACACCCTCCCAATGGCGCCCCACAATCAATGGAATTGAAGTATTAATTAAGATGAAGTTGTCAGTCAGATATAATTTTAATCAATTTTTTTTTATACAAAGGGTTAATGGTATACAAAAAATAATTGGAAAAAGATGCCCACTGCAATTACATATTCACCGAGAAACAATTGACTTAAGTCAGATAGACCAAGTAGAATACTGTCAATCTCAAATGAGCTTGATAGTTCTTAAGAGTTTGATGCAGCTTAAATATTGAAAATATTAATTAGTATTTATTATGATTTTATTTCAACAAAAGTGTAGGACTTATTCTCAGTGAATACATATTTTATGGTCAAAATCATAAACAACATATCAAGATTGTCACTGGATATTAAAAAAAAAAGAAAAATACAAACACCCACTGCCAGTCAGAGGGATTCCGTCAAATCATTATTTTATTATAAACCATAGACAAAATAGTATCAATATGCACTAAAGAAAAATACAAAATATGTAAGCCAAGATTTTTAAAGCTAAAGATAATTGCATATGATGCAATTAACAATTACTCCAGTCATTCCAGACTATGGCACCCAAGAGCACCATCTACTTTAGCTATAGTCTGTCAAGCAAAGTATGTCAGTAGCAATCTTCAGCAAAGTGAAGGGCAACACTCAAAGAGCAGTATCACGCTAAGAAAAGCAGCAATGTACATCAAACCAAAACATATAATTATCATAACCTTGAGTTTTGCATTATTTACGATTAACGAGCATGATTGTACATTGTAGGCACATTGACTTTACTTAAGTTCATGCACAATCTTATTAATAGGGTTAGACCAAGAAAAGTCTGCAGCGATTTTGATAGCCCACGCAGTGCAAGTGTTATTTTAAACGTCAAACTTCTATGAAATTATGACGCATAAATAATTCTTGCACTGCATTGGCGATCAAAATCGCTGCAGACATTTCTTGGTCTAACTCTATATTGCTATTAAATGGTGACAACACAAATTTCTTTTGAAATAGCATTGATCCAGAATGTAAACAATGTAAACAAATGATGATGGCTGTCATTCACGATTCACATTCCACTAGTATAGTGGTAAAACACAGATGACACGCGATTTTGGAATTAATCGAAAACAGTGTTGCTAGCCCGTGATTTTTCAAATTTGCCGCCTTTTGCTACTGACAAGATTTGCTTGACCAAGTATATTGTCCGTTTTAGGTTTGATACAAAAACCACTGGCAGTGAATGTAAAATTTTTACATGACATAGAAAACCCCTCCAGCACATTTTATAAACCATTTGATAAGTTATTGTTGGAATAAAATACATACAATCCACACCATCAGCTCGCGCCTGGCACACCCGACGGAAAATGACAAATATTATGTACTTACAAATCATAGTGGAAACACCCAGCCATTACAACTTAGATCCTAATTTGATGACTAAACTGATTGAATATATAAATATTATATTTTAACACTGCTGATATCAAGATATATTAGATTCATTACATTGTTATTGTAAAAGTATAAAAAAGGAAAATTTACATAAAATAGAACAATGTAGGAAAATTACGTGATTAATTTAATTCTTTTTTTGTAGGGTAACCTAGCTGTCCATTTTACATTTAAAATATTTTAATGACAATTTTAGAGGTTTTTTCATGCAACCATATGTTTTCTTTTTCTAGCCATGTATATAGCTCAGTACGTACCCAATGTAGTTAGAATATCACCAAATTGCTCTCACCCGGCTTTACAATTTGTTCCTAAAATTTTACATGTACTCACCAAAGCAGCATATGAACCGTTGAATTTTAATCAATTTTATATAAAGCCCGGGAGACTTATTAAATTAAACCTTCTTAGCAGTAAGTGTACAATCAGCTAACTATAAATGTTTATACGTACATCTTGGTACTTACAGAACAGCCTAACTCATACAATCTATCCCTCATCTGTTAAGTATTGTGATGAGCAATAAAGACTAGTGTTGGGCATTTTCTGAAAAGCATATTTCACCACAGTTAATGCCACTCCAATAGATGTTTCCAGAGGTACTACAGAATCATGGCAACAGACGAAATAGGAAGGGATGAAACTTGGCAGTATACACATTGGGATGATTGAAACAAATACTACATAATAGTAAATAATACAAGCTGGCCAGTCAACGGAGTCAATAAAAAAGCAGCTAAAATATATACTCATCCCTTTCTTTGGACTGATAATGGTAAGGAATGCGACCAGATAAGTCTCATAGCTGTTTTCTAGTGACTAAGTTGGTTAACTCAACTATAATAACACCACAAAATTGTGTCTACATCGCATAAATAATCCCATTGCATATTAAAATAGAACACTTCAATCCCATACAGCTATTACATCCTGAATTCCTGAATTATCTTTAGCTTGGGAAACAAAATAATAAAACATGTAATAATGAAATTAATTAACATAATCTTGTGACAATATCAGAGATTCAGTATGTGCAGCTTTCCCTTGGAACACAAAAATAGCATATTATAAAACTTACCGTTGAAGATAGAATTTCATGTGGGCAACATTGTAGTAAAAATGATTTGCACACAGAATCATCAAAAAACTTGACCCCATGCCTGTCAGCTTCACCTGGAAGTAATGAAAATTCAGTGGAGTTAACATAGTCAATTACAAATAAATGGAGATACATAATATCAGCAGTCTGCAAACTACGGCTGAAGCCTGCTGATCTGGCCCTCGAAGAGAAAGCAAACGCTTGAGCATGGTGCATAAATATACAACTTACTGCTCCACGGTATACAGTACGACAAACCATCCGAATGCAAATGCTCAACGCGGCTTCAGCATTCCGCCGAGGCCGGCTGGATGAGGCCGACATACTAGTACTACGAACTCCCGAAATAACAAATAAATTAAATTGCTGTGCTAGTCAGACTAAGTATAACTATTACTTAACAATTAAAACGAATATAATTACCATTGCGAGCTGTGCCCATCAATTGATCCAACATCGCCCTCATTTGCTCGTGTGCAGACATTCTGAATGCTTGTTGCGGTATGAGCTATTCAAAAGTGTGAACTAGACTATAAAGTCTAGTGAGTTACGAGGCGCTCCTCTAAATGAAATCGTCAGGCTTTTCACGATTATAACTTATTATTTATAATTTTAAAAACATCCTCGCAATACAGCCAAATTAATATTGAATAGTTAAACAAGATGGCGAAACGCGACGTCACATCAACACAGATAAAACTAAAATAGGGATGTAACCCAGCAACAGAACATGGCAGTGTCGAGTTTAGCAGCGTATAGCTTGGCGAAAAAGTATTCTAAATAACGCTACGTATGTAATTTCTGTGTTTTCTGTAGAGTCCATTAGGTTTTTTTTTTCAATGGCAATATTAGTTTTCTGTCACTGTCATATTCATATATACGTCAAGTCCACTGTCAAGTCGAGTCGACAAACATTTGTAAACAACCATGAAACAACCAAAGAATTATAATTAAAAATATCTAAAATAAAGTAGAATAATTAATTATAATTTAAATATAGTGAACGACGAGTCTTACTTGCTGGTTAGTTACAGATAACTATGTGACAACAATGTTACAAAGAACTGTACGAATATTTCTTCCAGCATTTCTGTCGAATCTGAAAGATACCATTTATCTTAAAGGTTATTATAGTGTTTCGGAGAATACCGTTGTAGTTTATTTTGTGGAATATTCTAACATAGAGTGGAAGTATAGTGGAAATCAGGAAGATGTTATTTACGGATTCTGGAACCTAACAAAAAAAGAGAAGAATCTAGACATTTTAAAAAACATTATTGTTTTTACTTATCAAAGTCATGCTCCGATAAAACACATTACAATACATGGGCGCCCAATGGACTTTACAAATAACTGTATATTGATGCTGTATGAATACGATAAAATTAAACACACAGAAATTAAGTTTCAATCAAATGAAGAGTTAATGCATCTACAAAGTTTGATACAAAAACATAGGAATCAAATTGAAATCTATGAGGAATTATATGAGCCACTTTTTGTTCCTCCCTTTTGGTTGTCATACTCCATGGTTGGCCAGCATGTTTGTAATTATTTCAATTTGGCTCACTGGTTCCTGATTAGTGTATGTAGAAACAAAAAGGTAAACAACGTTCTGAAATCTAAATATAATTATAAAAAGCAGTAACCCCTATCCCACATCACAGAAAAAATACATAGATTTCAAAGTTATTTGAACTTTATCTTAAAATAATATTCTAAGGTTAAATTATAAAGTATGGGATAGGAAGAGTTAACATCATCATTTTTTAAATGTTGGTATGTTTTTTCATTATGTTGTTTCAGATATCAATAAAACAAGGCAATCTCGTATTAGCAGTCCTTGTTGATATTCTTCTAGGGTATCTTGCCCTCCAATTTGTTATGATAAATGAAAAAGAACTTAGTGACATGTTGATGAACATGCTTGAGGTATGTACAAACAGCGACACTCCTAACTGTACATCGATGGACCTTATTACAAAAGGCATAAGGCCCACCAATGTACAGTTAACAATGTGGGTGATGGTACCCATATAAATATTTTAGGTTTACTTACACTATGTATGTTAGACATTATAACTGCAGATATGTCCTATGTGACAAAATATCAATATAATTTGACAAAGGAACCTGCAATCTAAATGTTCGGGTCATTCCCACTGGCCACCACCAAGTTGTTACCAGTGGTAACAAATGAGATTTTTTCCTGACCTATCCCCAGTAGTAACTTGAGATTTTTTTCCAGTAGTTACCACAACTCAATTTGATGGTAAAGAAGATAATTCTCTAAGATGAAAAAAATAATTCTCATATATTAAATACCACTAGTAACAATTTGGTGGTAACTAGTGGGAATAGCACAATTTTTCAAAACTTGGACCCACTCCTATTCTGGCTAACAGAGAAGTCTGTGTATTGTTTAATAACAAAATTTACTTATGTGAGAAATTGTGTTTCAGAACTTAGTCAACTCCTTGTACACATTATTAAAATGGTTGATGGGTGCTCCTGCAGGTCTAAAATTAAACACTGCATTCAATAAAATGCTTGGAAAGTATTTCTCGTACCATATACAACTTTGGTGGCTATTTCTAGGTAAGCTAATCAATTCATTCTACTAGTAAGGCAAGTGTGCCGTTTATGGTTACAGGCAACACCATTGGCGACATCCATATAGTTGCGAGTATGATTTTTGACTGTTATGAGTTGACCATGATATATATGAAGGTAAGATTATCAGTTCAATGGAAGGTCTTTTCTTCATATATTATTATATGGGCCAATTTATTTTACTCTGACTACATTCTGGTAGGGAATGTCAAATGTTATTTTTTCGTTTGTAGAACTCCTAAATGACCTTACTCTGCATTCTGCATGTGAATTATTGAAAAGTATAACAAAGATTTCTCTTTTTTTTCAGAGGTGACAGGTGAAAAACTGGAAGTCATATTACAGTTATTTCACTATATTGGATATGCTGGGATTACGTTTCAAGCTGCTATAATTTCAGATATGCTATGCATAGCAACATTTCATTCATACTGTATCTATGTATATGCTGCAAGGTAATAAAAAATAACAATTTACAGATGTAGTGTACCTATAATTGTTTTCCATCGTATATTCTCGGAAACGTTCGTAATTGTCATGCTACTTCAGTCAACCTCAGTACTTTTTGGGCTAATGACTGAAATAGCAAGACACGTTCGTACGTTCCCGTGAAAATACGCAGGAAAATAATTATGCACTACATCTGTACCATTTTGTACGTAGGTGTAGGTACTATGTGTATTTTGAACTAAAATTATATTTGGATGGGTTTTATTAAAAACTTATATCATCGCCCACACTGTTAACTGTAGGTTACATTGGTGAACCTTATGTCTTTTGTAATAAGGTCCAGTGATGTACAGTTTGGAGTGTTGCTTGCATGGCTTTAAGATGGACAAAGTTAGCTAGTTCACTGTAGGGAACAAACAAATTACTACTTTATGTCTTTTGGAAAAGGTTGAAAATCTATTGTTACCATTTTTCCACAGGCTTTTCAACATACAAGTATCTGGACTCATTGCTTTATTGAGGTTATTTGTTGGCCGCAAATATAACCCTCTCCGAGGTGGCATAGATTCCTGTGAATACACTAATCAAGAGCTATTTGTTGGAACAGTTGCGTTTACCATACTGTTGCTTTTGTTGCCAACTACTGCTATGTATTATGCTGTGTTTACACTGGTATGTATAACAGCTGTGAAATTATAAATAAATCATTTAAGTATTATGAAATATGACCATATTGTTCGGTCTTCTTCCCCCTTTCTCTATAATATTGTTCTCCTGCGTTTTCTCTGGTTAGAATCATAATTACTTCTCACAGCAACACAATTGGTGAACCTTATTCCATTGCAATACGGTTCATGAGCAGTTATTTGTCCTGTATAATGGTACTTACTATTATTCCAGTTCCGGCTGCTGTCATTGGTGCTGCAACATGCCCTTGCCAAATTAATTTACTTGATGCATACACTGTCAATTTACGTAGTCGCACTGTGGCTTACTAACTCATCTAAAGTAGCGGGTGAGTGTAATATGGTCAAATTATTATTAAGCGGGTTCACACATCGAGGAAAATGCCTCGCAAGGCACTTTGGCCTGTGTAGACGTGCCTGGGCCGCATTGCCTCGGGCGAGGCACGTCTCCACCGACCGAGCTGCTTCGCGCGGTAATTTCCTCGCGAGGCAGCTCGTTCTGTGGGGACCCGCCAATTTACGCATTATCGAACAGGTTTTTTCAGAAATGCTGTAATTTTTAGTCAACCAATCGTGTGGTTAGCTGCCAAGCGGCCCTAGGCTCCTATGATCCGTGGCGAAAAAGCCAGGATAACGCGAGGAAGACGCTGAATCGTGGCAGTAACAGCCGACAGGAAGGATCTCTGGTACTTTGCTACAAGCACAGGCCGCGTAGCCAACCTGCCAATCGCTAACGCTCCGTAGCGATCGAAACGCAACTGTCACTGTCGCACTTATAAGGAAGAGTGATAGAGAGAAACAAAGCGTTTCGTTGTAGAAGCGATAGCGATTGTCACCTTGGCTAAGCCGGCAGTTCGCTCGCAAGCCGTACCTTACTTTAAACCCGTCCTGTTTAAAAACAGCAAAATTTCCTCTTCCTACGATACCTACACCTCGCCAGGGTTGATAATGTAAAATATTTATATTTTTTTACAGGTAATATTCTGTTGGAGGTGGTTAGGAATGAAGACTCTTCACCAATGATACTCAAACTTAAGCTGTTTAAGAAATCGATACACGATTTAGTGAAAAGTTTTACACCTCCTGTTGAAGTTCCCAAGCAAATAGAATGGACCAATTTATTTTCGAATTTGTTGATGGGAAACCAAATCATTTGATTGTTATTATTAATTATTAAACTAGTTGTACTGTACTTATTGAAGATGTAAATTTGTAACATAACAAACCGTTCAAATATCGCTCTTACGATTTTATATAGTAAGAAGATACAATGCTGTAAAGGTGTAAAAAAAAGTTTCAAATAATTTCAACTGTATGTACATATAAGAAAGGAAGAATAAATACAAATTAAAAACAATCTCAAGTTTTGACTTATGGTTTAATATTGTTCAATATTAAATTGCGCACAAAATAACTGTTTCACCTCCATCACATGGAATAAATGCTTGAAAATTTAACAAAACATCAGAACTAAGTATCTGGTTGTAAGAATAATTCTCTCTTCACGCCTAGAGCATTAGGGCCACCCCACATCTGGCGTTTTTCGAGCGTCGGCGTCCACAATTCTATGGCCGACGTCGACGCAACGTCGACGCAGCGTCGACGCAACTGCGCAGCGACGTCATTTTCCATAGCGCTGGACCGACGCCGACGCTCGAAAGACGCCAGATGTGGGGGGGGCCTTAGCAACAACGTGTTACAGAGTCTGTAATACAGACAGCTACGATGTAAGTCAAAGATAAGTGAATAATTAAGACTGCTAAACATTTCAAAAAGTTATGCCTTCTTAATATGTCGTCAACATCACTTTAGGAAGTCTCTTTCCCATTAATTTTGTACAACGTTTTGGCCTTCGCTTGTAAATTGTATTATTACGACATCTAAAACTTAAAGCTTAAATAGATGAAGTTATAATTTTATAACAGGAGCGACGGTCAAACACCATAATTACGCAATTATATAGGACTGAGAGCTTGTTAAAGTAAAGCCTATAATGAACAATTCATTTTAGAAAATCTTTACGATTTAGAAGTCTTCATTATTTACTTTCCCTTTTTAACTCAATAGAATCTACTTAACACTTGTGACAACAGGCGTGGCAATAAGAAAGCGTGGAAACTAATACATTTACAGTAAATTCATATCATTAGATATCATTACCACACAAATTTAAAAAAAAACTAGTTGTTTCTATTAGAGCTAAAGAGAGAGGCTAAATCTCTTGTCATATAAATGAAATCTATACTGAAGTAGTACAATAAGGCAAGACTATGTGTAACAAGAGTATATGCTTTATTTTATCTATCATTTAATATAAACTTGATCATTTCATCAGTTAATAGTGTGAGCACAAATGACGATGTCTTACAACAGTAATTATATCTATTAGAAATTATTTTATTGCTATAATCGAAACTGAGGAACATTGTTGTTTGTTAGAAAGGCTGCTTATAGATTACTGAACGACAGACATACCATGCTTACAAAATGGAGTATGGGGGTCGAAATGGATTAACAATGAAGATGACCAATAATTATAGAAATTAAATATTAAAAATATGTATAATATATATTATTTTAGATGACAATGGTTAATTACGATGTTAAATAAAATACGTCTTGTCGACATTGAATGCCCATTCGTTATTTTATAATAAGAGTCAGGAAATTAATGATTGAAGATTTTGTTAAAAACAAACACGTAAGTATATGGGTATATTAAGTTAACATTTTCTGTAAACTGCCAATATTGTCTACTTATTTTTGTTATATCTGCATCTATTAGTTCTTTTATTTATTTTATCCATTTACGAAAACAACTAAGATATCAAAATCAGTCCGGTGAGTATTCAGTACAGATGTAGTGCATAATTGCTTTCCTTCGTATTTTCACGGAAACGTACAACGTACGTACTCTTTCAGTCAGTCTCGGTTTAAAAAGTACTGAGGTTGACTGAAAGCAAGCCAAATACGAACGTTTCCTAGAAACTACGAAGGAAAACAATTATGTACTACATCTGTATTAGATTCTACAGATTTGTTTGTATATTCCAGAAATTAATTTAATTAATATTATATTTTTTTTAACAATTTCATATGAATTCTAATTATTTACATAAATTATCACTTCAAAATATTTTGTCCACCAATTTAAGCTAGCGATAGCTTACACGCGCGCAGGCAGATAACCATATCAAGATTTGATTCGGGCGCCAATGCAATATACTTCATTAATAAAGAATACATATATCTGATAGAATTAACGATTTTATTATATTACAGTAAATTAAATTATATTTTTATTTATATCGTTCAGATCTTAGACGGACGGCACACTTTTTTACAAGTACTTAAATGATGGTCCATTATAGACACTATGTGGTCGTGAAGTCCTCAAACTCATAATCCAAAGGTATCTACAGATCTACAGAAGCCTTTGTGTGCCGCAAATAACGTGTTTTTTACGCCGGTGGGTAGGCCAAAATTAGATAATTAGTACTACATTTACCATTCCTTACAATATCTTCATTTTTCATCACAGTTTATAGCAAATTATAGGAAAAGTGATGTTAATTCTAGTACACAAGTTAGTTTATATTTAAGTATGAAGCAGATTTAAAGCTTCTTTGATATTACTTTTCTTAAGTGCTTAACTCAGACAATTTTACGAAAATATACATCCAATCTACATTATTTTACTTGTGTACCAATATCACACTAAGTGCTAAGTCTGCAACTAAGTTTTGCAGTGCAGTGGCGATGAGTTGCCGATGACAAACAGCGTATTAGTTCTTGAGTACACACCTGTAGTCCTTATTCACATCTGAGCTTGAATTTGGTGAATGCTCTTTAGGTCTAACCGTACCACGACACGATGCTAACTTTGATTCCAAAGCCTACAATGAAGAAAAGTACAATATATGAATGATACTAATATTAGTAGGTGATGGGAAATAATGTGCTGTTAAAGCCTTCACCGTGTCTAATTACGCACACAAAAAAATATTACTGGGGAAATATAACTCAATACATAGTATAATAAATTCACGTGTAAATCATGCATCTAAAAATATCATTTTCAATAATGAAAAACAGTACATTATTATACATCATGTTATGTACACTGCAATTAAGTAAACACCGTAATCTAAGTAAGTTATATCCAACAGATTTTAATCATTTATTCCCGACCATGTTGAGATGCTAAAATATCACATTGGATACAGGATTTAGATGTAGAAAATATCTGAACCTATTTAATAATTGTTGTGCTAAACTCGATAACTACAATCATTTTTTATCGAATTAAAACTTGACTAGTTCAATCTAAAGGATCGCTTTTCGTATCACAGAAAAGTATGATTGCCAGTTATGGTCCTATTTTTTTGCTTTATGGTCAAAGGAATACGTGGTTACATTCTGTCTAGTCAAGTTTACAAGATTACGGCTACAAACTCCTACTAACAACAACTATGAACTGAAAGATTAAAGCATAAAATTACCAAACACAATGTTGGTATATTTGTGTGCTACTGCCCTGTAAACCACCTTAGCTTTGAGGAATATAAATATATAGGAAAAAACTATAATCAGAACTATATCAACAATTTTTCCATCTATTTAATATTCTTAGAAGCGGAGGTGACCCTTGTGGGTGGTATTAAACAGGTATTTGTGTACGAGCCACTAGACAATTCACTACTACAGGTATATGTTATCGTGCTAAAGTCTGCTTTGGATTCGCTCTTGGTTGTCCTTTCCGAATAGAACCGAAGCTCAACAGATTTTCAAGCCCCTCCCTGGACCTCACAGCGAAAGATCGTCTTAATTTCCCATTCTCCCCCACGCCGGGCCTAGAAAATCCTTCCTCTGAGGATCTGTGCTTTAACTGGTGTTTTTGTGTTATTGGATCAGGTCCAGAAGATTGACGTATGAACACTTTAGGGTTTCTATATTCTATGGAAGCGTCTATGCTGTTATCGGTGTTATCACAGGCATGGGAGAACTCGGTTGACTTGGCGGCTTCACTCAAGTCTGGAGGTTGAGCGTCACACGAGCATTTGATCTTACCACATTCACGGCAAAGAAACCTTTCAAGCTGGAAGCAATAAATATCATGCACACTACATACAATTTAAGCACAACTAAAATTAACATGCAAATGCAAATATTGTTTCATAATGTGTACATACATTTCTACTTGGTGCTTTGTGAACCTAACATTAACTATATAACACTATTTATTGGTTTTTGTTCTAATGCACAGATAATATTTGTAAAATTATTGTGTATAAAACAATGTGATATATACATTTTTATTTAAAAGTATCAGTATATATTATGTAACTAGTCTATTCCATTGGAATCTTAAATAATATGAGAAAACACCTGACTTATTTGTTCAACCAATTATATATAAACACGTGTTTTGTATTTACTTTTAGAATGAAATAGACTTGAGATACAATGAAATGAATTAGCCCTCATGTAACTTTATTTAGTTGTCTGCTGTGTGATGACACAAAATAAATAAGTAAATAAAATATCAACAATAAATAACAACAATAATAATATAATAGTAGTTTCTGGGCGAGCTCGCTCCATCGTAGGCCACGTCTACGCCTCGGCTAATCTGTGGCCATGAGGCCCATGAGTAAGCCCATTCATAATAAAAAAAAAAAAATAGTAATTAGTCGACCTTAAAGATTGTGTTGTAGACAGTTGAAATACTTACTAATGCAGTTGAATTTAAATAAATAAGCAAAATAAAGTGCAATTATAACAATGTTTTTATTTGGTGTTATACAATATATACATATAACAATATCAAAATATAATGTGACAATAACTCCATTAAAAGATAAAATATATAACATATATATACATAAAATAATGATTTACATATATTAATATAATATCACATATTTTCATAAGTTACATCATTTATGTTATTCTTCGCAAAGATTACTTTACTTAAAAACTTAAAGTAATTTCAAAATGTTTCACTGAAGTATTGAAAAGTAACTAGCACCACAACAACAGCTAAGAAAGCTTTAACTAATGTTTGGATAATTTGGTTATTACTTACCCCAACTTTACGGAGCAAATCACCCACAATGTTGATAGCGGATACTCTGGCTGACGGTGTCATGGCATTACCATTGATTTCGCCTGTAAAATACATGTCCTTAGAGTTTAGAACTATAAAACAATAACTATGATAAAAATAAATGATGGGTTTTCGAAAGAACGAAAATAATAATAATAGTGCTCATGATTAGCTCCCATTTAGTGAAATGAATGTATGGAATTGTGAATGTAAATTACTAATTGTTATGTCTAAATAACACAATAATAAAATTAATAACAGCTTGTGGCGAGCTGTTGGGGAGTAACGACCCCACGGACCCGAGTGCTCCCGAGAGTCAGTCAGGGTCTCCGTCTCCGGCGTGTCTTCGTCGGTCGGAGTGGACCCCAAGGGGACCCGCAGGACTCTCAGCTCTGGCTTGCCTTCATTGGCCGTCCAGAGAGGAGTCGCTAGAGCTATATGCTCCAGGGGTGGAAGTGAAAGATGCATAAGACGCGAGTTGGCACAGTGGCTGTTAACAGTCACTGGGTAGAAAGCGGCGCACACCTCTCGACACCCCTGAACCGCTCACACCGATGTTGCTCCTGGTCGTCTTCGCGACGGCAGTTTCAGGGGCCCATCTAGTCAGCGGCGAGTCACCGCCTGCCTCGATAACGTGTGTTAGCATTGTTATGGCAGGTGTCCGAACTCTTTACAATAGCCCAGTCTCATTGTCCACCCAAACTTCAATCCATAGACCGGTATACTATTCACTTTTGCTACAATAGTCCCAATGCCTGCTGAGACCGGTTCATGGGTGTCTATTGTTGCACCTGTGAACGGGTTCCAGCAGGCGTTCTACATGACATTAAAGCTCTCCAAGGGGCCTCTACGTGTTGGATCTGTGTCCCCACGCAAGCCTATAAAAAAACCGGGATTATAGGCCCGTGATATCGAAGGAAATTAATAAATTATATTCATATTATAAAAACCCTAGCCTAAGAAAAATGATGAATAAAAAAGAAAAAATAAGTACATTTGGCAGTTACAATCCTATTTTTGGTGCTAAGTAACTTTTGTTATTATGATCTTTTAATTGAATGGTCAAATAAAAAAATAGGACCACCTAAACTAAATAATGGAATATAGTTCATGTCATTCACAATGACGCGCAGATTTCTCAAATCTAACCTTTAATAACATGATAATACGAGTCGAGGCACGCGTCCTTGTGAATGACACGATCTATCAGTAAAATTTCACAAATTACGTTTTTGTGGTGAAGGTAAAACTGTTTGGGTTTCTGTTTCCACTGCTCTGGAGGAAGTGTGGTGCCCATTGACCATTGCATTTTCATTTGTACTATCATCTTCCTTTCTGTGCATTGGGAGTTTTTCTACTACTTTCAGTTCCTGCTTCAGATCTGAAAATGCACAATAATAAGTATTTCAGTATATTTGTTTTCAAAATGAAGATATAATTCAATATTAGAAATTATAAAACTATTCTCAAAAACCGATTTGGACCATTGGCCTCTTGGAGTAACTTTATTTAAATGAAAATCAACCTTATTTCAGTCTTAGTATGGTTCACTAGGGTTATGAACTTGTGGTAGTATTTAGTATAATTAGAACCTTTCATAAACTAAATAAAATGGCATTTTTTTTATTTCATTGCTTTTTCAAACATGAGGATAAATCTTTAGAAATAGCTTTTAGAGAAACTTAAGTTGAGATAAATACATAAATATTCTGATGTATACAAATACAGAACCTGATTATTTTTATATAAATAGTGACAATAATTCAGATGGTAAGTTAAAATAAATATAGTTACATACCTCTAGCTTCATCTGTAGCTCGTTGTAATCTCACTTTTAGTGTTTCTATTTCATCAACTTCACTTTCTAAAACAGCATTTCTTTCATATGCCTGATTTAACAATGCCTCTATGCAAGACACTGATTCAGAGACAACCCTGTAATCATTGTGAAATAAATTACTATGTGTATGTGTAATATGAATAAAATAAATGAGTGAATAAACTTTTAAGTGTCACTCATTGCCATGTTCAGGCTTAGAGAATATAACCAACAGAGTGGTCATTAACAGGTGTTCCCCTCTGTCGTAAATAGGCAGCCAATGGTCAACGACATGTCAACCACATGTATGGACTGATGTTTATCTGACATGGCTATGTTTACGTTACATATACATTTGATGTGCCCTGCTGAGAACTGCTGTACTATACACTCACAGAATTATGAAGGGGATACTATGATTTTCTGTATTTTTTTACCAGTTGTAATTTAGTATATTTATAGTATTATCTTTAAATTAGTCAACAGGACACTTTATGTGATATAGGTATCAAGACTAGTTCCAAAGCACTGCAAATACCTACTGTTATTTTGAAAAATCTAGGTCATACCTTTGCCCTCTTTCCAAATCATCATTTTTTTGCTCCAACTCTCTGATGTATTCAGCTTTTTTGTCCTGTTCTATTTTGAGTGATTGCACTTCATTTTCCAATGCATTTGTTTCATGTTGACTTCTTTCTAATTTATTCTAAAATGTCAATGCACATATGAAAAACAATGAAACCATAACAAAACACCTTTAGATTGAAAAATACACTAATTGAAACTATATGAAACCAGTGGTTTACTTTTGTAAACAATAGATGCAAAAAAAAATATTTTACCTTATTTGTTTACTGTACTTATTGTGCTATTGTGTCAATGATAGACCCCGCAAAGTATGACTTAAGTATAATAACAATGTGGGTGTGAGTCATCGTCATCATTATACACTATGACAGGTTATGACCTACCTTAAGTGATTCTATTTCATTTTTTAGCCGCTGATTTTGATGTTCTAGATCTCTGTTCTGTTTCTCAACTTGTAAAAGTGAAGCTTCAAGTTCTTTTTCCAACTGTGCTGAATTTTCCGTGTACTCATCCAATTCTTGTTGCATATCAATTGCCCTTGAAATAGAACAAAGTTAAGACACCAATGAAATTATACAGGCATGGAGTTTATATTATTGCGTTAAAGGTTAGTTACAATATACCTAAACAAATACGGAAGTTAATGCAAGGGTAAAAAGATATGGGGGTTTGTGATGTTCTTGTCCTAGTTCATTTATTATTTACAAGTGGCGAAAGTACTATGTCGAAGTTGATTACAATCATAAGCAAACTTACTTTTGCTCATAGTGTTTAGCTTGTTTCTTCCAGTATTCCACAGTATCTGATTCTGAATGTCGCGGAGGTTCCATGTTTTCTACGTTCCAAAAAATACTCAAGGATAAACCTTTATCATAACAAAAGTATGTTATGGGATTTACACCACACTCATGTAGCCAATATTTACCGAAATATGTACTATTTTAAAATGAGTATCTAAATAAAATACTAAATTGTTTCTAAGACTGTTAGAAGCCGTTAAAACGCAAAATGTGACACAGTTTTTGCTCATCCAAAAACAAGTAAAATGCCAATTGCAACAAGATGGCGCTTGGCAAAATATTGCCAGTATTAAAAAAAATACATAGGTACAGTGCGTTCAAAAAATATTTCACCACGAGATTACAAATAAATAAAATACAATACTCACTTTGCATTGAATAGTATGCTTTATATTTTCGTTCCAATTCACGCTAAAGAGTATTATTTTAGCGATACTCAAGTTTCTCTTGGAATAAACAGGTACTAGCAATGTAATTTACTGATAAATTGTCAACTTAAATTGATTTAGTGGTAATGATAACGATTTTAATTAGTTTTACCAATTTATTCACCAATAATAATATTATGGATCTATGTTAATTATTAACGTAGATCCGACCGTATCTTAAGAGGTTGACGTGTACTTGTCATTGTCAAATGATTGGCTGACTTGACCTGTTATCAAAATAATATGAAATTGTTCTCTTTTTATAATGAAATAAATTAGGTTGGAAAACAATATATGAAGAAGTATATGATCAACGGAATCTGTGAATGCTTATTATGATTTCCCAGTTCAATCGTATTTCCTTTTGCTTTGAACGGTTACCTTTTAACAAGGAGCAATTGCAATGCAAATATTATACTGCTTTTCAAGTTTAGGTTCTTACTTATTTGTTTTTGAATGACGTGTAAATGTTTCCGACGGTAGACACTGAAGAAAACATTGTCCAAGTAGCACCGCAGAGTAACACATCTAGTCCATCCAAACATGCCCAAAGAGCAGATAGTTCTGAAGGGTCCAAACGGCATAATAATAAAGAATCAGTCACAATGTTGATTAAAGAAATGGTATTTTTCGCCGCTTTAGCGTTAACGACATATGGTGCTCTTCATAATTCGTAAGTGTTATTCTTTGTTTATATATATTTTATGTTTATTCATTGGACATTGTTTTAATATCACCGTATTTACAGGCCTTCTAAGATATCAAAGCATCCCAAAGCTACAAAGTTCTTCAGTTCGGATTCACTAGTAACAGATTGGCATAAAGGGCAGCTAACTAATGCCCATGCCACAATTAACAATGTGGACTTGTCCTTTGTCATGTACTATGCTCCTTGGGATGCGGAGTCTCAGTATGTTAGGGGGCAGTTTGAAGAGGCTGCAATGGTATTAAGTGATCGCGTAAGTATTCATTTATATGTGTATTTTAAGGACTGTAATTTGGTGACATTATTTTACATGCTTTATCAAAATTGGACTTAGTTGTGTACAGTCACCGGCAATGTTACTGTTCAAAGGCCGCAAAAATATGTACCACACTCCTCTACAAATATATTTGATATTTTTGTGGCCTTCATTGTGTAACATATTATTGCAGGTGACTGTACACAACTAAGTCCAATTTTGATAAACTTTCTTAGGAAGATATGTATTTTTTTAGATTCATGTACTTATATAGTTTAGCTGGTTTGGTATTATTATAATGAATCAATCATAATTTACAGGTGCACTTCTCAGCCATCAACTGCTGGAATCCGGGGAGTGAATGTAGGCTGCAGCACAACAAAATTCCATCATGGCCAATTTTGATTGCCTACACTAGTACTTCGAGAGGTGTTCTTTATAAAGGTTTAATATTAACTATTTTTTTTTAATATGTCTATAACTATAGATGGTCAAGTAAATCTTGTCAGTAGACAAAGGCGGCAAATTTAAAAAATGTAGGCGCGAAGGGTTATCGTTCCATAGAAAATTTGAAATTCGCACCTTTTTCTACTGACAAGATTTGCTTGACCAAGTATAATAATGTTTTACATACAATGATAAATAAAAAACGTCTCTCCTGCTCCTTTAAATTAAAATCATGAGAGTCACATTTTTTGAGTATACCTAAAGGTCCGTAGGTTGACAAACTTTGATGTAATGTTGCCATTGTAAGTCTATATTATTAAGACATTTTGTAAGCCATTCATTTTGATTTCATCTGTAAGTGTAATTGTAAACTAAATAATACACAATGGGTTATGCAGGCTAGCATAAAAAAAAATATTTTCAATATTTGTAAATCACTGGCTGTTTTATTAGAAGGAAAGACAGCATAACATTGCATATAACTTACTCATTGTATTATTTAATTATAGTACGTGGGACGGATGTTTGTTATATATTTGGATGTTTGGCAATTATGAATAAATACTTACTACTTACTCATTATTCTAACTTGACTAATTAAAGTATTAATTATTAAATATATGTCCAATGAGCATCCTGTAAAATAGCCAGATCCGCACAGAGCGATCATACGCGCGAGGCATTTTCTTCGCGCACAAAACGGCCAGTAGACGTGCCTCGCACGCGCCGCGCCACCTCGGCCGAGGCACATCTACACTGGCCGCTTTGAGCGCGAGGAAATTGCTTCGCGCGTATACTCCCTCTGTGTGGACCCGGCTAAATGAAATACAGTAGCTAGTATAAACATTATTGTTGCAGGTCCAAGAGATGCTCAGAGTATGGTTAGGTTCCTGGAATTAGTAATGAAACCTTTAGAGAGGATCTCAACAACTGAGGATCTTGTTCAACTGTTGTCTATCTGTGATGTAAGTGATCATTCATTCAGATTATAAATTGAAAGAGTATTGAAAAAAAACAATTGATGTGTCATACTCATACTGTATGATAAACTGATACTGATACATATACTAATTATTATTGAGTTAAGATGATAAGAGATAAAGTCTTGACAAAATAATCTGTTACTATATAGACCTTACTGTTAAGGCAATAAAACTCAAATTTAAATGACAGTTTTCCTAATAAGAAATTTACGAAAATTCTATTTTACATTTTGGTACAGACAACGCTATCAGAGGACCTACCGCGAACTTCGATATTTCTTTGTCTGCCTGTCTCTATTACTCTTACATATTCAAGCGATAGAGTGGCAAATATTCAAACATCCGTAAGGCAAATCCGCTACTGACAATGTCAGAGGGCATACCGGGTATGCCCTCTGACATTGTCAGTAGCGGATTTGCCCTAAGACCCTGTAGTCCAGGGCTTAGGGTGGCAAAAAATTAGGGGCGGCAAATTGTGACAAAAAATTCGCTGATAACACGAAATAACTTAAAATGTCGTCAATATGATGGGTGCTACGTTAACCTCCTGCCTACCAGAGGTACTTTTTTTGGAATATCTTTTTGAAATATTCAGAAAACATTTCTTAGGGTTAGAGATGTCTAGGAAAAATGCAGAAAAAAATCTCCCGTTTTTCCTACTAGTTTTTCCTTACGTCCTTTACAAAGGACATCAGTGCCCAATTAAGTTGTCCTGTGCAAAGGACATAACACTTTGATGACCATTAAAAGTAAAAAAACTGAGGTATTATAAAGAATAATAATACGAAAAATTTAGAAACAAATAAAAGTTATATTAAAAATGTAAAATTTTAAAAAAAGAGGCACATTTCTTCGAAATCCTCCTCCTGCCTACATTCTTCCTTTGCAAGGGACATAAGAAATAAAAAAATGCTGTGGAGTATTTCTCAATGGTAACCCTAATGCATTCCTTGTAACTCATTATACAACTGTCAAAGTTTATAGAACAAAATAGAAATGTCAATGTCAAGCTGTCATTTTTCAAAAATGGCGACGGCAAGTGGACGCGCCGGCCTGCGCCCGCGCAAAGGTAAGTCTGATCGTGATTAATCTCGTTTTTTAATAACAATTATCTCGTAAGACGTGTAATTTATCGATAATTAAATTATATATTTACGTATTAGACAGTTATTTTCTTTAACTATTCAAAATATTTTGTGATACCATGTTGAAATGTATGTATGTCCTTTGCAGAGTACAAATGTAGGCAATTGAGTTTAAGAAATTGAGACTATATATGTACTTTGCACAGGACATTAACAAAGGAGGGTATATTTTTTATTTATTGACCGTTGTTTTCAGCGTTAGCAGACATAGATATCGAGGACGATCCTATGTTTCTCCCATCAGAAATGGTAAGAACGGCCAGTACAGACTGAGTTACTCAGTATTCAGACTGAGTCTGGATACTGGCCGTTCTTACCATTTCTGATGGGAGAAACATAGGGTCGTCGTCTGAATCATCTCCCGAGAAGTCAAATTGTGAGTCATTTTAGGACGTCCTCGATATCTATGTCTGCTAACGCTGAAAACAACGGTTAATAAATAAAAAATATACCCTCCTTTGTTAATGTCCTGTGCAAAGTACATATATAGTCTCAATTTCTTAAACTCAATTGCCTACATTTGTACTCTGCAAAGGACATACATACATTTCAACATGGTATCACAAAATATTTTGAATAGTTAAAGAAAATAACTGTCTAATACGTAAATATATCATTTAATTATCGATAAATTATACGTCTTACGAGATAATTGTTATTAAAAAACGAGATTAATCACGATTAGACTTACCTTTGCGCGGGCGCAGGCCGGCGCGTCCACTTGCAGTCGCCATTTTTGAAAAATGACAGCTTGACATTGACATTTCTATTTTTTTCTATAAACTTTGACAGTAGTATAATGAGTTACAAGGAATGCATTAGGGTTACCATTGAGAAATACTCCACAGCATTTTTTTATTTCTTATGTCCTTTCCAAAGGAAGGATGTAGGCAGGAGGTTAAGGGCGGCTACAGGGCCTAGGGCGGAAAAGACTGCAAATCCGCCACAGGACATTGTCCTGTTCATTTTATGCTTAGTTCTGAAAATCAAGCACCTGCATCGCGGTGTCGATAAACGCAATGACACTCCATATGATAAAAAAATGTTATTTCCAAATGTTTTCAGGCTGTAGCTGTAGGATATACGCCAATAACCGATACCTCGCGCCACTACAACACTTGGTACCACGCCGCCGTTAAAATACGGGAGTTTGACTTTATCGGCGAGGTCTGCTTTGGGGTTGTGACATCCGAGGATCTGGCGGTTGATCTCGGAGTTAACAGTGTGCCAAGTGCTAGGCTGATGTTATGGAACGATACAAAGGTATGGCACTAACATTTGATATATGGAGTAGTTTATTTATATATTTATTTGTATGTGATCGATGCGACAAGAAGTGCCGATCGGCCATTGGTCTATACAGTTATCGCAGTCGATGTGGGCTGTAGACTACCTCCTCAAAATACTTTCTTCAGTCGCTGCAACTATCATCTGCAAAGATGCTGTGGCCAATGATGATGATGAATAAATAAATAAATCAGCAATATCTACAATATTCATAATATTCGGTTTCCTCCCAAACACACTTATGTGCAGGAAAACTGTATTGTTTACATTACAATGGCTTATTTGAGTACCTAATTAATGAAGTTAACGAAGTTTACTGGATCGCGTTTTAAAACTTCAATTTAAGCTATAAAAATCAGATCCTCTAATGAGATCTTGCATTAATGACATTAGATTGTCAACTCTGTTTAGTGGCAATTCGTGAGCCTTATTACAGAGACTTAAGGTCCACACATGATCAGTTAAGTGTTCCTGTTTAAACATACGATAAACTTTAATTCAAACTTTGTTCAGTTACTAGGCGGAACCACACAGAACGAGCGGTCTCGCAAGGAAAATGCCTCGCGAAGCAGCTCGGTCTGTGTAGACGTGCCTCAAGCACTCAAGGCCGCATTACCGCGGGCGAACCACGTCTCAACCGACTGAGCTGCTTCGCGCGGCAATTTCCTCGCGAGGTATCTCGTTCTGTGTGAATGTGAACGCTATTGGGTTAGCTCCCCTCTATACAAATGTTAGTATTTTTAATGTTTATACGTTTTAAAAACAGGAATATGTACTGGACGAGAGTGAAAACACCTGGAACGAATCTTCCCTAATCAACTGGGTGTTAGAGAATTTCTCGCAGCCCGTGGGGAGAATCGTGCCTATGTGGAGAAAAGCCTTCACCTTCGAGAGATACGTGGACGGCAGCCCGCTGCTCATACTCTTTACTCCACTTAACCCGTTGTATGAACAACTGCCATCTTATTCATTGGTAAGAACATGTTTTTACGCAATTAGAAATAAATTAATATTTTTGGTTTATATCAGCAGTAACTTATGTATGAAAAAATAGCTTAAGCATAGGTAATAAAGGTGGAAAATAATTTGTTTCGATTTAATATAGTTGCAGGTGAAAATGTAACATGTGTAAAAACCTTAGGTACGACGTTCCTCAACTAATGGCTCCTCTACACGATGGGCCAGCGCCAGCCACTCCAAGGGACGCAGCCATACGGTAGAATGAGATAGCAATATCACTTGCTCCCTCTAACGCATAAATGTGTCCCTTGGAGTAGCCGGCGCTGGGCCATCGTGTAGAGGAGCCATAAACTATATTTACAGTAGGTACATATGGTGCTACTTTACCGCCCTAGTGCAGTTATTAGTACCTACTATACGTGCCTATGATGAATTTAAAAAGCCATATGCATGCCATATGTAGTGTAAAAACACAGTACACGTGCGAATTTCTTACTTTTCGCACAAGTATCGTAATTACAGCTCGAGAGATCCACAATCCTCTCGATATCTTTTACACAACCGTTAAATAAAACACAAATTATAACTCAAAAGGAACAAGTGTGTAACCTAATACAAAAACTGTATGTTTTTAGCTAAGGGAAGTAGCGATGGAATATTATAACTGCAAACACAACGACACTCTAAACTGGACCTCCGAGCTCGTAAAACTTCAACAAGTCCAACGCCTCATGTACCAACAAAAGGATTTCCTCAAATACTGCGAAAACCACAAATTCAAAACACCCTCAAGGAAAACTAATCCCTTATACAGGAAAGAAGTGGTATCCCACAACAATAAGTATCCTTGGAACAACAATACCCAACAACAGAAAAACCAGAAAGGGGGAATGTTCAACCACTTGTTTAAAGGAGGTTTTGATATATCTAAAGTTGTGGGCAGTGATGAGAAGTCTTACCTTATGTCTACGCTAGGCTTGGTGGAGGAATGTTCGGCGCCTGTAATGCCGGCGGAGAAGAGCTCCTATGATAGTTACGAGCAGTGCCAGTTTACGGAAAAAGAGAAACTCGAAAATGAACCCGTATTGGAAGAGGAAGAGTAAGTTTCTAACACCACACTTTCATGTAACTAATGAATACTATAACGATTTTAAAACTTAAAAGTTATGTGTTACATTTATGTACTTTAAAAAGCATATCGCTTACACCCCACACTAGCGCCTCATGAGTGTGAGCGTCTGGTTGCGCAACGTTGGCGTAATTGCGCAGAGACGACTTTTTCCATAGCGCTGACTAGACGCCGACGCTCAATAGTTGCTAGTGTGGGGTGGCCCTTAAATCTAGTTAAAAGTTCGCAGACAAAAGGTTATCAGTAAGGTCGATTTCCCCGACCCCGGCTCGTACCAATGAGTTTTTAGGAACTTATGTACGAAATATCAGTTGATATTTACCAGTCGCTTTTCGGTGAAGGAAAACATCGTGAGGAAACCTGCATACATCTGCGAAGAAATTCAAAGTTGTATGTGAAGTCCCCAATCCGCATTGGGCTAGCGTGGGGACTATAGCCCAAGCCCTCTCGCGCTCGAGAGGAGGCCTGTGCACAGCAGTGGGACGTATATTGGCTGAGATGATGATGATGAAGGTCGATTTCTAATTGAATATTTATGCTCGTAAAACCCACCATAGAAAGTTTTCCTATTTTTAATTTGAACCTTGTTCCATAAGTAAATTGGAACGAATTTCGTTTGTTTTAAAAAGCAATGAAACAAAAAAAAATGCTACTTTATTTGGTCCATGAAAGGTTCAAATTAGGTTGCACGAATATGTACATTGTAATGTACATTTAGTCTCAGGAGGTTAAGGCAATACTATTTTATCGTCTTCTGATATTTGGCTATGAAGATCACATTTTAATAACAGCACACTTGAAAAATATGTATAAAATAATTACAGATTGAGAACCACAATGCTACCGTTCGAAGACGACCCGCTGTCCCCCGAAAACCTCATCCAAGATAACGTCCAACATTTCTGCAAACTCATGAGATTCGCCAACACGTGGGGCCCACCGGTGCACCCACAGCGGGTGACCACCAATGTTTCGCACATACACGGTCTCGCGTGTGCTCAGAACTCTAGTCTGAACATGTTAGCGGTTGATAGCGTGAGGAATCATCACTTTGCGGAGTTCCTTGGGATAGACATAACTAGCAAGAAGGATAAAACGGCGGTTGTCATATTAGACAGCAAGGTAGGTTCTAATTTTAAAACTAACACGGACTTAATCGCGTAAATCTTAGGTTTATTTATGGCCTGATGTTTCGAACGTGACGTTACGTTCGTGGTCACAGGCAGACTGGCTAGGAATTGTGTCAACATCTTCTTGCTGCGCGGGTTTTGCGAACTACCCACACTTGATCTTGTACGCTAGGGTTATCACTTTGCCTACACACAACACTCACGACGTCCGATGGTATGTGATGGGATGTTTAAATCAGTATAAGGCAGGTTCTATTTATGTAAAGGCGATTAATGTTTATTGTGATGCGTTACTACTTACTACTTAACTACTTTATTTATAAGCGTTCAGTTCGCAATTTTATTTTAAATGAAACCTTAATATCTGGGGGACCGAGCTTTGCTCAAACAGAAGTACATATTTGAAAAAATTAAAGTATTTTTCAGAAAAATATTTTAATTTGTTTTTATCAAGTAGAAACACTACTATATAAATTATTAACTGAAATCAATGTCATATAAGTACTAAGAAAAAAACTCACTTGCTCACTTTTTCACTTGGTCACTTTTTCTTAGTATATGATATTTATTTCAGTTCAAAAAAGCGTGTTTTCTCAGAGATAAGACCTAGCTGGATCAATTTATCGCCCCCGAAAACTCCCATATAGCAAATTTCATCGAAATCGTTAAAGCCGTTTCTGAGATCCATAATATATATAAAATTATAAATAAACAGGAATTGCTCGTTTAAAGAAGATAGATATTCGAAGCAGTACCTAAAAATATGCAATTTTCATACTTACAGGTAAATTCGTAATTGCTTTTGTTCAGGCATGCAATAGAAATAATTGACTCATAGTCTGAACAATTGGATTCGTGTTATTGTTTTACAAACCTGCGCATAGCTTCGTTTTATGACGCTTGTGGTTAGGGAGGCGAGGTAGCTAAATGGCGTAATTCAACGGCGCCGTCGAGACCTATCAAAATCGAAAGATAAAATAATTTCGAAAAGAAAAGCTCGTATGGCAAAAACCATTTTAGCGGTGGGTTTGGCGTGTACGGTTTTTCAAAAATGTTAAAAAAAACAGTTACTTGGGCATTCTCGAGCGCGTCAGATATTCATACTACGTATGCCCCGAGTGCCTCTGATAACAACGGTATACTAATCTGCCGGTTTGCGTGGTGGGGGTAGGCATATAAAGTAGTCAAAAATGCAAAAAAAAAAAATTTACTCGGGCGCGTCTGATTTTCGGAAGGGGTGTTAAGTAGGCCCCAAGGAAGCTTCCTTTAAAAAAACTGACGATTTCGGCGTGACGATAAGTTACGATGAATTTTTGAAAATGCAAAAAAAAAAAGTTTTTTTGAAATACTCGAGCGCGTCAGATTTTCATAGGGGAGGTTTATCTCGGTATCCTGAAAGCATATTTTTTTAATCTGACAAAAATGTTGGTGGGTTCTCTTAATCTGACCGATTTTATGATGCTTCAAGTCAAAAAGTTTTAACTTTGGACAAAAATGTAAAGAGACCTTTTTTGTGTAAAATAAAATTACCTTTTTTGTTTATTTAAACTTTTTTTTTGTAAAATGTATCGTTCGCGACTTAATATGCCGCAACGCGTTCTTAGGAAGACGAAATGGCTCCTCCACACTTCCGGTCATGCGGAAACCGGCAGATTTTGTATTTTTAGTAAGTTTTAGATTATATTCTTCAAAATAAAAAATAAAAAAATCGCGCTCGAGAATACCGGATTAACGTTTTTTTTTTACAAGTTCGCGACCCTATAACTCGGCGGCGTCAAGGACTTATCGTCAGATTAGTTAAATTTAGTCTTTAAACACTAAAATCAACCCCCAATATCTTAATCTGACGCGCTCGAGTATTTCAGACTATCCATTTTTTTTTACTAATCTGATCGTCTATCCTAGGCGCGCGTCACTACATATAGAGCTAAATACTTTACAAGGTTGTTCTATTAGGTCTAAGGTATCTCTCATATCTTAAACTGCCACGCTCGAGTATTGCAAAAAATTCCCCTATTCGCCTCCCTAACTTATCGACATATGTTTATAGATTTTCCTTATATTGGCGCACTAAGGTCATTCCGCGCTTTTGTTTTATTTTTTAATAAATAGTGAAAAACATTGATAAAAATGTATGCCAATGTTGATAAAACAGCACGATATTCAACCGTATACCTACCGTATGGTTTGCCGCCAGATACTTAATGCAAAATTACAAAGTTTTCAATTAAAAAAAAAAACTTGCAATGATTTTACGAAATAGATTTATCTAAGGCTTACGGCACTTACGGCTGCAAGACCCTTACACTTAAGCGCATTGAAAACGGATCACTTTTTAAGTACCTAATAATATATATTCATATTCGATGGCAAGTTGGTCTGAGGGTGGACTCTAAAGCCAATTGAATATGAACACTCATAGAGTTTGAGGTCCTTTTGATAAATAATTGGCAATGGAAGAAGAAAAAGTAGGCACCATAAAATCTTGTCCAGTCAACTGCTTCTGCACCTTATTCACTGTACCTAAAATTATTTTTTGACAGAAACTTATTGAACACTCAACACTCCTTCGTATTTACTACTTTTAAATTCTATCAATATTTTAGCTTCCACTTCATTAGGGGACATATACTAAAAAATCCTAATAACATTTTGCAGCACGAAAGCCAGTACCTGTTGTCAGAAGAATACTCAGCCAAATCCCTAAGAGATTTCATCCACAACTTCACCCACAAGAGATTGAAGCGTTCCCTCCGTACATTGGTGGACGATGCGGACCGCACTCACTATTTCGGGTCGGATGGCGAAGTGGAACAGATGGGCATAGATGAGCATACTGTACATGTGGTGGAGCTTACTACGCATAGTTTCAGGCGGCTTGTGAGGAAACCGGAGATGGTGAGTTTATGCCTCGTTCAGATATCAAATACCTAAGAGATTTTATTGATTTTGGTAGTTTACTGTGTGACGAGTCAAAGGAAAACAACCTATATGTGCTGTGCTTATTGACTAACGAGAATTATTAATAACATGCTAGTCATATATCTCGATAGTGCTAGTTCTTGTGCGAAGAATTATCAACCTTATTACCAAGAGTATTGCACTTTTCAATACGCAAAAACTTTATTTCATTTCAAAAGACAGTAACCTTTTCTTATTGTCTTTTACAATGAAATAAAGTTTTTGCGTATTGAAAAGTGCAATACTCTGTTATATAGACCTTATAAAATAAAGTCCCCCGCCGCGTCTGTCTGTTCGCGACTGAACGGATTTTCATGCGGTTTTCACCTATCAATTCTTGAAGAAGGTTTAGGTGTATAATTTGCTAACCCGTGCGAAGTCGGGGCGGGTCGCTAGTTCCTCTATACAGTATGTAACTGAACGAAAAGCAATTACTCAAACCCGTTAATGTTTAGGTCATACTAAGCAACTTTTACTATGGGACCAACCAGGTGGGGCGGCGCGGGTGGTCCGCCTCGGGTGTCACTCATTTTGGGGTGACACCCACAATTTCCGCACCGGGTGCCACCCATGCTAGCTACGCCACTGGGACCAACCCCGAAATCGCGAACAAAAAATTGGCTCTCCCATTGGAAATTTCAACAGCAGACCAGCAAAATGTATGAAACATCCATTTTATTCCGCGTTTTCGGGGTTGGTCCCATAGTAAAAGTTGCTCAGTATGACTTAAACATTAACGGGTTTTTTTATTATTATGAATGGGCTTACTCATGGCCACAGACTAGCCGAGGCGTAGACGTGGCCTACGATAGCGAGCTCGCCCAGAAGGTGCTTGTCCACTCTTGATTTGAAGGTTGCGGGGGAGGGGGGGAAGGTTTAGTAATTGCTTTTCGTTCGGTTACATACTGTACTTGTTGATTACAGGTCACAATGTAATGTTAATGTTACAGTTAACGATAGTGGCGGTATGCGGCGGGCTCTGCAGCGCGTCAACGACACGCGCGGCGCTGGAGGCGGCGCGGCTGCTGGCGGCGTGCGGCGTGCCGGCGCGGGCCGCGCGGCTCGACGCGCTACGCCACGACCTGGCCTGGCACTACACCGCCGTCACATACCCCTCCATCTTCGTCTTCTCCCCGCACAGGTAATAATGAGGTTAATGAGCCGCATAAACACCACCTATCTTATTAGCTGAGGCCACAGAATAAATAATAGTACTAGGTACAGAAGACTCACTCTCTAACAAAACGCGTCTGTTACGATCAGCACAGATATGGCCGCTAGGTGGCGACAGCGCCACGCGCGGCTTATGGCTTGCCACCAAAATTGGTGTGTAACGGGTGTACTTGTAGCTACCTGTTGCAAAGCGACGAAATCGCGGAACTGTATCTCCGTGACCGCCATCCAGAAAATATAATCCCCCTGAAAATATGTAAATCTTCCCTCTTCTAGTACTCGAAAACCCTGTCCATCTGTTGCATTACTTGCATTGTAACATAACTGACATCTGGATTTCCAAAACTTCATTTGCAAAAAAGATAAAGATAGTAATATGAGCCCGGTTAACCGTTTGGTTTGCGGAGGCAGCGTGTATGGTTTATTCGCGCGAAGTATTATGCCATGTTTAACTTTTAAAACAGCATGCGTGAACTGTAAGAGCCGCACCTATAGGCTTAGCAAATAATTGACGCGATAGTATCTCGCCGCGAGACCCCCCCAACCCGTCCCCCCTACCGTACCCGTCCTTTTCCAACTATATAAATTAAAGAGGGACGGGTAGTTTATCTCGCGGCGAGATACCTAGCTCGGCTGCTTATAGGCGTTAATTTGTTCGAGTCACAATGTGTGTGTAACAGTGGACTGTTTTCCTACAGCGAGGAGGGTGAGATGAGGTACCCGCCGACGGCGCGCGTGTCCGGTAGCGGACTGTTGGCACTGGCTCTGCGCGGGTTGCGTGCGCCGCAGCGCATGCGCGTGCGGCTTGCACTCTGCGCAAGACACCAGGTACTAAACATTTGAACATTACTGTCGATTAAAATTGTAATATGTTCAATTTCATCCTTATTCTATTCATAAACTAATTTACGACGAAACAGGAGCTGAGTTTTAAATATTTTAGGTAAATATACCCGTCTCGCTAACGGAAGCGGCTCCTAAAACTAGTGCGATAAGGACAAGGCGAAAAATCCTGCGTAAAAATCTCAAACATCGAGGTTTCGTAGTTTCGTACTCGACTGTTTCCTCCTCCAAAACTTAACCAAATTTGGAAACCTAAATGATTATGAAATTATTTGTGTCGGACCGTTTTGCTTTTTTGGCTAATTGATATCAGTTTTGAATACTACGCCTCTCATTGCGGCATAGTCAATGAGGCCAATTTGGCCATTTTTGAAGGGCTCTGGCGCCTTAAAAAACTAAAATATCAAAAAAAAGTAAAACGGTCCGACACAGATATTGACAATATTAATCTGTATTGAAAAAATCATTGCTCTAGCATCAAAACCCACGGAGGAAACAGTCGAGTACGTTTGTATGGAGAAATGACCACTCCTGTTAAGTCACGTATTTTTGTCACTCGCGCCGCAGTTAACGTTGCGCCAGTTAGTTGGGTGAGTATAACTCACGGCAGTTTAAATTAGACTAATTATATCCCTCTAGTCCTTTTTCATTATTATACATTGACCCGTGGCTCTCCGTAACATCTACATTACGAATAGGGAGCTACCTATGTATCTTCAATGATTTTTTGTTTTCAGTCCACGAAAGAAAAGAAGACTTGCCTGAGAGATATAAGAGAACACATCACAACAGTTATCGGCAGAAACCTAAAATATTGGCGCAGGACGGAAAACCGAGAGCTAAGAGACGCACTCTTGAAAAGACTACAATACCTTCACAGAGTGTCTTTAGAACTAAGCCTACTCCACACGACTGACCTGGGAAATGACCAAAAGGAACAGTCATTACTGGACTCACTTAGTAACTTGTCTAAACACTGGGACAATGACGTATCGATGTTAAGAAAAAATGTTGCATCGTCGCAGAAATTAACTAGTTGATATTAGATTTATTTTGTATATATATTATTGTACAGTTAACGATTTGTATCTATGTTGTTTATTTATAGTGACTGAAAGAGCTGAATAATAATGTTACGATAAAAAGTTGTATTTTTTTATATGGTGAATAGTTTTTTATATGGTCAATATTGAATCTTGCCTGATTGTTCTTGTTACTCAAAAATTATTAACTTCTGTGGGAACTTAGAATATTTCAGGCGCTAATGAGTTAATGTTGCTTTATGATTCGCGCCTAAAAGTTTCTACTAAAACTGCAATTTTAACACACTTAACAATAGTGGCAACTAATATCGTACTATTAATACTAATATACTATAGTGTTTCTTGAGCTGTAGACCTCTCAAACCCTCTTGGCTACGCCATTTTTATAAGATTCCAAAAACTGAATGGAAAGAATAATCCATATAGGTAATTATAGAACCTTCTCTTGCTCTGTTTTGTTCAAGCTGAATAGGAGACATTCGATCCGCTCGATCTATTGTATAGCGGGGAATAACTTTCTACAGGTTTAAATTGATTATCATAATCATGAAAAAAACCGGACAAGTGCGAGTCGGACTCGGCCACCGAGAGTTCCGTACTTTTTAGTATTTGTTATACCTGTGAAAATCATCTAAAAATTTCTAATCTAGCCATGGTTCCATGAGATACAGCCTGGTGACAGACAGGACGGACCGTGGAGTCTTAGTAATAGGGTCCCGTTTTTACCCTTTGTGTACGGAACCCTAAATAAGAACACATAAAGAAACGACAGTATGATTTATTATATTTACGTTGTATATTTAATTACGTTTGAAAGCTCAGTTCTAGCCTCTTGTTGTCTTGTTTCAAAAACTCTTTATAATACCAGGATTTTAGTCTAGAACTCTACATCAACGCCGAAGAAGGTGAGCGTGTTTAGTTTAGTGCTCCTGCGCCAGCCGCGGACCAGGCTCAGGATTGCCGACGTCGACTTGTCCACGTAGGCTTCTGTGGAAACAGCAATGACAACGCATGTTATAATGTTACGCAGCGTACTATGTAGGCGAACAACACGCGAACGCGAAGCGATGCGGCGCGGGGTAAATCAATCCTTTGATGCCTATAGATGTGTCCTAGGTGGGCGATCTCGTTGCGAACGCGAACGCCTTGGGCCCGCCGCGCCGCGCTTTGCGCGCGTTCGCTTACGTAAGACGCAGCGTTAAGGGGCCCACTGATTGCCAGTTCGCCGGCAATCACACTTTAAACTCTCGCGTTTTGTACACATTTGTTGGGACGTCAGTCTTTCCGTGACAACAGCTGGTGCAACTCAGCTGAAACGTCGGAATTAAAGGTAAAAACAATGAAATCATATCGCGATATCAGCCTGTCAGTTCTGTAAATAAAAGGAGGACCTTTTTACGTGGGTTAAGGGTTAAATAAGAAAATTAACCTTTATAGCCCTTAACTCTTGTGTATGTCTACAGGAAAGAACGTAACACAGTGATCTGTTTGACCCTTAAACGCAAAATTTGACAGCTCCGAACAACTGACAGGCTGATATCGTCCGGCGAACTAATCTGTGGGCCCCTTTAGCGCTTGTAATGAGCAATGCCTATTGTAGCAAAACGAGTGCGTTATTGAAATGAAACTTTTCAGTGTTTTACGATATGCCTAGGAATTTTGACGACATGTCAGATTTAACGATCAGCCGCCGCATATCTTGAATTGTGAATTATATGGCGCCCAACGTGGGGCCATAGAGAAAACTGAACACAATAAACTTACTGAGGTCGTTTATATCTTCATAGTCTGGAAACTTCTTGTGATAAGGCTTGAGTAAGTACACTAGATCGGTCCCCACCACGCCACACAGGTAATCTATCACTGAACCCGCCACACGTCCGTCGTTGCTACTTTGGTGCACCTGGTTACAACATCGCAAAGTTGGTTAGAAATATTTCGTCGCATCTGAGTAAGAGCATTATAGAATAGGAATAAACTTAGCAATAGAGCACGCAGCTACGCAGTTTCCAATAAACAATGTTTTGAAGTTAGTCGTTGCCATAACCGGCACTGACATTTTATTATACTATAGGTAAGTACATAAAATACGCTTTAAGCTGCTTTTGATCTTGTCCGGTTTTTACCTACGATTTTATTTTTGTTTTTCTTGCAATTGAAATGTACCTAAGTAGAGCAGATTTTTATATATTGAATCATAAAAATACCTAAGTATTTATCCACGACTTGCCTCAGAGAAAATGGGTTATCTACTGCTTTGTTGTACAATCTACAATTTCGGTATTAAATTGTATCCTTTGATATAGCTTTATAATATGGCGCCCAACGTGGGGCCATCGAGAAAACTGGCATTAAAATACATAGAACAATTACTTAACGATTGAAATTAAAACATTATCCCAATATACGACCTCATATACTCTTCCATCAGGCTGACGCGATAACCTGGCTGCATATTCTCCGATATCTTGCAAAGTGTAATGGTTGCTTGGCATCCGTAGCGAATACCGCCAAGGATATACCATGAACTCCTAGAAATGAAAAGGCATTCTCTGAATTTTGAATATCTAAGTACCTGAAGATACTTCTGCTTCTTCTAGCTATACGCTAAGCGGACAAAATTATCAAGTAGCTTTTGAGGGCTTTCAAATATTTTTGTCCATTAACATCTTGTTCTCAGACACCATTTTTGTGTCTACGAGTAAATAGAATTTCCACATTCTTTTTCAAATTTCGAATTTCAAACCGCGTGTAGGAACCGGGTTGTCCATTAAGCATTGAAATGAAATATAAATGAAATATTTCGAAATATGTACCAACCTTCTTTGGGGCAAAACTTGCGTGTAAATGTACAGCAAGCTGAATGTTTTCACCAAGTTTATCTACATATTTCCGTATAGCGCGTGCTTCGTTTGTAGAGAATGGCCGAACGCCTGGAAACCATTGCGAGCAACGACCGGGAGGTTTGCTGACATCATCTGAATGTTTAAAAATGCACATATATAAGTATACTATTTATACATTTGCAAGAAGTTATATCTATGTCGGCGGCCGATTGTAATATCCGCCAGATCATGAGATTTCTAGGCATATCGTAAATGTAAAAATTAACATCTCGTTCCCTGAGTCGACGAAGCCCCGGCCCCGTCCTATTTCTGGACAGTTGTGCATCTGAAGCGACCTAACGAACCTATCCTACCTATTGCTTTAATTTGACTACCGTCAAAACATTACGGAACATTACGATCTGGCGGATATTACGAACGACCGCCGACATCTATTCTATATCAACTCACAACACAACACAACACAAGCTTTCTTGAGCTTACCGTGGAGCTCAGTCAATTTGTGTAAAAATGTCCTGTAATATTTATTTATTTATTTATTTATCAACTTTAAATTTAACCATGACAATCGTGCGCTGTATGAGACGAGGTCGGGCAAGAAGAACGCCGAAGAATGAGGAACACTTGTTTGGAATACTCATACCTCTTGTTATCCAGGTAACACGAAATACGAAAGTTGATGTGTGATACAGAAGATCAGATTCAAATTAGGATGTTTATTATCTAATCAATTTAAAAATGATAATATTGATATTATGATATGATATTATTTAATTATGATAAGATTGAAAATAGGATCCTCTGACTACATTGAATCCGCCTACCGCAAAAACCAAAACTCCTGATAAAATCAAAATTTCGTTATCTGCCGCCGAGAGAGGTTAATAACGAAATTTCAATTTTCATTTTTGCGGCAAACCCTCAGCACAAGCACCTACAAGCAATGTTGCAATGCTATCTCACCTTGCCAATGAAATGCGAAATTTCGATTGATATTAGTGCCAAAACATGTGTCCGATCCCTCTCCGGTGTCCACATTCTTGTGCCATTCGTCTGCGCGGCTCTTGGCTCTGGCTGTTAGATTAACAGCCCATTCGGTAGCGTTTAGAGGCGGCAGATGGCGTTGGCTTTGCGTGAAATGTATACCATCGGGATTTGCCATTGGGATTAAATACCTAGAGAGAAACGACAAGTGACTTGGTTAATACTTATGTAACATTGTTCGATAATTTAGCGAATCAATTAATTGCGTACATCTGCATTAGGAGGCTACAGATACCTACTTAGATATAGGTATGTAGGGGTAAATCTTACCAATCGTAGTCATTGAAGAAGGGTGTCTGATAATTAGTATCGTACAGAAGCTTTTCCGCTAGCTCAAGAACTGCATTTGGTGCTCCCCATGCCATTCCATTTAGTGCTAGAATTTACATAATCGAATATATTGGTAAGCAATTATATATGCTTACCTATATATTCGATAAAACAACAAACAAATTTTTTACAAATTGTTTTAAGTTATTGTGAACTATGATTCCCGCCATACCCCGCGGATACTTTATTAAGTATCTATATACATAAAAAAGATATATTACAAAATAAAAATTTGTAATCATAGTTCACAATAACTTAAAACAATTTGTGTATAGTATGTGATAGTATGAATAAATAATCTGTTGTAAAGTTAAGATAATTATGCTTGCAGTAATCCAAAACGCCAATTTTACGGCGCCCTTCGGCGTTTAACACAGGAGAGTATGTTCTAGGTGTGATTACGTACCAGCTATAACAAGAATTCCAGGTTTACTGCTCTGTCTATCACTTTGCAACTCCAAAGCGACCAGGCTGCGATTCTGAGTTGTTTTTGGTTGAAGGTGCAGCAGGCGAGACACGTCCGGCGCCTCACGGACCATGCGCTCGGCCGCTAACACTACATCGCTGCTATCGAGGTATTTCTTGTATTTGAGCTCTGGTCCAATGCGCCTTATCATGCGCATTTTTGCTCCTGATCTATATTCATTGGCAATAATTTATTGCTTTATCCTACATAAGTAAGACCTTGAGCAGCTAATTTCAAACCCCATTTTAGAATTTGACATTATAAAATCACAATTTCCTTTTTTAGAGACTTGACTGTACTTAGGTGTAAAAGAACGGTAGGTACAATCAACTGTAAAAATATGGGTACAGTCAGCAGTAGAAGTTGCTAAGCGGCCCAGGTGTTCAAAATTACCTTGACACGCTCTTACTCTTAATAATAAAGTCGCGTCAAGATCATTTTGAACACCTGAACTGCTTAGCAACTTCTGATGCTGACTGTACCTATAGCCAACTTATTCACCAATATGTCCCATAGTTCTTAATTCGCTGACATAAGAGCTATAGGACATATTTTTGAGATTATTTGTGCACCCATATTTTTTCACTGTACTTTAAACTTTTAAGTATATAAGTATTACTAAAAATGAACCATTATCAATACTAAATCGATCACCTTTTGAAATTACGTGGCGGAAACAATAACATATACATAGCACCAAGGAAATACAGTATTGTAATTTGGTAAAGTTTGAACTGCAAACGCATGGCTATAAAAGTAAAGAGGAAACTAAAAATATAACTTATTTTCGTAAGAACACAAACTTCACAACGAAAGTCAAAAAATAACTTCAAACATGCTTCAAACAGATTTCGCTCAGATTTCCTGTCAAGTGCAAAAAATAGGTAGAAAATAAACTTCTTTGGTACGTCATTTTTTTAAACCAAGGTAAAAGTCAGTAAAATAATTATTTTATGAGAAGAGAACGAAAGTCCTCCTCTGCTCTGTAACTAAATATTGTAACACATATTCTTGCAGAATATGTTGAACGTATCCAAAGAGTAATATTAAATATAATAGGTAAATGTATCACTGGCGGCATCAGAAAAAGTGATTACCTATAAAAGAAGAAAACGTAATTGTCTAAACTTGTATTGATAGATGTCAAGGGATGATGGATAGAATTTTATCATGAAATTACACATATTTTTGATAGTTTTAGATTTTACACAGATATGTGTCAGCATACAAACCAATATCAGCATTCAAGACCAATATGATCCAATGGATCATGTAACGTGTAAGTACTCGTACATTTATCTAGATAATTTTCAATGAAAAATGCAGGATACCTAATGTTTACCTTATTGTTTTGTAGTACTACGCGGTAAAAGACAATTGCCAGAGTACACGAGGTGGCAGTCGAATTTAGTGACGTCGAAGCGAGAGTTCATCGTAAAAGTAGATGACGAAGTCTTCAGTCCAACTTATTCCACTCCGGTCGTCGGTATTAATATACAGCCGGGGACCAAGGCAGGGGAACGGATAATAATCGGTGGAGCCATTGTACCGCCAGTGCCGACGTCAGGAGCGTCAGACTTTGATACGACACCCGTTGAATACACCCGGTTTGTTCCCCCGACCACTGTCAGGACAACGGGAGACAACGATATCATATATCCCCCAATAAAAGAAGTTCAAGGTAATTACTTTAATTAACAATTACAAAAATGTTAACCTACCTTACCTTTAATTAATTAATTAACTAAAACATTAAATTAAGTATAATTAAATAAAGCTCTTTGTGGTCGTGGCGCTTTTGGATGATAATTCGTTAAGGTTTTTTGTCGGGCTTTGTTTGGGTGCTAATATAGTTGTATTAGTTGTTCTTTGTGGTTGGGGGATTCTCAGTGTAGCAACTGTCTCTCCTGTCGGGGAGCGCTGATCGTATGTCACACCGGCCTGAATGATGTACCTAATTCCACGTACCGGCGGCATCACAGTTACCTAAATATGTACCTACTGATGTGCTGTCAGAAAGTTTCCAACCTCGCAAAATCTGCACATCGGAAACTTCTCATATTTTTGTAAGGGAATAGAATATTTTTATTTCCAAATTGAAAGTTTGGAAATAAAAATATTTTCTACTTATATTCGAATTCATAATTTGTCCACCTGCTTCCTACAGAACCTAACGTAACAATTGTAAACTTATACTAACTTAAACTACAGATAGTATCAATCTCACTAGAGCTTAGTAAAGCTTATTTTCTGTATTTTACTGCGTAATTTCAGCATCACGTTGATTTATATTTTGTACTTAGGATAAAAAAAACATATGTAAGCAACACCTGTTACATGCATGCCGTGTTTGCCTGTAATTGGGTGAATACTTAAACAATCTTATTTTAAAACTTTTCATTTATAAGTATTTTTTTAAAGCAACTGTTCGCAAACCTTTAAATAACAATTTCACCCAGACGAAGTCGCCGGCACAAGCTAGTGCCTGATACAAGTATGTTACAAAATATATTGGTATCACGATAATTTTATAATATTTTAAACTTTCGCGTTTTGAATACATATTAACTCAATAATTATAGGTAATTGAATATAATTCGCGTTAGACCCGTCTATAATGTGAGTTAACACGATAATTTTGTTGATTACAGGACACGTACGCCCACCATTTCCTTTGCAAAAACATTCTAACAGGGATGAAAGTCCTCCAGCTGGTCCACATTTCATAACTAGAACTCCAGCTCTTGCTCAACAGTTCGCACCAATCACTCCTGTTGCTTTCTATCCAAGACTGACATCACTGGCACCACCGGTTACTCCACCTAGTGTAAATACCACAATTACTTAGAACCAACCTTCATTTACGGTCATATTTTGCAGCGATACTCTCATGGATATCCTTCAATGCAATTATTTTGCAACACACACAATAATAGTTATTATTATATTACAAACAATATTACTTACTAATTTACTTACTAATACTATAGGCATCGAATCAGCAGATTCAGACTGTAGTGCTTCTTGTATCCTATTGCTGTGTCGCTGCAAAATGATGTCGTGTGCATTTTTCTCGTCATAAAATTTTATATCAGTTGAAATTTTACATGACTGACTAGTTATAATGATGTAATAGGTAACGAAAAGGATTCTTCAATTTACTCCTTCACGAGCTCTGCCTTCGACGGATATTGATCATACGCGAACAAGCTTGGATGTGCAAGATTTTAATATGTTACAGTCTGATGATGCAAGAGAATTAAAAGCTTTTCTATCACCTTTAGCAAGGTATGAAATACAAACTGATACAAAGGCGACTCCAACAAATTCACCAGAATTTGTTACCAATGTTCTCGCTTTAACTGACGAAACAGAAAATATTCCCACGCGGCAGACGACGGATCTCGATATGGATAATTATCATATTACGTTGTATAACGATGATGATAGTGAAGTTGATGACGGTAAAAATAAAACAGAAGATTTACCAGAAGATGACGCACAAATAGATAAACAAGCAAATAGAGTTGTGGATACGGAGTCGGATGAAGAAATTGACAGTCTTGATATTGATTTGAAGTATAATAATAGAAGAACTGAGGTTACAGAGTCTACAACAGTCTGTCAGTCTACTGACAGTATTTCTAGTGTCACTCAGATATCGCCTACCATCCCACTAAAATTGAAAACAATAAAGGCTCGAGCGGCCAAAACGCAATCCACGTGCAGTTTGCTAAATTATAGGCCATTGAGATTTAATTCGCCTCAAACACTTCCAGAGGTATGTGCACTTTTAAAATGGTAGATTACCTATTAGTGTTTGGGCCGATATGGGACATAGCTGGCACAATCTTGAATTGAATAAACATTGTTTTACATTGAGGCAGCATCAAGGTACTCCTTAAAAAATACTGAGGATACCGTTCAAAACTAAACTATTAGGTATCCAAGGTAAACTGAATCGATTTTTGTTACAGATAGTACGGCAGTTAAAGCAATGGGAAGCGAAAAGCCCCATAGTAAAGTTGATTGATATAACTGCAAATAATTTAACCACCATGGATAATCCGATATACATGATGATAGTAGACGACCCAAGCAGCGGTCAGGTCGCATCAGCCAAGGAAATCGTAATGATAGTTGCAGGTACAGCCCAACTGCTTAATTAGGTTTAAACTTTAATTCGATGTGATAACCTTATGGTAATTCTCTTCACATGTCAGTCTAAGAGGATGTCTAACATAAGTTCATCTCTTCTTATCCACTTGTCTTTGTAACAATCAATCTGCCAATTCACTGTAGGTAACATTTAAGAGTGTAAGGTATGAAGAAAAATAGCAGTTTTATCAAAAAATTGGAAAGAGCATGTTTGAGGGCCTCCTCCCGTCTCGTCCTGAGGGTTCCTCACAACTAAAAAGTATAAGAATTAACCATTTTTAAGGTCAGGTCTTCTGGTCCTCGCATATTGACTGACTTTGACAGAATATCAGAAAACATCAGAAAGTGTGACTTTCACGCTTTCATAAATGCGAGTAGGTATAACGCCTCCAAAATATAAACCGATGAGGAGATTGGCATTCGGATTAGATTGTTGAATTTTTTTGGCAGGTATTCAAGGTCGGGACCACCATGCTGTGTCAGCAGCCATGTACCTCCTGTATCAGCTGATTGATCATACTGACACTCAAATCGACTTGCTCAAAAAATTCAGACTTTGGATCATCCCTGTGTTCAACCCGGATGGATATGACTACTCCATGACGTTTACGCAAGTATGTATTTCAGATGAATCCTGAATTAAGCACACATTTGTTCCCCTCCTCCAGTTCCTGATTTTTTAATCCACATTTTTATTTTGAAAATTTAAATAAAATTGAATAAGGTTTTCCTATCCGTATAAGTAAGTATATCGATTACGTTATCAATTACATATGTACATAGTTATCTCAGTTAGTAACACAATCTAATCACTAATTAACATTGAAACACTAATTAACATGATTAAATTACTCAGCGTCGTGAATGGAAGAAGAATCTTCAACAATCTTGGGAGGTGTGCGGTGGGCGCAGATCGTGCAAGGCCTGCGAGTCGCATGGTTTTCGATGCATCGTGCAGCCTTGTTATGGCGTGAATCTTGACCGCAACTTTGAATACCAATGGATATCAGGTTTATGCCTGCTGTTAATTTGCCTGTACATTCCATACATTAAAATCTACATATCTTAGCAGCGTATCTTTCATCTTTACCGCACCAAAGAACCATATTATATATTACATACCTATATTTTACGTACTAATCTAATAGACACCTTCAAAAGGCGTGTAAAAGACGTATTTGTATTATCATCAATAATCATTATCTTTATGATTTACATATATGTATATCTTATATCTAATTTATAAAGAACGGCCTCACGTGTATTAAGAAGATAGTGTAGTTTTTCTTCTTTAAAGGAACTGATAATAATTGTTATCTATTTAATCCTGATACTTTTATCGTATTTTATATCTACCTGCCTACTTATACCTACTGTCTAAAGAAGTGTATTATTTTAGGGTCCATGTTTGTGTATTTTTAAGCTCGTATTTTATAAACGAGCTTCCCTATTTATGTTTTGATTATGAATTTTGTGCATAGCGGAGGAGCTTCGCGCAGAGCACCCGTGCGGAGACCTGTATGCGGGGCCGCGACAACTCAGCGAGCGAGAGACACGTGCCCTCACCACCTTCCTTCACGAGCAGAAGATGCCTATATCCATGTTCATTGCCTTCAAGGAGGGCGACGTACTAGTTAGCACATCTATATCTTATACCATTATTTATAGTTTGACTGCGGAACTGAAGTTGAAAACAGCGATATAGTTTAAATCCCGGGGAAGGACATATGAGTCGCTTAACTTCAAACTCGGGTAAATCCATCTGTCAGATTATGCGTTTTTGGTATTAAGAAAACGTAATAGGGTAGATATTTGCTGAGAGGGTCCAATGGATTTACCCGAGTTTGAAGTTAAGCGACACATATATAGAATAGTTTATATGTTGGGGAGGCCTTACTACATTTTGTAAAATTTATGCAAGAAATAAAAGGTTTTTTTTATTTTATATTTTTATAATTTCGGATCATCCCTAAAGAGGGTGAGAAAGGGGGTTGAAATGTGAAAATTAATGAATTACCTATTAATTGGTGTAAGCAATAAAGCATATATTATGCTTAAAATTTTTGCCATTACATTTTATCCAGGCGCTATACTTACTCTAAGTAAGCTCGCAGTAAGCTGAGCGCGGCTTGTATAAAAACCCAATAAATGTGTAAGGCTGTAATGATTTAAGAACCCATCTTTCATTTCAGGGAGTCATGTATCCTTATTCGCACACGAGAAAGAAGCGTGCCTTCGATGCTAATTATGTAAGAATGCTTGTCACATACATTATTTAGAGTTAAAAGCCTAGGTAGGTAAACTATCAAGTAATCCTCCCTTTTTTAAATGCCTCTAGGCTTCCAAAGAAATTAACCTTCTGAAGATGAACGACATGTTGTCTTAACGGTGGGGTAAGGTCCATTTATCCAACTTGTTTGTGTTGTATCAGGTGCCCCAAAATATTGCCTCTTTTGATCTCAATCTTCATTAGAAATTAATCTACGCACTAACACAAACGAAAATGGAACGCACGAACAGAATTCGCACGCTGCCGTGCGTATATTGCGTGTGTATTTCAAGCCTTCAGTAGAACGCGGAACTCTTGTGGTGGACTTGTGACCACCAAATCGAATTGGTGCTAACTACTGGGATTTTTTTCCCAGTAGTTACCAGTGGTAAAAGATAGGAAAAAAATCCCAGTAATTACCACTGGTAACAACTCGGTGGTAACTAGTGAGAATAACCCCTAGTCGCTATTCGGCTCTAACCGTTTTAAAAATTGCTCCTCTGCATAAGTTCACAGTTTTATTCCCGTTCTTTAGTTACGTTAACCGGTTTTTTTAAAGTTTTTATTATATTTACTGTCTGTGTGCACAACAGAGAAAGAGGGCGTCTCGGGCGGCTGCGGCTGCCTTCGGTATCAGCGGCCGTCCGTACGTCGCCGGACAAACTTCAGAATTCCTACGTAAGGATGCATGTATATTATATTATTTCCATAATATTATATTACAGTACTCGTAGTCTGTATTTCCATTTTCATCAGTTCATTATTACAATGTACGTATGTGTACTCATAGATCTGAAAAGTGAATAAATGCATTTAACGAAAATTAAGATAGAGAAGTAAGAAATATAATTATTTACCTACACGAGCTGAAAAAGTTCATCAGTTTCATCATAGCATCTATGATTCTGTCATATATTTACACTAGTTAGAGGTAAGTAGGTAAGTCATACTATTTAGGTAGGGCAAACCTTGGCCATTCGGGGATACGTAGTTATTCGGTGATAGTCAGTTTTATTGTCTTTTAGCCGAGTTACCCGGTAATTTTATTGCTTAAAACAATGTTTAAGAGATACCATGGATGTGACTAATGTGGTGTAATATGGTTTTAAGTAATATAATTACCAGGTAACGCGGATAAAACACATTAAAACTGACTATCACCGGATAACCAAGTATCACCGAATAGCCAAGGTTTGCCCTACTTAGAGTACAATACAATGCAATGTTACTCTTCAAAGACCGCAAAAATGTGTGACACACTCTTATGGCTCTACAAATAAGATCGTATCAGATATTTTTGCGGCCTTAAGTTGCATGTTATTGCAAGTGACTGTACCTACTACGTTGTTGCGACTATTTGCTTTAGTGATTCACGAAGTCAAAACTACCCACATCATCTGTTGTAGCCAGATCGTATAATTGGCCATTTTATGATCTGTCCGGAATTGTTATGCTACGATAATAGGCGCATAATTAGACGGATAGGATTAGGTTTGATCAGATGATTTAGGTTGTTTGGAACTGTTCCATGCGTGGTTTTCCAGTAGTAACAATACGTGATTGACACTCAAAAATCTTTCAAGTCAATTAAGCGGTGCAGCTCTCGAACAATGCGTCTCCCGTCCGTCAAGTCTGAAAACTTTCTGAGTTCCTATATTAGAGGAGGCCCTTCCTTCGCCCGCAAACATATCTGTTTCAGAGGAGAGTCACAAGAACATAACCGCTGCAGCTATGCTCTTATTTTAAAACGACATGCTGAACGGGGGCGGGCACTTCGATTGTATGAGGGTGACTTTTTGACGGCGGGTTCTTATAACTGTGGTATGTGGTGGCAAGAAAGAATTTCTATCGTCCTTGGTGGTGGTTAAAATCGTGGGTTAAAATCTCGGTTGTGCTGCATAGAAGGGCTGCCATCTCTAAATTCGCCGAACCCGGACATAGACTAAAAAAACCCGGACATTTGGCGTAAATCGCATTTTTCCGGACGTGTATTTATGCGGTTTTTACCTACTTTGTATACAATAATGCCGGTAAATAATTAAATTCAATAAGGTGTTTCCTCAAAGGGTTTTCCCCGTACACTTTTTGATAACCCCCCCGGACGGCTCGCGGACGGTCTCCAAATTAGGACAAATCTGGAGAAACCCAGACGAACGGCAGCCCTATATAGAGCAGAAAAACCATTTCTCGAAATACAAAAGGATGACTAAGATTCCTTATCATACACAGACAAGAGGTTAATCTACGTACTTAAATCTTTTATTACAGCGCTGTACGCTGGCGGGATTGAAGACTGGATCGACGGCCACTTAGGCATTGACAATACCTACACCATCATGATGTTCCGAGCCACTGACTCCCACAACTCGAAACTAATGTCGGAAGTGAGTTATTATGCGCACATTTTGTGTAATCATAATGACGATACGAGTAAATGGTTGCTTATGCGTAGGTATTGCTTATTATGCATTTAACACATTCACTGTCCCAATCTGAATTGTCAACCTTACGGCTCTGTAATAGAGGCTTCTCATGACCTATACACGAGGCACGGACAGTGAACGTGTTAAGTCAAATATCGCTTTAAAACTACTAAATTGTATTGTAAAAAGTGGGTACGGAACGTAGTGAACTTACTCGTACATACGTACATCTATGTTAGTTGTTATAAGCAGGTGTAGTCATAGTTGTGTTCTTTGTCAAAACAAACTCTAAAAACCTAGTCTAAAAGTACTTAGATCGTTCAAGTATAGGTACTGTAAGTACTATACAGTTATCGAAACCCAATATTGTCAATAACTCAAATATAAAACGATTGCTCTTTATAATTTTTCCCTCGTTTAACAGCACGTCGTTCACGAAGCGTATGCAGCGATGGACACTCTACTATTGGAGAACAACATGGGACCAATGGAAATTAAAGCACTTAACCCGGCCTCCCCTACCCTGTCAGGCGCCGAGAACATTTTCCCAAACCTTTTCATTCTTTCTGCTGCAATACTCATCTTTAACAGTTGAACCAAAGGTAGACTGATAGAAGACATGCCTCAAGTTACAGAGGAGTTTAGGGGATCAGAAATATAAGGGACTGCAAGGTTAACTCCAAGTGAAAGTTTCATATCCCTGTTTCATTTAGCTAGAATGTAAAAGGATAAATGTTTTCTCGGTAAGTAAACATCCAATTACCACAATGACAAACTTATAAGGGTATGTGCCCACAGTGCCCACATGATGAACGACTTAACCAATGATGCAGTGGCATTCGTGCAGGCTTGATTGGCATTTCGGAAATGACGAAATATGGCATAAAAATAATGATTTGTTATTAAAACAACTCGTTTTTTTATTTATTTATATGGACGATATATGTTATACCTTTTTATACATGAAATCTACAAAGATTAATCTTATTTCTAATCTAAACTATCGCACGCGCATCGCTGTTTCTTTGGAGTATAAACTGGTTTATGAGATTTGTTATAATTTTATAGCTAAAACTATTATTTGTACTTAATTTGTCTAATAAAACTTTTTGTCTTATGACTTTTTGTATTATGTACAGTCAGCAGCAGATATACCTGAGCGGGCAAGGTGTCCAAGAAAACATATACAGTTCAATCGTCACAAAAATAAGGACATCTAAGATGTCATTTTCACGTAGGCTTTCAGTTCGTCACAAATATCTTAACTTCTGAGTTTTTCTTTAACACATACACCCTTATTTAATCACAATGACAATAACGGTTAAAAAGTCAGTGGTAACTAAGCAATCAAATTCAAGCTGCTGTCATTAATACCTACACGCACTGCCAATCACGTACGTCAGCAGCCAGGGTGCCACCAGTTGCTAAGCAGTTGTTATTTCAATGGTAACTAAGCATCAACATTTTATCTGTTTAACTTTAAAATAAATACTGTAGCACTACGAATTGACACCTCCTTTCTTAAAGAAGTATTTTATCGTTAAGTGTCAAACTTATACAATAAATAAGTAGGTTCTACTAGAATGATCGGTTTTTTTATTTTAACTGTCATATGCAGCTGTTCTTCCAAACCGTTGATCATATTATATACCTATGTTAATATATTTATTTAGCCCACTTATTGTAGTAAAATATACTATACAGGGTGGCCCATTTAGATCGGCCAGTATGGGAAAATCTGATACTATACGATATACACCGATCTCTTCTTAGGAATCATGTCATCGATTTTAGTAACACGAAAAACTGCATTCATACATTAAAAAAAATGTGTACTCAGCTCGGGAATCGAACCCCGAACGTTTTGAAAAATAAAACTAAGACTATTTCTATTTAGATATCGATTGTGCAGGTCTTAAGCAATAAATGTTACTATGAAACATGATGTCTGAAATTAATAAAATGCATTGTTTTCATATCCTTTAATTTAATTTAGTCAGTTTTCGAAGAGACCAGCATTTTTAGGGTTCCGTACCCAAAGGGTAAAACGGGACCCTATTACTAAGACTCTGCTGTCCGTCCGTCTGTCCATCGACATCCGTCCGTCCGTCCGTCTGTCACCAGGCTGTATCTCAGGAACCGCGATAGCTAGACAGTTCAAATTTTCACAAATGATGTATTTCTGTTGACGCTATTATAAGTAACAAGAAATACTAAAAACAGAATAAAATAAAGATTTAAGTGGGGCTCCCATACAACAAACGTGATTTTTGAGTAGTAAATATCAAATGGCATTCCGCACAGGAGTAATCTAAGTAACGCCCACTGCGGGTTCAAACCTACAACGTCCTGATAGAAAGTCGTACATACGCTACGTGTGACATTATCTTCAAAAATTATATAAACTAATGCGAAATTAACATAAAACCAGAAGACACAAATTAATAATAGAAATGAGATCCAAAAAAAAAATGCTGTAATCTCTAGGTGCGTACGACTGAGATTTGAACCCGCGGTCTCTGCTTTGAAAAGCAAACGCCTGTTACTGAGACCACGACGTGCCTTGACAATTGGCTCTAAATTCGGCTTCAGTTAGCTTTTGCTATGTGTCATTCGTCTTGACGATTCTGTTAAAAGAAATAGTTTGCAGTAAGTTGACCGAGAGGCTCCTGTCAAATGGTTGAAGGGCAAAACGTGAGATAGATGTATGTGATGACAAGACTGTACTGCTTTCGATGATTGTCAAAACGCTTTACCTGAAATTAGCATGGCTATCTTTTATTCAATATTCGACCATACCTGTATGCTTTAAAGTCTATTTTTCCATATTGTTCAGATATATTTGACACGTTGACCGCTTAGATACCATTGGTTTTTTGACAGCTAAGGTATCAATGACTTGTTGTAAGTGTAGAAATTAATGAATAGCGACTGTTAACATATTTGTGACACGTTGAGCGCTCACAAGTAAATACTACCATGACAGTCAACAACTTTTTGACAGTTTAAACGTTTACCTGTCTTTGAGCACCTGGAGTGTATAGCGACTTCTGCTGCTGACTGTATATCAGTGTTATTTTATTGTCTCCATTGTCTTTGTCTAGGTACTATAATTACGAAGTGTTGTAATTTATATACGTGCCTTATGATTGAAATAACACAGACAAACATAAGTAATCAATAAAACGAAATAAATGTCATATATATAAGTACCAGTGGCGGCGCGTCCATAAAAGCCGATTCCCACCGGCTTGCCTGGTTTTGGACGTTTGAGCAGAGTTGTAAAGAAAATATGTAAGCCAAATTAGTCCCGGCTTGCCTATGGATATGTTTGACGCGCCGCCACTGATAAGTACGAAGAAAAAAAATTACCGCAGCCCGATTCGAACTTTAAGATACGTCAGTTAATAGATCTGAAGAAACGACACATTTGACACTGACATTTATCTAATCCATATCGTTTCTAGATCTATTAATTGAATCTTAACGTTCGAATCGGGCTGTAGGCCTCCAGTGTCCAGCTGAATGAGTTTGAATGAGCAGTGAAAGAGTCTAAATTTCTGATAAATCAGCTCGTGTGAGGCTCGATCGCCAGCATTGTGCATTGGCAATGAAGGTGGTGTCACATGCGAACGAACGTTTTTCTGTTAACATATTGTACGTAACGTATCTCGCCACCAGGAAAACTACAGGTAGGTACAAACTTACTTAAGTATGTATAAAAAGGTAGGTAGTTTTTTATGTTATTAGGGTTTTTTGATTATCTATTTATAGGTATATATGTAGGAGGTATTGGTATTACCACAGGGGGCCTGTGTCGCGGACTTCCGCGATGCATATATTACAAACGGCAACACATAACAACAACTTCTATATTGTCTATGGTAAGCAAACCACACTTCCTTTTTTCGCTCGTATGAAACTTGCGAGTTAGTTTGTGAACTTATGATTGATTCATTAAATAAAAGTCCTTAATATAAAGTGGTTTGTATAAAGTGGTACGTGTGCTGGACGCCAGCTTCGTACAGCGAGACCATCGTCTTTCAAAGCTAAGTATATGTATTTAAAAGAGGACTGGTTAGTCCCATGCACATATTTTCATATATTTATTTATATAGCTGTGTTACTGGCAGAGGGTGTGCTTGCATATGTTCAGGACAGGTCGGAGATGCGTCTGCCGGCTTGTGCCTAGCCTCATATAGAAAATGGTCTAGAAGCACCAATAGGCTTGGGGTGTGCTTGCATATGTTCAGGACAGGTCGGAGATGCGTCTGCCGGCTTGTGCCTAGCCTCATATAGAAAATGGTCTAGAAGCACCAATAGGCGTGGGGTGCTTAGTTGCGACTAAGCACCAATATCCCTTCACGAGGGACAAGTACACCCCCAACTAATGCCAATATATAGATGTATCTGGTTGAGGCCAGGATACATATACGTTGTGGATCTGAATGGTTTGCGACTAGCGCGGCTAGGCATGCGAACACTTCTTAAGTGTGCCAAGGGATCGATATAGATGTATCTGGTTGCGACTGGGATACATATATATACCTTTAGGGCTGTGGATCCGACTGGTTGCGGCTGGCGCGGCTAGGTTGCGACACAGATAGAACTGTGTGCCTTCAGATCCGTATATAGATGTGACTGGTTGCGACCAGGTCACAGCACCCCTTATCTGGTGCAAAGGTTTAACTTATGAGACTTTCTGAGACATATAGAATTGTGACTATCTTATGCAGACTTGCATACCTATATATATGTATATTTGAGTCCTGCGGGACAATGTGGTATCTTACTATGAATATGAATTTCTGGCTATCTATCCCTACATATACCTACATGTTACAATGTTCTGCATTTGCCTTGAGATATTATATATGTGTTATAATGTGATATAGGCTAGGGATAATTTAGTGACCCATGGTCATAAATATATTTTCAACACAGGTGGTGGCATATGAGCAAGTTAGAGCTGGCAGCTACGCTTGGAGCTCATGAACGGGGAGAAATACTCCATACTCAGCATTATAATAAGGTATGAACCACATTATCCATAGATTAACTGACCTCTCTCCTAATAATATAAGCGAAGTAGAAATGAGTTCTTTAAGATGCAAGTATACATGTTAAGTTGATAGTAGACTCATATTTCATTTAATAAGGTCTTAGAACCTTAAGTAACTTGAATTCAGGCAATCAATTTATCTTAGCATTTTGTATCAACGTCGGTACAAAAATTGGTGGAAGAGTGTCTTGGATTTTGATTCAAACCCACATAAATTCTGAAGAGGTCAAAGGTCACCCTGTGGATAGTGTTGTTCATACAGTGCTGCCACTGCCACCTATAATTGACATATCGTACATTTAGATGTTTGTATATTGCTAAACGATTTTGAACTTTACAGGATGAATATTGCGTTTGAAAGTTATACCGAATTATTTCGCGAAAGTCATATTTACGATATCACGACTTTGAATATTATGTGATAAATAAATTACGAATTTATGACCCAAAATTAAATACGACTTGATGATTCAATTTCTCGCGCCATTTTTTCATATGTGTGGCGCCGGCTTGGCGCCAGCGTATTTCCGTCATAGAAGTAGCATCCTATAGAAATGGTGTGCGCGTGCCTCCGTGAGGGACGAAACATACGCAATGCGACAATATTAAAAACACGTTTTAACATTCCTGACAATATACCAAAAACAATCTACGTAATTCGGTCATTTGGCCACTCCCGTGTCTTCTCTATGTTATTATACCTCTATGATTCCCGTAGTTCGTTCATTTTCGCAAGATGGCGGAACAAGTTCAAGAACTGTAGAAAGTTTTAACGAGTGTTTTGTTATTTGATTGTTGTGCAGTGTTTTGTTAATAAAAGTGAAAATAACAAAGGTGAGTACATTGTGATTGTGTGAAATTTTGAGGAAGTGAATTAATCGAGAACGTGACAGGTAAAAACCTATGCGGTATAGGATCCACTTTGAATCATCGATTTTAATTATCGATCTATATAATTTCGTTTTATGTGAATTAAACAAAGCCTGTACAAGGATTATTAGGCATCCTGTGTGATTGTGAGCGAATACACTATTATAACAAAGAAATAGTCACGCAATTACTTCGTTACAAGAAGTAACGCCATTACGACGCGTAAATAAATAAAAACGTGAGTGCTTACCCACGGGATCATAGATACAGTGATAATTTACGTAATAATTAGATATTTAAGTGATCTTACTTGAAAGAAATATGACTTATTTCTATGCGACTTGACATGTTGCTATTAATACTATTTAAAAAATGCGTAAGCACTAATTCGTATACTTGAGAGGAATTAGGTACTTATATCGTTGGGTCAGAGGCTATATATACTCAGAATAATTGTTTGTTGCACTTGAGTACGAAACCCAACTAATATATTGTTATGAAATAGGAATTTCAAGAAATACAGCGTAGTCGGCGTACGAACTGACAATTTTCGAGTCGAGCGTGAAACCAAGGCGTCTCTACGCCAAGCTACTTCTCTGCATGAGGAGGAGGATAAATATTCTTAGACCAAAGTCACAAGGTACGTAAACTCGATTAATATAACGTTAACTTGGTATACAGCCTCATAATATTGTGTATTATTACTGTCAAATTGCATTCTTCAGAAGTTGAATAATTTACTCAAAAGGTTAACCTTATACAGTGTTTACATCTCTAAGAAATAGATGGCGCTTGCAACATATGCAACATATGACAATAAGTACTAAATATTGTTCTACAGTGATGATGAAATAATAGAGTGATATTCAAATAATAATTACATATTATTATGATAAATACTTGGTGATATGAAGTCTGTGTTTTAAACATATGGAATATGTCAGATAAATTGCACATTTGGTGGGGTAAATACTGAATGTTAGTATGCATGTACAGATACCCATACAAACAGTACAGACATGTACTGTAAGTAGGAACTACACTTAGTTGATAATGAGAACAAGTTGTATACTTGAATAATGCCATAGTGTGTGGTGTGTATGAAACTCTAATATAATTATAAATGATTTTGGGGTATTCCATGAGTAATTTGAGAATGTTTAATACACATGATGCTATGTTCATCATCATCATCATCATCATGTTAGTCCTGTTGTACTATTTGTACTTATTAGAAAGTTGAATTCATTTTGAATAATATTCATATATCAACTACTTGCATATACATTTTATCTGTCATATGATGACATTCCTGTTGGTACAGTGATTCACACTCGGTGGAAATATGAAAATTTGTATAAAGTACTTGACAACATTATTGAGTTCTGTTGTTATAACTTGTTTAAAAATACATTTCCAGAGTGAGAGTGAGAACACTATGGAAGTTATCCTGCTGAATCGCCTGTCCACATTTGCCACAAACATCAAAGAGCATCAAGTAAAAGCATCAGAGCTATGTGCGTGTCGTCCATGGGGAAAAGATCAGCTAGAGCAAGCTGCTATTATCGCCTCCAAACTACAATCTATACTGGGAAGATTCCAAAGTGATCTCTATCAGTACTTCAACCTGTCCAAGGATCCTAACGCCGATGAGATTTCAAATGTAACTGCGATACAGCTAGACGGTGATGAAGTCTTAGCTGAACTTAATGCAAGAATTCAAGCCGATAAGGATACAAGACAAGTCAAATCCGATCCTACAAAAAATAGGAGCAAGTTACCAGAGTTAGATTTAATATCTTTTCATGGTGACGTTCTAGAATGGACTCAATTCTGGGACCAATTCAGTTCCAACATTGATCAAAGGAATATACAAGATGTTGATAAGCTACTCTACCTTAAAGCATCGTTAAAGGGTGAAGCCAAAACCATAATCGATGGTTTAGAAACCACGAATGACAATTATAAGATTGCCATAGATACTCTGAGAGAGAGATATGGCAACAGAGTGCAGATTGTTGATGCCCACTATTCTTCCTTATATAAGATTAAGAAGGCCACAAAGCCAGAAGATTGCAGAAAGACATTAGATGAACTCGAGAGACATCTAAGAGTCTTACAGTCCCTAGGAGAGGATACAAATCAAAACCATTTAAGATTTCTTTTCATGGAAAAGTTTCCTGAAGACATCATTTATGAAATGAAACTAAAATTGAAGATTGAATCCATTGAGGAAATAAGAAAACAACTAAACGCTATCATATCAGCAAAAGAAGATGCCAAGAGGATAAGCGTTGAGACTAAAGGTATGGAAACAACCTTTACCACTAAGACTTTACACATAAGGGATAAACATCCGAAGAAACCCACCGGTGATAAGAGAATCAAACATAGAGTTACAAAAATGAGAGGAAAACCAAATAAATTTAGACAAAATACATCAACCTTTTCAAATACATTCCCGCCTAAGAAAAGGAAATATGAGGCTAATAGTGTATCGAACAACGCACAAGCATCTGCTAAACGGAAGAAATTGGAATGTAGGTTTTGTCAAGGGGATCATTACGATGACGTTTGCCCGAAATTTAAGACCTTGGCTGAAAGGAAGGGTAAAATACCTAACCGTTGCTACATTTGTCTGAAACCCGGCCATAGACAAAATGAATGTAGAATAACACACATCTGTTATCACTGTGGTGAAAGGAATCAGCATAATAGAGCATTGTGCCCTAAGAAATTGCTCCAAGCAACAGAGACATCATCGTCACAAGATTCCTGTGCCTGAAAGATATGTCTAAACTAGCTATAGAAGAGAATCTTATACATTACAGATTTATACGTGTACCCTTTGCAATCATATCTGAACATCACTTATTCAGTACCAATGATGAATGTTTAAAGAGTCTAGCCAGCGACATCTATGTACATAATATCTGACAGGATCGAATGGAGTCAAAAAAGCGATGAGTCTATACAAAGACAGTAAAATAATATAGATTCCAACTCTAAAGAGCTTAAATATGTAGATGAACATTACAGATGCTAGTACAGATAAAACTGTAATACTCTTGATTTAAAATGGGACTTAGAAAAGGACATGATTTGCCTAAGGATAAAAACACTTGTATGCTTATACAAAGAGAGGTGTTCTGAAGACTTTAAGCAAGTTCATCGCATATGCCTACCTAAGAACATAGCGAATAGCCAAGACGGCCAACTTCACTGTTTCATAGATTCGTCTATGTCAGCGTATGCAGCCGTAGTATATTTACTTCAAGGAGACAAGATGAACTTCGTTATTGGCAAGTCAAGATTAATACCCATAAAAGATCAAGATAATCTGAAGATTCCTAAATTGGTACCATTAGGACTTAGGTATCAGACTAATCCAATATGTCATGAAACATCTACAGATATAGAAGGAACCAAGAAAATAAGAACTTGACTGTAAGATATGTTTTGTCTGAATACAACTCAGCTGATGTAGCAACCAGGCAGACTAATTCGACAGAAGATTTCCAATGATACCTCAGCGGCCCAGAATTTCTGACAGGAGATTCTCACAATTGGCCATGCCAACTTGCCAACCCGCAAGAGATGTTACTCTTCGAGCGGGGGAGGGTCTGTCGAACAACATCATACAGAAAGTTGGATTGAACTGAGACGGAAAAATCAGCTTAATAAGAATATTGGCTTGAGCAAGACGCATAAGTATCAGAAGGAAACCGGACAAGTCTGTTCAGAAACATAGGCAAGTGAGGATAACAGAATAAGCTCAGAAGTACAAAAAATAAGAAGTATATAGAGACACTTTACCCGGATGAAGTTGAGGGTAAGGAGACACATCTTACTCGCTATCTAAGATTGTTCAAAGATGTCGACAGAATCCTTAGATGTAGCGGTCGTTTGAACGAAACTTACAGAAACATCTGCTTGACGATAATCAATTACTGACTATCATCAAAGAAGTGGAAAGTGTCATGAACACAAGACCCTTGACTTGTATGAGTACTGGTTTGGAACATGTATTGAAACCAGCCGATTTCTTAACACCAGGAAGATGTCTCGAACTCCAGATGTCAGTGAGTAAGGCACCAGTTACAGCCACTGCAACTAAACAACAGCTCATAGAAAGATGAAGACGAGGTGAGACTATCATGAAGGAATACAGAGACATATTCATGGATCAGTACTCGTGGAAGTCTAAGGAAATGTTACAAGCATTCAAATAAACTACTAAGAATCAGATCTCACGATGAACCATGTGTTGATGACAGTACATTTACAAGGTCTATAATGCAGTTGTACCCTTTAGGTCACCGATCTGAAGTCGAGTCGTTCAACAAGTGAGAGAATGGTAGTTGAGGAAGATTCGGACTTACCAGTGGTACAAAAGGAAGATTATTCCAATATTCAACCGGAGGGGAACATAGTTGAGACTAATAATATGGACAGTATGGACACAGACGCAGCACATAGCATAAACACAAGAAAAGAAAACGAGGACGTTATTAACGAAATCATAGATACGGCAGATGATCTTGTTAACGAGAATAATGAAAGGCAAAAAAGGACGGCGGCGATCCAGGCAATGAAGAGAATTCAGGAATGGACTCGCCATTTAATGTCGACACTTACTACGTCACAATAGCTCGCGTCGGCGGGTATGTCGCGGACTTCCGCGATGCATATATTACAAACGGCAACACATAACAACAACTTCTATATTGTCTATGGTAAGCAAACCACACTTCCTTTTTTCGCTCGTATGAAACTTGCGAGTTAGTTTGTGAACTTATGATTGATTCATTAAATAAAAGTCCTTAATATAAAGTGGTTTGTATAAAGTGGTACGTGTGCTGGACGCCAGCTTCGTACAGCGAGACCATCGTCTTTCAAAGCTAAGTATATGTATTTAAAAGAGGACTGGTTAGTCCCATGCACATATTTTCATATATTTATTTATATAGCTGTGTTACTGGCAGAGGGTGTGCTTGCATATGTTCAGGACAGGTCGGAGATGCGTCTGCCGGCTTGTGCCTAGCCTCATATAGAAAATGGTCTAGAAGCACCAATAGGCTTGGGGTGTGCTTGCATATGTTCAGGACAGGTCGGAGATGCGTCTGCCGGCTTGTGCCTAGCCTCATATAGAAAATGGTCTAGAAGCACCAATAGGCGTGGGGTGCTTAGTTGCGACTAAGCACCAATATCCCTTCACGAGGGACAAGTACACCCCCAACTAATGCCAATATATAGATGTATCTGGTTGAGGCCAGGATACATATACGTTGTGGATCTGAATGGTTTGCGACTAGCGCGGCTAGGCATGCGAACACTTCTTAAGTGTGCCAAGGGATCGATATAGATGTATCTGGTTGCGACTGGGATACATATATATACCTTTAGGGCTGTGGATCCGACTGGTTGCGGCTGGCGCGGCTAGGTTGCGACACAGATAGAACTGTGTGCCTTCAGATCCGTATATAGATGTGACTGGTTGCGACCAGGTCACAGCACCCCTTATCTGGTGCAAAGGTTTAACTTATGAGACTTTCTGAGACATATAGAATTGTGACTATCTTATGCAGACTTGCATACCTATATATATGTATATTTGAGTCCTGCGGGACAATGTGGTATCTTACTATGAATATGAATTTCTGGCTATCTATCCCTACATATACCTACATGTTACAATGTTCTGCATTTGCCTTGAGATATTATATATGTGTTATAATGTGATATAGGCTAGGGATAATTTAGTGACCCATGGTCATAAATATATTTTCAACACAGGTGGTGGCATATGAGCAAGTTAGAGCTGGCAGCTACGCTTGGAGCTCATGAACGGGGAGAAATACTCCATACTCAGCATTATAATAAGGTATGAACCACATTATCCATAGATTAACTGACCTCTCTCCTAATAATATAAGCGAAGTAGAAATGAGTTCTTTAAGATGCAAGTATACATGTTAAGTTGATAGTAGACTCATATTTCATTTAATAAGGTCTTAGAACCTTAAGTAACTTGAATTCAGGCAATCAATTTATCTTAGCATTTTGTATCAACGTCGGTACAGCCTGCTATAATTAGGACATAGATGACTTAACGCTTTGCGCTGTACCACAGAATAAGTAATAGTATTATCATACAGAACGGACACGCACCGCCCCGCCCCGACTCGGATTACCTCGCCCCGCGACTGAGTTCTGACGGACTCCTGACATACTCTCAGTTCGGCTAGCAACGCCGCGGCGCGATGACGCAACGTTCATAATGCCGGTGTATTGTGCGATGTATGGTTGTTTTTCAAATTCACGAAATAAAGAACATTTATTTTTATTATACATATATTAAAAAGTAGCGTTTTGTAATTATTTATATTTAGTCCACGCTAATCGTGTATCGACATGACATTTTTGGTAATTTATTGCCGCACCATACTTCACGTAATATTTTACGGCCTTTACGGGTTACGGGTGAGTTCGCATATACGTTCAAATAATATTAGCCGTCACAGATCACAGCTAATATTATTTTCTAATAGAACAGTTTATTATAGCAAGGATCTAGGAGAAAATACCATCTTGTAAATTATGTTTGTTTCTTTAATTTTAGGAATAAAAATGTTTGATATTTACGTTTAGAGTACAACGATAACGCTCCGTGAATTCAAAAACATGTAAATAGTAGCCCTAACGCTACGTCTTACGTAGGCGAACAACGCGCGAACGCGGCGCGGCGCGGCGCGGCGAAAGCGGCCGCCGCCGCGCCGCGCCGCGCCGCGCCGCCTGACATTCGCGTGCAAATCGCGCCGCACCGCGTTCGCAACGAGATCGCTTACGTAGGACACTTCTATGGGCATCAAAGGATTGATTTCGCCGCGCCGCGCCGCGCCGCGTTCGCGCGTTGTTCGCCTATGTAAGACGTAGCGTAACGCTACGTCTTACGTAGGCGAACAACGCGCGAACGCGGCGCGGCGCGGCGAAAGCGGCCGCCGCCGCGCCGCGCCGCGCCGCGCCGCCTGACATTCGCGTGCAAATCGCGCCGCACCGCGTTCGCAACGAGATCGCTTACGTAGGACACTTCTATGGGCATCAAAGGATTGATTTCGCCGCGCCGCGCCGCGCCGCGTTCGCGCGTTGTTCGCCTACGTAAGACGTAGCGTAAGCCACTTACTCACACAATGACGCGCGTACAGACGTGCCGTTCACACATATACACGCAAACGAGTTTTGATGTATGGCGTGTCCGCCCTGTGGCTGTACCCCGACACTTGCAAGAATGATCAAAAGTGTAATCGATAAAGTTATTTATTTAAGCAGTCGTACATTTACCTATTTCTATTAAAATTAAGATGAGGTACAGTCAAGGAATTTAAATTCCAGGGTTGCCAGTACATAAATCTTGATTATACGATCCTGTGCCCGCAATTATACGAAATTCGATTGCATTATACGAGTACAAAAAAAAAACTATTATTTTAAATCGATTTTTTAACAACTGGTGAATTTCGGTTTTCACGGTAAGCCCCCAAATTGCGGGGATCTTTCTCTTTTACTCCAATGACAGCGTAATAAGAGTGACAGAGAAAGATGCCCGCAATTTCCGAACTTGGATTTTCGCGGTTATAGTCCACGTTAGTCTACTGCGAACCACGTTCAACGTGTTGCCTCCCTGTCACACTTACGTACGTATTTACAAGTGCGACAGAGAGGCAAGACGTCGAACGTGGTTCGCGGTAGGCCCTCTGATTGGCACACTGTTTTTTGAAGCATTGACAGTAGTTTGACATCGGTGTTTTTTTTGTATCCAATTATACCGATTGACCAACTATACGACATGTATACGAAAATAATTTAATTATACGAATTTCGTAGCCTATTATACGATCTGGCAGCCCTGTTAAATTCCGACCCATTTCGTACTTTGTCACAGTGACAATCAATATGAAAGCCGCTAGAGACCTCATACGGTTGTCACTGTGACAAAGTACGAAATGGGTCGGAATTTAAATTCCTTGACTGTACATAGAAAGTAGGTACAATATGCTTAAAATATTTCGCTGAAATTATTGAAGGCACCATCCTGTCGGGCAGGGAAATTACCTACTTACTCGTTTCTAAGTAGGTTCAACGCTTATTATTTGTTAATAGTACCTGCCTACACCTATCTACCACGCACACTTGCAATACTTGCATAGCGCAGTTAGGTAAATAATAAGTTGGTGGACAAAACAAATTAGTAAAATAGGTGTATTTGAAATGATAAGAACATTATATTAAGTATAGGCATACAACGGAGAGTATTAGTGTTGAGATCCTATAGGAAATTTTGGACGATTTTGGGGAAAATATCTTTATCCTCCACTATAGGTATCCAATATATCAACGGGTGTAGGTGTTATTGCCATTTTTTGCTAACTTAAAAATAACAGGAAAACACACAAACAACCTTTTCATCGCATGATATTATTTTATAAGGTATATTTGGGTACCTAATTATTCAAAAATATATAACGCGCTTGAGAGCGAGCCATTATGATGTGTGATTATTATCGCGAACATTACATTTAATTACAGTGAATACGCCGCGAGTGCACACGTATGTTTGCTTCAGATTGCACGTCTAATTAGCGAAACTGAAGCAAGGCTTGTGTAAAGCGCGCAATCTAAATTTACTACAATACAGCAAACAAGTATGCGCACTCGCGGTCCGCATTTAAAATCACATATTGAGACAAAAAAATTAATGGTCCAGTGTGACATACTTACTCGTATTATTGAAGATATTTGCTGGCCACACGAAGCTGACCAACTTGGTCTTTTGATCTGAATGTAAAAAAACCGGGCAAGTGCGAGTCGGACTCGCGTACGAAGGGGGAACCCATACCATAATGCAAAAAAAGGCAAAAAAAAAACGGTCACCCATCCAAGTTCTGACCCCGCCCGAAGGTGCTTCGGTCAAAAATCACGTTTGTTGTATGGGAGCCCCACTTAAATCTTTATTTTATTCTGTTTTTAGTATTTGTTGTTATAGCGGCAACAGAAATACATCATCTGTGAAAATTTCAACTGTCTATAGTCCGTTTTTTTAGCATTAGAAATAAGGTAAACAATCTTGATGTGTCTTTTAATTGAAAAACACATTTTAAAAATAAGTTACGGCAAATATGTAACAATTATGAATCTAATACGATTATTTATATTCTTCTGCTTTCATAAGTAATCGTTTTTGATTTTTAAAAAGCGTTTTTCAATTAAAAGACATGTTAAGATCGCTTACCTTCTTGCAAGTTCTTTCTAATGCTAAAAAAACGAACTATAGCTATCATGGTTCGTGAGATACAGCCAGGGCTACCGCCAATACCGAAAATCGTCAATTGCGGGGATTTTTCTCTGTCACTCTAATTACGCCTTCATTGGAGTAAAAGAGAAAGATCCCCGCAATTTGCGAATTTCGGTTTTCGCGGTAGCCGCTCTGGTGAAAGACGGACGGACGGACGGACGGACGGACAGCAGAGTCTTAGTAATAGGGTCCCGTTTTACCCTTTGGGTACGGAACCCTAAGGGCCCCCCAACATCTGGCGTCTTTCGAGCGTCGGCGTCGGTCCAGCGCTATGGAAAATGACGTCGCTGCGCAGTTGCGTCGACGCTGCGTTGACGTTGCGTAGACGTCGGCCATAGAATTGTAGACGCCGACGCTCGAAAGACGCCAGATGTGGGGGGGGGGGGGGGGGGGCTAAAAAGTGTTAAAGATGGTCATACTAAAAAATGCAATGGTCACTTTAAGGCCCCAAAGTATTTCACGATTTTCACATCTATTATGATTTTTTTTAATCCCCGAGAGAAAACAAACTTGTCTCGGGGCCCTCTATGATATTTGGTCGAGCACCCTCCACCTATCACACATCGTTTAAAAGTTGCCATACAAACAAATACTACACGCGATTACATAAAGAATATTGACCAGGTTCGAATCCCGGTTATGTGTGATAGATATATAAAAAAAATTAATGCCATTATTATTAAATCTAAAATCGAAGCCATGGTTCCCAAGAACAGATATCGCTATCTCTTATAGTTTCTGACTTCTCCATACTGACCCATTTAGATTGATCACCCTGTATAATATATAATGTGATTCGCTAGATCCTCCTGAGTCACTGACGCCTTTCAGAGGCATTTTGTGGAAATCGTATTTTGAATTAAAATGGAATACAAGAATAAATTAAACAATGAAGAATTAAAAAAGAAAGTTCGTCTCGATGACTCCGGAAAGTCGGGAACTTAGGAGGACACAGGTTGTTTTTAGGGTTCCGTACCCAAAGGGTAAAACGGGACCCTATTACTAAGACTTCGCTTTCCGTCCGTCCGTCCGTCCGTCTGTCACCAGGCTGTATCTCACGAACCGTGACAGCTAGACAGTTGAAATTTTCACAGATGATGTATTTCTGTTGCCGCTATAACAACAAATACTAAAAACAGAATAAAATAAAGATTTAAATGGGGCTCCCATACAACAAACGTGATTTTTGACCAAAGTTAAGCAACGTCGGGAGTGGTCAGTACTTGGATGGGTAACCGTTTTTTTTTTGCTTCTTTTTGTTTTTTTTTTTGCATTATGGTACGGAACCTTTCGTGCGCGGTCCGACTCGCACTTGCCCGGTTTTTTTTCACCCGTCAAACTCATAAAGAACAACTTTCACCACGATCCTCGGTTGGTCTTAACCAACCCCGAAATCGTAAAACAAATGGCCCCATAGTAAACATGCCGCGAACCCGACACAAGTGCAGACGATTCAACGCAGCCAAGCCGTTCTTTTGTCAAACTACTTAAATTAGTTTTAAATAAAGTTGTATGAAATATATTATAGTATTTGTAACATAAATAACATGGGCCTTGTAGCCTGATTCAAATAAAAGAAGTTAAATTTATAACGGAGCATCGCTAATGCCCGCCTTCCACTGCGCAGTAGGTAAATATTTTTTCTCAATGTATTTTTGGGTGAAACTGTAGAGTTAAAATAACACTCTGTAGGTATATGTTGTTGTTTAAAATCTTCAAGACACTGAAAACCGCTCCTTGCCCTTATTTTTCAGATTAGATTACCTCAAGTCAATACACATTACACTTTATGTGTGTACTTAACTAATACATACAAAATGTGTCATCCCCATCAGTTACCTTGGTGAGACAAGGGTGTTCTTCAATTATTCACTTTATAAACAAATCAAAGGCACCTTGTTGCAACTTGAATGCGTCAACGCGGGTGATTAGTCCGAGCGGTATTCGGATAGATTATAGAAGCCATCCTTCAATGCTTGCCGCTCGATATATTTATATAAAACTGAGAAGGACCTCGCGCACGAATTCATTTGCGTCCGACAGGCGCGCGTTGCATTTGCTCGCAAAAAAATAAAAAATAAATTGCTAAAAAAAGTGACAGTGAATCACAATGGTGAGAAGTTGTGTATGTTAAACGTGTTGTGTCTCCATGTTTGTGCTTTGGAACCAGTTGCAGGCGTGTTATGGTGTGGTGGTGGCCATTGTTTACAAACAATTTTTGTTATACTTAAGCATTATTAGGTCATCATTAAGTTTACCATATTTCTAGTTAAACTGATACTGGATGTGAGTAAGATAAAGTAGGTGCATATGTAATAGAAATCTTGCCATTTCGGGGAAAAATTAGGGTATTTTTTAGAAAGTTTTGTAGTTTACTTGACTGAGCATAAGATTCTGAAAGATCGAAGTCTTTAACTCAGAACCTATAGGTACTTGATTAGTTTTAAGGCTATCGTTAAAAATTTAGATAAATTACCTACAAATATCTTTAAATAGGTAACTGATAAGTTTTGTATCCGACTAGCAGTAGTCAAAAATGTCCTTCCCATTGGTTCTGTTCTGTCATCTCTGAAAATAGGAAATCCTTGAAAAAATTATTCGTAAAAAAATTATTTGCTCCATAAAAACCAGTAAATACCCATTTCAAATATGAAATCAGGTATTTTACCATATAATTAATTTCGTGCTGGTTTATCACTTATAGGTACGACACCGGGTGTAATAATCGATAGATAATCATTATTATTTTGATTAGATTCCGTATTATCTCGTGCATTCCACGTGATGTGGTGCGCCACGATTTAATTTGGTAGACGTACTTACCTACTGTGGCAATAATAATAAGAACGTGACTGTATTTTTCCTTCCGTAACGTTAAACCTGGCATTAGTCGTTTTATATCTATCGATTAACTGGATTAACTACCTATATGTAAGCATTTTGTTACTTATTATTTTTGTAGCTGTAGTCAGTTTATATTAAATTAATTAAATTTATTGCATGTTATGGTCCTCATTCATCAGTTCCACTTTACCAAATGGAGCATTCCACGGGCTGTCCCGTACAAACGCATTTTATTTCCTGTGTTGCGACTTTTTTCTCGGCATTTAAAGCAGGCGATTATTTTTCTGTGCATATTTTTGACCATTTGTCATAGAAAAGGAAACTCCTTTACTTTTAAATCTTCAGAAACTTCGCGTTTGTACGGGACAACGGTAGACAATTTGATGGAATGCTCCAAATGATGCTTTCTGACAGTAAATTCACGAGTTACTAAAAACACCTTGTTCATTAAGAATAGGTATTCCTTCAATTTCTCGAGGATCTAATAATCAGATCTTGAGGTGATGACAACGAAAAATAACTTTCTTAAACGGTCCCGTCTTCGGGAAATCAAGGACATACCTATACCTATAGGTACATAAAAAAGAAACAAAAGATGTCGACGAATGGATGTTATTGGACGACTTCCTCCTTGAAAATAATTAATAACTATACTTTGTCTTACAAATTACCAGTGTACCTGCATAATATTTAACCTCTACCTCTTGGGGTTCAATGTCCTAATACTAGTACAAATTACCTCCAATGAAATATAAATCTTAATGAAATGGAATAGAGTTTTACTTTTATTTCGTTTCGTTCGATTTTAAAACAAAACAAATTCAACTCTATTTTCTAATACCGTTGATTCAAATTCGATTGCCAATTTTCCTTGTATGGTGGGCCGCTAGAGGCTATAGATTGGTACATATAATAATTATATACCTCCTTCAGATATACAGATGTAGTTCATAATTGTTTTCCTTCGTATGTTCACGGAAACGTGCGAACGTGTCTTGCTATTTCAGTCAGTCTCGGTACAAAAAGCACAGGTTGACTGAAGTAGCATGACAAATACGAACGTTTCCGAGATACTACGATGGAAAACAATTATGCACTGCACCTGTAACGCTATACAATACTAAATGACCATATGATAACGTAGGCCGGTAAATACTAACCATAACTTCTTCAACGCGAAGTAATTAGGTTCCTACTGAACTTCCTCTATCGTAGTTCACACGCTGTTTGAATGGAGGTTTATAATAATTACTAAGGCATAAGCAAGTATGTAGATATCTTTATCTCCCACCCATATTCCTAGTTGTTGTTTTTCAGCCGAATTGTTTATGAAGTGTTTGACTCTTGTTACTTACTTTGCCTAATTATTAAGGCGTTTACCTATTACTTACAAGTTTGTTTGTTGAGCTGTGTTAATTCCGTATTAAGAATCGACTTCCTTACGTAGCTACATGTATAGTCCGTGTTTTTTAGCATTAGAAAGAACTTGGCAGAAGTAAGCTTGTGGTTCCAAATCCGGCACTTTTAGCGGTAATAATTTGAAGTAAATTATGTCTATTGACCATGCTACATTAGATAATTCAATAATTATTAATAATTAAAGAGCCTGATAAAAACTACACGCTTGCTTCTGTGGAGTTCTTTCTACTGCTAAAAAAAACGAACTATAGGTATTGTCTTCTTGTTTAGCTAGACATGTTTTTCAAGTCAATTAAGTTAGCAAAACTAAACGATAGATTCATGAAAACTTGCAGCATTGCTGCGTTATGCTAATGAACACGATTTTACGTTTTTAGTAGGATTATCTTATCAGATTCTTGTATCAAATATTCAGGCATAATCCTAATTATCTTTTGATATATGATTAGGTAATTAGAACGTTAATAATTAGTAATCAATCAATGACACAGTGAGCCGATCTGATGACGGAGACAGGAGGTGGTCATGGGAACTCTGTGATAAAACACGTAAATTAATTGTGTTTGGGTTAGTTGGAATTTTCTTGATGTAAACAGTAAAACCCCTAACTGTACATCGGTGGACCTTATTACAAAAGGCATAAGGTCCACCGATGTACAGTTAATATGTGGGCGATGGTACTAGTTGCCTGTTGAGTTGAAAGAAAAGTATAGTCAGCGATAAAAGCTTGTACCTAAACCCAAATTATTGACAAAAACTTATTGTATTGATAGGTACTACTGAGCTGCGGCAAACTTGAAACTATTACCAAAATAAATTATCTCTTGTTAGCGTCGCAAATAGCGATGCAAATGCATTTTGTACGCATTCAGAGAATCTAGGAATATTATTTTCTACGACTTACTAAATATATAGTTTGTCAAAGGACGACTATCTCATTTCAATCATAGACAGAGAGAATCATTATATCTTTGTCTTACACTAGTACTAGCACCCAAAAGATAAGGATGAATAGTTATAGTTTTCCTGGTTCTTACTGACTGACAAATTGGTTTGACCAACTATACCTATATATTTACTCCTACTCGTTGCTTTACACCTTTACACTAACACTTTTTTTATTGTCCGGTGTGTTTTGTTTCACGTACCTACTAACCAATCCAATATTTGTCATGTTGATGATATCTTTGTTTGCGATGTTTCCCAAGAAAAAATATTGCAGTGCTCTCGACAAACCTTTATTTTACAGTTTAGTAATGTTATTAACACACCAATTTGATAAAGAAGGAAAGAAAACCAAACAGCATTCACATACAAAGCACACACAGCAGTTTCGATGACCCTACAGTTCGTTTTTTAGGTTCCGTACCCAAAAGGTAAAACGGGACCCTATTACTAATCCTTCGCTGTCCGTCCGTCCGTCTGTCTGTCACCAGGCTGTATCTCACGAACCGTGATAGCTAGACAGTTGAAATTTTCACAGATGATGCATTTCTGTTGCCGCTATAACAACAAATACTAAAAACAGAATAAAATAAAGATTTAAATGGGGCTCCCATACAACAAACGTGATTTTTGACCAAAGTTAAGCAACGTCGGGCGTGGTCAGTACTTGGATGGGTGACCGTTTTTTTTTTTCCTTTTTTTTCATTATGGTACGGAACCCTTCGTGCGCGAGTCCGACTCGTACTTGCCCGGTTTTTTTTAGCATTAGAAAGAACTTGCAAGAAGGTAAGCGATCTTGACATGTCTATTAATTGAAAAACGCTTTTTAAAATTCAAAAACTATTACTTATGAAAGCAGAAGAATATAAATGATCGTGTTAGATTCATAATTGTTACACATTTGCCGTAACTTATTTTTAAAATGTGTTTTTCAATTAAAAGACACATCAAGATTGTTTACCTAATTTCTAATGCTAAAAAAACGAACTGTAGGACAAAAACCGCATATTAAGGACACAAACATTCTTCACAAGATTCTCAAGCCTCGCTCCGCTTGGCTATTATGACTTTCCGTATACTGCTTCAGACGCGTATTCCGTATACTGCAATTTCATGTAATGTAAAATGTAATGATGCGTTTGGAGAGCTCGTGACGTGAGGTTGCCAAATTGTTTTTTTTTAACTTACTGCCTCATGTCATGTCACACGCCGTCATCAAAACAAGTTGAAATTGCCTGTAGGAAGCAGTAAATATTATTCAATTTATTCATCAATAGCGTTCTTTATTATCACCTTTGTAATCCTCATATCTTATTTAAACAATTCTAGTTGAGTGATAAGTTTGCCTCGGATATTGGGTGCAATAAAATAAGTCGGAACAGTAATCCTAGAGGGAAAAAAACGAAACGATTTAAGGAACCAGAAAGGACTTAATGATTAGTAAAAAAAAAGATATTTTAAACGCAATACAGGGGTACCTATACCACTCCTACGAGTACCAGTGACGGCCATCCATAAAACTCTATTCCCAACGGGTTTTCTAATTGACAGACAGTTGATAATTTTTTCTACTGTTCACGAATAATAGGAGAACCAAATTAGATTTGTTTTGGCTAAAAATATTTTTGACGCGCCCCGCTTCTGGTCCTATCAGCCACCATGACACCACCACACATTTCTCCCGCACCTTTTGCGAAGCGATCTTCCCTATGAAATTCCTAAGTAGCCCTTTGGGGGTTACGGATTACAAGTTGCATAGCTTATGTATAGGTATATAAACTGCGGACATAGATATAATTTATCTATACATATAATAAACATCGGAGCGATAACCTGCATAGTACTTTTGCAATTTCCTTGTCTCATGCAACTTACTGAATACATCGCGAGCGTTAAACCATCGGCCTTTGTTTAAACGACCTTCTGCTACCCAGCAAACATTTTAAGTATTTTTTCCTAGGCTCGAAGAAGATTTTTCCAATTTAAGTGAAAATGACGTCCTAAGTCACCAATTATTTTACGTATTGTACACTTTTACTTCCAAGTCAAAATATAGGGATAATAAAACGTAAATTTCACTTCATAAATACACCATGAAGTCAGGGACTTAGGGGTTGAAAATAAGGCAAAATATTAGGTAAAATTAACCTTAAACCCTGACCAATAGGTCAAATCTACTAATAAGGTATTTTAGGTGTATTTGCGACGTAATTATTACTTATACGGGGACTATGAAGTCACGGACTTAATGGTTGAAAATAAGTCCTATTACTAGGTAAAATTAACTTCGTACCCTGACCAATAGGTCAAATATACTAATAAGGCCTTTTAGGTGTATATGCGACGTAATTATTTCTTATACGGAGACCATGAAGTCAGGGACTTTATGGTTGAAAATCTGTCGAAATATTAGGTAATATTAACTTCGAACCCTGACCAATAGGTCAAATGTACTAATAAGGCATTTTAGGTGTATATGCGACGTAATTATTTCTTATACGGGGACCATGAAGTCAGGGACTTAATGGTTGAAAATAAGTCGAAATATTAGGTAAAATTAACTGCAAAGTCTGACCAATAGGTCAAATGTACTAATAAGACATTTTAGGTGTATTTGCGACGTAATTATTTCTTATACGGAGACCTTTAGGTCGTCGATTTTATGTCGATTTAGCTACTAATTTTAGGTAAATGTTACTTAAAATAGATACCAAATTGCGACCATATAGTTAAAATCACTTGTAAAGTACTATCAATACCATAAGGTTGTGCCGCCATTTTCTTTCATTATAACGAGATGCTAAATATGAAATTGCATAACTTAAGTTGTTATATCTTGAATGGTGCCATCGCACGGTACTTCATTGTGCTAATATTCAAAATAAAACAATATTTTTGATCAAGTCAATACACTCACACACACAAATATTCAATTACAACACTCAATTACAAGCAAATATATGCATTTTGATTTTATAAAATGTTGAAAACTTAAATATTTCAAAAGCCCATCGATAGTTTTGTATGTAAACCTAACATACTGCACGAAAAAATTTTCTGTGCACTAGATTTCATCGTTCTTCATCAGCGTAATCGGCCTAAATTATTTTAAATGACTTAGTGGCCGCCATTATCATTGCACAACTTAAAGTTGTTTTCTTGTTAGACATTTTGTTTCTGAGTGAAAAGAATATATAAGCGTAAAATGTTTGTGTCTCTTTTTCTCTTCATCGCGTCTCATCTAAATATTGCCTCGCAGAGTAATTATATGGATAAAAATATGTCGCCATCACGTCTAAAGGTGGTAAAGAATACCAAATTAGTACATTTTCACTACGCGGCACGTCGTGGCGACGTCGAATCCACATCGGAAACATGACCTAGTGTTGACCTAATGGTTGTAATCACTAATTTACCGTCAATAAATACGTCGCCGGCACGTGCGTTTTTTCCCCATTTATGTCGCCGGCACGTGCCCACGACGTCGATTCGACGTGCCTCATTTTGGTCTCCTAAATTGTGCGACCTAAAATAGGTGCCTTTTTCGGAATATCGACCAAAAATGTTTGCTGGGTATACTTTGCGTACAAGGTTCCAATTATAAAGATACAAGATCACGGTTATCGACGCACTAATAATATATTTAAGAACTATATTAGACTTGTTTTAATGTGGTAACGTGACATTGAATTGGTACCTTTCATAGTTTTATGAGAAATATCGACAAAGTGTCAAATTTTGCTGCCTTTCAGGATAATTAGGTAGTGTACCTACATAACTCAATAACAAAAAGTACCTAATAGGAAATATAATATTGCCAGAGTAAATAGCATCAAGACAATAGCAACAAGTTTACTCGTACTTATTTATGAGCAAGACTTGGGTATGCAAATTTAAGTCATAAATAGTAAATAATAACAATAATAGCAGTAGTAGTAAAAATCTTGAAAAAAAATATTGATTCACATTTGAAGAGCCTTCTAAATTAAATCGACCTGATAATTAACTTATTTGTTTTGCCGAAATGCCCAATTAGCCAAACTAGAGATTAAATGCAAAATAAATGTGTATTTTGGTAAAGTGGTCTTGCAATAATGTATATTGAACGAGTTGACATCATAATGACCCTTTATTGAATACCTAAATACTTACACCCACATGTTGCATTGAATTAATTCGAATTGCCAAATTCTCACATGACCGCACAAGTATTTCGCAATAGATCTTCTCATAGATGGAGTGCGCAAAAAAAATCTAGTCGCCTTTCTATTATGGCCATGAATAACGTGGAATCAAACTTTATTAGTCTACCTATAATTAAAATAATTTTATGTAATAAATACGTATGGAACCGGTACATTGCGAATACATTAATACATTTAATTACAAATACTTACCTACCTACATAAAACAATATGTAATTTGGAATCTACTCACTGTGAAAGCTACGCTATGCAATGAAAATATAGTAAGGCCAATATTAAAGCTTATTAATTTGGACACAAAAAAGTAGGTACGTTCATGTACATATCTTTTTGGAAAAATAATCCTCCAAAAAAAACATTTGACCAAGCGATATTTTCTTTCGCCATTTTTCTGCTTTCAGTTATTTTACCAAATAAAAATCAAAATGCCGGCCGTGAGAGGTCACCGTAAATGATACCAAAATGTTTACTTATTCTGCTGCTTAAGTTATTTAACGGATTTCAATGGTTTTTTTTTCAGAGCAAAGAGCAAGACAATGCCGCCTTCGACGCATTTCCAGAGGGTCCCCCTCGTGGCCTCCCGCCCCCTGGGCCCCCTCCTCCGGGGGGGCCTCCTGGGCCTCCGCCGTCATTCAAACCACCACCCCCACCTCTAGAAGTTAACGATGAAAAGAAAGTACGTGTGTGTTTGTTTTTTACAAGGATGTCTCTGAATGTGCTTTTATTTTGAGATATTACCGAGTTAAAATGCAAAGAAGTAAGCTCAAGAAAGCTTGTGTTGTGAAGTACCTAGGTACTCAAATAACCCAGGGCCATCGGTTTCATAGGGACGGTCGCTACCGACTAGGCTAAGAGGCCGTTAAATAATTGCCCTTTACGCGGATTCGAACCCAGGGCCATCGGCCTGCAGCCCTCCGCGACTGATTGCTCGGCGTGGACCAATTCAATGGCAACCTGGCATCCCTTCGGATAGTTTCAATTGTTAATTTACTACTATGTTACAATTAAAAACAAAAAAAAACACAACAATAGAAAATAGATACTTATGATTTTTTTTTTATATGTGTTTCCTGTTATCGGAAAAGATATAGGTACTATTATCTAGTGTAAATAGTAGTTAGTAAACATAAAGTAGGTACTTAGTTAATACAAGATTATATTCAATTTTAATGACGTAGGTATATCTATTATATGGTGTCATTGTACGTTATCTATACAGGGTGATTCAGGAGACATGAGCAGGACTAACACTGCGCATTTCGTAAATTATAAGCAATTGTTTCGTATCAGTATTAGTGAGTTTAACGTTAATTTTGTAGTCGTGTTAAAAAAAAAGTTATTAATTTATTTACGACATGCATGGTCACCCTAAAATTAGAATACCAAACTGTGTCAAATTGAATGCCATCACTGTCATCACGGTCTGGTTACTTTAGAAAACTCGTATCTCACCAAGTTTGACAGTTCATTTTCTTTGTAATCAAAATGCTGTCATTACGGTAAAAGAGGTTTTATGTTTATTAATTAGGTTTTGTAGGGTGACCAAGATTGTAGAAAATTAAATTTGCCCTCAACAAAAAGTTAAAAAATAGCAAAAAGTGTGGTTGTTTCACCTAAATACTACGGTGATCGATCAATTATCAGTTACTGAGTGTGTAGGATTAGTCCTGCTCACGTCTCATGAATCACCCTGTATACACGATATCATCCTTAAATTATTTAGATACGAGTAAAACTATAGATACCTAAGTACAAGTATGATTATTTAATTAAAGTCCGATACCTATTATTTCAAGATCGCTAAACGCGTATTTCATAGAATCTCGGATACCTACTCTTTAGAAACCACCCTTGCAAACTAGCGTACGTATGATTCGGTCAAGTTGTGTTCTATGTACGGGGAAGATAAATAAATTATAGCCAGCATTCACATTTTTTTCCTATATTGTATACTTTCGCCAAAAAATTAAAAAAAACTGTCAACCGGGACATATTTCAAGCTAAAAGGGGGGGTTGTGTCAGGGGGAGGGGATGGGACACTAGTGTGCGTAAAGCACCATACCCAAAGGTATCAATCATACTACATTCATTGAATGCTGGCTATAATTTGTTTTAAAAAACAAACAATTTGACCGAATTCTGATGAGCTTCCTCAATTACTACTACTTAATCATCTCGAATTTAAACTTGGCAGAAATACCCCATTCAAACAACAACAAAAATAGATCCCGTCGAAAAAAGGCTGTACTCTACTCCTCATTTATTTCTACCAATGAATAAAAAAATATATGAGTGACTTAATTTAACAAACGATTATCTATTAAAAACGATAACAAAAATTGAATGTACTTTTAAAACAAAATACGTACTAAGTAAGTACCTAAACCAGACTACGCGCAAGAGATCGTTTTTAATTTTCATTAAATACTTAAGTCTTGTTAATTTTTCGATCCATTTCAAATACAAATAAAATGGTATAATATTGGATATTAAGTTGACCCGTGTTCTTTAAAATCAGATTTCTAATAGTTCTACACAATTTAGTAAATATTGACCACCGCTATAATATGCCCTTTCGTTTGCCATTTTTAGATTTTTTATTATCACTCTTATCAGATATATACAAGTTAGGAGCGAAAACCAAATTATGTTGGTCAAGCAGATCTTGTCAGTAAAAAAAGGCGGCAAATTTGAAAAATGTAGGCGCGAAGGGATATCGTCTCATAGAAAATTTGAATTTCGCGCCTTTTTCTACTGACAAGATTTGCTTGACCATCTATAAATACAATCTTTTAAAAGCTTCGTAACTCTTAATAGTTCGTCGCCCGAAAGTCGGTGGAAAACAGCGAAATGCTAATTTTTGAAATACGAGCGATCGAAATTTGGAATCTAGTGCTACATATTAACCACTAGATTTAAATTCTATTAGTAGAATTTAAGTCCCTAGTATTGCAGATATTATTTAACGAAATACACGAAACCGAGTGGTAGAAATTCAAAAATTGGCCCCATGGTTAATATAAAAATATTTTCTATAGGCGGTCGTCCCGTTTTGTCTTAATAAATTGGCTATTTTTTTCGATTATTAAAACGTAGGTAATTTTGTTTAATGGGGCTTTGATTTTTTGAGCTGAAAACGCCTTTTGAATGTCTATTTTCTGTCTACCCATAATTTTTTATTTAAAATTTAAACCTATTACAAAGGTTCTACTTCTAACGCTCCTGATAAGTGCTAAATATTTAGTCGCTTTGCGGCCTCTTATTCCTATAAGTATCTGGATATATATCATTTCAGGAGGACCCAGAAGCAAATGCGCCCCAGCGAGCAACATGGGGAAACCAGATCGAATTCCTCATGTCCTGTATAGCCACATCAGTGGGCCTTGGCAACGTATGGCGGTTCCCCTTCGTGGCGTACAATAACGGCGGTGGTGCCTTCCTCATACCTTACATTGTAGTACTTTTCATAATTGGTAAACCCATGTACTACCTTGAATGTGCTATGGGCCAGTTTAGTACAAGAAATTCTGTGAAGATTTGGGCACTGTCGCCTGCAATGAAAGGTTTGTAATTCTAATAGTATCTATGCTTGAGTATTTAAAGAAGTACTTATAATATAAACTATATATATACTACTATATACTAACTATGTAATTTGAAAACGTTGAATCGTAATAAGGATAAACAAATGAAGAAAACAAGACCGAAGTGATCCCATAAGTGTTCCGTAAACAAAGTTTTGTACGGAACACTAAAAAATGTTAAGAAAAGCATATGGTTTTGTGGCAATGTGAACCTGATGGAGTCAAAAAGTTGAAAAGAATGATTCTTTCTTATATATATGAAAATTAAAAATGTAGCAACAGCATCATATTATACTTAGTCAATTATTGGTCATTATCATATCATAGACTTTCCTGACAGATTCAGTTAACTGAGGTAACTAATTTTATATTCCAGGAACGGGCTACGCACAGGCCCTGGGCACGAGCCTCATCTTGTCGTACTACGTGTCGATCATCGCCCTGTGCCTGTACTACCTGGTGTTCAGCTTCCAAGCCACCCTGCCGTGGGCGGTCTGCGACGAGACCTGGACAGACGTGCTGTGCGTGCCATCCGGACACACCGGTGATGGCGTCCATGTTGAAAACGGCACGAGCAGTGCCGAGCTATTCTTTTTGTAAGTTTTTTCTAGATGTTTTAACTTAAGTTTTTTTTTTATAATTACTTATCAAATACTAATAAAAAAATATTGAATGAGTTCTGTATCTCTTTTGTGTTTTGTAGTAGAAAAATACTAAATAAATAACTCTTATAAGCTTGCTTTTAATATAGTTTATATGTATTTAAAGGGGCCCACTGATTAACAGTCCGCCGGACGGTATCGGCCTCTCAGTTAGAACAAAATTTTGGAGGTCCGTACAACTGACAGACCGATACCGGCCGGCGGACTGTTAATCAGTGGGCCCCTTTAAGGACATTCTGTATATTAAATTAGCTGTTAATTTCCTTTTACAGGAGGACAGTGATTCAGCAGAAGGACACCCTTGCTGGTGGTCTTGGTTAGTATATGAATTGGCAACAAAATAAGTACTTATTTTATTTAACAAAGTTATTGTTAGGTGTTATGTCCTTAATCCATCTATTATTATTAAAAGAGCTTACTAAAATTACGTTTTAATTACCAATTATGGAGAGAATGGGATTAAAGACTCTTATCTCCGCGAGGACTGATTAGATTTTTGTAATTCCTATTTACCTATCTAGGTACCTAAAAAACCTATCTGGTATATCTATACCAGAATAAGATAGATTTCTTTATATTGATATTTTTAGAAATAGTAATATTCTAAATTATTTTATTATATTCTAAATTAAAGACAAACACAGACGAGTAAATTATTGGTCTGATGTACACAATATTAATTACTGTGGGATCAAACGTTAAGCCTAGCTAACGCGCTCGTATACTTTGTATCGGGTCTTTCGGTCCAGTGCCACAGTGAATTAGTTAACCATAAGTCCTTGCAACAGAATTTAATTTGAAAATAACCAAGACGGGATCAGGCTGTGATGGGATTCTTTAAACTAATTTGAAGTTGAATGTGGTTGCAGGCCTCCCGATCTGGTACCTAGTGCTGTTCCTGCTGCTGTCCTGGGTGATCATCTTCCTGATCGTCGCACGAGGAGTCAAGAGCTCCGGCAAGGCCGCTTACTTCCTCGCCATCTTCCCCTACATCGTCATGGTGATTCTGTTGATTAGGTACCAACTACTTTTTACGTGAAAGTTATACTGGATATTTTATGGGTGGATTTTCAGTGCGATATTTAGTTGTCATATGCGTGTTATTACTAAACCGGGGCGGTTACAAAGGTAATGCGCACAAGTATTTTTATTAATTTTGCATATAGTTAAAAATACAGCGAGGCATATTACTAGAGGTACAATTAACGCTGTGTACACAATACAAGATGCTAAGAAAATATGTTGGTGGTGGTGTTTGATAAAGGTATTTTTTATTTAGCATTTTACGATAGCATTTATTATTAAATTAAAAGCAATTTATATAATTTTCAGTACCTGCACCTTGGATGGAGCCGGAACGGGAATTTTGTTCTTCTTGACTCCCCAGTGGGATAAACTCATCGAGCTTAATGTAAGTTACAACCCCTACTATTTATCTAAAGTTTACTGTGTCAGCTATCCATTATATCCAAACAAAACAGTAGGAAGAAATCTGAAACTATTCAATAAAATGCAGTATTAAAAGGAAAATTGGTTAGGTACCTATCTCCACCATACAAACATATCCCCATTTTCCTGTATGGGTAAATTCGCCTGCTAACCTAAACTATGAAAAAAGTTGAAAGTGCCTAATACAGGCAACCGAAGATAAGTCATTGTAATTATATTACAGTAAGATTATTCTATAGGAGTGTCCCACTGCTGGGCAAAAACCTCCTCCTTTCCCGCCAATAGGCTAATAAAAAAAAAAAGATTATTCTAAGTTAGCACGCAACATTTTGCCAATGACTACTGCGGCCTATAAGGTACAAAACCATAAGTGTCCAATTTTGGCAACAGGTTTTCATTACCAGTGCTGTCCACTACACCTCATACCTAGCGCCTATTTCACCAACTTGACAATTGACACCTGACACCGACAATACCCTGTACATTTCTTAGTCGGTTTTAAGTAGGTACCTAACAATGGCACATAGCGTCAAGTCAATGTTTGCTTGTCGGACGTTTCTGGTACGATTTTTAAGTGTTAGTGTCAGGTGTCAATTGGCAGCGTGGTGCAATAGGCGCCTGATAGTGTGTTTGATTTCTAGGTCTGGTACGCAGCCGTAACGCAGGTGTTCTTCTCTCTCTCTGTGTGCACAGGATGTATGATTATGTTCTCTTCATACAACGGCTTCAGACAAAACGTTTACAGGTAAGTGCAATTGCACGACTAGTTTAAGACAGTTCAACATTGCTTACTGTGTTATACTGTCCAAAATTGGTGACAACTCCAAGAGAATTATCATTGTTATTGTCTTCTTCTAATGCTATTTACCTATAATATGATGTTACTGTAAATTTTGTATTGACTTGCAAAAGAGCCCTTAAGAAATTGATTTTTTTATTGTGATTTTTTGTCAATCTTAAAAATGAGTCAACTTAACTTCAAACTCGGGTAAATCCATCTATCAGATTATACGATTTTGGTATTAAGAATAGGTAAAAGAGCCATTAGGGTACAATATTTGCTGAGAGGGTCGAATGGATTTACCTTAGTTCGAAGTTAAGCGACATTTTAATATCATCATCATGATGAGCACAAAATTAATAGCAATAATTACGACCATAAGACAAAGTTTTAAGCTTCATCATCTTCAACAGAGACGCCATGATCGTTACAACCCTGGACACCTTCACGAGTCTGCTGTCGGGTATCACGATCTTCGGCATCCTGGGGAACCTGGCGTATGTGCTGGGCCGCGAAGTGAACGATGTGGTTGGTGATGGCGGCACTGGCCTGGCGTTCATATCCTACCCCGACGCTATCGCGAAAACACCCCTGCCTCAGGTACAATAGAAAAAATGTTTGACGTGAATGGTGAATACGTATTTTTGCGTGCAGGGAAGCGATCCAGAAAAACTAATGAAGCGCCGCCGCCATTTTGAATTAGTTTTCAAATTTTCTCCTCAACGGTTGTACAGTCACGTGCAATAGAATGTTACTCTTCTGACTAATGGCTCTACAAAATAAGTTCCTGTCAGATATTTTTGCGGCCTTCGTTGTGTGATATATTATTGCAAGTGACTGTACTCGTTCAAATAAAATATATACCTACCTACTGCTAATAATAGCGTACCTTCTCGTAAATATCCAGAATAAATACAAACTAATGTTATGTAATTTGCAGTTGTTCTCCGTACTGTTCTTCCTGATGATGGCGGTACTTGGCGTGGGCTCGGCCGTGGCCATGCTGTCGGCCGTCAACACGGTGCTGCTGGACACCTTCCCGCGCGTGCCCACCATCATCATCTCCGCATGCTGCTGCACGGCCGGCTTCGCCGTCGGCCTCATCTACGTCACCCCTGTAAGTTGCGTTTGCGTTGCGTAATTGGCGTAGGCACTGGTTTTTACGAAAGTGACTGCCAAGTGCCATCTGACCTTCCAACCCAGAGGGGAAACTAAGCCTTATTGGGATTAGTCCGATTTCCTCACGATGTTTACCTTCACCGAAAAGCAACTGGTAAATATCAAATGATATTTCGTACATAAGTTTTCCGAAAACTCATTGGTACGAAACGGGGTTTGAACCTCCCACGACCTCCGGATTGAAAGTCACATGCTCTTACCGCTAGGCCACCAGCGCTTATTTTGTTGTTTCAAGACTTGCAAGAGTTTCATAAGATAATTATTTTCAGGGCGGTCAATGGGTGTTGGAGCTTATAGATCACTTTGGCGGAACGTTCTTGATATTGTTCACTGGTATTGTTGAAGTCGTCGGAATTATCTGGCTGTACGGTAAGTACCTACTGTTTCAACGTTATCGTTTAACTCCTAATTACTAATTAATTAAGTTTACTACTAATTACTTATTAGGCACCTACTTTTATGGCAGCTTTACGACGACGCAGTGAATTAAATAAGTACGTGTGCACCAATCAGCGCGCAGGGTCGTATCAAATCCATATCAAATGTATTACAGATTTTAAAATCAGAATAATGCTTTGGGTCATTGGGTCATGCGCAATGGGCAATGCGGTGTAGCAGAGAGTACCTAATCGTTGTCAGGTTTTTATCATATTTTATCATTATACGTGTCGGATGTGCGGTGCGTGTAAAGTAAAGTGATGATAATGACGTAAACATAGGTACTAGCGACTCACCCCGGGCGCCTCAGCTTCGCACGGGTTTCACAAAACTTTAAAAAAAATATACTTAGGTACACTACACTTATACACCTTCCTAAAAAATCACTCTATTGATAGGTGAAAACCTCGGTAGCTTTTGAGTTTATCGCGAACATACATACAAACACACAGACAGACGCGGTGGGGGACTTTTTTTATACAAGGTGACGGGGAAGGTAAGGTAGGAGGAAACGGATTTTGCGTATATTGAATTCTTCCCAACGGTTCGAAATTTCGGGATGAACTCAATATACGCGATATGATCCGTTTGAATAGTTTTATTTTATGGTAGATTGCTCATTTTCTATCAATTTATCAAAAATGTTATAATATTCAAAATCAAAATCAAATCAAATATCATTTACTATCAGACAACTAAGGCCCATAGATACATACCTTACAAACTAACATACATACAATAGTAAAATCTTACAAGCTAAAAATTATTTCGGCAACACAGCGGTTTTCAGTCAAAACGACATGTTACGTTTGAGTTTCACCTGACACTAACCCAATTTGTATTCCACAGGTCTAGAGAACGTGTGCCTGGACATCGAGTTCATGTTGGGACTCAAGACCGGCTTCTACTGGCGGTGGTGTTGGGGCATCCTTACTCCTGCCATGATGATCGTGGTCTTTATATACGCCTTAGTTAATAATACTTTTGGCGGCGCGGCCTTCCCGGATGTTGCGATTAGTAAGTTCACTGTTGTTAATTTCCGTAATAAGTTTATTAATTCTCTATGTATGGCCTATACAGTGACGTATAGATATCTATGGACTGGCCTTACGGGCAATAAGAATGGAGCAGGAATGCAGTACAGCGGTGTGACACCGCTGCAACGCGATTGGTTGATGAGTTAGCATCACGCGCGCGATCGGTTCGTGAATTCGTGAATGACACCGCTGTACTACTTAGTACCATTTTTCGTTAAGGGTTAAGGCCCGTCCTTAGATATTATACGTCAATGGGCCTATAGTAATCGCACACGTGTTAATATTTACGAGGCAATACAATAAATAACAATTTTTACTGTCATTTTTTTCAGCAATGGGATATGTCATTCTTTTCATCGGCATTGCACTGGTACCCCTCTTCATCGGTACAACAATGTACAAGTACAGAACTGGAAACTTTATTAAGGTACGTAGAGTTAGACACACACACTTATTAAGGAGATTTAAAAAGGCAACAATATATATTTCCTTAAATATGCATAATTGGTCTACAATCGGCTGCAAGTAGGTACATATAATAGATTAGAATGACTAGCAACCTACTCAATATATTAGAATTATTTAGGTATATCAAACAGATTATGAAAAACTGACAGACAAAATTATGGCATTGTAAATGATCCCTTTACGTTACGGTAAAACCGCTTATCTTTTTACATATTTCGGATCCTCTCTAGATACGCTGCTTTACCATAACAGGGCAGCCTTGAGGCCCATGTCTACTTACAGAATAAATTGCGTTCCTCTCTATCGTTCTTGCTCAATTAGAACGATAGAGGGACATGTAACGAATGTTCTATGTTCGCAATTAGTTAAAAGAAAATAACAGTCGGCAACAAAATATTATATAGAAAATGAAATTGACAAAAACATTTTCCATTTACAGACGGTCAAAGTAGCCTTTACCAAAAAGCCATCATGGGGCCCCAGCGACAAGGCCACGAGGCAGGAGTGGGCCCTCTTCAGGGCAGAGGCCAAAGAAGCGAGGAAGAAACGCACCACGAGCAAGGTCAAACACATAGGCCTCAGCTTAATAGGCGCCTACAGAAGAGGAGTTTAACTTTAAAATTAATGTACTTATAGTTCATAATTTATTTATTGTACATATTTTCAAAGACAATGACAAATTAAATATACGAGTTTTGATATTATTACGTTATGATTACCTACCTGTCCTTTAGCGTCTAATCTTAGATGTGAATTTTTAGACTAGTAGTAAATTAATTTTGTGCCAAACAGAAACGTCTGCAAACGATGCTTTAGCTTAGAAACAAATTGTGACGTCCCACGGGTAAAAGTACCTTATGGCGATTGGCGCTTACGCTATTATTAACGCCAATATTATTGCGGCGCAATGTGACGTAAGCGCCAGCCGCCATAAGGTACCTTTTACCGTGGAACGTCACAATTAAAAGTGGATAAATTCACTTCATATATTTTTATATCATTTTGACCCATTAAATATGAAACGGTGTCGTCATGCCATCTAGCCGAGAATAGGCCAAAGGTGTGTGCGCCATCTATGCGAGAATGACTTTTTCTTGATTTCTGAGGCATTTTTTCTTAGACTTTATTCATCTTAAAATACGAAGTTACATATGTCTTTGCTAATAGTTAATAATAAAATATCTGGGATACCGATTCCTAACAATTAAAAATCCTCGATTTCCAGAGATAATACCTAGAGCAGCTACAATTTTTAACCCCCTAAAACCCCGATATAGCTGATATAGCACATCGAAATCGTTACAGCCGTTTCCGAGATCCCCGAAATATACACCTACACCCTACACATCCTGTACAAGAATTGCTCGTTTAAAATTATAAGATTTATAAGACTATCCAGTTGATAGAAACCATTTTTGGAAAATCGAATTGAGTTTGGAATTCGACTCTGAGGTTTGAACGATATGGCTGGTGGTCGCTAGTCAGATCATGAAATGGCAGTTTTAAATGTTACGCCTAATAGGAATTTAATGATCTGACGGATTTTACGATCGAACCCCGACATCTACACTGATGTGATTGTTTATCTGCAGACACCCAATCAATTATTATCATAATTATATTAATTACGTTAATAATCCCTAGAATAATCTGCGATATTTAGGACCTGAATTGTAATAATAATTGCGCTGTCATCGTTAATGAGGTCATGTGCACCTTCATAGTTAATGAAAACATAACGATCACTTGAACAAAACGTGATAGAGATACTCGTACCTACCTATGCCAATGACTACTGAGACCGAAAGCAATAAAAGTGTCTCGCATTGCCTACCTAAGTTGTGGAGCAAGAGAGCCAGACATCATACAGAATCCAAAGATGAGCCTAATGATGTTGTTAATTATTGTTTATCACCAATAATGATGATTATTTTCCAGATGACAATTAAGTAGGAAAAAACATTTTTGCATACAATGGACCCTACTCAATGTGACGTCTTGTCGCTTTCCATACAGCGTATGTCAAAAGTCATAGGGTAGCCATAATTACTTAGTATAACATTAATTTTACTTGAAAAATAAGAATAATTAAAGTAATTATCTTTTAATCAAATACTACCATATGATAATGTGGAGCAAATAAACATTTCTATTTCATTTACAGAGTCGGAAAAAGTGGTTCTGGATCACGACCCAGAAATCACCCTGTATATGTACAGTCATCAGCAATAGTATCTTACACAACTAGGGCCGCAAAAATATATGACGCGCTCTTATTGATAATAAACGGACTTATGGATACTATCCATACCTCTTTCCATCCCGCTTTGTCCTGGGAATGGTGGGCCTCGATACTTTGGAGCTCAGACGAAAACTAATGTTAATGGTGCATTACCATTCTCTGGTCCATGGCGGGATCGACAATCCCACTGTTTTGGGCCGGGTGGGTCTAGCAGTTCCCCCGCCGAGCTTCCGTTTGGAAGGTGCGAGTACTGGCGGCGCGCGCCCCGCGCGGCGTTGCCGGCGCCTCCTGGCGACCCCTGAGACACGCACTGTGCATGCCGCAAACGCGCCCACCGCCCGAGCCATCTCTCTAATAAATAATATACTCACCCAGGTCCCGGATGCCGACTTATTCTCTGACAGGTTGGGGAAATTTATCATTGCCACCATGTCTGCTCTAAACCTTACCGAACTTGGTAGTTAATATAAAAATATTTACCTTTGTTTAAGGCTATGCCACTATTTGTATTTGTTTTCCTATCTGCTTCCTAATTCTATTTGTTTTGTTTTCACTGTATTTGAGTTTTTACTTCTTTGAATTTATAATTTGTTAATGTGTCTTATCTTCTATTTTACCGTGTAAGCGAATTGGTAAACTACTGTAAGCTTATATGAGAGAAATAAATGGTATTGTATTGTATTGTATTGTATTGTATTGTATTGCGCTCCAAACAAGAACGTGTCACATATTTTTGCGGCCCTAGTTGTGTAAGATACTATTGCTGATGACTGTACGTATGTATGTTATATGTTACAGATTTTATATTAATTTCAAGGAAAATCATCAACTCTAATAAATTAATGTGAAATATGTCGCATGGACTTTTAAGACATTTATTGAAAAACAGTGCCTAAAAGTTAAAGTGGAGGCCGCTATTCGAAAGCCGCTAAATTATCTATATCGAATGAGGCTTATTTATTACTTATTACTTTTTGATCCGACTACGGGTTTTTAAAGACATTTCATTCACGTTCCACATAAAAAATATACATTGTTAAAAATTGAGTAATGTACGGAACCCTTGGAACGCGAGTCCGGCTCGCACTTGACCGGTTTTACATATCAGATAAGGCAAGTTGGTTGACGTAGTTAGATTAATTTATAAGTTAATATCAATACTGATTGCTTTAGATACCTATATATATCCAGTATCTAAAATACCTGTATTTTCACATAACTGAATGTTGAACATGTTTCGCACGCGACTGTTCTCAAAACTTTAGCTATCTAAATATATCTCTTGATATCTAAAAATCGTAAGATAACGACAGCCATAAATATGTTGAAAATTTCTTGAAAAGTTCTCACTCAAACGACGCGCGTGCGTTGCGTGCAGCGTCGCTCAATATTTATTTATAATAATGGTGATTATACATTAATTAATATAAGAGGAGTGGCTTATAATAAGAGCGAATGATATAAAAATTCAACTGTTTTTAAGACAACTCATTTAAGTGGAGTTTATGGATCAATAAAGGAATAAAGGAATTGTAAAATAACCGTGACACCGTAATAAACAAAGTACATGTTGTGACATAGTTCCCAGTGATACCCCAAGCCCAATAGCTGAAACTGTGTATGTTTCGACATCGTGATATCATGATAAACTTGATAAAATTTCACTGGATTAAAGCATTTTCCATCATTTTTAGCTTTACAGGGTAACTGCGGATATTCATCTTGATAGTAATTATTTAAATTCGCTCACGTTACCGACCACATCCTTTATAATTACTTATTTAATTGTTTTTATTTTTACTATTCATTCATATTAATGTTATTGTGACTGATATTTAGGACCCTAGCACAGGAAATGCGCCCGAGGGGGGTCAATCCAATGCTGCTTTTGATGGTTCGCTTGAAAATACAAATAACGAAGAATCATCGGTGGACGTATCGAATGGAGTCAATGTTGTAAGTACACTTTTATTGTGCGTGTTCGTTCATTGATCTAAATAATAAAAAAATAGCTACAAGGCAGTGTTGAGCAAAAATTTAAATTCAAAATCAACTTTAGTGTAGCTTTTGGTAAAAATCTTCTAATTAATTCCTTTCGTTTATTTCAGATACCGACAATTAATGTCGTTGAAGATGTGCCATATTCCGAGAATGGTAAACGACCATCAGCACCAGAAAAAGTAAACATTGTATCCCTTGAATCAGATACGGTCAGTACCTGCGTCTTAAGACCAACATAGACAGACAAAGCACCACCTAAACTTTGAAACATCTTCAAATGTAGAGCTCCACTTCAAAACTTTTTCATATTATGAAAAAAGGGTTGATAATTTCGTAGTTAACTAGGAACCCTTACCTATAATTTCGCCATGTCCGTCTATTAGTCCGCGGCTTTGCTCGGTGGTCGTTAGAGCTAGAGGCTGTAATTAGAGATGCACCGGTTATTCGGTTACTATCCGGCCATGATTTTAATATCCGGCCGGATACCGGATAGTGACCTACTATCCAGCCGGATACCGGATAGTAAAGTTGCTTGATTTCGGAGTAAACTAATTGGATTTAAAAATCAGTCTTGATCAAAATCATAATTGTTTATTATTTTAAAACAATTTAAACATTCCACTGACTTGCACGCGCGCTCATTTCGAACCTAGAAATGTGTCCGCGCGAACGTTCACTAGGAAACAAGTCAAACCTGCAGAATGCGCAATTGCGCACCTGTAAAACCAAAATGTAGGTATAGTTCCGCTGGCCGAATATTCGGCGGCCGGATACCGGATATTCGGCCGATGGTCAGGTCGTATATCCGGTATCCGGCCAACAACCATCCGTTGCATCTCTAGAATTTGCTGCTTCGACGGGGCTGAGATATTGGATCAATTATTTCATCAGTCACGTCAAATAATGGGATTTTGTTTTAGTAGACAATTATTTACCTACATTTTGCCATTACTCGAAATTATATGTTAGGTTCGAAATTATATGTTAGGTCCAGGTCATCGACTTACTTATTTTACTTAGTTATAGCTATGTTATTTGTTAAGTATTGATTTACGATCAAGCATAAAAAAGCTTGCTTGCGAAATCATTCGTTTACTTATCTTTCCTGTTACTTCATTATTGAGTGTTTTTGTTATCAAATTGCGGTCACTAGACATTATTTTATATCTAATTTGAACAATGCTCCCGAAAAGGTTACCACAGTTGGTATTTTTATATAGACAGGTACAAGGTACCTATTTGTGCATACTTGACCACATAAGACGGCTTATACAAAAAAAAAATTAAACCATTTGTAACCCACCCCACTTTTAACATTTTTCTATAATTAATACTTAACGTAAAACGATCGACGTCGACGAACGACGAAACGATCAACAACTACTTGGTTAAATTATTGAATATCCCATTTAAGTAATTCATTTATTTACAGAAAGAAGACCGAAAACAAAATCGACCAAAATGGGACAACGCCATAGAGTTCCTGATGTCCTGCATAGCCACGTCCGTGGGCCTCGGCAACGTCTGGCGGTTTCCCTTCGTCGCGTACCAAAACGGCGGGGGAGCCTTCCTCATCCCCTATATCATAGTGCTTTTAGTTATAGGAAAACCTATGTACTATCTGGAAACAGTACTTGGACAATTCAGCAGCAGTAACTGTGTAAAAATATGGGCTCTTTCGCCGGCCATGAAAGGTAAAGTGTTACAGATAACCACCGATAACAATATAATTTTTACAAGCATTAATAGGGGGCAATTTATGCCATAAAAATAAGACACGAAATTGATATCAGATCTCGTGCTCGTGCGACCTTTTAACTGCCGTCATTTATTTGCCAAAAATGTTTTTTTTTTTAACTAAGTATGTATTCGTCTATAATTTTAGGTACCGGCTACGCGCAAGCCTTAGGAGCCGGTTATGTACTTTCCTACTACGTGTCCATCATCGCGCTATGTCTTTATTATTTGGTGATGAGTTTCCAATCAACGCTACCCTGGGCCGTGTGCCGGGAGGAGTGGGATAACTGCGTGCCTTCGGGAGAGTCCGTCAATGCAAGCCAATTAGAAGGAAATGCAGTCAGCAGCGCTGAATTATACTTCACGTGAGTTTAATACTAAGTACCTAAGGTGGTGGAACTGGTGCTCGACCCAGTCCCAGTACATGTCGTCTTGAAAGTCATTTTCAATAGAGGTGACAGCAGAGTGTCATCTATTGGGCATTAGCATGTCCAGTGGCGGATTTCCCATAAGGCACAGTAGGCCCGGGCCTAGGGCGGCGAGATATTAGGGGCGGCAAATTGTGACAAAAATTTCGCTGATGACAACAAAAAATAACTCAAAATTAGGCCAGCCAACGAATTCCCAAAAAATGTACCTATAGTGGGAAATGTTTGAAACACAATTTTTGACTTTGTACCTAACTTTATTTGGACTATCTAATATAGGAGGTGAACATATCAAAAGTCCCCGACCGTAGGCCTTGAGGCGGGGGAAGAGAGAGGTTTGAAGGTCACATTTTTCAGTTTTTCGCTTGTATCTCGGAAACTATGCGTTCTAACGACATTATCTTTATACAAAATGAAAGTTGGTTAAATTTGCTACAAGCTACAATTTATTATTAACTAACAGAGGCATCTCTTCTCTCCTGCCATGCTCAGGACCTCTTCGTTCGTCTTCCTTTCTGTCCAGCTAATCCTTATAGCATCCTCCGCCAACACCATATTTCAAAGGCTTCCAATCGCTCTCTGTCCCATTGTGTTAGCGTCCACGTCTCACATGCATACTCGTATAAAGCGATGCTCCAGATATACACCTTATCTAAGCGTTTTTTAACATTCTTCGAGATGTGTGCTTTGAGCAGGTGTTTTTTGCTATTGAATGCTTTTTTAGCCATTGCAATCCTCTGCTTGTTGTCCGCCGTGCATCTGCAGTCATTGGTAATAATACTTCCCAGGTATTTATATTGTTAAACTATATCGTGTTACATATAAAATTAAAGAGCTCATTGTAGGAATCTCAAATATTTTTTTTATGATTTTAGGATAAATAGTTATTCAAGAAAATAGGCAAAAAAATGTTTTTCTTATGTTTCTTTTTTACATTTTTTGAATGTTTTTGTAGGTACATAAAAAGTCAATGTTATTGGTAAAACTGTTACTTAAAATGAATAAGTATTTGCTTATTTTTTTTCGTAAAACCTATGTTCCTATGATCATGTCACAAAGACGTACAGTTTCTGAGATATAATAAGCGAAAAACCGAAAAATTGGACCTTCAAACCAAACCCCCCTACTTTTGATATGTTTACCTCCTAACGAGTCCAAAAAAGTTACTAAGTAAAAAATGTGTCCCAAGCATTTCCCTCTATAATATATCTTTTCGTTGCCTGGTCTAAATGTAGTCAATATGATGGGTGCTGACGCTGAGAAAGGGGCGGCTACAAGGCTTGGGGCCTAGGGCGGCAAAGACTGCAAATCCGCCACTGAGCATGTCGAGCACTAGTACCACCAGTGGTGGTCCACCACCTTACCTACTACAAGACTTTGAGATGACTTTTCTATGATGTTTGGTATCTGGTCATACATACTCGTAATTACATCAGTATATATTATACACAATAAATAAGTGTATTAAGGGTTTTCTTTTTACGCAGATCGCGATTATGTTGCTGATAGTTGTCCACAAAGAAATAAAAATACTTACGTTAAATATCGCATTAATCTATAGATTTTTACGACCAAGCATTAGTAAATCGATAAATATTAACATATCCTGATAATAGCAAGGTTAATCTATAGTATATCTAATTTGATTGCGCTCTTCATAACAAACGTGAATCGTAAATCTATGGTAATAAATAACTACAACAAACTCAACAAAACAAGCAATTTTCAATACTAATCCTGGTGATTAACATTAATTTACAAAAACATGAAAGTTTCTTGAAACAACCTATGAGCCTCGTTTGAACTTTAACCGAAGGGCAGTTCTACTGATCCTGTTCTTCTGCGCGAAAATGGTTTTAGGAAACCTCGCCTGACTTTTTAATTAAGGACTATTTTACAGATTTAGGAAATAAATTACAGTCAGCGACAATATCGTCTATATTATTATAATTTTTGCCAATAGATTCCATTTCTATTCAATATCAATTTTACCTACTCTAAGTATCCAACGGTTGAAAATGTCTTAATAGTTATTATGTTGTTAATTCTACATTTGAGAATCTCCCATTTTCTTACAGACACACGGTACTCCGTCAATCAGATGGCATCCACGACGGAATTGGTTAGTACTAATATCCTATTTGGGATTAAAATGAATTTTTACAATTAAATATATACCTATCATAATTTTGATATTCTATGGTTTAGTAACATAATATGCAATTACCTACAGGGTTGCCGATTTGGGATTTAACGATATGCCTGCTGGTGTCATGGATTATCATCTTCTTTATTGTGGCTCGAGGAGTCAAGAGTTCGGGCAAGGCTGCTTATTTCCTGGCTCTCTTCCCCTATGTCGTGCTCTTTATTCTGCTTATCAGGTATGAAACCCATAACTAAGCATTTTATCCAAATCCACAAACCCAAATATTTAGGCACTTAATTATTGCATCCACTATTAAATTTAGTTAACACTATTTATTTTAGAATATTATGTTTTTTGTGTTTTAATCTTGGATCTAGTCATTCTTTATTTTTTGTATTTTATGCATCCTACTGCATTTATTTGTATTTTATACATTCTACTGCATTTTCTGCAATTTTGAAACATGCCGATTTTTCCCCGAAATTACTCGTAGTCTGTTAGAGATTCTGAAAGCGGTGAAAAATAAAGATACTACTCCTACCATGTGATACCCTCATTATATTCGTCATGATGTCTAGAAAAATGTATTCGAAGCGTGTATTAGCACACAAAAAATATCAAAAGTTATAAACAAAAAAAGGGAGGAAAAAGTAGTTATTTTTTATTTCCTCAATATCTATTAATATTTAAGAAACCAAAATGAATATTATAAAAGAGGAGGATATTTCCAATCAAACATTCCATACTTGCAGAACTATATCTCCATAATTTATGCTTTTTATCCAACGCTGAACACAGCCCTCCGCGCCTCATTTTCGAGAAACGCGCGCGGCGTGAAAAAACGATTACGTAACATTAAATATAATTTTAAAGGTATTAAATATTCAGTTGAAAAATTAAAAAAAAATGGTGCATTTAAAACGTGTCAACACATGTAATACTTGAGTAGAAATTTATCTTAAAGTTATTTTTTCAACAAGTTAGGCAATTGTTAATGAACAAAATTTTCTCGCTTTTCCTTCTTTATTGAAAACGAAAAAAAATTTATTAATAATTATTGTAAAATTTTCTCACTCTCTAGAACTCTTCTCGTATACATGCTTAATCAGATCACATTATAAAAGTTTTCCTAAAGCTAATACTTTGATTAAAATAAGTTTTAGAATAACATAGAAAATTGACGAAAAACGAAAAATCAAGGTAAAATTGTAAAATATAAAACAATATTATAACCAAACTATTATTTTTTTCAAAACTTTTATAACGCGATCTTATTGAACATGTATATGAGAAGGGCTCTAGAAAGCGACATAATTTTACGATAGTTATTTATAATTTTTTTGTCGTTTTCAATAAAAAAGGAAGTTTAAGAAAATTTTGCTAATTAACAATTGCCTAACTTGTTGAAAAAATAACTTTAAGATAAATTTCTACAAGTATTACATGTGTTGACATGTTTTAAATACACCATATTTTTATTAAATTTAAAAAAAAATATTTAATAACTTTAAAATTATATTAAATGCTACGTAACCGCTTTTTCACGCCGCGCGCGTTTCTCGAAAATGAGGCGCAGAGGGCTGTGTTCAGCGTTGAATAAAAAGTATAAATAATGGAGATACAGTTCTGTAAGTATGGAATATTTGATTGGAAATATCCTCCTCTTTTATAATATTCATTTTGGTTTCTTAAATATTAATACTTTTTGAGATATTCGGGAAATAAAAAATAACTACTTTTTCCTCCCTTTTTTGTTTATAACTTTTGATATTTTTTGTGTGCTAATACACGCTTCGAATACATTTTTCTAGACATCATGACCAATCTAATGAGGTATCACACGTATTTTTAGGAGTAGTATCTTTATTTTTTACCGTTTTCAGGATCTCAAACAGACTATCGATGGCATGATAATAATTAATCCCCGTTTTACAGGGCTGTAACTCTTCCTGGTGCTGGAAAAGGCATTATGTTCTTTATAACACCCGAGTGGGGGAAAATTCTAAGATTAGAGGTTAGTAAAATAAATCCAAACATCTGGGTTTTTATGGATGCAATGAATAAATGATTATGATTATGGCAAAAAAAAATTCAAGGGTTTATTGCATTAAACGGCAATAGAAAATTTTCTAAACTTTAAACGGCTTAAACCATTTGAGATTGACATTCGTTTCTAGTCATTCGAACCCTAATTCTCATTGTAAAGATGTGTTTTTGTTTTAAGTAAGATGGCAAGTATGACATAGGGATTTTTTTATAAAGAAGAAATATTAAAACGAATATAATAAGTAAATAGATAAATATATTTGGACTCGTCAGGGGAAAGAGTTGTTAGTTAAGTAGGTATATATTTTGGAAGAAATCTTTTCTCACTATTTTCATGTTGTGTATGATGCTACACGTACAATTCTTTTTCTGAATTAAATTCTATATACAGGTGTGGTATGCTGCCGTGACCCAAGTATTCTTCTCGCTCTCTGTGTGTTCTGGTGCTCTCATCATGTTTGCTTCTTACAACGGGTTCAGATCAAACGTTTACAGGTAAATTAATACAAGAAAAATTTGATGTTCTTGGACTTATCATTATCAACGATGTTATCGAGATAACACCAAATCGGTATGGGTACGGGTGGTAATCCAGATAGGGGGCCCCCTCTTTCTCTATGGATTACAATATATACATTCTGGATCTTGTAATCGCCGCAGACGAGAAAGTCTCGGTAGCTCAGTTGGAAGGTAGCAGGATAGTATCATGAAGTCGGATAACGTGTGACGCCCGTAACTTTTTTCTTCATTTCAAAAATGTTGACCATATCCTTAACACATTCATTGCCACTAAGTGCTACGGGTTACGCTCGTAGCGCGTAGCCACGGTTTCGCCGTATGTAACGCGTAGTCGCTACGAATAGTGTACCCGACAGTCGGTTTTTTGGCGCTGAATGTGTTAAGAGGCAAGGGGACGGCCGCTTCTCCATACAAACGTAACCCCATTTCCCTCTCTGATTGAAATTATGAAAAATATAATTTGATGTTTATAGTTACTAACCATAGCCTCTACGTTTGACTTTATCGATTTTTTTAGTATAGTTGAAGCGAAAAACACATTTCATACATGCTCCAATACTTAATTAAAATATCGAAAAAAAAAACAATCGAAGGGCATAGGTTTGTTTGATATAAGTACAACAAATTGTGTCAAAATATTTTTAATAATATTTAAAAAGATACTAAAGGGAGAAATTTAATAAAATTATTCAATTTTACATAGGCAATTTTTAATAATGTTAATATTATGAGAGGAAAATAAGGACGACGTTCGCGTTTGTACGAATAATCGCTTTCAGAATCAGAATCAGATCATTTATTTGCTTATCACATATAAATTTCGCGTGGGTCCTCCATTTTCGTCTTAAAGGTAACCTTTATTTCATAACATCGTTTTGTCTTTCAGAGATTCCATGATCGTAACTACGTTGGATACGTTCACAAGTTTAATATCGGGTATAACAATCTTCGGTGTCCTCGGCAACTTGGCTTACGAATTGGGTTACGATAATGTGGAAGACGTTGTCGGTAGCGGCGGAACCAGCCTTGCCTTCATTTCGTACCCTGATGCCATCGCCAAGTCACCGTTTGTACCACAGGTAATTTTTAATAGAGTTAGACCAAGAAAAGCCTGCAGCGATTTTGATAGCCGACGCGGTGCAAGTGTTATTAATAAGTCATAATTTCATAGAAGTTTTGACGTTTAAAACGCCTTTAAATTTACTTTTATATTGCATGTAGTTTAGTTTGATAGATTCAAAGAGCATAAACGCCAAAGCTTCCCTTGACGATGCAAAGTTTCCTATTCTCGTAGCGCTACGGCGTAGCCAATTTTCCCGGTTCGTAGCGAAAACGCCTCGATGTACCTACACGAAATCACTCGCGTAGTTTTATATAGTTAAAATAGGCTGTTGTTGTTAATATGAAGGTACAATTTGTCAATTTGATATAACATCGAAGATATAATTTTAGCTTTTATGGGGTCTCCAAAACCCTTACTGAAGCTACTCCCTTTTTACCTTTCTTATTATTATGTTTTATGATTGCACGTTTTTTTTGTGCTACTTCTGTCAATAAAGATACTTTGCGAGTAACTCTATCATCTAGAGCCAGCAAACTCCTGTATTATACCTATAACATGTTTTAATCTAGTTTATAATTATTTGATAAAGTACTTAATTATAAATTGCTTGGCAGCTGTTCGCGGTTCTGTTCTTCCTGATGATGGCCGTGCTCGGCATCGGGTCTGGCGTCGCTCTGCTTTCCACGCTGAACACCGTGCTGCTGGACGCCTTCCCGAGAGTGCCCACTATTTACATGGCCTGCGGCGCGTGCACCGCCGGGTTCCTCGTTGGACTCGTATATGTGACGCCGGTAAGATTATTGATCCACTCATCATATCAGCCTTTTATCGCCCATGAGCATTGGCCTGTCCTCGAGTACGCCACTTATCCCGGTCCCGAGCCAATCTCATCCAGAAGTGACCTCTTGATCCACTATACTAGCACTACCAGAACTTAAGGCAGAGGGAATATATGATGCTTTCCATCGCAAAAGGGTCCTTATGCTCCAAGTGCAATAAGGACTTTTTTATCTGAAATTCCAACAGAAATTGATTTTGAAAAGTTAAGTTTTTTAAATTGATTTTGAAAAGTTAAGTGTTAGGTTCTATTTTGTAAAATTTCTGACACCCTTGCCCGGGTCAAAGTCGTCGTAAAGTTGGCTTCATAATAGTCATAAAATATATATAGAGTTAGACCAAGAAAAGCGATTTTGATAGCCCTCGCAGTGTACTTATGCGTCTCGATGATACTCAAATTGAAACAAACGAGAAATGTCTAAAATGAGTAAGTAGTCTCGAATTTCCAGATTTACAAATTAGTTTCTTGATTTCAGGGTGGACAATACGTTCTTGAGATTGTCGATTATTACGGAGGAACGTTTATGCGACTCTTCGCTGCCATTGCGGAAACCATTGCTGTCTTTTGGATTTATGGTAATTTCGTTTATTACCTATTTAATTTTTTTGTTGCTTTAATCAATTAGCCCGAAATCATCAAAATTGTGTTTTCAGGTCTGGAGAACCTTTGCATCGACATTGAATTCATGTTGGGTATTAAGACTGGCTGGTATTGGCGCATATGCTGGTCTATCGTAACCCCGGTTGTGATGATCACTGTCTTCATGTACGCGATGGTGACCACTGAGGCTCTTGTCTTTGGAGGCACATACGTATACCCGAGGGCTGCTTATAGTACGTATGAGTATCTTAATAATTGTAATTTTGTTCGTAACATTTGCAGTTATATGCCTATGTTACATTTGCTGTTACAAATATAGGATGACTACCGCGAAAATTGAAATTCAAACGACGTCTAAATATTTGTATATTTATCGCTATAGCAATATTAGTGATAGAGACGCAGAAAGACGAATTTCGACGGACAACGTTTGCCCCAGGGAATTAAGTTCATTTATTAACCCATTCAGCGCTACTCGCGACACATTCTCGTTTTGCTTCTACGAAGCATTTTCGCTGCATACCAGGATCCCATGTTATCGGCTATGACCGTAGCTAAGCGCCGGTGAATGTGTTAATATTAATACACAGTATACCTGTATTTACAGTTTGCCTGCAGGTATGAGTCTGTAATAGGGAATACAAAACCCGGGCCGGGCAGGTTGGAAAGCCGGGTAACGAGTTACCGCTGGCAGAGCTATACCTTAGTATAGTAGGGGCAGATGTAGATAATATTGATACTAACTTAAAAGGCGAATAGTGACTAAACTTTTGTTTCATTTACAGTTGCTGGTAACATGCTGCAATACGTAGGAATGGCGCTGATCCCTATCTTTATTGTAGCCTCTTTATGGAAGTACACATCTCGTACATTTACTGAGGTTGGTATTAATAAGAACATAAATTATGATTAAAGCATAGGTAAACACAACAGCCGATGGACAGGCCGAATATCCGGTAGGTATCCGGTATCCGGCCAAACAACTATTCGTTGCATCTCTATATACATATATACAATACATACTTTTTATAGGCCTTTCGAGTGCTAGATTAGATTTTTTTTCCATTTTCTTGGGGATTCTAATACCAGTTTTTTTTTTATACAGACTGCGAAGCGCGCGTTCAAGAAGAAGCCCAATTATGGTCCATCGGAACCGGATCTGCGTGAAGACTGGCGGCAGTTCAGCCTGCAGGCCAAGCGCGATCGCGAGTCCGTCAACAACAACTGGTTACAGCGTATCGGGCGAAGCCTCGTAGGAGGACACAGGAAGAATAAATAAAGCCTAAACTAGGGGTCGGCAAACTTGAGAAGAAGTATGCATATAGCCAGTTTTAGGAACCGAAAAGTTAAAGAGGATAGACAAACGATGATTTTAGTAGTCTAAGAACTCTGAAGTGATAATATTTTTCTTGAAACCGCGGTTTGCCGACCCCAGACCTAATTTAAACGTTTATAATGATATCTCATTGTATTAAATTTAATAAATTATATAACTTATTTGTAAACCGTTGTTTAATTTAAGGCCAAGGGGCCTAGCCAAATCGAAACGCTTATGTCTATCACTCGTCCATATTAGTGCAACAGAAAGACATTAGCGTTTCGGCTATGCAAGTGTACACGCTGGTAGAGCCTTATCAAATAAAATTAAACTGTTGATTCACTCCAAAATGGAGTTAATTAGAATACCGGTGTGAGGTATTGAGAAAATTACTTAATTTAAACCCAAGAATGCACACTTGAAATTAAAGTATTTATGAAAAAAAAACTCGGTGTACCTATAGGAAATAAAACAACACATTTGATACCACCAGAATATGTTTATTTTTAAATAATTAGTTTATTACATTTTATAACTATGAAGTGCATTTATGCAGTACCTACTGTAGAAATTGTAAAGGTAATGTTCCGATAAAAATCCTAATTATTGGGAACGAAATAAAAGGAACATAATATTAAAATTACGCTTTACCGATACGTAAGTAAATATGACTAATTCCGTCAAATGAGGACTTACTTATGTTTAGATTTTTTCTTCTTCTTACTAGACTTCTTCTTATGCTTACGTTTCTTTTTCTTCTTCTTGTGGTCATCAGAATCGGAGTCAGAATCGCTATCGCTGTCGCTAGCGGCTCGTTTCTTCTTTTTCTTGCTACTACGCTTCTTTTTCTTCTTACGTTTACGAGTATCCGAAGAGGATGACGACGATGTATCAGAGTCACTTGAGGATTCACTTTCGGTATCAGGTTTCTTTTTAACGTTAGCTAAATCTAATTTGATTGTTTCTTCTTCTAGTTTAGGTTTCTTAACTTCGCTGGTTACCGTTTGTGACATCGACCGCTCGCGCTTTTTACCGACAGCATCGTCTTTTCCTTCATGATCAGATTCTACTGTCTCGTCGTAATCAGGTTCAAAGTGTGCTTCGTCCAAGGTGGACTTCTTTCTCTCTCGTTCAGCAGTCGCTTTTACGGCACTTGACATACCTTTATCTAGACTGCGAGAATCGACACCTGGTTCAGACTTTATCTTTTTAGACTCCCTTCCACCTTTATCTATGTCTTTTCGTTTTTTATCGCGATTTGGACTACGGCTTGAAAATTTCTCTTGCAACCCCCTGGCGTCCGCTATCAAACGAGGCTTCTCCCCTTTTGATTCTATTCTGCTGACTGAATCTGGTTTTTTACTTCTATCTCTATCAACAGTTACTCTACGATACGGTTGTTCCTTCTTAGGTGTTTTAGACCGAGATTTTACTCGCTCTACTGTACTATGCACAACACGCGGTTCTCTCGATCTACGAACGTCATCCACTTTACCACCTAATCGTTCTTTTACGGACAATCTAGGAGGAGGAGTTTTAGATGTTCTCTTCTTGGTTTTATCATTTATTTCAATAGATCTATGTTCGGGATCTGCTACCGGAACCGTAATTTGAATATTATTCAAGGAACCTTTCGCCTGTGCGGCATCGTCATACAGTTTGGCTCTATCGCTGCTTATTTTTTTTATTTCGATTGGTCTGAGGGAATGAATTGCCTTAGCAAATATGGCATTTTCAGCACGCTTCAGTACTTCTGAAGTTACTTTACCCGAATCCTCCTCATCAGGTGAGGTTATTTCACCCGGTTCTTTCTTTTCAGTATTGTCATCATCAACTTCCCATTTTGATAGCTCGGGTAGAGGCGCCAACATTTCCTTTTCGGTTGTGCCTTCTATATCTGCTTTCAAATCTAATTCATCTGCAGTAATTTGTAATTCAATTCCATCAAAAGGCTCTTCTTTGGGTCCGGGAACAACGTTACTCTCAATTATTTCCTCTTTGACGCCTTCATTATCTTCAGTTTTAACGTAATTTTGTATTATTTCTTTATCTATTGCTTCTGCAGGTTCATCGCCATATAAATCATTTTGAGGTTCGTCTTTTAGCACTCCCTTTGGAGATTCAGGTTTTTCATTTATATTGTTTTCACCAAGTTCATTGTTTATCATGGTTTCATCAGGAACATTATCACTTTCCACTTTATTCTGCTCGCCTACGGTGTCATCTTTATTTTTAGATTTTTCAACTTCGTCTTCCTCTTTTTCTTCCTTGTCGTCTTTTTTAACGATATCCTTGTCCTTTTTATCCTTTTTCTCTCGTTTTTTCTTTTTGTCTGTATCTTTTTCTTTCTCTTTTTCTCTCTTCTTTTTCTTTCTTTCCTTATCCCTCAATTTCTTTTCCTTCTCTTTATGCTCTTTGGCTCTTTCGGAAGACGTTTTATCCCGAAGTCTATCTTCTTTCTTATCTCGCTTTCCATCACGGTCTCGATCACGAGAGCGACCTCTGGATTCGCTTCGCCGCTTATCGCGTGTGTCACGATTACGTTTGGGTGACCCACGAACTTTTTTCTCAGGTGTAGCTCTTTCATGCTCACGTTCTCTCTCTTTTTCATATTCTCGGTTCCTTTCGTGATCACGGGGTCTATCACTACGAGGCCGTTCTTCACGAGGTCGGTCTTCACGGAGCCTGTCTCTTTTCTCCATATCACGCGATCTTTCGGCAGGATCCCTAACATCCCCAAAGCGTTCCCTATCGCGACCTTCAGGGTCCCTGTGTCTATCCTGCTCAAAGTTTGGATTACGTCTTGAAGGGCCTCTGTTACGAACCCCAGGTCTACAACCAGGACGCATTTCTCTTCCCGGATTGTTTTCATCTCTAAAGCCGTCGCGGAAAGCTGGATCGTGGTAATTTGCAGGAGGTGGTTCTCTTGGGTCAACACTCGGCGGCCTGAACGGTACAGGACCTTCACGAAAACCATGAGGTGGGTTGTCTCGAAAACCACCATCCCTAAATGGAGCATTCCTAAAGTTTTCTCTAAAGGGCGCTGGCGGTCCTCCTCTAAAACCGGGATCACGATATGGTGGGCCCGGGCCCACTTCACGGAAGGGCTGTCCGTCTCTATACGGCATCGGGCCTTGGTCACGGTACGGCCCGGGGCCTCTATAGTTATCACGGAATCGAGGTGGGTCGCCTACGTGAACAGGAATTTCGTTTTGCGCAGGCGGCATCGGCATATCCCTGTACCCTGGGGGACCTTCTACAAAAGGTGCTCTATAAGGATCCCGATAATTAGATGGCGGCATCCTCTCACGATCAATTGGTCCAGGTGGGGCATAAGGTGGTTTTTCGAATGGTGAAGGCTCAAATCCAGGCACTGGAGGTTCAAGTCCAGGAGGAATGTCTTCAAAGGGCGGTCCGTCATATCGACCGCGATACCCGGGAGGCGGCTCCTGAATAGGAATACTCGATAATGGTGGAATAGGTTTTGGCCCCATGTTAGGGTACATCGGCGGTGGGCCATTGTTTCTTGGTCCATATCTGAGAAAAAATAAGACATATATTAGATGAAAACCATAAAATGCAGTGTTTTTTTAAAACTCCATTAACTTCGAGGTATGGCTAAGTACATTTAAAGAATCTAAATTGCAAAGTGCTCAAAAAAACATAAAATGTAGTTAAATATAGCACATAGCGTTGTTATAACGGGCATTATATTTAACTCAACTAAACAATTGAAAACTTTGACATATCTATATCATTTCCAACATCGATCGTCTGAGATAGTACTTCCGTTTAGTAGAAATGTACACATACTAAACACCAATCAATATGTAAACAGGCCCTAAGGCACGTGTACACGCTTGTAGGGGCCTTTATGAGGAAATAATTACCTATTGATTATCTCCAAAATGGAGCTAATTAGAATACCGGTGTCTTTGAGAAAGTTATTTCATTTAAGCTCAGTAATGCACCCTTGATATTAATGGAGTTTTGAAATAAACACGGTGTACCTATATAAAATACGACGACCTCTCATCAATGATTTTCAAATAGCTTTGTTCGTCACTAATCAACGAATGAAAATTGCCTCACGAATCAAACCTAGTTATCTAAATGATATACTGCTAATGTGTGTGTGTTAATGTTATATTTATATCTTGACTGAAATTCGCGAGACTTCGTAGAATTCTCACCACAGAATACCTCGTAGCAATGCGTTCCATACCATGCCTTGAAAGGGTTGACGCCAGCCTTTATTCTTGATAAAAAATGGTCAGTTGAAATTTAGCTACAAGCTTACAGTGAGTTGCACCACGCACAATTAACGACCTGATCAACTTTATAATAAAGACATAGAGACACTTCTCTACATATTTTAAATTACACACAAACATTACATATTTGCAAATTTTAACTCACTACGATGACACAGACCGACGGATTGGTGCAACTGGCCTATGGGGTAGAAATGCAACTAATCGTAGACGGCAACCCGCTATAAAATAACCAGAGATCCCTATTAAAAATGACGAGATGCCGCGTGTTGCCAGTTATAACCATAACAGTTAGCATCAAGTGTAGGTACCTAGCGGATGAGACTATGCGTGACCAATAACTCCACAAAAAAAGATACCTAGTAAAATACCTAATTGGAAGTAATTTAGCGAAAATGATCCATCCTTAAAAATTCATCTTTTTTTTACATAAAGTTAAAATTCTATTGACAGGTTTTTGTGGATTCTTTCCCCTGAATGACGTCCAATTAGCGGGCAGCAGACACTTTTGGCGCGTTGTTCTATCCGCTACTTTATATGCTGACTATTGCTGACTCGTACAGCGAGCGGCGAGACACTTACCAGTTCTGCAAAAGCCTGAAAAATCGTATTAAACACCTGCTTTGCGACTATCGTATGATATATTAATCGTAAGCTAGTTTTTACCTGACTCCGGCAAATCAAAGGGGTATATAGTATAATGTTCATCTGATCCCTCATAACTTCTAATTATTCATCGCATGAATAAGTGAAGAGTTCTGTGCAATAATCGCACGATGATTTTACCGGATACGATGTCATGCGGTTTTTCATCGGCAACCACACGAGAAATGTGTCACATGTCATTATGGTTTTTAATATTTTTTTCCCTTACGCGAAACACTGAAATTAAAATGAAAAAGCTTTTATTGGTTAAAATATTGTGTACATCAAATTATGGTAGGAATCTCCAACTAAGTAAAATTATACTTGTGGCAGGAGACAACACTGTACTTAAACAATAAGTTTTTTTTCAAGTAGATACTTTATATTTTACCTTTTATCCCTTTGTCGACGTGATTGATACGTAGTACGTAACTACGTACCTACCTAGACCCAGTTTTGATTTCTAGCATTGATATACACTGAGCTAGGCCGCGGAAGGACGAACAGACACTCGCAGTATTGAAGTAAAAACATGCATACCTAATTTGGTTGAGAGCCTCGGTAGCGTTGATATAAACGGACACGTGGGTGATGGACTTCGCAAGACGGAAGGTTCTGCTTCATTAGCTATAGCCATCTGACTGACAGACAAACGACGAAGCCACTCTCCTTGATTCGCAGCTAAAGAGGGCCTTTTAATTTAATTTGTATTGCTGTCCTTCTTGGCGCATTCCCAGTTGAAAAAGAGAAGCCAGGGATACATCGGTAAATTCCAAGAATTAGCGCTGGTACTAGTTTTTATTATGAGAGCGAATCCCATCTCATATTCCCACCTACCTAATAGAGGAGAAACTAGGCATTATTGGGATTAGTCTGGTTTCCTTGCAATTTAAAAGAAATTAGAGAATTATAATTAAGCAATAAATTCAATTCTACCATAGTTATAAAATTAACCTACCGGAAAAAGAAATGAGATCTATATGGGTGCAAGTAGTGGGTTCGCTTGGGATGTTGGGATGTACTTAAAGTTCAGGATTTGACTTGGCTAGTTTTTACGTACAGTCACGTATATTGGACCAGGTATATTAACCATTTTTCCTTCGGTGTAATCCTATCTGGAAAGGGGATATGTTTATTTTCACCACACCAGCTTGGAAAGGCTTACTTTGCACTTGCATTTTATTCACATGTGAGGCAAAGTAATCAAATGCAAATTTTGAGTTGTTTTCTTATGTTTGCTGGTAGAATTGACTTTTAAATGATGACTTTGGATGATAAATATTTAATAACATTCATTTGGATTTGATTTTGTTTGATATTTTACATTTAATATTTGCTTCGGGTTGGTGGGGTGAAAAATTGTGTGTTTCACTCGGGGGCAAATTTTGTTTACCTAACCCTCGTGCTTTAAAACCCTCGCTACGCTCAAGATTAAATTTTTCGAACCACTCGGGTATCAATGTTAGCACGAGCGATTCCGTACATTAAGTCCGACTCACGCTTGACTGGACATTTCTAATAGGTTTTCCTGTCATTTATAACTTTTATAAGTAGAGAACTAGTTTGTATATTTTATTCAAACAACTTCTAACCTATTTACTATAAAATTATTTAAAAAAAATATTTGAAATTTTCAAAATAATTCTTTCATTTGATATACATATGACATACACTATGTATGACACTTAATTCGTCCAGTAGTTTCCCAGAAAATAGTCTGTGACAGACAGACAGACAGACGCAAGAGTGATCCTATAAGGGTACAATTTTTTCCTTTTGAGGTACGGAACCTAAAAAAATATGTTGTATTACTTGTGTTTTATTAAAATACTAGCTGTGCCCGCGGCTCCGCCCGCGTGGAATTCGGTCTGTGTCAGTAAGCGGCTTATTTCTAAGCCTAATTTCTCTCCCTCTCCCCTGAAGGCGGAACTTGAAGTAAAGTTGACAGATGGATATGCTAGAGGACTGTAGTCCAGATAAAACATTTTACAATTAGGTACCACTAAATAAAACTACACTCCAAAATCAATAGTTTTTTTCGCCCTTATTCAAATTTTACACGTGATTTAAACGACAGAGTAGTAGATGTACCTATATCGGACGATACAGTAAGGAATAGGCGCGCGAGCGAAAGCGAAGCGGCCTGCCTGGCTGGAGCGCCACTCACCGTGGTCTTCTTCAGACTCCTGAGGAAGACCGCGTGCCCCTTGTAACCCCAATGCGTTGCGAGACTTTCGCGAATGATTCTATTTTTTTCGGGAAGGCATGGTAATGCGTATAAAATGCGAGTCCCAAATCGTTTCACTCCGCAAACGACCAGTGCCGGATTAAGATATTTTGATGCCCTAAGCATTTCTAGACCATGGTGCCCCCTCTCCCTCGGGTCATCGAGATTACATTGAATTTTTTTGGTAAATTGAGTGACGTTAATTGCTGCATTACAGCTGAGAATGGAAATCAGTCACATAATTTGATCACGAAAATTGACAGTGCTGCAGCAGTAACGTTGCAACAGAGTAATGCTGTTGCAGTCGGTATATCTTAGAAAGTGATTGAAATCGCGAGCGAAGCGAGCGCGAAAATTTTTCGATAAAAAAAAAACGCAATTTGACTTAGAAAGTTATTGAAAACGCGAGCGAAGCGAGCGCGAAAAATGTTCGATTTAAAAACGCAATTTGATAGACAGTTCCTTTTTAATTTTTTAGTATGGAAATCAGTCACAAAATATTATCACAAAAATTGACAGTGCTGCAGCAGTAACGTTGCATCAGAGTAATGCTGCTGCAGTTGTCATATCTGAGAAAGTTATTAATAACGCGAGCGAAGCGAGCGCGAAAATTTTTCGATATAAAAACGCAATTTGATAGACAGTTGTACATTTCTACTTTTAGTATGGAAATCAGTCACATAATTTTATCACGAAAATTGACAGTGCTGCAGCAGTAACGTTGCATCAGATTAATGCTGCTGCAGTTGTCATATCTGAGAAAGTTATTAATAACGCGAGCGAAGCGAGCGCGAAAATTTTTCGATATAAAAACGCAATTTGATAGACAGTTGTACATTTCCACTTTTAGTATGGAAATCAGTCACATAATTTTATCACGAAAATTGACAGTGCTGCAACAGTAACGTTGCATCAGAGTAATGCTGCTGTTGTCGCCATATCTTAGAAAGTGATTATAAACGCGAGCGAAGCGAGCGCGAAAATTTTTCGATATAAAAACGCAATTTGATAGATAGTAGTACATTTTTACTTTTAGTATGGGAATCAGTCACAGCATTTTATCACGAAAATCGACAGTGCTGCAGCAGTAACGTTGCAACAGAGTAGTACTGCTGTATTCGCCATATCTTAGAAAGTGATGTTAAACGCGAGCGAAGCGAGCGCGAAAATTTTTCGATATAAAAACGCAATTTGATAGATAGTTGTACATTTTTACTTTTAGTATGGAAATCAGTCACATCATTATATCACGAAAATCGACAGTGCTACAGCAGTAACGTTTAACAGAGTAATGCTGCTGCAGTCGCCACCCGAATGTCACTTTTATCATATCTTATAATGTTATTATAAACGCGAGCGAAGCGAGCGCAAAAATGTATCGATATAAAAAACGCAATTTGATAGGCAGTTGTACATTAGTTTTTACTTTTAGTCCCAACCAGGCGCGTATCCAGGATTTATTACAGAGAAGGGACGGGACAGTTTTCTATCAGCCTAGCTTCGCATAGGGCTCGACATTTAAGGGTGTCAGCGAGGTTGTTTTCATACAGAAAAGATGCAAGAAAGCAGAGCTTGGACTTGGAATTGACCAAGTGAATGGAATTGGTGAAGTGTGAGCAAGGCAGAAGGCCCAGCTTCGAAAGAGGAAAGCATGGATTTGGATCCACGCCCAAGTGTAATTAAGGCAGAAGATTAACTTTGCCATAAGGCAGAAGACCTCGCATAAGACCGAACTGCAAAAGAGTGGCTTGAAATCGAATCTATGCATGTAATCACGACTCTTCTACTGCTCGCTCTGTGGCTTCACTTGAAAGCGCTTCTTTATAGGATGCTTTTAGTTTTCGGCTTTCACGGGGCCCCTTATAACACTTTGACAGTTAGGTCTCAGGATCGCGGCTAAGGAGCAACTCGGGTTGGCCGACAAATCTGGCGTGCAAGAGAGCAAATTTCACTATAATATCGGTAACCTTTGTCGAAAAAATCCGCTGGCCGCAAGCCCGAAAGCAAGATTTTTTTCCATGACTTTAAGGGCCTCCGCGTAAGGTCAAATCGAAAGCCTACGTTGGAGATGTTCTTACGTACCCTCACTCTCTTACTTGATCCCTACGGCCCTTCGCTATTAGATGGGTACACACGTATAAAAGTTTCATGTAGGTACCTACTCCACGACGACTGCAATGCTGATGCAGCCTTCTCTTTTTTGTCTACAGTTTTGGTGCCCTAAGCAAGTGCTTATTTTGCTTAAAAGGGTTAATCCGGCACTGCAAATGACGGAGGTCAATGTTTTTTTTCTCAAAGTACCCACCTTCGTGGTCATTACTATTAAGTGCTTAAAGTAGGCGATACGTATGAATATAGATTTGATATGGGTGCGATATAATTACGATTAGGTATAATTCATGACGGAGAAAATTAATAATTTTAAATAACTATGCAATTACACGCGTGTTGATATGTGTGTTTATTTTACCACTACTTACGTAACTATGTAAACTCATTTTTAGTTTTCTTGTTTACTTAATGTTTACTCACTTCCCCAAAAGATGGCACTGTGCAATGAGGGGCAATTAATTTACTGTCGTTTAATTTTGTTGTATTATTAATTTATTAAATCAACATAATTATTCAATTATTTTTGCTGATATATCCGTACCCCCTTTCTAAACTTAGACTTAATTTGGCAAGATCTTTCCGCGGTGGCTTCAAGTTCAGCGCCATCTGTTTGTTCAGTTAGGGTACTCAATAGTGGCAGCACATATCTGAAAAGAGTTTGCCCCTCCTTCCTAAGTAGCGCCATAAGATTCAGGGGCAAACTTAAGTCAATCGAATGTTGTGGCTACCCCCCCTTTTAGGGGTTAAATTTTTATAGCCTATAACCTGGCCGGGGATTTTCTCGACAGATTAATGAAGTTTTCATAAAAATCCGTTCAGCCGTTTTCACGTGATGCGCGTTCAAATAAACAGACAAACAGATAAACAGATAAACAGATAAACAGACAAAAATTCTAAAAACTGTTGGAACGTGTTCTGTTATCGATTCTAAGTATCCCCAGCCAACTTTTTTTCAAATATCTTCCATGTACAGACTTTCGACCGTCTTCAGCTTTATTATATGTATAGATACCTATGTTTTGTTTTCTTGCATGATCTCTACGTGGCTCAACCCAGAAACTTCCAGTATTAGCCTCGTATTCATTGTGGAAAAGGGACACAAAGAAATGTAATATCTTAAATTCAATATTCTCGAATGGTAAGTACATAAAGCTTCTGTAAATAATGGATTACTCATTATTATCTGATGAAACTATCGACTAACAGCCGTATTCGAACAATGAGATACGTCAAATGCTAGATATTGAAACGATATTAATTAGATATGTCAGTGTCAAACATTGACGTTTCTTCAAACAAAAACGTCACTTTTGACACTTGTTTGACACTGACATATCTAATCCATATCGTTTCAATATCTTGTATTTGACGTATCTCATTGTTCGAATATGGCTGTATATCATGCCTAACCGGCAATTATATTACATATATAACAATATAACTATAGATAGGTCATACTCGTACATAAGGAGCACAAAAAATAATTCCATATTCATTTCTATACCCACGAAGAAATGTGTTAGTTTTGATTACTTTTCGAATTCCGTTTATCTTTGTCATACCGTAAAATGGGGTGAGTAGGGACAGAACTGACATTCACACCTCGATAACAGTTTATTTTTACATGTGGCAAACTGATTTTTAAACATAATAAATGTTCCAGTCGTTTGAATTTTAGTATTTTATTTTTAGTCTTATGATTTTAGTCTTATGATTTTGTGCAGTTCGATTTCATAACTTCAAAGATAAACACGAAATAGTAGGAAATCCCAGCTCACCCCGTAGTTGGGGTGAGGAGGGATTTCCTAAGGTGAGTTTTGAAAATTGTTGGATCGACACTTTGGGATTATGAACATTATAATCACACATCGGTAACTCGCGGCATTTAGGTAGCACTTAAAAGATTAGTGATGAGACACATTTTCTAAAAGAGTCTATGGAGATCGTATTTAAAATTGAAAAGGCACTTTCATTACTGAGACTGCACCACAAAGGTAAATTTGTTTATCAAAAGCTGAAAATAGTGTTATCAAATAATCCAGGATATCTTACAACAAAAAATATCAATAACTTATTACAAAATAAAGAAGTTGAAATCAAAGAGAATTATCAATAAAAATATGCTACAACTTTACAAAAAAAATGCTTTTTTTTACCCATTACGTCAGTGGAGGTTGAAAGATCGTTTTCTTACACAAAGTGGATTTTTTCAAGTAGAAGACGTAGGCTGACTTGTGAAAATTTAGAACAAATATTAATTGTTTATCACGAATGTCATATATTAAACGATTAATATTCCTTTTTTTAGTGGTTTCTTTTTCTCGACTCGTATAGGAAGAACATTGTCACATCACTAGTCTGTCAGAAACTGTCAAGTGCTACCTAAGTGCTACGAGTTACCGATGTGTAATTATAATAGCTTAATTATAATAGCTAGCCTGTAAAAACCAACTCACCCCTCTGTCATCCCTCCTCACCCCATTCATAACCCAACTGCCCTCATAATCCCTACTCACCCCATTTTACGGTACTCGTTGTTAAACATGAAGCTTATCTCTTCCCTTTTGGTGAGCGGGAGCTCGTTACCATGTGCAGATTTCTCGCTTGCCCAGGCGCGACTAAAGGCAACTTGTACAATTCGTCACAAAGTAGCTTCAATTTTGGAACGCCTATAACATATCTTGAGTTATAATAAATCATTGCTAGCCGGACGATGACGTCGTATGGTGTCGTTTCTTCGAGAGCAATAATGTTACAATCACAAAGCTACATCAATCACAATAAGTAGTCTATAGGCAAATTAAACAAAAGTCCTCTCCTTCACGATTTTCGTCGACATCTCTTCTAAATACCTAAAACTGGTATGGATGTGTTCCTCGTGGTCTCTAGAATACGAATTGACCGGTTTTAGTTTATGGAGGGGGGGACGTGTCGAAAAAAAGGGGGGGAAAGTGGGCGGCCGACCAGCATTGATATTTGTTCACATCTTGAGTCCTATTACTGGAATCAGTTATGTAACGCTGCCATACATGACCCAAAAATTTTTTATTAAGCTATGAGCTTCATCACATCTGATATTTGAGTAATTCTAAGCATTTCTAGCCTTGGGGTACAAAGACGGCCGCCACCCGTCATCTTTAAAAAAAATCTATTCTGATCCTGGTGGGTACTTGGGCAAGTTTGGTATCATTTTCGTATAAACCAAAGACGTAGAATTCATTGCTGATATTTGTTTTTTTCAGTTTCATAGTAATTTTACAAGAAAAACGTAAAAAGGTGAAAAATTTGGTTGGAGATTTTTGCTACGCGGAGCCGAAACTACGAAAGATAGAAAGTTGAAATTTGCACACTAGATTACATTTATAAAGTGTACAAGAGATAAGAAGCGATTTTGGGAAATTCAACCCCTAAGGGGGTTAAAAAGGGGATGAAAGTTTGTATGGGGTTCAAGTTTTATTTTAAGCTAGGAATTTGAAACTTCGTAAAACGATATATTATAAACATACAAGAAAACTAATTTCAGCGTTTTTGAAAATTCATCCCCTAAGGTGGTGAAAAAGGGGTTGAAAGTTTGTATGGATATCAAAAAATTTTTCGAACGCGGGACTTGAATCTTTGTATTTGGGGATATTATTAAAAGACAGGAAAAGTAATTTCAGCGTTTTGTAAAATTCATCCCCTAACAGGGTTAAAAAGAGGTTGAAAGTTTGAATCCATTACAAATCCGAGTAGACACACATTTCTTATTGCCTCCCAGGCTTGAAATGTTTAGAATTACTCAAGGAACATATATGATTAAGCTCATAGCTTAATAAAAAATTTTTGGGTCAACTTTATAACTGCCTCCGCTATATGGGACCGATCGGTTCATGTAAGGTGTCGTCTGAAAGAGTATTAAACGTGCTATTATTGTTTCATAATAACCGTAGTCATAACTGTAGTCGTTTACAAAATATTTTAAAATATTTCATTTTTTACCGTGCATGGATGGCATAACTACTGACAAAACATGCGTCTAACTCAATAAATTATAACTTTACCGCAATTAATGTTATTACAAAATATACGAGAAATTTCATTAGCTTTCCAAAAACATATGTTTTATTGGTGTATGATATTATATAACCAAGTAATGATGTATTTTGTTCAGCATGGGTCACTACGCACCATCACGTAAATGGCGAGCGACCGACCTCAACTGTTCATTATTTCTCGGGTTCTATTTTACTGATCAATTGGTGATGGATAAGGACTGTATCGTTTATTATAAATACAACTTTACTTAGCCGTTTTTTCTGGTATTATGTTTTTATTAAAAAATTACACATATAGTTTAATTAGTGCTTTAATAATAAGTAACATTTCGTCCTGGGAGATCACGTAAAGCATATGGTTTGGACAATATTTACCCAATCCTCCCGAGTAACTACAACGATTTCGGACAAATACTACAAGAAAATTTACGGTTTGCGAACAAGATAAGTATTACACAAAAAAAATCGTACTATGTAAACAGCAATTACATATGATTCGTAAAGCGAAACATCTGGGCATAGTCTAATCATTTCTTTTAGTTGGAAAAAAAGTTTTGGATCTGTGCTTGGTGGCCTTTTTGAAAATATGGCATGTTACTTACGACAACCCCGACTTTGGTATACAATATAACAATCATGGAGCGTTTCTATCGACCTGTTCTAGCCATGGTTCAACGCCATGAATGTCCGTTAGGCTTTGGATTTCGGTAGATTCTTTTAGCTGTTTCCGTCATTTCCCTGGCGTCAGAAATTGACGGGAATCCAAAATGTTGCATAAAAAGTCGTTTTCATGTAAAGATAAAATACACCACATTTATTCTGTGGATGTTCAATTGAGCAATCATGAAAAGGACACTTAGATGGCATATTTTGGCAGCATATTAACCTTTTGTTTCTTTAAATCGTACTAAGGAATCGGTGAAATAGTCTCAAATTAAGCTCGATAGGCTTGTCCGAATTACATTTGCTAGAAGGTATTAAAATCATCATAAAGTCCCTAAAATAAAATAAATGTAAAACATTCTTATATCAGATATGTCTTAAAAATACCCCCAGATTATACCTTAAGAACATAGTAATACAAAATAATACACACGTCAACAGTTAGACCAGGTTTTATCTGTATTTATAATAAACGATACAGTCCTTACCATTAGAAAGAATCTTAAACGTACTATAATTGGTTTTCAATAACCGTAGTTATAATTATAGTCATTAACAAAATAATTGAAGATATATGATTTTTACCGTGTATGGACATAAGTACTGGTAAAACATGCTTCTAACTCAATAGACTATAACATTACCGCAATAAATGTTTTCAAAATATACGGGAAATTTTATGAGCTATCCAAAAATATAAGTTTTATTGCTGTATAATTTTGTATAACTAAGTAATCATGAATTTTGTTCAGCATGGGTACTGTGCACCGTCACGTAAATGGAGCCCGGCCATCGTTGAGTTTTCATTATATTACCGGTGCTATTTCTGTGAATACTCGATTGTTTGAAATCTGAGGCCCAAAATTAACTAACCTATATTGCCTAAGAGGTTTGTTTAGTGACTGAAATAATTTGAGAAAGAGATAATGTAGTAAATATAGCGTGAATTTTTTAGAATATAATCAACAATTTTTTTATTAACATTTCAAAAATATTGTTTAGTTACCGTACAACTATAAACATATATGTATGCCAGGACCAATTTCGCCAAGCAAGCAAGCAACACACACGGCGCGACGAGCGCCTGATAGACCAGCAGCGTTCTATTATTGTTTGACAGTACATTTTGTAATGTAGGTATCCAAAATGTGAGGTTCTGTTATAAAATATCGATATAAATTATGGTTTGTTTGTTTTGTCTTTTATCACAGGAAATTTAAGTAGGTATGTTTTGACAAAAGCCCAGTTCTAGGTTCATAACTTCGTTAAGTTCGTAGCTTTCGTGAGTGCAAGACCACTGCATATATTTAAAGTACTTAATATCTGTGTTGTTATTGGACTCACGTCTACACGTATTTAAAACGTTTTCAAACCCACTCCGTAGTTAATAATTTAAAATCACCTTGAGATCTGAGGCTTATGGCGTTTTAAAGGGATATTAGTCGCCTCACGCTCCAAGATGCAAAATAAGTGACTACTATTTGAGTAGCAGCGTAGGTCCACATAGGTGATAGTTTCAGCTTTAGATGTTAAATTAGCATTTATGGTCAACATTTGTAATAGCCACTCAAGAAGGTAATTGTACATTATTTTCCTTTGCTACTTTCGTTGCATTTTTGTAAGCTAACAATCTGATAACTTGAAGTAAAATCTAATGGCGAGGAAATAAAAACAAGTAATTATTTTAGTGCATTGATGCCGCCGTTATCTGCGGATTTATTATGGCGAAATTAATTATACTGTCAACAACTAGGTACAAATATATTATTAAAACAAAATTTTAAAGGGCCTCAAATTCTTTGCAAATTTATCTTAGCGCAATATATTTTTATTTGTGGTCTACCACATTTAATTTTAGAAACAGTGAACAATCACTATCTGTGAAGTCCGGTTTTAAGTACTTATAGTAATAGTAAATTAGGTCAATATTGAGTAAAATATCTATATTTATTTACTATTTTATTTTACGGTCTAATTTATAGTTTTTGCTTACCTATTGATTCATTGGCGTTTGGCATTAGCTAGCTTATAAGTATAGCTTATAAGTATGACTCTATTGACAGTTATGAGATTAGAGAGTACTACGGTATTTAAATAACGCTCGTCTGTAACTACATGATCTTCGATCTATAAATAGCGACTCATTACTTCTCTGTTCGACTGTAAGTCAGACAAGAGAGTTAAGTAGCGATTGCGATATAAAAAGCTATAAGTAGAAGACTATCACACGTTTAGAACCTTCAGTGCAAAATGCAGATTATTACTCATATAGATGTTAAGGTTGTTCAATTCACTTTGAGCTATAAGCTATAACACTAGCAGCTTAACATGCATTATAGCGCCCAAAACAGAATCTTTAGATGAACCTTTTAAACACTTTTATGTCACCAGAGCCTGTAAAGTGTAAACTAAGACTAAATATATAGCTTTTCTAGAGCCAGGCTATGTCTTTTAGTAAGAAACTAGGTGCTAAGTGTCGCCTAATTGTTTGTTGGGATTTATATGATGGTGCGCAGTGACCCATGCTGAACAAAATTCATTATTACTTGGTTATAAAATACCATACACCAATATAACTTATGTTTTTGGAAAACTTATGAAATGTCTCGTATATTTTGTAATTACATTAATTGCGGTAAAGTTATAATTTATTGAGTTAGAAGCATGTTTTAGCAGTACTCATGTGCATGCACGGTCAAAAATCATGTTTTCAATTATTTTGAAAATGACTAAAGTTATGACTACAGTTATTGAAAATAGTACGTTTAATATTTTTTCAAATGGTATCTATCACCAACTGATCAATAAAATAGAACCCGAGAAACAATGATAAGTTGACGCCGGCCGCCCGCCATTTACGTGACAGCGCTTAGTGACCCATGCTGAACAAAATTCGTAATTACTTGGTTATATAATATCATCATCATCATATATGTAAGAGTATGACTCTTGTCGGTGGAGCAATTTCCATGTTTGGCGGTCCTCCGCCTTCTCTTTGACAGCCCGATACGACACGACGTTGATCTTTTCCTTTATTTGATCCATGTACGCTCTCCTTGGCCTTCCCCTCTTCCTGTTTGCTTCAACTTTCCCTTCTATGACATTTTTGATGAATTCGTCGTGTCGTATCAGGTGCCCAAGCATCCTTCCTCTTCTATTGTCTATAGTTCTTAACAAACTCCTCCTCTCTCCTACTATGCGTAAAACCTCTTCGTTAGTTTTCTTTTCAGTCCAACTGATCTTTGCCATTCGACGCCAGCACCACATCTCGAAAGCCTCCAGCCTCTTCCTATCACGTTGCGTCATTGTCCACGTTATATAATATCATACACCAATAAAACTTATATTATTGGAAAGCTAATTAAATTTCACGTCTATTTTGCAAGAATATTATTGGAGTAAAGAAATAATTTATTGAGTTAGACGCATATTTTATCATCCATGCACGGTAAAAAAATCATATATCTTCAAATATTTTGTAAATTACTATAGTTATGACTACAGCTATGAGAAACCAATTATAGTACGTTTAATAACCTTTTAAATGGTGTCTATCACCAATTGATCAATAAAGAATAGGAGAAATAATTAAAAGTTGTCGTCGGTCGCCCGCCATTTACGTGACGCTGCGTAGTGACCCATGCTGAATAAAATTCGTTATTACTTGGTTATATAATATCATACACCAATAAAACTTATGTTTTTGGTAAGCTAATGAAATGCCTCGTATATTTTGTAATAAAAAAATTGCGATATAGTTGTAATTTATTAAGTTAGACGCATGTTTTGTCAGTACTTATGCCATCCATGCACGGTACAAAATCAAATATTTTCAAATATTTTGTAAACGAATACAGTTATGACTACAGTTATTATGAAACAATAATAGCACGTTTAATAGTCTTTCAAACGCCATCTCACACGAGCCAATCGGTCCCATAGAACTCAAGATGTGAACAAAATTCAATGATGGTCGGCCGCCATCTTTGCCCCCCTTTTTTTCAACCCATCCCCCCCTCCATTAACTAAAACCGGTCAATTCGTATTCTAGAGATCACGAGGAACACATCCATACCAGTTTTAGGTATTTAGAAGAGATGTCGACGACTTTTTTTCAAACAGGCCGATTTCCTATAGACTAAAGCTTGGAATCCCAGGGTTTGACATCCACCATGCGCGTTGTCGACCATTTTAAAGCCTTATTTAATAAAAAGTAATGAGTTTCGTTGGAAAATTCTAACAATAATTAACGATCTATAAATATAACAATAATACTATATACAAATAAACCTTATATTCTAACTTAACAATAAGCAATACAAATGAAACTCAAGCTTCGAAATGTAAATAGTTTATTATGTTTTCATCACAGTGAATAATATCACAATCATGTAAGCAGTTCATACTATCGTGTATTTACAAAAATATTTATCACACAAGATATAACATGCAAGCTACCATAACGCGCTTACAACAGGCAAAAGGACTCGGCAAGATTTTAAAGCCTCCCGAGATCTAAACTATAAGGTCTGGATATTCGATAATTAAATGACTACCTAACGCAAGCTTTTCAAAATCCATACTACTTCTTCACGTTTAAACCGCTGAACCGATTTAGTTAAATTTGGCATAGAGATAGTTTGAGTCCCGGGGAAGGACACAGGATAGTTTTTTGTTGGGAATCATCCCTATAGTGAATAGGGGGGTAGAATTCAGAGCGAGTTAATGAATTGCTTGATAATAGGGAACAGGGAATATTAGGCAAAGCTCTGCGTAGGTGGCACTAGTTGTACACATACAATAAACAAACATAAATGACACATCATGCGTCACTACGCTCACTACGTCAATCACATGGCCTACCGTGAAACACGACAATCGAGGGTTCGATTTCTGCCTCTTTATCACTCTCGCATATTAGAGCTATAAAGAGACGGATAGCTAAATTTCGATTTTCACGTTTACCGGTAGGCCCTTGTTGACAAACCGCCTTGATGTATCAATGTCATATTTTATTGTCTGTGAAAACTTGTCAAAAAACAGTTTAAGGCACAGTATGTATAAGTTAGTCTATGAATTTACTGAGTCGGTAGTGCTGCACTCTGGCGGCAGAACACTGCAGTAATATCCCCTATTGATGTAAGCATTTAAGCTTATGCTCAAATTGATTGATTGCTATTACACTTTATTCAGGCGTTATACTTACTCTAGTTGCCGTTACTGATTCCAGGCAGACGGAGTCGCGGCCAAACCTAGTATTTAATAAGCAGAGAAAGTAATCTTGCATAACGCATGTCGATATTTAATTTAAGCGTCGGCGACGTCTGATGTTAATAAATCTTTAACTTTAGGTAGTAAGTCAAGTTTGGTATCATTCTACGGTTATTGTTTCCCATACAAACTTCCACCTCCCTTTTCACATTTTTAAGGGATGATTTATGAGATAAAAACAATCCTATGTTCTTCCCCGGGACTGCTCGCAATATTGTATTGAGATGACAGCGGTCACAGTTCCCAAGCTATTTGAAAAGTACTAATAAATCAATAATATACATAGTATATTACAAAGATAATAGTCATTTGAAACCTGACACTGCAATGAGGCCAGGTGTAATACAATAAACAGAATGCGGGCGTAAAGCACATAATTATAGGTACACACATTTCCGTCCGTCATATTACACTCTGCCTCACGGAAATCACACACCTTCGTATGCTGCGAGCGATTTTGAGCGAATATAGCTCTTAGTGAAATAGTTTTGCCTTATTCAATTTGACACCATTTAAAAGCTTATTGAATAACCTTTAATCTGATGTCTCTTTTGTTTACGTGTTTCAGTAATTGTGAAGATTGCCGGCCTATGAAAGAATCGCTTGCGCCCGAAGGTTTGCGATTTCCGTGAGGCTGAGTGTATTATTGAAAGCCTAATTATTTTACAGTTCCAGAATTTAATTTAATTATTAATACATCAATAAAATGTAGTGCTTAGATTAAAATATCACAACAGTATAATACACTAACGCCCTTATTCATAAATAAACGCGCCACAAACCTCTCAATTAGCTAATAATCGTTTGTCTTTACCTGTCATTTTGACTTATGTATTTATAAGAAAGGGATAAAACATAGGCCCGTAAAGTTTTATGAATAAGAGAAATATTCAATAACGCAAATATAGCCAGAAAGAAAACAAATACACATAGGTATAACCTCGAGCCGCACACACGTCAAATAAACTTGCCATGATAAAGGCAATTTTGATTAGTCAAAATAAAAATTCAAGATCGAATGGAATATGAGACCTTTTTATAAGTCTCTTGGCGGCAAGAAGATATCAGGTTAGGGTGGTATCCCACCTGTCCAATGTCAGCGCGTGTCACTATCTCATTAAAGCGAAATGTGAGACGCAACACACATTGGACAAAAAAAAACAACGGGTTGCACTCCGGGAATGCCGACAGAAGTGAAAACTCAATGTCTGCAGCACTATGTATAATTGACCCATCCTCCTTTCTATTGAAAAACTTTAGTTCCGAAATTGCTGGCCAGTGAGCTTAGTAAATTTGTAGCGTTGTTTAAAATTCGAATAGAAATTGTAAAGTTACCTTGCAGACCTCGCATCTAAATATTTTTGGTCATGATATTTTGAGTTTTATTCACCAGTACTAGAGTTCACTTTTATTAGCGATTTCATCAAGATGTAACTTTATTGAATTATATTTGAGTGGTATAAAGTTAGAATGTAACTGTGAGATCCTCGTATTTCAGCCCGTTCAAGATTAGAACATTGACCTTTATTGCTTAATATAAAAGTCCAGTTTTAAATAATTGACCTGATTATACGTTATGACACTTATGACTAAAGTTCTTTGGTGAATAACATTGTCCGTGACACATGACGTCAGCGTTACGTTACGCGTTACGCTGAATCGAGTTTATTATTTTTCCCTACCTCAAAAAGTGCTCAGCGCCGCTAAAGAAGTTTTCACTTCAAAATTTTTTGTAGGTGGAATACCACCCTTACCGCAATATTTTAGGTAACTCTACGGTTACTCGTACCACCAGTTTGACACTTACATATTTGCTAGCGTGTGCGTAACTTACTTTCTATGCATCTCGCTCATACTCGCATATTAGTGCAAGGGAGATACATAGAAATGTCAGTTTGACACTGCTAAGGCAGTCGTGGTAAGGCTACTGAATTATTGACTGATATTTTCGATCGTGTAAAATAGTATAACATCATGCTCGCTACAGCTTACTCGCTATTTTACAGTTTTTTTGACATATCATTGTAATTTCGAGTGAGCTGGGATATAAGCTGGTTTCTAAATGTCTATCTAAACTATTACATATTTTTATATAGATGAAAGGGGACGACCGCTTCTCCATAGAAACGTAGTCCCTTATTTTCCTCTCTGGATATTAAGATTATGGAAAATATTTTTACACAATTTGAAGTATATTTTTTAAATTTTTTGATTACCTATTGTAAAAATTAGGAGATATAACAGTATTCATATATTTTTTAAATGTTCCTAACTCTTATAATAATAAATAATAAAAAACAAATGTAGAGGTATAGAGTTAGACTTAGATAAGTCTGCAATAATTTTGATAGCATACGCAGTAGAAGTGTTATTTATAAGTCATAACTTAATAAAAGTTTGACGTTTAAAATAACACTTGCACTGCGTGTTTTATCAAAATCGTTGCAGACATTTCTTGGTTTAAACTTTAGTGTAGTCGGCAACAAATTGTGTCAGAATATTTTAACACATATTTAAGTCGATATACATGAAAACACTCAGTGGGACGTAGATAAGTAGTAATAACAAAACAAAAAAGGTAGGTACTCAAATTAAAATAAATTTAAATATTAAAATGGTACATGTCCAGGGATGGAGGTTGTAAAGTGTAGTTCAATTGGAATGGCAAATAATGTAAACAAACCATTTTACCTTCATTTCTTAGTAATCTTGCACTTTTTGTGGGCAACAATGATGTAATCAACAGTTAATATAAATAAATCTGTTATTTATATCAATTACTAGTTAAAAATATGGGGCATTATCTATGAAAAGGGACCTCATTGTCGATAGCGCTTACTTCGCACAGCGTCGCGTCGCGGGGCATTGTATTTATATTGGAGCATTACACTGATTTAAACTTTCACGATTATTTAATATTATGAAACTACACAACGGGACTTAATCGCGTATTTAAGTTTTAAGATTTACCTCCGACGTTTCGAGGACGGCGTTGTCCCCGTGGTCTCGGAGAAGACTGGCTCAAGTTGACATCAACATCTTCTAGCCGCGCGAGTTTTTCGAACTACCCACACTTGGTCTTGTTTATCAGTTTGAACGTTTTGCGCACTAGGGATGTCACTCTGTCGACACACAACACTAACCAGATTCGATTTATCGATTGTCGATATTCGTTTCCGCTTACATTTACTAATGACTGGATTCCATGTGGATGAGATCTTAAAATCCTCGTCCCGATTAAAATTGCAATGTTTTTTTATTTCAATCGCTTCCCGCACTTTTCTAATGTAGAAATTAAAAACGCGATTAAGTCCCGTTGTGTAGTTTCACATGGACAATAACGTCCCTTTTTATAGATAACGTCACATATATGTTAATTATTAATATTTCAATGAAAACAACCATCGTGAAACTTTTAGGTTATACGTCAAATGCTAACAAAATCTGACATATTTGTTAATTAGACATTTCTATTGAACTCAACTTTAAAAGTTCCATTGAGACAGAAATAACCGATACCTGTATGGGTCATTCCTATCGCAACTATTAATTAACTTACATTAAACCAAATTAAAATAATAACGAGTATAAAATAATAATTCTAAGAATTAACAACAGGTACAACGTCTTATTAAATCCATTTCATACAATGAATAAGTACCCGTTTCATGATCAGTTTGTAAGTTTTAATACGTGGGCCATACGCCATACTGAAAGTTTCTAGTTTCTGATATATGAGAAGACTTATTTTTTCTAAGGACTGTATCGTTTATTATAAATACAGATAAAACCTGGTCTAACTGTTGACGTGTGTATTATTTTGTATTACTATGTTCTTAAGGTATAATCTGGGGGTATTTTTAAGACATATCTGATATAAGAATGTTTTACATTTATTTTATTTTAGGGACTTTATGATGATTTTAATACCTTCTAGCAAATGTAATTCGGACAAGCCTATCGAGCTTAATTTGAGACTATTTCACCGATTCCTTAGTACGATTTAAAGAAACAAAAGGTTAATATGCTGCCAAAATATGCCATCTAAGTGTCCTTTTCATGATTGCTCAATTGAACATCCACAGAATAAATGTGGTGTATTTTATCTTTACATGAAAACGACTTTTTATGCAACATTTTGGATTCCCGTCAATTTCTGACGCCAGGGAAATGACGGAAACAGCTAAAAGAATCTACCGAAATCCAAAGCCTAACGGACATTCATGGCGTTGAACCATGGCTAGAACAGGTCGATAGAAACGCTCCATGATGGTTATATTGTATACCAAAGTCGGGGTTGTCGTAAGTAACATGCCATATTTTCAAAAAGGCCACCAAGCACAGATCCAAAACTTTTTTTCCAACTAAAAGAAATGATTAGACTATGCCCAGATGTTTCGCTTTACGAATCATATGTAATTGCTGTTTACATAGTACGATTTTTTTTGTGTAATACTTATCTTGTTCGCAAACCGTAAATTTTCTTGTAGTATTTGTCCGAAATCGTTGTAGTTACTCGGGAGGATTGGGTAAATATTGTCCAAACCATATGCTTTACGTGATCTCCCAGGACGAAATGTTACTTATTATTAAAGCACTAATTAAACTATATGTGTAATTTTTTAATAAAAACATAATACCAGAAAAAACGGCTAAGTAAAGTTGTATTTATAATAAACGATACAGTCCTTAAGTGGCCAGTCTAGGAATTTTCAGGATGCCCTAAGTAGTAGGGTTTAGTCTCGATCTAATAACCCTTTTCCAGGCCGCATCAATCTACAAGGTTTTCCCGAAAAATCCAAATATATTCCAATTAATCCAGCTTTGATGATTCATTTGAAGACAAGACAAATTTCCCAAAAGTGCAATCTAATTTGAATCTTAAATCGGAATGCTAAAATTGAAATTCTAGTGGCGCGTATGTGGTCGATAAATCGTACTATATAATATTTTAAACTTTCGCGTTTTGAATACATATTAACTCACATTAATACATTGACATTGATTGATTGACATTTTGCTGGGACAATCAGTCAGCCGCGACCACGACCAGTGAAACCTGTGTCGAAACGTCGGTAAATAAAGGTAATTGAATATAATTCGCGTTAGACCCGTCTATAATGTGAGTTAAATCGTAGTATGCCTGGAGCAGGTTTAAGAGGCCCACCCCTTCACAATTTACAAACTTTCAATGAAACTGTTTCCTGGTACAGTAAATGGTATCGTCTTGGGTCGTCCCATTCGTTTTTCGTCAAGTTCTTAAATTAGTCCTATTCTGCTTTCGTCACTCATTCTACATTGAAAGCCACCGACGATTGTGACGAATATAGAATGAGTGACGAAAGCAGAATAGGACTAATTTAGGAACTTGACGAAAAACGAATGGGACGACCCAAGACGATACCCAGTAAATCCCCCTAAATTCACAACGTAACTTACTTACTGTCACTTAGCGATTATATAAAATTTAATTGTGTCGATGAAAAAGTAGCAATTATCAATTAACTCCTTAAATCTCACTAACATGATATAAACTATATATATGGAGCCACAATTAGCTTCAAAATTTAACACAAATATGTTTTTTATATTATTCAAGCTAAAACAAGCGCCAACTCGGTATGGTTCCTTTATTCAATTCATTTATGCGCTTTATGACATCACACAACTTTTTTCTTATTTTATTTTATATTAAGATTAGAAAATTACAAACTTTTGTAACATGCATCACAGCAGAAAATATCACAGATTGAAACAAGGATACATATTCTTATACGATAATGTACAATGTAATGTTATAGTAAAACTTAGCATTAACAGTCTTATGTCTTATATCAAAACGTTTTAATAAAACAAGTCGCTCGCCTTCCGTAGACACCCGTAGATAGTGTTGATCGCTGAAATACGTCGCGCTGCAAATCTGCATCTCCGCTCATACATGCTCGTCGTGATGCTCGCCTTTTAAATCAATAGTGGTATACGGGATTCGCTGTTTGTAGTAGATTTGTGAAGAAAATCAACGCTTAAATTAGCTTGACGTCAGTTGTCCGAAACAAAACGCAAGCCTACGCACTTCGCGAACACAGGTTCAATCCGCAGGGCAATTTCATTACGTTATATAGTATACACAGTTTGATATAGGACGGTAAAGGGCGCATGTCGAGACTATCTAGACTTTTACAATCGTACCTGGGTCCGTACGGCGGCTCAACGTTTCGGCGCGGCGGCGACAGCAGCTCGTCGTATAATCCGGGATACCTAGAAAAAATAACTAAAATTAATATGTGAAATTCAATGGTACTAAGCTAGCAAAGCGTGCGGCGTCCAAGCCAGTGGCCGTGGATTCCGGTCCTGGCTTACCGGAGTTTTTCGGAATCGGAACTTAAATACTAAACCGTATTATTTCAAGTTTGCCATTTAGCTTTACTATAGATAAAGAAAACATAGTGCAGAAACGGGAAGCATCGTAACAAGTACTAGTTTTCCCACTGGATAGGGACAGTTCGAATCTAACGAATAATTAAAGTGATTTCATAGAAAAACCCAGATCATAGTGTTTGCAAATTTTTCAGATAATATTGCCAAGCAGATCCGGGCCTTAGGATGTAACCTAAACGCGCATTAGCCCGGGTATTAACCCGACCTGTCAGTAGAAAAAGGCGCGAAATTCAAATTTTATATGGGTTAACTTTGCACGCCTACATTTTTAGGGTTCCGTACCGCAAAAACGGAACCCTTATAGGATCACTCGTGCATCTGTCTGTCTGTCCGTCTGTCACAGCCTATTTTCTCGAAAACCACTGGACCAATTAAGTTGAAATTTGGTACACATATGTAAATTAGTGACCCAAAGATGGACTTTTTTATAATTTTAAAATACATAGGATCGAAGTTATTTAACCCTTTGACCGCCGTTGGCATGTATACAAGACAACGATAGAACGATACACTGGCGCCGCTGTCTTGTATACAAGACACAAATTCAACCGCTCGGTAAATGTGAAAAAACATCAATTGTAGTATTTTTTTACACTCGTGTTAATGTTTTAGGTCTTTGATTTTTTAAATAATTGCATTTAAAGCAGATAAATAAATCCATTCTTTTATAATAAGGCAATCAAAAAAATTGCTCCAGTTTTCAACGTTTTTCATGTTCCTCGTCGCCGTTGTCTTGTATACAAGACAGCTAGGGATGGGAATGTTAACTCGATATGAGAATATTAGAGATGCAACGGATAGTTTGGCCGGATACTGGATATTCGGCCTGACCATCGGCCGAATATCCGGTATCCGGCCGCCGAATATCGGCCAGCAGAGCTGCACCTACATTTCGGTTTTTCAGGTGCGCATTCGGCAGTTTTGACCTGTTTCTAAGTGAACGTTCGCGCGGACACATTTCTAGGTTCGAAATGAGTGCGCGTGCAAGTCAGTTGAATCTCTAAATTGTTTTAAAATAATAAACAAGTACGATTATGACCGTGACTGTTTCTTAAATCCAATTTGTTTGCTCCGAAATCAAGCAATGGTACTATCCGGTATTCGGCCGGATAGTATGGCACTATCCTGTATCCGGCCGGATATTAAAATACTGGCCGGATAGGGCGGATACCGGATAGTAACCGAATATCCGGTGCATCTCTAGAGAATATTCAAAATAAATATCAAGTGGCCAATCTGGTTTTATTTAAGCATTTGAACACCTGTTAAATGCCAATTGGTGATAACTAGTAACTAGAATACGTTAAACGAGAGAGAGACAGGCATAACTATAGCTGGAGTTCAGGGAACTTGTTCAGCTGTCCATAGTAGAGTCAGACAAATAAATCTGTCCTTGTGGTCTATTTGCAGAACAAATGATTCATTTTGAGATGATAGTGTAGTGGGGAGTGATACCTTGCAGTGACCGCTTCGCACAAGAATGGTACCTACAGGCGGACGCTCGGACTAGTCAGTGTCGCCTAACTATGAGAATGTTATGTATTTGAAAATTTTGAAATTGACGAAAAATTATTATGGTAATACGGACGGACGGTACGTACGGGTGTAATACGGGAACTGACAAGCTCTTCTAAGGAACATGTCGAATGTGAAACATGCATTCCCGAACATTTCTGATCCCCACCCTTTTCCAATATTATTGTTCTTCACTCATTGACAATTCAACCCACGTGTCATTTTCCCCAATGCAGTTCCGGTACATTTATATTATCGACACACGATGCGCGGCTCTAACCATACGCTTATAAAGTTTACGTACCGACAAGCGCTTACGCCGTTGACCTAGAGACTATTATTACTTAATCCGCGCGGAAACGGTCCTTGTCGGTCTGCACTGCGGGCAGTCCATGCGCGCCGTTGTCATGTATACAAGACTTCTCGTAGAGCCTAGTGCGGTGATATTAAGTCATGAATCGATATTGTTTAGCGGTTGTTTTTAATGATAAAGACCTTTATTTTTAACATTGTCGTGTGTAAAAAATAGGTTAATTTTTGGCATTCTCGAAATAAATTAAAGTTGGTTAAGAACAAAGCCAAATTGAGAAGATTTTTACCATAAATTGTAAATATCGATATCACATTTTGCAATCCCTAAACTTTTTATTAGTTGTTTACTTAGAATTTACTCTGGCGTGTGAGTGAGCGTCTTTGCGGACTAGGTCCGGCGGCCAAAAGGTTAAGAAAATAGCCGAAAAATGACCACCCCCCCCCCCCCCCTTTATCTCCGAAACTACTGGGTCTAAAATTTTGAAAAAAAAACACAAACGTAGTTTTTTACCTATAGATGACAGGAAAACCTGTTAGAAATGTGCAGTCAAGCGTGAGTCCGGACTTATGTACGGAACCCTAGAAACGCTGGTCCGACTCGCACTTGACCGGTTTTTTATTCAATTTCTACTGACCAGCACCTCTAGCACATCTTGCATCCGCGACTTAGACCGCGACTCGAGTCGCCATTTCCGCGGCTGTCAAATCTGTCGATTTCCATAGCATAACTTGTACCCGCGACTGCAACAGCCGCGTAGAGAACTCAAAGTCGCGGCGCGACTCGTCAGTGTTACCCGGCGAAATCAAAGTCTAAACAAATCGATATTTGCAAGTGGCAACACTGAATCGGAAACCAGGGATGCGCTAAATCATTCGTTCTTTGGTGGTAAAAAATCTAGTTTTTTGTCGATGGTTAAGTTTTTTCTGTCAAAGTCAAGGAACTTTCAAATTTTGTCAACATTTAATTACGGGAAAAAATATGAAAAAATGTAAGTAATAGAGCCTTATATACTTAATATTGATAATATTCCTTAAAATATATATTGTTTAAAAATTTCTGTTTAATAAACCTTTAAAATAAAATATTTTTGTTCTCATATTCCTGTTGTAAATAGTGTTTTTTTTTTCAGAATAAGTTCAGCATTATCCTAGACACGATTGATATCCCGGCACCCAAAGGAAAATATTATTAACAGGAACGTGCCAACAGGACCCGAAGTGGAGATTCAGGAAAAGAAACACACTAGGCAAGCTTGTAGGTTTCAAACGCCGAGCTGTCCCCTTTTCTAAATTAACTAAGATGTGAGAAGCGCTTTAGCTTTAAGAACACCACCGAGGAAGTGAACTATTAATAATGACTCTAATGGTTATAGCGTACCTATCTAAGCTGCCACAGTAACTCTCAAATAAGTTTCATATAGTTTTTCTTGTGCCAATAATGGATGGCATGTGTGTGTACTGTGTACCTAACTGTTTATGATTTGACAAATTGATATGAAAAGCTTATTTCATAGTCCTTGATGAAGTCATGACCATATTTTATTGTCTTGTTTACAAACCAATTTTCTTTCCAGGGTGATATTTAATTGTCCTACGCCGCATGTCGAAGAAAAAGGAAGAGAGAAAATACTTTTCAAGGGTAATAAAGAAGATTCTTACAATTTCTCTATAGCGGTTCTAGATGTTAATATACATATATTAGGTTTAATAATAAGAAGTCGAATATTGCAAGAATATATAAGGCAAAGCAATATACTATTAATTTAAATATTGTTTTTTTTCTCTCCTGTATATTTACCTGAAAAGAAACAAAAATAAAGTAGGTAGGTAAGTACCTAGAACTCCTAGAAGCCATTATTAATTAGCTCCCCAAGGCCCACTTCATACCTAATGTTGACAGCAACATATCATAGCATGATCGTATCAGGCCCTGTCAAACATGAAGTGAAACATCTAGAACACGGGTATGTTTTAGAGGAGTTTCAATATGGTAGACCATATGATAACCGTACCTATGCTACCTACGCAGACTATGACATGAACGTAATGACTCCTTCAAAATATTGTTGGTCGGCTCGGTCCAGTCACGTCACGGTATGGTGTTGGCAGGGGACGGAATGGTTTAGTGGGAGTTGACTGATATTTCATACAAAGCATGATTTTGAGCCGGACATGATCCTGTTATAGCCACGTATTACATCATTCTGTTACAGTACGATGCAGCGGGCACAGGCCACATGTAGGTATGTTTTGTTGAAGTCGAGGAAGGTTGCAACCGGTACCTAAATAGTAAGAGATTGTTGAAATTAGACATCTAACCGTGATCCTAAATATTACTACTAAGACTATGGCTTACTTACTAAGTCGGATTGTTTGTTTTGAACATTTGTACCTACCCACCTCATCGGCTTCATTTATGTACAAGCAAAGCGGCCTCCGTTGTTAGGTTGATGAAAGTTTGGTGTAAGGAAGTCATAGGATTACTTTTACAAACTTACAAACCTGAATTGAAATTTAAAAATCCTCCATATGTACCTAATTACTTAATTGAGTACCTACAAGCTAGCTGTTTGAAATTAAAGTTGTAAACATGATGGGTGTGTTGTGGTACTTGTAGGTATCACCGTGCATAATCGATATAAGAGTGCGTAAAGCGCATTTAGTGATTGTTCCATACTTCCTTATTCCTTAGGGCAATAAGTAATTATACAAATTATATTATTGCATAATATATCAAACTTGTTTTTAAGTTATAATTATCATGAGTTTAGTTAAAAAAGTACAAGCAAACCACCCGCGAGAGCGAGTCGCGTTATAAAGTCGCGTAGACTTCGACTCGCGGATTGACATAAAGACGAGAGAATATTTTGTCTCTAAATAGGCAGTTGTGCTACGGATTTTAGTTCAAAGTCGCGATCGTTGTCATTTTCTGACAGTGACACCTGATCGCGAGTTTGTCGCGGCTCTCGCGCGTGAGTTGTGCTGCCAACACGCGACAAGCCGCCAAGGCGCGCCGATCTGTCACTTCTCACGCCTGTCGCGGCCAGTTGTGCTAGAGGTGCAGGTCGCTGTATCAGAGTATAACTTAAAATAACGCAGTATTTACCGATGAGGCGACATCGCTCTAGGCGGCGGCGATCGCATCGCCGACCTACGAGGCGAGCGCATCGGAGAACGCAGGGGTGAGCGGTGCGGCGAACGGTGCGGCGAGCGGAGCGGGGTGCGGTGCGGCGATCGAGGCGGCGAACGGAGCGGCGACCGCGGCGGGGAGCGCAGCGGCGAGCGGGGCGGCGACCGCAGCGGCGAGCGCAGTGGTGAGCGGTACCGGAGTGGAGAGCGGTGTCGGCGACGAGGGGAGGGCGACCTGGGCCACAAAAGCGAGTTTTGATAAACGCTCCAACAGTGACAAATGTTACGGTACGTACTCACCTTGTTCTAAATGTTTCTGTATTAAATATTTCTCATCATGATCACAACTACTAAATGGAACTTACTCAAACAAGGGGGTCATAAATAATGGGCGGACGACGGATGCAATATACGTCAAAATCATGTCAAACGATATACGTAATTAAAATTGGTTTAAATAAGACAACATGATTTTGACGTATATTGCATCCGTCGTCCGCCCATTAGTCATAAATAATTCTTTGGTAAACTCAGCTTATAGTGATTTATCGTTCATATCATTGTGACAACCGCGCAAACCTGCTCTAGACTTGTTCATCTCTTGGCAATCAATAGACAAGTGGCGCCAGATAGCAGGTGTAAGCTTACCTCGTCAGGGACAGAGACCGGTCGCGGGTGCGGCGCCGGCGCGGCGACCACGGCGAGCGGCGCAGGCGGCCGCGCGAGATGGAGCGCGACCTGGACGATACAAATTCATATACTTCACACTCACATCTAATGACCTTACTGATAGGGTATAGCGTTTTAGTTACATTAATTTATCCCCTCGAGTATAGTTGGAATTTTCGAGGATTTCTTGAGGTAGACCCTTAATCTGTTAAACAAAAAGTAGTGGTTACTACTGCTACTGCTAATTACCAATTTTACCATTCTATTTTTATATAGGTATGTAGTTGAAATTTATGAGCAGCCCATTCGGAGCTAACACGTTTTGTTATCTATCTCCAAAAAAAACGATCTGAATGCGGGTGAGTGTTTGATCTCCGAATGAGCTGTTAAATGAATTCGAACCTTAATATTATCACGATAGTTGCTTTTTATACGAGATTGTTTTGTTGGCACGTGCCGAAGACGGCTCTACATAAAAGAAACAAAGGCTTTTGTTTAACAGATTAGGGCCTGAATCGAAAAAAATCATCTCAGAAAATTCCTACTATACCGTGGACGCGATATCGAGTCGGTAGAAAAGTTACCTGGGATTTAAGGCCTTTATACATCTTACTTAATTCAGTCGTGCCAACTAGCATCCTCAAAGTAGTGCAGTCAGATTACATATACTTTTAAGAATGCTTATTTGCTAAAACACGGTTAGGCATCACATAATACAAAGTAGGTAATTTAGGATTCTGAATTAAGTAAGGTGTATCAAGGCGCTTTAGAAGTTTTTGACATTTCAAAGTGCTGATGGGTCTCGAGGGATTAATATTCGCAAAATAATCCGACTAGTTCCACTACGAAGATGCAAGCGAGCATTAAAAATATAATGCGGATAAAAGGAACATAACGTAAACATGAATGCGACAAAAATGAAATTTTTTATTCATGCGATTAAGTTTTAGAAAATAAGTAGTGTTACATTGTGAGAGAGATATTAACCTTCAAAAAACTGTAAAAATATATAACAGATTGCTAAATTTTTAGCTTTACTAATGATACATTTTGAACCCATAAGACCTCAGGTACCTTCTTCAACTAACCATTTTGAAAATAACCCGTTTTTTACCAAAGTGAAAACAGACAAAGTATGCTCTTGATTGAGATCTTTCAAATACTTATTAGAAAACAAAATAAATAAACTCAAACACAGATATTCGCGTTACGTGCAACCTATTAGATAAGTATATTTGTCTACTACAAAAAAAGTACCGCCCTCATATCTACCTATAACACAAATGGGAATTAGAGGAATGACTTAACATATGGGATAGAGCAGGCAAAAAAGATACTAGCTAGCGGAACCACCACAATTTACATTATAAACGTGTATGTACATGTACAACATGCAAGAATATGCTGCCGGAATAAAGGCCTCGACATATTAGTGAATTTATCTGGAGAGGTTAAAGAACTAACGATGATACACAAGCAGACTACAGGATGATAGGACCACGGGGACACGAACGACCGAGGCTGAAGCGCAAAGCATGCGGTCGCGAACAACCCGCCACCACCCGCGGCTGTTCCTTCACGGGCTCCGACGGCGAAGTATCCGCGACAAGCATACGGCCACGTCGGGTCTACGATCATGCAGAGGCGGCGGCACACGGCACGCACCTAGAGTACCGATGGCGGCTGGGCGGGCGCACCCGGGGGCTGCGCGGGCTGCGCGGGCTGCGCGGGCTGCGGGGGCTGCGCGGGCTGCGCTCGCGCGGCGGCGGCGAGGCGCTGGGCGGGCGGCGGCGCGGCGGCGGCGGGGAGGCGCTGGGGGGGCGGCGGCGCGGCGGCGGCGGGGAGCCGCTGGGCGGACGCCGCCGCGAGTTCTCGCGCCGCGCCGCCCGCATCTCCTTCTCGCGGATCATCCGGTTGAACGCCTCGAGCGGGTCCTCGCCGTGCCTACAGAACAAAACGACGTCAGCGCCTTCGCTCTCCTCGCGGGTCGACGGCCCTCGGGTCGCCCTGATTTTTACGGGTGGCCTTTGATTCTTTATTTTTTTAATAGAAACGCGTGGCAATCTTTTGTTCTGTGGGCTCGCGGTCGAGTCGATGACCCGCGGGGAAAACTCGATTAAAAAGGGTGGGGAGGGAAGAGAAAATCGACGTGTCGTACTTGCGAATCAAATATTCGGGAAGTCAAATATAATTTCGATGCTCAAAAAATATTGATGGGTTTGAAATAATGAACGGTATCGCTAATTAAACTGTCAATATAATTTATCACGAACGTAACATAAATTATCTAAGGAATCTTTCATCTAATTTTAAAAGCAGAAAAGTTATGCTTATAATGGCATAAAGTTCATCGGCAATTCGATCGATAGTACGTATTATCGGATTAATACTTACTGTCAAAATAAACACCATTATTAAATGAAATACAGCATAATTCACACCTAACGAGTTAACTGGTGATGGTGAGTATCAAGCTTTTAAAAAGAGATTACCGACTATGCTGATATATCGAGGTTTCGGATTACCTTCAACCGGGGAGCATAGGAATGGCGGGGCGAATAGGGATATAAACCGGGAACAACATTTACTTGATAATTTCTTAAAAACTACACACATAAATTGTATCATGCATAATTTAGTACTATTCTTAATCGCATAATACATTTGTGTGGGTCGTTTTTCAGAAATTATCAGATAAAGGTCATTCCCGATTCGTAACCCTATTCACTCCGTCATCCCTATTTCCCCGGCGGGCGGGGCACGGTCGTTCAGATTGAGCTCGCAGGTGTGAATCAGACTGTGATACGTCGGCTTGTGATAGTTACCCGTTAGGCTCGTCCTTGATGCCGGGCGGCGGCGGCTGGTAGGGCTCGGGCGGGAAGCGCTCGTAGGGCGGCCCCGCCCCCGGCCCGCGGCGCCCCGCCCCGCGCCCGCCGCCGCGCAAGTACCCCGGGCTACACAATATCACACTCATTAGTTAACGAATACGTCAACTGACGCGCGCCGCTCCAGCCCGATATTCATTTTAACTATCTAAACTACTACAATCCAATACTGACACGTGGTTATATTAACTTCACTAGTAATAAACGATGTAGGTACCGCCAACCGGGGTGAATGTATCCTTAAGACTCTTAGATTGAAAATAATATTAGATTCTGTATGATATAATTTGGTGGGTTATGATACAGTTATTAAGAAATTGACAGGTAAATCACATTTTAAGTTTTGCCCCTATTCACCCCGGCCATCCCTATTCACCCCGGTTGACGATACTTCATAAAATATAACAAGTGGATTTTAACCCACCTGCTACTAATAGCCGCACCGTTTTAAAACTTTGCAAGTATATCAAACAGCACTTTGCAAAAAATATATACTTTCCCTAGTTGTATAGATAACACTTTGGAACCAAAACAACACTCACTCGTTAAATCTGTGACCCGGTGGCGGCACCCCTGGAACGAACGGTGGTGGCGCACCGCGATTAAAAGATCCCTGCAACAACATAAACGTTTAACCATGGTGTTATTAACCTTTAATATTATCCTACTTTTAATTTGAACCTTGTAGTATAGAAAATTAGGATGAATTTTATTTGTTTGGAAAGAAATGCTACTTTATTGTGTGGTTTATGAAAGGTTCCAATAAGATTGAAAGAATGTATAAATTGTAATGCATACATTTGGGCCTTATGAGATGAGGTTAAAGTAAAATAGAAAATAAATCCGAAGAAACCTAAATACCTATTATTTTTAGAGACGCATTTTGACGCAAAATCAGAATCCATCATTGTCTTTAAAATGTGTTCTCTTGTAAATACTTGATTTCACGAAATATTAAGTTATTCATAGATTTACCTGAGATGCCATGGGATCCCTTCCTTCATCAATAGTGGGCGTGCTAGCACGCTGCTCGTCAACTCGGGGTACCTAGTCAAAGCAATACTAATTTAGCACACATTAGAATCTGTGAATCACTGGTACAATACAAAACATTACTAAACCAACAATGAGGACCGCCCTAAATGGCGTTATTCATAAACGCGTTACTGTCCTGAGTTTGCTATGAATCGGTTGTCTTTATCTGTCATTTTGACTTATGTATATGTAAGAAAGAGATAAAACAATTTAAATCAGGCCCGTAAAGGGGGTTAGTGTGGAAATCAGCCCTTTAAATAAATATTTTTAGTATATAACACACAACAATTTCACAAAAGAATCATGAGGTAAACGACTATAGTGATTTAGGAGCTGATATTGCAAATGCAACAAAAAGAAAATTAACCTGTCAAATCAGTGATACTTACATTCATTGGCATGTTGGGAGGTTCATCCATGCCAGGAGGTTTCAATCCTGGCGGTCCTGAAGCAACAGAGATATTGAGTTAAATAAAATCGCCTGTTTTAGATTATGGATTGAAAACAGCGTTGATTTTTCATTAGTTTTTATAGACAACACTAAAGGTTTGTTAAGAGATTGATTTATGATTACTGTTTGCCTGTTTAGTTTTTTTATTTTTATTTTGTCCTCATAGCTAACTATTACAATACTGGAAACGGGAAAGACCAACCCTTAGTTATTATACTTATTATAATTGCATTGAAAAACTTCCCAGTTTTATTTGTTCGGAAGATATGAGGATATTTCTTCCCATCTGCATCGCAATATACTCATAAAGCAATGTTTTTGGCTATATAATTGTGAGAAAAAGGTCATAAAAACTGCTTTAAGCAGAGAAATATCTAAAATTTTACTAAAAAAAGAGTTTTCAATATTCTATGTCAGCTGGCCGGTTCATATTTATTATAAATTATAAGAAACTGGATCATTCCAAAAAATCTCAATTTAAAACAAGGACACACAAGCACACAATAGTCATATGCCTAGCTGTTTTCCACCTGTCCAATTTCTTGGTTCAATGCCATTGCGTCTCACTTTCTCATTAAGCAAAATGGGAGACGCAAATACACATTGGACTAAAAAATTGGACAGGTGGAATTACACACTAAGATAAAAAACGTATTTAAACAAGATCAAGACAAATGAAACATTCGACGTAATATGCTATAAAACAAATGATATTCAGTGTAACTCGAGAGCTCCCGCCGAGTGGACACTTGACACTTTGAACAGACAGGGCGGTCGGTCGGCAGTACCGTGTCTTTTGCGCGGCCTTGGGGCGTCGTCGGGGCGGCGCGTGCGGCGGTGCGTGTAGCGCGGCGGCACCAGCACGGTGATGTTGTCCGAGGAGCCGTCCGACGAGTGCCCGCACACATCTACCACATGTTACAGCTAGTCAGGCGCGTGTGCACCGTGCTTAACGGCGTGCGTTGAAGACGCACCAAATTCCATTTTGAAAATATGTGTATAGTTGAAATTTTTTAGGAGGACCAAAGTACCGAATGGAACTGGTGTGTTAATGGAGCATATTTGCAAATATAGCTCCGTTTGTATAGAGATAGGTACAAGTAAGAATATATGAAGTTGATAGGCACCATAAAACTCAATTGCATAACATAAGGATTTCGACCTCTTGCTTAAATTCCGAAATCATATAAATAAACATGTCAGTGCAAATAAAATCGCCTCACACGGGACTATTTTAACGCAATATTGCGGCCATTATCCAAACAGAGCCCACGAACGCCCATCACTCATAAATTCACATGCTAATTGCGTTAATATATAAGTATACCTATGTAACATGATTTTATCTATTGCAATTTATCAATTTTGCGCCTGTTTACATCATTATTTATCGACTTTTAACGGTAAGATCAAATAAAAATTATCAACTATATCAATAATTTGCGTTCCAATTTAAACCTGTAAATGACTGGTAGAATGTCATTACAGCTCTGGTTTCGTGCGTATCATTAATTATTAAAATTTACGTGCAAATTTATACATGTATTTTAACGTGCACCGATAACCCTCCTGCCGTAACATGCGACAAACCATTCTAACTAACTAAAACTAACTAAAAAGAGATTGTAATGAGTTAGAAACCTGCCCAAATTTAAGTTCAAACGGGATACTTACAACAGTTACAACGGAGCAATATTTCCAATAATCCAAAAATTTGATTATTTCTAAAAAATATTTAAGTGACCGGCAATAGTGACGATTAACTGCCGCCACATTGTGATTCCGTTTTTAAACTCCGTATATTAGCGATGTTGTTAAAATATTAATTCGTCGGCGTAGTTTGCAACCGGGCATTAAGTATTTATTAAATTAATTATATTTTAATCGTCATCGTCGACGACGCCCCGCCTGATGAAACCTACGTTGCGGGTTGCGGATTTGATTATATTTCAGGTATATGACTTAGATTATCAACCTAATAAATAGCAAGTGGCCAGTACTTACGATATTGCTTGCATAATCAATAAGTTACTAACAATAACAGACAGTTTTACATATGCCTGAAAGTGAGTTTATTTAGTAGCACGTGTATCACTACAATGTGTCTGCTAATTCTACAGTGTAAGTCCCAGCCAAATATCTAATACCTATTCATAGAAAAATAACACTAATTAAAATTATTTCATCCGTTAGCGAACTACGATGTCACAGACCAGCGGTCGGCAACCTGCGGCCCGCGGGCCGCATGCGGCTCGTGAACCTGTCACTTGCGGCCCGAGAGCCGCCTTGGCTATTTTGTAATAGTGACAAACGACAATGTCTCATAAAGTCATAGATATTAACAAAGTACGGCCCGCGTCACCTCCGTTAACTACTATGTGGCCCTTGGCTGCTAAAAGGTTGCCGACTGCAGTCATAGACAAATATACAACATACATTAAACTATGTAATTACATTTTATGTTTGTAAAAATGCTCACACGATTCAAATTGAATAAACCCATAAACCATTGCCTTGCATCATTAGGTAATAAAACTACCCAAACAAAAGATACTTTGTCGATTGTGGATAGTGAAAAATTTGTATTTATAACCGGTCAAACAAATTTGTCAGTAGAAAAGGCGCGAAATTCACCATTCAACCCTTCGCGCCTACATTTTTTTTATATTTGTCGCTCTTTTCTACTGACGGAAATGGGTTGACAGAGTATAGATCTTAATGCAAGTCCATACAAGAATGGCTGACAAGTATCTTTTGGCAGGGTACTCGTTAAATGTGCATGCTTACCGTTGTTGGCCAGCGGCGGCGGGCCGTTCAGGGGTTGCTGCATTGGCACCACCGGTGGTGGTTGTTCTGTGGACATTTCGTATTTTTATAAAAGTTTGATACTAGAATATAATCTTTCTCTAATAATTTCTTAGGGGTTATTTTACTTAAATAATTGGGTGTATAAAATATTTATATAGTACAGTCACCTGCAATAATATCATACTCTTTAAAGGCTGCAAAATTGTGTAACACACTCTAATGGCTCTACAAATAGGATGGTGTCAGATATTTTTGCGGCCTTCGTAATGTAACATATTATTGAAGGTGACTGTACAACGAATCAGTATTATAGGAAAAACAAATTTTATCAAGCAGAGACGTCTGCGAGCGATACTACAATTTGTTATATATATTAAAGGAAAAATAGAAAAAATCGAGTCCTGCCGCACTTGTACATTTTTCATATTCCTTTAATAGAAAAATGTATTGCATTACCTGGCCTAAGGGAACTTCAGAAAGTGAGGAGTGAGTGAGGTTAGGGAGTGAGGTAAATACCTAAATTGGGTAGGACGGGCGGCGGTGCCTGGGCCGGGCGGTGCGGCGCGCGCCGGCTGTAGCCCGTCTGGTTCCGGAACGCCGACACCGAGTTGCGCAAAAACCTAAAACATATGACGCAATTTATAACGATTTTCTATGTAGGATCATAGCGCTAAATCGCTAATTTTCCCACAGACCTAACCTACCTTGCGCATAAATTTGAACTTATTTCAATCCTTAACAGATTCAATGCCGAAAACCCGACTATCGGATATTTTATGATTTCGTTCCCAGGCCGAATGACCGGGTAGTCGGGATCGTGGTAATACTGCTTTGTATGACGAAATTGTTGTGGCCTGGCGCAGACGTCTTGTTTGGCTGGGTGGCAATGAATGTGTTAAGCAATATAAATTATGAAATGTTGTGTCTTAGGTAAATATTACAGTTTCTGTCTGTGGCGTAAAGCCAGTGGACTGTAGTTTTTTAAGTTAGTTTATTCGACACTATACTGCTTTATCTGATGGTAGAAGGGCTTACCGGTATTTGTGGTCAAAGCTGGCAGAGGCCTCTGCGGGTGGATTGCTCGCTGGTGGCTTCCTCGTTATTTCAAGGCACTGCACACTGTTTTCTGGTATATTTCGCGAATTCAGATATTCTTTCTGTTACGATGTTTTGATGACACTGACACCGTTAGTTGTTACTTTTTAGACCATTGCGAATGTGTCGCCGGCCAGTAGCCTCGCTACCTCAAATAAATCAGTATAGCAGTAGGTTGAATACTAAACACCCCCCACCGAAAGCACTATGTGGCTTTCTCATAATATGAAAAAAGAGAGAACAGAACTTGCGCATGTATAGGCGCGAAAATAAAATAAAATATATGCAATTAATGCGATAAAACGAAGGGGATTTAGTGAGTATAAGGCAGAGGACACAGTTTATTAACAGGTCTCAAAAAGGAATTGTTAGCTCTTGTGCGCAGAGTAACCTTGCGCACAATGCCGTCTAAACCGGGATGTTTTTGTTGGACAATTGCAAGTGGCCAACTGCAAGGAGAAACTCGGTCGTCCTTGACCAACACTAAGTCTCCTACATTAATATTGGGAGGCGAGGTGAACCATTTTGACCTTTGCTGTAAGGTATGTAAATAATCTTGGCTCCATTTCTTCCAAAACAGTTGAGAGCAATTTTGCAAATATTGCCAACGTGATAGATGATTTACAGGTACAGACTGCAAATCATACTCTGGTACAGCTGTCAGACTCTTGCCTATCAAGAAGTGTCCAGGAGTTAGGACATTAAACTCATGAGGATTATCACTAGCTGGCAGAGCGCATAATGGCCGTGAATTCATTATGGCTTCAATTTTACAGAAAATTGTTGTCAGCTCCTCAAAAGTCAAGGCTTTGTCACCGACAGCACGCACAAGATGGTATTTCGCAATGCGAACGCAACTCTCCCATAAACCACCCATGTGAGGGGCGCTAGGAGGATTGAACTGCCAGTTAATCAAGCGCTGAGCGCAGCCGTTAAAAATATCCTGTTGAGTGCTCTTGTCAGACATGAATTTCTGAACATCAGCAAGATAAACTGAAATAAATGTCATATACTAAGAAAAAAAAAAAATAAACATAAAAATAAATAAAATAAATATATAATAAATTTAATTTTCCTGGAAAATAATTTAATTTGTTCAAATACTTCATTGTATTCATGGCAGCGCCATCTCTCTCGCTAGCTTGGTATCATCATGGGAATGATCCAGCTAGAAAGGTTCGAACCATACTGTTCTACCTTAGAGATGGCTAGGGGGCGCCACAAGCCTTCAGTATAAAGTGCATATACTTGGAAAATTTGACTAATGTCTCTGTGACCCGGTGGCCGAGTGGCTCAGGCACCTGCCGCGATAGCAGAGGACGCTGGTTCGATTCCAGCCTGGGGCACTGGAGGCCTTGGTCACTTTTTCTTAGTATATGACATTTATTTCAGTTTATAATTTATATAGTAGTGTTTCTACTTGATAAAAAACAAATTAAAATATTTCCTGGAAAATAATTTAATTTGTTCAAATACTTCATTGTATTCATGGCAGCGCCATCTCTCTCGCTAGCTTGGTATCATCATGGGAATGATCCAGCTAGAAAGGTTCGAACCATACTGTTCTACCTTAGAGATGGCTAGGGGGCGCCACAAGCCTTCAGTATAAAGTGCATATACTTGGAAAATTTGACTAATGTCTCTGTGACCCGGTGGCCGAGTGGCTCAGGCACCTGCCGCGATAGCAGAGGACGCTGGTTCGATTCCAGCCTGGGGCACTGGAGGCCTTGGTCACTTTTTCTTAGTATATGACATTTATTTCAGTTTATAATTTATATAGTAGTGTTTCTACTTGATAAAAAACAAATTAAAATATTTCCTGGAAAATAATTTAATTTGTTCAAATACTTCATTGTATTCATGGCAGCGCCATCTCTCTCGCTAGCTTGGTATCATCATGGGAATGATCCAGCTAGAAAGGTTCGAACCATACTGTTCTACCTTAGAGATGGCTAGGGGGCGCCACAAGCCTTCAGTATAAAGTGCATATACTTGGAAAATTTGACTAATGTCTCTGTGACCCGGTGGCCGAGTGGCTCAGGCACCTGCCGCGATAGCAGAGGACGCTGGTTCGATTCCAGCCTGGGGCACTGGAGGCCTTGGTCACTTTTTCTTAGTATATGACATTTATTTCAGTTTATAATTTATATAGTAGTGTTTCTACTTGATAAAAAACAAATTAAAATATTTCCTGGAAAATAATTTAATTTGTTCAAATACTTCATTGTATCAGCAAGATGTTTACTGGCTGCTGTGAAATTCGTCCCGCAATCGGAATAAAAGCATGCCGAAAGACCGCGACGGGATACGAATCTGTCTAGAGTAGCCAAAAAGCAATCGGCAGATAGAGAGGAGAGCGTTTCCAAATGCACGGCTTTAGTTGAAAAGCAAACGAAGACCGCTAAATAAGCCTTCTCTATCTTCGCATTGCGCCGTAAGCTTTCCTTTATATAAAAGGGTCCGGCCAGGTCCACACCTACATGCTCAAACACCTTATTAGGTAACAGACGAGTTGATGGAAGGTCACCCATTTTAGGCTGCAGCAGAGTGGGTCTACATTTGTAGCAGCTCTTGCACTTTGAATGAATGGAACGAATTAGGCTACGAGCCGACAAGATCCAATATCTCTGGTTGAGAATATTCTGCAAGGTCTGCGGACCTGTGTGTAAATATTTCTTATGAAAATATTCCACCAAGAGCTTTGTAAACCTACTTTGCTTCGGCAACAATATAGGATGCTTCGCATTGTAAGGCAAGTCAGAGTGCGGGATACGACCCCCCACCCTGAGGAAGCCTCGATCGTCAAGAAAGGGTGCAAGCTTCCTTAACGAAGGGATGTACGTTACGCCCTTTTTCAAAGTTTCAATTTGCTCTTTGAAATAAGCTGCTTGTACTAATTTGATCAAGCAATCATGGGCTTGATTCAAGTCTTTAGTCGTTAAAACTTGGTCGCAAATCGAAACGTCACCACGGAATCGTCGCAGTAAACGTAAGATCCAGGCGATGCTTCTTTGCATTCTAGAATAAGAAGAGAACTGGTTGCAAACACGATCAACGAATTCCAGTTTACCTTCTTCTCCCGTTTGTTGAGATAGTAAATTAAATGTATTTGTATTTAATTTCATCTCTGGGATTTGTGTTTCACATTTGTTTATGAAAGTGGAAACAGGCCAATTCTCACAATCGTCATACATCCAGGCAGGCCCTTCAAACCACTGAGAGCTACCAGCCATGAACTGCGACGGAGAAACACCTCGCGAGGCGACGTCTGCCATGTTGTTTTCGCTGTTCACATGACGCCACGCATGAGGAGGTATTGATTCTGTTATTTGTGTAACACGGTTACAAACAAATGTTTTTAATTTATAAGCATCAGTTTGTAGCCACGCCAAGACAATAGACGAATCTGTCAAAGCTGTGATTTTTGTCACATTAACCCGAATTAAGCATTCACAGGCGTACTTCATTAGTTTTGCAAGAAGTGCTGCGGCCATAAGTTCCATTTTCGGGATAGTCTGAACTTTGACAGGTGCTACCTTTGACCTTGCCATCAACAATCTGCACTTAACGTTAGACTGATGTCGTGAGATGACGTAGATGCAGGCGGCGTACCCACGAGAAGACGCGTCGCTAAATCCAACAAGTTCGCATTCAGTTACATTTGGAAGCAAGATATGCCGTTGAATCTGCAACTCGGATAGTCGGGGTAGTTCGTCAATGAACGTCAACCACTGCTCGCATACATCTTGAGGAAGCGGATCATCCCAACCGAGACCCACCTTCCAAAGGTCCTGAAGAATGCACTTTGCAACAAATGTGCATGGAGCAATGTATCCAACAGGATCATAAATTGACGCAAGAGTCTTCAGTACAGATCGCTTAGTATTGACGGTATCTTGTTTGTTCAATGAGAAGCTGAACGCGTCAAACATCGGAGACCATTTCAAGCCTAAAAGCTTAATTGAAACGTCATCCCTGTCCTTCTGAAAAGTGACAGTAGTTTCACGATGTTCGGCCGGGACGCGCTCAAACAACTGTTCAGAGTTGCTCGACCATTTCTTAAGCACAAGTCCTCCGCACTGTAGCATATTAATCAACTCGTCCTGTAATGCACATGCCTGAGAGAAGGTGGCGCATGACCACAGGATATCATCCATATAGATGCCTTGACGTACAACTTCAGCAGCAGAAGGGAAACGTTCGCCTTCATCACTGGCTAATTGTAGTAAAGTGCGTATGGCCAGAAATGGACTCGAACTCACGCCATATGTGATTGTTTTCAACTCATAGACTTTTATCGGCTCGTCAACTGACGACCGATATAAAATATGTTGATATTTTCGGTCAGATTCGCGCACAAGGATTGCACGATACATTTTGCAAATATCACTTGCGAAACAGTATTCGAATAATCGAAAATTTGTTATAATGGCTCCTATATCACGGTATAGGTTTGGTCCCGTCAACTGGGTGTCGTTAAGAGAGACGTTTGTAGACGTTTTCGCACTAGCATCAAAGACTACGCGCAACGGCGTAGATGTGCTGCTTGGCCTTAAAATACTGTGATGTGGTACAAGATATTTGCTCGGCTCGCTACCAGTATACAATTCCATGTGGTCTAGTTTCTCATACTCCAACATGAAGTCATTGTAAGCTTGCTGCAGCACTGGTGAGCGCGCGAGTTTACGCTCTGTTGCCAGCAGTCGTCGCTCGGCAGCAGCGCGAGAGTCTCCGAGTATCGGCGCATCAGGAACAAAAGGCAGCGGCACGATATACCTCCCCCCCTCATCACGGGAGTGATCACGCACGTAAATATTTTCAGCCAACTGATCTTGTGGGCTGAGTACAGGTTTGCACGGCAATTCCTCTACTTCCCAGAAGTCACGCAGCGTTTTGTCCAAAGTCTTCTCTAAAGAAATCGTCAAATGGAAACTCTGTGTTGGTGTTTCGGTGTCGTTACTGTCGTTGTATAATCTTCCGCTAACGACGTACCCAAAAATGGTTTCAATAACCTTTGGAATGTTCGGCTTGACAGTAGTAGGCTTGTCCATAATCAATTCGGACACGACGCCATTGTCCAGTAGAATATCCACCGATGACTTCTCGAAAAACAACGGGTCAGCCAATTCAAAATTCTTGTATTCTTCCACAACTTCTGGCGGAAACGAAACATTTGGCATTTCAGATGACACTTTCTCCACGACGACCATCTCCACCTGGAAACTCGGAACGTCCGATTTACACGGCTTCAAGTCGCACGTCACCATGCCAAAGTTTTTGACAAGTTCACCTCCAAGTCCTGATACTGTGTAAGGACATTTGTTGCGAGGTAAGCCCAAACGTTGAGCACAATTCAAAGTAATAAATGAGCTTTGCGCTCCAGAATCAAGAACAGCACGGCAGTTCTGATGTTGTCCGGTGATGTCAACCACTAGAGTCCTCGTAGTCCCCAACACTACACCGTAAGAACCTGAATTTTCACTCACGGAGTGAAGATTCTCAGTTCCAGTTGGAGCGAGCGTCACACTCACGGAGCGCGGCGGCGAAGGCCCCGCTGCATGCACGGCAGCGCGGGGCGTCTGCAGGGTCGGCACGGCCGGAGCCTGCAGAACACTTGCATCCCGATGTAGCAAATAATGATGAGGCTGAGAGCAAACTCCACAAGTCATATTGCTCTTACAACTTGACGCTTCGTGACCACTTTTCAAACAGTTGCTGCATATCTTCAAGGCGTTGACACGGTCAATCCTATCTTGAATCAACAGTTTACGAAACTGTTCGCAACGATAAATCAGATGATTTGAGTTGCAATGCACGCAAGTCAGTTTGTTTTGGTACGAATTATTTTGAGTATCATTATTACGCGAAACAGTTAATCCAACCTTTTGCGAAGACGAGGTCGCGTTCGAATATTTGAAACTGGCAGGTTTATGACTCGGTTGTGTGAAGTTGACAGGTGACTTCACTTTGACTTGTGGATTGTTTATAGTCCGGGAGCTAGTACTAGGAAAAGTATGTTCCAACACTTTTATTTGTTTGTTCACAAAATTTATTAATTCCGCGAAAGTCGGTAATTCATTTTGATCGCGGCTTTCTTCAAACAATTTCCGAGAATGACTGTCTAGCCCGCGAAGTGCCAGATGGCAGAATAGATAGTCGTCCAAGTTCTCAATCTGCAAGGCGTGAATAGCTTTCAAGGAATGGTCAAAAGTCTCCACGAATGAGGTTAAATTCGCTGCACTGTCTTTTGTCAAAGGTGAAAAATTCAGCATTTTATCCAGATACCTGCCGGTCAACGCTCTGACATCTTGGTACTTATCAAGTAAGCTTTTCCAAACTACAGGATAGTTGTAAGACGTGATCGGAAGACTTGATAATATTCAGTGCTGGGCCTTTGACACAAGACAGCAGATAATGAAATTTATCTATGTTCTCGAACTTGCGATTGTGAACCAAAGACACAAATGTATCATGAAATGTGGCCCAATTCTCCACCTGACCATCAAATTCAAACAAAGTCAGCTTCGGTAAATGTGGCCTAGCGAAACAATCATCCTTGGTTTCAGTGAAATTATTTTTGGTTGGCTCCTGGACTATACGGTTGCAGTTCAAAGCTACCTTTTTACAAGCAAAATATAAATCGTCGAAACTTTCTAACGAGCTTGTTGAAGGTTTAGCTTTGGGGTTTGCCTGCATCTCCAGCATGATAATCTCCATGACAATTTTTTCGAAGTCGCAACGTGCGTCATCGAGTTCCGAAAACTGTACCATGTAATCTTGCACCGAGTCTAGACTATCCAATTTAACAGTTTTGGATACATCATAAGCCTTTTGTAATTTGTTAAACAAATATTCTTTTTTGAGTGTCAACGTATTTATTTGCAATAACAATTGCACCTCGCCTTCCGCCATTGTTTGTCACGGACAAAAATGTATGACGAATTGGATATTTTATTGAAATAGATATCAGTAAAACCGTAGAAATAAATAGGAAACAGCGAGATAATATGCGGATACGATCCGCAAGGGAAAATTCAACGGTTAGCCTATAGAAGTATAGAAGATAGGATTTGGGGAAAAAATAAATCTGGGAGGGTTCAAAATATGGGAAATTTTTAGAATCGGCTCGGAGGCCAGAAAATGTGGCGTAAAGCCAGTGGACTGTAGTTTTTTAAGTTAGTTTATTCGACACTATACTGCTTTATCTGATGGTAGAAGGGCTTACCGGTATTTGTGGTCAAAGCTGGCAGAGGCCTCTGCGGGTGGATTGCTCGCTGGTGGCTTCCTCGTTATTTCAAGGCACTGCACACTGTTTTCTGGTATATTTCGCGAATTCAGATATTCTTTCTGTTACGATGTTTTGATGACACTGACACCGTTAGTTGTTACTTTTTAGACCATTGCGAATGTGTCGCCGGCCAGTAGCCTCGCTACCTCAAATAAATCAGTATAGCAGTAGGTTGAATACTAAACACTGTCACTCCTAAAACTAAGAAAAATCTATAAAATAATTTTCCTAAAACAGTAAAATATAATGTCGAGTTAAATATCTTGTTACCTATTCGGAATTAATGTTGTGGGTGCGATCTCCTTTTCGCGACAATCTGGGCACTCATGGTCCTCAGACTCCAATAATGCTCCTCGTATGCCTGTGATCAAAAGTTATAGGATCAGAATATATTAGTGATAATGTCACCCATCATCTTTACAATGTCGGACTGACTTAAAACGAAATTTTCTAAGCCCCGTAAGGATGACCCTTATTTGACGTATTTCAGAAATTAATAACCCTAAATCGATTTCTTTTATCCCAAAACAACCTGAAAATTAATTTCATGTCATTGTAACTGTAGCCAGTGCAGACTTTCATGCGATTCTCCCATACAATGTATGAAAATGACCAAAATAATTTGACCGTCTCTAAGCTCTTTCGTTGCTTTTAGCTCTTGCGTTTCTACACATAGTTCACTTGTCGAACAGAAGTGAAACTCTTCCTTTCTGTGTCTAAGTGACGTACGCATACAAAAATCTGATTTCATGCCCTAAGACGGTCTTCCCTACAATAAATTATATATGTCGGTCTTCGCCATATTGACGTTTATAGTTAAAGTAGGTTGGCCGTCAATCAAGTTTTAATTTTACAAATCAGTTGCCCTTAGCTTTCTAAGCCAACACTTGTCCCCAAACAACAGAGTTAAGCAGTAGACTAGTGTGAGTATACTCTATGTTAGTATACTCGCACTCGTCACAGAAGGAGTATAGTCTATGTTAGTACTCACACTCGTCACAGAAGGAGTTCCCGCAGCAGGGGATCATGACGGCGTCGGTGAGCAGGTCGCGGCACAGGCTGCAGATGAGCTCGTCGGGGATGGCGGGCTCGGGTGCGGCGGCCGCGTTGGCCGCCACCTCCGCGCCGCCCGCGCTCTCCGACGCCAGGTACGCCTCACTGCAAGTTAAATAACAACTTACTTCTAGTTATAAGTACTAGATTGTATCACTAGAATAGAATCCTGAGCATAGGGAATATGCACAATCCAATACCTTTAAATGAGCAATTCTTTTTTTTTTCATTTTTTTTAATAAGGGGTTTTGTCACACAGTGACGATGTCACCCCCGTAATGAGATCTATTACTTATTTATATATATTGGGGATCTCGCAAACGGCTCTAACCATTTCGATGAAATTTGTATATGGGTATTTTCGGGGCCGAAAAATAGATCTCGCTAGGTTTCATCTCTGGGAAAACGCGAATTTTTGTTGCGAGTAAAATTCATTGTAGTGCACAATCGCCCTAATTATACTAAGGCGTAAAAGTCATAAAACTGAGTTGGCTTAGGTCCATCAACCTACGTCGCAATACACAATGAGAAACGCGAATTTATGGACAACTGGAAGGCCGTATTCATAAAGCGTTATGGTGCTTGCCTCTAGCCAGTAATAAAAATATAAAATAGAATGCAGTACAATATACTAACACATGCTTTGTATAGAATTAGTAGCATTATCAGTATCTTTCTTGAACATGGTTATAACTTCAGTTACAACTAACTAGATAATTAATAAACCATAAAATCTTGCAATTTGTATCAATATGAACTATTATGAGTAAAGGTATTTAATCCCGGAATACATTGGGGTCATAAAGAACAGTCATTAATTTTTTTTTTTTCATTAATGTAAATTTTGATAGAAATTTGAAACTTATCAGACATGACATTATCTAATATTAATGTACAAATATGTAATAAGGAAATTGGTATCTAAACACTGATCACATGAATTGAGACATGCTCTATCAATCTTGGTAGATCAAGCCAATCTATACATTACGCAATCTAACAATGTTGAAGCAATACTTACTGGTCCACGGCAGGTACAGCAAAGGTTCCACTTGGGGTCATCATGGCTCCTGGTGCTTTAGGTCCGTCAACTGGGACCATAAAACTACGAGGAATTCCTGTACTTCTTCTTATCTCTATTGGGTCAGTCTGAAAAAAGGTTATAATATTAAATGATTTCCTTGTCCTATATACCAGATGATCCTGGTCCCATACCATAAGTTTCTAGTTCCTATTCTGAATATTCTTACCTGCGAATTTTGTTAGAAAATATTTACCTACCTAATGCTAACTTGTATAGTAAGTAAATGGCACATGATGTAATGGGCTGATAACTACCATGAAACCCAAGGAAACATTACCATGACAAGAAATTGGCAAAAATTAATTAACACAGAGTGAGCATATGCGCGAGGTAATTGCCAATGCCTTAGATATTGTCAATGTGACTTTAAATTACTATCAGTCTTGATTAAATTTTAACTTACTGAATTAGCTATAGGGCAATCCTTGATCCAATGTCCATGTTTCTGACACTTGTAACAAACATAATTTGATGGCACTACACCTCTTTGATTTTGTCCTCTAATTTTTTGATAACTGAAAATTTTAAAAAGGTTAATGATAATGACACATTCAATTGGTAATTGAAAAAGCTTGATTTTTTAAGAAATAAAAAGAACTACATTCTGATCAGGGTTGATGCTGGTGAAATTGGTTGTTTAATACCAGTAAAAAGCCTAGCCCTATGTCCTTAACTTGATACTAGCATAACTAGCAAGATAGTTGACAATTATAATTACCCTACATTGCTTTAACTCATTCTTCTTTTCTTGTTTACCCATGATACCCATGACATAAAACAGAAAACCCATGCATAATGCAATAAAACAAACATACTAATATACTGTGCAATATGATTCATAAGAGCTGGTGTGAGATTTGTACTGAAATATCAAATCCCCATTATTGAGGTATCAACCAAACCTCACTAAATAATTACTACCACAGAGCCATAGCGAACCATACTAGTACCAAAACAAGGTTGATTTTTATTGAATTATTTTTTTGCAATTAGTGAGCTTTTGTCGTCACCTAACAATATACAAACCACATCAGCTTTCAGCAATCCAACCTGTTACATATTATGAGAGTACCCTACTAACTACTCAAGAGAACATGCAAATGCTTTCAAGCTACACCTGTACATGATGAGAATTATACTGAGGAACTGGAGCTCACAACCAGAGAATATTGAAAGAAAATCCTTTTTAGCCTTACTTGCTAGGGTCGTAGTCAAAAGTGGACTGAGAAATCATAGCATTTATCTTATCCTGTTCGCTACCTTCCATGCGAGACAGATCAGCCAGCCCTTTGTTAACAGAGACATCTTTGTGCAATGCCGCATTGTTGTTAGAGCCTTCCCACTGTTTCTTAGGTTGCTGGGACAGTGGTACTCGGGCCACTAGGAGTGATGTGTTTTTAGGAATTAAAGTACCGTCATCACTGTACACTGTGAATAAAAAAAAAGGAGTCTAGTAATATAAGCATACTCAATGGCTGCCCAACATGTTTACTACCATTACTTGCATCAAATTTTACATCATGAGATAAAATTATTAAGAATAGAATGTACAATGAGACATACAGTAAAATTTTGTTTTCTAAAACTAGCCATTTCTGTAATAGAAAATAGTGTAAAAAACTTACAAATAGAGAAATTTAGGGGAAAAGGATCACAAACATGGTAGACAGTTTTAAGAACACTTAAGCCATAATAAGCCAAATCATGCACTGCTACTACCAATAGGTTTCTACCAAGGAGACTAAAATATATGTTTTTTAATTACTCACCTTCCTTAGTCTGAGCATTAGTTATCTGCAGATCAAAGTCAGATGTCTTTCCAATCCTTTTCTGCTGGGAAATAGCAGCTTTCAAATCTCCTACTGATATATGCAGACCATCGAATGTGACCGTGTCATAATCTAGGGCACTTTTAAACTTATAGTGCACAGACATATCCGAAGATGGACGTAAGCCAATTTGTTACTATCATGTCAAATAGTTTGAATTTGCTTATATTCTATATAAAACTGCTTGCTGATTACTAACCTAAACTAAACCTACGTTAGAGACAAAAGTTTATAAATCTGTCACGTATTTACTAAATTAAATATAAACTTCAAGATTAGCTTAATTATGTCATGGAATTATATTTAGTTTCCTGAACAAACCATCACAATCACATTGAACAAACGCTATCGACGCTTGCAAACGCAAACTGTGATCGGCAATATCTCCGCCATTTTAACTTTTAATTTTTTTTTCTACCAATGTTGAGGTCCGTTTCGTACTAATGTAATAACTTACCTACTTAACTGTAATTGGGAAAGTATAAACCGCCCAAGTGTCATGGTTCGGACCGATATGCAGAACATTCTATGATCGTGTGTAAACGGTTTTACTGTCTACTTCACCTTATTTATTGTACTTGGCAATTTTAGCACCGGATGTAATATATCAAATAAAGTTCATTTTATATTTTATAAGTATCCTAATATACTTTGTATATCAATAATTTAAATACAGGCTTGAAAAAGATTTAATAATACAACTATTTGTAATATTTGGATATAATTCTATACGAAATTTATTTGTTTTGTGTATATATGTAATATAACATTTTTGGCAAATTGCCATGAACTTCCGGTCTGAGATAAAGACACACGCGGATCTATCGAGAAAAGAACGCGAATAATTATAAAAATAACTAGAAAAGAAAGACTTATTTAATAACTTTACACTGTCTGATTAATAAAAATGTCCAATATCGGTGCTCCGGACTCTTGGGAAAATCAAGCCGATGTCATAGGTGAACAAGGTGCAAAAGATTCCAATGATGTGTCTACAAAATTTTCCACGTTGAATGTAAATGCCGTGGAGTTCGTGCCTTCTTTTTGTATGCCTTCTCAGGCAAACGAAACCTCCGAATCCCCCTCATCACCACAAAAATCTGAAAGCGGTTCTACGAATTCTGCAGATAGTCCCGTCCTGAACGGTAAGTCGGTTGTCTTGTCATTTTAGCTATCTGCATTGAAGCATTAGAACTAATTATAACATAGTTTGCTGAGTATAATGATCTAATTTTCTAAAAAACGCACGTAATTAATTCATGACACTACATTTCCAAAACGTAAACTCTGAATGCAGTATATATTTTTTTTACAAATCCAGTTTTAACGGGTTATGTCGAGACACGCGGCGCCTATCCTATACCTACTTTTGAGTTCGCAACTTTCACCTAAGATTTAATTCTTCTACATTGAAATTAGCGTGAATTATCAGTTCTGCCCACTAGTGCGAGCCAATAAACACTATGCTGACGTAGATAACGACCATTCTTTGATAAGAACTCTTGAAATGCAAGATTCACGCAACATACGTAAGTAAAAGCTTTCTTTTTGACGAATAAATTTGCTTCAATGTGCTTATGTATCAGTATTAATGTGTAAATAAACTCAGTATATGCAATATAAATCACTAATCAGACAAAGGTAACCTTTCTTTACCTTTGCATATGTCATTTGGCCTACCTAATAAGGTTATGATTCACAATTTGTGAATAGTAATAGTATATCAAGTTTTACTTATATTAATCATCATTAAAATATTTTATAACTAGTTCACTATATGAAAATCATTATGTGGAGGCACCGATAACCTTGATGTTTTTTGATGGATAGATCTGTAAATGTTTGTTCAGTGTGATGTCAACTCTCGACTGCTTGAAATTTTCTTTTTCGTTTCAACCGCTTACAATCCAATTCCCTCTAAACGAAGGCACGAACCCAATCTTCGGATATTTAATCATGTTTATTTACTCAACTGGAACATTTTTACATATTCAGTTTATCATGTCTGGTTTTCTATTTGCTGTGATCATTAGTTTATAATGTGCATGTAAGTTTGTAATTGTGTTATTCTAAGTGAGTCCATTGATTAGTTAGAGGTTTGTCCTGTTACAATAGTGTGAGGAAATACATCTTGCATGTTTTTAAAAGTGCTAAATACTTTCGGTACCGGGTGCCCTGTTTCCAATACAAAATGAACACACATACATGTTCTTGGCGGTGGATGTGTTAAAGGCTATCCTTAGATTTGTCACTTGGGCACACTTAGAAGGCATTTGTATGTATAGTTTTTTTATCTTACTAAAGTTTGGAATGAGTGGTTTAATTAGAATTAAACTCAATTTTTTTTTTAAGTATGAATTTTTAAGAATTTTATTGAATGCAAAAAGATTTATATTTGTGTGTACCTGGAATACTCAATCCAATAGGAATTGACTCATACTTAATCAATATTCCTATGAATCACTCATGTTAATGTATGTAGGTACCTACCTACTTCATCAATTTATTCTCTCTTATGCTATACAGACAATGTTTTTTATTTTTTGAAAAACCTATGGGACTAACGTCTAACCCAAAATGATAAGTACTTAAGTGGTTTTTAAAACAAGGATAGCATACATGATTCATAGATTTCTCATTTCCATGAACTATAATCTCAGAAATCAGGCATCATCTTGCATCCCTTAATATGAAAACTACTAATAGTTTAGAGATGGTCTCCATAGATTTGATTCTTAAATAAATTGATCCTGCATCTTTAGTCTTTATTATCTGTTATAAGGGTTACAAATATCGGAAAATCCTGAAACAGCACTATTGTATTCTCTACTGGAAATGCCATTATTTTCAGTGTGCAATATAGAAATGTGCAAAATCCAACTTAAATCTAGAGTTGTATAGATTTACGTCCACCTTGTCATATACATTATGTACAGTCAAGGAATTTATATTCCGACCCATTTCGTACTTTGTCACAGTGACAATCAATATGAAAGCCGCTAGAGACCTCATACAGTTGTCACTGTGACAAAGTACGAAATGGGTCGGAATTTAAATTCCTTGACTGTACTATCTACTATACCAGTGATCATTGCTCAGTTATTGTTTTCCTGGCAACAATTTTAGCAAATAACTTCCCAGTATTTTTAATAGTATAATTTGTATATGTATACTTATGTTTGTACGGAAGTAAGAAATTAGAAGTACACATATGTACTGCTAATTTATATGTAGTTTTTATATGTATTTATTTATATGTATATTTATTTATATATTTCGGGGATCTCGGAAACGGCTCTAACGATTTCAATGAAATTTGCTATGTGGGGGTTTTCTTGGACAATAAATCGATCTAGCTAGGTGTTATCTCTGGGAAAACGCGCATTTTTTAGTTTTTACGAGCCCCGATGCACATGTTTTCGTCTAGTGAGACCATTTTTTGCGGTTCTCGCGTTTGTTCAAAAATAATGTTTTTGTTTAAAAATTACTAATATTTAATGCTTATACTAATGTAATTTAATTTTATATGGTAATACTCTACAATAACTAATCCAAATACAAGAAATACCGTTTGTACTGAATGGAAAAAAATAATGGTTCTTTATTTTTTTATTGACGGGTAGGATTACAACATATGTGAAAAGGGCTATACTAGGGAAAGCAATAGGGCTCTGCCAATGTACTGACAATTTTGTTTCAAGCCCATGCATGCAGCAGTGCTGTAGGAGAGGACAATATGATTTGGACAACGTTTTTGAAAAGTCTTTTTTTTCAGCAATAAAAGGCTCATGCAATTTTATTATACGATCAAAATAAACTACATTAAACATTGCTATTATGGTTCCCATTACTGGGTCATTTATGTTCATGTGTAAAATTTATTAAAATAAACAAAATTGTTGCGTGAAACTAGACGAAATAATTTGCATCGGGGCTCGTATATGTTTTCCGAGCAAAGCTCGGTCTCTCAGATATTATAGAGTGAATTGACTATCTAGTCACAATTCCTTAGGACTGTCATACTTAAGAAAGTAATTCAAAATTGAGCTGTATTTCTTCAGAATCAGAAGCACTTAAAATGCTGTTAGAATCAGTAGTGTTTGTGATTTTGAATGCAACGCTCAATTGTGCTCTATCGCCAGTATCGGCTGAATAACGAATGTATTGACAAGTGCAAGATGTGAAGAAAGTTAGTTTCAGTTAATACATTAGATCCCTCCGGGGCGCTCAAGCTTGTTGTCGCCGCAGGTTGCGGAGACGGCGGCGGCGACAGCGGCGACGGCGCGTCGGCCTCGCCGCGCGTGGAGGAGCCGCCGCCCGTGCCGCCCGCCGCCGCGGCCGCCGCGCCGCCCGTGCCGCCCGACGTGTCGCCCACCGTCGACAGCTGGGAGGCCGAGGCCGACGACGCGCTGCTCACGCCAGAAGACAACAACGAACCCGATGAAGAAGAGATCGAGCAACAGGTTCAAAACACTGTAATTGGCATGATTCTTTTTTTGCGTTATCTGATCTAGCATGAGATTAGAATGGGTTAATTAACTTTTTTCTTATGCTTCTTAGCTTATAATATGTCTTACCACTAAACTTTTTTAGTAAATTTATTGGGTATAATAACATGTAAGGCATAAGTTTAAAGTCAAGAAGGCAATAAATAAATCAGTCACCTAGGCAATAAAGAAGTCTGCCTCCTGACTGACAAGTAAACACAGGAAAACGTTGGTTAACCATGACACAGTCTGACCAGCCAGCATTGGAGATTAACCAAAAATTAATCGCATTTAGCTTAAAGTACTATTATAAAAAAAGTTGTAGTAGGCTAGTTGGCCTGATATTTTTTTAAATAATAGTTGATTCGTTTTAATTTTGCTTTGTGCATGAAAAGTATTTAATTGTTGATTAGAATCTACTAAAACATGTGAAATTAGAATTGGTTCATATTAAACTCAAGAATATTAATCATAACAATCAGAAAGAGCATGGATTGATATGGTTATTGTGGTTTGTATGTGAATATGTATAATTGTAGTTACTTGATCTAGCATGTAGTCACATTAGCACAATAACTCAAATGAATTACTTGTTTTGAGAGAATTCAATTGCTTATATGATTATGAGTTATGACTAGTTACTAATAATATTTATAGCTTATCAACATGTTTATTGTGAACATTATATCTATTTGTTTTAGTTAAATCTGCTTGTGGGTGATTTGTTACTGGTTGTTTGTATATTTTTTTATATTCCCTGCTTTAAAGTTTTATCGCATAAAAATTAGAGCATTCACACATGTACATAAAGTAAAAAACTAATTTCATTTGGTACATATTAAACTGTTTGGGCTACAGAGTGTGACAAAAAAAGTAGACACTCCTACAAACACTCAAAGAATATGTTTGTATAGGTATTGATCGGTTAAAAATCAGATACATTATCTTGCAATTAGTAATACAATTTTAATGCAAATCATAATACTTTATTGAAATTTTATTCTTGTTACCTCAGGAAAATGATGAATTAGGCGAGTTGGCAAAGAAAGTACCCAAGAAGAAACCCCCCAGAGTGGAAGACACCCGGAGCAAGAAGGAACATGTCAATGTTGTGTTCATCGGCCATGTCGGTAAGACCACTTCACATTAAATACTTTAATTGTGTAACTCAAAGCTCGTAAGAGCCAAGCCAATTTTTACACTTTTGTATTTGGAGCTTTCTTTTATTTCTATAAGAGTTCATAACTCGAATTATATTGTACTTGTACAAGTACGCGGGGACTTACGAGGATAACATAAGGATGTAACTCAAAACGTCATCGACATCAGTCTTGGGCAAAGTGCTTAGTGGACAAGCATGGTGACAACGCACGACAAAAAATATGAACTTGTGGGGGCCCAAATTTTTATATTGACTTGTTTGTATCAGACTTTGATACAAGGTTATCAAACAAATAATGAGGCCACAGCCGCACACTTTGGCAACATTAGAGGCCTAGTTTGCACATATACTCCATGTAATTAAGAATTTAGAAACCTGGAAACTACACTGAAACTGTGTCTGTAAAAAGTGAAGCCAGTATGTAACTATCTGTATCCACATTGTAATTATCTTTCTTATTAGCCGGGTCCACACAGAGCGAGCATACGTGCGGGGGAATTTCCTAGAAACTACCAACAACCATGATGCATTTTTAAAATACAACTATTTGCTCCACTGGCGTTATGATGGTATGTTTGATTTACATATGTAAGCTTTATATAATGTATTTAACTTGTGTTTCTAGATGCTGGTAAATCGACAATCGGCGGTCAAATTATGTCCTTAACGGGCATGGTGGATAAAAGAACTCTGGACAAATACGAAAGAGAAGCGCGAGAGAAGTCCCGAGAGTCGTGGTACCTTTCGTGGGCGCTCGACACCAACCAAGAAGGTATGCTGCAACTATTATTTTTATACTGTTATCCATTGCAAATCCTTTCATTTACCTTCCGACAAAGAAGTGATCGTAATAACATTTATCAAATTAATTACATAAAAGTCACGATCGTAAAAGTTTAAATCGATCTTTTACAAATTATATCTTCTTTTACTTTTAGGCCAATAAGTTACTGATGGGGTATTCCCACTAGTTACCACAAAGTTGTTACAAGTGCAGTGGTAACTACTGGGAATTTTCTCCCACCTTTTAGCACTGGTAACAACTTGGTGGTAACTAGTAGGAATAACCCTTTTAGCTATTTTATTAAATTGAGAATACATTACTTACAAATTTGTTTTGTGCAGAACGCGACAAGGGCAAAACCGTGGAGGTGGGGAGAGCATACTTCGAGACTGAGAAGAAGCATTTCACGATCCTTGACGCCCCGGGGCACAAGAGCTTTGTGCCCAACATGATCGGTGGCGCGGCGCAGGCCGATTTAGCCGTGCTGGTACGTATTTTACATATCATAGTAAGGTGAAATCCGTCTGCAAGGAATTCCGTTTACGAGCGCATTTTTCAAACTGTAGTACGCCTGTTCACTTCGTCAATAAAGAAGCGCTGGCTTTTATAGTTCGTTTTTTTTAGCATTAGAAAGAACTTGCAAGAAGGTAAGCTTAAGGAAAGATCTTGACATGGTTTTTAATTGAAAAATGCTTTTTAAAAACCAAAAACTATTACTTATGCAAGCAGAAGAACATAAAGATCGTATTAAATTCATAATAGTTACATATTTGCCGTAACTTATTTTTAAAATGTGTTTTTCAATTAAAAGACACATCAAGATTGTTTACCTTTTTTCTAATGCTAAATAAACGAGGTATAGTACTAGCAGTAATTAGAGATGTCAGTAAAAAAAGGAATATCCCGCAAACGAACTTGGCCACATTGAGTAATAGATTACTCAATGTTAAATTACTATTAGATTACTATAATAATTATAGGGAAAGTTTGTGGAGTCATGAGCTGCTGTCACTTTTTATTGGCGCGAAGTAGTGTTAAGTTTAAGTTACCAATTGTGACCAAACAATACTAGTCTCCTTAACGCCCTGTGGTGTATACTTCCTGATACCCATGAAAGTTCCTGTGTGAATCAAATAAAACCATTAGTATCTTATTAAATTAGGCCATTATCATGCATTATAAATGCGAATGGCTTCAATCGGTCAATTTCAATTTCGAATCAACCGCTGGCCACAATGAATCCTTCCATGCCCTAACTAATTATATTCGCGTAGCTGAAACAATAAAAAAACACACGCAGGTGGAGCCGCGGGCACAGTTTTTACCCGCTCTATTTTAGATACTAAACCTTAATTAAAATGTATGCAATTATAAAATTTACTTCAGTTTATGCCGTTATGGTGGTTAAATGTTATGATATCTCATAATTATAATGAGCTTTTAATAGTACTTGTCGATAAGCGCACGCGACATGTCCATGAGTGTGGTGAATACAGTGCATTATTAAAAAGTTACCGTTTTAATACGTACCATTGTATTTATGTGCAACTTATAATAGAAATTACGGTTTTTTTCATTTGAATGTTTATTTCAATATATAGCGGCTTTCCCTTAATATATTCTGGTAAAATAATAGCCGCGACATCGTCGGTACTCTGTATTTCGCTAAGACCCCCACGTCACAGGCTCAGCCTACTGCCTCTCCTGTAATATTAATTGTAGAAATAAATATATTTTGTTTTTTTTTTTTTTCAGGTAATTTCAGCGCGTAAAGGTGAATTTGAGACTGGTTTCGACAGAGGAGGGCAAACTCGTGAGCACGCTATGTTGGCCAAGACTGCCGGTGTGAAGCATTTAGTAGCTCTTGTTAACAAAATGGATGATCCTACTGTCAACTGGGATGAGAAGAGGTATGTATTGATAGCATTTACCTCATAAGGCTCAATGTACATTATAATGTACAGTCAGCCAAGGAAGTGGTCTACCACTTTTCGACTCTATTATCTGATTGATAGAGTCGAAAAGTGGTAGACCACTTTCTTGACTGACCGTACATATTCATTGCAATCTAATCAGAACCTTTCCTGAACCAAATAAAGTAGCATTTCTTTTGTTTCATTGCTTTTTCAAAGGAACGAAATTCATCCTAATTTACTTGTACAACAAGGTTCAAATTAAAAATGTTCTATGGTGGGCCTTACGAGTTGCGAGGTTGATTACAAACAGAGCCCCATTTCATAAAATAGAGAACAATAATAATCGTATAATGAGTGTGTTGACATGGCAACATACATGGGTGTTTAGCAAAACTTTCCTTGCGTCACGCTGTCCTTCTCGCGAATCGAGCCAAGATGTGCAAGCCGTGCTGGTCTCATAATTGATCGCTAAGTCTCCACACAGTTCCTTGTCTTCTGTCAAGACTAAGATTTACTGGTATCATTGCCAATGAGGACTATTAAGGTTCCGTCACACAGGCGCATTACCCGGCCGGGGCGTGAGCGTGTTAGCGGTGCGCCCCGCTCACGCCCTGCCCGGAAAACGCGCCTGTGTGACGAAGCATTTAGACAATATACTCTTGTAGATTTCACAATAAAATTAAAACTTGAGTTAACACGTATCTCCCAAATTTCAACTAATTACTTTCTTATTATTCACCAACTCCTATCTTTTATTACAGATACAATGAATGTCGAGACAAAATCATGCCTTACCTCAAAAAGCTGGGATTCAACCCAGCTAAGGACCTCTCCTTCCTACCTGTGTCCGGCCAAACTGGACAAGGCTTATTGGAAAGAGTAAGTGCCTAAGATTTGCAGTAAATACTCATACTTCTTCCCCAAGTATGAAATTCAGAAGATATGGCATTTTAAGTTTTTATAATTATGGTGCAATCAAATTATATACAGGGTGTTTGGTACATCGTTTGCCAAATTAAAACGGCAAATAGGTTGACTACTGGTTGAGTCATTTGCTATCTTCCCAGGCCTAGAAATTTTTAATTTTGCGCACATTATTTTTTTCAGTTATATGGCAGTTTTTCGTAAATTTAAAATTTTTACTTTAGCAGTAGTAAAAAAAACATGGCCAATTATTTTTTTCTAGACATGAGCAGATAGCAGAGGACTCAACCTATCTGCCGTTTTAATTTGGCAAACGATGTGCCAAACACCCTGTATAAGAGGGTCCACACATCTGTAGAGAGGTGGTTCGTTTTGTGTGAACCAACCTTATCGTGTGACAAAGCGCCACTAGCACCATCCCACTAACCCGGGATTAACCCGTTAAACCGTTAACCCAGTATCAAATTGTACTGGTAACCATGGTAACCACAGGTTAGTGGGGTGATGCAAGGGGTGCTAAGAGTCTTATCCTCTTCCGCCCATACGTCAAACCTTGCCAAGCAAAATGAAATTTTATTTTGTCAACACAAAGTTCAAATTAGAATGGAACAGGAGACCTTTTTATAGGTCTCTGGGCGGCTAGAGGTTAAATGAAAGAGTAAGATTATGTAATTATTCTAAAAATGTTGTAAGGGTCGGCAACGCGCATGTAACACCTCTGGAGTTGTGGGCGTAGGCTACGGAATCTGCTCACTATTAGGCGGACCGTATGCTTGTTTACCTTTGCGACCGATGTAGTATTAAAAAAATGTATTTTAATTATTAATATTAATATAAGGATGTGGGTTTGAGTCCCATGTTGGTGAGAGTTGATCATCGCTGATTTTTTCATTGTGATGACATCTGTATTTACAATTTATAAACTGTAATTTGTTATCCAGGTATCGGAAGACATCTGCCCCTGGTACCGCGGGCCGTCGTTCATCCAGCTGATCGACGAGCTGCCGTCGCTCAACCGCAAGATGGACGGGCCCTTCATCATGCCCGTCGTCGACAAGTACAAGGACATGGGCACCGTGCTCATGGGCAAGGTGGAGGCGGGGACCACGAGAAAGGGCAGCATCCTTTTCCTCATGCCCAATAGGGTGAGTTCTCTCATTCGAATTTAAACTGTTGTGAGACATACTAGAGTCTGTGCGGAAAGAGAAGAGTCGTGGAATATATGGGGCCCCATACATTCCACGACTCTTCTCTTTCCGAACAAACTCTAACATTGAATAAGTTTACGGTTTAGACTCACTTGTTTTTAGTCACTCGCGCGACATGTTTCGGAGAACCTAGGTCTCCTTTCTCAAGCACTAACAGTGCGAGCAGCGTTCACGACGGCCGTGTATCGCGCACAAACAAGTGAGTCTAAACCGTAAAATTATTCAAAGTTCTCTCATTATTATGTCGGCTGTACACACTCGTCGAGACACAGACAAGACATCCTCTAGACGGACCTTAAAGCAATTATTTCATGAAACCGATGCTGCCAAAAAAAAGCGGAGGACGAGGTGACCGAGTCGCGTGCCGTGATTGGTCCGTTCAAAGACACTTGATCGAAAATGGAGTAAAACTACCGTATATTTGTGGTACCGCGACTATACTTAGTCTGGAGGATGTCTTGTCTGTGTGTTGAGAGCTTCTGCACCGCTCCGATCCAATCGGAGAAGCGCGAGTCGAGACACTTGACGAGATAAAATAAATAAGTTTCTTAATCGAAAAAACATATTTTGCAGTTATATATGAAAATAGAGAGTTCAGCGTTTAGTACGCGCAGAGCATAATAGAAATAATAATGCTTGTTTAACCTCTAGCCGCCCAGAGACCTATAAAAAAGGTCTCTTGTTCCATTCTAATTTCAACTTTGTGTTGACAAAATAGAATTTCATTTTGCTTGGCAAGGTTTCACGTATGGGCGGCTAGAGGTTATAAAATTTAAGCCAACACAATCGACCTTAATTTACTATTTAACGTCAATTAGTATTTGTCCAAATTTGTCTTTACATGGAAACACTAACAATCTATTGTTTTCCACCCATGACATCATCACGGAAACCGACCGGTTTTTGTTTTACCTAGCAATAGATTGTACAAATGTGCCATTTTCAACCAAAAAGGGTACTTATTGCCAGTTGTCAATAAGGCGCTATTTCCATAAAGCTTCAATTTGAAATCTAGCTTATCGACACCCGACAATGCGGTACCTTTGTTGAAAACGTGACAACTAAGCATTTTTTGACAGGTGCAAGTGAATGTTGATCAGCTGTGGTCTGACGACATTGAGGTTACATCCATTGGGCCTGGCGAGAACGTGAAAGTCAAGCTAAAAGGCATTGAAGAAGAAGATGTGTCTCCTGGTTTCGTGCTCTGCGACATCGCGGAACCCATTACTACTGGAAGAGTAAGTTATTATTACTAGAAACATAAATGGAACCTGACTAATGTAAGTCAAGTTCCATGAAAATGACAGTTCACACACACTGAGGTATGTTTACCTCGGACCGCCAAGAGTTACAGTCCAATAACAACCTACAAAGCTCACGATTATGCATAGCGCTCAAAGTGTTTAGTAATTTTTATTTCAAATTTAATCCTATTTCAGACTGTTGTGCATTCAGTATAATTTTATGGAACTATTTAACTACATTCTGTTACCTTGAGTAATAAACTGAATAAATAAATATTAAAATGTGTTTATTTGCAGGTGTTTGATGCTCAAGTTGTGATTTTGGAGCATAAGTCGATCATTTGCGCGGGATATTCGGCTGTCATGCACATACATTGCGCCGCCGAAGAGGTTACTGTGAAGGTAAGAGAAGGAGAACAGAATATGCTCTATGGGTTATTCTCTCTAATTATCACCAAGTTGTGGTAACACCTGAGAATTTTAATTCTCACCTGTTCCCAGTGTAGTTCAAAATAATGTATCAGAGTATGCATCAAAATTATCTACCATTCTCTAATAGTTTAACTCAAAGAGTTATGCCTCTTATGTAGGACAATTATAGTGTAATAGGTACTTTTGAACGCGAACTATAAAGATATATCCTTATTAAGAAAAGTATTCAAGGAAGGCCGATACTTGTAGCCCTTTGTTTCATCTCATCACCCACTTGTAACTGAGAATAAAAATCCCACCATTTACCACTAAAGGGAGTGGTAAAGTACTGGGTTATTTTTCTCAGAGAAATGAAAATAATAATACTGAGGTTGGCTGAAGTAGCATGACAAATATGAACGTTTCCGAGAAAATACGAAGGAAAACAATTACGCACTACATCTGTACTGTAAAGTGTAAACATTATAAAGGCCAAGCTGCTCAAAAATATCTAAACACTTTCTAAAGCCGTGTTCAGACATCTCTGACCAACTTGCCTGCTAAATGTGATGGCAACAGTAGTAAATGGATTTGTGTGTGTGTGCAGGCACTAATCTGTCTGGTGGATAAGAAGACAGGGGAGAAGTCGAAGACGCGGCCGCGCTTCGTGAAGCAGGACCAAGTGGCCATCATGAGGATAGAGTGCGCCGGCATCATATGCTTAGAACCATTCAAGAAGTTTGCTCAAATGGGCAGGTTCACATTAAGAGACGAGAGTAAGTTTTAATCTCCTTTTCCACTATTTTACTACTTTTTATGGTACCCGTACCCGTAAAAACGGGATCCTATTACTAAGACAATCCGTCTGGCTGTCAGCAGGCTGTGTCTCATGAACGGTGATAGCTGGACAGTTGAAATTTTCACAGATTATGTATTTCTGTTGCCGCTATATCAACAAATACTAAAAAGTACGAAATCCTTGGTGGACGAGTCTGACTCGCACTTGTCCGTCCGGCTTTATATTTTTTTTGGTTTCATGCTGAAGAATCCTCTTCCGAATAGGCTAGTTTCCTGTGGGAAAGTTAAATTTTTATTGTAATGTAATGAATAAAAGACTAAAATACACATATATTGCCATGTGCAGGCGGTCAATGCCACTGTGTGAGCGGGAAAGCAGTATAATTACGCGCGTGCAATAGAGATAGGAAATGCGCGTCATGTACGAAACTCTTCGTGCTTAGCGTCCATACTTTAGCTTGATAGTAATTGCAAAACTATACCGCTATAATTGCTGGCTTGTGAGTCGTTACAAAACTAGCCTAGAATTGTTAATATTATTCCTTGTCTAATTATGATTTTTCTTTTCAGATAAAACTATTGCTATCGGTAAAGTCCTAAAAGTGATTGAGTAAACTGGCACTATGATTTGTAATTTAGCTAGGATAGGCCTTTCCAAAACCTATATTATCAGAGAAAACATGTAATATGTAATCCTGAATTTTGGGATCTGTATCATGTGAGAGCTCGAGTGGTATATTGCTTCAATACGTTGTAATGTTCACGTCTAACTTTTATTTTCTTAATATTGATAGAACAGCTAGTCCTCAGAAAAGAAAATATTTTAACAGCCACTGCCATCAAGTGAAAATTCGTATCTCCACATGACAGCACCATGTTATATATTCAACGTGCTAATTTTATTTTCACATGGCTCTAAAGGTATTGACGCTTTGTAAATCGTTTGATGCCTCCAAAATATGCCTAGCCGTTTGAATTTTACTACTTTTAAAATGTAATGTCTTATTTTATGAGACACCGCGTAGTATTATGTATTCGCGGATAGTCAAGATAGCATTAACGAAGCATTACGTAGATCGTTTTGCCCTCTGTATCGTCATGTGAACGTAAATAAACGGATACCTTTTATTATGATGGTAACAATAAGTTATGGAATTTATCTTGAGACAGTGATTATTTATTTTATTTAGGCAAGCCGTGAATTAATACTCTTAATATACAAGAATTAATATAACTAAATTATATTCTGCTTAGTTTGAAACAAATTTGGTTAATACTAATTGACATCGCTTCGGATTGCCTTAATTATCGTAAGAGGAGTCAAACTTCTATAGTGAACCGGTGAGCGAAATGTCAAACAATGAAATGCTTATTTATCACATTCTCATCATAAACTGCTGTTCCCAAGTGAACCTGCGAGACTATGAACCCGGTGAAACCATTCATAAAGTAAGGGTTCTATGGGAAGGATCATCGACTTAGTTCTAGTAAAAGGTAGCCGGCTGTAAGCATTTCCTCTCTATAAATATTTAATTTGAAATGGTGTTACTTTTTACTGTTTTAAGAGTTCGTGTCTGATGATCACCATAACTTTTTGTTTATTAGGTACGCTCACATGTTCATTTTATACACATAATATTTATACTATTGTAGTGTAACGTATCACTTTGAAAGTAAATAATTTTAATTGGTTTGCCGTAGGACACGCACATAAAGTTATTCAGTTTCGCTTGTACTGGGGTGTCAGTTTTACTTTTTTTATAAGTCCAGACTTACTCCGCGTTTCCTGGATCACGTGTTAATTATAATATCCGCAATACTTTATCATATTATGGTAATAGATAATAATTTATTGCTCTAAGTGACCAATATCCGGGCGGAGCCCCGCTGCCTCCGAGGCGGCGCGGGGTCGCCGACTCGCCGCTCCTCCAGTAGGAACGCAGAGAGTACTTACTCGTATATGCGGTCGTGCAAACAGAGGTGGTTCGTTTTATTTTCAAGAAAATATACATGTAAAGGCTCAGCGCCCGAGTTGTTAAAGTAATGTATATTATGGATTTATAAAGTTTTCAGCTTTTTTAATATAATCAGGTTAATGATTAATATCTAGGGGCGTTTGTATATTATTATCAATATTTTGTGTATATCAGTGGACAACACTCGGCGCGCGCCGCCCCCGCCGGCGCCGGGGCGGCGCGCGCCGACACCGAGCGACACTGGCAGGCTGCGACTATATTATTTTGTTTAAATAAAATTTTATTAAGAATTACGTGTTTTATTATGAACTGTCATTTGTTATCGACGACGATAAAGAATATAAATCCTTTTCACATCACCTATTCAGAAAAGGCTTTTCTTCCTGCTAGGAGGGATCTAAGTAGCACTTTTCTGTTCTAAGTAGGGCATGCAGTACCGGTCCCGGTACCAAGAATTTCATTTCCCGGTTCTGGGCAGGGCCGGAACCGGGATTCCCGGTTCTTCCCGGTTCTCAAGGCATCTTTTGATTACTTTTAAGAAATTGTTTCTGTTAGCGTACAATCTTTATGAATGACTTATTTTCATATAAATAATTGCATAAGAATTAATAAGTGACTTATTTTACTATAAACAAAGACTTAATTGGCGTTCCTATTTTACGAAATTAACCGGCACACATTGCCTCCGCCTGGGCCGAGCCACACGGCCGTAGCGTAGTCGATGCACTATTCATATAGCCGTCATCGGCACGGCCTGCCTGCACGAATGCCTACTTTACTAGGTTAGTTTGTCGGGTTATTTGGGTCCCCCGTTTCATAGCACCGTAACCTTTTGGCCGCCGGACCTAGTCCGCAAAGACGCTCACTCACACGCCAGAGCAAATTTTAAGTAAACAACTAATAAAAAGTTTAGGGATTGCAAATAGTGATATCGATATTTACAATATTATGGTAAAAATCTTTTTAATTTAGCTTTGTTCTTATCCTGTTTTAATTTCATTCCAAATTGCCAAAATTAAACATATGTTGTACACCCGAAAATGTTTAAAATATAGGGATTTAACATAAAAAACAACCACTAAACAATGTCGATTCAAGACGTGATATCGCCGCACTAGGCTGTACGAGAAGTCTTTTATACAAGACAACGGCGCCCATGGACTGCCCGCAATGCAGACCGACAAGGACTGTTTCCGCGCGGATCAAGTAGTAATAGTCTCTAGGTCAACGGCGTAAGCGCTTGTCGGTACGTAAACTTTATTGGCGTAACGTTAAAGCTGCGCATCATGTGTCGATAAAGTCAATATACCGGAACTGTTTTAGTGAAAATTACACGTGGGTTGAATTTTTAATGAGTGAAGATATTATTCCGGAATTAGAATCTATCATTATAATTTCAGTTTGGTTTACATTAATCTATAGGTAAACTCTTATCAAAAAAACGTTCAACGACTTGTTACAAAAAAATTACACATTAACTTCAATGTTATAACAATAAAAGTAAAGTCTGATAAACAGGTATGTCCCTGTACCACACTTGTGCGAAGCGGTCGCTGCGGTGTATCCCTTCCCACTAAGCTATAAAATAACATCAATTATTTTTTTTATTTATCTCTTCTGCAATTAAATAGTCCACAATCTACAATGGCAAATTTACTTGTCTGACTCTACTTTATAGAGCTAAAGAAGCTACCTGAACTTTAAATATAGTTATGCCTATCTGACTCTCGTTCTACGTATTCTAGTAAGTAGTTACCTACTATTCGTTGAAAAAAATTGGCGATTAACAAGTGTTCAAATACTTAGATAAAAACATATTTCTGACTTTATATTTACGTTAAAAATTCCCATATCGAGTTAACATTCCCATCCCTAGCTGTCTTTTATACAAGACAACGGCGACGAGGAACATGAAAAATGTTGAAAATTGGAGCAATTTTTTTAAATGCCTTATTATAAAATAAGGGATTTATGTAGCGGCTTAAAAAGCAAATAAATGAAAAAACAAAGACCTTAAATATGAACACGAGTGTAAATGAAATTGCAATTGTTATTATTTTCACATTAACTCAGTGGTTGAATTTGTGTCTTGTATACAAGACGACGGCGCCAGCGTATCGTTCTATCGTTGTCTTCTATACCGGACAACGGCGGTCATGTTATACAATGTCCCGAGCTAAAGTACTAAAACATTACTACTATTGAAATGGGAATAAATGGTCATATGATGAGAACCGGGAAGTACCGGTACCGGTTCTTCTGACACCATAAAATTCCCGGGAATATGAGAACCGGGAATTCCCGGGAGCATGCCCTAGTTCTAAGACACTATACTTTTATCTTAAGTAATATTTTTAAACAATAATTTCCTCATAGTTGCTTTAAAAAGTGTGTGACAAGCTTTAAAAATGTGTCACATGGTAGCAATATTATTTTCACCTTCAGCGTTACTCCTCGAATCCCTCACTACGCTCACGATCCTATTTAGGATTGACATTGACTGACACTGGCATTGGACAGGTGGTATACCACCCTAACATAAATGTCCCATTTTATCCTCGGACCAACAAATTGCCTCGAATTTGGCGGTCAAAAACTTAAATTAGCAGTGTCGCGGCAGACGGCAGACTTGCCATTGCATTGCTCGCTGGGCAGTTATACCGACTTATGCCAGAGCAAAAAGCAGAGAGTCCACAGCGGCGGAAATCTCGTTATCTGCCAATATCACTCTTGCATACATCTACAACTTATACGAGCGATAGGGACATACATCTTGGACAGGGTCTCCAAACTTTTTTACCTGAGGGCCATATTGCGCCTCAGAATTTTCGCGCGGGCCACCGTCGGCGCCGAGAGGAGGGGGGGAGGGGGGCTGAACACCTGGAGCCTGGCTGACTGGTCGGATTGGAACGCTTCCCGGGCCGGGGTTTGGAGAGCCCTGATCTAGGACTTAGGGGGGCAGATAACAAAATTTCGTTTATCGCCGTTAGCCCTCAGATATTCTTAATAACGCGTCAAACAATTGGGTATGACTACCTGATAATCTAAAAAGGAAAAACTTAATTTGTATTTAAATATTTTTTACTTCATACACTAACTAAAATATTAAAGATGGAATTTCTGCAGCAAGTCAATAATTACTTACAGGGACCTTTTTGCTACCTCATGCCAGGAAATTTGTTTGTGCAACGATTTATCTGGTAACATTCAATGGCGTCAGAACTGAATAAAATGCAAGTAATAAAGACTCTGCAAGCAATGTGGAGCTACATCTGAAGCTACAATGAGTTAGGGCCCCCCCCACATCTAGCGTCTTCGAGCGTCGGCGTCTACAACTCTTATGGCCGCTGCTCGACGCAACTGCGCAGCGACGTCATTTTCCATACCGCTGACCAGAGGGCCTACCGCGAACCACGTTCGACGTGTTGCCTCTTCGTCGCACTTGTAAATTCGTACGCAAGTGTGACAGGAAGGCAAGACGCCGAACGTGGTTCGCGGTAGGCCCTCAGACGCCGACGCTCGAAAGACGCTAGATGTGGGGGGGGGGGCTTAGGGACTAAGGTCAGAATATTTACAGTTTTTGGCTATTTCCATCAAATAATAAAATTCCAAGCTGGAATGTCGTATCTTTACAAAACTTTTACACTATGTAATTGGAAATCAACCAAAACTATTATTTAAAAATATAGCAATATATTTACAAATAATGTATTTTTTTTATAGCCAGGTACCGAAATAAAAGAGATGCATAATATTTGATACAAAAACTTTGCAGTTGACTGATCACTAGATACCTTATAATTTCCAGGAATTGGTTCTAATTAAATTTATAATAAATTAATGCATATAGAGCCATAATAACCTCATATGTTTATAACTCTCGAATAAAAAATTATCTCTTTTTAATATAAAAACAAAAGACATTCTGAAAATACATCAGTGATTTACTACAGATCCAAACCGCATGATAATAATCCATTCACAAAAATTTATGTATTAACCAATACAGGATATATCAGTCTCTTCAATATCAATAATCTTTTATTAAGTACTTATACTATATTTTGGCAAATGTAGGAATTCAATCCTGTATTTTGATGTCATTCTTTGTGACATTTTGATTAACTTGATCATTTTCATGTTCTACAAAGTCATCAAAGAGACTTGGCCAAGCCTCTGTGTCATCATAGCTGCTGAGATCATCACCCACAAATTCACAAAAGTTCAAGAACATGTACCATGTATCCTTGGGGATTCCTCTGATGTGAGCGTTCTTTTCTAAATAACTTAGCCAACGATCAAGTATGGGAGGCTCGTTGTTCGTGAAAACTAACCTCCAGAGCAAAATAGCTATATCTGATGGTAATATTCTTTGACCAGTGCTCACATCCAACCCAAATTTAAATGTAAATCTATACAAGTCTTTGAACTGCTCAGATTCTCTATTCAGCTCGCTTATTACCTCATTCAATTTATGTTGTATGCCTTTAATGGAGTCCGTCTTCATATTCTTTAAGCCTTGTATGAATTCTGTTTTTGTGAACCTACACATTTGACTAGCATTTAATTTCCAAGCAAGTACAAGGACCTTAAAATCATCTGGATTCAATTGTAAGTCATTACAAAGATTTTCAATGCCTTCTGCAAGGATGGCTTCTTCCAATGAGTCCTTGTATTGATCAAACAACTGATTTATCTTACATTCTGAGACACGAGGTTCACTTGACGCCAGTGAGGACATGGTTCTCGGAATGGATGGTAACTTTTGGTAGAAAGGTTTAGGAACCTTGTCAGTATATGACTTCTGTGAGTTTACCATTTCTGTTGCACATGTTTCTCCAAAGGTATTTAATATGTTATCATTATTCATGTTACTAGCATAGCGGCAATTGTTCACAGTGTTGTCATTGTCAGGCAGTAGTGGCACTTCTTGTAGATAATCTGTAATAGTAACAGCAGGCACCTGGCGGGAAGCTACAATCTCTGTCATATCTGCAATGTAAAACACAAAAGTTTTTAGAAAAGGATCTAATGTTGTAATGTACGAGCAAAATAGATTAAAAGTGTACATACAAAAATGTATGCCGATTGATAGCTTGGCTGACTCTACATGGATAAAATTTGTTACGCAATTTGATTTCATATTACATTCTATTTCCAGGGATAATCATATCAATTTAAACTAGTAAGCAAGAGAAAGAGTATTTACCATCTTTATTTCTATGGGAGGCTGTGACATCAGCATTAGCTTGATTTTCGAAACAGCTGAGACAATGGCCCATTGGACAATTTGTGGAATAGTTTCTTTACAGACATAAAACACTCATTGAAGTCACGAACGGTCCAAGTACACTTACGAAATTTTGTATCAAGAATACTATAAAACATAATGACAATCCGACTCGTGAAGTGTTTTCGACAAAAACCTGAAGTTATGTTAATATACCTAAAAGAAACAAAAAAAGAAGAATTAGAACTTGGACTAGGCCAAACATGTAAAATGTAAATCAAATGTAATGTAAGATTAAAATACTTACCCGTATTATAACACGGATTCATTCCTTTAGTATGTCGAATGACATGACATACACCAAAACATTGTCATCGGATTGGAAATAATAGTCCAATCCACTCTAATAAACTTGAGCCTTTAGAACACAAATTAGTAATGGTTGTAGCCCAAACTAGCGATTATTCTCCTCATTATTGGGCTAACATTCATGAAAATAGTTATATATATTTTCACAAAGTTATCAATGCAGGTGGCAACAACTAGACTTCTAGTGGCAGTGGCGCCCTCCCTCGCTTTTCGTAAAGTAAAAACCTATTTGAGATTAGTTTTTAAACGTCAAAACATAAGGCCGAAAAATAAAAGAATTATAGACGGTCAAGCAAATCTTGTCAGTAGAAAAAGGCGCGAAATTCAAATTTTCTATGAGATGATATCCCTTCGCGCCTACAATTTTCAAATTTGCCGCCTTTTTCTACTGACAAGATCTGGTTGACCAAGTATATCTATTGCCCGGTTTACACTTTATTAGTCGTTGAGGTAAGTAGAGGCTCTTAATGGCCTCTCCAGACGTCACGATAATCGCATGCGATTTAGGATACCTTCTTAAGGCGCATGGCACACTACATCCGATTTTTGAGCGAGACAATGCTATGTGCGTATTTTATCAACATTCAATTGTATAGTTAGAGAAAAGACTTCAATTCATCTCATCAAATGCCGTAGTAATGTAAAAATACTTGGTCAAGCAGATCTTGTCAGTAGAAAAAGGCGGCAAATTTGAAAAATGTAGGCGCGAAGGCGATATCGTCCCATAGAAAATTTGAATTTCGCGCCTTTTTTTACTGACAAGATTTGCTTGACCAGCTATATGTTGCAAATCGCATGCGATAGTTATTAGGTGACAGATGCCATTTGTTGCAAGGTCTATAGAAGTCTTAAGTTAATGCGCAAAAATACATCTCCGATTTGTCAAGAAGGAAAAAAAAAAACTTTTGAAATTTTGAACCAAATAGTCGGTTAGTAAGTCTATCATAAATTATTGTTTGTTGTCCCATTTCTTATTTGTAAAAGAGCAGCTTAGAATTTGTAAACATGAGTGTAATCGACGAAACATGGGACTTCAAAATAGATACGAAACAATTAGATAAAAAGTTATTCTGTGAATTCCAATCTGATGTGAGAAATTTATCTAAACAAATTGAGAACCAGTTAGATGGTTTCCAAACACAGAACCTAAATTACTCTGGAAGTTCATCGAAGAACAGTGACGACGAATTAAGGATGATAATTGAAAAAAACAAACAACTGGTACACGATATTAAATCTAAAGTTGAAGAATACGAGCAACAACAGGTGAAATACAGCAAATTTAAGTCAGGTTTGTATTTTAGTTACAAATATGAAATATGTATCTTGAGAGATCTTCGGTATAATTTTCTTTGCTTGCTGTGACCCATATACGGGGCACGGACAGTGAACCTATTAAAAAATCACACACATACAGTAAAGCTTGCCCTAACTAATCTATAAGTTGTATGTAACCAGCTAACTCCATTGCAATATCGCTCACGTGATTTCATAGAAAATATATGAAAATGAAAGACTCCTGAGCAAACACCGAAGTTTGCAAATTGCAGGGATCTTTCTCTGGCATTCTTTACACCTTATTTGGGGTAAAAGAGAGAGATGCCAGCAATTTGTGAATTTCGGTGTTCACGGTGGCCCCTCTGGGAGTAAAGGCTTTTGACAGGTTGTTTTATAGAGGTCTAACTCTTAAGTTTGCCAGTAAACAAATGTTCTTGAAGGTTTTTATTTTAATTCTACCTTTTGCTGACCTGATATCAATTTGATGATTTACTTTATATTTCAGAGCAAAAATTACTTGCAAAAGAAATCAAGGATACCCATGAAGCATTTTTAATGGCAAAAAAGTATTACAAGAAGTTTTTAAAAATTTACTTCACCATTGAATCAAGGAATGATGGGAAAGATGGGATATTTCTACAGTTCTTCACTGAAGCAAAGAAAGAATCCAAAGGAAATTCAGTTTATTTGTTGAGGGACTCAAAAACAAAACATTATGAAGGTGAGGTCACTTTTCTATGGCAATAAAATTCATCTTTCAATTCAAACTTGGATCTTAGACCCATGAAGGGTTAACTCTTTGTTGCTTTCACAGTACACCAATCTTATGTAAAGAAGTGTACATACAACCAATTGACGCTTGTCACCACTCGTCACCCTAGGGAGTACAATTGAGCACACCAGTTTGTTTGGCTGGAGTAGAAATTTTACATAATTATCGTCAGTCTAACCTCGTAACTCCCCCCTCGTAACTCCTCCGGGGGAGTTACGAGGTTTGCGACTATAAGTATTGTTGTCCAAGGTAGCAATTACAAATTTCCTTGAAATGGAGTTACGAGGTTTGCGACTTAGGCCCCGACGATATGATATCACTAACCCAAAGCTATTTCCGATTATTTACTTGAAACAACATTTCAGTGTTGGAGATAACACCAGGGCAAGAGATTTGTAAAGAAGTTCAACAGAAACTTCAAGCTACGAATGATGTGCCCGGTGCTCTTTGCTACATCAGACGACATTTCATGAAAATAAAGAAAGGAAAAAAGGTAGACTCATAGAAATCACTACATTAATATATTTTTATACACACTGAGTACCCAAATGTTACTTTGTAATCTTTTCTCACGCTATTTTGACTCGTATTAGACTATTAGCAACAAATATTCACTCCTTCAGAATATTCAAATATTCAGTCCTTGGATCCAAGAAGTAAAAGTATTATATCTATCTTTTGCCTAGATGACAACAGGTAGAACTCGAAAATAATGCAAATACGTTTATATATTGAAAAATATTCGTTTATTTATTAGGTATCAACAAACATGAACTACATGAAGAGATAAAATAAATATTGATTCATATTTTTAACTCAATTAGCTGCAGCTTGCTTTGTAACATTGTATAATATATTAAAATTCACCACTGATTCCTTAGGGTGGTATTCCACCAGTCCAATGTTATTGCGTATCACTGTGTCATTAAGCAAAATGTGAGACAAAATACACATTGGAGAAAGATATTGAACAAATGGAATACCACCCTTAGATATAAGGAGAGGTTGGACACTAGAACCCCTCAAGAAAGACAGATATAACATCTTTGTTTTGCAACATGACATGGACTATTCTGTGTGTTCAGTTTCAGCTATGGCACAGATTGTAATTCTTTACGGCTATATTTTGTAAATAAATGAATACTTGCATATTAATATATATTTTACTTTTTTAACATGAGATTTTCCCAACTGAAGTAGTATAAACATTAGAAAACATATCAAGTCAAAGTATATAAAATATTATTTAATATGGGTAACAATATTTGGCTCACATTTTAATTGCTAATTTGTGTCATCGTATATTATTATGTGCCTTGTTTATCATTCAATAGATAATTTGTTAAAATTAAGCCTTAGATCTATGTAAGCTATGAAAGAACTCGAAAATTTATTTAAACTGATAAAAAAAATACTGAAAGTGAAACCAGTTATACCGACATTTACGTAAATCATGTTTAAAAGCAATATAAATAATTATGTTTAATGGAATTATAATAATAGTTGGCCCCGATACAATACTGGTATAACAAAGTATTTATAAGAAATTCACACTGATATAACGGTCAAATCAAAAGCAAAATAATTACTTGATACCTTCGAGCCTTCTACCTAAATATGTTACCAGAGCTTGCAAAACTTACGCTCGAAAAATTACCATCTCTGTTAGTCGAATAAAAAACATATATATCTACGCAGTTTCAAATTACACAACCCTCTGTACGTATTGATATTGACAAAACTAATAAACTTTCTTCACGTATTCATGACAACATTCACACATTACAATTCACATAGTTTTTTTATATAAAAAGCTTTTTAAACAGTGATTAGTAAACTATTCTAGAATTTAGTCAACTTAACTAAGAGCTTACTAGTAACACCATGGTTAACTTTATGAAAAATCTAACCTGTCAGGCGGTATGATGTGATGTGATGAGTTAAATGAATCACTTCATTTATAATGTATTCTTATTTCTACTAGATACAAAAGAAGTTATCATTGTCACAGGCACTCAAGTCAATGAATTGGATTTGTCTTAAACTTTAGTATTTTGAATTCAGAAACTTAAATTAATGAATGTGTAACCAATATTTCCATTTCCTTCGGAATTGTATATTAAATTAACCCTGACAGGTATGAGTCATAAATATGAATAAAATATAGTAGTAGTAGTAGTCCTAAACGTACATTACTTGTTAAATTAAAACTTACAATAAATGTTGTATAAAATATCAACACGCATAACTTTAACAATGTAGATACCCTTTGTTCGTTTATATTATACTAGGAATACAGTCTAAAGAATAATATTTACGTGAATAAATGAACATAATACTGTTTAACCGGTTGAATGTTAATAATATGTAAACTTGTAAAGCATAGCCAACAAGATGAGACTTAAAGACAATCAAAAATAAAATTAAGGACAGTAGTTTATCTCAGTAAACAGTAACAGTAATAACAAATTCACGCTCAAGTTCAAATATAGGATGCCTAGTACTACTGTGAAATGTAAATTGTGCAAGTAACAAGAAGACGTGTGGCGGACTCAATAAAAACGGTTTTAAGAAAAACAATATTAACAGGAATTAAGTATACTTGTTTAATATTAATGAATAAACAGAGTGATGGGAAAAATACTTCGACAGAAACAAAAGGACACGTCGTTAGGGTAAAACAAGGAGGTGTAAATTCTAACCCCCTTATTCATAAACGCGCTATAAACCTTAGCTAATAATCGTGTCTTTATCTGTCATTTTGACTTTATGTACTCGTAAAGCCTCGTCTTCATATCGCGCGGCAAACCATACACTGCCAAAGCCAATGTTCGATGGTTTGCCGCGCGATATGGAGACGGGGCTTAAGAAAGGAATAAAACATAAATTAACTTTTTGAAGCTTGTATAGTTTTGTACATAAGGGGTACAGTGTACAGTACAAGTCTTTTGGCGCGGTCTGTGTCCTCCAAGCTAAACTCACCAAGGAGTATAAGCCAACAACAAACCGTGCCGAAAGGAGTCAAAACAAAATATATTATCTCAACTTGCTGGCTGTACTACTAGTAAAACAATATATAAGTAAATGCAATATTTGAGTCTGGACGAACGTATTATTAGTTAATACTTCAAATAAATACATAACTTAATGAATTTAATGATACAAAAATAGGCAATAAAATATGTCCCACATCATAAAGTTATAACAAACAAAAACTTTAATCCAGCCAGTGTTTATAATAAGCCCAAAATGTCTACATATTATCAAAAATATATTTAACAACAGAATATTACTGACTATAAATTTCGGAGCTGTCACCTCATAGAAATTTTGTAACTAATATGTTCTGGTTAGGTAAGTGAAACAACTGCCACTTGGTTATAAAAATTATATGTAATACTGTTTCATCAACTTCAGGCAATGGAAGTGGATGTTTCGCTTATCTGACCGTAAAAATAAATAAAAATTAAATATGTCATTAATAAGATCAACTTTCATAAACTGGAAGCTATATTGTCAGTCAAAATATTGGGAGACTCTTTACAATTTTTAATTTAACTTTAAATATAAAAATAGACACCATTATTGTACGTTTAATTTATTTTTAGTTTACCATTAGTATCTCCATTAGGCTCGTGCGTTTCTTTACTGGAGTTGGAAGGTTTTTGTGAAATCTCGGAGTTTACTGGAGAGGTGCGTGATCGTTCAGGAATAAGCAGTGCGCCGAGGGCAATAAAATGCAGGGAATAATACAGTTTCCTGAAAAAAACAATATAATAAGTGTAAGTACCTACGTACAAATGTGTCTGTGACAATCCATATACCTACTCGTAAATCAATTTTTCTCAAATATGCAAGGAAATCATTAAATTATGCGTCTAGTCTATGTTTTATACTTTAAGGCATTTTAGGAAAAGTCGTATTGAATAAGACTTTATAAGGCAGAGGGAATATATTTCCCACCTGGCTTTGAACTTTAAGGGGCCCACTGGCCTGTCAGTTGTTCGGAACTGTCAAAATTTTGATCTAACTAACAGGCCGATACCGCCGGCGGACTGTTAATCAGTGGGCCCCTTAAGTCGTAGAATAGTATGTACTTGTACATACCCATAAAAAGCCAAACTCGGCGCCAGGTGGAGCAGCACGAACGGCACGGTGGCGTACGTCATCGCTACACGCGTCGTCACGAACGTCAGCAAGTCATAGAATAGTTTCTTCGGCCGGCTATCCATGAACAACGGGCGCGCCACTGATCGAATCTGAAAGCACAAAAATATATGTTTACCCTTATCAGGACGAGGCAAGTTTGTTTCGTATCTATATCTTAAGTACGATTGGCGCCACGGCGTTAAAAGGTGGCCCTTATTAAAATTGGAAAAACAGGATTCTTAAGGGATAACTTGGGCGTTGTGTTTATTTTTCTGTTTGTTAAGAGTTTTTTAGAAGTATATTTAAATTGGCAAGTTTATGTATAAAATGGTGTAGAATATAACTCAGTAGCGCTGCTCGAATCGTAGCATTTCATAAGTAAAATTGCTCTTATGTGTGGTGACCTCATGCTCTTTGCAAACACTTCATAATGCGTAGTCTGTGGCCTCAACGCATTCCCTGCCAGGGGGCGTGGCCTAGCAACAAACTCGTATGACGGTGAACGCACACGTGCGTGGGGGTTACCTTCCTAGCGGCCACGGTGAAGAGTCCGCCGGCGAGGAAGGTGAGGTAGTAGCCGGGGTGGAAGCCGTGCCACACGGCCGACAGCGCGTACACGCGCGCCGTGCGCCACGCCGCGCCGCCGCGCGAGTACGCCACGCAGCGCAGCCACGCGTTCGTGTTCTTGTTCCAGCTTGCGATGGCGGTGCGGAAGTTTTGGGCGAACTGAAATCATTAAATGTCTATTAACCTTTTCGACGCCGTGTCAAACACAAAAGCTATCACTCGGACGCCACGTCACCGAAGTGTCAAAACTGAACTTTATGCATATGAACGTAGGTCTATGTTGCTCTGTGGTCTGTGACCGATTAATCGGTCTTTGGCGTTGGACCTGCGGTGCGGATATATAGGTCATTGGCGTCCAAAAGGTTAATAATGCCATTATCCCATTTTCAACTCATAGATAATCGATACTCCAGCGCCCTGCCATCTGAGCCAACAAGACCTCATCCCTCATATTTGGCCAGCAAATCTTTCCACCATATTATGGGTCAAGGAGTATGGAGTATCGATGCAGAAACCGTGAGTTCAAGTCTTACCCAAGACAATTTTTTCTACTTTTAAATTTATTCTAAGCTTAATGGTATCGTTCGCAGACGTTTCTGCATGTTAAAAATTAAAAATTCATAGATAATAATATTGAATTTAATAAAAGATTATGACAAAGGCTCCTACGACATGGAAAATTCAAAATAGATGCAAAGAATTCTACGTAATTCGCAACGAGTCCGCACAAGTAGGTAAGTCATCATCATTCTAGCGATGTCCGCCAACACTAAGGTGTATCAAAACCTTACACCACCACAACGACCAACAACATATATATGTACTTAATTTCCCTTGGACAACGGATAAGTAGGTACCCAAGTAAATCTATAAATACGGTTTTTTTTTCTGATGTAAACCGGTGGGTTTTGTTCACATACAATAGATACCTGTATCTATTGTTTAAGTAACACTAACTACCTAACATAAATACTACATTACATTAAGGTTAATAAACTTCAGCATTCTAATGAAATTCGCTGACCTTGGCAAAAAAATGTCTGAAGTCTGTTATTGACTTATTGCAGATTGTCTGTATTATGTTATTTATTTATGCTTCAGTGTAAATGTAAACCTTTGACACCGTTGGTTTATGTACAAAATGATTTGCATTCATAAATACCAACACATTAAACATTTAAAGATATAAGTACCTATATAAATAGCAACTGACATGGTTTTTTTAGCATTGTGTCATTACACCATTGAAATTTCCAAAGTATAAGCTAGTAGGTACTTAGGTAGCCATTGCTGCCAATAATGACTGAAAGACTATTATTATGTATATTGTTTTCTTAAACAATACAAATAGACACATGCCTAATTTGTGAAGCGTATAACAAACTAAATAGTCTTGAAACACTGAACTACACAACTATTGTTGGATAATGAAACCCATTTGGGCGTGCCGTCACTCGTAAGTACCTATTGAAGTCCATCCCACAATTATCACAGATGGAATTGGAGATACATTTTAAATACAATATAATTGTAAACCTTACTCCACTATAATAAGGTCCATTATAAACCAGCCCAATGCTTACCTCAAATCCAAACACGTCTATGTTAGACATCTTGTCCCACTTAGGCGTGCCGTCGCTCTCGTAGCTATTGGAGCCCATCCCACAATTTTACAGATGGCATCGAAGATGGGAGATGGACAGATGGTGATACATTTTAGATACAATATAATTGTACACCTTACCCTACTGTAAAAAAGTATATTATAAAGCAGCCCAAAGCTTACCTCAAATCCAAAAATGTCTATGTTAGACATCTTGTCCCACTTAGGCGTGCCGTCGCTCTCGTAGCCATTGAAGCCCATCCCACAATTTTACAGATGGGATCGAAGATGGGAGATGGTGATACATTTTAGATACAATATAATTGTATACCTTACCCTACTGTAATAGTCTATTATAAAGCAGCACAAAGCTTACCTCAAATCCAAACACGTCTATGTTAGACATCTTGTCCCACTTAGGCGTGCAGTCGCTCTCGTAGCCATTGAAGCCCATCCCACAATTTTACAGATGGGAGATGGTGATACATTTTAGATACAATATAATTGTATACCTTACCCTACTGTAATAAAGTCTATAATAAAGCAGCACAAAGCTTACCTCAAATCCAAACACGTCTATGTTAGACATCTTGTCCCACTTAGGCGTGCCGTCGCTCTCGTACCCATTGAAGCCCATCCCGCAGTTATTACAGATGGCCTCGGAGAGCAGCCACGCGTGGTAGTACTTGCAGCGGACCACGAGGGTCGAGAGGTACGCGTACCAGAGGAGGTACACCGCCGACCAGGAGCGGGACACCTCGGATGTGGGGTCGGTTAGCTCTGAAATAAAGATGAGTTAAGCCTTTATAAGGCAGAGGGAATATATTTACCACCTGATTTTGAACTTTATTACAAAATGATAGGGTTCATTTTGCATAATTTCTGGCACCCTTATGCCTTATAAAGGGCCAATGAGGTTGTCAAGTGAGCGAAATGTGTCCGAAAGTGAACGTTGTATTTGATACGACGGTCCTGGTATTAGAAAATATGCAAATAGAAGCACCAATAGGAACGTATGCACGAATGGTATCTTGTTCTAGCATAGCACAACAGAACTGTGGGCTAACTCTCTGAGCTTTACACATTCAGTGACGAAAACCCGACTATCGGGTATTTTATGATTTCGTTCCCAGGCCGGATGACCCGATAGTCGGGATTAACTGGCTGGCTGATATCGTCCAGCGAACTGGTAATCAGTGGGCCCCTTAAGGTTAAATAGTAGAGTGGTGATCTGTGAGTAGAGTCCTAGAAGGCCCTCTATTTTATTCAATTTAGAATCTTTCAGACAAATCAAAACTGTATTTACTACTAGTTATTTTTATAATTTATCGAGGAATTAACCTTCGAGCACCGCTAATGGATATTTCTTCGCCAAAGTCAAGTACAACAGCGCAGCCGCAATGGAGCCCATCAGTTTGTACATCACCGCTCTCCTAGGTGACGGTTCGTTAGCAGACGTGCTTTGTTTCTGAAAATTAATAAACACATTAAGGTTAAGTTCAATTTAGTGGCCAAATATATAATAATATGGACGTATATATAATAATAAGTAAATATATAATAATAAGTAAATAATATGGACGTACAACATAAAACGGTATCTTTCGTATCATTTAATTGTAAGTCGATTAAACGATCGGTCCAACATGTACGAGACATCTGCAAAACTGTTGATCTCATAGCGCTACAGGAAACTTGGCTATTACAACATGATTTAAATTTCATACATGAAATTCATGACGACTTCGGTTGCTATGCCATTTCGTCTGTGGACTCAACAGCCGGTGTACTTCATGGGAGGCCATACGGCGGGCTCGCGCTAATGTGGAGGAAATCGGTTTTCAAAAACGTGTGCGTAGTGGACTGTGGTAGTGACAGAATCATTGCGGTGCGTGTTCAAATCGAGGATAACGCGTTTCTGGCCTTTAGTGTTTATATGCCGTATGACAGTAACAAAAGTGAGGACCTAATGAATTTCACGAACTGTCTGGGAATAATTAGTGCTGTTATTAATGACAGTGAAGTGGAGAACGCGTTTATCTTAGGTGATTATAATGCACACCCGAATTCACGGTTTGGTCAAGAACTCGATAATTTTTGTAGGGATGAACAATGGGAATGCGCTGATGTTAAATTCTTAGGTGGTCAACCCGATACATACACGTACTTGTGCGAGGCGAGTGGCGCGCGCCGGTGGCTCGACCACTGCGTGACTACCTCTGCGGCGTGCCAACTGATTAAGTGTGTGCGTGTGGACAACGACGTGTGCTGGTCGGATCACTTTCCGCTATATATTGTACTTGACATGACTGTTATGATCACAAAACTTAACCAATACCCTTCTAATGATCTAAGTAAAGTACTTTGGAACAACAAAAGTAAAGAGCAGTCGTATAAGTATACAGAAACGTGTTATTATCAATTTAAAAATGTAATTTCTCCTGGTCATTGTATTGCCTGTGATATTAGCATAAGTAATAATTTAAATAATTATAAGTTAATATTAGATGGTAGATATAATGAGATAGTGAGGACTTTACAGAATGCAGCCGTTCGTACCTGCCACCGCCGTTCTCAACCCGGTTCAACAAGGAGGAGTCAGGTCGCCGGGTGGAATCATCATGTCAGGGAATCTCATGAGATAGCTAAAATGCATTATAAATGTTGGGCGGTAGCTGGCAACCCTAGTTCCGGCGTTTATTACGAAAATATGCGAAGCAGCCGTAAAGTGTTTAAAAATAAATTAAAATGGTGCCAGAAGAATGAGGAACAAATAAAAATGAATATTTTAACTTTAAATCGCGCGAATAATAATTTCTCAAAATTTTGGAAAGCGACAAAGGCTCTTAATAGTAAACAAGGGCTGCCAGCGTCAGTCAACAATGTGAGTGAACCCAAGCAGATAGCGGATATGTTCGCCTCTCATTTCAAGGTTACGCCCTTGACCGTGGAAGGTGTGCCCCCGTCGGAGCTTTCGGTCCCGGTGATCCCTCACGACAATAAGCTCGTTTTTACAATAAGAGATATCGCCAATGTAGTAAAAAATATGAAGCGTGGGAAGTCCCCGGGGCACGATGGACTTAGCGTGGAGCACATCTTCTACGGTAGTGACGAGCTATATCGTGTCCTAGCAGATTTTTTCAATGCATGCCTAGCCCATTGTTACCTTCCTCCTGACATGATGAAAACAATAGTTGTCCCTATTGTTAAGAATAAAACCGGCGACCTGTCTAGTCTTAACAACTACAGGCCTATCTCTCTGGCTACGATAATCGGCAAAGTGCTCGAGAGGCTGTTACAGCCCGAATTGACCAGGAATCTTAAAATTGATCAGGCACAGTTTGGTTTTCGCCCAGGACTTTCAACAGATTCTGCAATATTAGGTCTGAAGTACACAGTGAATCACTATGTCAAAAGGGAGACGTCAGTGTACGCGTGCTTTTTAGATCTCAGCCGCGCTTTTGACTTAGTCAACTATGATTTGCTGTGGAAAAAGCTTTTTACGTCTGGAACACCTCCCGAGGTTGTAGGTCTGTTGAGGTTCTGGTACGAGAACCAAACTAACAATGTAAAATGGGGTGACACACAGTCTAACGACTACAGGCTAGACTGTGGAGTACGCCAAGGTGGGTTGACATCTCCGGACCTATTCAATCTATATGTCAACGACCTTATCGGGGAGCTGAGAGGCTCTAACGTCGGTTGCCATATTGGTAACGTATGTGTTAACAATCTGAGCTACGCAGACGATATGGTGCTTCTCAGCCCCTCGATAAACGGTCTTGTAAAGCTACTTAAGATCTGCGAACAGTATGCCGGTACGCATGGCCTGAAATATAACGTGCTTAAGACGGAAATGCTCGTTTTTAGGTCAGGGAAGGGTCCGGAGGTGATACCTACGGTGTGTATGAGTGGTGCGCCAATTCGGGTTGTAACGAGATTCAAGTACTTGGGACATATCCTGAACGAGTACTTGAAAGATGACGCCGATATGGAGAGGGAGCGCAGGGCTCTCGCGGTTCGGTGCAACATGTTGGCTCGACGCTTTGCGCGTTGCTCGAGTGAGGTAAAGGTGACCCTGTTCAAAGCCTTTTGCCAATGTTTTTATACTTGTCAGCTTTGGAATAGGTACACCAGGCACTCCTTCAACGCGCTAAGGGTTCAGTACAACAACGCCTTTCGTATTTTGTTGAAATTACCGCGTTTCTGCAGTGCGAAGGGTATGTTTGCGGACGCGAGAGTCCCTGACTTCTTCGCCATTCTGAGAGCCAGGTCGGCTGCCTTCCGGGCGAGACTGCTAGCCTCTGACAATGAAATTCTGTCACTAGTAGCTAAAGACTACAGTGACGAATTTAACAAACATTGGCGAAAACTGCACCGGTCTGAGAACGGACACCTTTAGTGCAAAAGTTTGTAAATGTTTTATTTCATTGTTTTAGGTTGTAAGTTTTACCATTATTTTATTTTTTACTGTATTTTATATTTACTTTTACACCTTTTATTATATTGTATTGTATTAATTTTTTTGGGTTTCTTGCCTGCCAAATAAAGAATTTATTATTATTATTATTTGTGTCTCCTTTTGGATTTCACGGGCCTATAAATCCCGGTCTTTTGATAGGCTTGCGTGGGGATATAGATCCAACACGTAGAGGCCCCTTGGAGAGCTTTAATGTCATGTAGAACGCCTGCTGGAACCCGTTCACAGGTGCAACAATAGACACCCATGAACCGGTCTCAGCAGGCATTGGGACTATTGTAGAAAAAGAGAACAGTATACCGGTCTATGGATTGAAGTTTGGGTGGACTATGAGACTGGGTTATTACAAAGACGTACGGACACCTGCCATAACAATGTTTACACAAGTTATCGAGGCAGGCGGTGACTTGCCGCTAACTAGATGGGCCCCTGAAACTGCCGTCGCGAAGACGACCAGGAGCAACATCGGTGTGAGCGGCTCAGGGGTGTCGAGAGGTGTGCGCCGCTTTCTACCCAGTGGCTGTTAACAGCCACTGTGCCAACTCGCGTCTTATGCATCTTTCACTTCCACCCCTGGAGCATATAGCTCTAACGACTCCTCTCTGGACGGCCAATGAAGGCAAGCCAGAGCTGAGAGTCCTGCGGGTCCCCTTGGGGTCCACTCCGACCGACGAAGACACGCCGGAGACGGAGACCCTGACCGACTCTCGGGAGCACTCGGGTCCGTGGGGTCGTTACTCCCCAACAGCTCGCCACAAGCTGCCCTGCGGGCTTATTATTATTATTATTATAAATATCGAAAAAGACAAAACGGTTTATCTTAATCAAGTTATTTTTGTGCAAAGTAAAAGGTGCAACTTGCAAGCATAATGCATTTAAATATTATTTTCAATATAGTGGGGCCCAAGTCAATGTGCAGGTAAAGTCGTATAGTTATCAAATTTTTTTCGCTCTACCTGCATGTTGATTTTGGTCCTTAATTTATTCTATAGATGACTCAAAGTCAGAAAGTGACCTTTTTGATAGCTCCCAATTTGACTCCTAAGGGGCGGGCAACATTAATTAAAAGTAATATACTAATAAAAAATAATGTAGATACCTCGTCAATTCGAGCGCCTTCTATGAAGTTGATGTAATCAGTATAGAACACTACTGGCCCACACATCAACGTTTGGAAGGCGAGTGTAAAGGCGAAGTACTCGAGGGGAGACGGAATCTTGTCAATTTTCGGTGCGAGTGAAGACTCGGGACTCTTCGTGTTAGAGTTGATTTCATTCTGGGTTAGATTGTCTTGTATCGAGTAGGCCAGGGAAGTAACTCTCTGTGTGATCACCATCAAAGGCCCTGTAAAAAATGATTGCTTTAAAATCTAGTCTTTGGAGATAATCAGCATAAAATAAGTTGTGACAGCAGTAAAAGTGATCAAATATATTGCAAGACACCTATATTACCATAGGAATAATAAAGTGCTGCGATAACTAGATACGTTTTTAACGTAAACCCTGAAAGCTAATATCTGACACCTACTCGACTACCTATATAGCAAAACCAAATAACGACTTGGTTGAATTATTTAGTTATGCTAAGGTTTTATTTCCTAAGTACTAATAATATAATCATGCGAAGTTATATAAATAACTTAAATAAGTAAAAAATTTTTGTGATGAATTGTAGAGAACCGGAAAAAAACCGGCGGATGGGATAGTCAATCATAAAGGCATTTTTTTAAATCGTTCCATATTTCTAATAAACGGAGGACAGTTTATAAACTCTCGTCATTAATGACATCTTGCATTCTTCGCCGGCTTATCGTGCATTAATAGGTCTTTGTGTTTTGTTTAACGGCGACGGCCATAAGCGAGTTCAATGTCATTACAAGTCGTTGACAGGATACTCCGTACTATAGGTAGACATGTACTACCGTATTCATCACGTTGAATATTAGTGGAGATTTGTGATTAATGTCCAAGTATGGTGTGGCTCACTCCGCGATTTCGTCGCTTTGCAACAGGTAGCTAAAAGGACATCCGTTCCACACCAATTTTGGTTAGCTATAGCCGCGCGTGGCGCTGTCGCCACCTAGCGGCCATATCTGTCCTGATCGTGACAGACGCGTTTTGTTAGAGAGTGAGTCTTCTGTACCTAGTACTATTATTTATTCTGTGCTCGCGGCGACGACGAGTTGCAGTCGCCGCGAGCACTCGAGCCTGAGGAAGGACCCCCGACGAGACCGAAACATGTCGCCGATAGCGACTAAAAAATTCAAGTAAGTGAAACCGTTGTCGTATAAACATTTTAAATTATGTCTCACGAAAGTTTAATATCGAGGTGTATAATTTGTTAATTTGTTAACCAGGGCGGGTCGCTATTTATTAATATAAATTGTAATGAGATAACAATTAGAGACGAGGTCAAGACCATTTAAGGTCATGTAAACATGTTTTTGAAACTGTTCTTAACTATGTATACAAGTATTACAAGAGCATGCGAATCAAACAAGTTTATGTTAATAAAAAAACATTAATATACCTATTACCTAATGCATATAAAAGAACAATGAAATGAATTATCTTCTTAACTTCAGTAGGTACGTAAAGTACGTTAGGTATTTAATAAAACAGATTTTCCTTTAACTAAAAGTACATAACTTTATTCATCTAGATATTCTTTTTCAATCGATTGACAATGAACTAGATTAGAAATAAAATAATTATTATAAGTAAAAAGCCTCGATCTGATTGTTTGCTACTAGAAGTAGGTAGGTACGGAAAGACTAGCAGAAACATTTGTTTATGCCATTCATGTTCGTTATAAGTACATTTATTAATTGTATACGGGAAAACGACCGATCATTCCACGTGCGTCCGCATTTACAAACCTGTTCTTATGGAAATTAAAAATATTCCAAAAATGTAGTTTTAAAGCCTGCGCAAACCGGCGGAACGCAGCGCAGATCACTTTAAAAATCCCAATGTATTTTCTTCCCTATTTCAATTTCCTTCAGGTATAAAAATGCTTCGAGACCGACCTCGGAGCATCACGGAGGATGTTACTCCGCGGCATCGAGGAGCACGCCAGAGGATACCGCGGCGGTAGGCGGCGGCATGCCGCGTCATCGCGCGGTATGCGCCGAGGCCTCCCGAGTGAGCCGGAGTAGCGCCGGGACGACGGGGGAGAACTCGTGCAAACTAGTCACTAATCCCTTGTGATAGAGTACACGCGGCGGCCGAAGTGCTCCCTGGAGCGCCGACCGCCAGCGCCGGGCTGTGCGGGCGCTCGCGGTATGTGGGGGGATTTTACCTCGCCGGTGTGCGCTGCGCGGCGTAAATGCTCCTCGGTGATCTGCGCTGCGCTCCGCCGGTTTGCGCTGGCCTTTAGAGACGGCCGTGGGCTCTTATAGAGTGAAATGGTGTAGAATTCAACTCAATAGTTTACGGTGGAGTAATTTACAAGTGAAATTGCACCTGCCTAGGTATGTGTGTGATGTGATACGCTCTTCGTAAGCGCTTCATAATGTTTAGTCTGTCTATTAGATAGCACATTGAAGAACCTACAGAGTGACATTGTTTAAGTTTTAAATTTTAAACATGACCTACATGACAACTACAATTATGATTCGTTTCAATAATATTAAAAGAAACGAAACCACTAACATTAAAAATGTGGAAGATCGCTTGTGACTTTATCGCTCGAATAATGTTGCAAATAAATATGGAGATTCACGATCTAAGATTTTCAAATATAACGACGTATTGTGGTGACAAAACCGGACCAATCCCAACAAGGCTTCTGGGTTGGAAGGTCAGATTGCAGTCGCTTTCGTAAAAACTAGTGCCTACGTCAATTCTCGGGATTAGTTACCAAGCGCACCCCAGGCTCCCATGAGCCGTGGCAAAAAGCCGGGATAACGCGAAGATGATGACATTAATGACCTACTTAGGTACATTAAATTTGTGATCAATCCCTGGGCCTTCAATTGGTCTAATTCCCTCATAGAAAGAACGATGTCCGAATTAGAACCGCAATATACCAGTTTCATGCAACTGAGAATGGCACCCGTGATAGTAGCAAAACGAAATCGGAGAGGAAATATTAGCGTTCCGTCGCTGTGTCATGCACTTTTGTCTGTATTGAGCAAAGCAAAAAAATTCAAATAGCGCAACTCGATAAGAAAATATGAAGTGAATTTCGGCATTTATTTACACTGTCCCTTGTAAGCAATTAAAGGTACGTTACGAGTACTTTTACACATGAACACAGACCCAGGGACAAAACGAATACATGTGTGGCTTTTTCAAGCATCGTAGTCAAGTGTCAGTTGTCAATAAGGCGAGGCGGTTTTTTGTCTGTCATATATAATGACTCTTAACGAAAACCGGCATGTAGTAAAAACGTAATTCGAAAACGTGTGTTATTCAAAGGTGGCATATCTGCTTTAGTATTATTTTATGTGTGACGTATTAGATACCTGTTATGTCCAGTGTGTAGTCAGCCGAATGGTAAATCTGTCGATGTAAGTGTATACAAGACAGATAAAATATCGACGCCGCCAGAATAACACTGAAACAAAATCATTCTATGAAATATATGGAAGTACATATTTTAATCATCAATGTGCTTAAAACTTTGTGAATAGTAAAGCCGAAAAAGAAAAAGATCCTAAATCTCTGCCTATTATTTTATAGAAAGACGTGCATTTCTGGAGCGGCAGACAAAGTGATCTTATCTAGACATCACTTGCAGTGCAAGTTTATATATCGCGCTGGTACAGTCAGCAACAAACAGATAGCGACGGTCACAGTGGTGAAACATATCGGGACACATCCTTATTTTATATTAAAACCTGACCAGTAATATACATGGTGGAAAAAAAATATGGGCCTTAGAGGAAAAGTGCCTCAAAACCTTAAGTTTTTTTACTTAACGGACCATTCTTTTATTTTTAAAAAGAAACAAAATTGCATTCGAAGTATTTTTTTAATCGCATGGCTAGTGGCTACTGTACATACATACATTGGTGCGATCGAGAAGTGTTAATTTGAAAAGTTGGAGTGCCGCTGCTAGACAGTAGGATAACTACTAATTGCGAAGTTGCATCGATGAGTCGGTTGAATGACGTAGGTACTCTTACCTAATGTAAGTAATGAACCTATGTATTAGTCACCGCTAGCCTCATCTTGTTTGTGGCTGGCGCGAGTACATTATTGCCTGAGCCAGGAGTGTCTCACTCCGCGATTTCGTCGCTTTGCTACAGGTAGCTAAAAGTACATCCGTTCGGCCCCAATTTTGGGGTTTGCCATAAGCCGCGCGTGGCGCTGTCGCCACCTAGCGGCCATATCTGTGCTGATCGTAACAGACGTCGTTTTGTTAGACAGTGAGTCTTCTGTACTTAGTACTATTATTTATTCTGTGCCTGAGCTGATTTCAGACGGCCTAGCATGAGTTGCGTTCTCGCCCAACGAAACATCAAGCACGACTTCGCGCGCGAGAACTCAACTTATGCTAGACTGCAGAACGGTTTAGTAGTTCAAATTGCGCAAACAGTTTAAAAGTCGACGGCATGCGATAATTTATGGAAAGGGAAACTAATTCTGTTATTGATAATTTGATTTCGTAGCGCTGGTTAACGTTAACGCCCATCTTAATTATAAAATTGACGTTCGGGCGGTATTTTCTATTCTGAATATTATTTTAGCATAATACAATAGAAAGATTGACACAACATAACTCGTAAATGGCGACGAATAATACATGTTATGTTTTTGTTGGGGAGCCCAAGAGATTTTCGTAGTTACTCGAGCGCCTCAGATTAAGATATGAGTGATATCTTGCTAATACCAGTAATAGCCCGTAGTTTAACCACTTTTAGCCGTCTATGTTGATCCGTTGGTTGGTGGAGGGTTCAAAAAATCGGTTAGCAGATTGTGGGTTTGGTCATTAGTCCAAATTAATGCTAAATGGACTAAAACGACCAAATCCACAATCTGGGCCCAGTTTTATAAAGTTACAAGTTACAGGTTACAAGAGTACAGGCTACAGGCACCTGTAATGCACTGTGTACGGCTACAGGTGTTTTATAAATACACATAGATAATTACAGTTGTAAAGCACCACGGTCAATCTCGATTACATGTGAAATTTACAGGTGCGAAGAACATCACTATTTAAAAAAAATGTCTGTCATAGAATTCATAGATACTCTGTGCTCTACTAAATGCTGTGTTATTGTTTGCTGTTAAGTATTGGAAAAATGGCCAGAAATGAAGGAGAAATCGAGTGGTTGAGAGCGGTGTTTGATGCCAAGGATATACTATTCGGGCCATTTTCAGATTCAGATTAAGTTAGATTTAATGAAATATTTACCTAATAAGTAAATAAGTACTGTTTCACATTACAATGTATCGTTTCGGTAGTGGCTCAAAGATAAGTACGCTGTGTATCGAAAATTATGAATAGTACACTTTACCATAATGTGAATGCACTATACTTAAATAAAGAGACGAATGCTAATAAATCAACGACAAATATCGGCACCAATCCCTTTCCGTTTCCTAGTAGATAAAATAAAACGAATCATCAATAAAATCAATATCAAACATATTGTCACTTCATTTCCTATTTACTATATATTTCAGATACATTAACAAAAACTGATAATAAGAAAACGAATAACTTTAATTAAACTTAAGAATTACGAGCAAAAGAGCGAATCAGACACACTACAAGTAGCTGCTGTTGTGCTGTTACAGGACTCAAGACGTATGTCAGTTTTTGTTACAAGTTTACCAATCTACACTTGTAATTTACAATATTTTTATAAAACGCTTGTTCGATTATGAGTTTAAAACTATTAATCTCCCATATTTTCGTCTATGGTTGAGCTACAGGCACTTGTACCTGTAACCTGTAAAATTGTAACACGGTACTTTTATAAAACGCAAATTGTAAAAAACGGAGGAAGTGTTGCCAGTAAACGCCTGTAAACTTGTAACTTGTAACTTTATAAAACTGGGCCCTGGTTAACGATTTTTTTAACCCTCCTCGAGTCTAGGTCTCTGTCCCTACGAGTCTAGGACGCTTGAGTTACTAAACTTTTAGCATCGTCGGCTCTCTAAGCTATTAGTATCTAAATCGTATTTCTTTTTTTCTACAGGGTGTGTCTGACCATGGGGCTTTAAATCCAGGGCTCGATTCTGCTCGCTAAACTGAGCTACTTTTATTATGGCACCAACCCCGAAATTCCGATTTTTTTTTTTACTTTTTTTATACATTTTGGCTGATTCTATGTCGAGGTTTTCTATGGAAAAGCCTAAAATTTTTCCCCGATTTTAGGGGTGGTCCCATAGTAAAAGTAGCTCAGTTTAGCGAGTAAAATCAAGCCCTGGATTTAAATCCCCATGGTCAGACACACCATGTATACAATAGAAATTTAGGTATACATATGTATTAGGCAGGCAGTAGGTACTTACTTTCCAACGAGATGATGTGGCATTGTCTTCAACAATGAGTAACTTAGCATAGCCAGAACCGATAAATGTATTGATTGCCTGAAAACATGTTCACATATTATTTCCTGAAAATATACCAGCAACCCTGATTCATATGACTTTTACAAATTACGGGAATAATTTGAAGCGTTATCTATAGCTTTACTAGTTGATCTACTATAGTGATATTAAGCATACTTACAAGGAAGGGTACCCAACTGTCCGACTCCGATTTGATTTATTTTGATATATGTTATAGTCTAAAATAACGGACACGTATTTTTTTTTAGCTGCCCAAACTCAACCTGTTAGGAGAAAATGGCCTTCAAAGTACTGAAAATTGACCAAACCTTCTAATTTCTATGAAAAACTTTTTTCAAAAAAATTGATAATTAATTACTGGTTTCGTTATATGTTGGAGAACATGAATAAAGAATGGGGACGTGTTTTGTCATTTCACCACAAAATCATTTTTTATATAAAATATATATATTTTTATATAAAAAATGAGTTTACCAGTAATTAATTATCAATTTATTTGAAAAAAGTTTTTCATAGAAATTAGGTTTGGTCAATTTTCAGTACTTTGAAGGCCATTTTCTCCTAACAGGTTGAGTTTGGGCAGCTAAAAAAAATACGTGTCCGTTATTTTAAACTACTCTATAACATATATCAAAATAAATCAAATCGGAGTCGGACAGTTGGGTACCCTTCCTTGTTAGATAAGGGGCTCTTACGGAAGATAATAGACGCACAGACTCTTAATTACGAAGAAGCTAAACTCTCATTTTTCCAGATAAAAAAAAAACTTAGACCCTGACCTATCAGTAAACATCTTTAATGCAATGAAGGTGAAAAACGGTTGGCAAAATATCGGAACCTAAATCGCATAAAACAAGTAGAGCGGAAATAATTTACACCGGCTGAAACTAATGTAGCAGACAAAGAATACACTCTCTCCTCGTCAACATCAGGCAAACTAGGTACCTAAAAACTGGCCAAACCATGTGTGGAAACTGCTTTAACTGTCCCTAATACTACATTGTTTGTTGACAGCAGCGCTAAACACCCGCTTGGCCCGTCATTATACAACCAGTTACAAGCAAGCAACACGAGCCAGATATGAAGTTTCGCTTCTTTGTAATTAAGTCTCGCGATTATGCAAGGACTTTTCAGTCATGACAATAGTTTATGTTATGGCTAATGGTAGCTATAATAGTATGTAGTCTTTCAGGTATTATACTAACAAACTGACTATAAATAAAATAATTGTCTGTGTTTTTCTAAAAGAAGACCGATTAAGGTAAACCCTGAAAATCACGACATGAGTGTAGTTTTCCCATAATTTTCTGAAAACAAAATACATATTTTTAAGTATTGTGTGACCATTTTTCAGAATTTACCTTAATAGCCGGGTCCACACAGAGACCAGAGGGCCTACCGCGAACCACGTTCGACGTGTTGCGTCTCTGTCGCCCTTGTAAATTCGTACGTAAGTGTGACAGGGAGACAACACATCGAACGTGGTTCGCGGTATGCTCTCAGAGTAGACGTACCTCGGCCGAGTCGGCGTGCGCGAGGCACGTCTACACTGGCCGTTTTGTGCGCGAGGAAATTGCTTGGCGCGTATGCTCGCTCTGTGTGGACCCGGCTATGTTAAGTCAGGCAATAAAGATTAAAAAGCAAATAAGATGACTATATAATAACGTTACATTATTAGGGCCCCCCCACATCTGGCGTCTTTCGAGCGTCGGCGTCTACAATTCTATGGCCGACGTCGACGCAACGTCGACGCAGCGTCGATCCAACTGCGCAGCGACGTCATTTTCCATAGCGCTGGACCGACGCCGACAGACGCCGACGCTCGAAAGACGCCAGATGTGGGGGGGGCCCTTAACGTAGATCAAAAAATATGAAACTTACTTCCCAAAGCAAAAATATCCCATTATCAGACCTATAGTAAGGCACACAGAATGACGAAATTCTGGCGAAGCAAGCTTCAATGGTTTCCGAAACAGTCTGGCCAGGCATAGTGCAGCTATTTGTGCGATCAAAAAATTAACCTAATGGAAGGAAAATATGATGTTACTGAAAATATGATGGAACTAATAAAGTGCTATTGTGAAATAATAAATAAAAGCTAAATTTAATATGGCTATCTTGTTACCTAAGGAGATGCGGAAAAACTCAACTCAATAGACCTATTCAAGCACTGTAATATGATAAATTAAGTGTAGGTATAAGCTGGCGTCTTGGCCGTACCATAGTGTGAAACGTATTGTACACCAATTAGAGTTAATATAACCTTTGGCAGCAGCAAGAATGAAGTAGGATACAATAGCTCAACGCGGCATAGATACAAAACATGTAGGTACCTATGCTTTAGTCAAATTTATTGCCAAAAATAAAGTGCATTCCATAACACCAGTCACACGATGCCTTAAAATACCGTCAACCGGGGTGAATAGGGATGGCTGGGGTGAAACTTAAGATTTCATTTAAGTGACAATTTCTTAAAAAATACTTACACAACTTGTGAGAAATTGTCAGGTAATTTTAATAAGAAGACTTCTGAGACATGGGATAGGTACATAATATATTAAAAATATTGTACTTTCTGTATTTTTAGTCTGCGTCTGTCCGTCACCGTCAACGCGAGCTCCTTGATACGGAGTGAAAGATGTCGAGCATTTTTCGACTTAATAACGTGAGTGACCCATTCGAAATATATTTAATAAACTAAACCAAATTATACACTTTAACCATCCTCAAGAATCACTCTATTGATTGAAAATCTGTTGAGTAGTATTTGTGTTTATCAGGAACATACAAACAAACAAACAGACAGATACGGCGGGGGCCTCTTCAATAAGGGATGGAAATTTGTAAGTGGTACAAGTTTTATTTTATTTTATGTTCAAATAACTTGCGGTTTGTGGGTAATATTGTAGGTTGTTAATAATTATTAAGGCCCCAGTACACAATGGGCCATTCCAAGGGACGCATTTATGCGTTAGAGGGAGCAAGTGATATTGCTATCTCATTCTACCGCATGGCTGCGTCCCTTGGAGTGGCCGGCAATGGCCCATTGTGTACTGGGGCCTTTACAATTATTGGTGTATGGTTTTTCCATGAATGTAGGCAATTATGCGAACAAAACACGGGTCAATGAATGAAACCTACACTATTCTACATTTAAAAAATCAAGACTAATATCACTACATAACCGAACTATTTACTATAACTTTATACTTACAAGATCCAATGGCAAGCCAATTTTACTAGCAAATCCCGTAAATAGTTTACTGCCGTCATAATAATCGAGATACAGACCAGTCATCTTTGTAAACAGCTAAAATAAAACTATTACTTTCACTGTTGTACCTGAAACCAAACAAAACAATGATTCATTCATAGTGAAAACTGTGTCATCTGCACTAAAATAATTCATTAATCTAGACATATCTAACACAATATTTCTAAAGCAATTGTTTTCAAACATAAAAATTATTCGTACCAGATTAACTTAAACGATAATAAATATATGAAGTATTCTTCAGTATCCACTTTTCACATTTCACAATAATCGTCGATCGACTTCGACGACTATTACTAAACTAGGCCAAACATAAATTTAATGAAATACAACTTGATTTACGTCTATCTCGTCTTGCTGGATGCTATACCTATACAATGTAGTAGACAGCTTGTGTTGAACTGTTGACCGTCAAAATGGTTTTTTTTTTTAGAATTTTGAGCCACTAAACACGGTCTTCAGCCAAGTACAGAAAATTCTAGACGTAATTGTCAGCTTCTAAATGAATAACTCAAACAGTTTCATATAATTTTGTCAACTCAACTATGACAACCATATGACATGACAACGCATGACTATCAAAAATTGAATTGAATAAACAAATAGATTAGATTGATGATACGAATAAGCTATAAACCCTAGTAATACAGTGAAACCTGGTTAAGTGGGACCTGGATAAGTGAGAAACCTCTATAGCTGGGACTCATGGTGCGGTCCCGACACTTTAGCACTGAATTACCTCTGTTACTGAGAAAAAACGAACCTCTATAACTGAGATTCGTTGTTGTGATTTTATAGTCACATTTACCTCTATAATTGAGACAGAGAGTGTATTTTACCTCTTTTACTGAGACTATATTTATAAGATTACATTTTCCTAATTGTTTTTTAGAATTTTATTCTGTATTGACTTCTGTATCTGAGATAACGTCAATCTATGACCTCTCTAACTTGGTCTTCATTGAACAATTTCCGTATTCTTACTAACTCTTAGTTTATCCACAAATTACGCATTTGCCTAATTGTGTCTAAACAACTTCAAGTTTGATTTAGTTAATTTATGTAAGTAGTTAAAACTATCGAAACGAAAGCTGAAATTTTGTTAAGTAACACGAAAAAATAAATTTTCATTTATTAAATTTCTAATACGCAATGAAGTCCGTATCAAATTTAATTTAATTTTGAAATATCTATCCTATGGAGAATCATTCAAAATAAATTCAAAGAAATATTTAAACAGACTTAAAAAATATTTAGGGACAAGGATTATTTTACCTTACTTATTTTTAAAGATAATTACGAAATACCTTATTAACCACCTCTATAACTGAAATATACTCTATTCTCACCTCTATTAATTGAACCCTCTGTAAATGAGACAGAAATTAATTTGTACCTGGCTAACTGGGAGCCTGTGTAAGTGGAAAACCTCTTTAAGTGAGACAAATTTGCTAGTCCCTTGAGATCCCACTTATCCAGGTTTCACTGTATCTATGCGAATAAGTAGTTAATACTCAAAACCACCACCAAAAATACTTGGTAATTCTAATATTCATACAATGTCGATTGGATCAGTGTACGAAACCGCTTACAAAGGTGATTTCAATCAAGTTAAAGTTAAAATTGATCAAGATGGAACCTTAATAACAACTTCGGATTCGGTAATTATTAAATAGCTTTCAAATGAGTTACGTAAATACAGATTTTGGGTTTTGGCTTAACTAAATGAAATGGCTGATAATTTGTTTTACAGAATAATCGCCTCCTCATTCATTGGGCAGCTCTTGGTGGAAATGAGAATTTGGTTGATTTTATAATACGCTCAGGAAGCCCTATTGATCCAGTGGATGACACTAGCTCTACTCCTCTGATACTAGCGGCGTCAGCGGGAAAGTTTGAGGTTGTTCAACTACTTATTGGTCAAAAAGCCAATGTCAATCATAAGACAAGCCGGGGTCAGACTTCATTACACTATGCTTGTTCTAAGGGCCATAAAGATGTAAGTATATGATCAAGATCATAAGTAGCTTTAGAATAGAAACAACATCAACATTGGACACTCAAGGATTTTTTTTTAAAACCGGACTAATAATATGATGAGTATGATGACAAATACAGATAATGCGTAGAAATTGATAAAAACTATAAGCTAGACTAATAGTACTTACTGTTCATCTACAATTTAAATGCTTAGATATGGGAGGTAATCCACTTATTCAATTTCTTTGTCCAATATGAATTTGCATCTCACATTTTGCTTAGTGATAGAGTGAGATGTGAGACGCAATGCACATTGGACCAAGATATCGGATAGATAGGTGGAACCCCAACCTAAGTGCTAAAAATTAAAGCATTATTTTTCCAGATAGCAAAGTTGCTGTTAGAAGCGGGAGCCAATGTAAATGAGGCAGATGTGTTGCATGCTACTCCCCTTCATAGAGCAGCATCTCTGGGCAGGAACAACATAGTTGAGCTGCTGTTAAGTCAACCAGGAATAAAAGTAGATCTTGAAGATTCTACTGGCTGCACACCTTTGTAAGTAATTTAGTCAAAACAGTACTGTCAAATCAAAACATTTGCTTTTACAAAGTCAGTAAAAATAGATACCTAATCACTTATCTTACTTTGAATGTAACCAATATTTATGATTTTTTTTTCAGACATTTAGCATGTGAAGAAGACAGAGAATCAGCTGCAATAATGTTGGTTAAGGCAGGAGCTGCTTTAGATATTATGAATAAGGAAAAGAAAACCCCACTCGACCTTTGTTCAGTTAAGCTGAGACATTCTTTAATGTCTCTTGTGGAATAAAACTTTTTTTTAAGAATCTTGTTTTTTTCTGGACTTTTGTAGCATAACAGGAGTAACACCTGCAGTCAATACCCAGGTTGTAAATAAAATGTGCAATGACATAGCCATTTTTAATATGTTTGAGTCTCATTGGAGATACTTTATGTAAAACAACAACACTTCTTAATAATAAACCCCTTACCTCGTTAATTGATGAGCTTAAAATGACTACCATCTAAAACTTGATGATGCTCAACTGTAAGACGTGAGACATCTATATGGTCACGTTTTTTAAATAACTATGAAAGTTATCAATTATTTTGGTTTGATTCATATTAGTTTAATCGTTTTTGTTAGATAGAAAATTGACATGACACGTTCAACTTTCAAATTACGCGCCAGCCAAAACTCTAGGACGGGAGTTTAAAACCATATTTGGAACAGCGTTTGAGCTGTCAAATTGAGAATGAATTGAGATATGTTCAGTAGCATCTAGTAACGTTCTAATTGTTAAAATTATGACATATGAATCAATGAACACTGTGACATAACTCAACGGTGTAAGGTTTATATTCTAATAGTTGAAATTTGTTACTAACTAGCTAAATGCGCAACGCGCAGCGACAAGAAAACAATATTTTCATGTCGTTACTTTTGTGATTGATTGATTTTCGGGCTTTCTCTCCCAAAATTTAATTATAAATATTATTTATGTTCGTGTAGAAGTTAAAAATCGTTGTTATGGAAACGTTACACATTTTAAATGACGTTATATTCAATTATTATTTTTTAATTGGTGGTTTATTCTTGAGTTATTTGGTTTACCGAATACTTCACGCACTTTTTGGTGATAATAATTACTTACAAACCAAATATAGGTCTCGGGGTCATACGTGGAGAAGCATACAATGTAACAAGTCCATTCCTTATAACATTTATGTAAGAGATATCTATTTCATACAATATTTTATATTTTCTACATGTTTTTTTTTGTTAAAGTTTCATGTCTTTACTTTTTGTTTCGATGTTGTAGTGTACCGTATGTGGTAAGTTGATGCTGCCTCTAATAGGTCTCTTCTGTGAGTGCTGCGGTGTGAGCGCGTGCAAGAGATGTCGCCGCGTTGTTGATAAAAAGTTTAGGTGTAAACAATTTACTTGGCCAGTTGACAAACAGTTCCACCATCATTGGGTTCACAGTAAGTAAATCCAAATAGTTTTATAGCATAAGCTTGTGTTTAGTTTGCTATTTTTGTGGTAAATAATAAGAATAAGAATAAGAAATGTTTATTAGCACAAAAAAATAACAACTTAAAACATAGGTACCTAAATAACAAAATAAAAGAATGAAACATATCCTTAAAACTTTATTTTATTCAATTTGGCATTGATTCCTTAATTTAAACATAATATTACAGTAGAGTCCGGTTATAACGACGCCCAAGGGACCGCTGATATTACATCATACTAACCGGACGTCGTACTAAATAAACTATCAATTTTAATTTTTTTTTTTAAATATTTACATCATTTTGTATTTATTAATACATATATCAAAAGTTCAATACTCATTGATCTTCATATAACCTAAAGTTTTTGCAGTTGGTAATAGCAGAGCAGAGCATTCCGACAACAATGAAGACACAATCCGGAAATATTATTGCTGCTGGTGCCAAAGGACAAAGCTATGCCATGATAGTGTTTTCAATGACTCCGAGGTTTGATTTATTTTTTGCAATATATGAATAAATATTTCATGTTAGATAATCAAGGAGTATTTTTACTTCTGGGCATGTCTATTGATAGCTATTCATTCTTGATGTCTGTATAGAGCTTTAATTTAGGTATTGCTTGAGCAAGGTTTCTCTGTGTACTTTCAGTATATCATTGTATCAATTTGTATTGATGTATATACAAATTAACATGATTTTATTTGTTCTAGCAATGTGATTTCCAGAAGTATCGTAACATAATGATTCCACCAACTTGTGTGCTAGTTGAGAATGGAGTAGTAACTAGCGTAAAGCCACCTTCATTTCCAGATTGGGAGCCACTCTTCATTTTTGGTACTTTTCATTATCTTGTTATGCATCCTACTTGCCTGATTTTCTTCTCCCTAAAATATTTTTCATATTTTAACTTAGGTGCAGAATTTTCTTTTCATTACATTTATTATGTGCTGACCTCTCATATTAAAATATTTTTTGTTATTATATGTAAAGAAAACCAATTCTATAGAAAGAGGTTGTTACTCTATCTAAAACTGTTTGACTATCCCTTTATTTCAGGCAGTTTATTGACTACATAATTATGTTCAGTGTTCATATTTTTAATTGTATGATTAGAACTGACACTGAATTATAATTACAGCTAATCGTAAATCCGGAAGCAATAGAAGTGATGAAGTGCTATCACTTTTTAGAGGGCTATTGAATCCCATTCAGGTAATTATAAATTGAAATCAAAACAATTAATAGTGTCCAAGTCATTTCGCAACATTGTGATTGAAAAGTATTTTGATTTCAAATTAAAATGCATGAAAGCATTTGTGTAATGTGGATAAAAGAAATGCTAATCATCTATTGTTCAAGCAGGTGAACTGATAGGTATTGTACAGACCAAATAAACTGAGTTTGGCTTCTACATGTCAGTCTTTATGGCATTAACACTAGGTTTAATTTTGCGTGGCCTATATCAGCAGTTTGTTTATTATATTATACCTACAGTATTTATTACACCTATCATAACTGAATGAGGCTATACTATCAACTTTATTAAATTACTACCATTAAAGTACACTAAGTACAGCATTAAATCTAATTAGGTGTCGACTATGGTGGTAGGGTACCATCATAGTCAACACCTAATTAGACTTAGTGCTGGTACCTACATTGTACACATGCACTCTTGTGGCGCTTGGTTGTAGGTACTGATGCAGCTATGACCCTTCACCTCTTGATCGCCACCGCCTGCTTTACCTGCTTGAGTTATAGTAATGGTACAGTTTAAATTTTAAAATGTACCCTTCTGATAAAGTGTAGGTACTGTTCCTAGTTTTACAGAGTGTTTCGTCCAAATAGATTGGTGAGGGAATATCAAAAAACTGTAATAACATATACGGAAATTTCTTCTTAGGAGTTACGAGGCCGGTTTAGTAATATTCTGCTAGATCTAGGCCATGGGTCGGCAAACGGGTTTATTTTGTATGGTTTGCTCTTTTTCTTAAATCAGGTGGTGGACATGGCCGAGACAGCGCCGGAGAGCGTGGTGCGGTGGATGCCGCCACGAGCGCGAGTCCTCGTGGCCGGCGGCGACGGCACCGTCGCCTGGGCGCTCAACGTGCTGAACGAGGCGCCACATGTCAAGGTGAGGAACATCAATGTAGTGGAACTGGTAGAAAGATCAGACATGGCCGAGACAGCGCCGGAGAGCGTGGTGCGGTGGATGCCGCCACGAACGCGAGTCCTCGTGGCCGGCGGCGACGGCACCGTCGCCTGGGCGCTCAACGTGCTGAACGAGGCGCCACATGTCAAGGTGAGGGACATCAATGTAGTGGAACTAGTAGAAAGATCAGACATGGCCGAGACAGCGCCGGAGAGCGTGGTGCGGTGGATGCCGCCACGAGCGCGAGTCCTCGTGGCCGGCGGCGACGGCACCGTCGCCTGGGCGCTCAACGTGCTGAACGAGGCGCCACATGTCAAGGTGAGGAACATCAATGTAGTGGAACTAGTAGAAAGATCAGACATGGCCGAGACAGCGCCGGAGAGCGTGGTGCGGTGGATGCCGCCACGAACGCGAGTCCTCGTGGCCGGTGGCGACGGCACCGTCGCCTGGGCGCTCAACGTGCTGAACGAGGCGCCACATGTCAAGGTGAGGAACATCAATGTAGTGGAACTAGTAGAAAGATCAGACATGGCCGAGACAGCGCCGGAGAGCGTGGTGCGGTGGATGCCGCCACGAGCGCGAGTCTTCGTGGCAGGCGGCGACGGCACCGTCGCCTGGGCGCTCAACGTGCTGAACGAGGCGCCACATGTCAAGGTGAGGAACATCAATGTAGTGGAACTGGTAGAAAGATCAGACATGGTCGAGACAGCGCCGGGGAGCGTGGTGCGGTGGATGCCGCCACGAGCGCGAGTCCTCGTGGCCGGCGGCGACGGCACCGTCGCCTGGGCGCTCAACGTGCTGAACGAGGCGCCACATGTCAAGGTGAGGAACATCAATGTAGTGGAACTAGTAGAAAGATCAGACATGGCCGAGACAGCGCCGGAGAGCGTGGTGCGGTGGATGCCGCCACGAGCGCGAGTCCTCGTGGCCGGCGGCGACGGCACCGTCGCCTGGGCGCTCAACGTGCTGAACGAGGCGCCACATGTCAAGGTGAGGAACATCAATGTAGTGGAACTGGTAGAAAGATCAGACATGGCTGAGATGGCGCTGGAGGACTAGGTGTAGAAGAGACTGTAATATGGCAATGAGCCACTTCATCTGTGACATAAACGCATATGGCTTGTGTCAGCGCAACCTAACGTGTAATATATAGGCAGATTTTTAGAGAATACTTATACGTTCTAGTATAAGAACACAAGGTGTTTAACTACATACCCCCTAACCCTCCTCGAAACAATATAACAAGATCACTCTTGTTTTTTAAGAGGTCGCCATTCTCTCGAATCTGGCGTAAGTAGTTAATTATTTATGTGTTCGGGACGAGACCCATCTTACTAGAGTCATAGGAATGTGAAACTTCCAAACTCTAATTTAATTCAAGAGCGTCCACGGTCGCGAGCACAGACAGCACGGTGGTTGCTGGTTTGCTCTGGCTCGCGTATTTTCGTGATTCTATAAACTTTATGTTGTTCCTTCTCCAATGTGTATGTTTTTATATAGTAATCTTCTTTCAGGCATCAGTGGCAATATTGCCAATGGGCACCGGCAACGACCTCTCCCGGGTGCTGGGTTGGGGCGCCGGTCTCGCCTCGCATTTAGACGCGCAGGCGATCATCGAAGACATGCAACAAGCTGAAGAACAGCTCCTAGACAGGTAACATCAGAAATCATTATAGGTATCATATTAGGTGCATAATTACTGTGACATAAATAAAAGTAGAATTTGCACCCATTGCTGTAGGTACTTTTATCATCATCATTGGCCACATCACCTGTTTATGGGGTCCGGCATCGCCGTTAGTGGCTATAAAGTCCTATAGGGGCTGGCCATAAGTTACGTCATCGATTTTTGACCCCCCCCCCTAAAATCATCCAAAAATCATGCTTCGAATGATCCCGTTTCCTCCTACGTAATGCTACCATCATCCGATGTCCAGACCCCCCCCCCCACCCTATTTGAAATGACGTAATTTATGAATAGCCCCATAGCAGCGCGGCATTTCTTGCCACAACGAAATTACGGCCACACTAGAACGCTTAGATCCCAATTTTATAGTCGTCAGTAATCGAAAAAAAAATCAATGCGGTGTAGATTTTTTTATTTGGCTACGAATTTGTATTTGGAGGTCTCTCGACCTGTTATAAATGTGGTATAGCTCTTAAACTGTTGAGGATTGGAGCGTTTATGTGACTATTGCCGTAATAAAAATAATAATAAGTTAGGTTTTTTATAATGTGTTTATATGTATTTTTTATTGTTTTGTAAGTGTTTTTATATTTTACTTTTATATTCATATTATAAAAACCTAGCCTAAGAAGAATGATGAATAAAAAAAAAACTAGCGCCGTTAAAAATAAAGGAAAGCCAAACAAGATCTTTTTCCTACCCAGGTGGAAGATCACAATAAAACCAACACGCGGACGCTTACGCAGCCGTGGCCGCGAGCGCGTCATGTACGCATACAACTACGCGAGCATCGGTGTGGACGCGCAGGTCGCGCTGGACTTCCATCGCGCGCGCTCGCAGTTCCTCTACAGATACGGCAGCCGGATGCTCAACTACGTGAGTATGTCACACGGTACCTGCGAACATCAGTGTGGACGCTATGTTCGTGTTCGATTTTTACCGCGCGTTCTCTTTAGATACGGTAGCCGTCGTCGGTCACACGATACCTGCAAACATCGGTGTGGATGCTAAGATGCTTGTTCGTGTTCGATTTTCACGGCGCGTTCTCTTTAGATACGGTAGCCGCCGGTCACTCGATAAAACCGTTACATTACTGATAAAATGTTACATTCATATGCATGACTTTTTGTTTTGACATACATACAGTTTAAAATTCAAGCTATTGAAGGTAAAGTTTAGTTCTTATCCTAAACTAACAATAAGCTAAGACATTTAAAAAATGATTAAATATGAGCCTTGTGGATTGAAATAAATAAATGGTATTTTTATAAACTACGTCCAAATAAACGTAGAAACTCCTTTATCTTCAAATATTAGCTCGTACAGCCGACTCCTTATGACAGGGTCGCCATGTGATGTGGGAGTGTTTGTAAAATAAGGCAGCTAAATAGCTAATAGTAGGTTACTTAAACAGGTCTATTCACAAAAGCTGACATGAATGGAACGAATGAGTGAATGAAATTATTTATGTGATCACAATTAAAGTTTCGTTCATTCCATTCGTGACAGCTGTAGTGAATCAACCTGCACCTATAGGCACGATACAAGGATGCCACACATATGTATCGCCATAGAAGTAGCATCCTATAGAAATGGTATACGCGTGCCTCCTTGAGGGACAAAACATACGCAAAGCGACAATATTAAAAACACGTTTTAACATTCCTGACAATATACCAAAAACAATCTACGTAATTCGGTCGGGTTAATTGTTGCCCACCATAAACCATACAACATTTTTGGTGGGGAACAAACAAAAAGTGAGACTGTGACAAGGACATGCAATAATATCGAATAATACCGCTTTCTCTGCTACTCCTACTGAAAGTTCCATAAGTGCATCTCGTTCGGTCATTTGGTCCCTCCCCCATGTCCTCTCTATATTATTGTACTTCTATGTGTATCGCACTGTTGTTTGACAGATGGCGTACGTGTTAATGGGCGCCGGGCGCGCGATAGACAGCAGGTGCGAGGGGCTGGAGCGGCGCCTGCGTGTGTGCGTGGACGCGCGCGACCCCATCCCTCTGCCGCCCATACAGGCGCTCGTGGTGCTCAACATCCCCTCCTGGGGCGCCGGCGTGCAGCTCTGGAGTGAGACTAACATTATCAGCTTTACTATAACTTTATAAAAACTCTTTCGAGAACTACGAATAATCAGATACTTGTCTAAATTAATTTGAATATGCCTATTTTCAATCCAATTACAGTAGGTACTTAAACACAAATGAAAATGAGTTTTGAAAAACACAAATGATACAATTGGCTGCTTACGGCGATTTCCGAACACGGGTGACCGTCTATGAACTATTTTTTTTATTATTATTATTTGTTTGTCCTTTCCATATCTCGGGACCATGGGATCCCGGACCTTTGGGAGGCGTGCGTGGGGCCGAAGCCAACAGCGCAGAGGCCCTTTAAGACAGTTTACTCTAAAAGCAAGGGATACACATGGCGGATACCATCCCCGAGCGCAAAATATGATACATCCGGAGATGGTCTCCGCCAGGTGCAAAGACTATTGCAGTGCAGCACTTTTGTGCTGCGATGGGAACTAAGGTCATGGGCTATTGATATGCAAGTTGGATGGACTGGATAATGGGTTATGGGAGGAGACTAGCGGACACCTGCCGTGACAATCAGTCTCAAAATTGTGTAAGACAGGTGGTGACTCGCCTACTCATTTAGTGGGCCCTACAACGGCCGCACGCACAGTGCGACAATAGGGCAACACTTCGGAGCGGCTGTAAGGTTGTCGAGAGGTGAGTCTGCGGTAGCCAGATCCCGGTGATCCGTTCAGCAGGCCGCCGGCGTTATGACATTTTACACTTCCAACCTGGAGCATAGGTCCCGCTCTTGCGACTCCACTCTGGCCGGCCAATCAAGGGAAGCACAGAGGCGAGGGCCAGATGACAGGGCCCTCTGAAATAGGGGTCCGCGGTGTCGCCACTCACCGTCAGCTCGCCACAAGATGCCCCCGCGGGGTTATTATTATTATTATTAAGTGTCGTTTGAAAGAAACTGCACCTTAGCTAATAGTTTACGTCAAATCGATGACATGTAAACTTGAACACATTCACTACCAGCGTGAGCTACGCGCTACGAGTGTAGCCGATAATACGATTTTTCCTGTTTATAGCGAAAAGTGCCTACGAACCGAGAACCAGCCTGGCGGGTCGCTGGCAGTGAATATGTTAATGATCTATTGCCCATGTACAGTCAGCAGCAGAAGTTGCTAAGCGGGGGAGGTGTTCAAAATGATCTTGACGCGGCTATAGTGTTTAGAGAATAAGAGCGTTTCAAGGTAATTCTGAACACCGCCTTAGCAACTTCTGCTGCTGACTGTACAACGATTGACAAACGTCACATACACGGTGTAACATGAGGAAACCGAATAATTTTAACCACGCATATCTGAGGTCAAAAGAAGTAAAAAATGTAATATGAGTTTAGGTCAATTTCGCCAAAAAAAAATATTTTTTTTTTGTTTTCTTTTTTCAATGTATTTGTACATAAAAAAAAAATTTTTTGGTAAACTTGTCACTTAAAATTGCTTTTTACATTTTTTTTTCGTAGAACCTACTTTTTGCAAAGTGTTACTTGTCACTTTTTGACATCTATCAATAAGGATATTTAGACTACGTCCCATAGCAGCAACATCACCATCAAAAAGGCCTTTTACACTATGTAACAATAAAAACTTGTTTTATTTTTTATTAATAATATCTCTGAAACTAGGCGAATTTCAAAAAAATTTATAGGACATTTTTGTCTCTAAATATGATCAGGAATACGCTGTTAAAATTATTCGGTTTACTCATGTTACACCGTGTATAATAGGTAGTGTGCATATATGCATTCAGCTGTTTTTCTTTTATATTCTGCTTCTGAATGTAATATTTTGTAATTTTGTTTGCAGATATGGGGAATGAAGGAGATGTGGAAGAACAAAGTATTAGCGATGGAAAACTTGAGGTAAGTTTTTGGATTATATTTACACACAGCAATTTTCTTATTTTTTATTTATTTATAATCTGGAATTCAAACTGCAAATAAAATTGAATCAAATATTTTTACAGGTTGTTGGCATATCGTCGTCATTCCACATAGCGAGGCTGCAATGCGGGTTGGCGGAGCCCTATCGCTTTGCGCAAGCTTCGCAAATAAAGGTAAGAAGACATTAGACAATTTGTAAAAAATGCCAAGAGCACCTACTACTCAATAATTTTATAGGGAGCGTGCTTGGTCTGTAAATGTCAAGATTAAGTTTTCGATTTAGGCCACAAGATGGCAGACCTTATACCTATATTTCTTTGGCAGCTCCTATATGTATGCCCCTGGCAATATAATGAGGAATTGTTGCAGATCGAGCTGGAGGGATGTTGCGCGATGCAGGTGGACGGCGAGCCGTGGGTGCAGCGCTCCGCCACCGTGCTGGTGGAGCCGGCCGGGCAGTGCCGCGTGCTGCGCAAGCCGCAAACCGAGTAGACTGCGCGCAAAGGCTCCTCTACACGATGAGCCAGCGCCGGCCACTCCAAGTGACGCAGCCATGCGGTAGAATGAGATAGCAATATCACTTGCTCCCTCTAACGCATAAATGCGTCCCTTGGAGTGGCCGGCGTTGGCCCATCGTGTGGAGGAGCCACAACATGTATAGCTCGGCCAACTGCGGCGAGAGGAAGAAGCGACTAACCTAGTAAGACCCAAGCCGATTTTGAATTTGGAACTTTCTATTATTTATATAAGGCCCACTTACACCATTCCACTAACCCGGGGTTAATCGGTTAAACCGTTAATCAAGTGTCAAATTGTACTGGTAACCATGGTAACTCCATGATTTAACCAGTTAACCCTGGGTTAGTGAATGGTGCAAGTGGCCCTAAGAGTTCATAACTCGAATTTAATTTGTATTTGTACGTATAGCGGAAGCAGTTATAAAGTTGACCCAAATTTTTTTTATTAAGCTATGAGCTTCATCACATATGTTCCTTGAGTAATTCTAAGCATTTCAAGCCTGGGAGGCAATAAGAAATGTGTGTCTACTCGGATTTGTAATGGATTCAAACTTTCAACCCCTTTTTATCCCTGTTAGGGGATGAATTTTACAAAACGCTGAAATTACTTTTCCTGTCTTTTAATAATATCCCCAAATACAAAGATTCAAGTACCGCGTTCGAAATTTTTTTTGATATCCATACAAACTTTCAACCCCTTTTTCACCACCTTAGGGGATGAATTTTCAAAAACGCTGAAATTAGTTTTCTTGTATTTTAATAATATATTGTTTTACGAAGTTTCAAATTCCTAGCTTAAAATAAAATATGAACCCCATACAAACTTTCATCCCCTTTTTAACCCCCTTAGGGGTTGAATTTCTCAAAATCGCTTCTTATCTCTTGTACACTTTATAAATGTAATCTAATGTGCAAATTTCAACTTTCTATCTTTTGTAGTTTCGGCTCCGCGTAGCAAAAATCTCCAACCAAATTTTTCACCTTTTTACGTTTTTCTTGTAAAATTACTATGAAACTGAAAAAAACAAATATCAGCAATGAATTCTACGTCTTTGGTTTATACGAAAATGATACCAAACTTGCCCTAGTACCCACCAGGATCAGAATAGATCTTTTTAAAAGATGACGGGTGGCGGCCGTCTTTGTACCCCACCCTTCCCCCCACCCCAGGGTAGAAATGCTTAGAATTACTCATATATCAGATGTGATGAAAATATCTCATAGCTTAATAAAAATTTTTTGGGTCATGTATGGCAGCGTTACATAACTGATTCCAGTACTTAGTACAAGTACGCGGGGTCTTACGAGGATAACATAAGGATGTAACTCAAAACGTTATCGACATCAACCTTGGGCAAAGTTCTTAGTGGAGTGGAGTGGAGTGGTTAGTGGTGGTTTGTATTTGTACGTACAAGTACGCGGGTTCTTACGAGGATAACATAAGGATGTAACTCAAAACGTTATCGACATCAACCTTGGGCAAAGTTCTTAGTGGAGTGGAGTGGAGTGGTTAGTGGTGGTTTGTATTTGTACGTACAAGTACGCGGGTTCTTACGAGGATAACATAAGGATGTAACTCAAAACGTTATCGACATCAACCTTGGGCAAAGTTCTTAGTGGAGTGGAGTGGAGTGGTTAGTGGTGGTTTGTATTTGTACGTACAAGTACGCGGGTTCTTACGAGGATAACATAAGGATGTAACTCAAAACGTTATCGACATCAACCTTGGGCAAAGTTCTTAGTGGAGTGGAGTGGAGTGGTTAGTGGTGGTTTGTATTTGTACGTACAAGTACGCGGGTTCTTACGAGGATAACATAAGGATGTAACTCAAAACGTTATCGACATCAACCTTGGGCAAAGTTCTTAGTGGAGTGGAGTGGAGTGGTTAGTGGTGGTTTGTATTTGTACGTACAAGTACGCGGGTTCTTACGAGGATAACATAAGGATGTAACTCAAAACGTTATCGACATCAACCTTGGGCAAAGTTCTTAGTGGAGTGGAGTGGAGTGGTTAGTGGTGGTTTGTATTTGTACGTACAAGTACGCGGGGTCTTACGAGGATAACATAAGGATGTAACTCAAAACGTTATCGACATCAACCTTGGGCAAAGTGCTTAGTGGAGTGGAGTGGAGTGGTTAGTGGTGGTTTGTATTTGTACGTACAAGTACGCGGGGTCTTACGAGGCTAGAATAGAAGGCTAGTTTCTGAAAAGTTGACATGTAAACTATTTTGGACAGGTCAAATTTTATGGCTATTTGCTATTCCTGAAACGGTGATTTATAGCGGCTGGCACTTTTGCCGGTTGAGATGGCGAGTCATGGTCTGACACTTTTGAAAACTTAATGTCAAACAGTACCTAACTAATTATACTTTCGATGTGTAAATTTAACTTATGATAAACGTAACGAGTGATATGTCTTGGCAGCCAAATTATTTAGGGTTCCATAGCAAACATGATAAAAACTGAACCCTTTAAATGTCGTAATGTGCTCTCTGTCTATATGCCATAGGCATTTAATAACATTTATATTTTGTTATTAGATAACTATTTAAAGGTAATTTTAAAACACTAGGTCGTTAATGTTAATTAGGTAAGGTGCCTTCGGAAAAGAATTGAGTGATCTTATTTTCGGGCATCTTAGGTGCCAATGTAGATGCACTCATGATACAAATATACACATACCGTCGTGTGAGGCTACCTGGGACACAGATTATATAAAAACCGGGCAAGTGCGAGTCGGACTCGCGCACGAAGGGTTCCGTACCATAAAGCAAAAAAAAAAACGGAAAAAATGCAAAAAGAAAACGGTCACCCATCCAAGTACTGACCACGCCCGACGTTGCTTAACTTTGGTCAAAAATCACGTTTGCTGTATGGGAGCCCCACTTAAATCTTTATTTTATTGTTTTTAATATTTGTTGTTATAGCGGCAACAGAAATACATCATCTGTGAAAATTTCAACTGTCTAGCTATCACGGTTCGTGAGATACAGCCTGGTGACAGACAGACGGACGGATGGACGGACGGACGGACAGCGAAGTCTTAGTAATAGGGTCCCGTTTTACCCTTTGGGTACGGAACCCTAATAGTTCTTACACTGGGACCTTAGGTAATATAAAAACTGTTCCCAATATTTCAATACCTTTGAAATCGAATCTTTTCACTCCCATAATTCCAAATAGACCCAGAGATCCCCATGTGCCCCACTCGCGGTATAACTACATTACATAATTATAATGTAAATGCACAACATATTTTATAGATAACTTTAAAGTTGGGTACATTAATGGTATTAAAATAAGCAGCGCCTTGTAGTTAACATTTTGTTTTCATGGGATATATTTGCAAGTGATTTTAACTTTTGTATGAATTTTATGAGGTATGGTTCACTCGCAAAGTGACGAAAAATGACTTAAAGACTATTACGGGTAGTTGATTAGTGACCAACAGGTTACCAATGGGTATTGACTTTTTTACTCTGTAATATTAATGTCTGCTATATAATTTTCTAGTTACAGTTACAATCATATGTTGAGGAATGATTGTTGTTAAAATAATATTTCTAGAATATGAATATCGTTTTGAATATAATGTGATGTGTCTTATAATGATGTTTTATTGACTTAAGCATTTCTACTGGTAATATCTGAATTTTTTAATTTTTTTTTTTAAATTATGAATGGGCTTACTCATGGCCACAGACTACAGGCGTAGACGTGGCCTACGATGGAGCGAGCTCGCCCAGAAGGTGCCTGTTCACTCTTGATTTACCAAAGCTTTTGTATGTTGACTTAGTAGGGTAGGTGTGAAGGGCGCCATATCATCACGATGTTAAACGAAATTCATCGTTGTGCCATCGCAGGCAGATTGTAATTATACTAAACTGATCCTTGAATAATTTTACGCTTTAGACTCACTTGTTTGCTTGTGCTTGAGAAAGGAGAACTAGGCTCTCCGAAACATGTCGCGCGAGTGACTAAAAACAAGTGAGTCTAAACCGTAAAATTATTCAATGTTAGTATGTCTCACAAAGCTGTTGTGAGACATAAATTCGATTAAACTGATCCTGATGACATAGCTGGAATTCTTCAGAACTCGGAAGCGATTAAATTACAGTTTAGAAATGAAATACTTTTATGATCATTACACATATATTTCAACATATATCAGCTAAACTTTTTAAGTTTTCAGTAACAACAGACAATGGAATCAAAATATTCTTACGACTTAATAATATTATTCTTAGATGTGTTTTTATAAAACAACTTCAAAATAAATGTATACCAACATGATAACAAAAATAAGTTACAAACATTCGACATAAACATGATTAACTAACATAAAAATATTTAGGCACTTACAAGTATGAAATGACCTGCAGGAATGAACTTGAATCCCTATTACTTTTAATGTATCACCATAACCCATTTGTTTTGCGTCAATGTTTTTATTATCTGATAAGATTGTAGGCCTGGGTCATTCGGCACATTTTGTACCTATGTACCTTATTGCGTCTCGTGGTTTTCAGTTTACCTACACTATTATAAGATAATAAAAAATATAACGCAAAAATTTGTTACAGTCTGTGCGGAAGAGAAGAATCGTGAAATGTGTGTGTTCTGATACATTCTGACTTTTCTCTGTCCACACAGACTATGTGGTAACATGAGTAACTCAAAACTAACGTCAAACTAATAAAATGCCTAAGTCATGTGCACGAAAACTAATCAAAATGTGTCACTGTGCAAATAATTACAGACCGTGACGATTGATTCTATAGATTATTTCCTTTTGCGACTGCACACATTTTAGTGAACTAAATAAAACACACATACAACTTTTATAATAGTGGTTAGCACTAGTCTCTCACGCAAAATAGCCAATCGTAGAGTTGCAGAAGCCTGTCCGTGTTTGTTAACAATAGTCGTTAGCAACTCTTAATTTAAATTTTGGAAATTAGCCAAAAAATAAACCCATACCCTAACCCTAATCTAGGAACCTTATATTGGTAACGGAATTTAAGAAGCGATTCTGTATGTACCTACCTAATATAGAGTTAGACCAAGCTAAGTTAGCAGCGATTTTGATAGCACAGACTGTACAAGTGTTATTTTAAAAGTCAAACTTGTATCTCACATCTATACTATTATAGGTTATAGGTAACCCTACAAAATACGGTAAAACTGGCAACAAGTTGTTGTGCAACACAAACACAGTGTAGACTAAACAATAGAAAATCAATTTTCGTTATCACGAGGGCCATTTTTAGAAAAGTAAATATCGCAAATGAACGGGTTTATACTGCAGTTTTCCCCCGTTTGACAGAGCTGTAGGTAACTTCGTGCGTTTGGTATAGTTCGAACTAAGTACCCTAGCAAAGTGACGTTCTTTAAGTAATACATTACATGGGTATATAGTATAACATACATTATTGTTGTGATTAGAGATGCAACGGATAGTTGATTGGCCGGATACCGGATATTCGGCCCGCGGAACTATAGGTACCTACATTTCGGTTTTCCAGGTGCGCATTTTGCATGTTTGACCTGTTTCCTAGTAAACGTTCGCGCGGACTCATTTCTAGGTACGAAATGTGTGCGCGTGCAAGTCAGTGGAATGATTAAATTTTAATTGTTTCAAAATAATAAACAGGTACGACTATGACCGTGTCTGTTTCTTAAATCCAATAGGTTTAGTCCGAAATCAAGCAATGTTGCTATCCGGTATCCGGCCATAGTAGGTCACTATCCGGTATCCGACCGGATAGTAAAATAATGGCCGGATAGTAACCGGATATCCGGTGCATCTCTAGTTGTGATATATATTATATAGCATCTTATAGAGTTATTATTCACAAGGGCTACCATAAGTAAAATTATACAATTTCCTTATAAATAAATATCTCTTTTTATAACTGCTAACTTTGACTAAAACATAAAGGCAGGATATTTGCGACATAGATTGGCAGGTACCGCCGTCCACATTGTTAACTGACAGTCAGCCTTATTCCAAAGACATAAGGTCTACTTATGGTCAGTTAACAGTGTTATTTGTATAAAGTATAGATAGTTTATGTACGGCTACCGGCAGGATATATTAGAGATATATTAAACACTTGTGATGGATGACACTTGTATGGAAGTAACTAAACGGGCATAACTCGTCCGTGTTTATTTATCTTGTATATATGTAAGGTAAAGGTATATAAAAATAATATAGGCGATTTATAAGTGAATAGTATGTTTTAGTGTAGGTACTTATGCTGAAATAAATAAAATAGAAACATTTGAATTATCCTTAAAATACTTACCTAATTGTACATTCGATTTATAGGTACATATGTTGTTACATGGTAAGCATTATCATAAAAATAAAGTATTTGGTTCGATTTTGAGCAAATATGGGTACGTCGGGAAGACTAGCTAAAAAAGTAAGAAAAAGAACTAGGTAAGTACGGAATAAATAAATAGGTATGAATAAATAGATTAACTGGAAACAATCTGGCTACTTACTTTAGTTTGAACTTTAAAATAGGTACTTTTTTCTCGATTCGTTCGTTCATAAGTTACGGTTTCTATTTTCTATTGAAACTCGGATACAATAGTTTACCCTTACCCATCATTAAAAATAGTCTGTTTTATTTTTATTTTTCATGTCTCTAAATGCTTCTAAAATGTATCTACAAGATCTAGGAATAACAGCCTGTAGTCTTGGAAGTTTCAACTGTAAATATTTAGAAATGCAGTTTATCTTTGCCGTAATATTTCAGAGGAGTTCTAATGTTCACTTTTTATTGTGAAATCGTACCCATGTGGCACTATCGCAGCCATCACATATGCAATGTTTTATTGAAAAATTCAGGAACCTATATCAAAACACCAATGCATTTCAACATATTCGTCCACAGTTGACTCTATCAAAAGGATCTCCCGGACCAGACTGTAAAATTGTCTACGTCTCAACATTTACTAATTAAACCTAATTCCCTTTGACAAAACCAAAGTTTATTCTAAGCTGTTCTAAGAACACGAATGTCAGAATGGTGTGAGGCGCGAGTCGCGCAAACGCTGGAATGTACCCTTTATAGAACGCTATGGGTCCCTCCTTGGCCGTGTTAGCTATGAGGCTTAACAGACCTTTCACTTCTCCGTGTTTCGCGTTCATTGCCCTTGTTTTGAGCACGTCGACCGGCTGTGTTAGCGTTGTTGCTATACCACCCTGAAATGTAAACATAACACATGTAACAAGTTTATTTCAGACTGCGAGATTACGTTATCGTTTCTTATCTAAAATGTATGCAAATGTAGTAGTAGAATATTGAAGAATGTTACTAATTTGATGATGTTTTAGAATTTATAAAGACTAAAGTTTTTATTCAAGCTGTTTAGTATATTAAAAAAATATCTTTTACAAGGATACACAACAAAATAAAGAGGTAGATATCGGCGTTATTCGAAAAATAGACTAAGTTGATGATTCGTCCTCTAGATTACAATCAGTAATAAAAACCTCAGGTTCAAATTTTTCCTCACTCCTCAGGACCAGAAATTAGTGCAAAAAAGTGTAACCGCTAATTAACAATAAATATTAGTAATTAATAAATATTAGTTATTAGTATTAGTTAATTATTAGTAGATCGCGTTGTTGGCCTCATAGATTATGTAACTAGGTACGTATTATATAACGTAATTACGACAGAATACGCGCGAATATACTTACAGCGCAAAGACTGGATGTGACATGCGTGACGACATTGTCCCCGAAGTACGGAGTGGAGAGAAGCAATTGTTTGATCTGGTCGTAGAAGGAGAGCTGGCCGATGGTCATCAGCACTGCTCGGCTGCAGTTCATGCTGGCGCCGGCCCACAGCTGCATCACTCCCTCTTTCCGGACCACGGAATACATCCCGTGGAACACATTTTTGTAACTGTAAAAAAGTAGGATGTTTCATAGTTTCAGTCTGTATCGTTAATGGATTATAAAGGCCATACTACTGTTACAAACAGCAACTAATTAAGACGAGAAGACAAACATATTACTTACGTAAAATTTAGATGAATTACTTACTTTCGTCTATTATCCTTAGGCAGTTTGACGTCATTTTGCATGCGAACGTTGACTAAATCGGCGGGATTTCCTACAAGACCTCCCGCCAATCCTCCCAGCCCAGCTAGGAATGCAGACATGTAGAAAGGTAACGCACTGCCCTGAAACATAAGCGTCATTCAATATTTGTCAATTATGTAAACTTAGTCTGACGATTTGGGAGTGGCCCCGAACTGCTAATCCCTGCAAAAAACGGTCTTAATTATTCTAATTGGCGCGGGCTAGTCCAACGCTCAAAAAACCAGCGTAGGTGCGCTCTCCGATAACGCGCCTTTGTTACGCATCTGGATGACACGGTTTTACTTAACAATAAACAAACAGATCGTAAGACTATACCTACTACTTGCATGCAATGACACAGGAGGTGAACCTAGAAGACTATTATAGCAAAATAAGATTTACAAATGGTTTATTAATAGTATTATGGACAGTAGATATAGGCACCTGCAATTATGTATTTCGTTGAGGCGCGCATAAATATATGACATGCTCTTATAGCTCTACAAAAAAGTAGGTGTCATGGTTCAAGATGCTTATTCAGCATAATCTTAGCTTATAGCACAATTTCATAATTTGTCCCGGCTTTTTGCTATGGCTCATAGGAGCAACTAATTTAAATTATAATATATTAATTGGCTTAGGCACTAGTTATTACGATTTTTATATAGCTTTATAATTAAAATGAATAATCATTCATCAGACAATAAAATAACTTACATCTTTTGATGCAAAGTACTGTTTAGAAACTTCATATATTCCAAAACGGGCCGAGGAGTAACTAAGCTGGCGTGTGATTGAGGCTGATATGCCGGAGTATAGGCCCATAATACCTGTAAACAAATGAAATAGATTTGTAGTACATTTAATTAATTGTGGACTTCAGTGATCAATGGGTTTGGTTCGTTTGGTGGTAACTACTGGGAATATGTTTTACCAGTTTACCACTGGTAATGGCTCCTTTACACGATGGGCCAACGCCGGTCACTCCAAGGGATGCAGCCATGCGGTAGAATGAGATAGCAATATCACTTGCTCCCTCTAACGAGTCTAACGCATAAAGGCGTTACTGACATTAAGTCAATAGCCAAATTCACATATCTGAGTTTTTCTAGGGCTTAAAAATTTATCTAATACCTACTCATTTCTATATATTTTTCTAATTTTATCTTTGCTTTTATTAAAAATTGTTATTTAATGAGTTGTACAAAAGGTCATGTATTGGCTGACCTGATATCAAACCATGAGATTAGAGTGGTTAAATAGACTAAAGGAACTTACCTTGTTTCTTTAAAACATTTCCAGTGAGTTTGAGTAAGGAATCTGATTTCCCTTTTTGTGTTTGCATTTGTACTTTGAGCAAGTCCAGCGGGTGAGTGATGCTGGCTGCCCCCGCTGAAGCCAAACCTCCGAAATACCATCGTGAAACTTTGACTGGGTCTGGAGACATTATTCTAAAAAAATATTTAAAGGTATCATGTTTCATATTCTTCGAGGTCATTATTAAGACAATAACTTAAAAAAATGTGCAAATTTTAATTACTATCTAAGGAATTCAATATTTGTGCCAATTGCTGGAGATAGAGTGGCTTATGCTTCCTGGGCCATGTCGGTGCTCATTCATTTCGGTGTATATTCAATGAAACCAAATTAATTGCCAACATAATTATTTAATTCAGGGCAAAACTGAAAGCGGCAAACGCGTGCTACACTTACATTTGAATTTCTTATCAGGCAAACAAGCGCGCGAGTATCATACGGATTTATGGCTAATGTTCCGATTCAGGGCAGTCTTGATGATGAGTTGTGTAATGTTTTATTTTTCACTTCCATATCTTTAGCCACATAATTAATTCGATAAATACTATAACTAAAATGCAGGAAAGCGTGCAGAGCCGAGTGGATTATCACATTATCAACTGACCTGACATTGAGTTGACATTGACAGTGACAGTTTGACAGTCACATGTCATGCGCACAGCTGTTCAAGGGTAGTAGGATGTCTACTGTCGCTGTTCACGCTTTCCTGATTATCAGTAAGTGCGAAAGAGAAGTCAAAGATCATGTGACCTTCCTCCTTGACCTAGGCCTTTGACCTAGGCTATGGCACGGTTAAAGGGCTCCATACACATTACAACAATGATCGCATGTTATATTAATTCGATACAACCACCACAGCCCTGATTAGATCAGACAATTTAATCAGATTAGCGTAAAATTGTTCCCGTCTGGGTAGGGTTGCCAGATGGTCGGGATTTGGCGTGATTCTCCCAATTTTTAGCATGTGTTCCCGATTCCCGACAAAATGTAAACTGTCCCGAAAAACAGCTTCACGTTTTAAAACAATAATTTCATGCTCCGAACTGTCTTCGAGCGAGCGAGCTGACGTAGTGCCAATAATGTAAAATATCGTTGTTTTTAATACAATTACTTTAATTTGAATGTTTTTTTCCCGACTTAAGTCACAAAATCCCGAAAAATTTCTCTTGTTTCCCGATAATAGCGTCTTTCGATCTGGCAACCGTACGTCTGGGCCAGGCTTAGTCAACAATGTTTCCTAAATCGCGCCGTTTGTAAAGCCCAAAGCACGAGTGAATTGGGCCGGCCGCGGCCCATAGGCCGGCCTTGCACATGACAGTGACGTGACAGACTGACAGCTCCATCTTGTTCTAGTTATTTTGTTCAGAAACCATAATATTAACATGTAAAAACGTATTTGAAAATAACCATCTCGGCGTTTTAATTTACAATAGTCTGCACCAAGTTTGATTAAACTCTTTTTAATGAAAATTGAATTAGTAATTATAACTATCAATTCATTTCACACTGTTTTGTAATATTTTCAATTACTATCATATTACCTACATTCTCAGTTTCAACTTTTGAACATACCTAACCTGAAATATATTGACCAAAATCAAAATAAGAGATTTAATTAATTATTTTAGATTGTAGCTGAAAAGTAGAGTTTTATAAGTTCTTTTATACTTTCCTAAGATTGCGACAGGCTTTTATTACTTATTTCCTGATTTAATCATAGTAAGTACTCACAAGTTAAACATCCAAATTACGATTTCAAAATCGAACACGATTCACATTCTATAGATATATATATATAATAATCCAGTATCACAATTAATTATAAGTCACACTATTCACCTTATTTATCAATGTACCGTTTATATATTTCCCGCAAGAAATCCCAGAATTTCGTTCTGTACTCGATATCCAATTGGGAATTATTGAAATCTAATTAGAAGTTCAACCGCATATCAACACGTTTCCATGGCTATTTAAAGAATGAAATTGTGCTTTAAATATTCAAATCGTCCGATATACATTTATCACAAATAGCAAAACACTTAGCTAACAAAACTTCAATTTCGCGACATTATGTTCCAGTACAAATTTAGAGACTGCTGTACGACGAGGTCGCGAGCGCGAGTTACGAATGAATAACATCCGCAGGCGCGTACCTTATCGTTGACAGTAATAATTACGTTAAATAGTGTTACATATATCTTTAAGGGTTATATCTGTTTATGTAATATTTGTTTATATAATTGTTGCAGAAAGAATGGCATCAGATATTATATCAAGTCTCCAGCTGGATAAGAATACGACCAACAGAGTGCTTGTTGCTAAGGAAATCAATGGGTGTGATAGTTCATTTATTACTAGCTGCATACTTGGTCACTGCATTAAAAATAAACAGGCCGTCCTGTTCATAGCTACTCATAATTCTCTTCTCCATTATCAAAATGTAGGACTAAAAATGAATTATAACTTACAAAGGCACATAGATGCTGGCCTTGTACATTTTTTAAAACTAGACGAGGAACTTGTTAACCTTTTGATGGCCAATGAAGAAAAATCACTAGAAAATATATTTTCTTCTATAAATCAAATTGTACAAAATTTGAAGCTGAATAACAATGTAGTCCATATTATTTTGGATGGCGTTTCTCATTTGTTTGACATGCAGTACAGTCTTAGAGATGTCAACAAGTTTTGCAATCAATTAATACATTTAAACAGAGGTAGCATAGCTTCATTTGTTTTATTTCACTGTAATGTAGCACATGAAGATGACGTGACTCATGTAATGGCGAATCTCCTTTGCCACACAGCCCATACAATTCTGGAAGTCAGGAACCTCGTATCAGGCTTGAGTGCTGATGTGTCTGGACACTTAACCATTAAGTATCCAGGACACAAGTTTGAAGATGAACACATGAACACAATTGACATGAAGCCTTCTCGGTATTTATTCAAACTGTTTGACAGAGGTGTTAAACTGTTTGCTCCGGGCACTGTATAACAAGTTAGTTAACCTCGAGTCTACTGCCCAAGGGAAAACATGACAGAAGGTAATTGCTATTATTATGTTTATTAGCAGTAGATTGCAGGTTTATTGAAGCTCAGACCATTCCAAAATCAATGTGTGGAAAATTATTAATGTCATGTTTATAAATAAATTTTGTATAATGTTGATATATGCGTTTAATTCTCACATGTAAATATTATTAGGTAACCTATCCATAAAATCTTATTAATACAGATCATTAATATTTGAAATTATAAAGATATGTTGGTTGGTAAGAAAAGTAGCATAGTCTTAAATAATAATTACACTTAATTTATCTGGTTTTAGCACACAATAAAATAATAGTGTTTTAGTTCAGTAAATGCAATCTTTATCTGGTTTCCACTGCGTATGACGCATGCTGAGCGCACGTAGCGTTACATACGGCATTCACTTGCTACGGGTTACGGCGTAGCATTTCGTAGCACAGCTCTCAGTATTGTGGTGGTTTCCTGGTTTCTAGCAATGGAGTGCATGGTAAAGCCATTCATGGCTCCTCTACACGATGGGCCAGCGCCGGTTACTCCAAGGAACGCAGCCATGCGGTAGAATGAGATAGCAATATCGCTTGGCCTATCGTGTAGAGGAGCCATCAGCGCTAATCACGATACATTGTCGTTACGCCTCTACGAAACATTTAAATACCAGATAAACTGTTCCAGGGTACGACTTGGCGTGTGACTTGGTTAAAATTAAAGTAGAAGAGGAAGACCTTTTACGATACGCTAAATCCTATTTTAGTTCTAGAATTAAACTAAACTATAGAATAAAACTTAGTAATTTGGTCCGTATTTTTTACTATTTTTAAAACACGCCTACGAGTTGTATTATAACAGCTACTATATTTTGTTCCGCAAGATAAAATAACAAGGCATATGGTATTGAAACCATCTGTAAATATGTATGAATAAATGTTGGCTTATCTGATATTCCTAGCGTAAGTCAGGTTTTGTATCAAAAGAACCAGTACAAGTGTGCCTTCGATTATGCATAGTTGTTTCGAATATAGAGTTCAATCGTATACTCGTTAAACGTAATACAAGCGTTTGCTGCTGACGGAACTAACCGCCCAAATTAGGGGTTGAGAGACGAAATCTTCCGAAGCTGACAGTCAAGTCAGTAGTTGTAGTGGTTTTATCGTTACCTACTTGAAATGACAGAAGAAACAACGGAGATGACTAGAAGCTGACTGTAGGATCAAAATCGGGAGGCAATTAGAGAGGGCCACCGTGCGCATGAAATTTTTATTTGTGGTGTTAGCTGTTACCCAGCAACCGCCCTAAACGAAGGCTATATTTTGAAGCACCGCCAGTCCACGTGAGGTCGCGGGGCGCAGACCGCGCGCCACAATTATCATGTCAAATTGGTTCCAATTTAATTCGTTACGTGTCAACGTAATACGTTACATTTGAAAGATGATTGATGATGTCTTAATAAAATATTTTGAAAGGATCGTTAAGTGTGTAAACTGTTAGTAGGCGAGTGCGAGTGTAGTGCGGTGGCCGGGAGTGACCAGGAGTGGAACAACAGGTGATGCCATGACGCAGACCAACGTGACGACGCCGGAGAGCCGCGGCGGGGTGCCCACCGCCACTGAGGAGAAGCTGATGGTGAGAGCAGTTTTAATCACTTCTTCCTCGCGTTATCCCGGGATTTTGCCACGGCTCATGGGAGTCTGGGGTCCGCTTAGCAGCTAATCCCAAGACTTGAAGTAGGCACTTGTTTTTACGAAAGCGACTGCAATCTTACCTTCCAACCCCGAGGGGAAACTAGGTATTATTGGGATTAGTCCGGTTTCCTCACGACGTTATTCTTCACCGAAAAGCGACTAGTATAGCCTGAACACCTATAATGGATGGCAAATGGAATAGCCTAAATACTTATAATAGCGGTTATCGTGCCTTAAAATAAGGTTTAAGGCAACTAACTATTAACACTGACACTGTACTAAGTATATCTAGTAGATATTATCTACATTATAATATATAATATGCAAACACATTCTAAACAAACAGCTGTCATCATTCCACGGTGTGACCGATCAACTCAATTGCATTGTCAGTAAAGACCACGACAAAGTCATATACATTCTCCATCTGTGGTGGCCTGGTTACCCTAATAGGAAAAAATCGGGCAAGTGCGAGTCGGACTCGCGCACGAAGGGTTCCGTACCATGATGCAAAAAAAAAAACAAAAAAAAACGGTCACCCATCCAAGTACTGACCACTCCCGACGTTGCTTAACTTTGGTCAAAAATCACGTTTGTTGTATGGGAGCCCCATTTTAATCTTTATTTTATTTTGTTTTTAGTATTTGTTGTTATAGCGGCAACAGAAATACATCATCTGTGAAAATTTCAACTGTCTAGCTATCACGGTTCGTGAGATACAGCCTGGTGACAGACAGCTGGACGGACGGACGGACGGACGGACGGAGAGACGGACGGACGGACGGACAGCGAAGTCTTAGTAATAGGGTCCCGTTTTACCCTTTGGGTACGGAACCCTAAAAATTGAAGCTGCTGTGCTATTGGTACTTGGTACCTATCCGTCCGTATACCAGTTTTTCACCTAATAATGTACATAGGTATTAACAACTGTAGAATATATAAGAACCTACATTCATATATGTAGAGGGATGTTCTACTTATTAGAGAAAGAGTCGAATAGAAGGATACAGCTGGGCTGGGCAGCATATGGGAAGCTGCGTCGAGTCTTCACGTCATCAATCTCACAGAGTCTGAAGACAAAAGTCTTCAATCAGTGCGTCCTACCCGTGATGATGACATACGGAGCCGTAACGTGGACACTCTCGGTAGGACTGGTCCATAAATTCAAAGTCGCTCAGCGAGCTATGGAAAGGGCTATATGCTCGGAGTCTCTCTGAGGGTTCGTATTCGAAATGAAGTCATCCGTCAGAGAACTAAAGTCGTCGACATAGCCCACCGGATTAGCAAGCTGAAGTGGCAGTGGGCCGGTCATATTAGCCGTAGAACCGATAATCGTTGTGGTAGACGAGTTCTCGAGTGGAGACCGCGCATCGGCAAACGTAGCGTAGGACGCCCTCAGACTAGATGGAGCGATGACCTTCGCAAGGCGGCTGGCAAGAGCTGGATCAGAGTTGCCGCAAATCGTGCTCAATGGCGTGCAATAGGAGAGGCCTATGTCCAGCAGTGGACGAGAGTAGGCTGATGATGATGATGATGATGAATGCTGATGATGATGATGCTCTACTTATAATCGAGTAAGACAGAATGTTCGGTTAGTTAAAACGTCCGACTTAGATAACTCTGCACAAACTTTAATGTGACAAAGTGTGGGCCTCTATGAACGTCATATTTTCAAAGGATCCCTTTAAATATGACGTGTATGGTGACACTGCCACACTCTGTCACTGCAGATCCTGTGAAGAATTAGATTGGTTAAACTCTAAGTAATAGCAGTAGAGTCAGGTTCTTTAATTTGTTTGCCTTCATGTTACATACACCCACTGAAGCCTCAAAAACCCTTGGATGTTCTGGTAAACATTCTATATTGGGAATATGTTTGATAAAAGCGACAAAAGAGGTGATAAGTAAGTGATAACTGATAAAAATCAAGTGAGCCAAATGACCTCATCCATTAGCAACCGTTGCAAAAGCAAGAGGACTTTTTCTACGAATTAGTATAAAGAGTATTATTAGTAGGGTTGCCAACTTTTTTTTTGGTGGAATATAGTATTTTCCAGAATAAGGCATCAAAAATATAGTACATTTAAAAAAAATAGAAAAATATTTAACTTTTAGATAAAAAACTAAACATGAGTGTACTAATATAGGTACGTTTAATCGGAAATATAGTATTTTAGCGTACTATATATTTTTCCAAAAGTATATAGTACAGAGAGCCAAAATATAGTACAATACTATATAATATAGTACGGTTGGCAACCCTAATTATTAGGTACTTTACCTATTTCAAATAATCTACTGTAAATCACGTCTACGCTGTAAGACGATGTGGATTAATACCTATTCTGTAGGCACACACCCATTCTTTATTTTCTGAACTAATTAATTGCCTACATATATAAATAGGTACTCGTATACACATACAATACAACATACGTATGACTTCACTGTCAAGTCAAGAGATCACGATAAGTAAATGGTCATGTTGTTTGATGTTACATAATAACATGACCATACATATAATAATTATTATCAAGAATGAATACCTACATAGATGTCATATCAATATTATGTGTATTTTTATGGTATTATATTTATGGAATACTATCATGTCCATGCCATCCATGGAATACCAGTTGTAGCTGGCTATTTCTTGATCTCAAATGGCCGAACAGATATAATATCTGAGTGGTTTTGATGTAAGTACCGTCAACCAGGGTGAATAGAGGTAGCGGGGTGAGTAGAGATAAAATCTAGAAATAATATTTATCCAATAATTTCTTGAAAACTATATACTTACCCTAGCGCTAGACCTGACACCACGGTTTTCCTGGTTTGTAGCGAAAATGCTTATAGTAGGTATAGGCAATAATGCCAATTATAGTTGCAATAGAGGTGCCTACTTAAGTGCATTGGTTCTAACTATAGGACGGTATCAACAACTGTTTGTTTTCACCTACAATTTATAATTAGCTTTGACCTCCCGTTGTTGCAATAAAACTTTGAGTGCCGCTACGTAAACTGTACCTACACATTTTGCTGCTATAAGGTCAATGTCGCTAATTCCGTCATAGGGACTATTCCGTCCACGAGCGTATATTCGTTTGATTTTCAATCGTAAGAAAAAACCATTTGCTTTTGATTGCTGAAACTAAGAGCAATCGCTGCTTTATCGATGAAATTATCAATGTTTTTCGTTGTTCGAGAATAACTTTAGTGGAGTAACGGTGGTGGAATAACGTCTCTGGAGGAGAGAAGCAGCAAATAGGGCTGCTTGGAGGAGATTTGGAGAGGCGTATGCCCAACAGTGGGCGCATACTCGCTGAGGAAGAAGAAGAAGAACGTTAGTGGACGGAATAGACTCTAACTATGAAGAAATTACCCATATTGACCTTGTGTAGTTCTTGACAAAGTTCAGTACCTAACCCCGGATACACACATTAACTATAAATCGTAGCGATTAAACTGTGTAGTCCGATTTTCGCAGTTTTATCTACCGTGTGTATGATAAATCGTTACGATAATCGACAACGATTTGTCATAAACACAGTAGATAAAACTGCCCAAATCGGACTGCACAGATTAATCGCTACGATTTACAGTTACGTGTGTAGCCGGCATAAGTACATTCAATAAAACCTTCACAAACGGCAGGCAAAAAGATGATCACATACTGAAGAGTGTCAACTTACAATCACTCCTTCATCATCCATCATTGACGATACTGTTAACTGATCTATATCCTTATTACAACGACATAAGGTCTACCAGTGGTCATATTTATGTGTCGCTGTCACTGCATTCTTGTAAGATAAAGTTCCGCCCTAGTTATCAGATAACTAACGACCTTGACCTGCAGGTGGCGGTACGCGTGCGACCGCTGCGCCCAGATGAAGGTCCCCGCATCGTTCACGTGGTCAGCGATAAGGTAAACTTAGTTCCTTTTATATTTGACTTTAAACCTTATTATTTCGGAGTTAAGACGCTTTTAGCAAGTAATCGGTGGGCCATGACAGTGTATGATCCAAGTTTGAACTGTTCGAAATGCATTCATTTCACACCATGACGAATTGAAAGATTTTTTTACTTTTCCCGACCATGTGTGCAATGTTGATTTTGTCAGCTGTTAGTAAATAATACGCATTAAATCCTATTAATACAAACAAAAAAACAATGCATTCTGAAACATGCATCTATGTTTGTCTGTTTGACCGATAGCCGATAGTTAACCTTAGGTATCTGCTCACGTAACGGCTTAAAGTTATGTAAGAGAAGTTTCTAAGTCAAAACTATTATCAGGGGTGCGAATCTCCTGACTTCGGCCAAACTCGGCTCCGCTCGGCTCAGCATTGCTCCGAGCAATTTTTAGGGTTGGCACCACTTGACTCTTCCTTTTGCGTGCACGACCACAGATAAGATAATCACTTGAATTTTGACAACCCAAATAGCCGAAAGGGATAGTGTCATGTATTAAAAAGGGATAGCATGATTCGATCCTGAACCGCTGTCAAACTTCGGTTTTGTAGGAAGCTTCCTTTCTGTACGGTAGTACTATTATTTATTCTGTGCTATTATATACCATTTACTGACTTGACTACATACTCGTATTTGAGCATGCTAAGTCTGAAGTATGTACATAGCTATACCTATACTAATGAAAATGCACGCCAGAGGCACTGCATGTGTTGGCAGCTTGCGTCACGCCATTGATTGTAGGTATATCTATACCTCTAGCTACAGGTTTGGCCACAAATAGTAGAATTAATGACAATTACTTATAAGTTATAAAGCTAAGAGTAAGTAATTAGTGGAATAATGGGTACTTTATCATCTTATTTCTACTTGAGTAAATAAAGAGCACAATATAGGTGTAGGTAAACCTTTATTTTCGCGTGCTAATTAAGTATAATTATTTAGATGTTATTGTTATACAATTATGATAAGTGACGTGTACCTAATTGGCACAGTCGAAATTATAAAAAAAACCTATACTAAAAAAAATGGAAATCTTTAGAAATAAGACTGTAAGTAATAATACGTTAATAGTAGTGTAATTAGGTACCTACTTAAACATTAATTTATGGCTATGTCTTAAAATTGGTAAGTAGTAGATTCAGATTTAAATTATCTCCAGAACGGTTTCCTGTGGTTTTCAGTTTACTGAAAAGGATCTGTGATACATCAGCGATGCGCCTTAGATAGATTTTATTTACCTACCGGATGGCGCTCTTATAATTTTTAGTCGGTGGAATTTAAAATGGAGAATTACTTAAATTAGTAGGTAGGTATACCACCGCGGGCACCGCGTTAAATAGTCGCTAACAATTATAATTTGACCCAGTCACGTAATAATCGTTGATGGCCAGAGACCAAGGTCGCATGTTTTAAAGCAATAAGATAAATGTAATTTCGTTGTTTGTCTCGCTTTCTAACAAATATGGTTGTGAGTGTGAGGTTAGGACGAGTTAAAAGGATTCCAGCAAACATTTTAAGTATTTTTTCCTAGGCTCGGAGAAGATTTTACCAATTTAAGTAAAAATTACGTCCTAAGTCACCAATTATTTTACGTATTGTACACTTTTACTTCCAAGTCAAAATATAGGGACAATAAAACGTAAATTTCACTTCATAAATACACCTTGAAGTCAGGGACTTAGGGGTTGAAAATAAGGCGAAATATTAGGTAAAATTAACCTTAAACCCTGACCAATAGGTCAAATCTACTAATAAGGTATTTTAGGTGTATTTGCGACGTAATTATTACTTATACGGGGACTATGAAGTCACGGACTTAATGGTTGAAAATAAGTCGAATTACTAGGTAAAATTAACTTCGTACCCTGACCAATAGGTCAATTTTACTAATAAGGCATTTTAGGTGTATATGCGACGTAATTATTTCTTATACGGAGACCATGAAGTCAGGGACTTAATGGTTGAAAATCAGTCGAAATATTAGGTAAAATTAACTTCGAACCCTGACCAATAGGTCAAATGTACTAATAAGGCATGTTAGGTGTATATGCGACGTAATTATTTCTTATACGGGGACCATGAAGTCAGGGACTTAATGGTTGAAAAAAAGTCGAAATATTAGGTAAAATTAACTGCAAAGTTTGACCAATAGGTCAAATGTACTAATAAGATATTATAGGTGTATTTGCGACGTCATTATTTCTTTTACGGAGACCTTTAGGTCGTCGATTTTATGTCGATTTAGCTACTAATTTTAGGTAAATGTTACTTAAAATAGATACCAAATTGCGACCATATAGTTAAAATCACTTGTAAAGTACTATCAATACCATGAGGTTGTGCCGCCATTTTCTTTCATTATAACGAGATGCTTAATATTAAATTGCATAATTTAAGTTGTTATATCTTGAATGGTGCCATCGCACGGTACTTCATTGTGCTAATATTCAAAATAAAACAATATTTTTGATCGAGTCAATATACTCACACACATAAATATTCAATTACAACACTCAATTACAAGCAAATATATGCATTTTGATTTTATAAAATGTTGAAAACTTAAATATTTCAAAAGCCCATCGATAGTTTTGTATGTAAACCTAACATACTGCACGAAAAAATTTTCTGTGCACTACATTTCATCGTTCTTCATCTGCGTAATCGGCCTAAATTATTATTTTACATAACTTAGTGGCCGCCATTATCATTGCACAACTTAAAGTTGTTTTCTTGTTAGACATTTTGTTTCTGAGTGAAAAGAATATATAAGCGTAATGTTTGTGTCTCTTTTTCTCTTCATCGCGTCTCATCTAAATATTGCCTCGCAGAGTAATCATATGGATAAAAATATGTCACCATCACGTCTAAAGGTGGTAAAGATTACCAAATTAGTACATTTCAACTACGCGGCACGTCGTGGCGACGTCGAATCGACGTCGGAAACATGACCTAATGTTGACCTAATGGTTGTAATCACTAATTTACCGTCAATAAATACGTCGCCGGCACGTGCGTTTTTTCCCCATTTATGTCGACTCGACGTGCCCACGACGTCGATTCGACGTGCCTCATCTTGGTCCCCTAAATTGTGCAACCTAAAATAGGTGCCTTTTTCGGAATATTGACCAAAAATGTTTGCTGGGATAGTATATGATTGATAGTAGTCGTTGCAACTACTGTAATATAAAATATACCTACGTAAATAATGAACCAAACTTAATTTATTTATGTATATTTACATGCACATTTACATACAAAAGGCCCCTTGTTTGGAATTTCACGCTGATGACACTTGTAGGTATACGAATATGGGTTTAAGTATTATAATTCAGTCCAATGTCTTTATTGAACAGTATCTTTTGTCCACTGTCTCTTTTAAAATAAAGTATTGCTATTAATAAAGTCTAGGGGCATATCGTATAGTTATTTACCTTTAAACAAGCAATTCTTTTATATACCTATATATACTCGTATATATATATTCGGGGGATCCTGGGAACGGCTCTAACGATTACGATGAAATTTGCGGTTCCGATGGGGGTTTTCGGAGGCGATAAATCGATCTGGCTAGGTCTTATCTCTGTATCTCTGGGAAAACGCGCATTTTTGAGTTTTAATATGTTTTCCGAGCAAAGCTCGGTCTCCCTGATATTTCATAATATAATGAAAACAAAGAAAGCTCGGAGATTGATACGAACTTATGTTTTAAAATAATCACACATCTTTTGCTCCAGCGAAATGTTAATCAAGTTTGAAATATGTATGTATACCTATGTATTTAGTAGGTATTACCTGCCTATAAAAGGTACCTAGCGTTTAACATCATAAAACCTCTAGTTATTCAGACCAACCGCCCGATACAGCAGAACTCCAATCAAACCTAAAATGGCATTGACTATTCTAGGACCGTATTCGATTTTTACAACATTGTAACATGGTACACCGGCGTTCAAAAGTGCATAGAGATGTTTCAACCGTAAGGCATTACGGTCGACATCTATCCATGCACTTTTGAACGCCACTGTACAGGACAGGCAATGTCATGGGTCATGGGGCCTATTACGATTAGTTGTGGTGACAGTGATGTTATCCATCCCCTCTATGCTCACATCTCATAAATTTATAAAGTTGTACTGTACCTACTTATTTATATCACTATATAGGGCATAGTGTTCTGACAACATGACTAGTCGAATTACCCTCTAGTCCGATGTCACCGGAGAAATTATTATTAGTGTTAGTAATGTTATATCACAGCCATGTCACTAGCTGTCAAAATCGAAGTCGAATACCTTGACACGTGTGAATGCAGCACGGTACGTGTGACTTAAAATTGATGAAACGTTTACGAACACAAGCCAAGGGATGTTCAGAAACGAAAATTCGAGATAAATATAATATCAATTCGATATCTGTGACTTGCTTATGCTTGTACGAGAGTTATGTCTGTTCGAATCAATGCGTTTTAAATATAATTTTATCACACGGGATTCCAGAATAAGGCCGCTGTAATTACTGCGGAGTGCAATAGGTAGAACATTAAAATTCCATTTGATTTAATCGTACTGCACTGCGTGATTCAATTTTACTTGAATGATGCTCAGGCAAAATGTTTATCTAGGTTCCGACCGAGGTGAATGTTAGAATATCAAAGGGCATAACTAACAAATATCTAGTTTAACGAATCAATACTTATTATTTCATATACCATAAAAATTCCTAAGTATTTCCGTTTTTGCGTATACCTACATCAAGGGACACCAAGCTTAAAACGGGGATATGTCCCGGTCATGAATCTAGTATTAAACTGGATTGGGCATGAGTGGTGGGGATAACTGACAGAACGGGATAGTCTTATGTATCTTTCAGTAGGAGTAGCAGCGAAAGCGCTATTATTGTTTGTCCTTGTCACAGTCTCACATTTTATTTGTTCCCCACCTTTTTTTTAGTATTGATACTGGTGGGCAACAAATGAATTCGACCAATCACAGTGTCGCATTTGCGTATGTTTTGTCCCTCACGGAGGCACGCGTATACCACTTCTATAGGATGCTACTTCTATGGTCCCGGTGTACGGGGACGTATATGGCCTATGGTTCGTTTTTTTTAGCATTAGAAAGAACTTGCAAGAAGGTAAGGGATCTTAACATGTCTTTTAATTGAAAAACGCTTTTTAAAAATCAAAAACGATTACTTATGAAAGCAGAAGAATAAAATGATCGTATTAGATTCATAATTGTTACATATTTGCCGTAACTTATTTTTAAAATGTGTTTTTCAATTAAAAGACACATCACGATTGTTTACCTTATTTCTAATGCTAACAAAAACGAACTATAGTGACTAGGTCAATCACAGTTTTGTTTTAGTGACGTTAAGTCCATGTCTCTTAAGGGCTGATTTCCATGGCGCGCGAACTCGCATGCAATTTTAGTTACATTGTGGACTACGAGGGTTGCACTGAAAATGTCGGGAATAGAGAATACTGTCGCATCTAGACAGTCAATCTTTATTTTAATGCATACTTAATCTCAAACTGACCACGCATATAAATTTTCTTTTGAAAGTAATCATTCTGTAATGCACACGGCTCATAATCCCAAAGTCCTTTTTGTATGGCGATTTTGGAGCCTTAGTGGTTTTGTATGAAATTCGTGGAGTAGCCAACGGAATTGAAGTTTTTTTTACATATATATATATATATAATATTTTTTTACTGTTGTCATATGAATATTTAGGAATGTCGAAATCTGCCGATATGCAACTTTTTTGGCAGTCTTTTTAATTAACAGCACAAATGCGATTTTAATTTTTGACGTCGCTTTGGAATGACATGCTTCTTTAAGATCATCTATGGGATAAAATGAAAGTGACTTTCATATTTAATTTTAACCGCAAACGAGCGTACGATGAACTCTAGTTCATAAAAAAATAACAGAAGCCCATTGTAACTTTTATTTGTTCGCTGAGGGCATATTGAAAACCGTTTAAAAATTTGATCGGAAAAATCACTTTGCCAAAAATTCAAATAATGTTCGACATACAATTTTCAAATTGCCAGTAATTCTTAAATACAAATGACAACCAAATGAAATATACCTTAAAAGTTTTATAAAGAGTTACATTTTTATAAATTATATGCCTCTTTCTATTATGTTATTTCTAAGTGTCCCATTCCCGAATATTTCAGTGCGACCCTCGTATTTTACGGTTACGTCCAATTCAACCGACCAATCAAAACCCGCAATGTAATGAAACTCGCATGCGAGTTCTCGCATCGTCTAAAGGGCCCTTAGGTCAATTAATATACGTATAACCTTAGAGGATATAACCAACGGAGACGCCATGTCTAAAATTTTCGGTACAAAATAGTCTGCCGTTTTTTGCGGGGAAGGGGCACATCAAATGTACCTATAGGTACGTTATGTCAGATAAACGTCAGTCCATACATATGGTTGACATGTGGTTGACCATTGGCCGCCTATTTTCGACAGAGGGGAACGCCTGTTAATGGCGGCTCCATTTTTAATTACTCCGAGCGTATAACATAAGTTAATCTTGGTCGTACTGTGAACAGATGTTGGTGTTGGAAGAGGAGTCGGACAGCCGGCGAGATGTGCTCCGCCAACGACGAGTCAACGACAAGCATTACGTCTACGACAGGGTTTTCAATGAAGATAGCACACAAGTAAGTCATAACTAACATTCATGGGCCCACTTGAACCATTCCACTAACCCGGGGTTAACCGGTTAAACCTGGAGTTACCATGGTTACCAGTACAATTTGACACTGGGTCAACGGTTTAACCGGTTAAACCCGAGTTAGTGGAATGCTGAAAGGGGGCCATGGTAGTTTAGTAGTAGCAAAGATGTCTTGATTGTGGAAGAGGTGTAAAGTCTAAGAAAAATCGTGCCATTGAGTTCAAAGCCGACGTAGATAGCACAATACGGATCCACATGTTTTGTGGTAACTGAATTGTCAAACGTCAGTTTTTGTCACTCAGAGATACCGCACAATAATGTACTGAATCATACAGCGACATCTACTTGAGCTGTCAAATTCGAGGCATGATCTTTTCTTAGTTATTCTAGTCAAGAGTTAGTCTTCACAACGTATTATTATTAAGCACTACTTTGGTAGCAGGAACTTCAGTACAAAATAACTTTATAAATACACGTTTACCTTCCACGGTTTGTACCTACAATAAAGCACATAGCACATACTTTTTTGAACCTCTTACTAATAGTTGTAGTACATGCAGTGTCGGACACTATTAGTAGGAGTAGGAGTAATCACTTTATTGTACACAACACCTACTCGTACCTCATATTGATTTGTAGGTACCTCATATTGATTTCGAAACAACAAAATATGGGCGGGTACTATATTTGAATCCTTTTATTATATTATTAGCCATCATCAATCACAATAATCGTTTTAGATTGGCTAACGTGGCTACGTTATCGAGGAATTGTTAAAGATCAGTTCATATATAGAATGTTATAAATTATAGATGTTAAGGTGGTAGGTACCTATTACTATTTTATTTAGCCTGAATCTCAAAAACTGAAATATTTGAATACAATAGGATTCCTTTGTCAGATTATTCATGTAACTTTAAGTATTTACATAGATTCTTACACATGGTTCGTTTTCAGGAGGAAGTGTACGAGGCAGTATGCGCGCCACTAGTAGGCGGCGCGTTGCAAGGGTTCGCGGGTGCAGTGTTCGCGTACGGCGCGACTGGCGCAGGCAAGACACACACCATGACGGGGCTCATGTCGCGCGCACTGGCGCACCTCTTCACCAGCATTGCTGAGAGCGACCAGCCCTCGGCCTACGAGGTTCGTACACTAGTTCACGAGCAGTGTTCGCGTACGGCGCGACTGGCGCGTGCAACACGCACACCATGACGGGGCTCATGTCGCGCGCCCTGGCGCACCTCTTCACCAGCATTGCTGAGAGCGACCAGCCCTCGGCCTACGAGATTCGTACACTAGTTCACGAGCAGTGTTCGCGTACGGCGCGACCGGCGCGGGCAAGACGCACACTATGACCGGGCTCATGTCGCGCGCACTGGCGCACCTCTTCACCAGCATTGCTGAGAGCGACCAGCCCTCGGCCTACGAGGTTCGTACACTAGTTCACGAGCAGTGTCCGCGTACGGCGCGACCGGCGCGGGCAAGACACACACCATGACGGGGCTCAAGTCGCGCGCACTGGCGCACCTCTTCACCAGCATTGCTGAGAGCGACCAGCCCTCGGCCTACGAGGTTCGTACACTAGTTCACGAGCAGTGTTCGCGTACGGCGCGACCGGCGCGGGCAAGACACACACCATGACGGGGCTCAAGTCGCGCGCACCGGTGCACCTCTTCACCAGCATTGCTGAGAGCGACCAGCCCTCGGCCTACGAGGTTCGTACATTAGTTCACGAGCAGTGTTCGCGTACGGCGGGACCGGCGCGGGCAAGACACACACAATGACCGTTATGACCGGGCTCATGTCGCGCGCACTGGCGCACCTCTTCACCAGCATAGCGGAGAGCGACCAGCCCTCGGCCTACGAGGTTCGTACACTAGTTCACGAGCAGTGTTCGCGTACGGCACGACCAGCGCGGGCAAGACGCACACCATGACCGTGCTCATGTCGCGCGCCCTGGCGCACCTCTTCACCAGCATAGCGGAGAGCGACCAGCCCGTGGCCTAAGAGGTTCGTACACTAGTTCACGAGCAGTGTTCGCGTACGGCACGACCAGCGCGGGCAAGACGCACACCATGACCGTGCTCATGTCGCGCGCCCTGGCGCACCTCTTCACCAGCATAGCGGAGAGCGACCAGCCCTCGGCCTACGAGGTTCGTACACTAGTTCACGAGCAGAGTTCGCGTACGGCACGACCGGCCGTTTAAGGTTATCACTCACCAGTTAAAACTAATGATCAGTTGATCACAAATTGCCGATTTCCGATCATCTACAAACAAATATTCTGGCAGTACCTAATTAAGTGCTTTTTAGTAGAGTTATGTCGAGTTGAATTAATAATAACATGCAAAATTGCAAGCACTTACCGGTCTTTCACATTGGCTGCATTAACCGACTTTGTTACACGATTTACCCAGTACATGCTCGCATGTGACAATAGATTACGCGACCGAACAATTTGCATTACTCATTTAGTCAGACCATAATTACTAAAACACACCACTGAAATACAGGGGCAGTATTCCCATTGATAACCGAGGTATAAATTCTATCAATATGTCATAGCATAGTTGTTACGGATCTCGAGGTCATAGTTATATTGGTTCATTCTATAGGCCGCGTTGTGACGGCAATGGAAATATCATAAATCCGCTGTGCCAAATAAAAAAGCACGTAAAAGCTTAGGAAAGCGTGAATACATGTGCCTTTTCAACATAACGGCTTGCCATAGTATCTTATACCAAACGCAACATTTGCCTCAAGCGTGCCATTATAAGTGTGAACTCTGATAACGGATTGTTGTTATATAAATAAAAGGTACTCTTATACTGGTTTCATCCGACGAACAGGGGCAGTATAACCATCCAAGGTCTGCGTGACGGTGTCCTAATAATAGCGAGTTACCGCGTGCCGTGTCGTGCATAATGTATGATGATTTAGTGCGGTGTATACCTATGATGCATCATTTTTACGATGCGAGCGAATGCAGTTGCAGTCACGATACTTTGTTGTGATGGATATTTCGGGATTGAAAATTAATTTTAGCTTACTGTCGAGGAAAGGGAATGCCCCTTTTTTGCCTTTTTTAAGGAAGTTTGGTTACACGTGTCGACATGCTGTATGTTTTATGTGAGTAGTATTTTATGTAGTATTTGGCACGCTCTGTAGCCAAAATGGCATGACGGATGAGCTTCCGGCATTTGAATGAGAACATATACCTATCTAACAAAATTTTACAAAAACCGCATAACTACTATACTATTACTTTTTTTTTCAAAAATAAGGGGTTTTAAAATATGCAATATTTATTCCTGAACTATTATTGGCCTTGATATATTAAAATTATCTATAGAATACCTTTCGTTCCCACCTATAGTTGTCGCTGCCGCCGTCGCAAGTCGCTCAATGTCGTGGCAGAGCCGTAACCGATGTTAAATCAATATTAATTTAGTGCAAGGTGAAAATTAACCGTTAATGATGCGCCTCAAACACAATCATAGTGGAACGACCTTGTATTAAAACGCCTTTTCGCTTAAGAAACTCCCATTGTACTGGTTTAATCTAACAATATGTTCTTTAACAGGATATTAGGTGAATAGAAAAGGTTTTCTGCCGCCTTTCATTAGTGCGAACGGGATACTTCGCCGAGGTCGTTCACTGACAAGTGAAAAGCGAGGTTCTTTTATTCGGCTCGCACCTAACGCTATTTCAATGGAATAAGTGACCCAAGTGTCAAGTCAACGTGGACTGTACTGTTTGCAAGCAAATTGTTGCTTTACCATTCATACCGAAATTGTATGTTTATTCATTTTAGCAATTCGCCACTTGTCAAAGTTGTAATGCTATAATAATAAATACAATTCAATTACAATTTTTATTGTTTTGTAAGTGTTTTTATATTTTACTTTTATATTCATATTATAAAAATACCTAACCTAAGACGATAAATAAATAAAGAGAAAATACAATTCATAGCTTGGCGAGTGTATGGCCTATGTGCAAGAAGCGTAATTATAGCGGATAAATATTGTTTTAGTGAGTATGAAACAATAAGAGGTGTAAACAAGTAAATCTTAATTCGTTCAGTTTTTTGTTTGATACTTCAGACAAAAAAGTTAACAGCAATTCAAGAAACGTGTTTTTATTTAACTAATGCAATGAATATTATTTAATATGTGATACTTGTGTCATTATATTTCCTATTAGGCACCGGTCCCACCGCGAGCTAGTAAGCTATGAGCTATCGGCTATAAACACGAAAAAAAGATAAGCACTCCCGTGTAAATAAAAGAGACACGGCGATATTTATAGCTCACCGCTGGGCGACTAACTATAAATATCGTCGTGTCTCTTTTATTTACACGGGAGTGCTTATCTTTTGTTCGTGTTTATAGCCGATAGCTCATAGCTTACTAGCTCGCGGTGGGACCAGTGCCTTAAGTAGGTAACTATAAAAGGCAGAGTTTCTATACAGTGGTCTCGTAAAAGTTTTAATTGATTTAAAAAACGTTTTATGTAAGAATGTACTTGTACAGAAACAGGTCGGTTTACTTACACTACACCTTGGAATCGTTGCCGTAAATTTTAATGGTAATAAACACTGTGATATAATAAATTATTCGAAAAGTAAGCGTGGCTTATGCTAATGTAACGATGAACCTTGACCGACCGGATGTTATGCTAATACACAATTTCTAGCATAAACGGGCCCAATACAGGCCGGTAATGAAAAATGCAGGCCAAACAAGGTGTTGCGATTATTTTATACATGAACGTATAATTTCCTTGCTTTTACTCCTGTTAACGTTTAAGTGTGCTCATTATAACTACTTTCACGTCAATTTAGATCCACTTATGCAGTAATAAATTCTTTACAAAATAATATTCTTGTGAGAATGTAAAGAAAAAACAGTTTTTATTTATGGGTTGTGCATGTCTTTGTATTATATGTATAGGTACCTCCTTATATATACTTCCTCCTTATATATCAAACGGTACGTATAACTGCCTTTTTACTCTACCTACTTATTAGTAAAAATCCCCTTAGCTGCTTCGCCAAGATGCCAATCGTTTGCGCTACTTGGCACTACGAACAATGAAACGTTATCTTTCTCTCTGTGTGGTAATCCACCTGTCCAATTTTTTGACCCAAAGTGTATATGCGTCTCAACTCTCACATTTTTCCTAATAAGAAAGTGATATGCAATGGACATGGGACAAAGAAATTAAATAGGTGGAATACCATCTTTAGGCACTAATAGGTATGTAAAATTGACAGACACAGAAAGCGTTTCGCTGTCGTAGCGCAAACGAATAGCATCTTGGCTAGGCCTCCATAGCTTCAACAGTATCGATATATCGCTTATCTAAAACTACATAGGAAGTGAGCTTTTTAAATGGTGTCGTTAAACTCAAACTATACCTACAGCAACGCGTTTAATTGTAAACGTGTCGTCGAGTCCTTATAATTTGGTGAGAGTGGCGTTAGCACGTATATGTAGATGGTTATTATTGAAGGGTGTCTGTGGTTTCGTGGGGGTGGTGCTACCATTAGTGGCGGCATGCCATGCCCCCCGCAAGGTCATTGCCGACGGCCCGACTGATTGACATCGGGATAGCCATTAAACCCATCTGAGGATTGCCGACGGTTTATAAACAAATTTCGATCGGTGGAAATATTATTTCAGTGGGGTTTCGTTTTGGTTGTTATTTTATTGAAATTTGTATGTAAGGAAAGGCAAACATTGTGGAGTGTGGCGTTTACCTAAGGCAAAATAAGCAATGTTGGAGCAGTAGGTACTCATTATGAGTATGACAAACAAAAATGCTGGATTTTATTTTGTAATATTTTCATAGAGATGTTTTACGTGGGCGAGGGGCGAGCAACTGTCTTGTTCGGTCGACAACCCAGGTCAAAAACTTGTCGTCCGTGGGACCTCATCTACTTAGATAATTGGATTCTATATTCAGGGCACTTAGAATTAGAAAGATAGTATTTGGAAAGCCACTGTTGCGTAATTACCACCATCGAGGATCAAATTCTATAAAAAGTAAACATAATGGTTTTCATTTGTGATTTTCTTATCGTCTAGAAAACCTATGTCGGACACTGTCAGAAATAATATCTTATGTCTAATAACCACAAACTTTTCCAACGTTTTACAAGGAGTTCTTTTGTAATTAGACTTTCAATGCGTAGGTATGGTATGTATGACCCACTAGCGGAGTCATGCGTCTACGCACAATATGCGGTCGCCGCGGTCGGTCGGAAAACAATGCTACGGCCTACGCCGTAGCACTACGCACACGGACAAATATTTAGTTGCGTATCAACTTGATCTCATAATTTGTATTCTCAAAAACAGTAAGATAAAATACAATTTATTTTAAATTAATTTACCTATAGGGTTTTTCGTATGTAGGCGCAAAGCTTTGCGGGAGTGGTAGCTAAGGTATTTTTTAACATTTTTAGCCATATACAGCTTAGACAAAATTTATCAAAAAACCTAGAAATTCGTGTGACGTAATTAATGGATGATCCCTAAATTGAGTTATAATTAATTGTTACCTACGTTTATTCACTTTGAATATTGTACTGTTTTTGTGTAAAGTTGCTTCGACAGCAGTTTATTCGCTGACGTCACACCGTTGAAAGCTGAAAGCATGTTCTATAAAATATTCAACGCTATCGCTGTAAGACGACGGCATTTATTAACCTTTAGGCCTGGCACGCCAACGGCGTGAAGACATAATCACTGACGCAGCTCAATTGGTTTTAAATTGGTAACATAGCATAACTGTTGGATTCGATCGGTGTACCTAATCTGCCTTAACCCTCCGTTAGTTCCTCGGCCATTACTGGGGAGTACTCTCTCTTCAATCGGTCCCTCATAGCTGAGGATCGTGACTCCGTTTGATTCCGTCAACTAGTTGTATTTTTAGTTCCTCCGCTATTTGGTCCGACCATCGTTTGGGACTTCTACCCCTAGGCCTTTTCCCCTCTATTTTACCGGTCACGATAAGGCGTTCCAAATTGCTGGTATCCCTGCGTGCAACATGGCCAAAGTACCGCAATATTCGTTGCAAGCAGGTTGTGGATAGACGTTGAGTCTTTTACTGGGGAGTACAATATCATGATTTTATAAAAACACTGGGCACTATAGATAGGAGATAGCCGAATCAGTATGTTGTTGACGTGGGTATTATAGGCTTGTTATTGCCGTGTGCAAGCATTCGAGTTTAATTTAAACTCCAAAACCCTGTGGCCATGTGTGCCCTAGTAAGGCCTCACTTATATTGGTTCTCTAAGGCGAAAACGATCAAATATGTTATTGTTATTAGCCATTAAATCTTCAGCCATGTTACTGGAGTCAGTTATGTAACGCTGCCATACATGACCCAAACATTTTTTATTAAGCTATGAGCTTCATCACATCTGATATTTGAGTAATTCTAAGCATTTCTAGCCTAGGGTGGGGGGGAGGGTGGGGTACAAAGACGGCCGCCACCCGTCATCTTTAAAAAAAATCTATTCTGATCTTGGTGGATACTAGGGCAAGTTTGGTATCATTTTCGTATAAACCAAAGACGTAGAATTCATTGCTGATATTTGTTTTTTTTCAGTTTCATAGTAATTTTACAAGAAAAACGTAAAAAGGTGAAAAATTTGGTTGGAGATTTTTGCTACCCGGAGCCGAAACTACAAATGATAGAAAGTTGAAATTTGCACACTAGATTACATTTATAAAGTGTACAAGAGATAAGAAGCGATTTTGAGAAATTCAACCCCTAAGGGGGTTAAAAAGGGGATGAAAGTTTGTATGGGGTTCAAGTTTTATTTTAAGCTAGGAATTAGAAACTTCGTAAAACGATATATTATTAAAATAAAAGAAAACTAATTTCAGCGTTTTTGAAAATTCATCCCCTAAGGTGGTGAAAAAGGGGTTGAAAGTTTGTATGGATATCAAAAAATTTTTCGAACGCGGGACTTGAATCTTTGTATTTGGGGATATTATTAAAAGACAGGAAAAGTAATTTCAGCGTTTTGTAAAATTCATCCCCTAACAGGGTTAAAAAGGGGTTGAAAGTTTGAATCCATTACAAATCCGAGTAGACACACATTTCTTATTGCCTCCCAGGCTTGAAATGCTTAGAATTACTCAAGGAACATATGTGATGAAGCTCATAGCTTAATAAAAAAAATTTGGGTCAACTTTATAACTGCTTCCGCTATGTCTATAATTTTCGGTACAAAATAGTCTGCCGTTTTTTGCGGGGGAGGGGCACATCAAATGTATACGTAACGTCAACATATTAGCCATGTCAGATAAACGTCAGTCAATACATCTGTTTGACATGTGGTTGACCATTGGTCGCCTTTTTTCTTTTAACTGAATAATGAATGTGTCAACCTATGTAATTTATTAACGTAAGAAAAGGTCACAGGGTTATTAACTTCTGCGCTTAAAACCGGAAGTAGTTGTAGGATTACCGATTTAATATTTAAAAGAAAATACCTACTCATGAAAACAAGGTCAATCCAGTGTTGTTTCAACAACTACCAAATTATGTACGTGATAACGAGGAATTTTCTGCTCACATTGACATGTAGGTATTACATTAAAATTCATGTTAGGATTATTTAACACTGGAAATGCTTACTAGTTAAATAAAACGATTTAAACCGCCTTTTACCCAGTTATCGGAGTGCCGCTTTCAGCTCTCTTGACGTACATACTTAGATATCTTTTTAATTAATGGCTGATTGGGCACTATAGATAGGAGATAACGTAGGCAGTATGTTGTTTACGTGGATAGACTTGTTATTGCCGTTTGCATGCATTCCAGTTTAATTTGAACTCCAAACCCTGTGGCCAACTGTGCCCTAGTGAGGCCTCACTTATATTGGTTCTCTAAGGCGAAAGCTCGATAAAAAATGTTATTACTCGTAGCAGCACAGGCATTTGTGATGCGATAAGGTGACCTCACGGACATCTGATAACAAATCGCTTCGCTGCACCATCGCCCTCTTTTGGTACCTATTTAAAATCATGCCCAGCTAAACTACCTACTTACAATTGTAAATTTTCTACGCTAACAGGCTAAACACACGATAGCTTTAGACGTCTAGAAACATTAAAACTACGCATAATAAATAAGAGAGAGGTGGGTACGCTTGTCTGTGATTAGAATGACACCCCATAATAACAATAACCTACGTCACAATCCCGTCAATTGTAGTCTAGGTATTCAGAATTTAGATATCGCCTAACTACTTTTATGACCTATGACAAAGAACGAATGACTCACGAATCTTGAATGCTATGTCAACACCTACGAGCCCCTATGAGACTTCGAAGTATTAAACAAAACAAACGTAGAAAGTTCTTTCGCGAATGCGAGGACGGTGAGTCATAGTAATGGCTGTTTTTCGTTACCGATGGAACTCATTGAATATTCATAGATTCTGGTAACGTGTTTCAAATGGATGTTTACTTTGAGCTGAAGCGGAATCAATATAGGGTGGCTGCTATGTACCTACATATGTACAAAATTGCCGAGTAATGAATAATGGCTAGTTAATGACTTACCTATCGTTTTCAAATTAATCTTCCCGCCTTAACGAGTGTTTGCGGCAGTTCTTTAGCTTTTCATTGTTTGAAGTTCTTTTGAACCGCTTTGAATTTAGAATTATTCAGTCGTCTGTACTTCTTATAACATCTTTCCCTTGATATGTATAGCTACTATGATTGCGTTTTTAGCCGGAAGCAATATACAGTACGTTTATACGTTTAAAAGGTACGTAGAGTCGGACCAAGAAAAGTCTGCAGAGAGTTTGACAGCACACGCAGTGCAAGTGTTAATTATACGTCATAATTTCATAGAAGTTTGACGTTTAAAATAACACCTTGATCTAATTCTAGTGATTAAAGAAAAAAAAGTAATGTGTCCATGCAATTTAGCAGCTCGCTATGCCAGTCCCAACAGTACGAATCAATTACAGGTAAAGATGTCATACATCGAGATTTACAACGAGAACATTCGTGACCTGCTGAACCCCGGGGCGGGGCCGCTGGAACTGCGCGACGAGGGCGGCAGCGGCGCGCCCGTGGTGGCGGGCCTGAGCGAGGTCCGCGCCACTAGCGCCGGACACGTCGCCGAACTCCTAGCGCGCGGCGATCGCGCACGCACGGCTGAGGCCACGCACGCCAATGACCATTCTTCCCGAGGACATGCGCTTCTTAGGTAACTTTACATGTTTTCTCATTATCCTCTCTATCCGCTCCTCTACACGATGGGCCAACGCCAGCCACTCCAAGGGACGCAGCCATGCGGTAGAATGAGATAGCAATATTACTTGCTCCTTCTAACGCATAAATGCCTCCCTTGGAGTGGCCGGCGTTGGCCCATCGTGTAGAGGAGCTTTTAGATATCGTGACGAAGGCAGCGGCGCGCCCGTATATAGTGGCGGTGCTGGGTGAGGTGCGCGCTACCAGCGTCAGATTGGTCGCCGAACTGCTAGCGCAGGACAGACCGTCGAGCCCTCTTTCCTGCTTCATTGGTTACTGTTTCAGAGCCCTTCCTAATACGTAGCGCACATGATAGACGCGGTAATTGTAGAATTTTGGTGACTAGATTTTACGGCGATACAGATACCCTACAACACGTTTTCATTCAAGGGTCTACATGGTTTTAGAATTTTTAGCAAAACGTTACATTACTATAAAGCCAAGTGTTAAGATAATTATTTATTTTATTTTTAATATTCCAGTGTTACAGTGAGTAGTGCCGTGTCAAACGGCGTGCAGCGCGGCCGCCTGTTCCTGATCGACCTGGCGGGCTCCGAGCGCGCCGGGCTGCGAGCGCGGCGTCTTGAAGGCGCGCATATCAACCGGTCGCTGCTGGCGCTTGGCAACTGCATCATGGCGTTATCGGGCGGAGCCAGGTAAGATTGAGCCTTGATGGTCTACCGATAGCCATCGCGAACCTTGCCAGGGTCCTATATCTTGCATATGTGGTATGCAAATAGGTAGAGATCTCTATCTATAGGTAGACGTTTCGGACAGATGGGCGAAGAAAAATAAAAGGTTCTCTCTCCGTGGACATGGAGCTAAATATTCCGCCCGAAAAGTCGGAGGCAGATAAAAATACATATAACGGCTCGGCCACGACATTACGCGACTGGCGACGGTGGCAGCGACAACCATAGGAGAGAACGAACCAATGGTTATCGCTGCCGTCGTCGCAAGTCGCTCAATGTCGTGGGCGAGCTGTCATTGTCTAAAGATATCACGTCGTTATGACCTTCACCGTTTTGTTTACAGATATGTGAACTACCGTGACTCGAAGCTGACGCGGCTGTTACGCGAGGTGCTAGGCGGGCGCTGCCGCACCGCCATGGTGGCGCATGTTGCCCCCGGCGGCGCGCACCGCGAGACCACGCGCTCGACGCTACATTACGCGCAGCGCGCCTCCTCCATCACAAACAGGGTACGTGAAGTACTGCCAGGTCACGCCACGTGGCGCATGTTGCCCCCGACTACACGTATCGCGAGACCACGCGTTCAAAAGTGTAATGGCTCCTCTACACGATGGGCCAACGCCGGCCACTCCAAGGGACGCATTTATGCGTTAGAGGGAGAAAGTGATATTTCTATCTCATTCTACTACATGGCTGCGTCCCTTGGAGTGGCCGGCGTTGGCCCATCGTGTAGAGGTGTCATAATACGCGCGGCGCGCTTCCTCTAAAAGTAGGGTATTAATTAGTGAAAACGCTCTCAACTCTGCACTATGCGCAACGTAGAATAAACAAAAAGATGAGATTGACCTTATAGGTATCGTTGTGACGATACGGATGAAACATTCAAACACAGGGAGTTCGGACTTGTTTTTCAGGAGGCTTTAAAAAAAAAACTGAATTACGCTCTCCAGTCGCAGTCAATATTTATAATTTTAAAGCATTTTCTATTCTTCGCCTATTCCTTACTTTAGTATGACACGTCTTGACACGAATCCTACACGTACCTAAGTAAGACTTTTAAATTGGACGCCCTCAATTTTTCCTTGACGTACTGTAAGTTGGTCTTGAAAATAAAACCAAGGGCCCTTTGGCCCCTTTCTGTTTTATACTTTGCCCCATTTTTGTGTCAACTTAAGTAGGTAGGTCATCTATAGTTGTTTCAAGGTTTGTTAACCTTGCAAAATCCATCTACGAGTATACCTATTCTATTGTGGCTGTACCACGTACTACACAGTGAAGTGACTAAGTAAAAGCGCTAAGTCATCAATTCTGAGCGAATTCGTGATAGTTATGCTATAGGTACCTAGTTATATCTACATGTAATTGAATAAGGCTATTGACCGCTCAGTTTGTGGTAGGAAACCTATTTGGGCACGATAATTTAGTCGGAAGGAAGTCTTGAAGTTATTTAGTCTTGTGGTTAGCAGTATGTAGGATGCATCGCGGTCGTTAAATAGATAGAGAATTTAACGGTACCTTTGAACAGGTTCAAATACTTTAAATGTAGTGTTAAATTATCAAGGACAAAAAATACCTATAAAAAATCAATTATCGCGTTCGTGCGTGTTCAAATTATTTTGTTCATTAGTAAGTACAGCTTATCGGCAGATTGATTTCTTTAAATAATTTCCTTATGGAAAGGAATCATCCATGCATGTCAAATGTATACGAGTGATACGACTCTATTTTCAAGGCGTTACAAAAGCGTGGCCAAAATTGTTGAGCCACGTAACGTACATGTATTTAATTCGTTCGTTCGTTACTTCTGAATATTTTTTTGTTCATTTATTTATTATTTTGATATTTATCTATCAAAACTACAGTAGGTACCTACTAACAGCAACACACTATTTTCTTTGGAATAAGATTCTAGAATTATCATTTAATGTTGTAGACACTTTTGCGCAATAAGTAACAAAACTAAGAAATCTACAGAGGTTAAATTATTAAACCTATGTGGTCGTACGAACACTTTCTGCTGAAACGGACAGAGAATAGAAAGAAGAAGACGAGGAGAAGATGGCAGAAAGTGTCTGGCGAATAGGTATTTTGGAGCTTTCATGTGTTTTTGAAGTTTAGTTTTTTTTGCAGATTGAAAGAGAGTTGGTAGCGACGCCGATGCACCTGTCCCAGTACCGGACCGTCATCAACGACCTGCGCGATGAGATCGCCAGGCTGAAGCTCAAGATGAGAGATGACCGCTCAAGGTAAGTGCCACGGAATGAAAAAGAACTTAAAAATTATCTTATTCGCTACCTGGAAAGAGGCTCACTTTTCCTGCCTAGATTGGAATAGGCAGGCTAGACAGGCAAAACATTGTGTCGGTTTATACTGAGTTACAGCAATCAGTACAGTGTTCCTGTGTTATACCTATTGCATTTTTATTCATTTTTACTCCTTTAACAAATGACGTAGAAAAGAGTCTTCCGCGTGTAGACGTTACAGGCGTTCAAAAAATCGACCCCTTGGAGTCGATAGGGATTGTCGATGATTAGGTGGATCGACCTTACGTTAACCCTTATAGGCTTATCTAAATACGTATCATAAAAAAGTGGTAAGGAAAGCGAAAGACTGTTTAGAAATTACTCAAAAGAAGCCTGTAAATAGAAAGAAATTCTAGTTGACGCGGTTTCAATTAAGCGGGTCATTATATAAATATGACAGTACCTAATCCTCTCTTAATTCTTATTTTAATTGGTCGTAATTGTTCAGAATATACGCACGAAAGCGGCCTGTCAAATTTGATAATTGAAAAAGTGGCCTTGACATTTAAAACAATAGATTTAAATTCACACCCACGGATCCGTGGTCGCGCGGACGGATACGAGGGGTTGTACAAGTACACTTATTACGCTACACTTCATACAAGTACACTACACGTATAATACCTGTCCAAATAGCTAGAGTCAGACAAAGAAGAAGACGTAGAAACTAACTCTGCATGGCATTGCAAAGCCGAAGTGTGGTCATGTCATAATTATTGTCAAATTTCTAATGTCATTATAAACACTCCCTCATTTTGTTCTGTTCAAGTCCATGCAATGTTGGCTTACACGAACTCTATATGTAATTGAATTTTCATTTAACCAGCACAAGAACAATAGAAGAACAGCAGCAGATGGCCGCAGAAGTGTCCCAACAGGAGACTGAAGAAAGCGCCGCCCACCTGAAGTCCCTCCGCGAAGCCATCGTCTCCACGTTCAAGCAGCAGATGCGGCTGCGGCGGCGCCTCATGGAGCTGGACAGCCATCTTCTGGGGCTAGCGCTGGACGCGGAGAGACAGCATGCCGCGATATCGCACTGGGAGGCGCGGTTCAACCGCCTTTACAAGCCCATTAACATGCCCAGCTCAAGGCTCAGCACACATCAGAGTTACAGGTACATATCTCTATTGACTAGGCCATAGTGTTCATATTCCAGCGGCAGATGTGACTTTAGTGGCGATTCAGTTGGACAGCCATCTACGAAGGCTGGCGTTAGACGAAGTCCAACCGTCTTTACAAGCTCATTAGCATATATCGGGGTTTTCGGTGCGGGAATGGTTACGTGTATTTATAACTTTGTTTATTGTAAAATACACGAAACCATTGTATATTGTTGTGTTTGTTTGTTTATTCCAAACTATAAATTAAACGTAGGTAGTAAGGTCCAAATGTGCTTAGAAATGTTAAATTAATATCGTTTTTTAGTTTTTACCTATTATTTGGCTAGAGTAAAACATTACCGCATCGAAAACCCCGATGTATACTCATTAGGTTTTACAGAATGTACAGAGCAACATAGACCTACATGCATATGCATAAAGTTCAATTTCAGTTTTGACACTTCGGTGACATGGCATCCGCGTGACAGCTTTTGTGTTTGACACGGCGTCGAAAAGGTTAATGTGAAACAAATCTGAGCAATGATTTCCACGTGTATTCCAGAGGCGGCACGGGCTCTAGTGCCAGCAGCACGGCGGGCAACGAGCGCGCGGAGGCCGAGGTGGCGGTGGAGCAGGCGTGGGCGGAGCTGGCGGCCGTGGAGCGCGAGCAGGAGACGGCGCGCAACGAGCGCGCGCGCGTCGAGCGCCAGCTCGAGCAAGTGCGGCTACGAGGAGCACAACTCGAACAGGTACCGACTCTATATTAGGTATTCGACTCCTCTTATGAAACGCGCAGAAGGCGACCGACTACTGTGCAGTAGCAGGCCGTATGAACTCTTCCAACAGAGTCACAGTCACGTCACAGACTAATGGAGCGCGCACGAGACGTGCGTATCGTCAGTTCGTCTAAGTCGGGCATTATCGTCAACTGGAACAAAATTGCAGCTATGTGGCGGGTGGCGGGCAACTTAGATACAGAGTGCAAACGCGCATGTGAGCTGTTGCCTCTGACGTGGTATTTAAAAACGTGCAACTGTAGGTACAGGTGTTAAGGACTGTATCGTTTATTATAAATACAACTTTACTTAGCCGTTTTTTCTGGTATTATGTTTTTATTAAAAAATTACACATATAGTTTAATTAGTGCTTTAATAATAAGTAACATTTCGTCCTGGGAGATCACGTAAAGCATATGGTTTGGACAATATTTACCCAATCCTCCCGAGTAACTACAACGATTTCGGACAAATACTACAAGAAAATTTACGGTTTGCGAACAAGATAAGTATTACACAAAAAAAATCGTACTATGTAAACAGCAATTACATATGATTCGTAAAGCGAAACATCTGGGCATAGTCTAATCATTTCTTTTAGTTGGAAAAAAAGTTTTGGATCTGTGCTTGGTGGCCTTTTTGAAAATATGGCATGTTACTTACGACAACCCCGACTTTGGTATACAATATAACCATCATGGAGCGTTTCTATCGACCTGTTCTAGCCATGGTTCAACGCCATGAATGTCCGTTAGGCTTTGGATTTCGGTAGATTCTTTTAGCTGTTTCCGTCATTTCCCTGGCGTCAGAAATTGACGGGAATCCAAAATGTTGCATAAAAAGTCGTTTTCATGTAAAGATAAAATACACCACATTTATTCTGTGGATGTTCAATTGAGCAATCATGAAAAGGACACTTAGATGGCATATTTTGGCAGCATATTAAGCTTTTGTTTCTTTAAATCGTACTAAGGAATCGGTGAAATAGTCTCAAATTAAGCTCGATAGGCTTGTCCGAATTACATTTGCTAGAAGGTATTAAAATCATCATAAAGTCCCTAAAATAAAATAAATGTAAAACATTCTTATATCAGATATGTCTTAAAAATACCCCCAGATTATACCTTAAGAACATAGTAATACAAAATAATACACACGTCAACAGTTAGACCAGGTTTTATCTGTATTTATAATAAACGATACAGTCCTTAATATAGGGCCACTGGCACCATCCCACTAACCCGGGGTTAAGCGGTTAAGCACCACTTGCACCATCCCATTAAACCGAGGTTAACCAGTTAAACCGTTAACCCAGTGTCAAATTGTACTGGTAACCATGGAAACTCCAGATTTAACCGGTTAACCCCGGGTTAGTGGAATGGTGTAAGTGACCCTAAACCGTTAACTCAGTGTCAAACTTTACTGGTAACCATGGTAACTCCAGGTTTAACGGATTATAACCACGGGTTATTGGAATGGTGCAAGTGACGTTTAGTGTCGTTGAATAACATAAACCTTTGTTTGTCAGGAGCTGCCCGCGCGCATCAGCAGCGGTCCGGAGCGCGAAGTGCTAGCGCTCGTGTGCCGCGTGCACGAGCTGGAGGCCGACAAGCTCGCGCTGCAGGGCGAGCGCGCCGCGCGGGCCCACGAGCTGAGGAGGAGGGACCTCGCGCTGCAGAGGAGGGACGCGCAGCGGAGACTCTCCGACGAGATCATCACGCGCCAGCGGCGGGCGCTTGAAGGTATCGTGCGATAGACAACCTCATGTTACAATTAGGCCGCGCGGGCCCATGAACGGAGGAGAAGTGACCTAACGTTGCAGAGAAGAGATGCACAGCGGACTGTCCGATGCTTAGAGAATATAACCAAACGGAGTGGTCATTAACAGGCGTTCCCCTCTTTCGAAAATAGGCGGCCAATGGTCAACCTCATGTCATGATGTCAACCAATGTATGGACTGACGTTTATCTGACATGACGTACCTATACATTTGATGGGCCCCTCCCCCGCAGAAAACGGTAGACTATTTTATACCAAAAATTATAGACATAGCGTCTCCGTTGGTTATATCCTCTAAGGTCCGATGAGATCAACAGGGTCACCAATTGGCGGACCGCGGTCCGCATCCGGACCGCCGACCTATTTTATTTTTTGCTTATTTAATAAACTCAAGGACGGAGAAACGGACCGCGATGGTCATTTTATTTTAAGAACCGAGCCCCTGAAGAAACTAATTGGTGACTCGTGTACTAGTACAACATTGTAGTTTTTGTAAATCCTTAATATGTAAGAGATGATTGATGAGAAATGACAACTTTTATTTTGTCCAACTATGTACCTACACTTACTCTTCATATTATTTACAGAGATGGGTATAGCGGTCGCACCAGAGTTGGCGCAATTGTACGAGCTGTACCAGCAAGAAATCCACGCCTCCACCTACACGGAAAGCAATGATGTCTACGCGCAGCACCGGTTGCCGCCTATCTCTACTAGGTGAGCCACTAGTACCTACCTAGTAGCCTAGTAGTCACTTATTTGTTCTACAGTGGTTCAAACTGTACAGAGATGGGTAAAGCAAAGCTCATAGAGCTGTGACCCGTAGAATGGTATACCATATAAAAGTTATACGTGCACCAGCTTCAACTACACAAAGGCCTGTACGCGTAGCACCGTGTCCGGGGTGCCAACACCTCCATTTTATGAATATGCTGTAGCGAGTCAACTGTTTTAACTATTCACTAAAAAAAGGCCTGTACGCGTAGCACCGTGTCCGGAGTGCCAACACCTCCATTATGTGAATATGGTGTAGCGAGTCAACTGTTTTAACTATTCACTAAAAAAACCCTATTTTACAACAGTTTTTCTTCTGTCAAACTGCAGGGCAGTTTGTTGGCAGAGGGAACTCCCGGCCTTAAACATAGATGGGTAGACTGCCATACTACTACTTACTAGGACTCCCTGAAAAGCCCATATGGTGGAGATATATGCTGTGTTGGGTGGCGTGTTGGTAGCTTCGATAGAAGAGCACTGGGTGAGAGATCCAGTGGTCGTGAGTTCAAGTCCCATCCAAGACAGTACATTTTTCCACTTTTAATTTACTTCTAAGTTTTACTCGCTTACGACCGTTACGACTTTTGAACTAGCTGAGTACTGAGTAATAATAGTTATAGGCCGCCCGTATTGAAAGCGAGGACCTACAACTATAATAATAGTTTAAAAAAAAAGGTGAGTACTCAGTGACTTTTAATTTTTTGTCATTATAAAATAGCAGTGATACACAACGAATATGTTCAATAGTCGACGTTGAGTAACGTTGTAATAATATGAGTACAGGCACCCAATATTGTAGGTGACCCCTTCCAGTCTGAAGCAGGAACCAAACGCCAAAGCTAGGATCTAATTACAGCTTTGAACCACTGTCAGGCTAAACAATTTATGAACCGAACGCAGCGTGCTTTTGGAGGTTTTCGTATTTGTGTGTACAAAACAGGTAGGTATTATGTAATACAATATATAACATTAACAGTTTTTGAACCCAATAACATTGATTCTAAAATATCCACATATTTAGATTAGCACGTGCCTACTTGTACGTATTTTTTTATTTGTCAGGTGGAGGTAATCTTCGCTGGATACTGCCGGCCCGGTATCCGGCAGCATGCCCGTATTTATCCGTCCGTGGTTTCGCTTGTAACTTGGTGTTTGTTGCCAGCATGTCCGAGCTGGCGTGGTCGGAGAGCTCGTCGGGCTCGAGCTCGGGCTCGGGCGCGCTGCCGGCGCCCGACCACCGCCTGCCGCGCCTCGTGCCCACGCCCAGACCCAGGACCAGGTACAGGTACGTTGTCTAATGTGTTGGCCCATAACCTGATGTTTTTTCGAATCTGGAAATTATACGCCTTGTCGTTCTCCTTTAAGCCACTCAAAGATTAATTGCAAGAGATGCCTCTAAAGGCATTAGTTCGCCTTTGTACTAGCTATCTCCTCAAAAAAGTGTTCTGTTACTACTTATATCGTGTACAGCCACCTGCAATATTATGTTACATAACCAAAGCCGCAAAAATATCTGACACGATCTTATTTGTAGAGCCATAAGAGCGTGTCACATATTTTTGCGGCCTTCGAAGAGTAAACATATTATTGCAGGTGACTGTACCTACAGACACTACTTCTTTTTTACTTTTGACTAACTAATGCCACCACATGGCCTAATGATTATGACTGTGTGTCCCCAGTCAAGCGAGTGCGGTGACCATGAAGCGGTACTCCAGCGACGATAGTCTAGTGATGGTGGCTCCCCGCGCCGCGGACGCTGCGCCCTGACTCTTCCAGCAATTTCTACGGATTTCAGTGTTCAAGTTCCGAGACAACATACATGTGGTATGGCAAATAATTCGATTATATCGATCCATTAATCGATTTTATCGATACCAATGTTAAAAATCATCACGCCTCAACACAAATATTAGGCGATTTTTGAGATGCTCGATATTTTTTTTGAGATATGAACAAGCGAGCGAGCATGAATATTGTATTTATTGGGCGTTATCTGCCAATTGCAGTGAGGGTTTTCCGACAGGGTTTCTCGCACTAGGTGGCAAATGTTCGGTTATGAACCGACGGAGATAGTAGTAATAATTTATGCAGGCGGTTAAAAGAGGCGGTAAAATAAAGTCCAGGGTTAAAGTAACTGTAAAATCCGAAGTTTAAAATTAGGTTACTTAATATGTCTAGGTACCTGTTAATAAACTCGTGTGCTTTATTAAAAAAGCTGGAAATGTTCGAAATAAATAAATTTCATACTTTGGATTTTGCAGAAGTGCTTCTGCAATCCTGGATCAAAGCTCCTGAAACCCTCTTTATTTTCGATGTGTAGATCGAATTGTATTTTATTTCCGTCCATGTGTATCGTGATTATCGTGAATGTGTATGTGATATATGTATAAGATCGGAAGTTATTAGTAAATGTTCTGTACAGAATTAGCTGCGTGACAGCGTGATAATGATAGTGTCTGTGTCTTTTAATCACATGGGGTTAAAACCTCACGTTTATTTTATCACGTGGACAACGTCATTTATCATGCGCCTGTTTGGTTTATTATACTGTTAATTTAAAATATTTAATTACTATTTAACTTTGCAAACAGTCGTGCTCCTGTTGGCAAATATTTAATTGCGTCAGCCGAAATGTGTCAGTTGCCTACTCAAATATTTTATATTCTTAATCTGTATTAATTTCGGGGGAATTAATTTCTATTTGTATAGTAATGCTGTGACTCACTACTGTCTTCTTAAAAACATTTACCTACTTAATACCCTCGTTACACGTAATGAGTATAGCCTCCTAATGCCCACCCATACAAATGAAAAATTCAGAATTTGCCATTGAGATTTGAACCTTTAGTCCAGGGAATAGAGTTGATTTTGGATTTGTTTGAAAATTGAACGAAACAAAACAAATGCGACTCTGTTCCAATTGAATATGATTTAAGTTCATCGAACTGAATAAGTATCTACTATAGGTAGGACCTTGGGCCTTAGGAGACTCACACACACAGAGTCTCACTCTGAGACTCGAGGGACACCCACTGGCAATACTTGAGGGCCCACCGCGGAAACTGAAACACATTTGTGCGATAGAGAGGCAGACAACGAATTTTCGTTTTTCGCAATAGTTTGGAATTTAGTAATGAAAAGGAACTACTGGAGCGACCAAACGCTCTAAATGCGTTTTCGGATATTGAACTATTCCAATATAATATTGCCAAAATCTTAGATGGGTTTACGTTTATACCTAACTCTTAGGGCTCATTATCCACATTGCTTACTAATGATAATAAGTCCAATAGAATATATATCATTCGAGAAATGGGCCTCAGGCACTGTGACTAAACCCTATATCACACTTCAATCCAACGTCGCACGTAATAAAGCGGAAAGTCCTTTTTTAATCCCAGAATTTAGGGAAATTAACGACGTAACGGGTAATCGTATTTTGTAGTTCGTAGGTTTCAAATAAGAGCCCTAGCTAATCCTATTGTCTATTGTTAAGCAAAACCGCTCGTGCCACGTGCCACCACCACCTGCATAAAAACCTGCGTACTTCGGTTACTGAGTGCCGGCGAGTCGAACGCTACAGAAACAGTCTAAAATGTGTCATCGAGATGCGTAACAAAGGCGCGTTATCGGAGAGCGCAACTACACTGGTTTTTTGAGCGTTGGACTAGCCTGCGCTCAGGTGCCAAATAGAATAAGTATGACCCTTTTTTGCAGGTAAGTAGCACGTGCGGTTTTACTTAACAATAGACAATAGGATTAGCCGTCGGGCTCAGTTACGAAGCTACGAACTATACTTAGGGTGACCCGCCAGTATCTAGCCACCTATTAGTAACTGGCTAGCTAGCTAGTATACGGTGGCTAGTTATTGAAGGCATAGCCAGTTATGGAAACCTTATACTAAAATGAATTCTGTAAAGGTATAGGTTAATAGAATTCAATTTAAAGTTTAGGGTGAACAGTTATTGGCCGGGGGCCAGTTACTGGCGAATTACCCTTTTTGATCTGTGCCACCTGGTTGTACTCGTTATATGTAACAATCAAGGAATTATACATATTATAATAGTTTATTAACTAATACCTTGATGTACATACGAATATGTATATGTTAAATACTTAACTAAACCCCCCCTATTATGTGTGTCTGAGGTATAGACTAGGAATCCTCTAGACCGAGTTTAGAGCAATTATTTCATGCAACCGATGATGCCAAAAATGCGGGGGTGCGCGGGACGAGGTGAGCGAAGTCTCGTGCCGTGATTGGTCCGTTCAAAGACACGGACGTCACACAAAGGTGGCAGAGGGGGTAGCGCGACTATGCTCAGTCTGGAGGATGTTTTGTCTGTGGTCTTAGGTGAATATTACCTGTTTGTAAAATATTGTAAGATTTGCAGAATGAGTATTTCTTTTGGTAATTGGCACTTGAATTTGTAGTCTATAACGAAGGAAATATGGTTGAATTTCTTTTGTTTTGAGTTCGAAAGAAATAAAAGACGTGCGTTCCTGTTAAAATTAAAAAAAAAATGGAATTACATCGATGTCACCTGTAAATAATATATTACTCTTTAAAAGGCCGCAAAAATATGTGACACGCTCTTATAGCTCTACAAATAAGATCATGTTAGATATTTTTGCGGCCTTCGTTGTGTAATATGTACCGCAGGTGGCCGTACCATGGGTAGGACACGCCTCAGGAGGATAATGCGTTTTTTTGGGAACTGTACATATCTACAAGTAAGAACTGTAAGGGGGGGGGGGGTTACTTAAGGGGCTCTACCTCTACATTTCTTCCATGCATTACACATTATAAGCTGTAGTAGGTATTTGCGTTACCAAGTTATTTCTATTTATTTGTCGAGTACGTAGGTACGTCCGTGTTTTGCCGGATTTATTTTAATAAATGTGGTTTAAATGTATGTTGTAGTATTTATTTTCATGTACTGATTAAAAAACGACACATCCCGCCAGGACTAGGCCCTGTAGGCCTAGCACATGATTGGTGCGACAGTATCTCGCAGGATATTAGACTACCCTTCTTTTTCTATGTTAATTAAAGAGGGACGCGTAGTCTATCTCGCCGTGAGATACTGTTGTGCCAATCATATGCTAGTCGCACTGTTATCGCCTGTAACAATTATCAACCATGATACGAAAGACGGACAGCTATACCATCATATCCCTTTTTTACCCAACTGCGCGACGCAAAGGAGGGTAATGTGTTTATCATTTGGTTTGTAATAAGTCATAGGCCATGCAGAATCTAATCTGTAGCAGTTCAAATAGAGTGAATAGTGTAGTATATTAATAATTAATTTTATTAAAATAGCTTACGTTAACTATATTACAAATGACAAAATATAATTGCTATAAATGACTATCTAAAGATCACAATATTACCAACTACTTACGCCTATGTCATTGACTGGGTAAACAATAATCTCAATCATAATACGTATAAATCGGACTTAGAATATAAACATATATTAATAATAAATAACCGTAGTAAAATATTTAATGTCAGGGGAAAAAGAAACGCTCCAAATATAATCGTGTAGGTAAATAGACACTGACAGTTACAAATACAGACAGGTAAATGGTCTAAACTAGTCATTTCTGTTAAAATGCGTTTTTATTTTTATCGTCTGCTTTACTTGTCGTATATAACGATATTGGAATGAATTCTATGAAGATTGATTAAAATTAAAATATTAACTCAGTGACAATTATTTAGAATCCTTCTGCTAGTGCAGAAGTGTGTTTCTCTTACCCCATACATAAACTATGCTTCTCTTGTACTTTAATACATCTAACATTTTTATAAATACTTACTTAATTCTTTTAAATATAATAAAAAAAATGGTTTAGTAAGATATACACGGGGTAACTTTTTAACAACTTCACAAATTTTGATAATAACATTATAATGACATCTTTTATTGGTCTGTGTAAAATCGTCCTATATTTTTCAATAGTAGGTAGGTTAAAGCGAGAACGTTTAAAATGTTACCGTTTCCGCGATATAATATAACCACAACTACCACAAGTACGTGTTAGGTATGTTTTTTAAATATAACTAAATTAATTAACCTAATCTACTGGGCAAGGGTTCTAAATTTGTGAAACATAAGGAACAACAAATCTTTGGGTATAAATTATATGGCCATAACATTATCATTTAAGTCCTTCGATACAATTTTTCTTGTAGTATCTTATTTTTTTATAGTTTTATAGTAAACAATCTAACAGCAGAGAATATAAAAAGTTGCAACTTTAATAACAGAGTCCTAAGCCCATACAACCGTTACAAGTAGGTAAGACTTTTATCTCACGACTTTCTTTATTTTATAGACTTCACAACTTAGGAACCAGTAGGCACATATATAAAACTCTGCGTGTTGGGTAAAATGTTCTTGTCTACATTTTAGGCTTATTGATTCGGATTTACGCTTACTGATGCCTTCATTAATACAAATGACGTTCATTCATATCACGATATCATTACACAAAATGTTCTTCCCGAAAACACTGATTTCGATTTACGTTAATTACCTATTAAACGATAAACGGTACCCGTGCTATTCCTGCATTCAGAAATCGGATGTATTGGGGTACTTTTCATTTTTCTGCCCTGTGTCAAGACTAGATGTAGAACTATCGCGAGATAGCTCGGTTGATATTTTGTCGTGTCCATATTCGAGTTGCAACCCGTTTCTTATCTATTAAAAACAGTTTGTCACCATCGTGTGACACTCACAAGCAAGTATTAAATCAGTAAACGCGAAAATCGGTTGTGCCGATAACAGGGCAGTTCCTCCAACCTCCAGCTTTTCCTAATTTAAAGGCAATACACGAACGTCCAATAAAGAATATTGAAGGCCAAGAAGAGCAAGGGGAAGAGGACCCGCGACCGCTTGTCGATCCACGTGGCGATCTCCTGCGGGGTCATGGTGGTCCAGGTGTGTTTGGGCTCGTCGGAGCCGTCGCTGGGCGGCGCGCCGCCCGTCAGCTCGTCGTAGCTCTGCGTTGTGATCGTTGGCAAGTTCAGGGCGGAGGGGAAACTCTGCAGAGGGGGGAAATGTTGAGTTAGTTGGGCACACAGTAGGTGTAGTTGGATATTTAAGGTGCCCGAATTGTAGGCCACCTTTAAACATTCCGACGTACATAATTACGAAATAGGTAGCTGTTTTACAAATTTACTTGTCTACTAACTGTGTAATAACCAGACATCGTAAATCTTATAGCATTTTTTGTGCAGCGGAGTGGTGTTAACGGAATTGGTATGGATAATTCCAACTGAAATGATAAATTAAGGTTAATATTAACGCAATTAACGCTAATTAATCATTAGGGTTAAACTTGTTTATACCAATCCGTTAACACCACTCCGCTGCACCGAAAATGCTATAAAATTTACGATATCCGGTAATAACCTCTACTTAGCAGTACACCATATAAGGAAAATTAGCAGTCGAATTTGAATCATTGGTATTAGATATTAGAAAATAGAGGAATTTGTTTTGCTTTTAAATCGAACGAAACTAAATTGACAATGATGGGATCCTTATTCCAGGGGTCGGACCCAGTGGCGTAGCTAGCATGGGTGGCACCCGGTGCGGTAATTGTGGGTGTCACCCCAAAATTCAATCAAAATTCTAAAATAAATTTAAAAAGAGTAATTGTAATTTATGTTAAATAGCTCAGGATTTACTCCATCGCTTTAATTTTACATGATTTTACGAATTTTTATAGATGGCACTACTGATGTTCACGCTCGGGTGTCACCCCTAAATGGGTGACACCCGGGGCGGACCGCCCCCGCCCCCCCCCCCCCACTAGCTACGCCACTGGTCGGATCAGATATAGATATTATATGTTAGCTTAATCGTTTGTGAACAACTATCGGTACTTTGTGTACTGATTTATTAGATCTAAACGGCTTAAGGCCGAGCCACACCGGCTGCGTGTGTAGCACGTTGCGTGGCGTGCGCTGCGTGACGTGCGCAGCACCCCTGTCACACCGGGTGACGCGCACGTCACGCAGCGCACGCCACGCAATTAACGTGCTGCACACGCCACGCAGGCGCACGCTGCAGCTCAGTCATGCGTGCAGTAAAATAAAATACTCCTGCGACAGTACCTACATCATGTTATTATAACTCCCGTTGCAAATGGAAGCTGCTCACCTAATGCCGCCATTGCAATTAGAAGAAAAAAATGTCTCATATTTGAATCGAGATAGTTGAGAGTACATAATCCAACAAAAATTTATTACATTAAAACAATTATAAGTACATAGGCAAAGGGGTTAGGTAATACATATGTGGGTAGGGTAGAAAAGTGGTTTCAATCGATGTGTGGAAGGGCGGCACCGTCATCGAACCCAAGCCACCTGGCGGTCAATATTGTTCACCGACGCAAACTAGTTCACAATACAACAACCTTGTTTTCCAATAGTATCGTTAATACCTAAAATCGATTCTTTCCCACAGGCCAAATTTTTTTTTTTTAAGACGTATTTGTGGTAATCTTTGTGCTATATTGTAAATATACATTCATATTAAGGAAAGATTTTAATTAGTTTTTCTTTTATCACTGAATCCGTATTAAAAACCAGCACGCGCACCGGCCGAGTTGTAAATAAATACAAGTGAGCTGCGCGTGTACACGCACAGCACCTATGCAGCACCGAGCTGTGCGTGTCCGAACCTGCTCGGTTCGCCCTCTCATAGGGAACGCAGTTAAACACAACGTCATCACTGCACGCAACGAAGCGACGTTGCCGCTCCGCTGCGTGGACGCGTGCACACAGCACGCAGCCGGTTTGTCTCGTCGGAGCTGCGTTGCGTGCAAGTCACGCGTACGCGCACGTCACGCACACGTCACGCAAGCGGTGTGTCCTCTCTTATGAGTTTTCATATTCTACAACGCAGCGGGACGCGTACGTGCACGCGCACGTCACGCACACGCATCCGGTGTGGCCTGGCCTTAGCTATGCAGAGAAACATTGCATAATGTCCCCATTAACCCCACCTGACCTTATGTTATTAAAATGTAGCTATCAGAACTTTCCTGTTCGGTTTTACCTATTACAAAAAACACCAACGGTGCAAACCTTGAACCACAACAACATTTACAATCAAGTAATTAGCTAAACTAATTAACGAGACTGAATCCATTTCTTCAAAAACTATTGCGTTTTTTGTCTATCGTACCTATTTGTTTTGTATGTATGGAATTGAACGGAATTCTTTATGCACGCGACAAAATCATCCATCGTATAAAGTAGGTACTTAAGTACTTACTTTAAGAGCTATTACTGGGTCAAACTAAATCTACAGGTCTGAATGAAATGTACTTCACCTTGCTTAATCTTAACTCCAGTGACGCGTGAAAATGGACAAAAAATATGATTAGACTCAATCGATTCCGTACCATCAGTCAGCATTTGTATTCGCATTGACTATAGTTTAAAACAAATTTAAAAAATTTCTATTTAATCAATTTTTAGGGTTCCGTACCTCAAAGGGAAAAACGGAACCCTTATAGGACCACTCGTGTTTCTGTCTGTCTGTCCGTCGTCACAGCCTATTTTCTCGGAAAATACTGGACCAATTAAGTTGAAATTTGGTACACGTATGTAAATTAGTGACCCAAAGACGGACATGTAACGTAAATAAATGAATTTTAAACTCGGGTGCCTTTTTTGGGGGGTAAATGAGAAAGAAGGGCAAACTATATCATGTTATACGTCAAATGAAAGAGCTCATTTTGAGAATTGCAAATATTTTTAATATATAGATTAGAAGTTATTTAAGAAAATAGCCAAAAAAATTACCATCTTCCCTCCCTTTATCTCCGAGGGTCAAAAATTTTGAAAAAAAGACACAAAATAGTTCTTTACCTATAGAGAGTATATAGATGACAGGAAAACCAAATTTGTAGTCAAGCGTGAGTCGGACTTAATGTACGGAACCCTTGGAACGCGAGTCCGACTCGCACTTGTTTTTGTCAGTCGGGGCAACTGCTGCCACCCGAGACGCAGCCGTAAATAAAGGGTTTGAGACTTATTACACCGCGACCAAACTTCGTCCTTCATGCACAGTGATGTAGTTATTGTCTGGGCTCGCCGGGTCGAAGATAGTCTGCCGTTGGAGTGACAAGGAAGAGCGCAACCTGATAATTTGGCCATAACTGACTACAGCATGGTAAAGAATTAAAGATCTTAGTTGTACTTACATGTACAGTGAGGTAGTTATTGAAGCCAGGGCCCGCGGGGTCGGCGCTGGTCTCCCGCTGCAGCGAGGAGCAGGAGCGCGACTTGGTGAGCTGCGGCGAGGACTCCTGCAGCTCTTTCTGCAGCTCTTTCCGAGCCAGCCGGGGCGTTAGCGTGCTCTTCAGAATGTATTTACTGTTCACTTTCTTCAAGTTAACTACTTTCCTGTTAAACGAATATGATATTAAATACACGTAGGTTAGGTTTACATAATTACAGCCTGACAAGATTCTTTTTGGCCCTGGGATATTGACGCTACAAACGGCTAGTCTAATAAAATCCCATCAAAACTTAACTGATGTAAAAAAAATGCAAGTATTGCAACGCAATTTTTTTACTACAAAAAGGTTTTGAGGTGTAATGTTAAACCAAGTCGCTTTTGGCAGCATCGGGGAGCGTCCATAAAACGATCGATTTGCACCGAATTTTAAAACTGTATCAATATTAAACATCTTTATTTTTATTATAGTTTAAAAAGTTGAAAAAGTAACATCTCCGTAAAAGCTCAAAATATAGGAATGTTAACTGTCCAAAACAATAAGAAAATTGAAAAATTATTTAAAACTGGGATACATTTTAAGGATACTTACTTTCTTCGCCAAATAGTGTTGACAAATGCAAACTCCACTAGAGCCGAGAAGATGAAACCGATGCAGCCGAGGAACCAAATTTCACTAGCCTTGATGTAGGACACCTTTGGCAGCGTTTTGGCCTGGGACGAGGCCAGCGTAATGAACGACAACATCGTGCTTGTGCCTGGAAATTATAACAATACCATTTATAGATATATAGAACTAAACCCATAAAAGTTACAGATTATAAGGCCTACTTGCTACATTCCACTACCCCGGGATTAACTGGTTAAACCTGGAGTTACCATGGTAGTAAAATTTGACACTGTGTTATCGGTTAAACTGTTTAATCTCGGGTTAGTGCCGTTAGTGGGATGGTGCAAGTGGGCCTAAGATATAAGACGTGTAAACAACGAAATAAATTCATAACCGTTGGGAATATAACTAAACTTTGGTTTAAAAATATAAAATTTGCATAAGTACCTAGGTACATAAGTTTTGGAGATGGAGGAAAGTCAAACTGTGTGACTCATCACAGGTGGAAGATGAATAAAATAATAAAACAATGCTTATGTAGCTTAAAGTAAAATATTAAACAATACTAGGCATAATTATTAAGCATTTTTCATCGGATCCTAATGACCCTACCCTATACTTTTCCATTTTTTGTCCTTTAAAATTAAATTATAAGACCCTACATATATTGTTTTTCATACAAACTTTGTTATTCTAGTATTGTCTCGTAATAGTTATTTATGATGCTTTACCTAATGTTATCCTAGGAGCCGATGCGTCAGCCTGCAACCAGAAGGTGACCCAAGACATGGCGACGATCATCATGGAGGGGATGAAGTAATCCATGAGGTAGTAGCCCACTTCTCGACCCAGTTTAAACGTGAACTTCAGGGCACTGTAGTTCCCGGCTAAAAATTCAAGAGACTGTTAGGAACAAATTTAAGTATCTGGAGTATTTATCATAAAAGCTGAAGGTGTCGTTCATAACCTGTACGATTGATGATTATTCTGCCTACTTGTAAACACATATGGTATTTATATGGTATGGATTATCACTATTATCACTCGGATTCGACTTCACGGTGTCAGTAGTATCATAGATACTCGATGGAAGAGGGCAAGGAAAATTATAGCCTTAGTACTTAGGTAGGACATAGTTGCTTTAAGGATGACCCAAGTTTAAGGTATCTAATTAATTAACCCTTTTGCTGGTTAAAATTTACACTAAATGTAACAAGTGACAGTATCGTATTAAGTATCGGTAAACTCGGTCTTGGTTTTCCATTCGATATTGAGTCCCAGGTTTTGTGTAATGAAAACGGAAAACTATATTCTTGAGTATATCAAACACATACTTCTGTGAAGGTACTCGACTACTCTTCATAGCATGTGTAGGCAGGTATCATCAGCTAGGCGTAACAACACCCCGTATAGTAAATAGTAAAGACGCCACAAACATAAATAAAGGACATTACATCTACCTCCCCCCAGCCGCATATTTACAATATCGCCTCGAACGACCGATTCATTGGTCCAGTAGTCAATGAGCGAGTACTCCGTGAGATGCAGTTCAGACGAGAGGTGCACGGGGTTGTCTCTTTCCCACATGATGCGCAAACTAGATGCGTTGTATTTCCCTGAAAATATAATAGCAAGCAATAATGCGAGTCACTACGTCCCTAGACAATCAATCAAATGTGTCATTAAATACAACATTAATATTCCTAAGTAGGTACCTAGTGACCACATGTCTGGGTAAGTTTTCCTTATTATGTAACAGGTATTTAGGTATCTACTTGGTAGTTAGGTACCTAGATACTTATAATAATTATAAGTAAATACCTCGTAGTTTTATTAAATTCAACTTTCATAGATAGTGTACTTTTTTAGTAGGTGTGCCATCATACAAAAGCTGTAGGTAAATTGTTTTTAAGCTCTTACTTCTTACTATAGTACCTCCTGTATGGGCCATACTAAAATGTTAGGTAAGATTTATATTTTTTTTGTCTATAGTAAATATATACTACTGGATACTCGATACTCACAGCTTTCGAGATTCATCGAACAAGTTTGGTCGTCAAACGGGAACTTCTGCAGGTTCATCCAGCAATAGAGTACGGCTTGCATGCGTCTGCTGAACAGGACCTCCCCATCAGGTGCTATGGAGATGAGCACATCCTTGCTGTCCGTCCCCATGAGGCTGGAGGACTGCTCGTTGGACATGTACAGGTGGGGGACCCATATACGCTGCCGTAGATCGTTTTCGCCGATGATTCTGGTGCGCTCAGGTGAGTAAAGGGCGTAGGCAAGCCGAGCATCGGTCCATCTTAGTTGCAGGAGGAAATGCAATTTGAAGTTCTGAAAAAGATTTTTCGCTATTATACCTATAAATGTTTATAGGTAGGTATAGGTATGCGTATGTAGGTAGGTATGTGTCATACTCGTAGTCACTAATACCTAGAATTAGGTATGTAGGTAGGTAGGTAGGGTAGGACGCACATGTCGCACAGTATGCCTGGCTCGTTCTCGACACGTCTTATGTGCTTAATTATTATGTCTCTGCCAGAATGGTACCAAATATCTGGTGGAATAGCTATTTTCGAGTATTTTATGGACCTTGAATTTCTTTAAGTGCAGGGGCTAACTAGATGCGGTACCTATGTACATTTAATTCGGTCGTTACCTAATAAGTACCAACCAAAGTCATCTGGGCTAAGTGAGGCAGACACAGGAACTACGACTGCAAGTATGAATAACTCGTACATAGATAGACAGACAATTGCAGTAATGATTTTTGGACTCTGGTGCTACATACCACATCATGCGCCTCCATGGGCTGGATAGACAGTAGCTGCCGTGCATGTAAACCACATCGCGCGGTAGGCGTCACGTAGATGAGCAGTAGCAGACGGTCGTAGCAGCATTCGTGCGCTTGTCGCGGCAGGAACCAAGACTGCGACTAGCTTGTAGGTAGACAGGACGAAACAATCTTATGAACGGTTTAGTGACTCTGGCGCTACATACCAAATCATGCGCCTCAGCGGGCTGGATGAAGTAGACGTAGGCGCTGGCGTGCACGTACACGACGTCGGTAGGCGTCTGGTATGTGGGCAGCAGCAGGCGGTCGTAGCGGCACTCGTGTGCCAGCCGCGACAGGAACTCTGACTGTGTGTAACTGTCGCCGTTTTCCAGCGATGGGCATTCCACCGGCGCCGGCGCCGGGCTGCAATACAAAATATCACGACCTTAGTTAGTAGTCTGGGCTGATAAAGTAAAATAGAGGCGTGTATGCTTTTGAGTTTTGATTGTCCAAAAATACAATGAGTAATGGTACGAACATATCGGCTGCTTAAAAACACTAGGTATTTACTTTCATTTTGTCAATCCCTCGTTTTTGCTAAAAAAAATCTAGGTTTAGTTATAAGACTTATACCTAAGGTAAATGCCCAAATTCTCGACATGTTAATCCATACCAACATATGTCATAGGCTTTAAAGGATATGTGCTGGGACAGTGACAAGCACTCGGACGTCTAAAGTTATAGTTTAGTTCACATTAACGCCATAAGTTCACTGCAAAATGCATCATCTTTATCGCTTAGGCTTGTGACTATGACTAAGGAAACTCCAGACGGCCCAGACCGCACATTAAATGAGTAGGTACGGAAAAGCACTGTCTGTGAGACACTAAAAGGTCCTTAAGTCTATCTTTCCAGTTACCCATCGTAAGTCATTAATAAATTAAAACAAGCACTTTAAGTAAGTCATACATTTAATTGTCTGGCGGGGTTATTTTTCCACTGGAAAATTATGAGGAAATACTCATTGCAGGTTCGTTGGTATAGGTAGGTATAACTATAATATATTTATAAAATATAATCACTTTTCCTTTAAGTAAACTTGAATGTAATAAATAATCTGTAGCTACATGTGTGTTCCTTTGGCTTTCCATCTCTTATTAATTTGGAATACTCTGTATAGATAGCTGTTGGATCTCCAAAATATAAATAAAATAAAATAAATAAAATAATAGAAGTTGTCCCTACATATCCTCGCAATATTAATCTCGCAAAATAGTGCAGGTACCTAATTAAATAAACATCCTGCATGTAAAAACCGGTCTACGCACATTATTTTAGCATTGTTACGAGTATTCCTTAACAACGTACCTAAATGCCCCACTGTCCCAATAGTTGTCACCTTCAATCTTATTTTCAAGCCCTGGATGTGACAAACTATGCACTGGAATATATTCGGCTGTCAAATACGATAAGACGTTTACCTTATACCGTTACCTTACAGGTAAAAAATAACATTGTGTTTATGAATTCGTTGGTTGAGCAATTCGGATTACACAGAAATCCCTGCGTGCATATTATACTTGGTGTTACTCATATTTACCTATTTATCTAAGTACGAAGCATACGCTTTATCACGAATGTACACGGTTGCAGAGATTTGACTAACAAATAGATACTTAGCATTTATAATGTTACAGTAAGGTTTGCATGAACACGTTTTTCACGCTATTATGATCATTTTAGTGTATCGCAATATTGCATTTAAAAGATGGTTTAGGTTTATGGCCCATAATTTTTCTTAACAACCATTAAGTTCTCAAATCGTGGGTATTCCAGTGCTGGATTCTGTCCCAATAGTTGCTAACTTTAAAGCCTGAGGTGACAACGGCCTGTCAACTATTAGAACTAGGTTGTCAAACGCTAGGATAGTCAACGACCGCTTCTCGATACAAACGTAGTCATTTTTCTCCCTGGATGTTGACATTATGGGAAATATTTTTAAGTCGTTTGACTTTTTTCGATTCTTTATTTTTACAAGAGCTAAGAGCGAAAACGAAAAGCAAATTCTATAAGTACAAATATTTCAAAGCTCCTAACTCTTATTATAATTAACGAAAAAAAAAACGAGCGAGCAACGAGATAACTGATTTTCTACAATGAGAGAAATAATTTTTCACCACACCAGCTCGGAAAGAATTGCTTTGCACTTCAAAAACGAATAGCAAAGTTGCATTTTATCCACATGTGAGGCAAAGTAATCAAATGCAAATTTTGAGTTGTTTTCTTATGTTTGCTGGTAGAATTGACTTTTAAATGATGATTTTGGATGATAAATATTTAATAACATTCATTTGGATTTGATTTTGTTTGATATTTTACATTTAATATTTGCTTCGGGTTGGTGTGGTGAAAAATCATGTGTTTCACTCGGGGGCAAATTTTGTTTAACCCTCGTGCTTTGAAACCTCGCAACGCTCAAGATTCCATTTTTCGAACCACTCGCTACGCTCGTGGTTCAATTTTGGAATCTTTCGCTTGCTCGGGTATCAATATTAGCACGAGCGGTTAAACAACAACTTTGCCCCCTTGTAAAACAAATAACTATTCTACAATGTTATATGGGTTCAGATTATGGGCCCATAACCTGGAGAGGAAACTGTTTGTATGGAGAAACGGTCGACCCCTTTCAGGCTTTCAGGCCTTTCAGGTAGGGCGTGAGCGTTTTACATATAAAACACTCACGCACCGCCCGGAAAACGCGCCTGTGTGACGGAACCTTTAATCTGAAAGTGAGGCCCTCTGAGCTATGTTATTTGCTGATAGGTAGGTAATATCGGTGCCTGGCTAATATGGATTCGTGGTGCACAAGGTCGCGGTGGGAGCCGCTGACGACAAAAATGCTAATATTTACTTTGGCTGATAACATTATGAACCAATTCGCTAAGATTTGCTTTAAGATTAAGCCTAAGCCGCCCGCTACGTACACATTAGAGAGGTAGTGTGCTGTACTTACACCATTGTACAAACTTACTTTCTGCTTTTACAAGCTCATATTTAATTTGTATTGCAATTAAGTAGGTCGCATGCGGGATATTTTTTACCAACTTTAGTGGTTGAATTAGCTGTTGGGGGCTATTCATAAATTACGTCATTTCAAATTAGGGGGGGGGGGGGGTCTGGGCATCGGATGATGGTAGCATGACGTAGGAGGAAACGGGGTCATTCGAAGCATGATTTTCGGATGATTTTAGGGGGGGGGGGGGGGGGTCCAAAATCGTCAAAAAACGATGACTTAATTTATGGACAGCCCCTTGGTTAAAATCTTATAATTTAATCGCATTTAGTATAGCGAAGACAATATAAAGGATGTCATTATACAGCACATAATTCTTTCAAATATCCCATTCAATTGATATACTTAGGGCATACTGATAATTCCTGGACTAGCCACTTAGAAAAAATAAGTCTTCTCATATATCAGAATCGAAAAACTTTCAGTATGGCCCACGTAACAATAAATTCTTAAGGCGACCCAAATACTTTACCTACTGAATACTTATTTTTCTTCATATGGTCAGAACTTACATTTTAGGGATATCTTACTACCGTTCAAAGTAGGTAGGTAACAATTCACATCACATGACGTGTACATATCATTATAGCAAAAGCCATTTCAAATAAATAATCTGATTAAGTTTTTCGCTAAGAGAGATTCAGAGCAAATATAATTGTGGTACACGGTATACTTAGTTGCGTCATTATAATAACTCTATCCTTTATTATTTAATGTCTACGTTGTATTATTTATTCAAGACAACTGACGCATAATTTTATTTGCATTATGAACCACTAATATGACTAATGAATGTTATGTAAGCAGCAACATTAAGCTACTTTCTTGATCTCTTAACATACCTCAGACCAGAGATCCTAAAATTAATAAAACCCAGATGTATTCAATTCGGATTAATAAACGCAAAGCAAAGAATAGATAAGACTCGCGCTGAAAGTTTTAAGTTCAGTTTAAAGAACACCATTGTTTGCGGTCGCGCCGGCAAATACCACCACAAAGAGGTTTTATCATATCTAGGTAGACGATTAAACTCATACATAATATATTAGAAATAGTGTTTGGATTGGGATTGCTAAACCAGGGTTTATGTGAGTTTATCTAGTTTGTTTAGCCGCAGCTACTCGCTGCGGAGGTAGATGGACTAACCGACAAAGGCCATTATATAGGTAGGTAAAAGTAAAGTGAGTGTCACGAAGAAACAACCAAATTAACTGGGAACTTTTTGTTACCTTGGTAAAAATAATTCCGTAAGTACCTACGTAAAAGCTGTCCGTACCTAGATATTATGTATTGAATACTACTTACTGATAAAGGTTTTAGGGTTTAGGCTTGTTAAAAAAAATTAAAACTTCTGCAGCCGCGGTAATGGGGGTTTAAATGGTAATCATAACAAGCTGTAAATGACAAATGGTTTCAAATCAACAAGTTCGTTAAAAAAAGTACCACGTTATTACAGATTATTGCCAAAATAATTACATGTTTGTGTAAACAATTCAGAAAACTTAATGTGTCACGCTATGTCACGTGTTTTTGTTGGTCAGAGGTAGGTAAGTAGTTAAGTTTCAGTACCTACCACTAAATTACCTTCTCGCTAAGACCTCCAATACATAATTATACGAGGAACATAACTCCAATACATAACAATACATAATTATACGGGAGCATTCCGGAAAACAATTTATATTTTTATTAAATTATTATCAAATCAATGCTAAATTAAAAACCTTGGAATTTGTTTGGTAAGTGGGGAATGGACGTTAGCTATGGGTAATATTCACGTGATAGCTTTTTCTTCATGCATTCCCTTGATATTGACGTGAAATTTAATCTCGCACTTAGATTATTAATATTAGACATTAACTAATTAAAAAATAAAGATTCGAAAATGGAGCAGAAATACTTTGGCAAAAGTTCCAACAGAAAAGGAACGGTGGACTCAAATTATACACACCGGGACACTCTGTATATGTTGTTGTAATGTTAATAAATCATTTAAACTATTCTCTGATTATATTCATGGTTTGTACACTTTAAGTAACACGTACCTATCTTACAATCCTATTAGATGCTGAATGACATGTTCTCTAGGACGCTCCGGATTTACATAGGTAAAGTTTATTTTTTAATTCGGTAAAAAAATTAACTTTAAACGACAGAAAATTCGGCGTGCCCTTCCTTCAATAAATCAACCACGGATAACGTTGGTGTTTGGCAGAGATAGCTAGGTTATCTTTCCGCTCCTATAAACCATGGTTATCATAAATATTGGTACTGTCGCCACGATTAATTACCTACGCAGCCTCCGCTCTTCGGAGCACCTTGACACTATTCAATATCATAGAGCCACACATTGAACATGCGTTTAGTCCTAAAGATTTTGCATATCGATTCTGAGCTCGGTTTATTATATGCAATGACAAAGCCTGTCACGCCAAAACTGTCCTACAAAATCTTGTATACTTTGGTACATTTTCTAGTGAGTTGTGCGCACCGAATATTCGAGTACCTAGATAGGCAAGTATTATTAGCTTTTTGTAACTCAGTGGCAAAAGGTCATACTCGATATTCTCAATTGGTCGTGTACAGTTAGAGTTAAATTTAGCAAAGAATATCACAACTCAAGTTTATCGCTAATAAGCGATAATATGGATGATCCACAACACAACCAACACCGCAACGGCAGTCACGCACGACTACACGCAGACAAACTAATTAAGAGTTGCTATTATAAATAAGTTTCAGGACATGTCTATTGAGTAATTATCGGTAACTAAACAGAGTTCTAATTCAGTATCCACGATAATCGTGAGAATCTTACAAGAACTCTGGTCCGATATACATAGAATTAAGTATCCGGCTGAAATAAATAGGGATATAAATCGACGAGTCCTCATAGATCCCATCAAATATTCACCAAATTGACCACGGCCAAGCCAAGGCTTAGGCATAAGTAATGTACAATACATAAGACAAGGCAGATCAAGGCAGGAATATTTTAGTCGGTTGCGTCTCGTAATTATTATACAACCCTTTAAAATCGCTTAAATAAGCTTTGAATATTGGTCTTGCAATACGTCAACAGTTACCTAACATTAAAACAAAAGTTGCAGATCGGTGTGCAGCGACAATTTAGCATATTTTATTTATTTACCTCCTCTGCAAGGTCTTAAGGATGTATGGTGAGGAAATCAGTTTGGAAATGAAGTGTTAAGTTAAACATTCATGTAAATCATGTACATATATGATGTATATCCAGGGAAACGACTGTGATAATTGAACGTTGACGAATATAAATGGACTTTATTAAAATGACATAAAGTGCGAGATAGATTGAAATTTGATCTACGTTGTTTAAAGGTCGATAAGACTCTCTCTTCATTTATATTGTCCATCGTATGAGCTAATAGCTAGTACAATGAGGTCCAGCTACATATGTAACATGCACTTAACTATTCTATGCGACATATAATGAGGTTACATTCAGATTGCGACTGGAGCAGGTACCTTGGGCGATGACGAGGCAGCTTTTGTTATTTATTGCCTATTGGAGTGAGAAATGTGTTTAATTTCAACTAAAGCATTATCTCTAGGGCTTGTGATAAATTGTTAGATGTAGAACGCTTTAGAACGCTTGGTCTAAGATTTGGGTCACCACGTGAAAGTAAGTAGGGCACAACGGAATACCTTATTAACTTTCCTATATTTGGTGCAGTTCTACGGGATACAAACTTAGGATGCTATAATAGCACTACTATTGCCGGAAGAATATATACCTATCTCATATCTCACAACCATTTTAATGCTGGAGTTGCTAGAGCAGATAGGGTACTGTGTACGCTCAACTTAAGATCAGCAGAAGCTTAGAAAGGTGCCAGTAAAAATGGTCAAATCTTAAATGGCCATTACCTATTATAATTTCTAAAAATTCTGGGCAAAAATAAATACTTGAATCATGCATCATTTAAGGGTTTAAAGTAAAAACTAACGGATCTTAAGGTTAAGTTATACTGGTAGTAGGTATGATAAGCGTATATGTTAAGACAGGAGAACGTTTTGTGAATTACATAGCTTGGCATAGTGCGCGCATGTATCTGCATCAGAATGGCCGCCACGACGGCCTGTCAATATTGCCACAATATTGTCTTCCGATCGACAAGCCTAATGATGCAGTTACTTCATAGTCATCACAACAATATCTAATAACCGTCGGCCACTATCATTGAAATTAGTCAAGTTTAGTGTTGAATATTCATACTTACTAATATCTACATAGTTATTTTTCCGTCCTCGTGGTAATTGCGAATTTTTGTTTCTAGGATTTAGCTTTTAATGGGCTTCTAAATGATTTCGCGAAACATTTATAGCATTTTTATTTTGGTGTCACGACCAAAAAGTAAACTGCAAGGCAAACTAGCTGTAAAGACAGGGGTGGCTTCAATAGATAATAAGTAGGTACATACATTAAATATTTAAAACAATTAAGTACCTTGGTATAATGATTATGTCCCAAGAAATCATTTTCTCAAAACACAATGGCGTATGTTCTGGTAGGCGATGATGTAGTTAGGATTATTGCAATAGTTTTGCGTCTAATTAATTAACTGAGCAAGATTAATGTCATTGTGGCACTATGCCTTAAGTGGCATTGAACAAATAACACACTCGCTGAGCATTTACCCTGCCGATTTTATGGGAAACTTTCGAAACAAACATGTAGTTTTAACCGACTTCATTTTTATTGTCAATCTCAATGTCAATTAATCCATTAATTTCATAAACTAGTAATTGATTCGAGCGTTACATTTTAAATCTGCCTTAAAACCAGAGGCATAAAGTGTCATTTGTATAAGAAGTTAAAATAGCGACGCGAGATTATAAAATTAGTTAGTAAAAGTAGCATGAAAAACTTCTGCACATAGAACGTTCTGTCGCTACATATTGCTACCTTTATAAAGCTCTTTATTTATTTAAACTTTATTGCACAAAAGAAAACTTATCGTACAAAAGGCGGACTTATTGCCAAAAAGCATTCTCTATGTCCGGTTCGGTCCATGGGGCCTAATTCCCCGAATGTCTAGTCGAGTTACGTCAATTCCCCGGCCGAATGTCTATACGGAGGACATACCTAAGGAGCAATTTTAGTCTCAATTTTTCACAGGTACAATCACCAGCAATAATATGTTACACAACGAAGGCCGCAAACATATCTGACACGATGTTATTCGCAGTACCTACAATAAGAGCGCGTCACATATTTTTGCGGCCTTAATTGTGTAACATATTATTGCTGGTAGGTACCTAGATGTGGTTAGGGAAGTAATGAATAGATTTGGTGGCATTAATTGCGATGCTGCAGCCTTCGGCGCGGTCGGTGTGATGTCATGTGACTTTGGCGCATGCGCCCGAGGGCTCGCGAGTGTTGCAAGTGATAGCACGATTCGCGCGGTTTACGTTTCGTCAACCAAAGGCAGGACTATGCATCGTTGATACTTCCAACCCACGAGGAGAATTTTTATATAAAAAAAATACACCTCTTGCACTTGCAACCATTGGAACACCATTTTTTCTTTAATATCAAAAATTGTCATATAGCTTGGAGCCGTTTCTGCTTCATATAAAATTAATAGAGAGAATGTTCGAAAATAGATTTTGTTTTCATGCTGTATAAATTAGCACCTTTAGTGGGGGCGTCATTTCATTTCGAAGAGTCGAATAGTTATCGGTACCATCAAATGTAAAAATAATCCCGCGAACTCGTTCAGCGTCATAAATCTCCCTAAATAGATACATAAAATGTACAAATGGTGGACTTAATACCAAATAAGATTCTCTACCAAACAACCAAATTAATAAGGGCTAACTAAACATAGTCGGTAAATATGGTGCTAAGTAATAATGGGAAAATATCCATTTAGAACATTAATTACCATATTATAAATGATATCAAATATCAATTTGAAAGCACGACACAAAAGCGTTTGACGTTAGCGAGTCACATGCACCTTACGTGACCGTGCTCCGACCTACCACCTGTGTGATTTGGTTAAGGCTAGGTGGTATAATAGCCCATAATTACTGGTATTATAAAACGTATCGGCATCGGCATTGCGTTAATGGGTAAGCTTACTTGGTAGGGGAGTTACAACAATGTGTGCATACACTGCTTTAAATGTAGAGAAAACAGGTGGTTTTGTACGGATATTTCAATATAAAGTGTTCCATTTTCATTACCCGTGTATGTACTACTTACATAGGCATAAACCATTTACCTAATCTGATTACCATTTACATATTTCATGCTTGCTAATAATGTGGTGGTAAAATTACACGTATATAAACTACCACAATAACGCTGTAGAGCTATTACCTATTAAAAGCTAGTCTGATAACCAAGTCGTTCGTCAAGGGTTGGCCGAAGAAACTTCAACTTAGTAATGAAATACTGCTGCCATATCTACTTATAGTTTGAGTTACTACTCACTGAAACTTTCAATCAATCCTAAAGGGACAGTCGGCAACAATAACGTATATCAAAATATATTTTACTTACAATGGAGAATACAATAGTCAAATTATTTGATTATTTGTCTAATTATACCTACATGGACTCTTCATCATTGTAGAATTCCCTAAATAATAATGATACATTGTCGAGAGCGCCGGCTACAATACGCTTTTACGGGACTCCCCCATTATTACGTTTAGTTTGTTGGATCAAGTAATTCACCGCTTCACTTACTTATAAATAAATAATAAATAAATAAATAAATATTATAGGACATTCTTACACAGACTGACTAAGTCCCACAGTAAGCTCAAGAAGGCTTGTGTTGTGGGTACTCAGACAACGATATATATATATAATATACAAATACATAGAAAACACCCATGACTCAGGAACAAATATCTGTATCATCATACAAATAAATGCCCTTACTGGGATTCGAACCCAGGACCATCGGCTTCGCAGGCAGGGTCACTACCCACTAGGCCAGACCGGTCTCAGACTTATGTTTCTAAAATCTCCTCTAGTCGAGCAAAGGCCTAAATATAGGACCTTCCATTCCATTGTATTTTAAATCTTTCTCAGACAAGTCTAAATTGTATTTGTGGTAGATAGGAAGTAAGTACTTAAACAGAGTTAATAATATAGGTGTTGTAGTAGTCAGTGAGCGGTCTTCTTATCGCCGCATTAGTTAGTTCCGATAAGGAAATACAGGGAAGTTCCTAGCACTAATCACTCCGTTAGGTAGATCATAAAACTCATGCACAGTATAACTTGATCACGCGATCCGTAACAACTGTGTGTAACCAGAGATCACGTTTAAACCCACAGACTGAGTAGGTAACTGAATTCAGCGTTTGGAACAGCCCAAGCATTTATCTTGAAGCATTGAAGAGCATGTCCGGATCTTGCGGCGGTCGCTAATATGCGGTCACGGCGAATTAGCAGACCGTGTCGTACCACACAAGCGGGGGGTTTTATCAGGACGGATAATTGCTGAAAAATCGGATTATGGCTTTACTTACGTAAAAATGATGTAAGCTGCAGCTAGACTAGCTCTTGCGCGCTTTACTACTTGTAAATCATATTTTGCTACGAATAGGTACTCGTACATAGTACAATTCGATACGACTATAACTATATCGTGGTAGACCCGTCCTAAATGTGTACAAAACGCGAGATTTGAACGTTATTGATTTCGTATTTTTTTTTTGATATTTTTTAATTTCATAAGGGGGACAATTTTGGATCGTTTAAGTTCAACAATTTATAAACTTATTTGAAACTTCAATGATATATGTCATCAGCAGAAGGAAAGCGGTTTTATGTGGTAGTGTAAAGAACCATGTCCAGCAGCCGACGTCACGGCATTGATATATCATCATTATGATATGAAAGTTCACGGCGATAACGACCACATTTTTCGCAGCGCCCATAGACACCACGACGCTTAAAAACGTAATTAAGAGATTAGCTGACCTGACAAAAGATAATCTGTTGAGTCGAGTACGAGTGTACAAATTAATCCTAGGATAAGATGCCTCAAATTGTACGTATATACACATGTAAGTACTAGTGCTTGTGTTACAATCTCTTCGTAAGAGAGATGAGATGTTAACGTAGTAACGTACCTAAGCAATGGTACCTATTTTGGGACAAAAAAGTGGAGGTTTTTAATAAACGGAAATAAACGTTACAAATGGAGTTATTTTAAATGAGTGAGTAAATTAATTAGTTTGGATGGGGACGTTAAGTGGCGGTTGCAACGAACGATCTCGTAGGGTATTTGGTATTGGTATGATAACCATTCTATTTTAGCGAAAGACAAATTATAAGCAGTGATCGTACATTTTCCAGCATTTTTGGATTATTTGGTGCAGCAGATTTGTGTTAAAGGAATTGGTAAAGATAATTTCAACTGAAATGGTTAATTAAGGTTAATATTAACGTAATTAATCATTAGGGTTGAAATTATTTATACCAATTCCGTTAACACCACTCCGCTGCACCAAAAATGCTGGAAAATGTACGATCATTGATTATAAGTACTTACATATCTGACGGCGGTTGTTGCGAGTGGCTATCTAAAGGATGTCGCGTTCAGTACCGATCAAACGAATACCAGTGATAGAGGACCTTAGAGCTGCCGGTGCCAATTTGAATTTCGGAGAAATCATCATCAAAGTTTGGCTCATAGGTACATTGATAACCATGAATAATGTTCAGTCAAATCTGGTTAATTAGCAGACATCGTAACTTTTATGGCATTTTTGGTGCAGCGGAGTGGTGTTAACGGAATTGGTATAGATAATTCCAACTAAAGGTACGTAATTAACGTAATAAATCATTAGGGCCCCCCCACATCTGGCGTCTTTCGAGCGTCGGCGTCTGTCGGCGTCGGTCCAGCGCTATGGAAAATGACGTCGCTGCGCAGTTGCGTCGACGCTGCGTTGACGTTGCGTCGACGTCGGCCATAGAATTGTAGACGCCGACGCTCGAAAGACGCCAGATGTGGGGGGGGCCTTATACCAACTCCGTTAACATCACTCCGCTGCATCGAAAATGCCATAAAATTTACGATATCTGGTAATTAACCAGATTTGACTGAACATTATTCTGATGGTTATCAATGTACCTATGGTTAATTAGGTACATATAGATTTTAGTCTTCTGACCATTATTTTATAAAGGCATAGGTATTCGACACGCTCATACTTTCTAATCATGTTACAAAATTATCGTTAGCACGTTTTCAGTAAGAACATATGATCGATGATTTCTCTGAAACCATAAATTTTTACTGATTACACATTAGAGTCAAATCTGTAGCTCTACAGGTCCTCTATCATTTCATTGGCTTTCATTTGTTTCAAACTGAAAGCAACACCGTGTCTAATTTAAGTCGATGATATTGTAAACAGTGGATAATAAAGTGACGTTATGTTATCAATGATAATGAAAAGGCGGTATCACACCTACATTGTACTTTATTACACAATCTGGTGGTTTGATGGCCAAAATACCTTTAAAAATAGGAAAAAAATCAAATTGCTTTATTAAATATTTTGATTTGTATTTGCTGTTGATTATTTTTCTCCATTGGCCTCGAACTGTCGTTTCCCACGCCGCTTCATAGAATTCGGTAGAAAGGTAGCTTTAGTCAGAGCATCTGATTAGCGGAGGTTCTCTTGCTTTCCACTTTTCATTGCAAACTACGACCAATATTTTAAAAGCCAAGGAAATTAATTAACCGATATCTACAGATTGTGGGCATATTGGAGGTTGCGTATGTGTATGCTGACTATGCTGGCAGATCAGTAGGTAAGTACCTACCTAATCCTTACGACGAGACATATGCGACATATGTAATAGTTTTGTATAAATTGTATAATATAAAGTAGGGTTTATATTTTTGCGATGCCGTCTGTTGTTTTGTTACTTTCAACATTTCATTCACCACGTAAACTAGAGTTTTGACTATCAGATTTCAGTCTCTGGTCAACTCTTAAGTTCTTCTACTAGGGCAGACATGTATTTAATGCCAAGCTGTGAAAGTATCGGCACGCCACGTCGGCAAGGGTTAGCTTATTATCTAAGGGCAAGTACGGTAATACCATCAGTTACACTTTCTACCTAATACTTATATACCCTTCCAGTATCCCATTTCACCCATTTGTCTGTACTGTTGTCTCTCTCTGGCAAATATTGTCTACATTAAAACTACGTAATAATAATTATCTTGTTGATTATGACCATTTCTCGTGACCACTCGATCACGCTCATGTAATGGCAAGTACAATAGGACAGTAGAATGCGATCGGTACGGCGCGCGTCACGAATGGCTACTTTTCTTTAGTGCAGCGCAAAAAGCGCGACGCCCCGAAGGCTGTTGCTTACTTCATACAATTATTGGAATGCTGATTTATTCGAAACAAATGTGTTTCGTTTAATAACGATGTCCTTAATTAATTATAATAAAAAAATCCGCCTTACTTTTATTAGTGCTTAACTAGACAAAATGCGCGAAGGTCCTACTTACAACTTTGTGATTTTCCTGAGCATCCCATTACCATAACTACTTAGATACCTAGCTGCTTACTTAGGTGCTATATAATCATGTCTCTTCATAATCTGCTAAAACCTATTTATAGGTGCAGAGTAACCTATATACCTACGTAAAATTTGGACAACGTTTAGAAATAGATACTTACCTAATAAATAAATATTAGGGGACAATCTTTCACAAAACGTAAAAAAATATCGAACCTGAATACCTATCATATTGTTAGTTTAAGCCTCTGTACCGAGTACTTATATATTATATTTCAATCAATCTGTTAAGTTTATAAAAGTTTCAAGAGTATTGAATTATTTCTTTAAATGATATTATGGTGTTGAGAAGATTAACGCCGCAAAACTGTACGAGTATGTAGTTTCTGCAGTACATATTTCCTATCCCTATCCCTACGGCGAAAACCTATGGTAGCGCAACGCTTTGAGTTATGAGTCGAAGCTCTGTTTATAATATCTGTACGTCCTCTTCTCACTTAATTTTTAATTAAATTTATAATATCTCCGTAATTAATCGAGATTGTCATTTTATTATTTTTTAACGTATTGCATTAAAAGATACAATGACTTAAAAGGAATCGCAAGGAGAGCAAGATTAAATGGGCAGACACCGCCCGACGGTTAAGTGTAAGCATAGGTCACATGTGTATAAAATGCTTCTTCTACTACAAATACTGTCTATACACCGTGTTTTTATTGAATTCCGTTAACTTCGGGGTATGGTTAAGTACGTTTAAGAGAACTAAATGGCATAGTCAATTATCAAAAAAAAATTTTTTTTTTTTGCTTTTTTTGACAAAAAAATTAAGTTTAAAAAGTAATTAAATGTAGCATAAATCGTTGTTGTAACACGGGCATTACATTTAACTCAACCAAACAATTGAAATCTGTGACATATCAATGTCATTTCGAACATCGATCGACTGAGATTGTACTTAAGTTTAGTAGCAAATGCATGAACTCATTCTAAACACTAATCAATATGTAAACCGGCCCCAAGGCAAGTGTACACGCTTGTAGAGGCCTTATAGGAAAAAAAAATTATTGATTATCTCCAAAATGGAGTTAATTAGAATATCGGTGTCTTTGAGAAAGTTACTTGATTTAAGCTCAGAAATGCACCCCTGAAATTAACGGAAATGAAAAAAAACACGTTGTATATATGTTTCAAATGAGGTTCTGTGAAAACTTTTTTGTTTGTGCACAATCATCAACCATTTATTAGGCACTCATCTACTCTATACATATAGGATTCTAATTAGCCCAAGGTGGGTGAGATCGCGTTGATATTACCTACCTATAGATACGAGTATGGTCCAGTGACCAACGGGATAGGAGACTATGTGAGGATATTGCACCAATCTTTTTTTTGCAGCTAAATAACTGCGAACGGGTTACTAATCAGCCTTATCTTTAATGAATAGGTACAGTCAGCTGCTGAAGAGAGGCCTTATGAAATGATGGATAGTAGAAAAACCGAAAAATCTGGGGACGCTAATATTAGATAGACATTTCTATCCATACAGTTGCCTCACCAGAGTTACGTGCAGATCAGATCATCAAATGATCGGAGTACCCAGGTAGATATCGTCGAGTAGCTACTTCTACTACTGATTATACGGTAAACCATTGATTTTATTGTCGCTACATGTAACAGAGTTTATTCTTGGTACCGCTCTGCATCACAAAGGCTAAATGTTATCTGCCGGCGCATGTAGTCTCCTGAGACAGTGATTAATTTTGATAAATAAGGATATTAGTCACGCTCGTAAATGTATTGAAGTTACGTTATTCTAATTGAGATAGATAGGTTTCTTCAACGAGCATTTACCTCATGTGGGCTCAAGGAATAAGATACTGATACTTCCTGGTAGGTGCGATATAGAGGAAAATAAAAGCGCGAAGTAATTTAAATAAATTGAAATTTAAAAAAGCCTTCGTCCAAAAAATGTGTAATAAATCAAAACCCATTTATCCGTTTGGGAAAACCTCGATGCTACATTTGTACATACCTACCACTTATTTTTTAACAGTCGTTTTCATACAAAACTGATCCGGGATTACCTACTCAAGTTTAAATAGTGTAGCCCATTGCCGGGTATCAAACTGAAGGTGTCAAGACAACGAAATAAAATAATTGCTTTAGTTACCTATTATTAATATTGCATTGCATCTGCCTAAGTTTATTACGAGAGACAAATCCAACTTTTGAGAGCCGAATCGATTTTTTCTTCCTACTTAATTTGACATTAACCGGAGTCTCTTCACAAATCGTTTTGTAATCATCTGTACCTATGCTGGTTCCTAACCTAGCATAATGTGGTCCACAGGTTGCCACCACTACTTATTCAAGAAGACTGACTTATATACTGGTTAGCCTACAGCACAGATTCGGTTAGGTCTGTCAAATGCGCCCAGGTAAGGGCGCCTATACTGCCCATTGTTATACCGTCAATGATTGACTTCGGTATCAATTAAATTTCGTGTCATGTTCCGCGGACGTGTATATTACTCTTTAAGTTTTATTACCGATACAGATGTTATTTTTATCTGCAGAATTTCTAAATTTCCCATTATCTTTGTGTAATTTGTACGTGATTTTAGAGCATGAGATAAAATAAGCCTTCCACTAGAATTGACTACAATATTGCCATTAAAATGCGACAATATTTATTTGAATTTTCTATTTAATCACAATAATTTTCGGTTGAAAACCTTATGCATAAATTCTTAAATTAGTAGAACAAGTAGGTAATAGGTTGTTACATACATATATAAATACTTATTATATAACTTATTTCATTTTTCATGTAATTGCGCCTGCGTTTATAACTAATTGTAATGTTAATACGAGTATATTATCAAAATATAGAATTTCGATTTTAAACTGTATCAATTTATCATTTATTTAATTGCACGGGATGCATTTCCTATGATTATGCGACGCTGAAGAATTACAGAATGTGTTTAGATTTTGAGAAATAATACATACCGTATATTACAATAAAATTGTTAAGTAGTATTGAATAAAATAAAATAATGCTGTACTTACCCTATAAGCACTTACGAAAAGCAAAGTTAAAAATTGAAGTCGGTTAAAAATACACGAAAAAGAAACTTACATTGCCGGTTTCTGGGCATCAGCATGTTTACATATAGTAAATAACAATATTAAAATAGTTCTTGCATTCATGTTGGACATGAGAGTGGAACGCGTCGCGCTTGCGCGAGCCGACCGCTGCGCGAGATTGTCTTGCCACTACTGTTTGAATCTTAATCAATCGAACCTCCGCCGGCAAAGGCTGCATTGCGCTCGCGCACATTTTGCCGCATACGAGCTTTTACCGCTCGGTTTGAACGATCATTTCTACAGCGCGATGAGCATGTGATCACGTGTTTTTGATAACTCGTTGTGTTCTTTTTGAAACGAAATTAGCCGCTTCCTTTGCCCACAACGCATTGTATTTATATATTTTTTTAATGTTTCGTACTTGGACCAGGAATTTAGTATGGTTTGGAGGTTAATATTCGGAATTCGAAAAAAAGCTTCAAGTTAAGTATGTTCAATTTAATTATCTTTAATAGCATGTGGTTGCATACAATTGACAGTGTAGGTGATAAAGTTGAGGTCTTGTAATAAATTTGTTAACCGTTCAAAATGTCTTTCACTGTATGGTAATGCTCCTTCAATAAAGCTAGCCAGGGCAGGCATTTTCAAATTTCCTGATATTATCTCTGGGGCTAAAATATTAAAGACCAACTGGGCTGCATGGCAGGTCTTGTTGTTAGTGTTCCACTCAGATGCAAATCTCAGCAAAGTCTCTTTCTGTGTGTGGTTGATTTCCTTCAGTGTCTCATAAAGTTTGTCATTTCCGGTCTTCAAAACCTCATTTACAATTTTTAAGACTTGGAAAGGTCTTTCCATTCTTAATGCCAATTTCAAAGCCTTAATGAGCTTTTTGTCATGAAGTAGATTTGCCAACTCCTGTTCTTGCAAAATCATTTCTTCTCTCTCTTTAGCCATCTTTTCTCTTCTTTCTGAAGTAACATCAAGGAATTTAATTAATTTAGAATCTGAGCCACCAGTTACTATTGTTGACTCATCCTTACTGAGAGCCATGGCCCAAATTTTCCCATCATGTATATCAGAGGACATCTTACATTCTGAAGATTTAATATTCCACAATTTCAAGAGACCATCTGCTCCACTAGATATTATCTGTTGACCTTTAGACAAAAATTCTATTTTAAGGACAGAGCTTTCATGGCCTTCAAATGTTTTCAAGCAACTCAAATCTGCTATAGACCACAGTTTTACAGTAGCATCAGCTGATGATGTGAGCACTACCTGGTCGACAGGAGAGAATCTAGTGCACCACACTCCTCTCCTGTGACCCTTCAACACTCCTAATAAACTTAAATCATTGGTCCAAAGTTTAGCAGTTTTGTCCTGTGAACCTGTGGCAATCATTTTATCATTTGGTGAAACTGTGACACAGTTGATATCCATTTGATGAGCCAGCTCAGTGTGGCTTGACTTAAGTTTATGTCCTGCAGATTCTATGTCTTTAGGCACTGTCCAAACCTTCAGGCAATTATCTTGACCAACTGAGGTGAAAAAATCATTTGAAATTTGAGATGTGAACACAGATCCTACAGATGCTGTATGCCTTGCTCCAACTCCTAGACATATGATTTCATAGTTTTCAGTTTGGAGCCAAATTCTAACAGCATTGTCTTTACCTGATGATACAAACATTTCAGGTGTAGTTGGAAATTTGGCTAAAGCTAAAACTATGTCTGTGTGCCCTTTTATAATGTGGCAGTTCATTGATTCTAAATCATAGTATTTTAGATCAGGACTGTTTGTAGCGACAACTAGGTGCCCTTCATTTTTTCCAACCAAAATTACATCCAATATTTCATCAGTGAATCCAACCAACTGCTTCATGCAGTCAAATGTTTCCAGTTCATGGAGAATGATATTATGGTCCACTGTGACCACAGATAACATGTTTCTTGCCTGATTGAACAACAGATGAGTAACGGCCAAGCCACCCTCCTCTTGTGCAGGTGACACTAGGCTGTTGGTTTGTTCATATATGATGCGGCTTGTTTGCACATTCCATACTTTTACAATGCCTTTTTCACCGGCGCAAGCAATAAAAATACCTTCAGTTTCCAGTTTCTTGTTAAAATTTGGCACCTTAAAGGTAGGGGGAAGCAGCACCATGGCTTCAATGCTCTCATAAACTGGCACAGTCCTCAATGCCTTACTCTCATCTAAGTTCCAGAGGATTAAAACCCTGTCTCTACCAGCACTGATCATATGCTGACCATCTGGTGTGAATTGTAAGGAAGTGATCTTACTGAAATGTCCGGAATAAACAACATGTTCCTTACCTGTGTTAGAGTTCCAAGATCTGATCTTAGTGTCATCAGCAGCACCAATAATAAGTTGTTTGGATGTGTCTGGGTGATATTCTAAAACACTAAAGACGCCCATGGCTCCTCTGAGGCTGCTTGTACATGTGTGGTGATCTAGGTCCCATACCCTAATGTTACCATCAGAGCCGCCTGAGGCAATGCTGGAATCAGTGGAATCAAAGGCGAGCCTGGCAACAGGACCTTTATGCCCTGATCTCCACATCTTCATTTGTTTACCAGTGTGCCTATCCCACAATTTCATCAACCCACTTTTATGTGCAGTAACAACCGCATCATTGTTATGTGATAGTTTAAATGTGTATATGGGGTCACCTTCTGTTTCCTCATCTGACTCTCCAATGACCAGGACTTGTGAACATGTATTGACATCAATCACTTGAATCACGTCGCTGCATAAACAGAGTAGATGCGACCCATCAATGGTCCAGGAAATGTCTCCTCCAGTGTAGAAAGCTGTATATTCTGCTTTTTTCTCATACCTGCAATAGAGGAGAAATAATACATAGTACTCACATGAAGTTACACATATTAAAGTTAGAAGTAAAACATTTTATTATGTCCAGCTAAGGTTATGTTGATTCAACACAATGTGAATGTTGGTAGAAAGAACAAAGCCTGTAATACTTACACTTCTTTGAGTATCAGCGACATTTTGTGTTAAGACGTATTACTCTGTTAATAGATTACCACGGTTTTTATTTAATTAAATCTTCAAAAGAACACTGAATCCGAAATCCGACCCATGTGTGTGTTGACAAATGAAATGTCATTGCCAAGTTGACGTTTTACGATTCCACAGATAACTAAATACATATACAGTAAAAAGCTCTTTACTTGTTAAAGCCGCCGGAAGACGCTGGATGCGGGTGGCTTCCAACCGGTACGAATGGAGGTCCAAGGGGGAGGCCTATGTTCAGCAGTGGACGTCTTATGGCTGAGATGATGATGATGATGATGAAAAAGCTCTTTACACTACACAACTTTCTAGATACAGCTTTTTTTCTAGTAGGTTGAAACACTCTTAAGCACCCTCCAGACTATGCGAAAATCAAAATTGCAGGCTCTGATTGATATAAATCTGTAATAAACTGATAAGTCTCTTCATTGCTCCACAATAATGACATTTTGGGCTATTAACACTTAATCAAGCGGTCAAAAATTCAAGAAACTAAACAAACAATGGCGACTGTGTGAACACCACGGTACGCCACGATTCCTTTACTTTGAAGTGTGCCAAAAAACCGACAACTCCCCGATTGCTCACCACGGCTGACAACTGACGGCAGTCGTTTGCCATTGCATACCATAGCCCCCTGTACACAATGGCTAGGGTGTGGCATGGCCCATCCTTCACCACTGTGTACTGGGGCCTTTACTCGCTCTCACTTATGGGTACGGCGGTGCGGCACACCAAGCAAGATTGCGGTGCGGTAGTCTGTTATGGCTTTTAGGGACGCAGCTATACGGTGGAATGAGATATCTCATTCTGGCAATATCGCTTGCTCTCTCTAACCTAACGCATAACTGCGTCCCTGACTTGCCATATTATACTGCAAACAGATATCTCTTTCTCGCTCTCATTGCTCTTACTTATGGGTGCGACGCGGTCCGGTCCGCAAGGTCGCGGGTCGCGATGCGGTGCGATAGTGACTTTTATGATGGCAAAAAGCAGCATTGTTTTGGACCGTACCTCTCAATAGATTGACAGCCGACATTATTTTTAGGTTAAGTTGAGAATCTTATGTAAACACAACTAAAACAACTTTAAAATGCGTATTGGTACTTCTTTTGTAAAAAATATTTTATCACATAACTCCACATGGATCGCGATCCGTAATCCATGGCTAATCAGATCTTGTTCCGCAAAAGTCAGCCACGACCATGACCGCACAGAAAAATTTGAAACCGTATTTTCATTTCCATTTGTTCGACATATAGCTACATTAAACAGGATGAAATTCTATCATATAATTGGCACTTCTTTAGCCATACCAGGCTGTGGCTTATTGGAGACTCTTAGTGTTTTACCTGAATATTCTTTCCTTGCAGCTGCATACATAGGCAAGCAAATTTAATTAAAAATACTGAGGCAAGTCTAGTAGCTACATTCCAAATGTTATAAACAATTCTCTGCTTATAGGTGTTACTGGCGCAATCCTATTTTCTATGGCAAGTTTACCACTGAATAATACAATTGGATTTCTGTACATCAGTGAAGATAATAAACTGATTAAAATATCATCAGTGGATTTCTGGGGCCGAAGAAGAGATAGAATAGTGTCTGCAGATGAATGGATACCACTTCTTGACATGAAACAAAAAACAATGGATGCAATTTATCTTTCACCTCAACTTACTGATGGTACCAAGTATAAGCTGTTTATAAAATTCGGGAAAGTCCTTAATTCTACAAAAATGGGACAGGTTATAGAATAAGCTTGAATTAAAGTATATTAGAATTAAAGACAAACTTTGTAAAATACTAATTTATTTCATTAATTATCTATTCAATTCAATCTATACCATACATAATACAATAGTAATGAGACCCAAAACAAATACATTTGAGATATTGTTTAATAAGTAGATTAGTGAAGTATTATTGCAGTTAATAATTGAAGTGTTTTGCTGCCATAAATGAATGCACTGAAATGAATTACATGCCATCACTCACTTTCATTATTATTATCGGTCTGTATATACAAATTTATAAAATTACCTACATATTGTATGCCCTAAGTCTAAAACCAGTATTTCATTTCATTAGCCAAAGAAACTAATTTCAAGCAATTCACACACACAGATACAACTTTTTACATCCATATTAAGGTATTAAACCAGGTTCTCAATGAAGCCAAGTCGGCACTGTGTCTAGACACTGTAAATTCATGAAGCTGACTGATAACAACTGATGATGATCTAAAACTTTAATTATTATAAAATGATTTACTATATAAAAGTACATACACAAGACAGCATAGAATAGATAATAAATATTTACATGCCATTTGATAAAATATATAATAAAAGTGGAGAACCTGGATTGGTTACAGAACCATACTAAATGTTCTTCAAAATATTTCTGTGAACTTCGTGGTAAAGATTACATATTTAAGTTAAGAATTTTGACTACTTGAACTAACATAATGAGAACTATCCCATTCTCAGGAACATTATCCATTTTGTACGATAAACATTCATGACTAATGTTTTCCATGTAAAATGGGGAATGTTCCAAAGAACAGCACAACTCTAAACATAATTATTAATATACTATAGATCTTTCCTTTCACATGGAAAGATAATCAATGAAATGCAAATGTGCCCTAAGTAAGGACAACTCAAATATGGCCATGAAAGGTAAGCCAGTCACTGAGAATCAATGACATTTAATATTAATTGGTGATAAAATGTGATCCACTCCGACTGCATAATTGTTACAAACGTGTAAGGCTACTAACAGACGTGAAGGAGTAAGTTTGCAAGTGAGATATTGTGAACAATTGAATGGGTTGTAAGCCTGGATCAACCAATTTTTTTTGGCTGTTTTCTTGCAGCATTCACTGTCAGCACTGGTTCATGATCTGATCGACGCCAACTAGAGCCAGATTTAGACAGACATAGACATCATGTTTGACCATCAGCCCTGACCATAGACACTGATGTGAACACTTTAGTCTAGCCAGGCCTGTGCAGGCTGGTCGGTGGTAAAGGGGCTGACTCCGTTCCGCTCCATGGCGTCCAGCACTTCACAGACATGCGCTGCTACATCTGCCCGGCTCTGGTCTATGCCTTTGATGAAGGGGTGTTCCAACAGCCTGTTGTATTTTGGACGCTGATTTTCTTCTTTGATGAGGCTGCAATTAAAAATAATGTTCAAATTACTAATAGATAAAATTTTAAATAAATCATCTGAAATTTTAAAGTTGGATACTTGTAAATTTTGTTGACATGAAACGAAATCTTGAAGTCAAAATCTGAAGAAGTCACCTTAATATTTTTTTCTGAAACTTGAACAGGTTTCTTAGGATTCATTGCGTTAACGAAGTATGTAAGTTAATGTTACTTAGGGGTCATCCATTAATTACGTCACACAAATTTCTAGGTTTTTTACCCCTCCCCCCCTCCTTGTCACATTTGGTCACATTTGGAAACCCCTCCCCCCTAGTGTGACGTCACATTTTTTCTATGAAATGCCAAATCGAATTAAGTAAGTAGTACCTAAGTATTATTAATATTTTATCAAAATATTTTTGACGATATAAATATTAGTAATTTTATAACCCAAAACTGCTTAGGACAGAAAATTAAACGAATAAAAACGATTATCGTTTTAAAAACTTGTTATTTAAATGTACAGCGAATAAAATAATTTACTTAAAAAAAATTTCGGTTACTGATGAAGTTAAAATGACGTCACAAAGTTTGTGCCTCCCCCCTCCCCCATGTCACAATATGTCACATTTTCTTGACCCCCTCCCACCCCCTAAACGTGTGATGTAATTAATGGATGAGCCCTTAAATGGAATATGAGACTAGATGTAAGTTAATCAATTATGGTCGTCACTGTAGTCAGAGCGTTTTACCGCAAGCAGAGAACTCACCAAGTGTTGACGAAATTGACGAAGTTGTTGGAGAAGGCGTTGTTGGCGTTGGTGAGGCGCGGCGGGTCGCCCTGCACCACCTGCTGCAGCTGCTCGAAAACGGAGCCCCAGCGCGGGTAGGGGAAGGCGCCGGTGGCTACCTCCATGAGCGTGATGCCGAGAGACCACACGTCTGAGCGCACGTCGTAGCCGCGCGCGCGCCCCGGGTCGATACGCTCCGGCTGCAATCACAGAATAAATAATGGTACTAGGTACAGAAGACTCACTCTCTAACAAAACGCGTCTGTTATAGCCGGTTTAGATTGGCGGCTCGTGGCTCGTCTCGCGGCGTTTCTCGTGGCTCGCCTCGAGCGCGTAAGCTCGTCGAGCTAATGACTACACTCTCGCCTCGTGGCTCGTAAGATCATCGAGCTAATATATTTTAAACAATAACGTCACGGCATAAGGTTTATAACCGAATGACAAGCCGAACGCGAGTGTGAACGCAAGCGCGCGTCCCGCGCGAGCCCCGTTCACGAGCTAAATTCCCAATAAACCGCTCCTCCACGCGAGCCCGGCGAGGAAAGGGAAAAGAAGACCTAGGCTCTCCGAAACATGTCGCGCGAGTGACTAAAAACAAGTGAGTCTTTCAGGTAGGTTACTACTCATTAGTTACCAGTCTCAAGGTGTTCATAGAACTCAATTCCCACTGGGTTGTCTAACATGACATTTGAGAACCTTATTGGCCCTTTGCCTTATTGACCGGTTGACTTTTTGACGTGCCCCATGAGTATATTTGACGACATCAAGTCATCTCTCATTCAAAAAGCCTAAAAACTAGATCGAAATCGTTTTATAACTTGGGACGCTAAATTTATATAACATACTAGCTTTTGCCCGCGACTTCGTCTGCGTGGAATTAGTGACAGCAGCTAAAGTAGGTATAGCACCTGGATGATGTTAATAGCAATCATTCAACTCGCGCATTGCTTACTTCAATTATTAGGCAATTCAATAACTCTCAATTCCACCCTCCTTTGCACTCTCTTCTAACTATCCAAAAAACTATCCTTTGTCCTTCCCCGAGACTCAAACTATCTCTATGCCAATTTTCAACTAAATCGGTTCCGCGGCTTAAGCGTGAAGAGGTAACTGACAGACACACTTTCGCCCTTATAATATTACTAATATAATATAGTATGGATTAGTATGGATGTTTTTGTCAAATAAAAATACAATAGAACAGTACTCACCGCCATGTACGGCCGGCACCCGGCGTCCCGAGTCCGTGCTATGGAGTCCACCAGCTTGCCCGAAATACCGAAGTCACATAACTTAATATTGCCCCTTCTGTCCAGCAGGATGTTTGATGGCTTCACATCCCTGTCACAAGTACACAATATAAAATAAACATCACACAACATCATCATCATACGATTTTATTAATATGTGTTTAAAAACACTAATGGATTAACGAACTTTTTAACCAGCTACAGCAATTTTAATTTTATATTTAGCAGTTTATGTAGAAGTGTGGGTGGGTGGATATGTTCGTGGTATATGAAATGGCCTTCAATATTCAAAAAGGAGTCAAACAAGGAGATCCGTTGTCGCCGAAACTGTTTACCAGCACACTAGAACAAGTCTTTCGGAAGCTCGTCCCGAGTTGGGGTGATAGGGGCCTTGTCGTCGGAAATAGAAGACTAACTAATCTTCGATTTGCCGACGACATCGTTCTATTCTCCTCGACTGCTTCCGAGCTACGATCGATGCTTCAAGACCTCAGCAATGCAAGCCTCGAGGTTGGACTTCGGATGAACATGTCGAAGACCAAGCTAATGACAAATAGCACCCCACGTAGGATTGAGATAAACGGAGAATCGGTTGCATATGTCCAGGAGTACATTTACTTGGGCCAACTAGTTTCCTTCCAGGCGCGACAAGAGAAGGAAGTCGAAAGACGGACTGAAAACGCCTGGAGGAGCTATTGGTCCATGAAACATCTAATGAAGGGCGATCTCCCCTTGTCACTTAAGCGGAGACTCATGGACATGTGCATACTTCCAATTCTCACCTACGGTGCACAAACTTGGTCTTTGACGGCGTGTCAGAGGTCCAAACTAGGGGTTTGCCAGCGAGCTATGGAGCGCAGCATATTAGGTGTTAAATTAATGGATCGTATCCGCAACACCACGCTGCGCTCCAGAACACAAATAGTCGACGTAGCTCGGAAAGCGGCCAAGCTAAAGTGGGACTGGGCTGGTCATGTCTGCCGAATGCCGAGTGAGCTGTGGGCCAAGATCGCCACAGAGTGGCAGCCCAGATCAAAACGAGGATTTGGCAGACCACGTCGGCGATGGCGAGACGAGTTAGACTCCTTTTTAAAGGAATGGCCAGAGACTGCACAGGATCGGGAAGACTGGAAAAAGTGGGGGGAGGCCTTTGCCCAGCAGTGGGACATTATAGGCTCCCAATAATAATAATAATAACCCCGCGGGGGCAGCTTGTGGCGAGCTGACGGTGAGTGGCGACACCGCGGACCCCTATTCCAGAGGGCTCTGTCATCTGGCCCTCGCCTCTGTGCTTGCCTAGATTGGCCGGCCAGAGTGGAGTCGCAAGAGCGGGACCTATGCTCCAGGTTGGAAGTGTAAAATGTCATAACGCCGGCGGCCCTTGAACGGATTACCGGGATCTGGCTACCGCAGACTCACCTCTCGACAACCTCACAGCCGCTCCAAAGTGTTGCCCTGTTGTCGCACTGTGCGTGCGGCCATTGCGGGGCCCACTCAATGAGTTGGCGAGTCACCACCTGTCTTATACAATTTTGAGACTGATTGTCACGGCAGGTGTCCGCTAGCCTCTCCCATAGCCCATTATCCAGTCCATCCAACTTTCAAATCTATAGCCCATGACCTTAGTTCCCATCGCAGCACAAAAGTGCTGCACTGCAATAGTCTTTGCACCTGGCGGGGACCATCTCCGGATGTATCACATTGTGCGTTCGGGGATGGTATCCGCCACGTGTATCCCTTGCTTTTAGATTAAAGTGTCTTAAAGGGCCTCTGCGCTGTTGGCTTCGGCCCCACGTACGCCTCCCAAAGGTCCGGGACCCCATGGTCCCGAGATATGGAAAAGACATACAAATAATAATAATATGAAATGGCGCCATCTATGCAAACTTTGGACAATTGCCAACCCCATTGCTTCGTGGTTCAGATGATATAGGCGAAATATTTGAACTGAATTACAGTAAGAAATAGGTTCTATATGAGAAAAAAAAACTCGTTCTAGATTCTATTTATTGTCTCCTGGCTAATGAGCTAAGAGACAATAGTGAGGTTCTCAGAAAAAATACCTTTATAAAATTCATTCCTTTCACGTACTTAAGCTAATTATGGCAGTACCTACAGTTAATCCCTACTTACGCGAGAATATCACAAAAAAAAAATGTATATACAAAATATTCGGTTTACTTACCTATGAATAATTTTTAGCTTCTCTTTTAAATAATTTAAAGCTTTCACGGTAGCCAGGGTTATCTTAGCTATAATGGTTTCTGGTATTCGAGTCTGCATCCGCTCACATATAAACTTATAATATTTATCTAAAGAGGTGTCCATCAGCTCCATACAAATCCAACAGTCACCCTGAAATATTTGTAAAACGGTAAATAAAAAACTTATGGTGTATTTCGGAATTCCGAAAATGGTCCATAATATTAGGAAACACCCAAATACGCCTTATCATAAATCTCTCAGGATCATACATAGGGTTGTAATCTTGACAAAATATACGTAAAAAACAAAGAAACGAGCGTTCGACAAATAATCGTTCGTATTTATTTACTTCAGTCAACTTTTGTAACGAAAGGAAACTGACTGAAATAGCAAGACACGTTCATACGTTTCCGTGAAATTACGATGGAAAATATTTATGCACTACATCTGTACCTCGTTTTTCATCATTAGAAAAGACTACACGATCATGAAGTGTTTTTTATTGAAATACGCTTTAAAAAAATTGCAACTATTACTTATGAAACCAAAAGAATGTAAATGAACATACTAATAGATGCTATATAATTGTTAGGTACATATTTGCTGTGAATTATATTTCTAAAGTTAGTTTTAATTACACGTTGTCAATTTGTGACGTTATCTATGAAAAGGCTTACGCCATTATTAACGATGCGTCGATGTAAATACAATGCCACGCGACGCTGTGCGGCGTAAGCGCCATCGACAATAAGGTCCCTTTTTATAGATAAAGCCCCATTTTGCTAATACCAAATAAAACGAGGAGTATAAGTAATGAGTAATGAATTAGATAATGAGTATAATAACCTCTTTGAACAGCGCTCCATAGAACTGCACGATATATACACAGTCATTGCTCTTCATGACCACCTCCAGGTCCATCAGCAGCTGCTTCTGTTCCTTCTCGTCCACGGTGGAGCGGATGCGTTTCACAGCCATCACACGGTTAGTTCTGTTTACAATAATTCATTCATTAAGTGGCAGGAACCCCTCAATTATACCATTTAAATATGAAATTTGATTAATTAAAATAAAATCTCTCAACAACTTAAAAAACCCGACCAAGTGCGAGCCGGACTCAAAAACGGCAAAAAAAACACGTTTGTTGTACGGGAGCCCCACTTAAATATATATTATATTCTGTTTTTAGTATTTGTTGTTACAGCAGCAACAGAAATACATCATCTGTGAAAAATTAAACTGTCTTTCACGGTTCATGAGATACAGTCTGGTGACAGACAGATGGACAGTGTAGTCTTAGTAATAGGGTCCCATTTTTACACTTTGGGTACGGAATCCTAATAATGACGTATGCCACTCGAAGGATTAAGCAGTTGAAGTTTTACAAGACGAAGCAGTTTAGTTTAACTGCCATTTTGCCTAGTTGGTACTGACACTGCCATAAAACTGGTGATCTTGAGAATCTTGGGATTGAATCCCAGTAAGGGCAGTTATTCATAGAATATGTTCTTTAGTTATGACTTTTGTAATATTTTGTTCTTTAGTGCAATTCTAATCGTAAATTTAAACAGACATTTATTAACATGAATCTAGTTATACTCACTTCCTATGAACCATCTTATTTACAGCTCCAAAGGCACCTCGTCCAATTTCTCCCAGATCAATCAGATCATCAGCGGTAAAATCATAAATTTCTGTTGCGGACAGTTGCAGCTTACCCGACGATTGCATGGACGGATAAATCCTGCATCTATCCCTGCACATAAAATCTCACATGATATATTATAAACATATGTGTGCTGACTCGCTAACTTGGGGCATGAACATGAAAGTGATATTTATTATTAAAGTTTATTTGAGATATGAATATAAATGATATCAAATAGTATATTGAATTTAAGATATGAAGAACAAAGTAGCCAGGTTCACACAGAGCGAGAATACGCGCGAGGCAATTTCCTCGCGCATCAACGGTGTAGACTTGCCTCGGCCGAGATGGCGCGCGCGAGGCAAGTCTACACTGGCCGTTTTGTGCCTGAGGAAATAGACACCCGCGTATGCTCGCTCTGCTAATCTAAGGCTAATCATGAATTCTAAAACTGTGCCAAACCTGGGGGTGAGGTAAGTTTTATACCTCCAGAGACTCAATTACCTCCTGAGTCTTACTCATATTTGCTTGTATTAACTGTTTGCTTGAAAATATTTAAAAATATGGGTAAAATCAGTTTCCAGAATAAGTGAGAGGAGTAACAACATTGACAAGTTAAGAATCTCTGACCTAACCGTAAACAGACTTGGCACACCTTTTTAAATAACTTGGTACACTAGAAAATACGAATATTTACATCACCTTAAAAACTGTATATCTTTTGATATCTTTAAAACAAGCAGACCATGTTTCCTAACAATATGGTAGCTACCCTGTCTGTGAGTTTGAATTCTGGCAAGGACTATTTATTTATGTGATGTAATTGCATGTTAAAGTTTTCTTTTGTGATTTGTAAAGTTTTCTTTATTTATTTAACCATGTTAGGTGTAACTATTCAAAATACAAACAAAACCAGAACCTGGTTATTTGGCACCTGGATAAATGGAAAACCTTTACATGGTGTGTCTGACCATGGGGCTTTAAATCCAGGGCTTGATTTTACTCGCTAAACTGAGCTACTTTTACTATGGGATCAACCCTAAAATCGGGGATTTTTTTTTTGGCTTTTCCATAGAAAACTTCGACATCTGATCAGCCAAAATGAATGAAATTGTAAAAGAAACTTTCGGGATTTTGGGGTTGGTGCCATAAGTAGCTCAGTTTAGCGAGTAGAATCGAGCCCTGGATTTAAAGCCCCATGGTCAGACACACCCTGTATAATTGCAACCAAACGTCCGGTCCCGGTCCCTTGAGACCAAACCTCCGTAAACCAGTTATTTTCACCTCCATAAAAGAAATTTGTCAGAACGCAACCTCTATTATTGAAAACCTCTGTAATTGAAACAACGATTTTTTGAACCTCATTAATTGGCATGACCTGCTTAAATGAAAAACCTGGTTAGTTGACAAAAAATGGCCGGTCCCTTGAGATTGCAACTATCCAGGCTTCACTGTAATGTTGGTGTCTCTGGAATGGAACATTACAGGAGCCAAATGGATTTAGGAGAATTTTCCACAAGTTAAACTAATAAGAACTGGGTTTTATAATTATTTTTTTATCAGGGTTCTATTAGCATTACTAACAACTACCCTTGTAGCTTTATAAACTTTCAAGTAGTTGATATAAAATGGTGAAACCAAAGATTTAATGCCAATCATTTTCAAATGTAATAGGGATAACATTCATACTAAAACTAGGAAACATTACAAGTACAGTATTTATGAGTATAATGAATTGCTATAGTCCGTTTTTTTAGCATTAGAAAGAACTTGGCAGAAGTAAGCTTGTGGTTCCAAATCCGGCACTTTTAGTGGTAATAATTTAAAGTAAATTATATGTATTGACCATGCTACATTAGATAATTCAATAATTATTAACAATTAAAGAGCCTGATAAAAACTGCACGCTTGCTTCTGTGGAGTTCTTTCTAATGCTAAAAAAACGAACTATAGTTGAGTGGGGCACAGTTACCTTGTGTTTTCAGGCAACACATCTCTGATGGTGCGCGCCGGTATGCGAGGTCTCGGTGCCGCGGCGGAGTTCGCGAAACGCACGAAAGCTGCATCATCTCCCGAGGGCCCGCCGATTTGAAGATCCAAAATTTTGCGTTTTTCAGTACTGAATAGATTCAAATCAGGTTTCGGCATACTAGGTCTGCTGGGTCCTGAAATATTAACAACGTGCACTTTCTTACACAATTTAATAACAATATCGCGATTTTGTAAACAATTGATCTAGAACATATGGGATTTGCCGGAATATCTTATTTTATACCTTGGTTTGATGACACTTCACCATTCTTCGACATTTTAATGGATGTGATTGTAACGTTTTCACTATTCTTTGGTGTATGTAACGAATCCCCAACTCTCCATTTGAAGATATGAATATTGAAACGGGTCAAGTTTTCATAATGAACAACATGAATCTGTTTTGTTCAATTTATGCATCGTATTTATCGACAACAGCAAAGTGACACGGAGAAACGTACTTTTGCCGTCGTTTGACAGGTATATATCTGTGTTACCAGCATGATAAGTATGCTGCGCGACTATTCAGTGTTGCTATGCTTAAGCGCTTCACACACCTCGTGTTCGTATAGTCTGTCATCCATTTCCGTGAGTAGTAAAAAAGTGGCATATAGCTGGTCAAGCAAATCTTGTCAGTAAAAAAAGGCGCGAAATCCAAATTTTCTATAGGACGATATCCTTTCGCGCCTACATTTTTCAAATTTGCCGCCTTTTTCTACTGACAAGATCTGCTTGACCAAGTATATTTAAAAAGTGTATTCTAGCGCGAATTACGTGCCTTTTTCTACTGACAAAGTTGTTTCTTAAGCCATAGCAAAGAATACATAATGCGTTCATAGTAGAATGTTTATGTTATGTTCTAAAATAATGTGATGAACTGATGAGCGCTATTGCAGCCCTCGAAATCAAACATAACAGAATATTATTATTGGAGTGGATTCAAGCCACTCCAATAATAATCACACACATTTAACACCCTCCATCATAGCATGGTACGTCTTCTAACACATTCACCTAATTATATCAAGGAAAGAGAAGCAATTAGTGGAATTCTGCGTTCTGCAATACGATATCTAAGGTCCTCCTCTCCTCTGATCTCTGATTCTGAAGCGAAATTCATAGCTGGTAGTGTAGGTACCTATACCTATATGGAACCTGGGCTAAAAAAAGAAACGTCCTTCTGGTAAATAAGTATTTTATTAAATTTACATTCAGTATTCCAATATACTTAAAATCAGCTATAGGCTAGCTTGAATTCTTCTGTTAAAAAAAACAGTATTGTTCTAGTAAATAATATACTTAAAATGTTGTACAATAAGTCAAAGTCTATAAATTATTATTGAATTCAAGATTCTCGCTTTTGTTTTTTTGATGGTCTTGGCACCGAACTGGTTGCATCGGAGTCTGATGTTTTGCTCAGTTTCTTTATGTTCTTTTTTGATGTACTGCCATTTACACCACTTTTTTCTTTAGATACTTGAGCTGTACTTTTAGACTGGTTTTTGCCAACAGGACTTGGTTTGTCAAGCTTTGGCAGGCTCACTGTTGGTGACTGTCTGCCATCTCCACTTCGTTTCTGATAGAATGGTTTAATTTTATCAAAGTTTACATAATCCACAGTTACTGGTTCCACTTGATTTGTTTCAAACATCTCATCATCTTCATCTGGACCAAGTTTGACCCACCTGCGGGAAAAAATACATTAGTTTAAAACATCACTTTGTCAGTGTGTGTATATAAAAATTGACCAAAAGCTCTTATTACCTTGCATCTAGCTCACCCCTAATGTAAGGCAAAGCTCCATAGAGATCCAATACAACCACCCGGAATAACACTACTTGTCCCTCTTGGACCACTGATCCGATCCATTCATTGCCAGGCTCCTCAGTTGGCCGGGGAATCACCACATTGAATACACTAAAAATCATAAATTTGTTAAGACTTTCAATTTCAATAATTAACTCCAGAAATCTGTTGTTGTCCAAATTTTAAGTGCCAAATATTAATTTATTTTTACTAGTGACACTTATTTTAAGTGACAGACCACTGATGCTAAGCAAATGGTTCTAATTTGTGGTTGCCTTTATTTTGGGGCATGTGCGTGTAAATTAATAGTTCTGACAGGGGTGTGAAATTCCTGAATTCAGCCGAACTTGGCTCAGCATTGCTCTGAGCAATTATTAGGGTTGGCACCACTTGACTTCCTTTTGCGTGAACAACCACAGATAAGATAATCACTGAATTTTGACAACCCTAAATAGCCGAAAGGGATAGTGCCATATATTAGAAGGGGCTAGCATGATTCGACCCTGAACCGCTGTCAAACTTCAGTTTTATAGGAAGTTTCCTTTCTGTACGGTAGTACACAAGAGAATCTTCTGCAATGATTTTTACTTCTAGCTGATTTAGTGACACAATAGAATTAGTACATTGTTAGAACTTACCGATGTACAAGAATGCCCAGATGGGTATGGCTCTTTTTGTTTACCAGTCCTTTTAAGGTGGCACCCACATATGGTTGAAATATGAAGTAGTCTGCTTGTACTTGGAACATAATGTCTGAGCCATCGTTGCGTATTGCGCCCACATTGGTTAATACTCTTAAATTTTTGTAGCTAAGTAAAATGCCGTTTAACCTGCAACAATAACAATATTCTACGTATAGTGATTGGCTCAAGCCTAAAATAAAAATAGTATTTCAAAATATTCAAATCTTATGTGAAATACATACTCTTTGTCAAATTTCCCGATTTTGTAATCCAACAGGTTTTTTATTGATTCCTGGAGATTACTGAGACACCAAGGCTGCAGTGCAAGGTTTTGTGTAACTTTTTTTTCCACAACACAGGAGTTCTTATCATTGGCTAATTTTCTTAATTCCTTGAGGTTGAATTTTATAATAGTTGACATGTTGAAAACGCATAAGTGTTTTTTTTTGTGAATTAGTGGTTTATTACCTAAATGTATATCAAACAATTGTATGAAATGTGAAATTTACAATTTTCGACATTGCACGCGATCACATTTTGTTTTCATGTCAAATAGTCTTTTTAAAAGGCGTATTTGCACTAGACGTAGGAGCGATGGTAAACAGCCAAATAAAAAGCGCTCTTCATATACTTGGCACTTGGCATCTACCTGAATATGGACAACACTACACTAGACGTATATAAAAAAATCACATTTTAGTTTATGGCATATTATGGCAGAAAGACAAAGAAGACAACAGTCAATGTCACTTGGGTTTTTTAGGTTATGTTGTTTTATTGAAAAGCATAAGTAACCATAAAAATATCAATATATTATGCAAATAATCAAAGCTTAAATAATTAAACTAGAAATATTTTTTTGCAACTATGAATAACGTAACCAACAAGTTATTATTGATAAATAAATTTGTTATACATTCACCCTGTTTGCTGCGGTAAGATAGCTGAAAATAACCAGATATAATTTTATCCCATTTTCTTGGGGTCGGCACCAGATATAATTATTTTAATAAAACGTTAGTAATATATTGTCAATGTTTTTCGGGTTACAGAGCGAGCTCCGTGCTTCAAAACCGAAGTTATTCCCGGCCAACAAGTTTCCCAGACTACTTCCAAAATCCCATATTTAGGAAGGAAGATCAGGCAAGGCTTATAGAGAGTGGGGAGTTTGCCAAAATCACTGCAGCGCCTGTGAAACCACCAGGATCGCATGAAACCTCATCTGTTTACCATGATCCACTAGTTAAGTATGTAATTCTTTGTACACAGGGTTTATCATTTTCTCAATCACAGTACATCAAACATTATAATTTCGTGCTCATTTTATAAGTCATGTTTGAAAACATGATAGTATCACCATATTAATTATCAACCACTTTGTTCCACAGGTTAAGGTAACTTATGGAGGTTGGTGCTTACACAATTATTAACAACACTCCAATGCTAATGCGGTCAAGTTGTAAGCGCCGACCATCATAAAGTACCTTTTCCTGTAGAACATCACATTTATCTACTGTTCGTATATGAGTGTCGTGCCATGGAATGCCAAAGTCAAAAGAGAGAGGCAGATAACGATATTTCGTGTTTCGCCATAGGCCCTCAGTATTTGCTAGATACTGAGGGTATTATTATATCCCTTGTTATTTTAAAATTCCAGCAAAGTTATTAATCATGTAATGGAAATGGGCAAGAAGAAGCTGGCTCGCAGTCTAGTTGAACAGGCCTTTGAAAATATAAAGAGGATGCAAATTGAAAGATACCACCTGGCTACCACACCTGAAGCAAAAGCCAAAATTGAGTTGAGTCCAAAAGCAATCTTATATAAAGCCATTGAAAATGCAAAGCCATTGTTGTTACTGTCACCAATCAAGAGAGGAGGCATTACTTATCAGGTAAACATTTGTAACATTATTTTATTAATAATTGAACCAGATTGATTTAGAAGCTAGATAAGTGCTATGCTTGTATACATTTCTAATTATGCCTCTGCCGACTGGCAAGCGGGCACCCAAAACATTTAATAGAGAAAAAGGGAAGAGCAAACAAACAGCATTAATAAGGGTGCCACAACAAAAAGGCTATAATAAATAAACTAGATAAGTTGTGATATTGTATTTCAGAGATCACTGTGACCAATGGATGTGGTCTCAGGTGATCTCTGTGTGGATCAGCCTAAGTAGACTTGCCCTAATTCTTATTTCAAAACATTTAATATACTTCCTTTTTTGTTAAAATAAAAATGCGTAAAAAATATTGAAAAAAGGCCCAAATTAACTTCTATTGGTGTTCCAGGTTCCCGGTCCCATAACAGAGAAGAGATCCCTGTTCCTAGCAATAAAATGGCTGCTCGAAGCCACCAATGAGAAAGAGAGAACAGTTCACTTCCCCCAGGCATTTGCTTGGGAATTGCTGGACGCTGCGAACAACACAGGCAAGGTTGTGAAGAGAAAACAAGACTTGCACCGGCAGTGCGAGGCCAACCGCGCGTACGCTCACTACAGGTGGCAGTGAACCTTTTATGTTGTAGTTTAAACTTGGTATCAATAATATATATGTAGATATTAATAATTGCTTTAATTCAGCCTGGCACATCAAAACCTTACATAATTTTTTTTTCTCGTCTTTTATCATTCTCTCTCTTTTAAAGAGATATTTTAAGGATTCCATTCTAAATACCCAAAGAATGCCAGTGGATCAAAAAGTAGGTAGCCATACATAATGTATACATTCAGACTAATACAACACCTACACAACACCTACGAAAATTCATTATAGTATTTTTCAGACACGAAGGGTGTAGTGTCATGAGTCATCTCCATACAATTTATACCATGTTATAAGTATTATATAACAGCGTGAAATGTCGCAAAATTGTACTAAGATGACATTTGTCAGCGTGCCCTTCCGGAAAAAAGGCTGTAGATTTAAATCAAATGGACGCCAATAGTGCCCAATAGGTGCAATAGCACCTATGCTATTGTCGCGGGTGCATACATTATGTGGTAACTCCGGGACGTTTATCAATCTAGTGACCGCAAAACTTATGTGGACCCACGCCATCTATTTTTTTTTACGCCATCTATATCAGCTGTCAAACTATGAGTCACAATGTTTTCTTAAACTTAACTTCGCGTCTCATCGTGAGGAAACCTGCATACATCTGCGAAGAAATTCAAAGGTGTATGTGAAGTCCCCAATCCGCATTGGGCTAGCGTGGGGACTATAGCCCAAGCCCTCTCGCGCTCGAGAGGAGGCCTGTGCCCAGCAGTGGGACGTATATAGGCTGAGATGATGATGATGAACTTCGCGTCTACTAAGTATCAATAACTCTTTGTATAACATATATGAAGAGTGGAAATAATCGGCCAAGTGTGAGTCGGACTCTCGCCCCGGTTCGGAACACCACACAATTTTACACAATAAGAAGTTTTAATTTAAATTTTTATATTCATACAATGTCAATCACAATGAAAGAAATAACGATGATCCCTTGGCCAACGTGGGCTTCGAACCCATATCTTTGGATGGAACGCGTTGGACCGGCTATCCAAAGATGTGGGTTCGAATCCCACGTCGGCCAGAGTTGATCATCAACAGTTTTCAATGAGTCACGGTTAGTTTCACTACACTTATATCGGCCGGGATATGGACTGTGATCACCTTTTGTATTGTTTTCGAGATCCCGATATTTCGTTTCGACGCAGTTACACGCATTTTGTTCACAGGTTACCCGTCCGGTCCATATCCCGGTCGACAAAAAGTAAACTATATAATAAAGTATTTCCGACACTAAAATAAAAACCCATATACAGGGTGGCTTAAAAATAACAGCATTCCCGTTGCCAACGAGGTTTAGGGATAATACTGAGTAACTTTTAGTATGGGATCAACCCCTAAATCGTAAAACCTCCTTGGCAACGGGTATTTTTTAGTCACCGTGCATAGTAACAGTAACAACATTACAACTAAATCATGTCACTTTAATATAAATTTCAAATATCATTTCAATTACAATTAAAATAAATAACAACTAGTAGTAGTAGTAGTAAACTCTTTATTGTACAAAAAGACATTATAAATAACATACAATTAGTAAGAAGTACAAAGGCGAACTTATCCCTTTGAGGGATCTCTTCCAGTTAACCTTTGAGTAGATGAGAGAGAGTGAAAAGAGGGTCAACTAATAATAATACTGGCCGCGTAGCCAAGATGCCAATCGCTTACGCTCCGTAGCGATCGAAACGCAACTGTCACTGTCGCGCTAATATGGAAGAGTGATAGAGAGACATAATGCTTTTCGTTGTCGAAGCGATAGCGATTGTAACCTTGGCTAGGGCGGCTGATGAGATGACTCAACGTTATCGTCTGTATATCCTACCTATATTCTTAGACTTAGACTAAGAGATCTAACGTTTGCTGATTCATTCGAAAGAAAGATAAATTATCGGTGACTCACATAAGTCACATACATAATACATATGTGTCCTTCCTTACTTTGAGATAAATGCATATCTGAAAATTTGAATGATTTGGTAAAAGTAGCTATCTCTAGTATCTGTACTCACACTTAATATAGGTTACGATTGACAGGTAGTTTTAGTACAATACAGTTTCAACCTTATGTCAAACGCAATAAAGTCGTTATTTCCAACACCTTCTATAATATGATAATTGATGTAAGTACGAATCGGTAGGTCAAATCTATAAAAAACATCAGTCACTACTAAACTATTAATCCTTTTCCAGGGCAGACCTAGCGACCACATACTCGTCAATAGAATTTTAACCTTAGGAATTCGATATAAAGTTCATATTCGATTCGAAAGATCGGGAAAAGTTACTTATCATTAAATGAATCATCAAAGCTGCATACATTTTAATATACATATTTGTATTTTTTGGAAAAGCCTTGTAGTTTGGTGCGGGCTGGAAAAGGGTTAAGCAAAGGTTGTAATGTTGATTGACTTAGACAAAGTAGCACTATGACTCTCGCGTCAAATGGGACCCTATGACTTCCTTCAAGTCTCTTTTGGTTGGGCGTAATAAATAAATCCCCACTTGTAGGTGAGATACACTAAGGCCCACTTGCACCATCCTACAAAACCGGGGTTAAGCGATTAAACTGTTAACCCAGTGTCAAATTGTATTGGTAATCAATAATCATGGTAATTCCAGGTTTAACCTGTTAACCCCGGGTTAGTGGGATGGTGCAAGTGGCCCTAAAACATATTTTTAGAATTATACATATCCATGCCAAATTGCAGCTTTCTAACGATCATGAAGCAAAGCCTTGGACAGACAGGAGAGACAGACATGGCTCAACTATAAGGGTTCCTAACTTCCTATTTGACTACGGAACCCTAAAAATGTATTTCCGCCTTAAGGGCAACGTAATCAGATAAAATGCAATGATTATCAACGCGAACACTTTATTTAAACAATATCGTTATATTACTCGTTGTATACGTTTACCTATACTAGAGAACAGGCTAATTCCAACTCACAATGTGACATCAAAATGATATCTGAATTGTGTCAGTCGCACGTCCGTTTCGCTCGCGCCAACATATGTACGGACTAGTAGAAACAGCAAGACTCCTAACTGTACATCGGTGGACCTTATTGAGAGTTTCTTTTTTTTTGTGACCTTTTTTGCTACTTTTGTGTTTTTTCTACTTTCATGAGCTTTTTCGATCCTAATGGGATAAAAAAATGGCCCAGATTTTTTTTATCGTGCTACCATTTCCCCATATACTTTGTATGGCGGTAACAAAGAAAAATTTTAAAAATGTATGGATATTTTAGGACACCTTTTTTCTCCTATAAGGATGAAAAGGGCTCGCGATCCTGACTAGAAATAACACAAAAGTGGCAAAAAAGGTCACAATATATAAAAATGGCAAAAATTAAAAGAAACGCTATATTACAAAAGGAATAAAGTCCATCGATGTACAGTGTGGGCGATGATACGCGCGAAATGCACGCGCAACTGACATAATTCAGATATCGTTTTGATGTCACAATGTAAGTTTGAATTCGCCTTAAGTAATGGTTATACACAATTGCTCGTAAAGGTAAATAGTTCTGCTTACTTTAGAATTTGCAATGGAGTTGTTACCTACTTTATTTGTATTCAGTCCACTAAGGTGTCTTCTAGTATTTAGATATTTCAGTTTGATTATACCGAAGGGCATTTATTTGCGACGATGTTTAATCACACCTAAAGGTAGATAACGGGTGAATATTTGAAATAATCGTCATCGACACTAATCAGTGGCTTATCACTGCGGGTATCAACGAAGCTACGAATAGTCGTATCCTAGCCATTGTTCACTTCGTGTTTACTGGCGGACCATCTTGTTATTTATTTATTTTAGGTACTAAAATTCCTGAAGACGAATCAATTTGTTTCAAGTGTTGAATTTTATAGTGTAATCCAAAAGTGCAACCGAACCAAAAATAGTGATTTATTGTTAGTGTGTTCCCTTTACCAGGTAAGAGCTTTTTGTATACGCTTTATGATCTACAGGACAATTATTCGATTTGTTTACATACTTATATAAAAGTATATATGTAATGCTATATTAGTATGTACTTGGTGATATTGTCTATTTACTACTATCTAGTATCTACTTAGATTGAGTACTTCAACTTCTAAAATTGTGATTCATTCTAATATTTAGGCACAATGTCGAATAGAGCCCCTAATATTATAATACTTAAAACATACTTAATAATACTTTAATAGTTATTTCTATTACAAGGGGGCAAAATTTTTAGTTAACCCCTGTGCTTAATTGATAGGTACCCGTGCAACCGAAAAATTCCCAATATGGACCACGAGACTAGTGAGTGGTTCGAAAAGTGGAATCTTGAGCGTTGCGAGGATTTCATTTACTACAATCCGACCAGCGATTGAACCTAGTCTCATCTGAGGAAAACTGAAAAGCTAAGTTGGACCTTAATGGTTCACTGAAGCGTAATAGGTATTATGCATCCCAGCTGATCGTAGGTATTTTTCAAGAAATACCTACAAACATACCTTTGTACATAAAATTTTTATTTTTGTTTTGTTTTTGTCCATTTTATGTAAACCTGTTTATGTGCAATAAAGTGACATACATACCTACATAATACATACATCGAGAGTGAATTTTACTCCTTAGCTGTTGAACGATCATATTTTTAGATACAGTCGCCATCAGATACAGCGGAGCTGCCTAAAACAGTCGACGTCAAACACACACACTTTACACTTTTCGCCTTAGTTATTACATGGGAGTTGCATAGGAGTAAGTTGCATAAGTGTAAACATATCTTTGACGTCGGCTGTATCCACATCAAAGGCATAAGATAAAAGAGATAAGAGTGTATTGATTTTTGATAATAAAACAATAGTTATAGTAGCGGACAAAATCTAACATAATGCTAATTGTAACTGCAGGCAATTATAAGAAGATTCTTAAAATTAGACTGCATCATGCAAACGAATATTCTATCATCATGACCACCCTATAATTATTATTATGTATGTATTATGTATATATTTCTGTATGCCTTATTGTAGTCTAATCTACTCTCAAATCGGGTTAGGGACTCAAAATATGCCTGCATACAATGAATTGAATGAATGCATATATGTATTATAATAAGTCGCAATAGAATACCTTTCCTTTTTTCGTAAAATAATCTGTTTAAAAAAAATCGAAGTCGGGTCAAAGTTTTACGAATCGTTGAAGAACTGCCATATGCCTGGATTCAGTTATAAGGATAGTGTAGCAAACTCTTAGCAAACTAGTTGTCTAGTTCGTTGTTCTAATTTTCATATAATATACCATTTTCCGGGGCTAGCACTCCGTCTAATACTTCTTATGCCTAAATTCACTTCGTGGTTCGTGAGTGACTGTGTGTTCAGTTCAATTTAGCTGTGTGGTGATGGCATTAAACGTGAAACCTATTTGCCACCTCAAATTATGACAGTTAATTTTTAAAATAATCAAGTGTCTAAATTTCGTAGTAGTAGTCAAAGAGCATAATTATAATGTAGTAGTCGGTGCCTAATAAGTACCTAGGTATAAAAAAAAAACCGAATAATAACAAATGGGGAGAAAAAAATTACCTCATCTCTTTATTTGGGCGAAAATCACTTCACATAAAGAGGGCTCCTGAAGCGGCGCGGCTGCGCCTTGATTCGTTCATAATCCGACTGTTATCGTTTGCTGATGTTACCTAGTGAGCAATGAAGGGACGGGACAAACCGCGCGTCACCGGCGCCGGTACAAAGTTCCGACTGCTGATGTGGAAGAACTTCCTGCAGCAGTGGCGGCACCGCGTCCAGACCTGCGTGGAGGTCCTACTGCCCGTGTTGACACTGGCGCTGGTACTCATCCTGCGCGCGGAGATCGAACCCACGGTAGAAAACGTTATGACCTACCCGGCGTTACCTGCGCACACATTGAATTATTCGTTTAACGTTCTGTAAGTATTCGTTGAAATATTTAATTATACTTAGAGTAAAATCAATCTTAAAATAAACGCAATCTTTCTTTAAAGGTAGAAAAAAAAATTAGATCAGGGATTCTATACTAGTTGGCTCTGGATTACAAATCCTACTTTTCACTAAATAGTCAACACATTGTATTACCTAAGCGTAACCGATTATCTGAGGGGCGTTGGTTTTAGAATTAATCAAAATTATACATATAATATTGTTAATTAGCGTTCAGTCTATAAATGCAATAATTTTATATTAAGTACGTTTCATATTATTACGGATACTATTTAACTTCTCTAAACAAAACATCACAACTACAACTTTTATTTTCAGCGCAGGCATGAATTTCAGTCAGTTGTCCATCGCATACTCGCCTGAGAGCCCTGTACTCGAAAGAGTAATGAGAAGGGCGACTGGTAAATTAATAACTCGAAACCTACAAGGCCTGATACAGATGATACTAGATCAATACCCGGACTATGCTGACATGATACCTCCCGATCTAGAATTACCGGATTTATCAGAAATTCCTATAAATGGAACACTTATTACTGAGATTATTGATAGAATCGTCGGTTTAAGAGTGCATGCTTATAATAGCAGCGAGAGTTTGAGAAGCCTGTATTCTTCAGAAGAAGTAACAAGGCATGTTATAGCAGGGGTCGAGTTCGATGATGAGCTTACTGGTTCGTAAACTTGTTCAAAAGATAGTTCTGATATTAAGATATTATATACATTACTTTTGGCAATGAAACTAAACATCTCTACAAAATTATTATAAATATTCATCATCTAACCTACGTACTCGTAAACCTAACAATTTTTCGCAGGCGCCACCCAGCTCAGCAGTAACTTGCGATATTCCCTGAGATTCCCGGAAAGACCGAGGCAGTTTGCATTTTACTCGCGAGGGTCACAATCGTGGCAGACCGACTTGACGTTTCCAGCTTTTCAAATTCCCGGCCCGAGGAACCCGTATTCTTGGGAAGGTGGCAATGCTCCAGGTAATGTACAGTATTTCATTTATCTCCGGTCGATAAAAGACAGACGGGAAAAATAAAAACTTAAAAAAAAAACAGAATTCAAGAAATGCATTAGGAACTTACGTTTAAGTATGCGCTAGATACTGAGATGTCTAGACAGCTAGTAGCCCCTATCTAAAATAATTAATAATAATGATAAATTATAAACAGCCTTTATTTACGACTACTATTAAGAACTTACATTTACTTAGATTTTTTTTGTTATTATTGTTGCATTAAGTAAACATTAGGTGAAGCCTATGCCCCAGAGGCGGCTAAGTAAGTCTTTATAAAAATAACTACATATTTGACCGCAAATAACTAATTCCCCGGCTTCGGCAGTGGTTGTAATGTTACAGTTCTTAATAAAATTGGTAGGTAGGAAGACTAGGAAGTGAAGTCGATGCCATTGAACTATTTACGTATCTTATCAGATAAGTCTAACCATATTTTTATTATCTTTCAGGATACGTAAACGAAATGTTCATAGCGATTCAGCATTTAATATCGATGGAGCTTGTAGCTGAAGTAACTGAACAAGACTATTCCAACTTCAGCGTGGCTATCCAGAGATATCCCCACCCTCCTTACGTGCTGGATCTGGCCGTGGAAGCCTTGCAGTTCCTGATGCCGATGTTCATAATGATCAGCTTTAGCTACACCGCTGTAAACATCGTTCGGGCCGTTACAGTTGAAAAAGAACTGCAACTTAAGGTAAAGCTTTAATGAAACCTGTAAACTGACTAAGTTCCGTAAGGCCGTGAAATATGTATATGTCGGCGGCCGATCGTAAGATCAGGCATATCGTGAAATGTGAAAATCTTTGATTCGTTCCCTGAGCCGACGGAGACCCGCTACGCGGGCTCCTATTTCTGGGCAGTTTGCCCTTCGGACATCTGAAGCAATCTAACGAACCTATCCTACCTATATCTTGAATTAATGTGACTATCATCAAAACATTACACAGGAACATTACGATCTGCCTGATCTTACGATCGGCCGCCGACATATATAAGTAACTTACAACGTAAGTATTCACATAAACGAAAAATCATCTCGTCTTGTTTTTGTAGATGTAAATTTTCAATCCATTACCTACAAACATAAATTCGTTTTTAGGAAACCTAATTCATAGAATACTAAACTAAATAGATATTTACCTACTAATACGATACCTATATATATACTTATATAGTGTAGGTATTAATCTAGCAACCTGTATAAAATATTATTGTCGAAAACAGCTCGGAGGATTTCATTATGACGAGGACGTTTGATTAATTATTTTTGCAATTTTTGTCGCTCACTGAGATACTTATATTTTTATAGTAGGTATATAAAGTTCAATTGCGGCATTTTATATATTTTAGGAAACGATGAAGATTATGGGGCTTCCTACTTGGTTACACTGGACAGCGTGGTTTTTTAAACAATTTATTTTTCTCCTGATCATAGCGATTCTAGTTGTGATTCTAGTTAAGGTGAGAAAATGTAAAAAGGTTAAAATGTGTCATAAAAAGAAATATAATATATAAAGTGTAGCTTAATAGGAGGCATATTCTGATTGTAATAACAGGTTATGTATTTGATCTGGATATGATTATATCTGTAAAACATCCAATAATTACAATCAGAATACGCCTCCTGTACGGTACGTGCTTAAATGGCTTTTGGGATAATAATTAACCCTTTAAAGACGTAGCTTTGCTACGAAGTGCTACGGCGTAGCCCGTAGCAGGTCAAACCCGTATGAACCGGAAAATTGTGCTTTATGCTTGAGTACCTATCAGCATGCTTATGTGCCATAATAAGGGTGGTATTCCACCTATCCAATTTCTTTGTCCAATGTGTATTGCGTCTCGCATTTTGCTTTAATGAGAGAGTGAGACGCATTGACATTGGACAAAGACATTGGACAGGTGGAATACCACCCTAAGTGTAATTGTCATAATGATTTTCAATATTATGATATGGGTTAAGCCTGGCATTATGTCTAATATTAATATCCTAAAATTTTTAGATAAACTGGTTTACGAACGAAGAGGGTTTTAGCGATTATGCTGTGTTTACCAACACGCCATGGTCAGTGCTTCTCTTCTTCTTACTAATGTACTTTGCCTGCACGATATTCTTTTGTTTTATGGTCAGCGGTTTCTTCTCTAAAGGTAAGTTTATTTGGATAGAACTACTTAGATTTGCTATACTATTGCGAAAGTGTAGTGAAGCTTTCTTGTATTGTTTCGGCACTAATATGTTTTTTTTGTTCGAAAAGACATGGAGTGTGTAAAGTTTAACATACTTGTTTTATTTTATCGTTATAATCGCATCTACCTACATATAAATATTATATTAAGACGCAATTTCGCGTAATACCCGGATATAATAGGTTTAAACACAATCATGATGTTAATCTTACTGCAATATAATACTAATTCAATTGATATTACTCTACTTACAACGTGTCTGCTGAAATATTAGATACCTACTATTTTATTTATATGTTAACGTTGTATCAGGTATTAGTTATTTACGATAGAAGATACGATATATTACATAAAATACGAATTACCTATTCGCACGTGTATCGTACAACGTTTTACAGTACATATGGCTCTTTACATTTTGGACCTAGTTACGTAATATGCTTATTATAGCACAAGCGTCGTAATGGAGCACTATATGTATTGTACTGTAATAGTACGTTACGATACAATTGCGAAAAGTAGGAATTCGCAACGAGTGGCGATAAATTGAAACACGACCGAAGGGGGTGTTATAAATCGACACGAGTTGCGAATTACCTTTTTGCACGTGTATTGGACAACGTTTTACAGTACATATCGTCGGGTGACAAGCAAAAGTCACTAACACCATTGAAATTATTGGACAATAAACCGTGTTACAAGTGTAATAAAGTTGCATTGTTACTTTAATTTTTTGATAGTATTTAGTGATTTTTGCTTGTCACCCGACGATATGGCCCTTTAAATTTTCGACATATGCACGTATTGTGCCAATTACCACACTAGGGCAGTATTTAGGACAGTACATACAAGCCTAAGTCGAAAATTTGAAGGGTCATATGTACCTACTTTAAACGTGGTACAATTACACGTGCGAAAAGGTAATTCGCAACTAACACTCCCTTCGGTCGTGTTTCAATTTATCGCCACTCGTTGCGAACTTCCTACTTTTCGCACCTGTATCGTAACTAATTACTATTACGATACCTATTTTAAACTTTCGCGTTTTGAACACATTAACTCACATTATAGACGGGTCTAACACGGGCCGGGACGGGTCGGGTATAATTCGCGTTAGACCCGTCTATAATGTGAGTTAATATTACGATACCTGTTGTAATTTTAGGTAGCACAGCAGCCTTATTCACTGGAGTGATCTGGTTCCTGACGTACATACCGGCTTTTGTGCTGCTGATGGATGTCCAGGTCTCGTCGGCCGTGCAAGCGCTCTTCTGCCTCAGCATCAACACCGCCATGGCGTTTGGATTCCAGCTTATACTTGCTAAAGAGAATGCTGGAGGTGTGTATCTTTATACCTTTTAAGGCCTGTGCACACCGGCTGCGTGTGCGTGACGTGCACGTGCGCGTGCGGCGTTGCAGTATACAGATCCTTGTGAGATGGCACACCGCCTGCGTGACGTGTGCGTGTGCGGCTCCAACATTTTAGCGCACGCACACGCGCACGTCACGCACACGCAAGCCGGTGTGGCTCGGCCTTTAAACGAGCAACTCTTGTATATGTTTATGTATATACATTTATTTATATGTATATTTCGGCGATCAGCGGAAACGGCTCTAACGATTTTGATGAAATTTGCTATATGGAGGTTTTCGGGGGCGGAAAATCGATCTAGCTAGGTTTTATCTCTGGGAAACGTTCAATATAGGGGGTGGCGCTTTACAATAAATAAGGGGCGGCTGGTTTTTTATGCTAATACCTAGAGGAAAAATGCTCTTGTTAAATTAAAGTTTCTGAGTTTGAAAGCCCACCAGTTCATTGTCATATGCTTACTTACTTGAAAAAACCACGAAGTTTTCGGATTTATTCCATAAGCGTCCGTAGAAGAAACTGTGTATTATTGTCTAACAGCTCTTGAAGATTATACGGATAAGTATTACATTTGACGCTCCACTATTGCCTCTCAGATCCAGTAGGTATATACCTATCTATTTTTTCTCTCTTATATGTATTTTTAGTATGAATTTGTAATAGGAAACCATTAGTGAAGTAAATATCTACAGTAACTACATGGTATCGATACGATCTATTACAATATTAAATTATAAAACAAAGGTATCTTTGGCGCTGTTTTTGTAATAGCGCCTTTAAGACCTGATTACCTATCATTCGACCGATAACCCAGAAAAAAACGGGATGTCAACAAATAACAATTTACCTATCAATAATTGCTAAAAATTAGTTATAAATATTAACTGACTACTATTTCTAACTTTCTATTGCTCAATAACAATTTAAAACCTACCTACCTATACCTAGTTTAGTACTTAGGATAAAAAAACATATGTCAGCAATATCTTTTACAAGCATGCCGTGTTTGCCTGTAATTGGGTGAATACTCTAGCAATATTATTTTACAACTTGTTATTTATAAGTATTTTTTGTATTGCACCTGTTGGCGAACCTAATAAATAAATAAATTATTAAAACATTACGGCCCTCCAAATTTGTTTTTCTAGGTATGCAATGGGGCCAATTCTGGGAAGTGACCGATCTGGATTCAAATCGTTTCATGTTCGGAACCGTGGTGGTAATGCTGGCCATCGACTGCGTGCTGTACATGCTGATTGCCCTCTACTTGGAGCAGGTGCTGCCCGGGCCACACTCGGCTCCTAAGCCCTGGTATTTTCTGTTCCAGAAAAACTTTTGGATGCCAAATAGAAAAATTACGGCAGGTGGGTTTTAGGTTTTAAGAAAACCTGGACAACAGAGGGTTTCAGTACCTAGTTACTACATTAATCAGGGCTGATTTAGACGGCGCGCGAACTCGCATGCGATTTTAGTTACATTGCGGACTGTTGATTACGTCCAATTCAACCGACCAATCAAAACCCGCGCCAAAAAAATTGCGCGCGGACAGCGAAGCGAACGGACGTGTTGATCGCCTAGCCGACGCGAGTTGCTTAATTAGATAGTGCGTTATCGTTTTGTTTATTTTACGTTGCGGTGCAATATTACATTAAACTTCGCTGTTTCGATGAACTTGGACCTACTCGGGGGGCTTGTAAGCCCCCCAGGACATAATAATTACGAACAGTCGTGATCATAGTGGAACAAAAACAATGATAACAGTAGTTGAAAAAAATATAAGTGAATCAAGTGAAATGGACACGGACAGTGCGATGGAATCGTCTCGCGAATTAGTGCAGAAAAATATAAAAATAAATATAATAGACATTCAAAAATTCAACGCTGGCGAACTAATTTGTTGGCACTGCGATGTCATAATCAAATTAGAACATAAACTCAGGTGGGAAAAAGGTAACCAGACCGTCACGGGTCGTATACGGTGCACCGCTTGTAAGAATTCTACCTGCTACAAATGTGTTATCGAATTCGATTGCCAAACAACACCCGAAGGCGAGTACAAACAGACCTTAACCACAGCCAAAATAATCACTTACGATTATTATATGTGCATCACTAAAGATATGAAATGCAAGGAGTGTAAAAAGGTAAACAAGCGCCGTATTATACCTCTTGTCGGCCTAAAAAATATAGAATGGTTCCTATGCGAATGCGGGATAAATCAAGTACAGGAAGTGACGAGTATTGCCCTAAATACCGGTACTCAAAATACTCGTAAAAATAAGAAAAGCGGTCGCAAAACAGACTCCGATAATACAAATGTACCCTCAGTGCATTATCATTCACGCACTAGCCAAGACGGCAACGAAGGTAGATCGCAAAACATCACATACCAAGCGGGTGGAAGCAGGTTAGATGTTATTCCTAAAACTGAACGGCCCGTGGTAGCAAACGCGGCAACCAGCCAAGCAGACATGAACCAGCCAAACAAAGTTACCAGGAGCGCATACGTCGTAGGCGATAGCAGCCGCGCGCGCAGCGTCACGCGTAGCAACGCTACGCCGGGTGCGACCCACGTCACTCGTAGCAGCGCTACGCCGACCACGGCCCGTAGTAGGTCGCCCGCTATCTCGAACGCATCGACTACGCGGCCACTCGGCGGCATATCAATAACAACTAGCAATAGATTTGAGTCACTGCCCGCTCAATCTAGTGATCAGATGAATAACAGAGGGTCGCGCTCGCCTCCACAGAAAAAGCAGCGCATTAATAAAAGAAGCAGAGAAGAGAGTGAACTTTCGATGTTCACAAATACTCCTAAAGAAAGCCCTCATATTCCCAAAATCAGAATCACGAATCCTCAAGGCCTATACGAGGGTGAGAAATTAAAGAAGTTACGAGAATGTGCGAAAATAAATGACACCCCGTACAATTTCTCAAAAAATAGAAAGGAATTAAGATTTTACCCTAAGTCAAACAAATCCCGGCAAAATTTAATAGAAACTCTGGATAGTTTTGAAGGAATTACCTACATCGCTCCGAGACCACCTGCAGATAGAGAGGGCAACGTGTTAATAGTAATTAGAAATGAAACATATGGAGAAACAGAACAAGAACAGATCGAAGAAATGGAAAGATGCATCGATATTAAGCCATCTAAAATAACAAAGATGAATAAGGACGGCAACCTCCATCTCGTGGTCTTTCGTTCTAAGCAGGGTGGCAAAACATTTACGACCACTGAAATAATTGACAGAATGAAATCAACCTCAGAAAGATTCTTTGGAGCCCCGAAAATTTATGCAGAACCATTTCGAAAAAATACGAATAGAATAGCACAGTGCAAAAAGTGTTATAAATTCGATCACACAAAACAATCATGTCACGGACCGCAACTGTCACCGAGAATGCAAATTACAATTGAAGGGCGAGAAGTGACAGTATGTCGGGCGTGTCGACAAGAGAGTGACCACGGAGCTAATAACGTTATTTGCCCCGTCTTCAAAAACGAGTTAGATAAAAATGCGGCGAGATTACAAAAACAGGCAGAAAATGAAGCAAGGAAGATTGAACGAGTTGCTAATAGTTACACCCGTCCTGGAATTTCGTTCGCTGATAGGGCCAATGCATCCGCACCACTACCTAGACAGGAATCAATAAGGGAGACTGTATCGGCAGAAATTACTCCACCAGTTCAGCAGAGCCAGCCAGTTCAACAACTCAACTTACCCAACGGAGGAACAGGCAGACTAATCATGACACAAGAAGACGCAATGAAACTAGCGCAATGTATATACGCTTTCTTCAATGGCCGTTAAGTCACAATTAAAAAAACTTAGAATTTTACATGTAAACGCTCAAGGTTTACGAAATAAGTTCACAGAATTAAAAACGTTAGTGGACAAACACTTGCCTCACATCATCATCATTAATGAGTGCAAAGTGGACTTTGACAAAGTAAAATTTGACATCCGAAACTACGATAAACTGACGCACAGCAGAGCGACACATCTGGGCACAGTGATGTATATCGCCAGAGGACTTAGATGGACTCAAACAGCGCTCACACCGGGATGGGAAGAAGAAGAAGGAATGATCGAGGGTATAGCGATCAAGTTAGTCTACAATCATCGATCCGGAGAGTACTTAAAAATAAAAGGGGTCTACTTTCCAATCCCAGACCAACACCTAGCTAGAGAGGAACTCGAAGATACAATCATGGACGAACCTGCACTCATAATAGGAGACCTAAACTTACGAATGAGACAGCTTGGGCACTCTAGGGACGCTGGCCTGGGCACCCTTTTGAAAAGACTACAACAAGAAGGAGTCTGTGAACTAAAACACACAGGCCTACCATCACGTCCAGCAAACCAAGGTACTAATATTCTTGACGCTGCTATTGTCACGCACGAACTCCAACAAGTAGATGACTTCAAAATGACACAAATAGCGTCAATCGGTTCAGACCATCTTCCTTGGATACTGGATACCAAACTTAACGTTGACCGTGAGGTAAAACTTACAAGAAATATGAAAAGGTTACTGGAAAGCGTAGAGATGAGGAATGCTTATAAGTCTACATTGTGTGAAAAAACGTCCGACCTGTTTCTAATAACTGACGACGCATCATGTGACAAATATATAGAAAGTCTAGAAAAGGCCATTACTGAAACCTTGGATATACATGCACCTCTCAAAGAACACAAAAGAAGAGACTTCCTCCCAGACGAAATAAACAAGTTGATCGACCTACGTAACCGAGCAAAGATACGAGCCTGGAAGAAAAGAAACCACGCCAACCCAGAAATATCTCGAATCGCGCGTTCAGAGTATAACAGACTTAAAAATCAAACAAAAGAGGCCCTCACGAACCTCATCGAAAACAGTTGGTTGAAAGCTCTCGAAGATCCAACGGATAGTAGGGCAAAGATGTGGAAAATCCAGAAAAGTATGAAAGCTCCAAACATGAAACTTCCTAACATTGAAGGATGCACATCTGAAGGGGAAATAATAAATGCGCTAGTGGACGCGGCAATAGTGAAAGAAGCTTATATTAATCCAACTGACGAGGGCTCAGAGAAGTTCACCCCTTTTGAACCGCTAGACAGGACGTCTAATAGAGAAATACGTCTTGAATTAAGAAAATTTAAGAACAAGAAAGCCCCGGGACCAGACCAAATCCGTGCGGATGCGCTAAAAATTGGAGGAGATGTCTTTCTTGAAGCATTTAGACCGATAGCAGATTACGTCCTGACGACGGGTTACTTCCCAAGACGATGGAAGGTCGGTGAATGTATCTTCTTGCATAAACCAGGCAAAAATCACAAAGAAGCTAGCTCCTATAGACCAATCACGTTACTTAATATAATGGGTAAATTATGTGAAAGACTAATTCTCTCAAGGCTGCAAGCCACAGTTGACAAATTGCAACCGCCATTCCAACATGGCTTTACTAGATTTAGAGGAACCGCTACTCAGATTCTCCGCACTGGTAGAATAATAACGGATGCTTTGGCAGATGGGGAGAGCGTATCGATGATAAGCACGGACCTAAGTAAGGCGTTCGATTCTATTAACCATAAAGGCCTAATCAAGAAACTTCAAAATGCCGATGTACCTATCAACATCATTAAAATAATAGAAAATTACCTGGAAGACCGATCGCTCATAGGGAAATTTAGGACTATCCATGGAGAAGTGAAGAGGATACCTCACGGGGTGCCCCAAGGATCGATCCTCGGTCCCGTCATTTTCAACCTGTTTGTTCACGACATATGGGATACTCACGACAGAATACGAGGTCTCAAGCTATCCCAATACGCCGATGACCTATGTATTTTAAATAGAGCAAATAACCCCGACCACGCTACCATGAGAGCGGAATGGGCAGCCGAAACTATTGTGAATTATTACGAAAGATGGGGCCTTAAATGCAATGTAGAAAAAACAGAATGCATCCTGTTTACAAAAAAGAAGAAATTTAAGCCGACAGTTAAAATAAAAAAACAGACATTCACATACAAAAAAGAAATAAAATATCTAGGAGTCATCTTCGATAAGAGCCTCAAAATGAGTCCACACACAGACAAAGTAGTCAAGAAATTAAAACAGGTAAGAGGTGCCCTGGGATCCATCATCGGCTTCCACGCCAAGACAGATCTTGAGGTCAAACTAGCCGTAATTCAAGCCTGCATCCTTCCCATCATGGACTATGGAGTGGTACAGTTATTATCCAGATACAGTAACTCGAACCTCCAAAAAATCGAGAGGCAATATAGAATGGCGCTGAAGAGTGCAGGTCAATTCCCTAGACGTCTACCCACAGAGACGCTCTGGGAAATGACAGATCTAGAAGCATGGCACCTCCGAGCCGCCGACCTGAATTACAAAATGCTGGCCAAAATCGCATCGCTGGGAATAGAAGACCTGGACACACCTGGAGACGCTTACCTGGCGCACGGAGAATTTAACCCACTGCTAAAAAACAAAAGAATCGGTGAAATAGAGTATACTATTAATAAAGACATGAGACGTTGGCCTCCCGGGGCGGCGGCTCCTCGTCCTCTTAGAATAAAATAAAATATAAAATTGTAACATATGACGCACAAAATATTAACATCTTCAACTCATCACTTGTGACATGACACCTTCAGCTTACACAGATCTTTTTAGACATAAGTTAGCTGACACAATCCTGCGGGAACTGAAAGATGTAAACACTAACAGGCAATAAACGATTTCTGATTCTGATTCTGATTCAATCAAAACCCGCAATGGTATGAAACTCGCATGCGAGTTCTCGCATCGTCTAAATCGGCCCTAAACTTTGATACTTCATTTCAGTTGACGGTTCAGTCGATTATAACGATAGTCCAAACATTATAATGGAAAAGGTTTGCGACGAGCACACCATCGGAGTCAAAATGACGGTAAGTATGCTATTTCCATGAACACGATAATACAGTCGGCAGCAGAAGTTGCTAAGCGGGCCCGGTGTTCAAAATTACCTTGACACACTCTTATTTTCTTAACAATTTTTTTTTTTTTTTTTTTTATTATGAATGGGCTTACTCATGGCCACAGACTAGCCGAGGCGTAGACGTGGCCTACGATGAAGCGAGCTCGCCCAGAAGGTGCCTGTTCACTCTTGATTTGAAGGTTGCCGGGTTATAAGAACACGGAAATATAGACGCCGGCAGGGAATTCCATTCCTTGGCAGTTCGCATAAGGAAAGTAGAAGCAAAGCGCTTCGTGCGAATTGGTGGAATATTTACCATGTAAGGAATATTTACCAGGTAAAGTCGAGTCAACATCATTTTGAACACCTCGCTCGCTTAGCAACTTCTGCTGCTGACTGTACCTACAGATTCTTCTTTCTGTGTACTAATACAGATAATATTATTTGTTATTTTACAGAATTTAACGAAAGTTTACGGGAAGAACGTGGCTGTAAATAATTTGTGTCTGGACATATATGATGGACAAATCACAGTTTTACTTGGACACAATGGCGCCGGAAAATCCACTACTATTTCTATGCTAACGGGTTTGTGTACTATTTTGAATACCTTGCCATTATTTTCATAACAGATAGGTTAAGTACGAGTGCATCGCGACGGTATCATGCGCGCGAGATAGACTACCTGACCTACTCGTTTTTTTTTCAAACTTTTAATTAGAAAAGAATGGGTAATTCATATCGCACTAGATACCATATATATAACATCATACTCACTACCTATTGTCGTGGCCCACTCGTGCTACACACAGGATTAGAATTTTAATCAGACGCTGTAATTACTCTTATCTTTACTAATAAAATATTATTTCTTGAATATAAATAAGCTCGATGACTTTCATTTCATCGTTCCTATAATTGATAATCATGATTAAACGCTAAAAAAGGTAGGTACGTCATATAGTTGGTGTCATTCACGATGTCGCGCAGATTTGTGAAATATAACCTTTAATTACATGACAATACGAGTCAAGGCTTGGATCTATACTCGTCTACGTTTAATTTCGGAGATATAAGTTTAATTATTAGTCGAACATTCAAGATCACCGGATAAACCAATAAGGGTCGGTTGCACCAAACCGTCTTGACACCTTTAAAGGTTTCGCAAAATTTTATTGTATGGGAATTTTCATAGTCTGTTGAGGTGTGGTTGGTGCAACTGGCCCTAAGTGATGTACCTATTCACAATCGTAATACAAATCTGAGATCCTTTTATTTAATCAATTTATTTGAGACCGTAAACTGACGACTTTACCAATTTTCAGGCAACACAGAAGTAACAAGCGGATCAGTGTGGGTGGCGGGCTACGACATCTCCCAGCAAACAGAGGCAGCCCGCGCCAACCTCGGCTTCTGTCCCCAGCATAACGTACTGTTCAACGAACTGACGGTCAGGGAACACCTAGAATTCTTCGGCAGATTGAAGGGTTTCACGGGCCAAGACCTCCTGGAGGATATCGATACGTTGATTTCAAAGTTAGAGTTGGATGAGAAGGTTGGTAATCTTACCCCTAAATGGAGCATTCCATGAAATTGTCTACCGTTGTCCCGTACAAACGCGAAGTTTCTGAAGATTTAAAGGTATAAGAGATTCCTTTTCTATGACAAATGGTCAAAAATATGCACAGAAAAATAATCGCCTGCTTTAAATGCCAAGAAAAAAGTCGCAACACAGGAAATAAAATGCGTTTGTACGGGACAGCCCGTGGAATGCTCCAAATGCGATATTAAATTTAGGCCACCCTAAACGTTTTATTGTTATTTTAAATGAAATAACGCGCCAAAAGTATCTGCCAGACTGCCACCGTGGATAACTTATCCAAGTAAACCTAAATCTCTACAGTTCGCGTTCCCAAGTATTTTCTACATGTAGAGACAATATATATTTTTGTAGAGTTTCGTAATATCTGACGGTGACGCGTAGTCTGATCCGCTACTTTTGATGCCAACTGTACGCGAATGTGGCGCTTGTAAAAAGGTTACTCTAAAGATCAATCAATTAATCAAGCTTCTCATCAATGTATTATTAATGTATCATAACCAGAGCTCGGCGGGGGTGAGCTGTTTTTAGAGTTTGCACAATATGGACATGCCTTGTCATTCGATGGTATATGTGGTGTAATTTAATAACTAAATAAATTGTTTTATTTAGGCTACCTTTCCGCTACGATCTTTACGTCGCCATTAAAACAAATGAATTTTATAGCAAGCTTTTTTAGTAAACCTCTTCAAATAATATGTATATCCATCCATATGCTACTATTAAAGTTGATTTGTACATAAGGCATTGTCATTTTAGTTTAATTATAATTAATAAAGTTTTACTTTAATATTTCTTTCTAAGGTGTATCTATATTAATATCTACACTTGACATAAGTGACGTCAAAATGGCTCACCCCTGCCGAGCTCTGATCATAACAAGGTTTCCTAGTCATCATTATCGTCGATTCGCAAATAATTGATAACAGTGCAAGACGTACAATTAAAATTAGCTTATCTCTTAAATCAGCTTAATAGCTTCCGTGTGTGGAGTGTGTTGTTGAAAAACAGCGACACGTTCTTTGTCATTTCATGTCACAAATAGCCGGTAAAATAATATAATGCAGAGTGTTTGATTGAGATGCCCTGGGACCGAAACCGAAACCGAACCGAACCGGGACTTTGGGATTGAAACCGAATGCAATTTGGGAAATTCTGATAGGAAATTTTTAACTGCCCTAAATTTACGGTTAAATAAATAAATAAATATTGGGGACATCTTACACAGATCAACCTAGCCCCAAACTAAGCAAAGCTTGTATTATGGGTGCTAGGCGACGATATACATACTTATATAGATAAATACATACTTATACATAGAAAACACCCATGACTCAGGAACAAATATTAGTGTTCATCACACAAATAAATGCCCTTACTGGGATTCGAACCCGGGACCATCGGCTTCGCATGCAGTGTCACTACCCACTAGGCCAGACCGGTCGTCAAACTTACCAAACCACCAAAGATTTGTTATAACTCTAATAACTGGCCATTAGTATACCTTGTATGATTTTGTTACAGCGTGATTACCAGTCGGCTGGACTCTCCGGAGGACAGAAGCGGAGACTATCGGTTGGTATAGCCCTCAGTGGAGCCCCACGGGTGGTGCTGCTCGATGAACCCACCTCCGGCATGGACCCAGCGTCTCGGCGTGCCCTCTGGGATCTACTACAAAAGGAGAAAATGGGTCAGTCGCCAGAGTTAGCCTCGACATAGTGTTCTATTCTACCCCCCTTATTCATTAACGCGCTACAAACCTCAGTTAGCTAATAATCGTTGGTTCTTATCTGTTATTTTGACTTATGTACATATTTGTAAGAAAGGGATCAAACATAATGTAACGAAATCAGGCCCGTAAAGTTATAAATACGGGGATACATGTTTAATCATAACTCTACATGTTTATTATCATATTTACGTCTAACTGCTGAGTAATGACAAAGAATCGATTATATGATTATTAAATTAATTAAATGTTTCTTTCAAAAGGGCGGTCCATGATCCTCACGACTCATTTTATGGACGAAGCCGACATACTTGGAGATAGAGTCGCTATAATGTCGAGCGGGCGTCTACAATGCGTTGGCTCGCCATACTTCCTCAAAAGTCACTATGGAGTGGGCTACACGCTGGTGGTTGTCAAAAGAGAAGGCTTCCAACTTGAATCTTGTACGGAGATCATCGGGCGACATATACCGGGAATAACCATTAAGGAAGATAGAGGTAGATTTTCAACGTTGATAGTTCTTGTGCACTTATGGATAAGATAAAATGTAGATAATCAAGTTTTGTTTGGGTGCAAAAGAGTTGCGGCCTTGAGGCTGATATATTCATTTGACAGCATAATAGCTTCTGTTCAATACTTCGTCTGCTAGAAAGATGATTTTTCGTGACAAAACCTATTCTATGGGTTTTCCTGGGATTTAACATGACGCTTAAATCAGTAAAGCGGTAATATTTAACATACTTTCTGATAAAATTATCTAATGTGAATGGCCCGAGCTCATTAACAACTGTTTGGTGCCAATGGACTTGTCTATAAAATGTATGGTTGTACTTTATATCAAATGATAAATCTATTTTATCTGATGTACAACTAACTATATATGTACTTATTACTTATAAGCGTTATCGATAACAAGTTTGTAAATAGGCCTGCTGTATCAATCAAACAACAGCGTAATCTCTTAAAGGCTTGCTACACGGTCGCCGACAAGCCTACTAACCGTCTGACCCTGGTCTGTCCTTGGTATGTGGGTCCGTCTGAGTTGGCTGGCTAGACGGTGGCAGACCACAGTGTGTTCAGAACTCGCGGACGGACAACACGTATTGCAAGCGCACAAAATGGCCCCTAACCTTGCGGATTGCATTTTGTTTTTCTTCCTTGACTTCTGGGGCGGCAAAACTTATTGGCGGGGCGCCAAATTTCATAATCTACTCATACTAGTGCAATGACAAAAAAATAAGTTTTTGGCAAAAATGTCATTTTTGGTACAAGCTTTTATCGCTGAATGTACTTTTCTTTCCACAGGCAACTAATTAAATACTCGTCGAGACAATTCTAAAAACCCCAAACACAATTAGGTCGCGTTGTTCTATCACAGGGTTCCTATGGCCACCTCCTGTCTCCATCATCAGATCAGCTATATGGTACCATAATAATGCATTGTCACCCGATTTATATATGTATGCAAATGTTCAGCTCCATCGGAAACTAGAAAGTAGGTCTAATTTAACTTGCAAGATTTGACCCGTACAAACATATTTACATACTTACATTAGGTATATTGCAAGTTAATAAAAAGCTTGTAAAAAAAGAAAAGGGTATACGAATGAAACGCTGGCTCAAAAAACGACATTTGTTGAGTCATTTCAACTTGATGAATTTGCTGGACTACGCTACGGGGCCATACATAACTTTCTGAGAATGAAGAGAAAAGTATTTGATGAATTTTTAGAAATGCTACTGAGTACCCATGGCATGGCTATAACCACACGAGCGCACACGGCGCGTCCTCCAAGCGAAATGGCCTAGTGCGGTCGGCGACGGGCGGCTACACGGTTCCGGACCGACCGCTCAGACCGCGGTCGCTGGCGCGCGCTCGCATGCCAAGGGCGTCCGGAGGTCAAACGAAATTTTGTTGGTAACAACTGTCTACACGGTCCGGGACAGACCAAGGCCACGCGGTTTGGGGGCTTGTCGGCGACCGTGTAGCAGGCCTTTTACACCTGTGGGTAGATCAATAAGTACTTAAAGTACTAGGTAAATATGTTTATAACATGCCTAAAAAAACGAGGTATGCGTCCAAAGTTAAAACGGCCGTTTTCGTTTTGAGTTCCTAGATCGACGAAACCAGCAACATAAAAACTGGTTTGATGTATTCAAAAGGTACTTAAATACACAATACAGTACGTAGCGGCCTCCTTTTTTCGATATCTTTCGTTAAATTTAAATAATTACGATTATTTAGCTGTGGCGCTAGTGTGCACGTTGAAGGGCTCTTAACGTGGGTAAAACAGTTCTAACCTATTAAGTAAGTACATACCTACCCACTAAATACCCAAGATTGGCAACTTTTGGGTAAATATATACCTTATAAACTACTCTTGTTTCAGGGACCGAAGTGACATACGCTTTAACTAACGACCAGTCGCATTTCTTTGAAGCAATGCTCAACGATTTGGAAGCGAACGTCGATACGGTTAAATTTAAAAACTATGGTCTCACAGCTACTACCCTCGAAGATGTTTTTATGTCGTAAGTATAATTACGTACCTACTTGTACTTGGTAACTTGCAATTAAGGTAGTAAGGATGCATTCTTTTACTTAAGAGCCAACAGGAGTGGTCATTTCTCCATACAAACGTACTCCTCGTTTTCCTCCGTAGGTTTTGAAGCTAGAGCAATGATTTTTCAACACAGATTAATATTGTCAATATCTGTGTCGGACCGTTTTGCTTTTTTTGATATTTTTGTTTTTTAAGGCGCTAGAGCCCTTCAAAAACGGCCAAAATGGCCTAATTGACTATGCCGCAATGAGAGGCGTGGCATTCAAAACTGATATCAATTAGCCAAAAATGCAAAACGGTCCGACACAGATAATTTCATAATCATTTAGATTTCCAAATTTGGTTACGATTTTTTAAGTTTTGGAGGAGGAAACAGAGGAGTACGAAACCTCGATTTTTGAGATTTTTACGCAGGATTTTTCGCCTTGTCCTTATCGCACTACTTTTAGGTGCCGCTTCCGTTAGCGAGACGGGTATATTTACCTAAAATATTTAAAACTCAGCTCCTGTTTCGTCTTAATAACAATGACACTGCACAATTAAGCACACAAAAACTTCCCTTTCCAGTTTGCCTTGATCAATTTCTGGGTAAGTCCCGACCTGCCTAATTTATTGAATAGTATTCTTGTTTATTATTAGAAAATACCTGAGAATTTCCGGAGAAGGAAGATAGGATTGTTCCTTACATCTTGAAAATAATATTTGCTTTCTTTATACAGAGTCGGCTCGGATGTGGCTCCCACCGCTTTTGACGATGTGGAAACTAATACGTCTGGATTAACTGACGATCTTATAGCGGACATGGATATATTATCAATGGATCAAAGTAAGAAACAGAACAAAATGATACCTTAATAATTAGGCTTGTGAAACATATAAGTAGACTTCACTTCTTTCCACAATTTTTTTTACCCCCGTAACCTCTTGAGTATAATCCCTCCCGCGTATAATTTCTGCTTATTCCACAATCCATATACCGCACTTTTGAATTCAGTAACTAGATATAAAGAATTATAATTCAAATCAATACAAATGCATCTGGGTCTCAGGAGAGATGATTTCCGTGATGATAACTACCTATTCTATGTACTGTGTATCTCCTTACCAATCATAGGGCCAGTTGCACCAACCACATTTGACAGACTGATCAACGTCAGCCGGGGCGCCCCGGAGCTTTACTATGAAACTTATGGAAAGTTTCATTCGCTTTACTATGAAACTTTCCATACATAAAAATTTTGCGAACTCTTTAAGAGGGCGTCGAGGAGGGTAAATTTTCAGATTCTGTCAAATTACCCCATTTCACACACAAACGCAGCTCACACACACTACCTCAATTTACTGGGACAGGTCAGTGACCCCTAATGTTTTTTTAAAGGTGCTGTTTCGAGTTTAGTGTTAACTACGGACCTTCTTTGAGGAATTTAAACTGTCAAAGCTTTCCTTTGTGAGAAGACAGAGAAAAATCACTTTTTATATATAGCTTTCCTTGTTTGTTCATGTCATGTCATAGGTATGTGACCATAGATATAAACTATGGATGAGCGCATGCATATGAATTGCCCGTTGCGATCTTCATGTCAGCAAAAAAGCGCCATCTGTTACACACTGCGTACAACTACGTGAGCTCGACTCTCGCGATAACTTTGTACGGGCGTACAAGGCTTGTTAAGTTTATTCGCGGTTTATATCAGAAGAGCGTCGATTAAGTTTATGGTTAATCAAAATTATTTGTTGTATTTGTTGGCGTTGTTTGATATCCGTATTATCCGTGTCGTCGACACTGACGCTCCTTCTTACCTCTCAAGACCCGTGACATCTGTACTAAAATCAGCTGAAGACGAAAAACAGAGAAAATATTCCACGGCCTGTGAAATGCGACATGCAACTTTCACACCACTTGTAACATCTGTTGACAGCGTCTATGCACCCCAAATGTCCTCCGTTATAAAACATATGGCAGAAACCATATCTCAACGTTGGAACCGATCTCTAAGTACTGTACTGGGCTGGCTGAGATGCAGGATCAGTAACGCCGTTATACGTGCCACCACCATGTGCATCCGAGGCACACGCCACCGGTTTAAGTCCCCCGCCTGGTGGCTTGGGTTCGACGACGGTGCCGCCCTTCCACACATCGACTGAAACCCCTTTTCTACCCTACCTACATATGTCTTAACCTAACCCTTTGCCTATGTATTACTTATGATTCTCGTAATAAATGCTTTAGTTAACATATTTATTGTATTAAAATGGGCGAACTTATCCTTATAAGTTTCCGTTCTTCTACGTTATTTCGTGATGTCATTATCGTCTCAGGTGGCAATGCAATATTTTAAACATTCGCGCAGTGCGGTGTGCCGCCCTGTGTAAGCCGGCTCTGTCAAGGTCGACAAGTTGGCCGAGCTACTAGCTACAGCAGTACAGTTCGATAAGTACCTCCCGAGCTTTCGCGAGTAAAATGCGGCGAACAACTATTTCTGTTAGTTTCTTGCTTGCAAAACAGGTAGAGTAAAAAAGAAGGAAACAGCAATACAAACTAACTATTTTGGCTCAGTGATCCAAAGAGAATCTTGGCCTCCGAAACGAGAGCGTGCCACCTGTCCACAAATATGATGCAAAAATATAAGTAGGTAATGGAAAGTATTAAATACAGCGATGTGAATTAATCGGTGTTTGAAAATGCGCGCTTTGTTTCTAGCGCTCACCTGTTAATTTTTTTTGAGTTTTACCTACAGTTAATTAAAAACTTTAACCTGACAAGAATTAATATACTAGGTACCTAAGTCAACGAATAAAACAATAACAAATACTTGATCTTGTTATTTCGAATGTTTTTAATTATTATGTAAAAGAAACGGGAACAAACTCTGTAAGACAGACAATAGGTACTTTAATTTCGGTAATTATATCCGGTAGGTAATCAACTAATCATATTTAAGTAAATTTACCTATACAAATCACGCAGTATGCATTTCTACTTCATAATAACTTCCAAAGAGAAATGACGTCCTTACAAGGTTAATGCATTAGCGCTATGACGTACGAGCGAACATTAGTTGCTCGTGAGAATGAAATAAAATTATCGTTTAAAATTGGTTTTAAGCAATAAATAAACCTAATTGGAAATTACTTACCGATGATATGAGATCCCATTTTTTTTCTTATACTTCCTATAATGGTTTTTGCACCCTTTTACAACGCAATAAGGCATTTTTGTGTTATGCTGCGTGACAACTTTCTACTGCGCAATTCGCCACACGACTGAGCGCCGGGGTGTGATAAATGCAAATATCACACCCATGTAGCGGCCCCCTTTTTAGTGCTCGTTAGCCGCGTCCTTACGAAGTAATATATATGTCCATGTATGTGACGTATTAGGTAATTAATTATTTTCGTTGTTGACTTTTATTTGTATTAAGATAGGTACAAACGGCGATGCTCTTAACTGTCCATCGGTGGACCTTATGCCTTTTGTAATAAGGTTTACGAACTGTCAGTTAACAGTGTGGTCATGGGCGATGGTATGCGGTTTGTTAACATAGTCCGAATTTACCTACTCGAAAAAAGTGGACTATATCTAAAATGATCCCCTCATTAGTTATAGGGCTTGTAATATTTTTTTACAACTAAAGACGCGTATTATATTTCACTTATAACTTAATTGATAATAAGGCTTTAAAAACCTCTAATAAAATTCAGGTACTACATATGTACTACATTTATACTTTTGTAAGTCAGTAAGTGATGCTTATCGGGAAATCAAAGAACTCATAATTACCTATATAAAAATAATTAAATTTACCATTTCGTCTCACGTTCAATAAGGCCCGGGGCCGGGCCTTGTCACCCGCACAGACAGAGGGCCTTTTTAGCCCAAGTACAAGTTCAAGAATAACAGAGAATATAGTAAGTATAATTTAGTTTATTTATCTCAATTATACAATTTTCACACAGGTAAAATGTACATACATTTCAGCTTGTAGGTACTTATCATATAACGATATCATATAAGACCTCATAAATACCTATAAATAAACGTTCACTGAAAAAACTTTAAGGCATTTCTGATAAGTAATTATTTTTCGTTACTGAGTTATCGTTTTGCACCGAATATCAATGAAATAAAAGCACGTTGTTATTTGATAGATACATTTATATAAACATCGTCACATGAAACCAATATAGGTACTCGTAAACCATACCACTGCGATGGAAATATCGTTCTTTCAACTGATAATATAGCCACAAAAACTCGCTGAGACTGCAGGTCGAGTCTTGGTTTCAATTTCTTGATGATATATCATTGAATTAACTTTCAAAGCACGTGATAGCTCTCAGAATAGCAACAAAACTGGTTGAAACTAAAAATTTTATTGCTGATATTATGTGAACAACATTGCTTCGTCTTCATAAATAAAATTTTAATAATTTATATTGTTTACGTTAAAATGTGAAGAAATTTGTTGATAAATTGTCTATCTAGTATATTGACATTATGTCATATATGTTTTTAAAATGACGTAATATGAATGCCAGCACAATGAAAATTTATTCCAATAAGATAAAACAAATCTTCAAACTTTTTTAATTTTTAGTGAATTAGGAAGAAACTAATTACACTGATTTGGTTGTGTTCGTATATATTTTAAATAATTTGTTATATTTTTAAAGTATTATGACTTATGAATAAAAACAAATCAAAATTTTAATGACTCTGGATCTCCGTGTGACATTATTCATTTACCCTATTTATTTTGAACACAGTTTTTCACTGGTATCATCATTCGTATACGGACATGAATTTCTGTCAATATATATGACAAATTGAAATGTCAATTTGGAAAAAGCATGTACGCGTCCGCTTCCAACGGCCCACAGCGGGCATCTGAGGAGAAGGAGAATTTGACAGATATGGCGGATGTATGGAAATTTTACGAAAGTTTACGTTTAAGATTGAATTTCTCTGTAGCCTTTAAGAGGAAAAATAGGAAAAGCCTGATTCGTTGTAGTCTAGTTATCTGGCTTTCGAAATCACTCAATTTTGTAGCATGAGCATCGATTTTTTTATACAAATTTTACTAAACGCTGACACTCGTTCATCACGTTTTAGGTACAACTTTGCATGAGTGTATTTATTATATTGTAAAAGATTTCAAATTTTCAAGGGTGATTCGTTGTAAACACACTCTTTGGGATAATAATGATATTTATTATAATTTTTTTTATCAAGCGATGTGGACGCTAGCGACTAAACGGTGACTGCCTTTTTCGCTGATTTTGCACGACGCAGTCTTAACGATACGAACAGTTTGGTGCAACCGAACCTAAATCGATTCAGGAGAATGGATTCACGCTTCTCCGCGCGTGTGTACGCGCGGAGAAGCGCGAAGAACAGACAGAGTTAGGATGTATAATGAAATCAACAATGTTTTTCAGTGGACAAACAACAGGACATGCTAAGTGGGTGTCGGCTCTGGGTGCAGCACGTCTGGGCCGTCTGGTATAAGCTGTGGCTGGTGTGGTCGCGTTCGTGGATGCTGCTACTGATGCAGGTACGGAAACAACTAGATTTTGTTAACCTTACACGACTAAATTAAGCAAATATATTCTCAACGGTGCCTACACATGATGCCAGTCGTTATCGCTCCGTAGCGGACGAAACGCAACTATCTCTGTCGTACTAATATGGCCTTTCATAGATAACTATCTCTGTCGCACTAATATAAGAGAGAGATAACTACGCAACAGAGCCAGAGGGCGTACCGCGACCCGCGTTCGACGTGTTTCCTCTCTGTCGCACTTGTAAATTCGTACGTAAGAGTGACAGGGAAACAACACGTCGAGCGTGGTTCACGGTAGGCCCCCTGTAGTCCAGGCTTTCTTCATGAACCACAGGAATTGTGCATTGTTGCTAGTCTTCGGTATTTTTTTTACTAATTCTCCCGTGTTGTTCCCTTTTGCGCCCCATTAATTTTAAAGCACGTTAAGAAACGCATTACCTATTAATTTGCAGGTGCTAGTGCCATTGCTCATGATCAACATGACGCTTGGGATTCTCCAGTGGGTCATGTCGGTGCAGCCAACGGTAATACAAAGGGCGCTGACGCTTGCACAAGGGTAAGACACGATTATTATAACCTTACTAGAATTAACTCTTTGTGGTAATTAAATGTAATCAACTCAAACCACATTAATAAAGTCGATGCATGCTTAGGTAAAGTTGATAAATCTTCTATATTATAAGTAAACGGGCGCTTTTATGCTTTACCGTGGTCGTCTACGACACTAGACACGTTTATTATAACTTATACAGGGTCATTTTTGAACCGTTAACTATATTGTGCGAGGTGATTAGGTAGGTCATACTGAACAACTTTTACTATGGGCCAGTATGGGCCCAACTCGACTGACAATCGACATCCACTCGACCAAAATGTATGAAACGGTCAAAAAATTTTTTGTGATTTGGGAGTTGGGCCCATAGAAAAAGTTGTCCAGTATGGCCTACCTAATCAGCTAATCACCTCGCACAATACGGCTAACGGTCCAAAAATGACTCTAAGGTATACTTTACTTCTCGCTAACCTATTCCTTTTTTTTACATTTTTTTTCGCTTTTTTTTATTTCAGTCTCTTCCTTTTACTCAATGTGATTATTAATTTTTGTTTACTGATTTGTTATCATTTACAGCTTCGTAGAAACTGAAACGGTACTCTCTTACAATGGCACTTCGCAAAACTCGATTGGTGCACTCGCCAAGGCCGCGTACGAGTACATGTTCAGTTCGAGTGATATTGAAACTATGAAGATTACAGTCGTGGAGAATGAGGCCGTCGATGACTACTACTTGTATAGGGTAAATTTGATGAACCATTTAACTAATATTTATCGTCGCCATGGCTGCTGGGCTAGCATAAGAAAACTACCAAGTACCGCTGATAACAAACTTTGGTAGGTACTTAAGGTTCCGTCACACAGGCGCGTTTTCCGGGCGGGGCGTGAGCGTTTTATATGTAAAGGCGGCGCGCCACGCTCACGCGCCCGCTAAACGCGCCTGTGTGACGGAGCCTTTAGTATAAAACCTCCATAAGACGTCAGTTGCGGATACCAATATTAACAGTGTGCAAACTTAAGTGCAATCCTATGGCCCAACCTACTTCGGTTCGGGTGTTGTTGTTAATTATATGCGGAATTCCTAAACTACGCCAACTTTTAGTTGTTAGCTTGCTATACTGCAAAACGTAATTCAAGACCAAAAAAAGTAAGACAATGTTGGCATTGCAATAACTTGTTTGTAAAATAGTAAATTACTTTTGAAAATTAATCACGCTAAGATAATTTATTTATTAGTAACTTTACTCCTACGATTTAAAAAAGTACTTTTATTTACTTATTTTTACATAAATACAAGACGTGCTAGTAAAAAAATGGCAACATTATTACTTTTTTTGGTTTTGAATTGCGTTTTGCAGTTTAGTCAACATATCCTCCATCGACATCCACCCCTATGCTGATGCGTGCTATTGCTATGTCAATACGTATATTAATCCTCTCCTTTCAAAGTATTAAGATAAATAATTTATAGACCATTTTGTAGACTAATGAGCCCTCGCAAATGGCGTTTCTCCGAAGCCGAATGCTGATAGGAGCGACGTTCGACGAAGACTCAGCCACGGCTTGGTTCAGTAATTTCGGGTACCACGATGTGGCAATCTCGCTGAGTGCCGTGCACCAGGCTCTGCTCAAGGCCTGGGACCCCAACGCCACTCTCAGTGTGTTCAACTACCCGCTTGAAGTTAATTATGTGGATCAGGTAAACTCTTTATCTTTTCAGCTTTATCCATGATGCTTTTTACAGCTTGGCAAAAAAGAGTAGAAATTAAAAAGTGGCAACACTGTAGTGTCGTCCCTTTCAAACCAATATATATAAGAAAACGGGACGACACTACAGTGTTGCCACTTTTAATTCCTACTCTTTTTTGCCAAGCTGTAGTTGCCCCCTTTCATGTATGTATATGGGCAATTTGGGTGCCACAGTTGAAAATTGTGGGCAACTTAAAATTGATTTTTTTTCAGAGCAACATGCAATCCTACGTTGCATATCTTTCCATGCAACTTTCATCGGGCATAGCAAGCAGTCTTGCCATCGTGAGCGCAGTTTTCGTTATGTTCTATATCAAGGTAAGTGTCGACATTTAGCAACAATAATATTAAAGCTATTTACATTTATTTCAAAAGAAATCTGATGATTTGATGGTCTAATATCACTCAATTATGTACCTACCTAATGCAGCGTACGCGAATGGATATACCTAAGTATCATATCAAAGATTTCAGTACGTTATTAACCCGTGGAGCGCCCTACTGTCACATGTGTGCTGGTAACTAGTATAGAAGTTCCATACTACGGTAATTTTGGGGCGCTCCATGGATTAACGTTATGTATTGGTATGTATTATTATTTATTAGATACCCAAAATACTAATCGGATATTAACTGTATATTTTAATCACCTACCTATTACCATTTATACAGTGACAGATTTGCAGTCTAGGCCCAAGGCCCTGTAGCCGCCCGTTTCTCAGCACCCATCATATTGACTACATTTTGAGTTATTTCTTGTTATCATCGGCGAATGTTTTGTCGCCCCTAATATCTTGCCGCTCTAGGCCCGGGCCTGCTTGGCCTTAGGGCAAATACGCCACTGCATTTATGTTATTTATCATAGTTTTTTTACTAATAGGAACGCATTCTTCGAGCTAAGCTCCTTCAAAAGGCCGCTGGCATCCAGCCGGTCGTCATGTGGGGCAGCGCCGCGGTGTTCGACTGGGCCTGGTTCTGCATCATCTCTGTGACAATCGTCGTTTCGTGTGTAGCCTTCCAGGTTATTGGTCTCAGCACGGTTTCAGAATTAGGTAGGTTAATGGTTGATTGCAATAAAAAATAAACCAAGTATCATGGTGACAGGTCACAATCGGAACAAATTAATTTAACATAAGATAAAAACATAGGCGACATAAGTATACCCCCACTGGCTTTTAATTGTAAAAGAGCTGAAATTCCAATGTCTTTGTAAAATAAACATTCAACCTTTGTATCCTTCGTAAATATGTTACGTCTATAGACCAGCCGCTTAAATGAGTCCTCGCCTGCGCGGTACGCGGGCGACGGGGTAGGACGACAGTAACTACAATCGCATGCGAGTTCGCGCGCCGTTTAAATCAGCCCTACGACTGGCGGGGATTCGGGGAAGGTGCGGGCGCCGTACGCCTGCCGCTCGCACCTTCCCCGCCACCCGTAGTCGTCCTACCCCGTCGCCCCCGTACCGCGCGGGCGAGGACTCTTTTAAACGGTCGCTCTATAGCACTCAATTGATGATAATCGAATTTAAACTGTTGTGAGACATACTAACATTGAACAATTTTACTGTTTAGACTCACTTGCTTTTAGTCACTCTCGCACATGTTTCGGAGAGCATGCACTAACAGTGCGAGCAGCGTTCACGACGGCCGTGTATCGCGTACTGCGGCTCGCCTCGTCGCAAGCTGCGCACTGTTAGTGCTTGAGAAAGGAGCTAGAGCTAGGCTCTCCGAAACATGTGCGCGAGTGACTAAAAACAAGTGAGTCTAAACAGTAAAATTATTCAAAATTGATGATAAATATGTAATATAATTTATTTAAAATTGCCAGGTCGGATGTACCTAGTTCTCATGGTGTACGGCGCCGCCATGCTACCGCTGCACTATCTAATGTCGTTCCTGTTCAGCGGGCCGGCGATGGGTTTCGTCGCCGTGTTCTTCATTAACGTTCTATTGGGTAAGTTACTTACTTACTTACTTACTCTTCTGGCGCAGCGACCCAAAGTGTGTCTTGGCCTCCAACACGACTGCTCGCCGCTGATCCCGGTCCTGTGCCGTTTCTCGCCAGTTCTCAACCCGGAGCTCGCGCAGATCAGCGTCCACCACATCCGCCCATCGATACCTAGGTCTATTGGGTAAGTGCAATGTGCTATTGTCACAGAATAAATAATAGTACTAGGTACAGAAGACTCATTCTCTAACAAAACGCGTGTTATCAGCACAGGCCGCGTAGCCAAGATGCCAATCGCTTACGCTCCGTAGCGATCGAAACGCAACTGTCACTGTCGCACTTATATGGAAGAGTGATAGAGAGATGTAAAGCTTTTCGTTGTCGAAGCGATAGCGATTGCAACCTTGCCTAGGCCGGCTGTGCCGTTTCTCGCCAGTTCTCAACCCGGAGCTCGCGCAGATCAGCTTCCACTACATCCGCCCATCGATACCTAGGTCTATAGGGTAAGTGCAATGTGCTATTGTCACAGAATAAATAATAGTACTAGGGACAGAAGACTCATTCTCTAACAAAACGCGTGTTACGATCAGGACAGATATGGCCGCTAGGTGGCGACAGCGCCACGCGCGGCTTATGGCTATAGCCACCAAAACTGGTGTGGAACGGATGTACTTGACCTGTTGCAAAGCCACGGAATCGCGGAGTGAGCCACGCCTGCTATTGTTTGGTCGGACGCATTGGGCAATGGCCCGAATGGGTCTGGCTATGCCAGATTTGACAACGGAACGAAACATCGTAATCGTAAAATTCAATATATTAAATTCATGAGTAGGTAATTTATGTACAACATGGCTCCCAGCTTCACCTGCCACAAATGCGGTCGCAAATGCCGGTCCCGCATTGGCTTATACAGCCACGAGAGACGTTGTTCCTCGCTTACAGACGCTGCATAAATCATCTGTCAAGATGCTAAACGCCTGAATGATGGTAGAAAAACCAAATGCACAAATACCAATTGACAAGGACAAACTAAATATATGGCTGAGTTTTTGTTGCTTGACAATAAATTAGGTACCTATTTCAATTGGTATGCTTTACTCGGTCAAGCAAATCATGTCAGTAGGAAAAACCGCGAATCAAATTTCTATGGGACGATAAACCTACGCGCCTACATTTTTTAAATTTGCCGCCTTTTTCTACTGACAAGATTTGCTTGACCAACTATATATCTGCATCTGTAGGCCTTGCACATGATTGGCGCGACAGTATCTCGCGGCGAGATAGACTACCCGTCTTTTTCTAACTATGTTAAGGGGGACGGGTAGTCTATATCGCGCTGGCTCGGCAGGCTGCATTGCCTTTTCCTCGATATGTAATACAGTTTGGGGTGTAATTTCAGGTCAAATGGGTCCGCAGATCGTGGAAGCACTGCTCTCTCCGCAGCTGGACACGGAGCACGTGGCGGTGATCCTCGACTACGTACTGCAGATATTCCCGCTCTACAGTCTCGTCAGATCCGTCTCGTGAGTATGACAGGAGCCTGTTTCAGGTCAGATGGGTCCACAGATTGTGGAAGCACTGCTCTCTCCGCAGCTGGACACGGAGCACGTGGCGCAGATCCTCGACTACGTACTGCAGATATTCCCGCTCTACAGTCTCGTCAGATCCGTCACGTGAGTATGTCAGGAGCCTGTTTTAGGTCAGATGGGTCCACAGATCGTGGAAGCACTGCTCTCTCCGCAGCTGGACACGGAGCACGTGGCGCAGATCCTCGACTACGTACTGCAGATATTCCCGCTCTACAGTCTCGTCAGATCCGTCTCGTGAGTATGACAGGAGCCTGTTTTCTGGTCAGATGGGTCCGCAGATCCTGGAGACGCTGCTATTCTTCAGTTACACAAAGAGCACGTGGCGGTGATCCTCGACTACGTATTGGAGATATTCCCGCTCTACAGTCTCGTCAGATCCGTCTCGTGAGTATGACAGGAGCCTGTTTCAGGTCAGATGGGTCCGCAGATCCTGGAGACGCTGCTACTCTTCAGTTAGACAAAGAGCACGTGGTGATCCTCGACTACGTACTGCAGATCTTCTTGCTTTAGTCTCGTCAGATCCATCACGTGAGTATGACAAGCCTGTTCCAGGTCAGACGGATCTACAGATCCTAGAGACGTTGCTCTCTCCGCAGTTACAAATTCGCGGAGAATACATACTACTGATGTTCCCGCTCTTCGTTACGTAACATTCATCATGTGTGAGTTTTGTTGAATCAGTTAGATGGGTCACATCTTCGTGGTGGGTCGAAATTTATCCGTAAATGCCCTCTAAACATAAGATACATGTAGCGAAGAATCTCGGCTACTCAATAGTCTAATGTCTCATGAGTATGAGGGGTCTTAGTGACCCAGTAAAAAAAGCGAGACCTCTTGATTCTTTAGCTCGAAAATACACGGAGTTTGTGCGTATCATGCTCTGCCTGTAAAAGGCGCGAGCCAACCGCAGTAAATTTAGACCCATGAAGCGTGTAATTGGGTACTTTCCTATACTTCAAATAAATTATTTCACACCATGCAGGAAATAAAGCACCAGATAATTATTAAAAAAACATAGATAGCAGTTATTTTTAAACATAATTTATATTTAATAAATCGGATGGAAGTATAAAAAGTAGGCGAGTTGACTGTGACGTCACTACACAAGTTTTCATATAAATTCCTTAGTAGCAAATCGTTTTGACAGTTCTAAAAAAGGAGCTGATTTGACTAGTAGGAAAGTAGCCAATTCCTTGTAGGGGATTGTAAACTATAGTCTAAACAGTAAACATTGTTTCAGATTTCTAAGCCACGTAGGCTTGACGGAATGGTCGTGCTTGCAAGCGTGTGATTACCTATCGGCCGTCTTGCCTATCGGCGAGTGCTCCATGCAGACCATGTGCGATTATAACTACACTGCTTGCTGCGGTAAGTACTTATACTCGCATAGTACAGTCACCTGCAATATTATGTTACAAATCAAATGCCATAAAAATATCTGACACAAGTATTTGTAGAGCCATAAGAGCGTGTTTGTTTCGGCGGCCTTCGAAGAGTAACATATTACGAGTATTGCAGGTGACTGTACTTATATATTTATTATATTTATTTTTTATATATACATATTTTTTATATAAAAAATGAATTTGTGGTGAAATGACAAAACACGTCCCCATTCTTTATTCATGTTCTCCAACATATAACGAAACCAGTAATAAATTATAAATTTTTTTGAAAAAAGTTTTTCATAGAAATTAGAAGGTTTGGTCAATTTTCAGTACTTTGAAGGCCATTTACTCCTAACAGGTTGAGTTTGGGCAGCTAAAAAAAAAATACGTGTCCGTTATTTTAGACTACTCTATAACATATATCAAAATAAATCAAATCGGAGTCGGACAGTTGGGTACCCTTCCTTGTTAGTAGCTATTACGCTTTGCAAGAAAGAAGCGATAGCCACTGACGGACACGAACTATATTAAGGTCAAGTCGATTTGTAATAAAATTTGTTCTCTCGTCGACGTCGAAAAATCGACATCTCTCGCATTCACTCCCATTTGCGCACCTATTTTAGATTTTCGTACATTAGTACCTTGTGGTTTATTGATTTCACTCGGGCGCTGTTGTCAGTCATCACTTCATCAGTGCGGAATCGGCGTTAATGAATAGCGTCGGTCAGTGTGTGTGACATCACTCACCTCCATTTCTTCTTCTTCCTCGCGTTGTCCCGGCATCGGCATTTTGCCACAGCTCATGGGAGCCTGATGGGGTCCGCTTGACAACTAATCCCGAGAATTGGCATAGGCACTAGTTTTTACGAAAGCAACTGCCATCTGACCTTCCAACCCAGAGGGTCTACTAGGCCTTACGAGTATTGGGATTAGTCCGGTTTCCTCACAATGTTTTCCTTCACTGAAAAGCGGCTGGTAAATATCAAAGTTCCGAATAACGCATTGGTACGAGCCGGGGTTTGAACCCGCGACCTCCGGATTGCAAGTCGCACGCTCTTACCTCTAGGGCAACAGCGCGTCACTCACCTCCATTTATTAACCTGTTAGTTTTGCCAGCTACACGTACAAGTTCCTATGTATAAAATTATTGCAGTACGCGACGACCCGTTTTTCGAGTGGGAAGAGCCCGGCATTCTGCGCTACCTGACTTGCATGTTGGTCTCCGGCGTGGTCTTCTGGACCGTGCTCATGTTTATTGAGTACGATGTATACCACAAGGTAATAATGTCTGAGGGCCTACCGCGAACCACGTTCGACGTGTTGCCTCCCAATCACACTTACGTATGAATTCACAAGTGCGACAGAGAGACAATACGTCGAACGTGGTTCGCGGTAGGCCCTCAGAATATGTTTATCGCACAATAAATAAGAAATTTGTCATTGATGCCGAAAATTATGTTTTAAATTATGAAACCTTAATACCTAAATAATTTCCTGCAGATCTTTAACTGGACGAAAACCCCACCGCCTCTCGACGAAAGCTCCATAGACCCCGACGTTGTTGCCGAGATGAAACACGTCGAGCAAATCAGCAAGTGTAACTTAGCACAGCAGAGCCTCGTGGCGAAGGGCCTATCGAAATACTACGGGAAGCATCTGGCTGTCAATCAGGTTTCGTTCAGTAAGTGAGACCACTACTTTTTGTTGATGTGCACTATACCGCCGCATATTCAGTTGTAATTCTCTCTCTTTTGACGACCGGTCTGGCCTAGTGGGTAGTGACCCTGCCTGCGAAGCCGATGGTCCTGGGTTCGAATCCCAGTAAGGGCATTTATTTGTATGATGATACAGATATTTGTTCCTGAGTCATGGGTGTTTTCTATGTATTTAAGTATTTGTATATTATATATATCGTTGTCTGAGTACCCACAATACAAGCCTTCTTGAGCTTACTGTGGGACTTAGTCAATCTGTGTAAGAATGTCCTATAATATTTATTTATTTATTTATTTAATATTTATTTATCTCTCTCTCTCTCTTTAGCCTTTTTCTACCCTTCGGGTGCAGGCCTCCTTCATTTTACGCCATTCATCACGGTTCTGTGCAACCTGGAGTCACTTCTTCCTCGCAGTCCTTTTGATGTCGTCGCGTCGTCCCAACGCATCTTGGGTCTACTTTGAGGACGCTCTTCCCCCCATGGTCGCCACTCGAGTAGTCGTTTTCTCCACGAATCGGTCTTTCGTGCTATGACCAGCCCATTTCCACTTCAAATTGGCTACGCGTTTTACAACATCCGTGATCTTGGTCTCTTGCTCAGTTGTATTATGTACCTAAAAAGATAGCTATTTAATTTCATATATATAATCCTCCAAAGTACAATTTGTTTGCAGCGGTGGCAGATGGGGAAGTATTTGGTCTCCTGGGGGTGAACGGCGCTGGCAAGACCACTACCTTCAAAATGCTGATGGGCGACGAAACTATTTCCAGTGGAGACGCCTTCGTCAGTGGCTACTCTGTAAAAACAGATATCAATTCTGTACATGAGAATATTGGTGAGTTCTGGATTGTATCTATGCCTAAATAAGCAATCTCTTGCGTTTACTTATTTTTCGAGAGATGGCGCCATACCTTTAGCCTACTCTCGACTAGATGGCGCTACTTTTAAACATTTTATAAATTTAACACATATCAGTGAAAAAATATGGATCAAAGTCAAATGGAGTTCTAAGTGTTACGAGTAATCATTTGTGTCGAAAGATGGCAGTAAATGTAAAAGTACTGACTACATAATTTACTTTGACAATATCCCTCTAGTCTAAATTCTCTTAGGTAAGTATAGTATTTCGGTCAACTCATCAAACTGGACAAGCTTACATTGAAAAGGTCTAGGAATGCTTCTGTTAATCGGAATGGAATAGACATTTAGTTTAGCAAATTCAATCATCAAGTTTTTTTTTACTAAAAAAAAATATTTTTAATACAATGCGGCGATCCGAGTACCTACTGTTGTGGCACTAATTGGTTAACGTTTGGTTTAGGGTACTGCCCGCAGTTCGACGCCGTTTTCGGCGAGCTGACGGGCCGGGAGACCCTGCGACTGTTCACCATGCTCCGCGGGCTGCCGACCCAGTACGCCTCGATGCGCGCAGACCTGCTCGCGGACTCGCTTGGCTTCACCAAACACCTGGATAAGAGGGTAAGGAACCTTTACTCAATGTTACTGTTGCTGTTACTGATTGTTGTGGTTGTTGTTGTTGTGGTTGTTGTTGTGTGTGTTGTTGTTATGTGTTAATGTGTGTGTTTGTTGTTTACTCAATGCGACGTGGTGTCCAGCAGGCCGCCAGACACTACGACTGTTCACTACCACAGAATAAATAATGGTATTGCCGTACAGAAAGGAAACTTCCTACAAAATTGAAGTTTGACAGCGGTTCAGGGTCGAATAATGCTGTTCCTCTCTAATACATGGCACTATCTCTTTCGGCTATTTAGGGTTGTCAAAATTCAAGCCATTATTTGTGGTCGTGCACACAAAGGGACGTTCAGTCGTCAACCCTAATAATTGCTCGGAGCAATGCTGAGCCGAGCGGAGCCGAGTTTGGCCGAAGTCAGGAGTTTCGCATCCCTGTCACTACTCTGCGGGGGCTGTAGATCCGAGGAAGTACACCTACAAGTGAGTATGAAATCATAGTTACGTTGGAGCCGAGTTCACTGCTACCTACTCTTAAGTGCGGTTCTGTGATGGGACGTGAAATGCTGCGGGCGATATCTCTCTTTTTGCGAATATGTCATAAAAATCATATTTAGGGAAAATGAGGAGTCGCAGTCACCGTGTGGCTCAGTCGTTCGACATCCGATACGTACTTAGGTGGTGGGATCGCTTTCAGACTCGCATCTAGAGCCCGATTCCTCGAAGAGGAAGCTTGAGCCCAGCAGTGGGAAGTATGTATGCTTCGTACGTACGATTTCGGATTAATGTTAATCATAACGTACTTAATTGCAGGTGGAGCAATACTCGGGAGGCAATAAGCGGAAGCTTAGCACGGCTATAGCGTTGCTTGGATTCACACGGCTTGTATTCGTCGACGAGCCTACGACGGGAGTGGACCCTGCAGCTAAGCGACAGGTTAGTTATAGTTATTTGTTTTACAAAGGGGCAAAGTTGTTGTATTGTGAAAAATTCCGAAATCAGACCACGCGGGAGATGGGTTCGAAAAGTGGAATCTAATTAATTTAGCTACCGAGGGAAGCTGAAAACCAACGAGGAAAATACTCACTGTAAAACATACAAGTCAAATATTTATCATTCAAAATCATCACAAAGTCACTTCTGCTAGCCAATACGAGGTCAATCAAAATTTGCAACTAATTGCTAACCACTAGGGATGTAACGATACCGATACCGATACGATATATCGGCCGATATAATCGGCAGACCGATATATCGGCATCACCGATTTAAATTCAGCCGATAGTACAGTTTGAAAAGCGTGCGAAACGAATGACGCTGCTAATAATTTGAATACACTTTGTTTCCATAACAAATAACCCTCCTTTTGCGTTGCCGTAGTCGGGTAAAAACTACATAAAGTAAACTATAATTACTGATTTGGATTTACTTTTGCATTGATTGCTTGGTGGTTACCTAAATAAATGTTTTCTTTGATTTTTATTTGGCATTTATCTTTATTAGTTTTACAGTTTTTCACACTTCACAAAATCGAGTGTCTAATTAATATATTGTATGCTTTATGCATAATAAGTATATAATTCATTATTTGTTATGTCTATTAGCTAACTAATGTGCCATTGATATCGGTATCTGTATCGGTATCGCCGATTATTTACTTCAATAATCGGTATCGGTATCGTATCGGCAAAGTCATGTATCGTATCGTTACATCCCTACTAACCACTATTGTGGATAAAGTGCAACATTCTCATCAGATTTTTAAAATAAAGAAATTAGCGAGCTAGTGTAGGGAAAACATATTATATTTTGGGTTAACTTTGTAAGGCCCACTTGCACCATTCCACTAACCCTTACAATTTGACACTAGATTAACGATTTAACCGCTTAAGCCCGGGTTAGTGGGGCGGTGCAAGTGGACCTTAGAGATACTTTTAAATAAGTTCTAAATTTACTCGTACCTACTTACGTTTTTCACCTGTGGTTTCTCTGGTCGGGCAGGTATGGCGCGCCATTCGCGGCGCGCGGCGCGCGGGGCGCGGCGTGGTGCTGACGTCACACAGCATGGAGGAGTGCGAGGCGCTCTGCTCGCGGCTCACCATCATGGTCAACGGCAACTTCCAGTGTCTCGGCACGCCGCAGCATTTGAAGAACAAGTTCTCTGAAGGTAAATGTGATTGGCTGGATCGACATTCCATAACAGCGCCATCTATCAGTTAGAGCTGAACGTTGTATATTGCGTTATAGTTTCTTGTAACCCAATAGGGAGCGTGCATGAACTGTAGGCGGTAGCACAGGAGCCCCTTGTTACAAAGCGTGGCTACAAGATTGCAGAACCTACAATGCACAAGAAAACGTACGTGAACTGTAGAGGGCACCATTTGCTTTAGCGTGAAGTGTTAATGTACAGTTTATGTTTTCTATTCAGGCCACAAGATGGCAGTGGCAGGCCCTCCAACGTGCATGAGTCCAAATATTGTATTTTCTTCTTTATTTTTGTCACTTTTACAGGATTCACATTAACGATAAAAATGAAATTGGACGAGGAAAGTACGGATTCGATAGCTGGCGCGCGCGGTATTGCTGCCGTAAAACGTTACGTAGAGACCAATTTCACCACTCCCAAGCTAATGTAAGTATTACAATTATTCCGCCATGCACCTGGAATTTTATTTTTGACTACAGTCTTTTATTCAAAAATCAATGTTTTTTTTATTTAAACTAAACTGAATGATCTGGGACAAGACCAAAAAAAGTAAGACAATGTTGCCACTTTTTACTAGCCCGCCTTTTATTTATGTAAAAATAAGTAAATAAAACTACTTTTTTTTAAATCGTAGGAGTAAAATTACCAATAAATAAATTATCTTAGCGTGTTTATTTATAAAAAAGGAATTTACTATTTAACAAACAATTTATTGCAGTGGCAACATTGTCATACATTTTTCTGTTTTGAACTACGATTTTCAGGCTGAACTAAACTTTAATTTACCTGTTTTATAGGGAAGAGTACCAGGGCCTACTAACTTACTACCTGCCAGACAGAAGCGTTGCCTGGTCCAAAATGTTCGGCACAATGGAACGTTGCCGGCGAGACCACGACGTGGAGGACTACACCATCTCACAAACCACGTTGGAACAAATATTCCTGCAGTTCACAAAGTACCAGAGAGAAATGTCAGATAGGTTATAGTATTAAGTTGGCAACACAGACAAAACATCCTCCAGATTGATCATAGTCGCACTACCCCCCTCTGCCACGCATACGGTAATTTTACTCCATGTTCGAGTCGAAAGTGTCTTTGTGTGACGTCCGTGTCTTTGAACGGACCAATCACGGCACGGGACTTCGCTCACCTCGTCTCGCGCATCCCCGCATTTTTGCCGCATCATCGGTTGCATGAAATAGTTGCTCTAAACTAAACTCGGTCTAGAGGATTCCTAGTCTATGGTTGGCAATGTCTTCGTATCTCCAATGCCGTAATAGAATATTTTCTCTTTTTTAACGTACAGTCACCTGCAATAGTATGTTACTCTTCGAAGGCCGCAAAAATATGTGACACGCTCTTATGGCTCTACAAATAAGATCGTGTCAGATATTTATGCGGCCTTTGTTATGTAACATTAATGCAGGTGACTGTACCTAGAGTCAGAGTCAGGCTACGCTAAGTTTTATGCTGAGATATGTAATTATGCATTTGAACATTTTTAACTACCAAGTCGGTGGAAACTTCGCGTGGTCGGAGTCTACTACTTATTTGGGAAAATCTGATATGACTTCCCCCTGTATATCAAAGAGAGAAGATTCCTGCATTTAGTATATAAAGTAGTTAATCGATTGTGTTCATAGATTACAATTTTAGAAGTAAGGTAGAGAAGATACGCTTTCCATATAGATTTGCCTGTATCTATAACAGGTGGGTCAATGTACGAAAATCTATTGCGCATAATTATATTTCTGTCAAGCTCGCGTGTAAAAGAGATAGCAACGGGCGGGTCTAGCGGGCCTGTCTAGGCTAGGGGAAAGCGTCTCTTCTTTAATGCTAACATCAACAGTCTATTCGTTTTTCGTCATGTTCTTAAATTAGTCCTATTCTGCTTTCGTCACTCATACTACATTCGTCACAAACGTCGGTGACTTTCAATGTAGAATGAGTGACGAAAGCAGAATAGGACTAATTTAAGAACTTGACGAAAAACGAATGGGACGACCCAAGACGATACCAAACTGACCACCAGCAGGCGTGGCTCACTCCGCGATTTCGTCGCTTTGCTACAGGTACCTAAAAGTACATCCATTCCACCCCAATTTTGAGGAAAGCCATAGCCGCGCGTGGCGCTGTCGCCACCTAGGGGTAGATATGAGCGCCGCGTCGGCGCGCCGCCGCCGCCGACGAATTTTTCGCGCCGCCGCCGCCGACGCTGCGCTATCGGCGTGGCATCGGCGTGACCTTGTTAGATACTACTACTTTCAGAATCAGATTTTATCTAGTTTAGATCTTTGACGGCGCCACTCTGAATAGCTTATAGACATTGAAAAGGTAGTTTAGGTCCATATAATTCAAAAATATCGAACGATACGATAGGTAAATTCAAACTTTTCTGTCTGGTAACCGCGCTACTAGTCTTAGGACAACGAAATTTCAAATTTTGCCAGCTGGTTAGGTAATCCGTCATTCACCGCGAAATTAACCATTGCAAGCATGGTTGAATGTGTAAAAAGGGGTTAACTTTAGATATTAAGCGTTTTCACGTCCAAAGGAAGGGCGTCGGAAACGGAAACGGCTCTCATTTAAACTTGGCCATTGTTCAAATTTCAAACTTTGCTCTCTCGAAGCTCAATCTTTGGCCTCGCATCGCTCGCATGGAAGTATGCCGCTATCTGAACAGGCAAGTTTTCGGCTCTGTTTGGAGCTCAACTTTCAGCATTGCTTTTAAAATGTTTGGTCATTGGTTTTTGTCCGATCTTGGCCCCACTGCAGCACGGCCTTTGGCCTCGCACGAATGCGCCCGCATCTCCAAGTTTTTAACATTATGGCCTCGGTCTTTATTGACCTTCGAACTTGCTTACACTGGACCCCTAGTTCAATTCTAAGCTCTGCTCTCTTACAGCTTGGTCTTCGGCCTTGCACAGAAGCGCACGGCGCTCCAGGCATTCGGGCCAAGCTCACAATTGGCGTTCGATTCTAAGCAGCAGCTCAGCCTCTGGCCTCGCATGCTCGCATGGGAAGGCGTCGGAATCAGGTCTTCGGTGTTAGGTGGAGCTCGGCCTCGAGCCTCACCTTTAGATATAAGTCGGTTTTGTTGGGTTGATTTAGGTTAACGACAAAGCTTGATTTTCCTCACTACGGCTCTTTAGAATATCGACAAGACGTTTTCCTGATGATACAGTCAATCCGCTACTGTTTAGTTAGCACAAAAGATAAGGGCCTCGCAAAGATCTTCCGGCCAGGGCCTCACCAAGATTAAGACCGGCTCTGATGCAGCGCGATACCGTTTATGCGAGTTTTTATACTAAATAAAACTATTTTAGTACGTTTATTCAATAAATTACCCTTGAAATTGAAAAACGCATCTATTTTATAACTTTCTTACAGCAAAAACATGTTTTTTCGGTAAAATTTCTGTTTGAATTATTTTTTCATTAATCAAAGGTGTGTCAAGGCCACGCCGCCGATTCGCCGCCGCCGCCGACCGATTTTGACCGGCGCGCCGCCGCCGGCTAAATGCCTATCGGCGCTCATATCTACCTAGGGGCCATATCTGTGCTGATCGTAACAGACGCGTTTTGTTAGAGTGAGTCTTCTGTACCTAGTAATATTATTATTCTGTGCCACCAGTGAACCTTATCGCTTTGCAATACGGTTTACGAATCGTCCTTATGTGAACGATGGTTGTTGCTTAGATAGAGTCCGTCTAAGGTCGTAAGCTAACTCTGCACCGGCTGAAGTGCCACTGTATAGGGTCATTGCGCTTGTTTTCGTCCACTTGACGAAATTTTAATATAAACCTTCATTGCTGCACACATTTGGACTTATTCCAATCCTTAATATCTAAACAATTTATCTACCTACAGTAGCAAATTAAAAATAAAATTTATTATTTTCTTATCCGTCAACTGGACGGAACGGCACTGGACGGTAAACTGACGCAATAAACCTATAGGGAAAAGCAATGTCGATCTTGAAATCGGAAATCGAACGATAAATCTGATTTGAGATAGTATGTTTCGAGATCTCGAGCGTCAGACGTTGGAGATCGAGATTAATCTCGACGAAATCGAGATTTGTCAAAGTAGGTTAGGTAGGTTAAAAATGAAATATTTGATAAATTCTTTAGAATACGCGCTAATCTTGGTTCGATTTTGCTTTCCTAACTGTAATCGACATATTTTCATAGGAATATGACATTAATTGTTGCACTTCCACACTCTAGTCCGCGCAGAGTTAGCTTAGTCCGCTCTAGACTTTTAGCCAAATGTAATGTAAATATTTTATAGCGCTAATTTTAGAAAATTGAATTGCTAGATGACAGTCATGTATTTTTTTTGTCGTCAATGCTGCTAACAGGCCGTGGCAAGTTGACATGTGGCAAACAACATTTGTTGTCTATACTAGTCTGTTGGCCAAAATATATTGGATTAAGTAGGTATTATTTATAATGTTAGGTAGATTTTATATGTTGTATCATGATTCATGACATTTATACATCCATAAGATTTAGATTTCTATTTATGCAATAAAAGAATATTGTATTAAAATATAAATATGTATTTTATTTTACATCTATCACTACACACAAAGATAATACAAAATACATTCACGACGGTGTACATAAAACTACCACTGAGAGTACTAGGTTATAGACTAACAGACGGCGGGACGTTTCGACGATCCGACGTGTGCAAACTTATATGTTATGGATGCTTATTACATATTATCTCTGTCTAACATATAGCTGCTTTCCTGTCGGTCCGTCGGAACGTCTGATCGTTGTTAGTACTAGTAGAACACGTTAAAGCCACGTCAAAAGATCGATTAAATAATGAATACTGTAATGTAATGTCTTTAACACACTGTATTGCCTATCGTTATAGACTTACGTCTACTATACTATATAAAAAAAGATGAAAGTGCAAATATATGTGCAATTTTTAGGCTAAAGGTAAGTTGTCTGTTATAGAAATGTTATAACCGATATAATAAATAATAATCGTATAGTCGGTTAATAATAGCCGACAATACCTTTCTGATTGTTAAATTTATATAACACGTACCTTTTTTAGCCGGAAAAGCGAAGGGTGTGATAAAAAAAAATACTGTACATACATATGGTGCTACTTTACAGCCCTAGGGCGGGATTAAGGACAATACGTCCCTTCGGTCGTGTCGCCACTCGTTGCGAATTTACTACTTTTTGCACTTCTAATGTAAACTAATGTACTATTTTTTTTTCATCTGGTCGTAAGATCAATTATTTCATCATAATATGACAAATTTATCTAATTAACAAATGTAAATTGATACTACTAGCGATGCTGTTCCGCCAAATAAAAATATACCTAAGTATAGGTATGGTTAAATAAATAAATATTAAAGTAACCAATTATAAAATTAAGGAACATTGATTAATTATGGCTAAAACATGGCAGTATCTAAAACAAAATTTCTTAATTCATTTTCACAGATCACATTGTACTTAAGTAAATCACATTATGAATTATTTATTTTGTTTAAAGAAATAGAAACTGGATATTAGATTTCAAATAAGAGAAGTGGCCTCATAACTTAAATAATTAAGAAAATACACGGCGACATATGTCTATTTCATAGACCTTAATGTTTCTGCATAATTACTATAAATTAAAATTTGGTCATCAAATCAGGTCGTTTACATCAAAAAAGTTGGTAATCAAAAGTAAGTACTAATTTTAAATATAAATTAATTCACATTTATTATAATTTATATCTAAAACTATTATCTACATTTTAAGTACTGTAACAGGCATATTTTAGGTAAACGCCCAAAGTAGAATATCACATGTATTACAAAATGTTCTGCTAGAAAGGTCAGACTTAAAATTTGGTTACATACCCTAATGATTTTTAATATTGTAGAAAAACCTATGCGCCATTTTTTTCTCGGGCTCTTCCGAGGTCATAAAATAAATATCAAACTATAACTAAGTAGTAAAAACCGAGCCCAAACTCCAATATAGTTAAGTTACATTAAGTCTATTGTTGTGAAGAAAGGATGCGTCCACTTTTAGCAAATACATCACTCTCTCAATATTTGGTGTATATTGAAGTTTGTGCTCAGGCCATATGTGTCGCTTAACTTCAAACTCGGGTAAATCCATTGGACCCTCTCAGCAAATATCTACCCTATTACGTTTTCTTAATACCAAAATCGCATAATCTGACAGATGGATTTACCCGAGTTTGAAGTTAAGCGACTCATATAGTATATTCGTAGGACATAATTATATTACGTATTTGGACATCAAAAATATTTCTTAATGTAATTGTAAAATATAACAATCATAATTTTCATCACAATAAATCACACGTGTACTCGTAGCGTAGTTTAAGTGAATCTTATAATTTAAAAAGTAAGATCATCACGAGAGATTCTAAAATTAAGTTCTAAACAAAGAGAGGGATTAAATAATAAAGTCTGCTAATCAATATAAAAACTTTGCTTCCCGTTGTACATAAAGTTTATTTAGAAGCATTTTGCTTTCCACTTTTATTATGACGACATGTAACAAGAGTTTAGGGATTCGCTCTGTGCATAACTGTGGCGCCGCCCTCAGGGTAAAGGAAACTTAAGCTATCTTACATTTTGCAGCTGACAAACATGCAGTATCAGTATATTATGTCATCTCAAAAAACGTTTTTTTTTTTATACCGGGCGTTGTTGTTATTTGTATTTCCCCCACCACGTAACTCGACCGTAGCAATAAAAATATACATATAATATATTTCTTTTCGAAAAATTTACTCTTCGAGGTTTTGTTTTACTAACTAAGTATATAATTTTTTAAGCGTTATATTTTGTTGATCATTGTATATGAATTTTATCTAACCATTTTCCAGGCCGCACCAATCTACTAGGTTTTCCCAATATATATATATATATATATTCCAATTAATCCAGCTTTGATGATTCATCTGAAGACAAGTCACATTTCCCGAAAGCGCAATCTAATCGGAATGCTAAAGCTGAAATTCTATTGAAAGAAAGAAAGAAAGTAAATACATTTATTTACGTCAACCAACCAACCTATTGAGGCGTATGTGGTTGATAAATCGTACATGGACAAGGGTTAACAAAATTAAAGTGGCGCCATCTACATTGAAGAGGAACGCATTTTTGACTAGATTGGCAGTGTTTATTATCTATCGTCTCTGGTATGTTTTAAGAACACTGGTAAGGCATTATAAAACACAGCAACGATAACGGTATGATCGTCTAAACACTCACAAACATTTATACAAGTACACATATAAATTACCTACCTATAGATGTTACCTTAAAAATCCGTTTTTAGTGAAAACACGTTTTCCCTAGTTAAAACTAGTTTTCCGTAAACTCGTCAGTGAAAACGAAACTAATATTTACCAAGGCATTTTGCAAAAGCTAGTTTTGACTGAAAAAACCCCAGTTAAAATTAGTATTCACCGATCCCTTACAGAAAACTAGACTTTTAACTAGTTTACGGAAAACATGTTTCAACGAGGGAAAACGTGTTTTTACTAAAAACGGGTTATTACGGTAACATGAATACTGAATAAATACCCATTGTAAAGTTTTAACCCTAGCTTGTACCTATAAGGCGAGATGAGATTCACTCAGGTCGTATTGTGGTATTTTCGACCGATTGTTTACTGAGCGATACCTATTTATGAGTAGGTATGTTTTCATATACCTAACCAGTTAGGCAACTACTCGTAGTAAAGTCTACATTATTATAAAAGGTATGCTCGATTCGATAAACTCATCAACGTCATCTTAAGCAGCCATTTCAAATTTAAGTACATTTAATAGGTAACTCGAAACGAAGCAATCAATACATATCGTTTCCTTTGTATAACATCTTAATTCTTAACCTATGTTTGTAAGGGCCACTTGCACCATCCCACTAACCCGGGGTTAACCGGTTAAATCTGGAGTTACCATGGTTACCAGTACAATTTGACATTGGGTTAACTTCTTAACGAGTTAACCCCGGGTTAGCGGGATGGTGCAAGTGGCCCTAAGTATGTTATGTTTAAATCACTTTATATAACCAACTTTGTTTTCAACTTTGCATGCAAAAGTTGGTCATATACATTAGTATTATCGAGGTAAGTATACAGTTTTCGGCAAGATTTGAGGTTTTACCCGTAACATACATGAACCAGTATAGTAAGTAATTAAGTATCGCACGTCAAACTTCGTAGGTAAGTATAGTTCGTTTTTTTTAGCATTAGAAAGAACTTGCAAGAAGGTAAGCGATCTTGACATGTCTTTTAATTGAAAAACGCTTTTTAAAAATCAATAACTATTACTCATGAAAGCAGATGAATATAAATGATCGTATTAGATTCATAATTGTTACATATTTGCCGTAACTTATTTTTAAAATGTGTTATTCAGTTAAAAGACACATCAAGATTGTTTACCTTATTTCTAATGCTAAAAAAACGAACTAGAATAAAGTACAATAATTGTACGCGAACAGCTAGATTCATTCACCAAGTTTGGACGCTTATATAAGAAATAAGTAGGTTAACAATTAGAGCAAAATAACGTTAGACAGGTTAGATACCAGGTACTGTTCGACGCTATATATCAAGTGAGACCTAATGTTACATGTTAATGCTTGACAACTATAACCACGTAATGTACGATGGTGCAAATTCAGATATAGTAATAATTAATAGCGTAGGCCTCGCTATTCATTATTACGCTTCACTTTATGCATTTTTTATTTCCGTACGGTCGAACGGTACGGTAACAGAATTTCTTAACCCTTAAACCATTTGACATTCCTTTCTAGTCCGTCGATTTCGAACCGTAAGTAATTATTATTTTATTTTATTAAACTAACGGGTCTTGTGTACAAAACGCTTGCTTAAGTTTAAAACGTAAATTTTATTTTAGAGATGCATTTTTGTTGTAAGTATGATGGCAAGTACCTTGCCATTATGAACTTAAGGGTTAATCATTTGCCTGTTGTACTCAAAAAAAGACTTTTAACTTCAAATACATAAGCTGTCCTTACCCGCCCTTGTATTTGGGATTGGACTCTGCCCTAGTGAACCTGAGGAACACCTGTTCTAGCGAGGTCTGCGTGACGGAGTAGTCCTCGATGGGGAGCTGCGAGCGAAGCCCCTCCATCACGTGGAACACCTGCCACCACGGCAGCCCCGGCTCTTTGATGTAGTACGTGTTGATGCCTAGGTACGATTCTCTGTAAACACGAAAGATTAAAATGTAATTTATTGTCTGGCCAACAACTTTTGTAGTAATACTGCCCTGCTTAAGCCTATGAGGGTTTCCGTGATCGAGTTTTTCACTAGATGACAGCACCGTGGCTAGAGGTCTAGCTGTCACAATCATAGACATAGGATTCGCTCACGCTTGACAGACAGCTTAAGTGTGCGAAAAGGAAGCCATCACTTATATGAACATCCCATGAGTGCGAAAGAGTCAGACTGCCAATGAGAAAACGTAACCACTTTTGAGTTTGACGACGGCCGCGGACGGCCAAGAGCGTATCACGGTAATTTTCAAATTGAAAAATATACACGGATTAGGACGAAAAGTATTAAATAAAGTAATTCAGTGAAGATGGTGTCTTGTAGTGTGCCGGATTGCAGTGTCACAGGTCCAAATAATCCAAGCAAATACTCATTTCAGAGGATTTATGATATTCCGAGCGAAATTTTCATAGCGATATTTTGTCAAATTAACAGCGTAAAAAGTGTAAGAAGCCGGTTTATACAGTTCATTATAAGTTTTTCTTCCGTTCCGTGCTAATATTTTATCATATTAGTCAATAATTTAGAATATTTTGTGTAAAAACATAAACTGTTAGTTTACGCTAGGGCTTGACAAAATGTTCATATGACAGTATCGATAACTTGTCGGTATATTAATAGCTATACTATGTAATTATTTCTTCACAAGACATCATTAAGATATTATCTTTTATAACCGACTTCAAATAATAACGATTGTTATACTTTTTTGAAAGTGTTCATGTTTGGCGTGTCATGATAACTTCACTTTCCAACACAGTAAGAGTTACATTAAGATAAGTCTGCAACGATTTTTATGGCAAACGCAGTGCAAGTGTTATTTACACGTCATAATGTCATAGAATTTTAGTGTTTAAAATAACACATTTGAAAAAGTAGTCGATAAAGCAATCAAACATCGACAGATTATTAATATGTTTTAACATGACATCACTATTTTTGATCTCACATAGACAATTTACGCACACACTTGCATTTCATTTTTGGTCGCACTTTTGAAGATTGACAGTTGTTCTTTGTCATCTAAATTCTATGGTCACAATCCACCAATCTCAATATTGGTGGATTTTGACAGTAGCTGTCAAAAAGACCTCTCGTCACGGTGCTGCCATCTAGTGAAAATGTCAATCGCGGAAACCCATATTAGCGGCATCTCAAGTGAATATGGAATACAAAATGTTCCGAAAATTCTTTATCAAAAAAATGTTTTTTCTTTGAGTGACCGCCATGTGGCTTAGAGAGGGCAGAATAGTAGAATAAAAAAAGCTGTACCCTACTCGTTTCTTTTGGGTTATAATACTAGCTGTTTAGGGTAGAAAAATGCGTTATGATTCTCTGACAAGCGAGTCTTGCCAAACTATAAGTGAAAATTGAACTAGTATGGCGCAGTATGAATATGAATCATATCAAAAGTTAACAGTCGGCGAGCAAGAAATTGGGACTTAAATTTACTTTACTAGCATTGTTATCGTTTCATAAGACTAGGATATAATACTCACACAAGAGTTATATCGTTGAAACGTTCTAATATTACGAAATTGATGTTTTCCAAGTCGGCGTTCCTTTGTTGCCCAGCTTGACACTTCACCACGAGTGTGTACCCTGGTAAAAAAACCTAAGTTATAATATAATACTTATAAGAGACTCGCTTTTTTATTGTGATATCTGGACTAATCTGCTCTTGCCATCCACCATTTCTCTTATAGACAAATCGTTAGAGACACACCAAATGTAAACCTTAACAACAACTCAATAAAGTCTATTTTACCTTGCGAAAACTTGCTCTTAAGATGCTGCAGTGATCCCAAGCAGTGCAGACCGCCGTTGACCATGACAGTGAGCCGCGAACAGAGCGCCTCGCACTCCTCCATGCTGTGCGACGTCAGCACCACGCTGCGCCCGGACCCCACCGCTGCGCTGATGGACGACCATACTAGGCGTTTGGAGGCTGGGTCCATGCCTAGAAATAATAGTTAATCTCAATAAATTCTAAAGCCAGTGAAAAAACGATCTTAAGGTTTTAAATTTAGAATCCAATTTTGATTTTCATTACTGACCAGATATCAAGACCGTAGGAACTCGGCAAGCAAGGGCTTAAAGCAAAAGCGGCTACTACATGTCTAGTCATTGAACGAATTGATAAATTCAAAATGCATTTTACGTCTCACAGTGTCATATTACTAATAATAACTTGGGAATAAAACGCATGTAACTCACATTTTTGGATTGCATTTTAAAGAAAGAAACGAATATTTTTTTACTAATGTTGAGATAAAATAATACTATCGAGCTTACCTGTTGTTGGTTCGTCTAAGAAGAGAAGCTGTGAATCGCCCATAAGTGCAACTGCAGTGCTGATCTTTCTTTTTGTGCCTCCACTGCACTGGTATACCTGACAAGGTGTAATTCTGGATTATTATAATGGCGCAGAAAATTAGAGATTTAAGACAAGCACATAAATACAATTATTAAAACTGGTTGCACTACCATGTGGGATAAAATAGGTAGTTATTTTCACCACACCAACTGGTAAAGGCTCTTTTGATTGTTCAAAAAATCATAAGAAAGTTGCATTTTATTCACATGTGAGGCAAAGTAATCAAATGCAAATTTTGTGTTGTTTCCTTATGTTGGCTAGTAGAATTGACTTTTAAATGATGATTTTGAATTATAGATATTGGATAACGTTCATTTGGATCTTATTTTAATAGTTTCTCATAAGCATCTGTCACTCATAAGCATGTGTGTGCAGCCGTTTGCCCCTATCCGCCAATCTGTCATTTTGACATTTCTGTTTGTTAGAAACATACAAAATTTAAAAGAGGTTTGTAAGAGGTTGCTACGTTTTATGTATAAGGGGGTACGTCTTTAACCCCCTTATTCATAAACGTTTACTCAAGTTGACAAACCTATAATAATTGTTTGTCCCTTTCCATCATACCAATACGTCGGAAAGGCACAAACGATTATTATCTGCTTGTTAAGTTTAGTAAACGTTTATGAATAAGGGGGTAAGTATATACAAACCTGTTTATCGTAATGTTTGGCGAACCCCAGCGCGTTGGCGAGCTGCCACGCGCGGTCGGAGCCGAGCCTCGTGGGGATCCCGCGGAGGAGACAGAATATTTGCAAGTTTTCGCGCGCGGTCAGGTTGTCGAGCAGCGCGTCGAACTGAGGGCAGTATGCTAGGAAATAAAACATTGTGTTATTAAGGCCTTCTTGTACCATTCCACTAACCCGGGGTTAACCGGTTAAACCTGGAGTTACCATGGATACCAGTACAGTTTGTCCACTGGGTTAACGGTTTAACCGGTTAACCCCAGCTAGGTTAGTGGAATAGTGCAAATGGCCCTAAGGGAGTCAACTGAAAACCTCGAAAATGACTCCTATGACGATCAATAGAAAAAACAAAATAAAAATTAAATAATTAAAGGAGATAATAATTAATATTCATTTTATAATACCTACACTGCAATAAAGACCATAAAAATTTTGAAAAATGCTATGTTACCCCAGAGAAAATTACTCGGACATCGCGGGTGATCATTGTTTTCACAGTGTGAAGACAGTGGCTAATGACTCAAACAATCAAACAATTCTTCGGAGTACTATTCAATGTCTACCTTACTGCACAGCCGTATAGTAACATCGAGAAGTACCTATCTGTCTGTAGACTTGTTGCAACTGCGTCTTGATGGATAGCCCGAGCACGAAGGCGTCTCCGCTGGATATTCTGACGTCGCCGGTGAGCATTCGGAACGTGGTGGTTTTGCCAGCGCCGTTGTTCCCGAGTAGCCCGAAGCATTCTGCTTTGTGTACGGCTGAATTACAAAAACAGAATAAGTGATACTATTAAATACAGATATACATAGAATATACATATTTTATGCGACGCGGATGTATATTATATCAATCATTGATTTATTTTTTGTAATGGATTGAACCGGTTGATTTTGAAATTACATCTTAAATTGTCAATCGTATCTGACAGATATCTGTGAGCGTAATCAAGAACCAGAGCCAATGCTATCTATATTTCAAGTATTTTTGCGATGGATCTTTGCTCAGTCACCCACAAAGGCAGAGCCTATTGACGGCGAGGATGTCGCCGTAATATTTATCGAGATCTCTGCAGATGAGACTGTCCCGACCCGAGATAGGAAAGTGAATGTACGCCCGCTCTTACTACACGTTCTGTCTATAATACGTACTTTGTCCGTAATATTTAGTGAGCTATCTGCAGATAAGATTGTCGCGGCTCGACATGGGAGACTGAACGTACACCCGTTCGAACTTGACGTCATACTTAAGTTCGTGGCATATACTCACAAAGGCAAAGCCTATTGACGGCGAGGAAATGGCCGTAATATTTAGTGAGGTCTCTGCAGATGAGACTATCCCGGCCGGAGATGGGAGAGTGAACGTACGACCGCTCGCGCTTGACGTCTTCGTCCTCATTTTCGTCGGGCGGCGGCGGTGGCGGGCTCGTCTTGTAGAATACCTACAATCAATGGAATAAATTATAGATTAACGCCCTTATTCATAAAACTTTACGGGCCTGATTTAGTTAATTTATCCCTTTCTTACAAATACATAATTCAATATGACAGATAGAGACCAACGATTATTAGCTAATTGAGGTTTGTAGCGCGTTTATGAATAAGGGGGTTTTTAGTTGGTCCCATACACCAGACACCGCATTATGAAGAGTCTACGAATACTCACGTTCAACTAAAATAGGGACTTTCATTTAGTCAAGTATTTCGCGTTACCGTTATTTTATACTACAATAATCGTTGTTTAAATCTTGAAAACTTATATCTATTAAAAACATCTTGGAAATTGAGCATGCGACATTTCTTAATGTGGACAAGAAAACATCTAGATAATAAGAATAGCTATTTTTCCATTCATAGTAATAAGTGGTAAGCGGTGTGAGCCACACATATTGTAGACATTATAGTAATTAATTTAATAAGAATTATTTGTAGAGGCTGTTTGTTTACCTAAATAAATTCAAACAAAAAATTATCGGCTTCGGTTTGATTAACCATGACATCGTTGACAAACTCCAGCTTCGCTGTTTGCGAAAATAATGTACCTACTGACCTTGTTCATAACTTCGTATTCCTTGAGAAGCATAATGGTGAAGACGAGCACCCCCACGAAGGCCATCATGAACAGATATCGACCGATTCCGGGCTCCGCCCAGTCCAAAAATGGATCGTCTTCAACTGAAAACAACCGATATAATATTATACCTTTATAGGGTTCCGTACTCGAAGGGTAAAAACGGAACCCTATTACGAAGACTCCTCTGTCCATCTGTCACCAGGCTGTATCTCATGAACCGTGATAGCTAGACAGTTGAAATTTTCACAGATGATGTATTTATTTTGCCGCTATAACAACAAATACTAAAAATATAATAAAATAAATATGTAAGTGGGGCTCCCATACAATAAACGTGATTTTTTGGGGTCTTTTGCCCTTCGTGCGCGAGTCCGACGCGCACTTGGCGGGTTTTCATTTTTATTTCTTCTCGCCACATAATTAGACAGATAAAGACAGTACTCTACTGCGTCCAGGAATAGTTGTAGCTGAGTTAAACCTCATTCGAGTCTCAAAGACTTGACGCTTCTGTAGCAGTAAAAAAATTCAGAATCTGCTGACGCCCTATTGGTACTATTTTAAGGAGCTCAAAGGGTAAAGGTATAGGCCAGGGCTTCTTCAAAAGAACTTACTACAACACACGGTGATATTCAACTTGCTGCATAAGGTGTGTCTCGTGCAGTTGTCTATGTTCACGAATTGGTCGCAGAGCGCGTCGCACGCCGTCTGCGCGAACCCTGACATGCTCATGTCCCTGGAAATCAAACAAACTTTACAGCTTGGCAAAAAAGAGTACAAATTAAAAAGTGGCAACACTGTAGTGTCGTCCCGTTTTTAACTGACTTCCAAATCTCAAAGAAGGAGGTTATCAATTCGGTTGTATGTTTTTTTTTATTTTTTTATTTTTTTTTATGTTTGTTACTCCATAACTCCGTCATTACTGGACCGATTTTGAAAATTCTTTTTTTGATTGAATGTATATGCATACAGATTGGTCCCGTTTTTGTCAATACCCAGTTCTGATGATGGGATCCATGAGGAATCGAGGGAACTCCTCAAATCTTAAAGGCATACACATAGTGATTTTTGGTTTTTTATCAACGAATCAAGCATATACATCCAAAAAAGTGACATTTGATGAAGTGGAACTGCTGATGATGATCAGAACGGAACTCTTCAACGACGCATAGTTCACGGTTGGCGATTTGTCCTCTTCGTTATGTTTGTTAAGCAAGTTAAGTTTTTAAGCCACATTTTTGTCAAGCTCGAGTTCTGATGATGGGATCCATGAGGAATCAAGGGAACTCCTCAAATCTTAAAGGCATGCGTATAGAGATTTTTGTATTCACATCAGAAAATCAAGCATTTTCATTAAAAACTGTCGCATTTGATGAAGTGGAACTGCTGATGATGATCAGAACAGAACTCTTCAACGACGCATAGTTCACGTTTGGCGATTTTTCCTCTTCGTTATGTTCGTTAAGCAAGTTAAGTTTTTAAGCCACACTTTTGTCAAGCTCGAGTTCTGATGATGGGATCCATAAGGAATCGAGGGAACTCCTCAAATCTTTAAGGCATACGTATAGAATTTTCTGTATTTTCATCATAAAATCAAGCATTTACATTAAAAACTGTCGCATTTGATGAAGTGGAACTGCTGATGGTGACCAGAACAGAACTCTTCAACGACGCATGGTACACGTCTGGTGATAACGAATTTCGATTTTGACTTGGACTGGGACCCGGACTCGGACTCATACCCGGACCCGGACCTGGACTCGGATCCAGATTCGGACCCGGACTCGGACCCGGAGTCGGATCCTGACTCGGAACCGGACCCGGATCCGGTCTGGGATCCGGACACGGACACGGACCCGGCCTCGGACCCGGACTCGGACCCAGACTCGGACCCGGACTCGGACCCGGACTCGGACCTGGACTCGGACCCGGGCTCGGACCCGGACTCGGACTCGGACCCGGACTCGGACCCGGACCTTGGCCCGGAAAACCACTATGATACCTTAACTAAATAAACCACTATGATTACCTACCATAAAATGTAGGTATAAAGTATGATGATGCCAATCTTACTACCCCTCCCGCTTAAACCCCCGTACACCGCACCGCATGCGCCATTAAGTGGGTTAGGTTAGGTTTGAACTGCGATCCTCACAGAACCGAACAAGGGTTAGGTTAGGTTGAAACTGCGAGCCTTACAGAAACGGAATGCTACTTGAAAAGTGGGTTTGATTAGGTTCGAACTGCGATCCTCACAGAACCGAACTGCTATCTGAGAAGTGGGTTAGGTTAGGCTAGAACTACGACCCTTATGGCTCCTCTACACGATGGGCCAACGCCGGCCACTCCAAGGGACGCATTTATGCGTTAGAGGGAGCAAGTAATATTGCTATCTCATTCTACCGCAAGGCTGCGTCCCTTGGAGTGGCCGGCGTTGGCCCATCCTGTAGAGGAGCCATTACAGAAGCGAAATGCTAGTAGAAAAGTGGGTGGTTTTACCTTCGTTTCTACATATCTATTTTCTATATATCTATAATAAGCTTTCACCGGCCCCCAAAGAAGTCGGTTTTTTTTTCTTAAAAATTATCTTATATAAATTGGTTTGAAAGGGACGACACTCCAGTGTTGCCGCTTTTTAATTTCTACTCTTTTTTGCCAAGCTGTAATGCAAGCAACACAAAAAAAATGTAGCCATACGAGATACCTAACGCACCATGTAGTGAATTGTTTGATTAAAATAATACCATTGAAGTTAATTGTTATGCAAAAGATTACACAAGATTAAGCTAGTGACCACCATTTCGAATATTGTGATTTATGGTCGGATTGCGTGCGATCTCTAAATACGAAGTCCTGATCGGAACTAAAAAAACTCTAATTTATTGGATAACCTAAAGCCCTTCTTTTCAGCTTAAAAAAAAACAAACACCAGAAACGCTGAAGATAAAAAACGCTTACCTCAAGCTTCTACATAAGCAGTAAATTGGCAACACGGAGAATATCCAATCAAACAAGTTTGCATAGAACGGGCTCCCCACTTCTGGCAGTCTCAGCACCTCCGTTATGAGGAAAGGCATACATCCTGAAATAAGCGTTTTGATTAAGCATAAAGTAATTTAAGGTAAAAGCAACGAAATTATATCGCGGCAGACCCGTTTGTGTAATTAAATATAAGCATAAAGGTTTGACTGGGGTTGGAGAGGGCGGTCATAGTTAGATAAGGCGATGAAGTATGGCTAATTTTAATGTAATTTGCTAATTTGACTCTGCTATGTAGTCGGTCGCCTCGCCACTGCTTTGATATGCCATACACTAAGTGCCAGTTGCACCAACCACATTTAACAGACAGATCAACGTGAGCCGGCGCGCCCCGGCGCTTTACTATGAAACTTTCCATACATAAAAATGTATCGAACTCTTTAACGATACAAACAGTTTGGTGCAACCGGCCCTAAGTGCCGCCAGTTGCACCATCCGCACTTGACAGACTGATCAACATCACCCGGCGCGTCGCGGCAGTTTATTATGAAATTTTCCATACAATAAAATTTTAACAATGAGAAACAGTTTAGTGCAACCTAAGGCGAATATCATTTAGAGGAAACAAACTAATGGATGCTGTCAAAAACTTATTTATATTTAAAATAAAGTACGGGGTTTAAAAAATATGAAATATTTACCCGTGAATACATTAAAGAAGCACATTTTTGAAAACCCCGTAGCGGCCGCGTCGAAGCAGAAAGACGCTGCAAAGTGTACAGGTATAATTCCCAGCGAAAATACCACGAGAACTAACAGCACTCTTCCTGCAATTAGAGAATAAATAAAACAATAAAAAAATGCCAATATCAAACATTTATAACATAGGTTTTTATAGAAACATTTCTAATTATAATAGCAAACTTACATTGTCGAAACTTGACTATGCCATTGATCGCAACTATCGGAGGAAGTAATATGTATTGATGTTGAAGTATTCTGTGTAACTATAACCAACAACACCAATAGGTATATTGGTAGTAGGGTCGGAGTGGTATGCAAATAAAATATCCACATAAAGATATATTTTCCACACCGCAGCTTAGCGAAGTGCGATTTAGAAACAGAAGTACTAAACAAAGAAGAAATACGTACGAGGAATGTGTGATGCGCTGGAAAAGGCAAGATTACTTATCACTTGCCTATTTAGTTCAACTGGCGCAAAAAGAATAACCTCCTGGTAGGACGCCAGAGTGATGATGATTGAAGATGGATGGTACAGTCATCAGCAATAGTATCTTACACAACTAGGGCCGCAAAAATATGTGACACGTTCTTATTTGGAGCGCAATAAGAGCGCGTCATATATTTTTGCGGCCCTAGTTGTGTAAGATACTATTGCTGATGACTGTACGAGTAAGTAGCCATATTCATACATATCAGACGATGTTTAGATCCTCTTCATATTTCAAAAGACTACCAATCATATCACTTGCCTAATTCCTGTGGCGTGGATAGCGTAACCTCCTGGAAGCACGCCAGAGTGATGATGATGGTGAGATGGATGGTCAGTAGCCATATCCACTCCCATGCCAAAGCGCAGAACCACAGCACGGCCGGCCGCACGCCCGAGACGCGCTGGAGGAGCTTCGCACCGCTTATGCGCTCCTGGTATTTCAGAATATTTAATAAGTATTTCTATCAGCATAGACTGGCTAATATTTAATGTGCTCGCATATATTACGTGATAAAAACTAGATAAAACACATAAGTTTACTTATTTTGCTAGATTTAGGAGGTGTGTATTACCTTAATCACAAAGAGCACCAGAAACGATGCAACGAACGCCATACAAAATCCCATATTGAATGCAAATTGAAAACCCATAGTCCCACCAGTGGCCATCACTCTCAGCTGCAACAATAACAATAGGAAACTTTAATACACAGCCGGAACCCGAACTCTGTGTTTACGAAGACCGTGTCGGTCGTTGGGATGGAAAGTTTCATAGTTCTCTTCTGAGTGATGAATTGATAATGAGTCAGTCAATTGTAGTTTGTGCAACAGGCCTATATTTGATTTTATAGCTGGTGAAGCAAATCTTGTCAGTAGAAAAAGGCGGCAAATTTAAAAAATGTAGGCGCGAAGGGTCATTGTCCCATAGAAAATTTGAATTTCGCGCCTTTTTCTACTAACAAGATTTGCTTGACCAACTATATTTCCTCAAATTGCGAGTGGCATCTAAACTTACAAGATTCTCAATGCTATACGGTAACGGATGGTTGACGATTTTCAAAGAGCTCCCGGGTAGAGCAGCACGCATCATGGCATCATCCACGTGTGCGAGCGAGATGGCCGAGTCGTGGTACCCGTAGTTGCTGAACCAGCAAGTGATGGAATCGGGCTCGAACGTTGCGCCTATGACGTTCTCGTAGTGAACGCGCTCGGGGTCCTCTCTACTCTGAAAAACGGTAACCCTTAAACTTTTACAATTTTATTACGCGCAAAAAATACAACTTTTCTCTTATGGCACGCGGCCAAGATTCCAATCGCTTACGCTCCGTAACGATCGAAACGCAACTGTCACTGTCGCGCTAATATGGAAGAGTGATAGAGAGACATAGTGCTTTTCGTTGTCGAAGCGATAGCGATTGTAGCCTTGGCTAGGCCGGCTGTTCTCTAAAGTGTCATTCTATGGAACTTGTTAACTATGTAAACAAACCGCCATATTGAAATTGTCTCTGAATGATGAATTTACTAGTGACTTTTGTTTACATAGTTAGCAAGTTCCATAGAATGACACTTTAGATAGAGTTGATATACCTATTACATATAGGTATGTAAGTAGAGTTAAACTAATCTTAAAATGCACATCGATCCATATATCAATGTTTTTACGCTGACATATAGGTAAGTGTATCAATTAGTGGAGTGTAGGATACGCGATGAGGTCACATTTGTATTATTTCATTCGAATCTTCCTTACAATTTGGATCTAGATTGAATAGGATTGTAATGGCGCGTGCATTTTAAGAATAGTTTAACTGTAACAATAAGAAGACGTACCAGCTTTAGATAGTAACGTCCCATATCCATCGTTGCGATGTCATTATACGACATGCCAGGGTACTTCGATCGCTTGAAGTAATCTTTGTACGCGTTCAGAATTTTTTGGCCCATACTATCAGCTTCCATTTTAGAACTGTACGATATCAGAGTCTGCGTTTTCTTAAACCCACTCTCCAAACTAAGCGTCAAAGGAGGCAAAGAACGAATAAAGTTCCAGGACCTCGCAATAACTACTGATAGACATATGTTGATGATTGGTGATATAATTTGTATGAACATTACAAGTTTATTCCTGGTCGAATTGTATGCTAGCTTAAGAAACATGGCCTTTATGTGGTTTTTGAGCAATTTGAATCCTCTTTCTTTCTGTATCGGTTCTGTATCTAAATCTGAAATAATGAGTCACAGTTCAAGTTATTTCACCCACTAAAGCCCCATTTAGACAATTCAATTTGCATGCAAATTTTCGTTACATTGCGGTATTTGGTCAATCGCATTGCAGGCAAGTTCTTGAGCCGTCTGAATGGGGCTTAGTAATAATTAAAAGTACATGCCAATAAGTAAGAGCACTGAGAATACGAGTGACTTTGCAAACTTACTGTTTTGATAATGTTTGTCCATAGGTACTATAGCGTGGTCATTATGCACGTTCTTGAGATCAATAGATGAATTTCCATCCGTTTTTTCCGCTCCCACTCTGGAGTTATTTAAATAAATTAGTATTAGAACTCAAGGAAAATTGGAAAAACTCAATGTCTCGCAAGTGAGAGTGAGTTTTTCCACTTCTCCTTTATTCTAAGAATTATGATATCAAGCAGAAATGTCTCCATACGAATGCATACATTTCTGCTTAACTTAATGAGTAGGTATTCTTTTAATAAGTGATACAAGGTTGCACATTGTAACTAAGTACATATATACGGGTTTAATTTTTAATAATTTTTTCATCACGCTTTATCGAAAAAAATCTTATTTCATGCAGGTGTACTAAAGGACAAAGGCCTATATTGTTCCCACGGGAGTTATGGATTGAGAATATAAAAGCGATAACTCCCTAGGGAGTTAGGTATAGCTTTTTTAATTATGTCACTATTTCATATGAAACAAGTAGTGTATAATATAATATTAAAAGTAAATAATTAGAGCAATTTAATAGCCGTTTATGTATAATATTTTTTAAACATTTTTCAATCGTGGCTTAATAATAATGCCGGTTGGATTTGTGCCTTCACTGCCTTTGATGTCTAACCTGTCAAAGACTGACAATATGGCGGACGAATGATGGTAATGTCACCGTATTTAAGAATTATGTATTTCGCTTAAAATTTAGTTTTTTCTACGCAAGTGTTATAAAAAATATTGTGTGAACTCCGGGGGTAAGAATATTGCAAACTCGGTTCTTTAACCTTTTGGCCGCCGGACCTAGTCCGCAAAGACGCTCACTCACACGCCAGAGTAAATTTTAAGTAAACAACTAATAAAAAGTTTAGGGATTGCAAATTGTGATATCGATATTTACAATTTATGGTAAAAATCTTCTCAATTTGGCTTTGTTCTTAACCAACTTTAATTTATTTCGAGAATGCCAAAAATTAACATATTTTTTACACACGACAATGTTAAAAATAAAGGTCTTTATCATTAAAAACAACCACTAAACAATATCGATTCATGACGTAATATCACCGCACTAGGCTCTACGAGAAGTCTTGTATACATGACAACGGCGCGCATGGACTGCCCGCAGTGCAGACCGACAAGGACCGTTTCCGCGCGGATTAAGTAATAATAGTCTCTAGATCAACGGCGTAAGCGCTTGTCGGTACATAAACTTTATAAGCGTTAGGTTAGAGCCGCGCATCGTGTGTCGATAATATAAATGTATCGGAGCTGCATTGGGGAAAATGACACGTGGGTTGAATTGTCAATGAGTGAAGAACAATAATATTGGAAAGGGTGGGGATCAGAAATGTTCGGGAATGCATGTTTCACATTCGACATGTTCCTTAGAAGAGATTGTCAGTTCCCGTATTACACTCTCCCTACCATAATAATTTTTCGTCATATTCAAATACATAGGTAACATTCTCATAGTTAGGCGACACTGACTAGTCCGAGCGTCCGCCTGTAGGTACCATTCTTGTGCGAAGCGGTCACTGCAGGGTATCACTCCCCACTATACTGCAAAACGTAATTCAAGACCAAAAAAAGTACGACAATGTTGCCATTGCAATAATTTGTTTGTAAAATAGTAAATTCCTTTTGATAAATAATCACGCTCAGATAATTTATTCCTTAGTAATTTTACTCCTACTATTTAATATAGTACTTTTATTTATTTATTTGTACATAAATACAAGACGCGCTAGTAAAAAGTGGCAACATTTCTTACTTTTTTTGGTCTTGAATTACGTTTTGTAGTATACACTATCATCTTAAAATGAATCATTTGTTCTGCAAATAGACCACAAGGACAGATTTACTTGTCTGACTCTACTATGGACAGCTGAACAAGTTCCCTGAACTCCAGCTACAGTTATGCCTGTCTCTCTCTCGTTTAACGTATTCTAGTTACTAGTTATCACCAATTGGCATTTAACAGGTGTTCAAATGCTTAAATAAAACCAGATTGGCCACTTGATATTTAATTTGAATATTCTCTAGAGAAGCAGCGGATATTCGGTTACTATCCGGTATCCGGCCTATCCGGCCAGTATTTTAATATCCGGCCGGATACCGGATAGTGCCCTATTATCCGGTCGGATATCGGATAGTGCCCTATTATCCGGCCGGATACCGGATAGTACCATTGCTTGATTTCGGAGTAAACAAATTGGATTTAAGAAACAGTCACGGTCATAATCGTACTTGTTTATTATTTTAAAACAATTTAGAGATTCCACTGACTTCGAACTCATTTCGAACCTAGAAATGTGTCCGCGCGAACGTTCACTTAGAAACAGGTCAAAACTGCAGAATGCGCACCTGAATAACCGAAATGTAGGTGCAGCTCCGCTGACCGAATATTCGGCGGCCGGATACCAGATATTCGGCCGATGGTCAGGCCGAATATCCGGTATCCGGCCAAACAACTATCCGTTGCACCTCTAATATTCTCATATCGAGTTAACATTCCCATCCCTAGCTGTCTTGTATACAAGACAACGGCGACGAGGAACATGAAAAACGTTGAAAACTGGGGCAATTTTTTTGATTGCCTTATTATAAAAGAATGGATTTATTTATCTGCTTTGAATGCAATTATTTTAAAAATCAAAGACCTAAAACATTAACACGAGTGTAAAAAATACTACAATTGATGTTTTTTCACATTTACCGAGCGGTTGAATTTGTGTCTTGTATACAAGACAGCGGCGCCAGTGTATCGTTCTATCGTTGTCTTGTATACATGCCAACGGCGGTCAAAGGGTTAATTTCCGGAATAAAAACCCTCGTCTCCAAAATTTCACTTACTTCATAAAAACTTCTTCAAGGCTGGTGACCGAAAGACCGTAGCTCGAAACTTGCAAAGCCTCTCTTCTCTCCTCAAATTGTTTCAGCATTTCAGGGAACTTGCTAACATTTTCGTTTGGTAGGATATACGTTAATTCGGAACCTGAAATGTTTACATGATACCTATAATTAAAAATATTACAAGAAATCGACCGAATCATTGTAAATTTAAGATTATAATCGGTCTTTATTAGAGGCCTGCAAATTTCTGTGCATATTTATATGTCTAATTTTGATAACAGTACCTGAACGTAAAATGAAGCTTAGGTACCTAAATTAAATAACATGATTACGCATTCTACAGAAAAAATGTATAGTCACTTTGATTAGCTGAGTCTATACTGACTCGGCACTAGATCTCAAGGCCACGTGTGTTAGAGAGGAGTTAGGGTTCATTTAGACGATGCGAGAACTCGCATGCGAGTTTCATTCATTACATTGCGGGTTTAGATCGGCCGGTTGAATTGGTCGTAACTAACTGTCCGCAATGTAACTAAAATCGCACGCAAGCTCGTCCGCCGTCAAAAATAGCCCACTCTATTGTATAGAACGACTGTATTTCACATGTTACAAAGTAAAGCAAAGAAATAGATAAATCTGTTACCAGATAATAATTATTATAGAATAATCATAATAATACAATATTAAAACTAGAAATTAAATAAAAATACAAACTATAAAATATACTTACCTATGTTAGAGTTTTCCTTAATATCCGGTATATACTGTTTGAAGAAACTCGTCACATTGTCGACGTTGCAGTTCTCGGCCTTCACAATGGTGAGTTTGTAGCCGATGCCGTAATGTTTCTTCAGGAAGTATGGCGTGCCGTTGCACTGTAGTTTACCACCGGCCATGATGGCGATACGGTCGCCGAGGACGTCCGCCTCGTCCATGAAATGCGTTGTGAGGATTATGGTGCGACCTTTTAGAAGAAAAAAAAATATAATTGAGTTGATTAGAACGCATACAGTAGCTGTGTACCGGAGTTTTGTACAAACAGCAACACTCCTAACTGTATTTATATCGGTGGACTTTATTACAAAAGGCATAAGGTCTACCGATAGACAGTGTTTACTAAGTGTGGGCGATGGTATGTATAAGAAAGGTTATTTGGAACAAGTCTAAAAATAGAAATCGGGACAAATCCTCTAGTAGATGTTTGTTTAAAAGTACGCTTTATGTAGCTAGGACTTACTATTGACTAGTTTCTAGTCACCAGGATATAGGTATTTCAGGGTGAAAATGCCTTTCTGACTATAGAGAACAATCGAAAATGACTATCCCATGTGTAAACGAAGCCATACATGGTACTTAAAATGTCCAACTCTATTGACTCCCATTAAAGTTCAAATTTAAACAAATCATTGTAATTTCAGTAAAGGGTAACTATAGTAAGTTTTACATTTCCCAAATGACCTATAGGATAATACTGACCTTTCTTTTCTTTGAGCAAGAGGTCCCATAATCCCCGCCTGGCGGCCGGGTCGAGGCCCGAAGTGGGCTCGTCTAATAGGACAACCCGAGACTTCCCGCACATGGCGGCCCCGACTGAGAGTCGACGTTTCTGTCCGCCTGATAGATTACTTGATAATGTGTCTTTCTGTTGAAAAACAATTTATTTAGTTTGAATTTACAGTTCATGACGCAAAATCATCGAGTAACCGTCATTCACTTGCGCAATATTCTTAAACTTTATTTTAATTTAGTATGTATGTATTTAGTATGTAGTTTCGAGAACGCAACTTGTCCACATATTTAAGTACAAATCTTATGTTAAAACCTACCTTGTCTTCTAACTCCAACAGCTTAACAAAATGATCAACTTCGCTATTTAACTGTCTAGCCGACACTCCTTTTAACCGGGAGTAGAATATGAGGTGTTCTTTGACCGTGAGGTCCGGAAAGAGCACGTTGTGTTGTGGACAGATGCCGAGCGACTTGCGCGCCTGCTCTGTCTCTGTGACGATGTTGAAGCCGCTTACTGTGGCCGTCCCTGACGTTGGTGGCACGGTACCTGTTCGTACATTTAGAGATTAATATCTGGGAGACCGAGCTTTGCTCGGAAAACATAATATAGACACTCAAAAATACGCGTTTCCCAGAGATAAGACATAGCTAGATCGATTTTGTGCCCCCGGAAACGATATGGGCATAAAGGATTTTATGCCCATATACTAAATATCATCGAAATCGTTAGAGCCGTTTCCGAGATCCCCGAAATATATATATAAAGAAATAAATATACAAGAATTTTTGTTTAAAGGTATAAGATTAAAATGCGTCTGAAATGTCTGGATCTGGCGAATGCGCCGTACAAACGCCAACAGTTTTTGAGGATTAGGAGACCTTTACTCGTTGCAATAAAGATTACGAAAGATCATTTAATTTGTCGACGATTATAAATAATGGTAGGCGACTAAAAACACGTTATTTGACTTGTCTTCAAATGAATCATTAAAGCTGGATTAATTGGAATATATTTGGATTTTTCGGGAAAACCTGTAGATTGGTGCGGCCTGGAAAGGGGTTAAATAAATAATAAGTCCATCTTAAGGCCACTTGTACCATTCACTAACCCGGGTATAACCGGTTAAACCTAGAGTTACCATACCATAGTATAATTTGACACTGGGTTAACGGTGTAACCGGTTAACCCCGGGTTAGTCGGATGGTGCAAGTGGCGCTTATACTCGTACTTTGTTCCTTGGTGTTTGTTGTTAGTATACTTGAATTGTTTGTATAGTGTGAAGAGATTTTATTATTTACCTACCTGTCAGCATAGATATGGTTGTTGTTTTCCCAGCTCCATTATGTCCTAATAATACAGTGATTTCATTTTCGTATATTCGCAAATTTAAATTGTCTACTGCTTTTTTTCGTCCTCTAAAAATTTTTGTAAGGTTCTGAAAGTAAAAATAAAATCACTTGAATAAATTGACTCTTTGATTCTGTGAAGGTTAATTTGAATTGCATAAATGCATAGAAGTTATTTATTTTTTGTTAAGAAGATTCCTCGTAAAATATATTAGCATTTCTTTCATTTACATTTCTAAGTGTTTATTATTCAAAATAATTTTAACTCTCATGATATATTTCGATTATAATACAATCCGCAATAAAACAGTGAATCATATCGTATCATGGTTTTCTACTATAATACTGTAAATCAGTGTCTCTTGAAGTCTTGGTATATTAAAAAAAACAGCCAAGTGCGAGTCGGACTCGCCCATCGAGGGTGCCGTGCTTTTTAGTATTGGTTGTTATAGTGGCAACAGAAATACATCTGTGAAAATTTCTTGCTATCACGGTTCATGCGATACAGCCTGGTGACAGACACACGGACGGACAGCGGAGTATTAGTAATAGGGTCCCGTTTTTACCCTTTGGGTCCAACTGAACCCTAAAAATGCTTAATATTTAGATGTTCTCTATATAATGCTAATGTGCCAAACGTATCTTTGCAGTGATATATGTTTATTCAGATTAAAAAAAATGGAAAATCAACATTCGGATCACTCACCTTAATATTAACTGTGGGTACTGCATCAGGTTCTTCGTCGTGAACCACTTTCAACAACGCGTTCTTATATTCCGCATCTGAATTATTAGCAAGATCTGAAAAAAATAATATTTTCATGACATATTTGTTATAGATAGACGATAATTAATACTACAAACGTATTATTAAATCATTTTCATTGTCAATGCTGAGCGATTTTTCCATAAAGCAAGATGGACTTGATGTGATGTATTTACAAGCTACACTAGCGACCCGCCCCGGCTGCGCACGGGCGCAATTTGTTACAACAACAAACAGACAGACGCGGCGGGGGACTTTGTTAAGGTGTAGTAATGTGACAAAATAAAGAAAAAATTACTACGGCTTATTACATGTAATTCTTAACTTTATAGATAGCCACACACACACACACGCACATCATTCGGCGTTGCCCTCTACACTCTTTCTCTGGCTCTCCGGAAGATCTGTTCAAGTTAACATCCGACGCAATCTCGTGGATCGGGTCCCTGAATGTGGACTTATAATTATAGTTATGTAGCTATCTATTGTAAAAATGTTTATGTATATGCGCCATACGATTAAATAAATTAAATAAATAGATAGCCATTACCGCTAAATTTCGAAACTGAACATATAAAAGTTTTTCGTACATTCATTAGATACTGTTTAGTAATGAATATCTAACGCAATTTATGAACAAACGGTTTGACACACGCTTCGGTATTCAATGTCACACCACGACATTGATATTTGATTTATTATTGAAACAATAAATCATGAACTTGAAGAGGGTCACTTTTGTGTAAAATAGTCTGTCTTTTACAATAGCCAGGTACAAATAAATCTCGTAGGTGGATTCCTCTCACACAGATAAAAATAGTGGATATAAGAAATTCAAATTTAAAATGATGCTGGAAGTTTCATATACAGTCAGCTGCAGTGAAAAGGTACCCCCCTCACCCCTGCATAGAAGTTTGTTGCAAAGGTGCTAAGCGAATAGTATTGCAGACTGTACGCGACTGTTGATGTATATGGCTTTCTATGCTTCAATACCTATAACTGAGGCGGGGGCAGATGTAAGTTCTTCCTTTCTAGCCATATTTCTATGTAAAACAGTAAAACTTTTACACACTATAAATAATAGTACCAGGTACAGAAGACTCGCTCTCTAACAAAACGCGTCTGTTACGATCAGGACAGATATGGCCGCTAGGTGGCGACAGCGCCTCGCGCGGCTTATTGCTAGCCACCAAAATTGGTGCGGAACGGATGTACTTTTAGCTACCTACACACTACAAAAATGGACTTACCTGCAACTTTGATTTTATTTGGCACCCAAAAACTTTTCGTAAAAGGAAAATACCACGGCATGGGCACTCCATATCTCCCCGGTATTATTTTCTCCATGTACATAGCAATCAGCATGTACAATATTGTGTCCAGGACTAACATTATGGCCACATGGCCAGGCATGAAATCGTCGTGGTAAGATACGGGTTTGAAGAATTCGTGCCACTGTAAACCTGGATAAATAAATAAGAATATGTTAATATTATGTACACAGTAAAACAGACGGAAAGAGGTATTAACTATAACAAAAAAAAATCGTCAATATAACTCTTTGCTAAAGGGAAAAACTGAAATAAGTTATGAAAATCTATACTTATCACACAACATGATAACAACAACATGTGTCGCTATTGGCGAAACATGTCGCCAAAAAATTCAAGTGAGTGAAACCGTTGTCGTATAAACAATTTAAAATATGTCTCACGAAAGTTTAATATCGACTTATCACACAAATAGAGAAAAATATGTAGGTAGTTGAAATTTCGCGTAAATTCCATTAGCTCCGTACACAGACAGACAGAGGGGTACATTCATATATAAGTAGAACTATAGGTAGGTACGTAATAGTAGGTAACGCATATATGTATGCAAACGCGTCATAATTAATTACCTTCATCCTTAGTTACAGTCGGGGTCAATTAAATACCTGTTAAGTATAATAACAGCCTATTCGTAGAAGTTATGTAATATGTATATCCTATGATCACATTTTATCGACTCGCGATGCGATAGGTAATTATTTTTAAAACCTATCGTATGATGTGTCACACGATAAAGTTTGTCTAAAATAAGTTTCTGACAACATATACATTTTTAAATAATTAAAAAGCAGCTACCTACACTTTAAAGGTGCTTTCTCAGAAAATAAAGTGCTTGAGACAAGCCGACAGACATGACAAAACTACAAAGGTTCCGTGTTTGCCATTTTTACAAACCAAACGATAACAACCAAAGGTTTGGTCATATGTTGTTAGTATGAATTTTTGAAATTTGCGTCTTCATACGACGATTCTTAGTAAATAATCGTAAAGTAACGTTATTCTAAACACAGCAATTTACTAAGTTGCCAAGTAACAAGGCAACAACAAAAACGCGAAGCAAGGCCGTACAGTATTTAGACATAAATCGTTGACTTGAAGATGATCCGACTGTCAGGCCAATTCCAACGTACACTGACGTCACTGACATATATACACCGTGTTGATTTCAATTATTTGGTTGAGTTAAATGTAATGCCCGTGTTACAACAACGCTATATTATGCTACATTTAATTACTTTTTAAACGTAATTTTTTTTTTCCAAAAACGCAAAAAAAATTTTTTTTTTTAATCAACTATGCCATTTAGTTCTCTTAAACGTAGGTACTTAACCATACGCCGAAGTTAGCGGAATTCAATAAAAACACGGTGTATAATGTCATTAAGTTATTGTGCATTTATCCCGTAGGTACTTGTCCGTAAATGTATTGGCGCGAATGAGACGTACGAACAGTAAATAACATCATGAAGATATCATTCTGATGTCACTATCCGTTCGCCGTTCGGTGTATTTTTGTCTATATGTTACGCGTGTCACAATTAATAGGCTCACTCGATTGAATGTCATAAACCTAAAGAAAACGTGACAAAGCACTCCATTGAGCCTATTATGTCCATAGCATATGTTTAGTGATTAACTCCTGCCTAATTAATTATCTTACTCAAAGTCAATTCATAAAAAAAAAAATTGACATTTTATTGTTTTACTGATTTTTTAAACTAACAATGACTTGCATTTTTCCATTTATTATATTATCAAATAATTGTCTCACTTAATTTGCAGTGAAATAAACCTTTAAAAAGAGCAAACTAACATAAACAATTCCCCATACTTGGCCCCTGAATTGAAATAGCTATTAGATGTTCAGCATTCACAATAAAATAACTAATTAATTCCATTTGTGATCCATCGAATGTGGGCGTATCAAAGAATGACATACAACATCAGATAGTGGTATCAACTCATCGTTATTGAGCGGTTCGCAAGCCAAACAGTTTATGATTGTAGAAGAGATTGTCTATGATCAAACAATGCCGCCTACTTTGACAGCTGAAGTAGATGGCGGCTGTTAACCAGGGTTATTACTAGCGATCGTCGAGCAAGTCGCCGAATCTACTTAAAAACTGCGCATATTTGATGAAGGGATGTTGCAAATATTCGCATCCGCATCCGCGGAACTTATGCATTATTTTGAAAATCCGCATCCGCATAAAATCGATGCCGAGCTTAATGCGGATGCAGATGTCGAACCTGTCGGTACAGGGACGTCTTAGGGGCGGCGTAAGTGCTAGGTAATATCGTCATTACCTATAACGAAATCATCTAGATCCAGAAAAGTCGGCCACGTTACTGTTTATTCAAATATAACGCACCTAAATTCTTGCTCAAATAGGTACTATATGTTTCGTTTTTTTAAAATAAAAATTTTAAAATGTAATTTTTAACGTTTTTTTAAGTAGCTAATCTTGACATCCACATCCGCATCCACATCCGCGGATGTGAGCCTTTAAATATCCGCATCCGCGGATGTCAAAAAATCTGCATCCGCAACATCCCTGATTTGATGTCCTGCTCGAGTCTATCAGCTAGCTATCAGCACCTTAAGTAAAGCCCCAGTTATAAGTTACGACTATACTTGGAGGGTCGAGTGGAACGCTCGCCCGTGCTTAGTATTTAACCATGAGAATTCAGGCCAGATGGACTTCGGTCATGGAGTAATTATGCCTATTAAGCGGCAACGACTATAAGTGTAAATCAGACCTTATTGCAATGAAATAAGGTTGATTGTGGCGAAGTTTGTACATACGCATCACATGTTGTTGGGGCGGTGGGAAAATGCAAATAGCTGCGTATTTATTATGAAACATACCTACAATTATTAATATCAGCCCTTCGGGCTATCACCTATTTGGCTTATTTATGTGAGCGAATTTTATCTAATATTCGATATTACCATATAGGTACTTAAATTTTATGTAGACAGTCTAAGCCTACAGCGTCATAAATAGACGTCTACGATGACGTGTAGCTTTGTAGTATAGACAAGTAATAATCAGTATATGTATGCATGTATGAGGCCAAGGGAGTTCAAGAATAATTCACAAATGTCATGGACAATAATCAAATGTTAACTTGTAACCAACGAAAATTCAATAATATGTAAGTCCTACTAAGGTACAGTCATCAGCAGAAGCAACTAAGAGCAAATATGCACACGCTCTTGCTTCTGTTGCTGCAACAGTAAAGTATTTTTATGCCGTTTTGAATGTTCTGCTGCTGACTGTACCTACCTACTAGATATACTCAGACAAAAAAAGAGTAGAAATTCAAAGGGGCAATACTATATTATCTTTCAAATCAATCTATATAAGAAAAGGGACGACACTACAGTGTTGCGACTTTATTAATTTCTACTCTTTTTGTCAGAATAGGTATACACGGTGGCTAAAAAAAACTGCATTCCCGTAGCCGTAGCCAGGGAGGTTTTGGGATTATACTGAGCAAATTTTTCCATGGGACCAACTTCGAAATCGCGAAAAAAATTTACCATCCTATAGAAAATGGATCAGCCAAATTGAATGAAGCAGCCAAATTGAATGAAACAGCCAAATTATTTTTCGCGATTTCGGGGTTGGTGTCATAGTAAAAGTTGCTCAGTATCCCAAAACATTCCTGGCAACGGGAATGCGGTTATTATTTTTAGCCACCTTGTATATAAAGGTCGGTTTTACATAGCGATACATTACCTCTTGAAGTGCCCTCACAAGTAACGAGCATCTGAAAGGCGAACCCCATCGCCGCATTCGAAATTAAACTTAGCATCATCTTTTTAGACCAGTGTACATCCTCGTAAATGATTTGCGTCAGCATATACACCGAGTATGTGGTAAACCAAGCCAGTCCCATGAATGACGCGGCGGTATTCGCTGCAACAGAATGACTTGTATAATGATTGATTGGACTAATGAGCGGCCATAAAGAAAAGTACAAGGTCCATCGATTTAGTAATTAATCTACGAACATCTGTGGGAGTTGAGGTATTTCTAGGTGTCTGTGTTTTAAGTTCGCAGGTTGGTAGGTATGGGTAATAACACTAATAACGACAACAATATGACCGACAATATGACGAACCAAATGAATTTTAAAAATTTGCTTAGATATTTTTATGCTTTTGTGTATCATATGTATGTATGATACTATCATATGTATTTAGTTAAATTGGGTTTCAAAATTAAAGCGAATGTAGGTTATTTTAGTCTACTTTATTAACTGCTTCATTTGCTATATGCCAGCATAACAATTTGGAATCAATCAATAAAAATACAATTCCTGTGTCTCGGTAGGTACAGTCACCTGCAATAATATGTTACTCTTCGAAGGCCGCAAAAATATGTGACACGCTCTTATGGCTCTACAAATAAGATCGTGTAAGATATTTTTGCGGTCTACGTTGTGTATTATAGTATTGCCGGTGACTGTACACCGCAACTATGTATTTGCAAAATAAGTACTATCCAAGTAAACACATACGACACGAAAGTTAGCTGATTTCTAACTGTCCCCGTCCCATCCCGTATACTTTTTAGGGTTCCGTATTTATTTTAAAAAGAATGACTTGTTTGCGTTAAGAGGTCGACTGGCAATGTAACTTCAGTCATTCTTACATGTATCTTTTGCTCTGGGTGTTTTGTTTTACTTATGTGTGAATAAGTAAATTAAAGTGCATTTTACCTCTAGTGAAGAACACGCTGATCATAAAAGAAAATGCTAATGAAGCGATGACGAATAGCACCATGAAAAAGAAAAGCACCGACCAAGGCGTGAACGTGAGCACCGAGTATCTGACTCCAGTTTCGGTGGAGTTAAATGGTATCTAGAAACACAACATAATTGTAATATTACAAATTATTTAAATAAATTGATTGTGCATCATGTAGGCATCCGTGCGACGCGGATATTTTGACGAACGTAAAAAAAAACATTAAAAAAGCACGCAATTGTGAAGCAGAAAAACGCGCAGGTTGCGTGAGCGAGCCATATGCTCAAATATCCATACACGGTGGGAAGAAGTTGATAACTCGAGATATTCTATTGAAGAAATTTGAACTTAAAATTACGTAAGGTTCCAATTTCTTCAATTTTTTTCGCCACTTATCATCTTCTTCCCACCTTGTACCTACGTATTTAATGCATAGTTAGTTAACCTAACCATAGCAACTCCAAGGTTAACCGGTTAACCCCGGGTTAGTGGAATGGTGCAAGTGGGCCTAAGCCTGCAAGTAACTGGAGCAAATAAAGGAGCGTGCTAGATAATACACCTGCCACGAGAATCGTATTTCGCAAATTGCGGGCATCTTTCTCTGCCACTCTTATTACACCTTCATTGGAGTAAAAGAGAAAGATGCCCGTAATTTGCGAATTTCTGTTTTCGCGGTAGGCCCCCTGATGCCTTGTAAGCGGCAATCCGCGGTAGAAAGCTCACAATTTTTTAACACATTCACCGCTTAGCTACGGTCGTAGCCGTTAACGGTTTCCCGTTATGTAGCGAAAATGCTTCGTAGAGGCGAAACGACAACGTGTATTAGCGCTGAACAGGTTAACAAATTTAGTTTTAACGGCTTTTTGGCTTGCTCCTCATTTTTCAGTGTATTATTAAAAGCTTAAACTAGCTTGGCCACCATATACATGTATTTATTTTTTAAATATTATAACGCAATATCCGAGTCGCACTGAACTAACTCTAGAATTTACCTTTAATAAAATCACCATAAGAATAACGGAAATGAGAACGAATGAGAATTGCTTGATGAACCATGCCAGCCAATGCAGCCAGGACGGCAAGCCCATTATTGTCATTGTTTCCTGAATCAAAAACATATTCAAAGTTTAAAATTTATAACTAAAGTGCAGGGGGTAATTTAAACTAATCGAAATATCTTCCATGTTTTACAATTTTTACATTATTAACTAGAGTGCCATATAATTGTCCAGAAAGCGAAAAAGATGTGTTGTGTGTGATTCTGGTTAATAGTGTAAAACATGGAAGATATTTCGATTTGTTTCAATTATCCACTGGACCTTACCTTGTTTAGCTACTTTAATGTTAACCTAAGTTAACTTAGTTTATAAAAAGCATAACAATCCTTTGCTAAAAATATCACAGCAGTAAAGTAGTAGGCTTTACATTGAAGTGGTTATATCAATACTTGCCAAGTTCGCGTTTTAAATCGCGTGCAAGAAAAATCCCAGCTTTCTAATTATCAGAAAATTGCAAGATGAGATAACATGTTGAATAAATAAAGGCCAACGCACACTAGCTGCGTGCGCGCAGACAGGCACTTACGCTAAAATGGTGCAAGCCGTGCACGCAAGCGGTGTGCCGTCTCTCATAAGGATCTGTATATTACAACGCACATGTCTACGCACACGCAACCGGTGTGCACAGGCCTTAACCTTGCGACTTACCTTTAATTGCAGCTCCTTTTCCGAAGTCACAACTCTAACAGTATTTACAAATGTATACGCGAAGCACAGCATTATTATCATGGAGATAAACTTCTCGAGCGCGATCAACAGCTGGTCATCTCTGTAGGCTAACTGAGGGAATCGCTGCAGTAATACTTTAGTGTTCAAGGACTTTCCCAACTTTTCTTTTATAACGGCCTGTGACACTGCGTGTTGGACTGCTAGGAACATCTCTAGGGAATAGCCTGTTGAAAAGTTTATATGGTTTAGTTGTTGACATAACGAAACACGCGAGTGTAGGGCTTGGTATTCAAATGTAAACTTTATGGCTCCTCTACACGATGGGACAACGCCGGCCACTCCAAGGGACGCAGCCATGCGGTAGAATGAGATAGCAATGTCACTTGCTCCCTCTAACACATAAATGCGTCCCTTGGTGTGGCCGGCGTTGGCCCATCGTGTAGAGGAGTCATTATAGTTATACCTACATATGATGATGATGATGATGATCATCATCATCATCATCATCATCATCATCATCATCATCATCATCATCATCATCACCTACATATAGTGTGGACTAATATATCAATTAGGTTCACATTATTATTAAGTACGTATATGTACTACGGATTATAAATTCATACAACGCTATGTTTTCCTGCCTAGTGTTACGTCAAGTATGGGGTTCCTATGGGATATGTATGCATTGACACCAAGTCAGTGCAAACTTATGTTGCTTAAACTTACGTTGTAATCGTAATCTATGATATTTTTTTCCAAATTGTCGAACGACAAGACGACATTACATAACGTAGTTGTAGGTATAATTATAACAGTAAACAACCTTGAAACTAGTAAGGGAGAGTGGGGTATTTCGGAACACCAAAGGTATACCTAATGTATTTTTACAACTTTATTAAACAAAGGACAGTAAAAGAAGTAGAAGCATAATATTTTCGTTATCTTCTATCATCATATCTTCTATATACAATATACCTTTCATACAATCAGTTTAGGCCCTATGTGATCTCAAGTTAAAAACAGAATAGGAAAAGTGATAGGTACTCATTTTTAGTATTATATGGTTTGCTTAGTTTGGGGCTAGGTTGATCTGTGTAACATGTCCCCAATATTTATTTACTACCTACTTCAGGTAATTACGAGCAAAGAATATTATATTACCTATTACATTCTTAAGTATTCTTTGCTTCCTAATTGTGTCCCTTGTATCACTAATTGAACCATGAAAAAAACAGACAGTGAAAAGTAAAAATAAATGATTGATTTTTCGTTTTCAACAAATCTTATGTGATTTTAAAGTTTTTTTGTTTGTATGTATATGTATATTTATTAACAAAACTTATACAAACTATTATTAAAATTACGTATAAGTTTTTTTACATAATATACTAAATACGCAGATAACCACAGAAATGGCGGCAAAATGCTTCAATTTGTGACATCTACGTTTATGATAGTAATTACCCCACTTTCCCCTAAGCGTAACTTGATCGCTTTAATAAGATACAGGTATTTAGGACAGCGCTAGACGGGAAGGTTATATGTTAAAGGTATTTTAATATCCAGTAGATGCGTGAATAATCCCAACCTTATTTAATTCATAACTTTAGCATAAAAAAGAGACAGAAAAATTGCTCCGAGACCTTAGTCTTGAGCGACCGATTTGAGTTTCCATCCCGGAATATCTTAAGAAAAGTTAAAAGTTAATAAATTCATAACTCCAAAACTACGAAAAATCGGCTAACATACATGTATAGCCCACGATGTGAGAAATCCAAAAATTTTTTTGGATGTCAAGATTGGACTACCCTGTACGAATCGAAAAAGCCCGACTCAGCCCGAGATTATCTAGATCAGGGGTCTCCAAACTTTTTTACCTGAGGGCCATATTGCGCCTCAGAATTTTCGCGCGGGCCACCGTCGGCGCCGAGAGGCGAGGGGGGTGTATCTGGTTGCTGCTGTTAGGGCTGAACACCTGGAGCCTGGCTTCGCGGGTCGAGTTTTGGAGAGCCCTGATCTAGATAAAACTAACTAATTCATCGCGGATCTAGTTTCGATAGTTGTAACGGACTTCGCATAGAGAAGACCTGATTGAGTCACGCCTGAGAGAAAAACCTATGATTTAAAACAAAATACCTGGTGTTTTTCCGCCATATTTGTCGTCAGGGTCTCGCGGGCCAGGTTTTGTGATCAAAGGGAACAAGAGATTCGTCCTCCAACTGAGCCTTATAGGGTTGTCGACCATCGGCGTCCTCATCGTGGCGGGGAATCGAATCGTGATCACGACATTCTCGGGCCATTTAGTGGCGTCTGAAAGATACAGTTTCATTTAATGTATTTATATTTTTATAAATTTAAATGAGGCAGTAAGGCCCATATTACAAATACCTTACAGACTAACGTACATATATTATACCTTACAGACGTACGTACATATATATTTTATGAACTTATAACTAAACTCTATTTAAGGGGCTCCCCCTTGCTAATGACCTTCGATCTGAATCCCTTAGTTTTCTAATGTTTTTTGTAGCTTATCATATTAACAGCAACGGCTTTAAGCAATATAGTATCCCATATTTACTTTAAAGTTCATTGTCTTCGAGATATTTCGCATCAAATTTGAACAATTTTAGGCTAAAAAACTGGTTTTCTGGCCATAACTTTTGTGTTAATTAGTTTAAAATTAAAACCTTGGACACTATTTTCGAGACTTCAAAGACGAACCCAAATATGTAGATTTCGTACACGTAAGATCCTTCACTGCAAACTAGATACGAAAAAAGTGTTTTTTTAGACAATGTTTAAAAAAATCATAAAAAATAAGTATTAATTTTTTTCAAAATCTGGTGGACAAAACCGGAGATAAAAGATTGAAGAACCGATAACCGTTGGTCTTATAATTATATCTGTAGGTAGTGCAAAAAAAGGAGATACGATTCAAAACTTGTCAAAAATCGATGAAAACTTCGGGTAGCCCCTTGCGACAAAACGGCGTGGCTCCGTTACATCGGCTGCTCTTGTGTCGGAATTATATTAATGCTGATTTGAGTCTGTTATAGCTGGTTGCATGCTAGGGTCCCTTGTTGCATTACTGCGTCCCATTAAAATCATTGTGAACCAATTTTAATGGGACGCAGTAATGCAGCAGTGGAATATTTACACAATAAAATGTAATTGAAATGAATGACTATTGTTTTTGACTTAAGGTCTATAATTTAGTGACAAACGCTTGTGGGTTGGAACGTTTGTGCATAACTCCGTCCAATTTCTTTATCAGGTCGTATTGTTTGAGGCTAATGACCGTTTTGATGCTTTATTCTATGCTAGAACAAAAAGTTGAAAATGGTTGTCTTTATGACAATTCCGGTTTGTATTACGTGTAGAGTGACCGAGTGGAGCGTAGCGTTTCTTGCATGTGTGTTAAGTATATACTTATGTCAATTCGCAAGTCACGTAAAGCTGTGTCCACATTTACACCATTTTGCCTTATCGGTCGTGTATCGTGATCGTTACTGGAGACGCAACAACGCTTAGGATGATCACGATTTTTTTGCGTCCACATTAACAATTACGAATCGAATCGTAATTTACGATACTCGTCGGTGCTACGCGACGGAGATACGGTACGGCAAAATGACATAAATGTGGATTTTAGATAGCAAATTCCTACTAATTCTCATAGTACCTACATACTATATGTGGGTAGTTTTTCTCGTCAGTGTTTCCAGGCGTGTTGCCAGATCTGTATAACAGGTTTTATCATACATCGTAAAGCATCAAAAAGTTTTTGTACCAAAAATTAAAAGTGGAAAACTTTAGTCTCGGTATTTACACCATTTTGATTTTGAGAAATGGATTAAGTTCTACCAATTTAGGAAAACTGTGTTGTATAATAAAAGTAGATAGAACTAAACATAAAAGTGAATAAAAAAAATACAAAAGCAAATGTGTGTAAACTTACTGGCCATGCTATCCTCAAATTGTACTCCAGTGAGAATAGATTTCATTGCATTTGGCTGCGTTAAGGCTATCTCCATACTTTTAGCATCCTTAAATCCCTTGGGTTCTGGCAGCATTTTAGGGTCAAACAGGAGGGCAAGTATACCACTAAGGTTCTCCATCGCTACAAATTCCAGGGCATCTTTTAGTGCTTTCCTTGGTAATGCGCCTTCAGGTGAGAATGCTAGGGTCCCTTGTTGTTTTACTGTTGTGATATTACCACTGGGGAAAGATAATTTAACTGTAACTTTAAAAAAAGGGATGTACAGTGGCATTCAAAAGTGCATGGATAGATGCCAACCGTAATGTCTTAATATTATGGTTGAAACATCTCCATGCACTCTTGAATGCCAGTGTACATATATCTTGTTTTTACTACTTGCAAACTACATGTGAAAAGGTAAGAGATTGTTCAGAGTAACATTGATTTTATATTAAGAGTTCAGAGATTGTACAGATTAATATGTATGAATGATTAAATTCAACATTATCTTGACTTTATACAGGGTGTGTTAAGATAAAGAGTAACGCTCTCAGTTAATAATAAACAAATTCCAGATAATTTCTATAAATTTTATTTTAAATCTAATAATGTTATTGGAAATACTCCAATAACATTAAAATACTAGTTATTGCTTTTAAAGTAGGAGAGCATTGAAACCATCTGCCAATTCTCAACTACTTACTAATAATTAACCTAGATTGCTATTTAAATGGTTTGTTTATTATTTAGTTAAAAATGTATTAAATGTGGCTTTCCATATTAAAAAGTACCTTATGCAGTTACCATAAGGTTTATTTTATAATGGAAAGCCACAAAATAAGGACCTCTCAAACTATAGCAAAATAATCAGTCACTAAGATAGTATACAAAATATAAATACTCTTTTGTTATTATCATTGAGTACAACATTAATTAGTATCTACTAGTATTAATATAATATATTATTTTCTCAGAATACTTACATTTCTCTTCCACTAGCATTATAATACATTGGTTGAAATGGTGGATAAGAAATTTCCGGTTTTTCTTTAGGATCCACGAGACATCTTATTAAAATTAAAAATAGTGAAAATATCACAGGTGAAGCAATTTCAAACAATGTTTGAAATTTATGTCTCTTCTGTAGGAGAAAGTTCTTCCATACCAAAAGTTTTAATTTTTGAAATGACCCCATCACATCCAATTTCTGTGCCTTAAAAAAAGTGGAATATATTATAAAAATTAATTCAAATAATTTTGGTGTAACATCTTGTTTCAATATGGTTTACAAGAACATTGCTATGTTCACTCACGTAAAAATATAAATAATCTAGTCTGGTCTATAGAGCTAGTAAAAAGTAGCACAACAAATATACCTATTATTATACATCCTTGAAAAATATAGGAGTTAATTATCAGATAAAAAATTGTAATTTGCCAAGTTACTGAATAAATTTAGTAGTTGTGGCGGTAGTAATTATAGACTACAACAATACCCCAATACTGTATTCACTTACCTCTCAAATTAATAAATATAAATTCATATTGAGATTTACCTACACTACGGATTCTGTACGAAAATGTTTTCTTTGCTGAATATTCATTTTAATAACACACATGCACGCACTTGATCATCGCAACCTCACAATTAAACCGCACTACGCGTGTACCTCACTGCACTTACGTACTAACTAATCTAGCAATTTTCCGCAGTTTAATTTTCCTTCTCATGTTCCACTTCCGCCACTCCCATGACATCACACAACTAGCTCGACATTGACAGTGACAGTGACACTGTCATTTGCAGATGACAGCCGAGGGTGTTTACTGCAAAAATCGAAAAATGAATTTTGCTGTCTCGCTCAAAATTTGCAAGAGTGATAGAGAGACAGATAAAAAAATAGATTTCGATTTTTGCGGTAGATCCTCTGTTTTAACTATCTAAAGCCCCCCATTAACACTCCTACATTGCAGTCCTGCTCGCATAGAGGACAAACATTATAGAGGACTTACCGGGGAAATAACAAATAACAAATTTTCGAGTTTTGCAGTAAACCCTCGATATTAAAGCAATAACACAATACGGCACCCCACCGACCTTGCTGCGACGCACCTATAAGTGAGAGCGAGAAAGAGATATCTTTCTATCTTATAGGGACGCGCCAAGGCGATGCGGTGCGGTAGTCTGTTAGAGCTTAATTTAATCTGTGGATAATATACTCAACCATTCACTCATCCGTTCCTTTCCATTCGTATCATTCGATCTAATCAAAATGGCGCTTATGTCAGTGACATATCTATTGCAATGCAATGTTTTATAATCAGATTTCTTTTTATTATAGCCTTTTCAAGTATAATTATAGAATAAAACAGTGATTATGTCGACTAATAATTTGTCATCAGTTCTAAAATCATGTTCGGAGAGTGAATTAATTAACGAAGTGGCGGATAATAACATGACACCAAAACAGGTGGAAGGATCCCGACTGAAGAGGACCTTTACGTTGCCTCGCAATCCTTTTGGTACCACTAAACCAGGTTCCAGCAAAAGTAAGAGCAACGATAGCGACAATAAGCAAGTGAGTGCCAGCTCCACAATCGCAGAACCCACGAAGGACGACGGTGTAATTGAGAGGAAGTTGTTTAGAAGGCCATCATGGAAACGATTTCTGAACAAAATAGCGCAACATATGAGCACCGTTAATGTGTCCGGGGTAAGAAGTTTTAATGAGTTATTGAGCGTTATTGCGAAAATATTGATTTCATTATTTATTGACTTAAAATATTGATATGATGATTGCTAACAGGTAAAATCAGCTCCAGCAGTCTTGAATGGTGAGAGAGTTCCGTGCAGCGGTGACCCTCCATGGCCCCCAGGCTCCACTCCAGCTGCTACAGGCATCAAAAACCATGGCAACACTTGTTATATGAACGCTGTATTGCAGTGCCTTTCACATACTGATGTTATTGCAGAATATTTTGTGCTAGATCATTACAAGGTAACTAAAGATTGTGCCTATTGATCTCTACGAGAAACAATGCAGATTATTAGATTAGCTCAGCAATTTTTTTTTCAATTCATAACATTTGGACCTCATATTCTTATTAGAATATTATTAGACCATCTATTGTACCCACATACATATGTTGTACATATGTTCATATGTTGTAGGGTTTGCTGAAGCATTAAATGTTCTTGTTGCCAATGCTAGTGTACTTTTTACTACTGTGTAATGCTGGCTTAAGCTTTGGTGGGATATAAGTGTTCAACCAGTGCTCAACCCAACCGGATTTTACTATGTTAAATATGTGTGGCCCCTATTTGTCCCTCAACATGTTAATACTTGGGAATGCTCCTGGTACTGAGTTTGTATATCGAGAACCGGGGATTCCCGGTTCCAGTGCTGGGTTTGTATAGAAAACCAGTACCGGGAGCACTCCCTAGTTAATACGATATACAGTGAATAAGCAAGAGAATAAATAAGCAAGGCTTGGCAATGCATGTGTAATTCCACTGGATTTGCAAGAGCCCATAGGTGGTGGTCGCCTAACAAAGCTGTGAATGTATTTAAAAAAAAACCATGATAAATTATTTTTCCAGTTTTAAATTTGGTTATATACAATTCAGGTGAATTTACATTGTAGCTTTGTCTTGTATGACAGATTTTAAAAGCTATAACAGAATACTATCCGTTTTTGTGGCAATTTTGACGACCGGTCTGGCCTAGTGGGTAGTGACCCTGCCTGCGAAGCCGATGGTCCTGGGTTCGAATCCCAGTAAGGGCATTCATTTTTGTGATGAACACTAAAATTTGTTCCGGAGTCATGGGTGTTTTCTATGTATATAAGTATGTATTTATCTATATAAGTATGTATATCGTCGCCTAGCACCCATAGTACAAGCTTTGCTTAGTTTGGGGCTGGGTTGATCTGTGTAAGATGTCCACCAATATTTATTTTTATTTATTTATTTATATTCCTACAGTATTTGTTACCTAGAACTCTAAAATGATCTATGCCACCCGAAGGACTAATCAACATAAATAACAAAGGCTGATTTGCATCTCATAATGGATGTGGTCTATCTATAATGTAAATTCATATAGATTAGTCTAGAATAATTTATAAATGTTATTTACTATTTTGAAATAAATTAATCTAAATCTTCTCTTGACTATTTTTAATACTTAATACTGATTTTTTTAATTTGCTTTCAGGTAGACTTACAAAAGAGGAATAAAATTAACTCAAAAAAATATGGCACAAGAGGGGAAGTAACGGAACAACTAGCAACTCTCCTCAAAGCTCTCTGGGCTTGCAGATACACACCTGACATGAGTACTGCATTCAAGGTGAGTTGTCAGTCATTTATTGTCATTAAAACACATTTTATTAATTAACACTTTGAAGGACACTATGCCTATAGTAAGCTTAACGCATTCACTGCCAGGGGGCGTGGCCTAGGAACAAACTTGTATGACGGTGAATGCACATGTGCATCGGGGGCAGTGAATGTGTTAACAACTCTTAATTGAAAATACATCAATATTACTGTGTATATTAGCAAATGGCTTGCTTGTTTGGCTCCCTATTGACTCATAATACTATGTCAACCTTCAAGGCAGGGAGAAACTGAGCCCATGTACGCAACATATGCATTGTATTCTGACAATTTGAATGATGAAATTTCTATCTGGAACAGTGGAGTTTATGCTGATAAAAGATATAAATGAATGCTAATGGTGATCTAGTTAAATCAAATAAAGGCATTTAAATTCCTGTTAATTACCTTAACGGTAATATACAGTTTGTCAAACAATGAGTCATTGTGGTAAATGACACTATCAGAGATAGTGGTCATGTTATCATGGCGAATGGACATAAAATAATAATGTTTTAAATTGTGTTTGGCCATGGATATTCACATTATTATTAACAACTTCAATTGCAAATGATGTCAACGATCATTAAAATCCAGCCTCCAGGCCAATAAAACGTTATTACTTACGTTAGGGCTTGTGCACAAATCACGCGAGGTTCGATAGGGGGTAGGGGTCACGAAAAACTCGCGACAGATCACGTTGGGGGGGGGGGGGGGTATAAGGAGACCTCGCATGTATTTTTCTTCAGTTATGGGGAGGGAGGGGTCAAAAAGTAGCCAAAAACACCTCGCGTGATTTGTGCACAACCCCTTATGTAACAAAATCTCTATATGATTTAAATTCAATATGCAGCGGATTTGAATATGATTGTGGAAGCTCTTCATTAAGGTTTTGTGTAAATTGGATGAAATATGACAATGATTATTTACACTTGTCGGAAGCTGGGTGGGGTGGATTGCTAGTGTAGGTATATAATTAAAAACCGACCAAGTGAGAGTCGGACTCGCTCACGAAGGGTTCCGTACCATTACGCAAAAAAAACACATTTGTTGTATGGGAGCCCCACTTAAATATTTATTTTATTCTGTTTTTAGTATTTATTGTTTTACATCAACTGTGAAAATTTCAACTGTCTAGCATCGCGGTTGATGAGATAAAGTCTGGTGACAGACAGATGGACAGTGGAATCTTAGTAATAACCACGGAAGAAAGAATGAGCGCGCCGCGCTCGGACGGGAAACGGCATGTGCCTGGATTAGTATGAGAACCTATGTCGCCAAAACGCTGTCACAAAAATTGGCCATATTTTCTTATTTCGAAAGGAATTATGAGCCCTTGCCCATCACAGTAATTTGAACTTTACAGTCAAAAAAATTATGTCAAAATTGCACTACGATTTTTATTTTTTGTAATAATACACAAATCATTGACAAATTGTCATTTATGCTCTATCCCTTTTACACTTGCATGGTTTTTCCAAGAATGAATGCGATAGGATAAAATATTCGACTGTGAGGTTGACACATGCGATAAAGTCCATTCCAATAGAACTTGCAAACTTTGTCAACAAAGCACGTAACTTTGTTTTGTCACTGTTTCTCCTTGAATTTTCACATAATCTCATCAAACACCATTGAAACACATACACTATACACTATTAAAGCGGTCGTTACCGTAAAATACAACAATATATAACTGTATCTTGGATATTTCATTAAAAGTTTAAAATGGTTTCATAAGTTAGGTTAGTAGGCCCTGATGTAATGACGTTTTTGTTTCTTTTACATTCTACAATTGTCTATGATGGGTAGTGTTGTGACTAAAGTTGGTGATATACTCGTAAAGCCGCTACACACTACGCGACTCACGGTCTGTACCTGCCAACGCGGTTATATACACTACGCGGTAGTTTGACAATTTTAAATTTCAATAAATATGTAAACTCAGATTAATCGTTTTAATTCCTTTTTTTTAAATAACCTTTTCCATTCTTTCGCACCATTTTTAAACATTATTATTAAACTACGGAAAATTATAACTGGTAGTTTTGGACTGTTCATAAATAAAAATCTACCCTACATTTGACAAAATAATGACTGTTGAATGATTGACGGTTTCAATATTATTTTACTCGTTCACTGTTTTTCTTGGCATGTACGCGTATCTTACTTCTTTGTTATTGAATTTAAGAGATATCTGTTTCTCGCTCTCACTTATGGATGCGACGCACCAAGTTCGTGATGCAGTGCGATAGTGTGTTACGGCCTTAAGTAAAGGATTAAGTAAGACTCTTGCCCATCACTAGCAAATTCATCATTCAGAGACAATTTCAATATGGCGGTTTGTTTACATACATTGCAAGTTCTATTGGAATGGACTTTAGGGATGTGCATGATTCGGTGTGATATCGATAAACGCTTATTAATTATCAATGTACACGTAAACTATTCAGTTTTTTTATACATATGTATTACTTTATTTTCGACGATTAGGTACTTACCTACTTACTTTTTAATAAAAAAAATCTCGTATTGAAAGTAATCACGCCACCAACCACGCATATAACTGTAAGCGAGTAGGTATATAATAAAAACTGTTAGAGTCTGTGCGGAAAGAGAAGAGTCGTGGAATGTATGGGGCCCAATACATTCCACGACTCTTCTCTTTCCGCACAGACTCTACTCTTTAGCACACCCCAGAACAATATTGCTTTGTAATGACGCGAAATAATAACCTGCTAGCCAATTAGTGCTAACCCGTTGTGTACTTATAGTTTTTTTTTAATTAAATCAAATTTCTTACCTTCTCACCGCGATGCGTGTGTGCGTGCGTGAAAAATACGCGAGATGCGTATTTTTTACCTGCAATTAATATTCTCACTAGATGCGTGCGTAATAAATACGCAAGTAAGTGTAAGTGTAGTTAATAAGTGTTCACAATATTTATTAACTGGCACGTTATTATTTTAAGGCAAAATAAAGCAATAATGTTGTGTCATACATCAATATGAATCTCCGATATAAGCTCGTATGCAAGATTATTAAAAAATGGTAATTATAAATAATGGAAATACTAACAATATTTTTTGCACTTAGACGGTTATCAACTTATCGCAATAATGCGGATAGAAATGCCGCTCTGATATACGAGCGAGATAGCACTATGCACGTTTTTACTGGAGCATGGTGTGTACTCGCATCCAATGTGAAGAACGCTTCAATATTTGTGCAAGCTTGTGGAGCGGGCTTTAGACTGGCCAGCAAATACCCGGCAGTAAGATTATGAGACAGCTTAAAACTGACACCTTACCTACTCGTATTTAATAGAGAAAATTGACAAATATGTATGGATACTAGATACTATACTATAAGAAAAACTTAAAATCAAATAATCCATTGAATTGGAATAAATAAGTAAGAACATATTTTGTACCTACATAATATAAAATGTGCATAAGCGACGACTTTTTTGATATGATCATCCAGAGGCAAAACAAAAATAAATTATTAAGAACATGTATGAACATAAACAAACCGAACTGTGTATATTTATACGAACATCGACATCGATAACTTTTTTGATATGGTCCTCGCACTGTGGTCGAATAGCGCACCCGTACATGACTTTTACGCTAAGTAGATATCAACCTTATCTCATTTACATAAATCTGATTTTTGTACTAAACAATCCAAAAATCCTTGCGGAAACCGAAAATGTAAAAAACATGTAAAAAAAATATTGAAATATTACATAAAATAATACTTACCGATGATATGAAATGCCTCCATATCTAATATTTTTTGTCCCGCTAGTGTTTTTACACTCCAAAATGGAGCAGCACGGCATATTCGTAATTATTTCTAATTTTTACTGGAATCGTTTTCACATCTGACATGTCTAAAGCGCCATGCTGAACTGTCACACGACTGACAATAGTCTGTGCTGAAAGTGTATGCAGCTAACCATAATCTTGCCACACGCTATAGACATACGTTTCACTTCTATTACTTCTTTGTTTTGTGGTAATAACCCTAATTTAGTTATAATATATGAAAAAAGTTTTTTGTTTTTTGACAGGGTGCAGTGGAGAGGCATGGCATGCAGTACAGAGGGAACAGCCAGCATGACGCGCAAGAGTTTCTTTTTTGGTTGCTTGATAAGGTCCATGAAGATTTAAACACTGCCACTAAAAAGAAATATAAAACCATTAAGGTAACACCAACCATAATGTATTACTTTTGTATGATTTTATTAACATTGTCAGTAACATACATAATGAAAAAAAAACTAGCCAGTTTTTTACACAGAAGAGTACAGTCAGCATCAATAGTAGTGTATGAAACATCAAGCCAAAAGTATCTGGCATCCTTGATTACTTTTCCACTTTTCCATACAATTAACTAACAAATAGTAAACCTTAGTAAATTAACTAACAAAGTGTCAACGTTTTCGTAGCGCTACGCTCGTAGCCGATCCCAGTGTTTTCCCGCTTTGTAGATTAAACCGACCACGAACAGAAATCGCCGAGCGGTTCCCGGCATTCAATATGTTCAGAGTGTTGCTGTTAAGTGTTAAGTAGTTCACCTTATAAAACCAAAAACTCGGACAAGAATTGAAGTAGAAAATTGAAAGTAACTGTATCCATCACCTGCTTAGCTGATGTTTTAATGTTTTTGTTGTATGTTCCAGAACACATGCGGTAAACCTGACGAGGTGGTTGCCGCGGAAACCTTAGCTAATCACGCTAGAAGAAATAGTTCATTTGTCCAGGCAGTATTTCAAGCTCAATACCGGTAATATTCCTATTATACAATATGGTAAAATGGTACTTTTAATTACGGGACTATTTATGTAATAAAACCGACCAAGTGCGAGTTGGACTCGCGCACGAAGGGTTCCGTACTATTACGCAAAAAAATCACGCTTGTTGTATGGGATTTGTACTTTATTTTATTTTGTTTATAGTATTTGTTGTTATAGCGGCAACCGAACCGAACCGAACTGTCTAGGTATCACTATCACGGTTTATGAGTTACTGCCTGGTGACAGACAGACGGACAGCGGAGTCTTAGTAATGGGGTCCCATTTTTACCCATTGGGTACGGAACCTTAAAAATGAACGTAGAATTATGCTGTTTTTGCATGAATAAAGTTGAATGTAGTTTATGAGAGATCGCCATTTTCAATAATAACCAGTAAAAATAAAGTTTATGTATGCCCCGCCACTAATGTGTTAAAAAGCTAAATAAAAGCCATCCATATGATGCCCGCGTATAATAGTACTATAAATAGCATTAGTGAGATAAAGATCAAGGCCACTACAATCTGACACAGATGAGTCATAGCAATAATTTATAAACATGGTTTTAACCCACAAAATGGATACGGTATAATAGGGTGAATGACTTTTTGTAAGTTTTTGTTATTTTACTTTTGCAAATATCTCCGAAACGGTCGGCAGTTTAGAATACGGATTTTATAACCCCATCATTTGGATGCGATGTCGTGTCTAACGCACTAGATGGCATTGTAATCAATCAATCCTTTTTCCTTGGTTATTAGTGCTCTGACAATAAGGCTGTTTGACCAATTAATTGCTCTTTTGTACAGGGTGGCTAAAAAATAAGTGCATTCCCATTTCCAGGGAAGTTTTGGGATTATACTAGGCAACTTTTACTATGGGACCAACCTCGAAATCGTGAAAAAAATTATATAGTATAATCCCAAAACCTCCCTGGCAACGGGAATGCACCTATTTTTTAGTCACCCTGTATATTTCGTGTTTCTACGATGATAAATAATGATACGATGATAAGAAGATTTTAAGATTCGATATATCTAACGAAACCCGAAACGTAATGATATCTTACTTCTGCAGCATTTTAATCCTGTGAAATCGCCATACAGCGGGGTAACGCTGCTAGTGTGATGAGGACCTGTAAAAAGGATATATGTATACATAAAGTAAAACAGTGAAGTCATATTTGTGTGAAATGTGTTGACAGGTCGGCATTGACGTGCGCGAAGTGTGAGCGGACATCGTGTACATTCGACCCTTTCCATTGCGTGAGCGTACAGCTACCGCCCAGGCCGGCCGCTGCACAAATCTCTCCCTTACCTGTTAATGTGAGTATATGACAACATTCAGTATCTAATATTTTCCAATGTTTGTGTGGCAAACTGGCGACTACAAAAAAGAAATGATGGTCCAGTTGTTAGTTTATTTTTATATGGAGTAGTCGTGTAAATTGCTTGAATGCATTTTTCAGAGGTTAAGCGCATTATTATTTTTTAATTATAACATTTAAACAATCGTACTTTTACGATAAAAAATATTTATTCAATTGGTTTAAACTAAGTTGAATTGTTTTTTTTTATTAACAATACATAAGCGGTGGGTACTTTCTTATAGCGGGATTACTCACCACAGGGTACTACAATATTTATTATTAACGCTTTGACTATTTCATGACTTAACCCTTTACCAGGCCCCGAAGAACCAGCGTGTCTTAATACGTACTTTATATGCTGTTGCAACCGTATTGAACGCCTTGTAAAAAATGTATTTATGAAAGTCGGAGATCTTCCTCTAAACCAGAAATAAAAATGTGGGTTACGGTTATCCCATCGCCTGTCTAAGTAATGAACTGTCATACTAGATTTTGTCTTATTATATTCTTGATCAGGCCAAGGGATATATTCCACCCACATCTTATATCGGTTATAATAGTCAAGGTTTAACTCCAAATCTCCTACGAACCATTATATCAATCACTGAAAACATTATTTTATGATCTTCATTCATGGCACGCTTCAAAATCCAATAATATATCTTTAGCAGCCATTTAAATCCACTTGACCAGTGATGTTAGTGGTTTGTTTACAAATTCGAACACTTTACTGAATTTAAGAAAAACACAAGCAGATATATAGAACCATTTTTTGTTATTTTCATGATTTTAATGATTGTAAGGTAATATAATCATATATTTTGCTAAATACTCCTGCGTCCTTGTGATATGACTAGAATTAGGATGTGGGATGACTCTATCCCATTGCCTGGCTAGAATTTGCCTGTGTGGGAACTATTCTTCCCATGACCCGATTAGATTTTGGGGCTCTTTGGTTTTTGTTATTTATTTTTAAGTATACAGGCTGTATCAAAAATACGAGTAGGTACCTAATTCGTTTAAGGGCATTCTCGGTACGTATTTATTTTTTGTAAGTATAATAAAATAACTACCGATAATATATCCTGAGGGACGGTACGGTCGACATTTGTCGGGTATGTCGCCGTCTTATATATTATTACTAGCGACCCGCCCCCGCTTCGCACGGGTGCAATGCTGATACTAAATACTTATACATATACATATAAACCTTCCTCTTGAATCACTCTATCTATTAAAGAAAACCGCATCAAAATCCGTTGCGTAGTTTCAAAGATTTAAGCATACAAAGGGACATAGGGACAGAGAAAGCGACTTTGTTTTATACTATGTAGTGATGTATCTACATTATCTACTTAAATAACTATTCAATTATTCAATTTTATGATACTATCTACAAGAAGAAATTCTTCAGGGAAAGCCTTTAAAAGGAGATTTTATAGCTAGGTACATGAATTCGCTCTAGGTTGAACACAAAAACTGTTTTATTACTTACGTGAGTTTTTATGACATGACAAGACAATTTACCGGGCCATGGGAAAAATAGCTCCCACACAGTTAAACTCTAATAAGGCCATGGGATAATGTCAACCCACATCCTAATTCTGGTCATACACAATAATGCATGAATATTTAGCAATGTTTACGATTACATTTGCTTTCAACACTCAAAATCTACAAAATATCAAAAAATTGTTCGATCTATGTACTTCTGTTTCATAGAAATTATGGAAAGTGTTCGAATTTCTCCGTAGTTTGCTGAAATTAGCGTTCAAGTGAATTGAAATGGCTGCCAAAGATATATTACGCAATTTAGAAGCGTGTTGTGAATGAAGATCATAAAATAATATTTTCAGGGATTGACAAAATATTTTGTAGGTGGTTTGGAGTTAAAACCTGACTACGGTAACCGATATAAGATGTGGGTGGAATATTTCCCTTGGCCTGGTAAAGGGTTAAAAAATATTTGAAATCTAGTAATACACTTGGTACGTATATTTATTATGTTATATACATACCTACATGTTATGTATATACGAGTTTAAATGTTTATTGTTTATTGCCAGGTTGTATATGTGAACCAACAACCCCGCCAAGTCCGCATCGGCGTTGAGCTGAAACCCAACTCCACAATGGAAGACCTGCGAACAACCCTACATACGGACACTGGCATCGAACGTGACAACATCATTTTGGCCGAAATTAATGAAACTGGTATGATAATTCTTTTTTTTTTCAAGTCTTTGCGTTTATTCTCAATGTTTCAATACATAAATATAGTTCTCCTTGTCGTATCCGACTACGGCGACCTCTACAAATTTCTCTGATGAGCTAAAATACATGTAGGTAGTCATTAGATATGTCAAATCCATAGAACGAAGCCACATACCCCAGACTATTTGTGTTTCTGGCCATTGGGTTGCGTTTTTAAAACTTAGGTATTAGAGGCAACATTCTTAAACTACTGTAGGTACTGGTCGCGGTCACACGACTTGATCTCGAGTAAAATGCTTAGAATGAATTCGTTTCACGCCGATTCTGGCGACGGAGCTTGGAGGGGTATTTCGTGGTTTTCAAGTTACATATTGAAAGACCACATATTGGCCTATGCCCAGCAGTGGGACGTATATAGGCTAAAATTATTATTATTATATTGACAGAAGCCGCATCGCAGCGTGGTTTTTTTTAAGATGTGGAAATCTGCCGTTCTGTATAAGTCTCTTGTATTACGTCCATTGTTTGTTCCCGCAGGCTGGTGCGTGGCCCGCGCCGGGTGGGAGCCGGCGGGGCTGGACTTCGGCGCGCTGTACTGCATGGAGGCGCCGCCGCTGCTGCAGACGCCCACCACGCCCTATCTGCTCATCCTCTGGGTCAACCTACTAGACGGGGAGCGTTTTGGTAACGAATCACATTTGTATAGTCAGATGTTGCTTTGTAAATACCGTCAATCGAAGTGAATAGGGAAAAAACAGGGAACATTTACCTGATAATTTCTTAAAAACTACCCATACTAATTGTATCATCTACGATTTAATATTAGATGTCTCATTTAGACGGCACGCGAACTTACATGCGATTTTAATTACATTGCAGACCATTGAGGTTATATCGACTCAGTCGACCGATCAACATAAGGCTTAATAAATGTAATGAAACTCGCATGCGATTTCTCGCACCGTCTAAATGAGCCTTTATTTTGAATCGCATGCCTGTTCATGCTCGCAGTTGTAAGATACGAGTATAGCTCATGTTTCTGGTTGTAAGTTTGCTATTAAATTCTCGATGTATTTTGGATGGCGCGGCGAGAAATCTATATTTGTGACTGTTGGGCTAGCTACTGGAGAGAAATGATGTGGACTGTATCACTTATGTAAAAATATATTAAAAACTATAAACGACCGTTACTATAAAAGAGAGCGCGGCGCGTACGGTGTATCGCGAACGAGACGGGACGGGCGCGAGCCGTCGTGTGCCGCGGTTGCGGAGAGAATGCATGCGCGGTGCGAGGCGCGCGGGCGCGGCCGCGGATGGATGACCGGTTCTGCTCCGAGCGTCCAGGACTCATGATGATGCGCTGATGATATCGGCACCAGTGACTACTAAACCGCTCAGTTAGCGACTAATAAATGTAAATTTCTGTTGCATATTCAGTATCGCTCGCTTCGTATAATATAGTGTCGTATCGCTCTTAGGATCGCCGTACGCGATGCAAGTGCCGCGCGAGACGTCGTACGTGGACCTGCAGAAGCTGCTGCTGAAGGAGATGAGCGCGGTGGTGGCGGAGCTGGTGCTGGAGGGCGCGCAGGCCGCCGACATCTTCCGCGCGCGCATCGCCGAGCCGCACCGGCCCCGCGACCCCGCCTACCTGCAGCCCGAGGTATACCAGTGTTGCTCTCACAGTATGCTCGGTCGAACGCGTCTCGGCTGAGAAACACTCCGAATAGCTTGTGGCTCGACGTTTTCTTGCGCAGCAATCAAGACTCGGAACTGGTTTTTTCTTCTACGTTTGTTTTCGTTCTTTGGTTTATTATTATTTTATTTTTAAATGAAAGGACTTACTAAATGATTCAGTCCTACGTATAGAGCATAAAATAATTAAAAATATTGGGTTAAAAAAACCGGTTATAGCGAGACAATGATGCGCGACTTAACAACCAGTCTGGAGCCAGCTAGTTCATCTTCGAAAATGCGTCTAATTGCCACCACGGTCATTGGACATGTTATACATATAGATTGGAAGCAAAAAGACACGCAAACATTCTTAAAAAAACTATTATCTAAATATAGAGTCTAAAGCGAATGTTTCATTTCAGCTTCCCCATCCTTTGTTCGCTCTGGATGTAGAGCAGGCGCTATGCGCGCACGACAAGCACCCGCACCTCCGACTCGAGCTGCTATGGGACCCAGCGCACAGAGACAGGTTCGCGGCTTGTTTATACTTCAATTAAGACTCCATTTCCATTAATACAAGGTAGAGATTGCAACATGCGAAAAACAACGGGAAATGAGACACGGAATGTCCTTTAAGCGCCACTTGCACCATCCCCACTAACCCGGGGTTAACCAGTTAAACCGTTAACCCAGTTGCATATTGTACTGGTACCCATGGTAACTCCAGGTTTAACCGGTTAACCCCGGGTTAGTGAATTGGTGCAAGTGGCCCTAAGAAAAACAATGGTGCCTTTAGGGGTGAATTTATTTGCGATAGCTCAGATTCGTGTTTTACAAATTGTTACGCAACGACTGAGGAAAAACGCATTCACCCAATGCCGACGAGCAGGCGACGATAAATCATACTGCAATGTGCAGTAAAGTTTTTCACTATCATATACCCCGAGATTTATTGTTGATGATGATTAAATTCTCCGAAAATAAATCTTCCTCCATTGTCTTAAAGTTGTTTTTCTCACAGCATAATCCGGGACCCACTGGAGGCGTGCGAGGTGCACGTGTCGGCGCACGGCTCGGCGGCGCCGCTCACGCTGCACGCCTGCCTCGCGCACTACACGCGCGCAGAGCAGCTGGCCCAGGAGGACGCTTGGCGGTGAGTTACAAAAAAAACTATAGTAAAGCAAAGAAAGTGCCCGGCCACACTGGTGATATGCGAGCGAGTTAAAAGCGAGGCGAGCGCGCAGCGAGTATTGGGATGGGAGAGAAACCGTTTCGTGTTCGCGGCGATATCGTTGCACGCTTGCGGTGAACACGCTGCACGCTCGCCTCGCTTTCTACTCGTTCGCAAATCGCTAGTGTGCCCGCGCCCTTAACACTACGTTATCAGCGACCTTACAGTAAACTCATTATGATTCCTTTTTTGTTGCAGATGCCCCCAGTGCCAGAGGTATATGCCGGTCGTTAAAACGCTCGGCCTGTGGTCGCTGCCGGATATCTTGGTCATTCATCTCAAACGGTTTCGGCAGTAAGTAACCACTTAACCAGTGTAGAACATTATTTGATAAGAATCTGTTTGCCGCGAATGTTGTTTTAAGCGGCTTTACTATACTATGATAATTATTCGAGATAAAACCTCAAAACTATGAAATAATACCAGTTCAAATTCTGTTCTCATTTCCTGAACCGGCAATGAATGTTGAATCGTTTGTCCCAGGCAAGCCAAGTGTCGAACGAGTACAAAGTTGACGACAATGGTGGAGTTTCCCCTGAGCGACCTGGACATGACGCCGCACCTGGCGCCGCGCGGCGACGGCGCGCACGCGCACGCGCACGCGCACTCGCACTCGGCCGGCCACTCGCGCTCCCCGCGCCGGCGCGCCTCGCGGCCCGGCCCCACCCACAACACCTACGACCTGTACGCCGTCTGCTACCACCACGGCGACGACCTCGAGACCGGCCACTACACCGCCGCCTGCCGCAACCCCTACGACGGCCGCTGGTACAAGTTCGACGACTCGCGCGTCACGCCCGTCGACGACGACAACGCCCCCGGCGAGCTCGTCAACAACACCGCCTACATGCTCTTCTACAGGCGGAAGAGGCCCGCCGTCGCTCCCGCGCACGCCGCGGACGACGCGGGCCACTGGGCGCTCCGGATGCCGAAATACGTGAAACGACCGAGCGAAACTCTCAACGAGATCGCCGAGGTGAAGGACGAAGTCGCCGAGGACGCTAAGATCGAAGCTCCCGGCGACGAGCCCGAGTCCGAGTCGGAGATCACCCCGCCGACGCGCAGCCCCTCGGCGCGGAGCGTCGCCAGCCTGCCCGACGACGGCGTCGCGGAGACCCGCCCGGCCGACCCCGCGCCCGTCGTACATAACACCGCTATTATCCAATCCCCGACTCTGCAGCGGCCGCTAATAGTCGAGGTGAACGGCAACCGACCGACCGGCGGCCCGAGCGAGTGCGACAACGAATCTAGCGCGTCCCTCGAACCGTACATCCATAAAGACGTGCACATAAATCCGAAGATGACCCCCGTGGACACTCGGCGGCCGCGCTCCGTGGACTACCCGCCGCGCGGGGCGACCCGCGACGCCAACCGCAACTACGACAGCTCGCCGCTGGTGGCCAGCATCAACGGCGTGGAGTACCACCCCACCACCGAGGACCTAGTGCTCACCATGTTCCAGGACTCCAAGTACATCGTTCCGCGCCACGCCAACATCGCGGGGGAATCTCATAGAACAGGTTAGTATTTAGAAATTAAAGCTGATATGTTCCTTTCTAAAATTTTAGATCTCGTGAAACGGTATATGATACGTCGCATAGCCCCTTTGTGACCAAAGCTGAAAGTGATAATTGTGATAAAGAAGAATTTCGTAGAACTGTAAAATCATAGAATTGTAAACCATGTAGTATGACGATGATGTCTAATATTTGTGTCATATTGACACCATATGAATGATTGAATATTTTGTTTACTTCAGATTTTTTGAATCCATATTCTTGTTAGTAAACTTCTGAAAACAATAGTAAACAGTTAAATTCACTATTGTGTTGAAAAACAATTCAAGACAGTCAATTGTTTTGAAAAGTTGGGCAAAGTTGTTGTTTAACCTCTCGTACTAATTGATACCCGAGCAAGCGAAAGATTCCAAAATTGAACCACGAGAGTAGCAAGTGGTTCGATAAGTGGAATCTTGAGAGTCGCGAGGATTTCAAGGCACAGGATACACAAATTTTGCGCCCTTTACCAGCTGGTGTGGTGAAAATACAATTGATTATATAAAATACGTGTAGTCTGCAGAGTAGAAAACTTAATTTTGATTGCACATGACCTACTGATTTATATACTGATTTATTATAATATGTAATATCATTCATATATGTGTACACATCAATATTTTTACCCGAATATTTCAATACCCGTAGTGTATTAAATTTCATTACTCGATTTTGAACTGTAATTTTGGCATTCTTCCAGGTGAAAAGTCTTCCGTTTGGAAAACTCGAATATCCACATGAGAGCAACAGGTACCATTGAAGGGTCAAATGCGGTCCTACCCATTATTTATTTCCTATTTAACCATAGATCTGATTGTTTTTTGTAGTTGACAGTTAATTTATTACGTTTTATAGAGTTTGCAGTGAGAATATGTAACGCGACTATCAGAATTTTGATTATTTACGAACTACTCTGCAGCAAAGTTTGTACATTAAATCTCGTCATAAATGGTATACTCTATTAGTAGATTCCGGACTACTTTACAACAGTTCACTAAATCAAGTTAAGCTCATATTTTGCCAAATAACACATTTTGCTGCGGAGTGCTTTGTGGTCCATTTAACGAAACTACAATTAGACCAGAAAGACCTGTCTAAAACCCTGGTGTTGGTCAAACGACCACTTGTTTTTTTCTAAGTGCGTGATAAACGCTTTAATGTTGCCAATTGAGGCTAGAAAGATCATGTAGATTCGTGAAACGGACCAATGAACTTTTATATTTAATTTTTGAACATGGATTTTTACTATTTGGAAACTTTAATTCGTTAATTGATTCATGCCAAAGATTGGTTACTAAGAGCCGCATAATATTGGACCAGTTTCGTAAATTAAATAACGTAAAGCATTGTTGTGGTGTAGTGTCGTGTATGGACTGTAGTTAACAGTATAATACCGTAGTTAGCGGCCGATATTATCAAATTTTCATAACAAATACCACACTAGTGCCTTGGCCCTTGGGATGTTGTGATTTTAAAAATATAAAACACCATATTTGCTGATTTACAATAGGTATGTACGTAGTAAGAGTTATATTTGTAAAACGGTCGTTGTTGCACAAGACGCGTACTATCCAAGTGATATAATACTGGAATTGCAGCTGATTTCGGTTGGGTAATGGGAATATTATTTGGCTAGCAGCCTCCACCGGGAACGACTTGCAAGGTATCATGTGATTTTATGAATAATTATAATTTATTTACGAAATATTGTATATATTGGCTTTTATACTTTGTTTCTACAGATCACAAATTTCTTACTGAGTAAAAAAATGTAAATACTGAAAATAATATTTTCATATTTGCACATAGATTAGATTATGTAAGCTGCACTTGATTGTGAAGGTTTTGTTTATAATTTATGTTGAAATTGATTTATTTAAAAGACATTGTTATAAGCGTAAAAGTATCAGACTAAATGGCCTAAACGGTACCTGTGATCATTTTGTCAGGGATGCATCGTGATTCATTAAAAAAAAAGAAACATTAATGTATTTTGTCCCAATACTCTGGAAAGTTACTCTTGCTGTGTAAGGCTGGCTCTCATTATTAAATATTATAGTTTTATTTTAAATAATTCGAAGATAGACGACCAGTGTCATAAACATATGCATATTTAAGGTTGGTTATACAATAGCAGCTATTGACATTAGGAATTGTTTGATCAGATCTGCATTATAATAAATTACAAGGTAAATATATAAACATCACATACATACATAAAACTTGAAGATGCTTTAATTCTCAATCCATGCGATGGTCGTACAATCTCCGAATGTGTATTGTGTTATTTGTTTTAATTTGAAAATGTTTATTTTACTTTCACAACGTTATTTAAAATATAAGTGTTATGTACCTACACGAATATCTGGTTTCGTTATTTCCAAATCCTCTCCATATAAATAAAAACCAAAACTTAGTTACCATAGGTTAGTAAAATAGTTTAATCGATATCTGTTAGACCATTAACCTTACGGTCTACTATAATAAATTTATCAACCTTACGTAATCTACTCACTAAAGATACAACATATGTAATGCATATATTATGTACCCGAGGTAGGTTCATACCGGTCATCCTCAATCCGGGTCACGCACGCATCTTTAATGGTAGGTCAATTTTGAGTATTTTTCCGAACTGGCCGCGTAGCCAAGTGTCCAATCGCTTACGCTCCGTAGCGATCGAAACGCAACTGTCACTGTCGCGCTAATATGGAAGAGTGATAGAGAGACATAATGCTTTTCGTTGTCGAAGCGATAGCGATTGTAACCTTGGCTAGGCCGGCTGACTTCGTATAGAAATGGCGATAACTGTAACAATAAATATACATGCTCTGCGTAATAGAATACTAGTGCAGAGCTTAATTAGTTACATGTACAGAAGATGGCTAAAACCACGGCTTATAAAAAACCGGGCAAGTTGCGGGCGAGTCGGACTCGCGCACGAAGGGTTCCGTACCATAATGCAAAAAAAGGCAAAAAAAAACGGTCTCCCATTCAAAAATCACGTTTGTTGTATGGGAGCGCCACTTAAATCTTTATTTTATTCTGTTTTTAATGTTTGTTGTTATAGCGGCAACAGAAATACATCATCTGTGAAAATTTCAACTGTCTAGCTATCTCGGTTCGTGAGATACAGCCTGGTGACAGACGGACGGACGGACGGACAGACGGACAGACGAACGGACAGACGGACAGACGAACGGACGGACAGCAGAGTCTTAGTAATAGGGTCCCGTTTTACCCTTCGGGTACGGAACCCTAAAAATATATTTTAGTATGCCAATGCCATCCGCTCACATAGCCGCATTTATCCAAACATTTGTATTGGATCTAATATAAAAATCCTACATACTTCTTCGGTGTCTAAATTTGCCAACCGAAATGGCTAAGAAGTGTGTTGGACTCGGAGGTAACTTTTGTTGACGTGAAATCACGTCCGCAGGATTGAAACTGCGAACGTGAAAATAATGGAATCATAAAAAATCGATAACAGATATATTGTTGGCATGAAATAGTAATCTTTGAAATGATTTTCCTGAACCGAGGTAGGTATGAGTCGGAGCTTCCGAGAGTGGATAAGCTGGGATCTAGCTAACCTTGCCGAACTTACCAAGAAATAAAACTAGCTATGTGCAGCGACTATAATTTATTTACGATCAATGTCGTAAACAAGTCGTCAAGTAATATCGTCACAATTGACCTATAAAAGAGATTCTTTGATATGCCGGCGAATTACTATTAATTACATCACCGTAGTTAGAGTCTAGTATTAGGAGCGAATGTTTCAAAGGGTCCGCAAAGACCGAGGTAGGTACGAGCCTGGGCCCAGGAGAATGAATGCTGATGAGTCGGGACATGTTGTAGCCATCGCGAACGTCCCACGAGAGCACGTCGGCGCCGTCGGCGTAGCGGAGGTAGATGTGGTGTGTGTCGGAACCGAGAAGGAATACTGGTCGGGTGTGCTCGCCGAATGCTGGAAATAAAAAGAAGTACAGGTATGGTTCTTTTAGTTTCGACATGGACGAATAAAACAAGTAGGTATACAAAATCGCGTTTGTCCAATATTGGTCTCAGTTCTATCCATTTTGTGTAGACATTGTCAGCCCTGCCCTCTTTTATTCGTCCATGGGTTCGTTAAGTCGTCAGGCAGGTAAGATCTGAAGGGATTCGCACATCAATTTATTGTTGGCAAGATATAGGTACCTAATAATTATTTAATTAAAATGATAGCTATGAGTACATACAACATAGTTATAATGAGGCAATCATTCAAGTCACATAGCTGCTTCGAGTGCGTCAATGGAAGTTTATCCAATGCAAGGTAAAGTTAGTGGTAACTGAGTTGCCTCTGTTTGTACATACCTATAAGTATTGGTGTTGCCTGTTTGTATCATAAATCATAATTCGATACCGGAGGTCAGGTATGTAATTGGTGTGCTAACCGCACAACATTATCAGAATTAATGTTACGATTATGACGGAAATCCAGTGTGTTTACAAGAATGAGCTGAACCACGTAATAAAAATGTTTTAAATAACCGTGCTTTGGGTAACTTTTGACCCTACTTACCTCGAAGTGGTAAAGCAGAATTCCGTCTCCTTAACGCAGCACATTCGATTTCTATTAACCCCGGCTGGTGTGCCCTCACTGCCATGAGCACATTGTGGGCGGGGCCGCGTTTCCCGAGCGTGATCTGTAAGCCCGAGCTCGGGGCACTAAACAAGACGGTCCACTCGGTACTGGATGTGGCGTCGCGAACGAGAATCGCTCCTCGAGCTGCGTCAGAAATGTATCTGTAAGCAAAGAAATTAAGCCTCACATCTTTAGCAATTCTAATAATTATAAGACACCTTCTTATGGCATAATTTTACATTCGAATCCAACTTCGTTAGAGCAAATTATCTAAGTAAGTATAAGTAGTTAATCTGGCATTGAATCGCTTTGGACAACCTACATATTTAAATATCTTCCTGACACATAGAAAAGTCGATCCAATAATGCTTATAATTACAAGGGTTTGCAGACCTGTTTAGGTTCTTAGATCGCGCAAGAATTATCATATATTTTATGGGTGTAAAGGACTGGCCGTATTAAATCGTTCTTAATTTATGGACCAATTTATTTATTCTGTCTCTAGCTAAAAAAACGTTTGATGTTTGATACAATCGTTAGAAATGAGACTGATCGATGTCGTTTTCAATTTTGAAATTACGCTGTCAACTTGAGTAGGTGCTTGCGTAGAAGTAAGTACATAGATTGATTCCCAAGAAGAACTTAAGTAAAACTTCCCGTACCAAGGTGACTTACCTAGTTTTAACTAGCCTTCAACTATATTAAGTGTACCTACTTGTCGAGCTAAAGATTTATTACTTTTAATTGATAGTATTGATACACAAATTTAAACATTTTGCAATATTATAGTGTAAGACTAATTTGTCTTGCGACCTTAGCAAGTTTATCCGTATGTAAATTGCATAAAACCAGTTAATGGTCATGTCTATATTTAACTGTACTGAGCGATATCGATCTGCAGTGAACAGATATTGACTTTGTGAAGGCTTGCAGTTTGAAATGTGTATTATGCGCCTTTTATGACAAAATTTTTTTGGTAATAATTTATATTTTATTTTTTAAGCATGTGCTCTTGCGCAGTTATGTAAAACTAGTAAGTAAAATAGGAGAGCTACCTATTTTACTTATGACGTGACAGTAGCAGATGGGATGCGGCCGCCAAGCGGCATTGATACGCACGTACCTATTAATTTCCATATGCTTACAAGTTTCATAAGAGTGACATTCCATTTCCAACTGCAGCTGCAATACTGTTCATTTTACTATGGAAATTGACAATGACAGCGACGCGTTTCCATAGTAAAATGAACAGTATTGCAGCTGCAGTTAGAAATGGAATGTCACTCTAACACGGCAGTTTCCAGGAAGGACGTTAATGTGTAAATATTTAAGTCAGGTGATTTTATTCGGCAAGTATTAAATGTATCACAATTCACATGGTGTAGGTACACAACCAGTCTCGATTACGCAAGTAATCGTTATCGGCGCCTCCGTCCGCACTTCTTTGGTAATGTTTCCTTCGCATAATTGATGCGCTCAATGTGTAGTTTTTACAGTAAGTATTCAAATTCTTGCATATATTACAATGAAACTAAATAACTAGTAATATTTACTTGTAGATAGTTGTTAGTTCGGTGCTCTTTTAGTAGTTTGTGTAGGTGCGTAGGTAGGTTTGTGTAGGACGGAACCCTTCGTGCGCGAGTCCGACTCGCTCTTGGACGGTTTTTTTAAACTACTATAGTAGTATACCCTATAATGGACGTGGAACCAGTAATGGGACAAGAAAACATAATTCCTCTAAAATAAGTATCTAAAAGTAGTTTATAAACACTGGCTGTATACACCGTGTTTTTTTGATTTCCGTTAATTTCAAGGGTGCATTCCTGAGCTTAAATCAAGTAACTTTCTCAAAGACACCGATATTCTAATTAACTCCATTTCGGAGATAATCAATAATTTATTTTTTTCCTATAAGGCCTCTACAAGCGTGTACACTTGCCTTAGGGCTGGTTTACATATTGATTAGTGTTTAGAATGAGTTCATACATTTGCTACTAAACTTAAGTACAATCTCGGTCGATCGATGTTCGAAATGACATTGATATATCAAAGATTTCAATTGTTTGGTTGAGTTAAATGTAATGCCCGTGTTATAACAACGCTATATGCTACATTTAATTACTTTTTAAACTTAATTTTTTTGAAAAAAAAAAAAAATTTTTTTTTAAATTAACTATGCCATTTAGTTATCTTAAATGTACTTAACCATACCCCGAAGTTAACGGAATTCAATAAAAACACGGTGTTTTATCATAAATAAGAGTACTAGAGCTGTTTCCGTTTGAAGTTTCATTAAATTTGGTTGTTTTTTAAGAAATTGGCGTCGACCCAAAAGTTGTCGTGCCACTGAAAAAAATACCACTACGAATTCTTAACAACTTCGCTAAGAGAAGTGAGTTAATTTATTAAATTTTAATTAATTAATACTTGATGAAAACTAAATTGTGTTTTGTTAATTGCATTTACCATGAGATAAGGTATACAACACACTATGTTGTGACTCCACAGATGTAAAAAAAATAGTGGTATTTGGCCCAATCCCATTATAGGAGCTGTAAAACTGCGTGTCTCCTATGATGGGACAATTGACAGAATGATGTTTGCCATGCCATAATTTCATGTTTAAACAATACAGAAGTAAAATGTAGTTACGAAATATGTCGTTTTTCCAAACTTTTATTTAACTTGCCCTGTTAGTTAGTGTGGGTCCAATCTTGGTAGCTGAATTTGAGCCACTTTTCGATTTCCGATTCAGTTGAAATTTTGTGTAAGTACGTAATTAAGTATGCAAATCGGATGATAATGCAATATTATGATAACATGGACCTGATCTGATGATGGAGACAGGAGGTGGCCATGGGAACTTTATCGCAATAAACCCTAACTAATTGTGTTTGGGTATATTAGAATTGTCTCGATGGATCTAATACAATAATAATTGGCTGTGGAAAGAGAAATACATTCAGCGATAAAAGCTTTTACCAAAAATTGATTTTTTTTGCCGTAACTTATTCCCCATTTCAATATTTTATACTGATAGAGCTATGTCCATTATAGGGGGCCCATTACTGGACCACGTACATTACCGGGGGCCCATTACTGGAGCTTTGGTGTCCATGACTGGAGAAAAAAAGCATAGTTTTAATTTGTTAAATATGTGGAAACTAATTGCAGTATCTTTGATACAATACGCCTAAAACATGAAAGACAGATAGGACTTTCATCTTTTAACACGCTAAGCGGTAGACCATTTACATGTATAAGGGAAATATCATAAATACTCCAAATTTCCTCTTAAATGTCCCATGACTGGTGCTGTTACTATAAATCCTTTTTCTGGCAATTCCATAATTATAGTGCAACAATATAACCTGGACCGAGTAAATCTCAATGGCCAAAGTTACCCTCCAAGGCTAAAGACCGACTTTACGGTAGGTTATTATCATCTATATTCCTTGAGAATAGTAAGATCTTTGTTTTCTTCATACCAAGACTGAATAGCTTAAATATTATAACTGAACCATTTAACCATATATTTTTCCCTTTTTGCCATCGTTTCTTCCCATAAGGTGAGACTTGGTTCAAACGCTCGTCAGTGTTAAAAATAATAGGTAGATGATTTTTAATACTCACACAAAAGGTTTCCCACCTAACCCATAATCGACGGCCACGTTCTGTAGCAGCGAGGAGGGTTCCGCTGTCGTCAGGTCGAGGAGTTTGGTCACCGTACGGAGCAGCGTGCTTATTACCACCACCTTGGGCTTGCACGTGCAGCGCGGCGCTTCGAGCGTGTCAATTATGCCACTGTCCAGTATCCAGAGATTACCCTGCAATATTAACACATATAATTATGTACATGTACATTCTGGTTTAACGATGCTTTTGAATCAAAATATTATGTAATTGTGATTTATCTCTAATAAAAAAATATTAATTTTAAAGAAATTCAATATTATATTAGGCTACAAAAAGTTTGCAAGGTGTGTAAATCCAAATTCGAGAGAGAGATTAGGTACCTCTAACTGTTTCTCAGTGGCGTGCAGTGGAGATAAGACTTAAATCGGGCTCTAGAAGAGTCATTCTTGAAGGAATGTAACGCAAACTATAAAAATCGGCAACTTTTTTTTTGGTCATTTTGTATGGACTGCCTACCCTAGTGCCTACCTTTTTTTGTATGCACTGCACGCCACTGCTGTTTCTAGTCTAACTAATTTGTCTCACAATATCACTCGTCGAATTCAACTCTGATTGGCAATGTTAGGGAAGCTCTACTTACGTAATACCTACGAGTACATATCCGCCGCGATTCGGGAAATGAATTAGAGATTCACTAGATATGAAATAGTAAAGATATTATTATCTTTACTACGAGTATATCGTATTTAGTTAATCTCTAATTCATTTCCCGAATCGCGTCGATAATCTCGTGCAAGATACCGCAGTTTCAAGTTTAAGGAACTGTGTGTGGCGTAGCATAGGTTAGATATCTATTAAGTTATTTGATAGCGACTAGGTGTTATCACAAGTTGTCGAAGGTTTATTTATAATAAAATTCTTAGGTAACGCTAAATCTTACAGCGATTGACTAACTCCAGTTTTATGTTTGTACCATTTATTTAACGATTCAATTAATATTCTATGCCTGATTAAACGAGTATATAAAAAGGCTATATTTTGTTTTTGTATGCAACGGATTCAGACAGGGCAATCATAACAAATTTATCGTCTGTAACGTAACATACTTACCGTCGGTAAGTAATTGTCTTAAAATAAACTATTATTATTTATAACAAACCTCTCCAACAAATCATGCAACCAACAAACCCAACAAACTGGGTGATTAAACTGATTAAATAAGAGCCTTTCAAAAAATATTTATTGTACTTACCTATTACACCTAAATCAAATATGATTCGTAAAGCATCAAGCCAATACCTGAGCGATAAAAAAACAGCATGCATAATAGCGTTTTTTCGTTTATTGCGGGTTAAGTTGCTTTCGGTTAAGTCCTTAATAGTGTTTTTTTTCGGTTAAGTCCTTACTATGGGTCCTATCCGAGGAGTAAAAAGGATAAGATTTTACTCATATAAGTAAAATAATACAGTAAGTATACCTACAGGTGTTAGATGATAAGGTTAAAAAAACAACGTATAAGGGCCAGTTGCACCAATCACATTTGACAGATTGATCAACGTCAGCCGGCGCGCCCCGGCGCTTTACTATGAAACTTTCCATACATAAAAATTTAGCGAACTCTTTAACGATACGAACAGTTTGGTGCAACCGACCCTAAGTAGTATGATGGTAATATAATGTTTTAGTCTTACAATATAGTCCAGATGGTAGTCGACGGCGTTCTGTATGCTGCTGCAGTCAGCTATGGTGTGCGCTGGTAGGCTCGGGAAAGGCTCCAATGCTGGACCCTGGCGCCCAGACACCAACAACCATACCGTGGCTAGCACACCGCGCTTCATTCTGTGAAAAAAATAAGTAAGTTAATTTCTTACCCCCTTATTCATAAACGTCTACTAAAGATGACAAGCCGATAATAATCGTTTGTCCCTTTCCATTATACCAATACGTCGGAAAGACCTTAATATTGCGGGTTCGAACCCCGTTTCTTGGAGCTTATGCCCGATATACCTATCGTTTAATATTTATCCATTGCTTTAAGGTCCCAAAGCGTCCTGGGTTGGAAGATCGCATGGCATGTCGCCACAACCAAAACTAATACCTTGCGTCAATTCTTGAGATTAGAATGCCAAGTGGATACGCCGCCTTTTGGATGCAACTCTTTATATTTGTACGACTCAGGAATCAAACTCACGAACTCCTTATTTGCGAGTTGTACCTACTGTAGGTACTTGAATAATACGCCCATGCACCTACTGCTAAAAACTAAGTAGGTATTACAAGTTACAAGCGATTGTACTGAAATACTTAAGATTTTTTTCCTTAAATTGTACCTACTATTTTTTTAAATATGAACCATCAAAAATAATCATTGGATTTTCGGTCTACAGTCTAGTCATAGCAATTCATACGATGCCTATGCAACAAAATCGGTAATTAATCACACTGCCTGTAGCCTTGTCTGCACTTGAATTTATAACTTGTTTCAGCCACAACTGGTCTTTTGCATTATTGTGTAAGACTTGTTTTTTAGATCCTTTCAATATTGTATATTTAACTTCTAGTCCTTAATTGTATCACAAGAAATAAAGGAGGTTTAGGAAAGGAACTGCGAGGTGAATGGGCATTGGGCATACTAAACTAGTTTATATTGGTCCAACCGATCCTGAAATCGCGACCTAAAAATTACTGACCCATAGGACTTATTCAATCAATATGGACATATGAAACAACCCCCTTTTTGTGCTGTGATGTTCTAGTGGCAATTTTTTAAAAACTTTAATGTCTCCTTTTTTGGTGTTTCAGCCCAACGTGCGTCAGCGTCATCGCGACGGAGATATTTAACTAAAATTCTCAGAAGGGGCTGAGCTGGTACTTCTCTTAACAGTAAATAATTATGAAATGTTTTTGCCCGACCGCTATTCGTACTGCCCCATCGGACTATTTGTTATTATAATTGATTAATACATCAAACCATTTTGATTTATTGACGTACCGGTATCACGTGTAAGGGTCAATTTCTGAACACGTTTTTTTTTCTGTCCGTGATGAAAATCGCGGGTTAGCATCAGATAATACTTACCATTTTTTTTTTACATAAAGAAGCCACACTTTCACACCGGGTTCCATATGAATTCACTGATTAATTGGTTTTTAGAGTACACTTAAAAATACCTAAAGGCTCAAATTACTACTCCCGTGCCCTGTCCGGAATCTACTTTTGAGCATAATGAAAAATCCTACGAAAAATTCTACGTTAGTATCACTAATTTAGTGTCAAATACTTAAACTAGATGATATTTACTATCACTGAGCACATACACTATTAACTTCATTGTGGTAAATAACTCGTGATCGAAGTTTAAATTTTGTCCGAGCGCGCGAGTAAAATTTCGTCGGCAAAACTCAAAGGGCTCTGACAGCCGACGTCTGTATCTGAACCGCCTCGTGTCCCGCCTCACCTGTACTGGCAGTATTCGGCTGTTTCTCAAAGCAAGCGGATGTACGTCAAGCTGCGGCGTGTTCGAGCAAATCGCATAAGTATTTCGGAATCCGGGTGGGCGACAATTTTTTTCTAATTTCGATGCCCCTTATAAATTTTATTTCCCACATAGCTTTTCAATAACAATTGTCATATTTAGGAGCCCTTTATGTATCTTTATGTAAGCGATAACATAACAGTTTGGTTAAACACGATTTAAATTTTTGACGAATTTTTTTATTACAAATTCTAATTTCTGTGCCCTAATTCCCATGGAATATTTACTAAAACAGCTGATTAAGTGGCACGGGAATTAGAAAGTATTACATTTATTGTCAACAAATTTTTAATTGGGGGCACTGTAAGTTAATTGGCAATGTTTACGTCATATTATTATTACATATATATATATTGGCATTGAATATATATTATATGTAATAATAATATGACGTATGTCTTTCTATTTTACATTTAAGGAAATCTCAAAGAATGCACAAAAATTTATGAACGGTTTTTTAGTATAAGTACTATAGTACATACTTACAGGGTGGACCCGAATAACCCAGGCAATTTTAATACGTAAGGTAAGGTGGGGTAAGACGACACTGGGGTAAGACTTGTATGGAACCCTCGTACTGTTAGTCTTGCGCCACCTTATCTCATTCATTGATCATATTATAACATTAAAATATTATATAAACATAAAACAATTTTTGAATTATTATATATTATAATACCCGTACCTACGGTTACATGAAACAAAATGAATCAAATTTACAATGTTTTTTTTGTAAATTTGACAGCTGACAGCGTAAGCCGTATAAAGTTTAAATATCTGGGAGACTGAGCTTTGCTCGGAAAACATATACCTACCTAAAAACTCAAAATTGCGCCTTTTTCCAGAGACACCTAGCTAGATCGATTTTTCATCCCAGAAAACGCCCATATATGATCAAATTTCATCGAAATCGTTAGAGCTGTTTCCGAGATCCCCGAAATATATACAAGAATTGCTCGTTTAATAGATTAGTTGTTATAAATTAGCATAATAAATAACATTTAATTTGAGCATGTAGTCTAAAAATTAATACACTTTAAAATCCCTTAGTTTTGTCACTGGCACAATCACTCTCAATCAATATTATTTTAAGGTACTTCTAGCATACCCAAAAGTTCCAAATTTGAAACGTAATTAGGTTTTAGCTTTTTAAGCCAATAAAAATCTAATAATACTGCAATATTAGTCACGTTCTAAACATAACTGCATAATTAAGTTTGTAATCCTATAGAAATATATGCGATAACAACGTTACCTTTTAGTTCTTACAACCCTTTACCTACGGGTGTCAACCAGAGTTGCCAGTAAGGCAACACCGCTGCAGTACGGGTGTCAACTATAGTTGATCGAAGTAATGGTCGTGTTCAACATTTTTTTTAAACAAAACGAGACCTTGTGGCTTGGTAATAGCGGTCACATTATGCACTGTGATTAGTATAGATACAAAGAAAAAAATACCATAATATTTCGGTAGATGGCTCTGACATAAACATAATTTTAAAATTACCGCTTTTTTGTTGGCAACTGGAGTTGACACCCGTACTGCAGATGTGCTAATAATTGAATTCAATATGGCGGACAATAGTGTTGTTTTCACATTTCATCGACTTGTTGTCGATATGAGAGTACGGCGTGGGAGTGTTTGGAGTGTTATTTTTAGTGTTTTTTTACCGTTTTTGGTTAAAATATTGGAATTTAACATGTTATGAAATCATTATTAGGTATTATTGTTCCTAATAATAATTTCACCACAATCATAACGTGTTAAATTTCAGTTTTACATTTACTAGGTTATCGATATATCGACAAATGTGTCGATAGATGCACATCACTATTTTCCATTAGTGGCAAATTGTTTTCGTGCAACGTTTTTTGTGATTGATATTTATGCATTATTTTCATAATTATCGTTATTTAAGTGTTTATTTGTGTTTAGTATATTATAAACTAATGTTCTTAAACGTAAACTTGTGAAATCCACGAGTAGTAACTTAAAAATCTTCAATTTTTTAGTGACTGGTATATTGCTAGATAGCAGAAAAAATAGTGAATATTATTACTCCAAGTGATTATTTATTGATAAAACACATTATACTTATTGTGTGTGTGAAGTTTCAAGTGTGTAGCTGTAATACTTCAAAAGTTACAAGTAAGTGAAATTATGCCTAACCGCTGACTCTCGCCAAAACATGCCCGTATTGGGCGGTGACGGAGCGATTTAATAGCCCGTAGGTAAAGGGTTAGTAGGGAAAGTAAAGGTACACTACGATGGACAATGTGAGTATGAATAAAGATGTATATGATATGTATATACATAGTATCAGTATGGTTTGGGTATGATTACCCGAAAAGAAGGACAGCCTACAAAAAAAGATGGGATCCTATCAAAAAGAATTCATGTAAAAAGATGCAAATCTCGCAACGCAGTTCTTCTACTCTACTACAAAAAAGTATTGGGATGTAATGTGAAACCAAGTCGGTTATTTTAGTCAATGCCAGGGGGTATTTTGTTAGCAAGTTTTTTTCAGGAAGATTATGATATTTTTGACAAAATACTTAACCAACCTACACTTTGAAGATTTTCCCGCAGGGCAGGGACACCCGGTATACCTATGTGTAAAGTAAGGCGGGATAAGACTAACTTAGTTTATTTTGATCGGGGCAAGACTAACAGTATGAGGATTCCATACAAGTGATAGTCTTACCCCGGTGATAGTCTTACCCCACCTTACCTCATATGTGTTCAAACAATTTTTTGGGTTATTAATTTATGAAGGCAGCATATTCGATTTCTTCAGATTAACTTACACAATAACTTCTTCTCACTGTGCCCCTATTTATTTTACTAAGAAAGAGAGATTAGTTGCCATTAAAATAAAGGAAAGGATTAGTCAAATACGTTTTTAGTGTAACATACTTTCGTAGATTTGTCGATTGAAACTAAAATTACAGAAGGTAAATATGTCCGATGCCACTTCAGTATGGTTGCAGTATATTATTGTAGATTAAAATATACATAAATAATAGTTTTAAGTACCAAAATAAGTTAAGAAAGCAATTCCCGTGCCGTGTTCTAATTTCCGTCCTAGTAAAATCTAATTTCCATGGACACACTAATTCCCGTGCTCTGACCAAAATTTTAAATTTAAATAACTTTTATAGTTTTATGAATATTTTTATCCCATAAGAAAATTAATATTTATTATATTTTTTATCAAATTCTCAGCATATTTTATTTTGTGTAATGTTGGTATTTCAAAATTCCATGGGAATTAGACAAAAATGCTCGTTTGGTGAAATTGACCCGTAAATACTTATTGAAAAAACTAGATCACTTACCTAGGAGTCATTACGTATACGTCGTCGTTAAACGACACAGCTTTTGTTGCAATCACATTTTCTTTTACATACTGCCCACTTCCGGTGAAAAGGTTCAAGGCGTGTTCACATTCGACGTGCATAGGCCCTCCGTACCATGCCACATTATTAGGATGCGCAAGAGCATAACAGAAAAATGGTATATTTATCAGTAAATAATACATTGTGTTCGATTTTAACACAATGATGGTAATGTAATTGGAAGTAAAATTTGGTATAACACTTAATTCTAAAAATTAACACTAAGCTCGGTCGTACTTAGAAATATTGCACTGCATAAACCTTGTTATACAAGGTGTTATAATTATAATGCTTGTTTAGTAAAAACCGGAGTTCAATAGAAATGTTAAATAATGTAAACACTTAATACTTATGACAGATTTTGTTAGCATTTGACTTGTAAGGTGTATTTGGGTAATTCCGAAAGAAAAAAAACACTAAAAATGTGGCGGAAAATTCGGAAAATGGACTCTTATTACAACGGAACATTTACACCTTAACCTAATTTTTTACAATGGTTGTTTTCACTGAAATAGGTATTAAAGAAAGATATTCATATATGTAAATAAAATATTTACTTGCCTAAATTACCTGTTCATAAGATCATGGGCTTTGACGAAAAGTGCGAAATGTCCTGGCTGAATGTTATTTTTTTAAACAGTCGATATATACATTTTTTAAATACATATGTATAGCCTTTGGTACAGGGATATAAATATAACGGATGTGGTTTTATCGGAACCGAATGCGGAACCAGATGTTTTCAATTTAGTTTTTCTAAACCAGAAACAGAATTGGAATCGAAAACGGAACCGGAACCAGAATCGGAGCCTGAGTCAGTACTGTCAGTAGGTACATACATATACATTACACCACACAATACATACGAATAGATATGTTTAATTTAATAACACGAATAAAATAAAACAACTAATTAGTTGCTGTACTATACTGTACGTGGCAAGCTTAGTATACCTTGTGCACAATTCTGTTCATCACAATTCAAAATCAATGAAATTCATTTGAAAAACGTTTTAGAAATCCTGACGAAATAATATACAGTCGGCAAGCAGAAGGGCCTACCGCAACCACCGAAGTTCGCAAATTGCGGGCCTTTTCTCTGTTACTCTAATTACGCCTTAATGGGAGTAATAGAGAAAGATGCCCACAATTTGAGAACTTCGGTGTTCGCGGTGGGCAATCTGGGCATAAGTATTTTTCATTGTATTACTTTACTAATCGGGGTACCTAGAAGTACCTACTTTGGTTTAATTGATCCATTCATCTTCCTTGCGCATTCTGCCACAGCTCATGAGAGCCTGGGGTTCCCTTGGAAACTTATCCCGAGAATTGGCGTAGGCACTAGTTTTTACGAAAGCAATTGCCGTCTTACCTTCCAACCCAGAGGGTAAACTAGACCTTATTGAGATTAGTCCGGTTTCCTCACGATGTTTTCCTTCACGGAAAAGCGACTGGTAAATGTCAAATGATATTTCGTACATAAGTTCCAAAAAACACATTGGTAAGAGCCGGGGTTTGAACTAGCAATGCACGCACGAGAACTTTCCAAAGTTGCGAAACTTTCCACATGAGAATTTCTCGGTAACTTCTGAGAATGTTCTCGAGAACGAGAATTTATTTATTTATCGTTGTTTATACCATGAATATTCACGATAGTTTAGGTGTAGTCCTTACCCCCAGAAAATTCCGACTTTTGGTCGTCCGCTTCCGGTCAGAAAAATGTATGACGGCCCGGCCAAACGGTCAGACTTAGGTGGGGGGTGCTCGACCAAATGTCATAGAGGGACCCTGGCAGTTTTTGACGCCGCCATTTTTTTTCAATATGGCCGACTTTTTATTTAACTTTTTTAATTTTGTCCTAGCGCGCTGAAATTTTGGTCACGGCATCTCGGGGTCTCCTAGATACCTATGAAAAATTTTTTTTTGGAAAAATGCTATAATTGAGGGAAAACTGGCCATTTTTATTTTGTATGACAACTTTTAAACGGTGCGTGATAGGTGGGGGGTGCTTGACCAAATGTCATAGAGGGCCCCGAGACAAAAACAAACTGCATTAAAAAAAATCAAATTGGCCGACTTTTTTTTTAAAATTTTTCAAGTTGGTCCGAGCGCGCTGAGATTTGGCATGGCGGGAGATAGAGGCCTCTAGATTCTAATGAAACAAAAAAATTTTTTTTGGAAAAAATTGTCGAAAGTCGAAATGTTCTCTGAAATACAGTGAGAATTTAAGCAATTTATTGGTAAAGTTATCACATCAACAAAATAGCTAACTGTAATATATGCATAATAACATTTAGTTTTAAGTTATGCCTATTTAAACTTTATTTCAAGTATATTCTCTTGTTTAAACAATAATTTCCATGTTGCAGGAATGTTCTGAGAACATTCTCGAGAACGTTTTCCGCTTTTTGGGAATGTTCTGCAATTTGTACATTGCTAGTTTGAACCCGTGACCTCCGAATTGTAAAATAATTATTGCTTTTACCAATAAATGTAAAAAATAAAATGAATGTCGCACGCTCTTACGCTAGGCCACCAGCACTTCTTTGGTTTAATTGATATTGTGTTTTAATGAGTATGCAAACTTGCACAGGCAATTTTGTAATCGGAGTAACATAATAGGTATCATTGCAAGTTGCCCAAGTAAATGGATCAGTGGACGAAATAAAGGATCAGAATACCGTTTCGGTCTGGTTGTTTCAGGAACACGAGCTCTTCCGACATCGGGGCTCGGCTCACATTTCCTCTCGGCGGGTCCCACCATTCAATATAACATTGAGAACAAAAACCGATCATTGTGAATGGCTGGGAATGGCATCTGACTATTTACAACGCTCAAGTGCCGTTTCACAGGTAAACCAGTATAAGTGTGATTTTTCACTGAGAGTTGATGCTGGTTTTGAGGTAGAGTTGGATATACTAGGGGCAATCTCATTAATGGAATCAAAATAGTTTGTGAATTATACCTATAGCTGATCGAGTGGCCTAGCGCCTGGGTAAATTATGGTATCGCTGCGAACTAGGTAGGTATACCTAATGCAAAAAGCTGTGTTTACGCGTAGATCGTTACTTAATAAGTAAAGCTACTCTCAATATGCCAGCTACCGTGGGATTGCTTGATGTACTGATTAATTGCGTTATTTATTATTCAATGACATTCTTATTGATAGTCAATTAAGCATTAGATATAGTTAATTATGGGTACAGGCATCGTAATAGGTATATTCTGTTAAGGATTGCAGTGCATGTCTTGAATTTACCCATGTTTGGAAGAATACCTATAATATGTGTTTAAATATTTTCGAAATAACCAAAGACGAATTAATTACCTTACTTAAATGGAAACATCCTGTTATGTAGGTACCTAAGAAAATAATTATCGATCTCCGAATTCGCAATTTATAGTATACATTCATTAGATTTCAGAGCCCCTTTGTGGAATTTAACCGTTTTGGATGGATTTATAACTGACCCTCGTATGTATGTGTGTTCGTCTAATAACATAATCAATGTAAAGAAATAATTGTCACAAAGTCGCCCTCAAGGTATCAAATCAAAAGCCCTGGTGGAATGCGGGCCATTACTGACGTACGTAGTAACTGACCTACGCGCCGAATATGTACCTAGTTATGCTTGTCTAATTAACTTTTTAAGAAGCATGTCGAAAAGGCGCCCTTGTCAAAATCAAAAGGCGACCTTGAGACCGAAGTTCCGCACCGACTCGTGAGGTATCTATGTATTGGGGCCACGCACCTTGATAATAAGGCGTCGTTTGGCGTAATAATCGAGTCACGGTTGTTGTTGGTGCCACGCCTCCGGGATCGACATCGACCACTTTTACTTTTAAGAGGGGCGAGTGTTCTGTAGCGTAGTGTTTTGTTCTTCCAGTAGAGTTTGTCTGCGCCGTGGTACGTAACGTACGTCGGCTGCTGAGTGCTCGGTTTCGCGCGATATTCGATATTGGATCAATCTGACCGGTGACCGTTGCCGCGTGCTCGTCGATTACAGGTAGGCAATTTATCTGATTAGTTGATAACAGGTTAATTTACTGTGAACTTAGGTCAGAATTAGGATCTCCTCGTAATTAATTATTATTACAATCTGGATTTATTTGCAGATTTTTAACAATGGAATGAGTTAACATTTTAAGTTAACAACTTAAGAAAGATTAAAAGAAAAATTAAAAGCTAAGAATTATGTAATTAATTTTTTGTGGCTTTTGCAATAAAGTTTAAATAAATAAATTAATGAGTGTATCTACTGATATCGAATATAAATTAATCGATGTTAAGCATATACCAGACAGGTAGGGGAGTTTTAATAGAAAAGGAAAAGGCGTCAGTTCATCAACTTATTTCACATTTTCAGAGAATATAATTATATTTTCACCACACCAGCTCCGAAAGGCTTATTTTGCGCTTCAAAAACTGATAGCAAAGTTGCATTTTATTCACATGTGAGGCAAAGTAATCAAATGCAAATTTTGAGTTGTTATCTTATGTTTTATGTTTCCTGGTTGAATTGACTTTTAAATGATGATTTGGGATGATACATACATTAATAACATTCATTTGGATTTGATTTGGTTTGATTGTGTTTGATATTTTACATTTAATATTTGCTTCGGGTTGGTGTGGTGAAAAATTTGTGTTTCACTCGGGGGCAAATTTTGTTTAACCCTCGAGCTTTGAAACCCTCGCAGCGCTCAAGATTCCATTTCTCGATCCCCTCGCTACGCTCGTGGTTCAATTATGGAATCTTTCGCCTGCTCGGGTATCAATACGAGCGGGTACGAGCGGTAAAACAACAACTAAATAATATAATTGGTTTATTTTTGGATTTCATACGTTGAAAATTTTCAAAGTGGTTGAGCACCCCCTTGTAGTTGAGATAAAGTTACAAAACTTGGTGTACCTTATCAGCATAATAAGATTAATAAATGTAACCAAATAAGGGGGTGCCGCTTCTTCTAGCTAGAGTTTGAATTTTTCCCATACAAAAGTGAACCACCCTAAAGTACGTAAGAAGGACGGCCTGTATGCATTAATAAGAGATTTTTACCTTGTTGCCACAAATGGATTTTTTTACAAAAAATATATTTTATGCAATAGTATATTTTTCATTAAATAACAAAAAAATGAGGTTGACGCTATTTCACAAGTATTAAAAAAAAAATTAAAAAATTAAAAAAATATTTTTAAGCCTTTATAAACAAGTTACAATCTTGTTTTTTTTTTTGAAAATGAACTACCATTAGGTGCTTGTAACATCCAAATTTCAAAACAATAGAACCACTAGTTTAGCTACAAAAAAATAAAAACGATTTAAAAAAAAATATTTTTTTTGCCAAACCAAGGGGATTCTAGGGTTGAAATTTGGTAAAACGATATCTTATAATATGACAAATAAACGCGCCTAAGAAAGGTATACATTTCAGCCAGGGGCAGTTTCACTATGGGATTGCGGCTAGATCCTTTAAAACAAATAATCACCATATTAATTCTAATAGGTATTCTATAGGATGTAGGTAATGTGGAGGCCCAACGGAGCCGACATGTCCCGTTTGATAAAGGTTCCTTTTAAAATATGTACGTAGATTAAAGAAAATAAGGTATTCTTTAGGAAGTTACTACGATAACGCTAAGATTAAGATTAAGACTTATGAAAGCCGTTTTGAAATAATAGGTGCTGTTTATCATTTTATTACAAACATTTCTTATCGGCAGTTATCAAACACCCGAAAATTATAGAAACCTAATTCCATAAAGCCGCAATGCTAAAATAAGCCAAAACGTCTTGATCTTATCTAATGAAAGAGCGATACTGCAAAGTGGTACTGTTGGCACTGCACCATACTTAGGTATGGCACAGGATACTTTGTTTAAAAGGCTTCACTACGGCTAGGTAGTACATACTTGCTAGGACTTACTTTCTAGGCTTGATTACTATAAACCTGAAAACGGCAAATTGTTCTTTTAATAGTTGGCCACTGTATACGAGTACAACCTAATAATGATTAAGAAGTTTTTTTCTATTTTAACTAAGAATGCCTAATTACTTTCATTTATATGACATGTTTTTTTCTATCAAGAAAATTAACCTTAACATAAGTTATCAGTGCATAAACATATCGACGAAAAGGTCTTAGATTTGGTTTACCTCTATAAATTCATTGTTTTTGTTCTAGCTCAAACACGAGTTGCCTTCAATTCTGACAGGTTTTGTTAGTAAACATTAAATTACTGTTAATTGGAGAATTCTGATCGCGCCGTCGTAAACAATAGTGCATTGTCTGATGGCTTTACTTGTTATTAGTTTACTAATATGCGGCCGCAACCACAATTGGCCTGATGACAAATTCTGAAATCCCTTTTATTATTGTCGGTACACTTGTACTGGTTCCGAAAAACACAATATTTCAGCTATACTCATAAGATTTAACATAAATAATTGATTTTTTTTGTATTTACTTAGTTTAAACCTCGCGCGAAAACGCCTCGCAAGCCATTTGTGACGTCATTAATTAGTTGGTGGAAGGGTGATTAGACATTGTTTACATAGGTACTTACAGATACGAATTTTCCCTTGAATCCGAATGATATTGTAAATTCAGCACCATATATTATGATTAGGAATGATAAATACATTACAAACATTAATCACAATAACTCATTTTATACAAAAACTCTCACTAAAATTTAAGATGAATTATTTAGATACGTGCAAATTCTGAGTGAAAATCACCAAGCGCCGGTTTTACTTTTTAATTTTTTCTGGTTACGACAGACAACATGGCAATGATAGTTCCATTTAGCCAAATAATTAAAAAAGGTTTTTGGTTAAATATTTATTTAATAACAAATAAATATTTACTTTACATCGTGTAATAATATTTTCTGGACGTAATAAATGTTTAGTGGCGAAATAACATTTTTTTTGAACCTCCAAACCCTTTGGTGAGGATGTATGAATTACGGTCAATGAGGTTGTCTATGCTGCTCTAAGAAATACGTCATGGATTGATGACGTACCTCCTTATGTCGCTTCTGATTGGCGTTTCAGTCAAAATGGCTGATTGGAGAATTTTGCACTTTTATTTTATTGAATAAATTAATAATCCTAATGTTTATACTGAGATTGGGCCATTTTTTAGAACCATATTAACATATAGTGCGTCAAGCAAATCTTGTCAGTAGCAATGTAAAGCAAACTAAAGTAGGGCAACACTCAAAGAGTAGTATTGCGCTAAGAAAAGCAGCAATGTAATTGTACAATGTACATCGAACCAAAACTTTTTTTTCCGCTGAGCGCGCCCTGTTACGTACGTCAATTCAAATTGTCACTCGTGGATTCTCTATTGAAAATGTTTGAAATTGTTATTAAATGGTATGGACGGACAATTTAAAAGCGGTGTGTGGTGAATTTGAAGATCTCAAAATAAAATTAGATGTGGAATATGCTGTTAAACAAGAATGTAATGAATAAAATCATTGCTTCAGCAGATAGATGTCCTATTGGATTTTAATATTTTATTAGATTTATCAGTTGGAACTGTAGGCAATGTAGGCACCTTATCTTTGATTAAGCACAATTTAATTTAATATATTGGTATTAAATTTAATGGTGACACAGCAGAAATATCTCTTGAAATAGAATCGATTCAGAATGTAAACAAAGATGATGGCTGTCATTCGCGATCCACATTCCACAGATAAAACGTAGATGACACGCGATTTTCGAATTATTCGAACACAGTGTTGCTAACCCGCGATTTTTCAAATTTGCCGCCGTTTGCTACTGACAAGATTTGCTTGACCCAGTATACAGGGTGATTCATGAGACGTGAGCAGGACTAATCCTGCACACTCAGTAACTGGTAATTGATCGATCACCGTCGTATTTAGGTGAAACAACCACACTTTTTCCTATTTTTCATCTTTTTGGTGAGGGCAAATTTAATTCTCTACAATCATGGTCACCCTACAAGACCTAATTAATAAACATAAAACCTTTTTTACGAAGAAAATAAAATGTCAAACCTGAGTGAGATACGAGTTTTCAAAAGTAACCAGACCGTTATGACAGTGATGACATTCAATTTGACACAGAATATCGGTAGTTTAGTATTCTAATGTTAGGGTGACCATCCATGTCGTAAATAAATTAATAACTTTTTATTTCAACACGACTAGAAAATTAACGTTAACCTCACTAATACTGATAGGAAACAGTTGCTTATAATTTACGAAATGCGCAGTGTTACTCCTGCTCACGTCTCCTGAATCACCCTGTATATGTTTCTTTTAAACTATTATTTCCATGATTCTTTGTTACTGTCATCAGGCCAATACTCGAACACCACAGAGAGGAAGCTACTGAAGATAATACTTACAGAGGAGTTGCATTAAAACCTTCAAAAAATCTTGATGAGATACATCATATTGCAAGTGATGTCAAATCAATAAATAATATTATTCAGTATGAGACTTGATGAAGGAGAACATAAATCTGTGAAGAATTAAAAAAGCAAAAATTATAAAGGTTTCTATTTAGCCCTTTGAAAGCCAAGGAACTTTAAATGTGCCATGAGTCGTAGAGCATAACATCATGAAACTCAAGAAAGCTTAGTAAGTGTTATGTTATGGCGTTTGGCCACTGTGAGTAACCTTCATGCTTTCAAGTAACCATATAAAGATAGCTAATTCGGATTCAGACAACGCTGGTGCGTTATAGCACTTACAGCTGAAGTATTGTCGCACGACATTACTGTCAACTGTATTGCTGCAAAGCAGCCTGAATCCAAATGGCTTGTATATGTGCTGGCTTATACGAATACTGTTTTCGTTCGTTTGTACTTGTTTTCATTTCATTTGTTCATTCAGTTTTATAGCAGAGATATTTTTATTGTATACATATAATTCGATTGAAGGGGAGTAATCGGTGGACGTGAAAATAGCGACTGTTTTAAATTGACTGTCTTTTGAATCAGCCAGGTAGTATAGTGTCTTTATTGTACACACTATACGTAAAAGAAGGAAATAACCGTAATTGAGTCAAAGATGGAGAATTTGAAATAATTCAACCTAGCAACTATAATTTAAACGCACCGTAACAGTGAGAGTTCAACAGTGCAAATCCGTAGGATATTATCGTGTTCCTATTATAAATACAAATGATTTTATTAACATGAATAACATGAATGATTAAACTGATTAACAATCATTATAGGAACTGGTTACATAAAACAATAGAAGGTAGGCACTGTATAGTGCCACTAGGTACTAGGCTACATATAAAGAAAAATGGGCTGATTTTAAAAGTAATGAGTTGGTAGACTAAAAAATGTAGTTAAGGGCCCATAACTTTGTTTTAAGTTATTGGGTTCGATAGTGTTACAAAAATAAGGCATGTAATGCTTTACAGGCTACCTAAGGCAGTTGTTCATGTATTATGCATCAAAAAATCGGCCTCTAGTGCAACACTCATGAATCTCAATGTACGTCAAGTCTGCAAAGTTGACTGCATGTTTGAAACAAAATTTTAGCTGGACGTGTCTGTATCGTATCGTGCCCGGTCGTGATGCCTCATTAGCGATCCTACATCAGGTTACTAGTGGTAATGTACTTAATTAAGTTTTGAATCGATAAATCAATGCCAGGCTATCAACCAGAATATCTGTATCAAATATCAGTTATGCATTAAGCAGCTTTTTCTTACACCAGCGTGACGCTCTACCTACTTCAAACAATAATAATTAGGTATTGTTTTTGAGTCATCAACTCATCACTCATCAACTAATAATAAGTATAACTTGGTATAACTAACCAAAGACTTAACTAAAGTGTCATTCTATGGAACTTGCTAACTATGTAAACAAACCGCAATGTTGAAATTGTCACTGAATGACGAATTCAATATGGCGGTTTGTTTACATACCTAGTTAGCAAGTTCTATAGAATTACACTTTATGAAAATGTTGGATACGCCAAGACAAATTTACATAGATTCACAAAGTTAATGTATTAACTAATTTTAACTCAAATAAAAAAACAAAATCACGCTCTTTCAGTGAACCTTTGGCATTCATCATGTATGTTAAAGTTAGAAGACTTACAAGTGTTCAAATAGGTAATTAATTGCATATAATACCTTATAGAGATAGGTACTAAAAGACACATACTTAATCAGTTTGTCATTAACAATTCTCATGCATAGAATCGCCTATTGTTATTCACCCGTTGTTTCCAAAACTTACCTATTTCTTACTACATCGCATTCCAAGATAATGTCTATTGCATAGGGCTATTGAATTTAACAAGGGATAATTATGAGTTAGGTCATGATAGTGTCAGTAGGAGACTTGCGGAGTGTGAGAAGCTAATTATAGGGTCACATAGTTGAACCGAGAACTGTATCCAATTCGGTCGAAATTAGAACTTTTAAAATAATTTATTGATACCTTTATTTCATATGTTGGTCGTCATGTATCCACACCACTTATTATCAGCTTATTGTGGGACTAGGTAGATCTGTGTAGGATAAAGCCGTATATATCATATTTATTTATTTATACTCGCTCGTTTCAATAGATTAGTATATATAATTTATACATCTACTCTATTTAATGAGAACTTGCGTTTTGGCGAGTATTCTGTTGTTAACCTCATTGAATTTACCATAGGTATCGATAGCGGTGTCACTGAGTGCCGAGAAAATATTTTTTTTATACCGCGTAACGTCGCCGTGATATCGCAAAATTTTGCATCCGCTTATGCCATTTCAAACCTATTAAAATTATATTGATAAACCAAAAAAACTTATAACACTTGAACTATCATCTCACTTTCGAAAACAAATGAGACGATAAAAATACCGTAAATTATGAATTTATGATTATGACAGAGTTGAAAATTGCTCGCTTTAGCACATGGTGAGGTCAATAGTAGGTAGGTGAGTCAAAATTAATTTAATTAAATCGATATGTCTACCATTCGATAATTCCACATGGACAAGCTGTTAAATAATATGGAGATCAATCAACTATCTAACAATCTTGTCTGCACGCAAAACAAACAATTAACCTCAATAAGGCTGTGTGTGAAGTTATGTGAAGCTACTTAAGATACTAAACCTACTTAGGTGTATTGTGTAGACATGTTTTATACAATATACATAACTACATATAAATATTACTTTACATACCTATGTATAAATATCCCTACATCATATCATCATATATTCTTCAACCCAAAACCGGTACAACCCAAAACTACTACTACAGATACTACTACTACATACTATAACTACGAACTACAACTAGACAACTCGAGCAAGATCTTACAAATGATTGTAGAACATGTCGCTAAAACTCGATAGACATCAAGATAAAAATATATATCGTAAAGTTAGATCGTTTCTCGTTACCGCTTAAAGTAAGGCGTGCGTACTTTACCACATCAACAATTGAGTAGTAAGATCAAATCTAAAGTACCTCTTAGGACGTTATTACCGAGCCGTGCCGCGACTAATGACGGGTGTGTTTACAAATTATATACCTATGTAACTGCACGTATACTAAGTGGTGACTATTTTTGCATTTCCACTTGTTGCGCGTTGAAGTCTTTTATGTGACGAGTGTGTTACGGCGAATTATAAGCTAAACTCAAACTTATTCTGATATGTTTAATTTACGGAATTATTTGTTAGAAATCCATTTTTATGTATGGGTATGCCCATTATTCACGTAGCGTTACGAGTATCAAAAGTTTGCGTGACTGACTGATGTGATATGATAATGTAGTACCTACGGGAAAATTAAAGGTTTCTGTAAAATGGGTAGTGGCGTTTTAACACATTCACTGCCCCCGACGCACATGTGCGTTCACCGCCATACAAGTTTGTTCCTAGGCCACGCCCCCTGGCAGTGAATGCGTTAATAATTGCTAATGCCAAAATATAATATAGCCAAACGACTATAATATGGACTGACGTCAATTAAAACAATTTAAAAATCGCGTGCAAACTCACAAAAAATATTATTGGTTTGTTCTTTAATATTCGTTTTTTTTTTCAATATTGTAACTGTAATGTATTTTTTTATTAAATTACAATTAATATATAAGATTGTTGTAATGCTATATCATATATTACTGTATCAATTAATTGAGGTTATCAGTTACGCATGTATTGTCTGAATGATAAGAAGTAGATTACCTTCGCCGTGCGTTGTTTTGTTTTTATGCAACCGAATATCTGGACAAAACAACTTTTAAAAATGTAAAGGTCAGGTTATCTGTGATAAATGCCCTTTCACGAACTGCTATTATAATCGAAAAAGTGCAAGATAATATACAGACTAAAGTCCTACAGGGCTGCCTAAAATCACGGAACTAGTATTAACACAGAAATAAATATTCTAAATATTATTAAGAACAGGAATTATGCATTTTTTGGTCCTACACGTAGACACCTAAGTGGTTTAAAGAGGAGTAGAAATAAACTGTATTTTTTTCCAAAAAAGGAGATTGGCTTTATATATACATCCTTGTATTTTGCCACTATTATAAAGTTTACGTATGCCGCAACGATCCGCATCACATCATGGCATCGTGGTAAACAATAAACATCTTGCAGTCGTGCGACTCGCATTTTTCCAGTACTCGTAAATGCGGTTAACTTTCGGTTTAATTGACAAGCTAATGCCAGCTTGTGTTGATTTGATGAGGTTACCGTTACCGTAACGTGTTTCCGTTGTTGTTACCATACGGAAGCTATAAATCCACCAAAGGATGTCTGCATGCTCTTACGTTACCTTACAACTCGTCCTTAGTATCTATTACGCGGTTTTATTTTTTTGTTGTAATGACAGTGAATCTAATGTACTCTAAGTAAACATACATACGTATTCATTTCCGCTACCTAACTCCTGTTGACAAAAGTTAACAGCTTGTGTGGATAACTAATCATTTCAACACATATGTTAATAGAAAAAAACATACAACCGAATTGATAACCTCCTTCTTTGAGATTTGGAAGTCGGTTAAAAATGAGAAAGTATATACCCTTATTACCCTTTTATGCGGATAAACGGGATAAAGATTTATGACTAAGAGTAAGTATATGTAATGATGTTTAAAGCGTGGTAGAAACCATTAGAGTCAACGTTCGTTATTTTAGTAAATAATAATATAAGTAGACATCAAACATATGTAACGACAGCCAATGAGCCTGTAAACAAATGTTCCCTGTCTATTATGATGAAGTACATTAGATAAGTATATGGCACAAATTATGATCGATAGCGCTGAAGGTGTTAGCTTGTCAATTGTCATTGTCACTAAGCACAACTTATTCTTAAGCAATCAGTGTCAAACATAACTAGCAGAGTCGTCTATGGTAATATATATTATATTGTGCTATTGTTTCATATCCGCGACAAGGCCAATTTGGGTAGATATAAATTTAACCTTCTTTGTGATTGTTACAGTTATTTTCGCAATATGATAGGTACAAATTGTTCTTAAAATACCTAAGATATATTTTGTTCTCAAAAGATATAATTACTTATGTATTAAGTATATCCAGTAAAGCTTTATAGAAATAAATTTGCATATGTACCTATTGGTCGAAAGTACAAAGTTTTTTAATATGTGATTGCTGTTCGTTTTTACTTAATTTTCAACTTTAATAGAGATGATAAGTTTGTTCACTTCTAAAAAATGAGCACTTGGTTCTACAAACCTGTAAAACAGGTAATGTGTGTCAACGGTGTTTACTATTTCGTCATTACGCAACGGACAATTAAATCAATCTTATTACCATAAATGAAGATTATTATGATTTGCAAGGAAGATGTTTCTTTAGTCTCATCATGTGCGCACGCACGTTACATAAAGGTCCGAGTACGCGACCAGTTTCTCTCTTTACGACCTTGCTTGCGTGTGATCCCACAAGACGTTATTATGGAAATATGTACATAGTTGTAAACAATAATGAATTGAAATGCGTGCCCTAATTCTGCGTACGTGGTATGCTGGGATTCTGCAAAACGCGACGTTATCTGATATGAGTTGACATTACCCACGGTTTATTAAGTGGGTTGCAGTTGTGAAAGGACATTTTATATTTCAAAGGACAAGCACTAGTGGATTCACATACACTACACGTGAATATTATTCTCCATCAAGCATCCTATATTATAATTGAATGCATGAATTGAATCCTATATTAGTTCATTCTTCTTTTAGATTTCATCAAATAAATTGATATTATTGAACTAGTGATCTTATAATTTACTAGATTATTTATCTAATTTTAGTGCCTGTCATTTAATCTGTTATGCTTCAATTGAGGCATATTGGTAGTTGTTTATAAATAGTTATCGTGGATTTGCAAGTTTATGGAATGTAGTAAGCGAAAGGCAAAATGCGGAAATGATATTTACGAGTAGGTATAATACCTGGGCAGTTTTAGTAGTTACGAAGGCTGATATAGCGCATGTCAACAGTATTCGTTCTTGTAACTAACTAGGTATAATTTGAAACATCTTTGTTCAAAAACTTTTAAAAAAAATGTTAAATTGCATTCTCAGCATAAAATTATTGGTAATTTGGTAAGACAGGTAGCAAACAAATGTTAACGCTATAAAAGTTTTCTTTGCGATCGCGGATGTGTTGAAACACATCAATCAATATTATGAGACATTAACATTATACATATAATCATGCGATCTCAAATCCCAAAACGTAACGAGAGCACGTGGGAAAATCTTCCTTTAAAGTGTTTAAAGTTGAAGTTGAAGAAGAATTCTTATTAGGTACATTTGCAGTTTTGAATGCTTCAGGTTTAGTTTCACTAGACGTATATCGACCTGCGGCGCGATTCGGGAAGTAAATAAGAGAGTAACTAGATACGATATAGTAAAGATATGTGACGTCCTACGAGTAAAGGTACCTTATTGGGGGTTGGCGCTTACGCTATGATTAACGCCGCTCCAATATTATTGCGGCGCTTTGCGACGTAAGCACCGGCCGCCATAGGGTACCTTTTTCCATGGAACGTCACATATCTTCACTATTTCATATCTAGTCAGTAGTTTATTTCTCGAATTGCGGCGCCAGCCGCCATAATGTACCTTTTGCAGTGGAACGTCACATATCTTTACTATTTCTTATCTGTGAATCACTAATTCATTTCCCGAATCGAGCCGCTGGATAACGGATCGGACGGGATCATGGGTAACAAGCGTGAACAAGATGCATAATGTAACTGCGTCGAATTACGGGTGCTCGAAAACATAAAGGTAACCACGGTTCATATCCCGATCGATATAAGTCTAGGTACATTTGTTCATTAATCTTGTTTATAAAATGGGAAAAGTAGACATTTCATCTGTATAAATATTTACCTACACGTGTGTTTAATGTATATTACAGTGCAAACTTCGCTAAGCTTCATACCATACTTTAATTGGGTAATTTGTTTCCAAATATATAGGTATTAGTTGTTAACGAGGGCTGTATAGTAAAATAAACAACATAGTTATTCATAAACTATAATTCAGTCATATTTTTTGATATTAATAGTTAATCATACAATACAACTCAACCTCTTTACCTCTGTATTTCGAGAGGCGATAAAATAATATAGGTAATATTACTGAATATAACAGTCGTAGGTACTGGTCCTGTGCTCTTTGAATAAAGGTATGTACAGGCTTGCTTAACCTGACGTCAACGACGTCAACCTAGTTGGAGTTGTCACTGTCGACAGACAAATTGCCCATTCTTCTTGTACTTAGATACTTAATGCTCTCTGTTCAGCACAATAACGGCTTTAAAAAGATTCTATGAATGAGCAAGAACATGTCGTGTTGAGTTCAATCTAATTCATTTCTGCTTAGGTTGTCACACAGGGAAATATCATAAAGTTTAGGTAGCTTATTTTTTTAAGACGTTATAGTGCTATAAAGTTTAAATATGATAACATACAAATAAAACCCTGTTTGCTAACTAGATATGAGGCCGCAATTTGCTACTACATAATTGTGCAAAAAATTATAGCAGTATTATTAATAATTTTCTCTCTTGTTGTATATAGTTGTTAGAGTTTAGTTTTAATTTTAATGTTTAAATTAAATTGTCTTGTTAAAATATAATCTTAACCCCTCTATGAATAGATGAAAATCGCGAACATACATACTTAAATAAACACAAACAGAAGAAGAGACGCGGCGGGGGCCTTTGTTTTATTTATAAGATGCAGTGATGTAATAATAGTAAAAGCCGAGACCAGGAAATCACAGTTGGTCAAAACACTCAAAACGTAATACCTACATATACCTACATATACCTAGATATTTCCATACTTATTAAAGTGCGTGCGTGGTTTGGAGATTAAGTTTACAAGAATGACAAAAAGTCAGATAACCTGTTTAAAAGTAGGCACATTTTTATTGTAACTAAAAATAAGTTGGTTAAATTGGTTCAACTCAATATTTTTTTTACTGATTACAAATGAGGTTGAGTAACTTCCTTTTTTGTAGTGTTACATAGATTAGTATAATTATAATTATGTGACGTTTTTAAGCAAAATACTACTTTGTTGCTTACGATAAGGACGAAATTTGCTTGTTTACATTGCTTGATACGACTAACCTGTCAGATTGTCCTAATAGCAAGCGACAATGTGGTACCTTTTTCTTGAAAACGACACATATGTAGTTTTTGTATACCATTCCAGTCGTTGAAGTTACAATACTGGCAAACTATATAACATCAGCAACATCTAGAGCCTTTTAGATTAGTTTGCGATCTATTACCATAATAAGAGGAATCTAATGACTTATTGAGATCTGTGTCATCTGTGTCTTCGTCGCGCTCATTATGATATTAATTTTTAACGCACTTCCGGTTTCTAACTTTTGTGGCCTGTGATATATGAATAACAGGTTTGTTTTACTTATGTAACCACCAACCACGTTGGTGCGTACGACACATTTTGGGAGCACTGCCATGTGATTGATCGTTAGAAAACGAAAATGAATATATAATCGAGTTGTAGGATTGTTAGTTACGCCTATCTACACAATAGTTTTACGTAAGATATAAAGATATACAGTGCGATATGTTGAATTATAAAAGTTTATAATTAAATATTGATAAATAAAAATGTCTTCACTGCTAACAACGCCTGAATTTTTATTAGACTTATTCCAAGATTCGTAGCTCGTAGCCTCCATGGTGACATATTAATTTAAAAAATAATTGTAATAAATATTAATCATTTGCACATTCATAAGTTACATGTTGTTGGTCTGACAGCTTAAAGTTTTTACGCCTTTAATTTCAAATTGATTTGATAGTAGGTACATAATTTTGTTTTATTTGAAACATTAGGATTATTAGTTGCTTAATCAATAAAATGTACAAAATAAATGACATACAATTTTTTCATAATTATTATCTAATATTTAAGCGGCATTCGTCTTTTCACATTTGGAATCTGAATTCTGATATTTGAGAAATATTAGTACAGATGTAGTGCATACTTATTTTACATCATATTTTCATGGAAACGTACGAACGTAGCTTGCTATTTTTGTCAGTCTCGGTACAAAAAGTACTGATGTTGTCTGGCATGACAAATACGAACGTTCCGAGAAAGTACGATGGAAAACAATCCGATTCAAAAATAACTACAACACATACTTGCTTACTATGCATTATAGCATCTCGTGGTCGGTCGGAAGTGTTCTTGAACTATGAGTAAAAGTCGGTCGTGAGGCGCGGCTGGGTCAATGCCGAAAAACTTATATAATCTTTTGTTTTCAGAATATGGGGTACCACGTGCTGCTGCTATGCGCGTGGCTGGGCTCAGCCAGCGCTATACTGGAAGTCGTGAACCAGTGGAACGTGATGCAGTTTGATTTCCCGCCGGATCCGGTGCTGCTAGAGAAGTTCCAGCCGGAGAACACAGTGGCCACGGGATTGGAGATCGGATGGGACAGAATCTACTTGGGTATACCGCGATTGCGCGCCGGCGTACCTGCCACGCTTGCCTGGATTCCGCGGAGCTTGCCGTCTGGTGTCAGTCCCGTCCTTCAGGTAAATAAAAGTTTTTGTTTTAAATTGGGCCTAAATAAAAAGAGAATTATTGTAACTACTTTACATTGCTAATCGGTGATCGCGTTTGTGATAAATTTTATAGTATTGGCCATTTTATTAGCCAGTTCGTTTGTTAGAATAATTGATTCTAAACCTTGAAGTAGGAATGGATACGGAATAAAAAAGTTATCATTTATCTGGAATAAACTATGCTAATAGGGAAACAAAATCTTTTTTTTAGATTATTTCTGTATTTTAAATTTTTAATACGTTTCTGACTTTGAAGTTTAAGGTGACAGTCCATTTCCAACGACAGCTGCATTACTGTTCATTTTACTATGGAAATTGACAATAACAGCGACGCGTTCAGTACTAGTAGTGCAGCTGCAGTCAGAAATGGAATGTTACCATTATGCTATGTGAGTGAATATACTCCTAACAAGGAAAAGTCTACAGCTACCTAAGATATTTAAAATTTAAATGCTATGTTGAAACATTAGAAACTCAACACGGAGCTACATTTAGCAGCGAAATGCTTAGATTAAATTAAAGGTTGTGATTTTTTTTTGTATAATTTCACAATTTACGTAAAATTAGGAAGTTCATATAAGTACTCGCGTACATTTATCAGATAAACATAGGAGAGAGATAAATATAGTAGATAATATTATATCAAATGTATTAGGGCAAGTTAATGAGAGTCATTTCAATTCCAGTGCTATAGTTCGTTTTTTTTAGCATTAGAAAGAACTCCGCAGAAGAAACCGTGCAGTTTTTATCAGGCTCGTTTATTGTTAATAATGATTGAATTATCTAATGTAGCATGGTCAATACATATAATTTACTTCAAATTGTTACCGCTAAAAGTGCCAGATTTAGAACCACTAGCGAACTTCTGCGAAGTTCTTTCTAATGCTAAAATAAACGGACTATAGTAGCGAAAAATACACGTTCAAGTCTTATTTAGTAGCTAAATGTCTGACTTTAAGGAAATTGACTAAAATTAACATATTAAATATGCTAATTTTGTTATTGTTTTTTTAAAGAACAGTAGAGATATACAATAACGCACAGACCATATGTACTGCAATATGTACATATTGCCGTACTCCTATAGTTATTTGAAAACTTTGTCAGGTAAGGTATACCTAATATTGTATATACACTTAGTTGTTTTTAAGGTTAATATAGATTAGATACCACAGGCGCTTGTTCGTTAACTTCGTTCGTTAGCTATGACAATATAATGTTTAATGTTGACTATGTATATTGAGGCATATCAATTTGTCGTAGCATAAAACCAATGGCGAGGCGTGCACACAGCGCTATCGCGAAAACGGTCGAATTACAACAGCTCCAGATTGCTCAACTTACCTACAAGCCTGACGCACGCTTAAGGTCCGTTTGTGTTCAACTGGTTGGCACTGAACTGCGGGGACCCTATTACACATTTAAACACCAGTTACATCGCAAGTTTTAAACTAAGTCTATATGAGACTTGTCATATTGTCCATTTGAATATAAATAAATTTCGAACGCCCAGTTAACCAAAAGTTATTTTATAAAAGCCATGTTACGAGTTATATGTAAGTAAAGTCGAATTTACCTTACTTCCAGAATTCGTTTGGATACCTCACTGATAAGAAGTTCGCTGGCTAAACTGGCACCTCGAGCGGCTTGAATTGAAGTGTGCTCAAGAACTCAACTTTAGAATTCCATTGCCGTTTGTGTTCAACTGGTTTGCACTGAACTGCGGGGACCCTATTACACATTGTTTTTAAACACCAGTTACATCGCAAGTTTTAAACTAAGTCTATATGAGACTTGTCATATTGTCCATTTGAATATAAATAAATTTCGAACGCCCAGTTAACCAAAAGTTATTTCATAAAAGCCATGTTACAAGTTATAAGTAAGTAAAGTCGAATTTACCTTACCTCCAGAATTCGTTTGGATACCTCACTGATAAGAAGTTCGCTGGCTAAACTGGCACCTCGAGCGGCTTGAATTGAAGTGTGCTTAAGAACTCAACTTTAGAATTCCATTGCCATGTTAGGACAAAGTTAGCGTAAATGATTGACTATTTGAAGTACCTATAAGTGCCAATTTAGTAATTTCCTGTTACAGTTGGACAGGATTACTTATAAAATGCCAACCTAGTATTAAATGCCATTTGTGAAGTGTTTAATTCTAATCGTGCTCTTAAAGGTCGGGAGTTTAAATGTCGTCTATCTAATGGCGCATAATGCCCCGTAGGAAATCTTAGTACTACCTATCATATTTAGTTTTCAAACGATTGTAGCAATTGTAAGTATAGTCGACCTCAAAGATATGTTTAAATATTTCGCCTTATTACTCACAAAGGAGTAATGCGCAAAAGTATACCTAGATATTTTTATTGTTTGGTACTTCTCACTTAACTATATATATTTATATAAATTTTGCTCGACCTGGCAGGGGCATTCCGTTCCCCCAGATTTTCAAACTGTTGGCGTCGCAAATATTTGCATTCTATCAAAACTAAAGTAAATACCTAATGTAATGTGACACTAAGTACGTTGCTGCAAGGAAGTAAATGTTAAAGGACACTTTTTACAACACCTTTATGAACGCCAGTGATTGTTTTCCTCGCAATTGCACTGATGCCCTCTTTTCGAATGCGGTCTACCTTCGTTTACTTACAAATTGGATGGACCAAGCAATCTTACATGTTTAAAGTTGTAACATCCACAATGTGCTCGTGTATTGCTCGCGTTTCTTGTGAAAGCTCTAACAAACGGCGATTTCACTGTTACGCAATTTATTTACAGTCGAGCCTGCATGTACAAGTTGCTATAGTTTACCTACTCAGGAAAAGCTATTTAAAGGATCCGATACGGCAGAGTCGTGATACGGCCTTGGCAGAACGGTCTCGCGAGTCAGGCCATGGCATTCTCAATTGAAATATGTATCGAGTTACTGTCAAGTGCCCGCTCCACTCTCTTATTTTGACACAGTCAATGTTCGTACATTCATTGTTAATTTTTTGCACGGTCATTTTATTGGCTTATATTTAGCGGTGTGAATACAACAGGTTGAGTATCCATTTGAGATCGAAATTTAGTAGCACTTTCGTGCCTGCTCATTCATTAACATTGTACTTATATCGTATGGCTAGTACTAGGTATGTTTACTAATTTAGAAATTTCTGCATAAAAATCGATCAATAATATAGCACTACTACGGCAGTTTAAAGTTTTAAAGCGTTACAAAAAAAACTCTGCTGATATGTTACTTATGACCGCGATCATTAATTAGTTATTCGGTAACACAGCTGATCGTGACCCATTGTGTTACGCTAACACGATCGTGTGCAGTTAATTGGAATTTAATTAGTCTAATCTGATATTCATATTTTTACTAGTAGGTACTTAATATCTACCGCTTTCATGGGTGAAAACGATTAATCATGCTCGTTGAACTAATGACCATGAAGCATTTACATGAAACTTGAATCCTAACATAGGGTTACAGCCAAATGTTGAATCTTATAACACATTTTTTTTGGTTATTAGATTTGTTCAAACAATTTGTTATAAGTAAGTGGACACAAAAAATGGACATCATATTAATTAATTACATATTTCTAAGTTAAGAACTTTTTAAAGCAATTTTCCGATCAAAAGTAGTTTCGTAAGAAATTTGTATCTGTAGGTGCCTACCTAGTTCTTGTTAATTCCTAATATTATCTAGTTATCCAAATAGCATCTTCCTTCATATCATAACAAATAATATTCTTATAAAATGTGATTCGCATTAACTTAAAAGTACGGGAAAACCCACTCATTGTTTTATTTTGCCTTTCTGCTGCTTTGTATGCAGACTTCGAACGATGCACTACGGGCGATATTTTCTAATGCGTTCACATCGTAAGGTTTTCAAGGACATCCACTATCAAAATAAATAAATACGTACCTTACCTACCTTTGTTATTTTTTGATGATTGATTTCTAAATGTTTGCGGTACCTAATTGTAAAGGACCCAATAAAATTGTTATTTACGAAAATGGGACTAATCGGGTACTTATAATTCAGTTTTAAAATTACCTCCGACGTTTCTAGGACGGCTTTGTATTCCGTGGTTGATATCCACATCTATTTATCGAGTGCTTCGAATTACCCGCACTTGTCTTTTTTATCAACTTGAACGTTTTGCACACTAAGGGATGTCACTCGGTCGACATTCGGTCGGTATTCATTTTCTCATTAATTGCATTCCATGTGAATGAGATCTTCAAGAGAGGAAAATGGAGACTATTAGGTACGATTGGGTGGAGAGGCGGCGTCCTATTTCCTCTTAAAATGTTGCCTATCTTGAGGGTTTTGCTGTAAAGGCTCATTTTAAATACACCCGCACTCGTCATCATCATTACCCAGCTACTATAATTGTCACGCTCTAGTAACACACGAAGTGCTAATTACGTCGCGGATACACCTTAATCAGTTTTGACATCAAAAATAGACCCATTTGCAAACCTATATTTTAAATAGTCTATCACGTAAAGTAGGTTAATGAATTGGTTCAGAGCACGAAAATAAGGTTATTTTTAATAGGTAGATAGGTACAGTCGCGATCAGATATATCGGAGCGGCCAGGGTGCTCACAAATATCTGAACACGCCTCTATTGTCAAGGCGTTAGAGTGCGTGCGTGAACACCTTGGCCGCTCCGATATATTTGATGGCGACTGTACGTTCGGGTTATCGGGGATTAACCATAAACATTCAGTAGGTACCTAAATAATTAAACTATACTGGTCCGCACTAGAAATAATGAAAGTAACGTTCTTTTTTAGCGTTGTATACAAAAAGTTTTAAATTATTTACAACATGCATGGTTATTGGTTACCCTTTTTTACGTTAGGGAAATGCGTTTACGTATACCACCTGGCCCGGGGGAACCAGGCGGCGTAGCACGGTCGCGTTTTTATCCCTTGTCACCATGCCTGTCACGTTCTAACAAGTATGTGAGTGCGAAGGGGACGCGCATAGTGATAGTCGATAAAAATGGCACCGTGCTGCGCCCGCAGGAGCGATGACGGACTAACCAGTAATAGGACTACCGTCTAAAACCACCAACGAATGCCAACTCCGCCTTGTAGAGAGCGCTGCAGGATCACTATCAGCATACGACTGCGTACATGCATGGTTACCCTACAATTAGAGAGTACTTCCAACAAATATAATTATTAGAAAAATGGTAGCTTCTTGGGCCTTTGCCAAAGTCAGTTAGAGGTAGAGAATACAAATAATACACCATTAGGTACTTACTGTTTAATCGACTAATCGTCCACGATTACCTTGATAATCCATCGTCCAAAATTATCAAAAAATACCTCGCTTCTTTATTGCTCACTGCGATTGAAAAGAAAATCGACCGCGTGAAATTAGGGGGTAATTAAGCTGGTCAAGTGCGCGGATTATCCCTCCTCATGTCCGTACGTTACAAGATACATTGTAATGTTCTTCACTGCCTATATGTCGGCACAGAACATTACGTAGCACGATAAACGGGGGCAATGGAGCGAAAAATACGCCTTAACTGTCGAAACGATCATGGTAACTAATATAGGTAAACATCACTCAAATGTTCGAGTAAAACAGTCGTGAGTCATACTAACATTAAATTGATTTTACGGTTTAACTCGCGTATTTTTTAGTCACTCGCGCGACATGTTCCGGTGACCACAACGGCCTGATTCGAACTTTAAGATACGTCAATTACCTAATAGATTTAGAAAAGATATATATTGGGTATATCAGTGTCAAATGTGACCTTTCTTTAAACAAAAACGTCACTTTTGTCACTGACACATCTAATCCATATCGATTCTAGATCTATTCCTTGACGTATCTTTAAGTTCGAATCGGGCAGCCTATGGCTCCATTTTCAAGCATTAATCGTGCTGAACACCTGTTCGTATCTATAGTTCGTTTTTTTAGCATTAGGAAAAAGCTAAACAATCTCGACGTGTCTTTTTATTGAAAAACACTTTTGTAAAATAAGTCACAGCAAATATGCAACAATTTTGGATCATATATGATTATTTACATTCTTTTGGTTTCATAAGTATGTAATAGTAATTGAATTTTAAAAAGCGTTTTTCAATTAAAAGACCCCTCAAAATTGGGTCTATAATGCCACGCGCTGCGTACTGTCGTACCTCAAATAAGTTATAGCTGACAGGAACTATCACAAGTTGAAAGAGTTAAATAGAGTCAAGATTTATAGTATACTAATTAAGACTTTATATCTACTAGATTAGTATATAAATAGCTTATTATAGTATTTTTCACATAGCTCGGGGACGGTAACAGCTAACCTAACCTAACCTATACATATCATCTCAATATATGTTTTGCGTTTCAGGTTGGCTAGGTTTCTTCAAGAGGTTCTTAGTTGCTTATGTAAAACATTATGTGTTCATTGTTTATTAGGGTTTTATAATTACCAACAAAAATACTTTTTGCAACGTCTAAATCAGTTCAATAACTAGACCGTTCGTTGATTATCATCTATTAGGTTCACGGCATCACAGGAAGGATGTGAACCGTTACATTTACCTATTTAGGTATTTACAAAGCAAACTTGAGATTACAATACATAAGTATATGTAAGTAGCATAATTATACAGGATGATTCAGGAGACGTGAGCAAGAGCAATCCTGCGTATTGACTTGATAATAAGCTACTGTTTGGTACCTACCGCAAAAAAAAAAACCGTTAAAACCGATATTTCGTTATCTAATTGCCTCTTTATCGCTCGTGCATCTTTTCGAAGAAATAATAATTTATTGGCTTAGAATTTTAGACCACCGTACTGTATACGAGTATTTACTTGAGGTTCCAGCAGCTTGTTTCTGAATCTAACTAATTTGTTTTTTAACATTGGCCTGGATGCGAGTCCTTTAAGCCAAACCTACGAAAAAAGTAATTGTTTTTCTCAGACATCATCGTTTCAATGTTGCAGGTGCGCAATAATGTTTTGATCGTTGTATTGCTTTTTACATTCATGTGAACCTTTTTCTTGAACGGCGGTGGGGAAAGGAATGGCAATCTCGTATCCTTATCCATATCTAATTAATTACCTACTAGTCCGGAAATCCTTTAAATTTCGTATTTTTTGCAGTTAACAGGATATTATAGCATTGATCAATACAAATCGAGATATTGCATTTATTACTATTTACATATTTCATTTGTTAGCCGGCCGGTTGGAAGCGGTGGTGGCCGAGTGGATATGACGTTTGACTTTCAATCCGGAGGTCGCGGGTTCAAATCCTGGCTCATACCAAAGAATTTTTAGATAATGTACGAAATATCATTTGATATTTACTAATAGCTTTTCGGTGAAGGAAAACATCGTGAGGAAAGAAAATGTGAACTCCCCATCTGCATTGAACTGGCGTGGGGACTATAGCCCAAGCTCTCTCGCGCATGAGAGGTGACCTGTGCCCAGCAGTGGGACGTATATAATCGAAACGGGACGAAATCGGGGCGAATATAGGCTATTATTTGTTTGTTCATATCTTAAGTAAGTAGGTACCTATGTAATTATGCCGGACAGCTGAGTAGGTATAAATAAATAAATAAATATTATAGGACATACACGAATTGACTAAGCCCCACGGTAAGCTCAAGAAGGCTTGTGTTGTGGATACTCAGACAACGATATATATAATATATATACATTATGAACAGAGTTCGGACTATTAAAAAAACGAGGAATTAGCATTTATATATAAATACTTAAATACATAGAAAACAACCATGACTCAGGAACAAATATCTGTATCATAATACAAATAAATGCCCTTACCAGGATTCGAACCCGGGACCATCGGTTTCATAGGCAGGGTCACTGCCCACTAGGCCAGACCGGTCGTCAAGTCAAGTATTGTTTCATGCATGCATTAACTAATGCTGCACTTAATTAAATATAATAAAACCAACGCAGAAATTATTTACTATTGTACAAAGATCCGCAGCTGCTCAACTGAAAAGTCAACCGACATGGAGGTCACATGCGAAGAGATAGCCAAAGGCAACTAATAACATATTAACGACGCACTTGGAAATTATGTTACAACATACTATGTAGGTAATCTATTTTTCTCAAACATGCAATGAAATATTGATGTTATATGTTCCTTATAATAGGCTGCGAAGTATGACGTTTCAGGTGCGGCTAGGACAAAAGGTCTTTAATGGAATTTCATACACATCTTGCAGGCCTAGGCCGGCAAAGTCCTCTTTTTTAATTTTCATTTCACATATATTTGTGACACAGCATCGTGGCATTCATCCATTAAAAAAAACTAGAGGCAGTATTTGCTTTATGGTTCGTAATGACACTCAGCCACTACGCCTATAAAAAAAAAAACAAAAAACAATGTTTGCTATAATTTGCAGTTTTATTTGTATAAAATCAACATAAACTTAATAATACATTCTATAATTTTATAATTTTAAATTATAAATTTAACTACACAAATAAAAACATTTAAAATATTTCATCTAAATGTTAGCGGTAAAAAGGTCTACTCAAACACGCGTAGTTATTTTTTTTAAATTGATATGGAGGTAAAGTTGAAAAATATTCATTCTGTTTTATTGGATTTATGGTGCGTTGTTGATTTTTTGACTTTAATATGAGTTCCAACGAAATAATGAAATTAATATTAATTGTAATCGTAGGTGTTGGAACTGGCAGCGTAAGCAGAATTGATTTTAAATAAGTTGCTGCCTCTGCCGCCAAGTCAAAGACGAAGTATGTATATGGTTGCTTATGGCAATTTTATTATTTGAGAAACTAAGAAAAATGGCTTACAGTTTATTAGAAACAGTTTTGTGACATATTTTAAATGAATGTAACTACAAATTCGTCAACACTGTGGAAATTATACTTATTTACTCCATACATAAATCAACGATGTATGTGAAACATGATATCAACATGAAAGACTATGTAAACCTTTGTGACGAAAACGACAGTGAGACGGATACAAGGCGAAAAAATCAAAGATACATGAAAATATACGGGTAGTAAAAATACACGACTCGTGTAAAACATACGCGTGATAATGATATAGGTACGTGTTGGTTATATTTTGGGTGTAGTTTACTTTTAGTTTTTTCTATAAATAAAACTTGGGTTTCGTGGATTTTTTATTTTATTTATTTCATTGCATGTTTGAGAAAAGCACTATACATACCTCGGCGGGAAATGGGGTTGCCCGCGCTCAGACCTATCCGGCCTCGCTTCGCTCGGCCGTCTATATGTCTTCGGCCGGCAACCCCTTTCGTCCCGGCCTCTGTAGTAATGTACTATTTTACGCACTACCGTACCGTGCAAATAATGCGCCGATATCTTGTGAATGTTGATTTAATTATCATTTATAGGCACTATAAAAAGGTGACATCTTAAGTTATTTTTATACCGTATAATTTCATATTATTTTAAACCTTTAACAGACTTTTCCATCCTCAGGCCTACCCTGACTGGTCATGGCACACGGCCGGCCGCGGCGACATCAACTGCACCGGGCTGGTGTCCGTATACCGCATCAGGGCCGACCGCTGCAACCGTCTCTGGGTCCTGGACGCCGGCGTCGTCACCAGCCTCGACGACTTCCGCCGCGTCTGCCCCCCCAAGATACTCATCTTCGACATGGCTACCGACCGCCTGGTGAGTTTACATCTATAGGCCTACCCTGACTGGTCATGGCACACGGCCGGCCGCGGCGACATCAACTGCACCGGACTGGTGTCCGTATACCGCATCAGGGCCGACCGCTGCAACCGTCTCTGGGTCCTGGACGCCGGCGTCGTCACCAGCCTCGATGACTTCCGCCGCGTCTGCCCCCCCAAGATACTCATCTTCGACATGGCTACCGACCGCCTGGTGAGTTTACGCAATGCGTTTGATAACAATGAACCAGTTATTTTGGAGGGCGTTTTTAGAAAGCTGCGAAATTACTGTGGTTTCCTTGTGGTGAACCTACACGGTGTTTTGCTGGTTTCCGATAAGTTCGACATGTCTTAGCCATGTTAATACATTTTAATGGTTTTATCTTAAAAGTCTTTAAAAATACCTACCTACTAGAACTGATCTGTCACACTTGCCTAATTAGAAGGTAGGTAGTCCAATAAAGGTAATAAACATTTCCGTGGCTTAACTATCTGTCGCTACAAATTATGTAAGAAAGGCTACTAACTATTTTCTGACACGACGCGATGTTATCAAAAAAAACACGCCAGCCAACATGTTGCACCTCTGTCTATCTCGATCAAGATCAAATGCGATTTTAGTACTGCCAAGGTCGGCGCACTCGTTTCAATCGTTCGCACTGTTAAAGGCCTGCTACACGGTCGCCGACAAGCCCCCAAACCGCGTGGCCTTGGTCTGTCCCGGACCGTGTAGACGGTTGTTACCAACAAAATTTGACCAAAACTGTCCAAGGACAGACCAAGGTCAGACGGTTAGAAGGCTTGTCGGCGACCGTGTAGCAAGCCTTTTACGCATCACGCACAGTAGCGTCATAGCTCTACTTTAATGGTCATTAAGTTTTAGTATTGCTTTATTATACTATCTATTGTATAGGCCAACATACTTACATATTTAATTAAATTGTACGCTAAAATTTGTTTGTTCGGGTCAGAGATGAGTAAAAAATAGTTCAGACTGTTAATAGCTTAAATTGCACTTAGCCTCCACATAAGATGTGACATTGTCGGGCCAATTAAAACATATTGTAGGTTGTGGATAAGATTTTTTTCTAATTGATGATGATTGATTATGTTGAAACGAAAATTGCAGTACTATCTTTCATTAAACATGTCAAGAACATAAAACGCGCAGAACGGTAAATAAAACGTATCAAAAATACTTCACACTTTCTCTTAAATGTTTCATGATTGGTGCCGTTACCACGAGTACACTCTATTCGTTCTTAACGATATAATAATATGTATATGTAACTAGATATATCACGACGAAATCTTCAACAAATTTCCTACAATATGCATTAGGTATCCATGTAAGTAACGTGCAGTTTCTTCTTCAAAATATTTCAATTAAGTTCTAAAATTCATTATATCTTACACACAAATCTTATACATAGATATGTATAAAATAAAATCAATAAAATAATATATAATAAAGTAGTTTTTATTATTTGCTCCTCTCTGGCTCCGGTGGATACCTTATAAACTATAGGTTTTTTATGAATTATATTATGTGTGTTTCCATTTAATTGGGTAGGCTATTTAGCGTAATATACAATGCGATATCACTTACGTTGTAATTTGGCAAAAAGGAATGGTTAGTTCGTGACTAGACAATTCCGTCTTGTGGCGAGATTAATTTTGACCGTGATTCATATAATTGCATAAACAGTTTATCATTAATTTGATCTGTAAAGGAGTGTTATGAGGTTCTGAAAGTGCTCTATATTTAAAACAATGCAATGTCTTTGGTCCTTTGTAACATGTCACCAATGTAACATTTGTAACCACGAAATTGCGGTTTTGTACACGATTTAGATGTCAGTAATTAGGTAAGTAGGAAATTATTATTAGTAAAACGTAATAAATATGCCATCATCAAAAAAATAAAATAAAAATCGCGACCGATTACTTACCTATGTTACAGTTTATGTCTGTCCAGCCAGACTAAAATAACCAGGCAATTTTTATTATATTATTTATTAGTTAATGTATATAAATTCTAGATTGTAAAGACATAATACGATACAAGGAGTGGAATACTTAAAAGGGATTGCTGTAAATTTATAATAAAGCCCAGGTGAAAGGCACCACTTGCGACGTAGAAATCCTGTTACTATGTATCTATGTATTATCTATTAATCATTCATTGTCTAACGACTTCTGGTAAGAGTGAACCTAAAAACAGGAAAAGGAAACATCGTGACTCCAACTGTTGCAATGGACACGGTAAAAGATAATATCGTGTTTGAATATCTTAGGTAGTACCACTGTATATATATTGTATGTAAATAAATTATAATATATACCTCTTTGGTCAAATAACTATTATTTATTTGTACCTACCTACAATAAAACAATTTTTCTATTTTGCACTGCTCTTGCCTTGAAATGTCAGGTGTAAAATATTGCCTGGCTCATTAATACTAATTAAATTATTCAAACGACTTTATTATAGTACTTAAACATGGAATTTCTTATGCATATCTTTAAGCTGATATTTAATGTTAACTAACGTCCTAGTGTTGTTGTCTGAAAATACACATGTGGTCGTTATTGTTAATAGAATTACCTACACAATTTTGGGAACAAATTAACTAAGTATTTTTGATTTATATTTTTTAGTGGCCTCTCTACTATAATTATATAAACTGTAAACTCAAATACCAAATACTCAAATAAATAAGTATCATTTATTATTTATTATCAGACAACTAAGGCCCATTGATACATACCTTACAAACTTACATAAATACATACATACAACATCAACAACAAAAATCTTAAAAGCTAAAAACTATTTGGGCGACACGATTATCTTATAAGTACGTTAGTTATTTTGCTACTGAATTGTTTATTGCGCAATTTCTTCAATGCTTATAAGTAGATCATAATCATTCGTGACTTCGCCATTGAATCGCGTGGACTCCTCAACTTCAAACAATTGAATGGTACCAAAACCTAAGGTCAGTTGATGGCAGATTGTTTCAATGGCACTGACATTGCTCCGTAATAATTTGGCACGAGTACATATTTTTAGTCGATTCACACTATTTAACTTGTGGGTATCATGACCTGGAACAGCGGTACAGAAAGATAACGACATAAAAAAGCATAAGAAGTATGTCTTCTCTAAAATTGTGTACCTACAACTACTCTAAAAAATTGCTCTTTTCTTGTGGATGAATTAGCCCCATAATGGAACCATGTGAAATTAATACATATAGTGTAGGTAAATAAATATTTATTATTCAATTAACGTTATAAATAGATACCATAATTTGATCTATTCACAAAATGTTACCATTTCACAACCAATTGTGTAATTGTGACAATGTTCAATAAATCCTGTGTTTTAATTTCCTTGGCCGTATCAACATGGATAGAATCTGATGAAGGTGATTTTTGAACTATTTGAAGGTGATCCTGATCGCAATGCCTATCACGCGTGGCGCCGCCGCCGGCGCTCATTCCTAATCATTATTTATTGTGAGTGAGTAATATAAAGAGCAGGACTGGAAATTCATAATTAAGTATGTTTAAGTTGTCAGAAAGTATACGCGCAATCTATTAATTGCCTATCCTTAAATATCCCAAAGCTTTCCAATTATTTATGATATTATGATCAAAAATGCTTTAAAAGTAATTTTGTTCAGCTAAACGTGTTAAATTCCTGCTCTACAATCACTTTATTTTCGATATGTATCGTTCATTTGATTAAAAAAATCACTTAACTTAATACTGACACAGTTTTGAATCTTTTCGTTTGTTTGTAAGTACTTATATAATTCTGCAGTGAAAACTAATTACCTGAGTATCTATTAACGTTAGTAAAATAAGAGAAGTCTGTGTTTAAAAAGCTACTTATGTACACCTTACCGCACTAATTGAATTAATTTACAATCATATGTATGTATAATATACGCAGCAAGAACAAAGCCATTCGCTACTTATTCATTGGCTAAAATAAAAACTAGTATCTTTAATTAAAATACGGATGTAAAAATGAGTTGACTGAAAGTGCTGGTCACTCGTACGTCCCACGATCGACAGCTCACGGTCGTCGAGGTCGTTTTCTCATTATGTGCAGGGCGTGGCGCTGGACCGTATTGCAACGACCGATACCCGTGATTACACGTTCGGCCTATTGTGCCTGCATTGATTGAGCCCTGTGCCCAACAGACGATTAGTGGCTTTGGAGTTACAACAGGTGCAGGTATTGGAAAATAATTGTGGTTTATACCAACACCAATGACAACAACAATATTTGACTATTCAAGCTATATTACAAGATACCCCTACGGGCCCGAAACATGTCGCCAATAGCGACTAAAAATTCAAGTGAGTGAAACCGATGTCGTATAAACAATTACAAGATATGTACAAGTATAAAAAATACCATATCAGTGTTATCTATTACAGCTGCCATATACTTATCTGTCTACTGTGTCTACTTCTATTTACTACTGAGTAAAGGCCTGGTCACTGCAGCCTGGTGGTATTCCATCTGTCAAATATATTTGTCCATTGTGTATTGCGTCTCACGTTTTGCTGCTTTAATGACAGGGTCAGACGCAATGACTTTGGATAAAGAGATTGGACAGGTGGAATACCACCCTTATGGTCTGGTTAATGTTATTTATTTGCCCAGTAAACGTGGTGATCTGCTTTACTGACCTTTAAAATCATAATTCCATGGAAAAACATTAATTGGTGTAAATATAGATTTACACCAATTAATGTCTATGATTATACCAACCTCGCATGTTTATTATTTCATTGTTCGTACATAATCTAGGTATCTTAATAAATACAATAATTCCAGTCTTAGAAGCACGTTCATTCCTTTATGTTCATTTAGGAATAAAATAATATGAGAGGAAATAGTAGCACATCATCATCATCACATCATATCAGCCCTTTATCGCCCACTGCTGAGCATAGGCCTATCTTATAGTACGCCACTTGTCTCGGTCCTGAGCTAATCTCATCCAGAAGTGACCCACAATTTTCCGGATGTCGTCGGGAATAAAATAGTAGCACATCCACGTTTTGTAAATGTGAATATACCGGGCAATATTTTCCTTTATTTACGATTAGTTTCTAAATTGCTGATTTATCGGTTCCAGGTGCGAAGTGTGTACTTCCCCCGTGAGCTGCTGCGGCCAAGCTCCTTGCTGACCAACCTCGTGCTCGACGAGACCCGCTCCAGCGCTCGCCTTGCCTCCAACTGCGATAACATCTTCGCCTACATCAGTGACACTGTCGCGCCAGGTATGTTGTCCTTGTCGTAATGTATATCTTCGTCCTTTTCATAAGGTATTGACCAAGCTCCATGACCCGCTGACAAACCCACCCCAGCGCTCGCCAAGGCACCAACTGCTATAAAAGCTTCACCTATCATAGTGACACTGTCGCGCCAGGTATTTTGTCCTTTTCCTAATGTATAGTTTAGTCCTCTTCGTAAGGTGACCAAGCTCCATGACCCGCTGACAAACCCGCTCCAGCGTTCGCCTAGGCACCAAATGCTATAAGTAAAAGCTCCACCTATCATAGTCATACAGTTGCGCAAGGTATGTTATCCTAGTCGAATGTAGATTGTAGAGCTTCATCGCTCCTTGCTGCCTAACCTGGTGCCTCGTTGCCCAACTGCGTTATCTTTGAAAACAGATGAGCTATAGTACTAGATATCATGTAAACAAATATACTGGGTGTTACAGACTATCGGGCTTTAAATCCAGGGCTCGATTCTACTCGCTAAACTGAGCTACTTTTATTATGGCACCAACCCCGAAATCCCGAAAATTTTTTTTACTTTTTCATACATTTTGGGCTGATCAGATGTCGACGTTTTCTATGGAAAAGCAAAAAAAAAAATCCCCGAATTTAGGGTTGGTCCCATAGTAAAAGTAGCTCAGTTTAGCAAGTAAAATCAAGCCCTGGAATTAAAGCCCCATGGTCAGACACATACTGTAGATTGACAAACAACTTTTTGGCATTTTCGTGATTTGATAGAATTAAACTAGGTACACATCAAAGATACTCTATCATCATCATCGGTACCTAATAATTGAACCTTCTCTTAGTCCGTGGCCGGCAATCTAGTCAATGCTTGAAACCTTAATTGTCCCTGCTTGTAACTTTGTTTTATCACGATAGTTAATAGTCGAAAATCCTTAAGCGCCTGTCATTTAACAGAGTATTAAAAATCGTCATTGTGCTTTTGCGTATTTGATTTTAAGTTCTGACCAAACTAGAAAACCTTTAGAACTGCAACAAAAAAGCAACGGATCTGTATTAACCACTGTAGGTATAGTAAAATAGACCATAAAACTTTATTTACTTACTGAAAATCATCATGACATGTACCATGATCACAAGTGATTAATAACAAACGATAAACCAATTCATGTTAAGGTTAACGTTTATATGCGTGCCATAAGCAATAATCTCGATAATTTAAAGTTAATTATAGATTAAAGTTTCAATAATAATTTATTTCTCAAATATCGATTACTTAAAGTTCAATTTATGATCGTTAAGTCGTCGTTCATAATTAATCCGTAATTGGACTATTATTATTTATATAGTATGACTTCTATGTCACGCTTGTCTCTGATGTAACTTTACTGATATTTCTCTATGGATCTAACAACGTATAATGAGTTCTCACAGTAATAATGGGGGTACCTAGTACCTATTCGTGTCACCTGAGGTGTTGCAACTATTGTACAGGTATCAAGCAAACGATATCATTAAAGATTAGAGTTGCTGCATGCTCAGAATCTAAAGTTGCACTTTATGTCAGGCGTGGCTCACTCCGCGATTTCGTCGCTTTGCTACAGGTAGCTAAAAGTACATCCGTTCCACACCAATTTTGGTGGCTAGCCATAAGCCGCGCGTGGCGCTGTCGCCACCTAGCGGCCATATCTGTCCTGATCGTAACTGACGCGCTTTGTTAGAGAGTGAGTCTTCTGTACTTAGTACTATTATTTATTCTGTGCTTATGTAAACTAGCGTACTATAATTAGCATAGGAAAATGATCTCTCTAAATATAGTCTGGCAAACCCAATTTGTCAGAAAATAAGAAAAAAAACTATGTGTATTCATCATCTATGTTTAAAAATGTTGAAATGAGCCTATGGCCAAACTATATGTTCATAGTAGGTTAGGTTAGTCAGATGATTTAGTCGGTCTTTCATAATTGTACTTCATTAATTGACATAAATCATAAAAAGTCGTGATGATGATAAAATTTTTTTTTTCGGAATTAAAAAAACAGACACTGATGAGATCTGTGTGATATGATGTGTATGGAGTCAGCATGCGTTTGTTGCATACCACAAAACCTTAACTAGTAATTTAGAGTAATTAGTTAATTACCTACCTACCTACGAGTCCACATGTTTGAAATTCGTAAATAAGTAAATACTAATCCAGATAACAACGTGTCAGTTTAGACACTTATTAAGTCTTATTGTCTCATAAGATATCACTAAAATAGATCGAATTTGTCCATTGGTGCGGCTATATCTACGGTAGTCACGAAATTGTTCGCCACAGTATGAGTATGATAATCAGAACGTCGACTTTCTATAAAGGTAAGGTGTAGCGGGGTACATTTATAAGTAGGGCTAGGGTTCTGTTTCTGTTACACATTTGAAAACTATACGTACAGTCGCTATCAGATATATCGGAGCGGCCGAAGTGCTCAAAAATATCTGAACACGCACTCTAGCGCCCTGACAACAGAGGCGTGTTCAGATATTCGTGAGCGCCTTGGCCGCTCCGATAAATCTGATGGCGACTATACCTCTCGCGTCGAATGATGGTCCCTATAATGTCCCTATTAAGTACAGTTAATTTTTATATAGAGTCGGTAGCTGGTTAGTAAAATGTTTGTAACTAGAACTACACAATTATTGGAAGTTAAGCAATAAATTTAGCAATGTAACATTTAAGTAATAAAAAAAGTTAAGTAATATTTTATTTTTCAATTTTTCAAGCCCAACCAAGAGATACACATACTTGAAGAACTATCATATAGGGACCATCATTCGACACAAAAGTATGTACAAGGCTTTCCCACATTGATTGTATGTGTTTTTTTAAGGAAGGAACTCTAAAAACAACGGTAAGACGCCAATGATTTAGTTCGTGTCACAAATTGTTTGTTTCCATACATTTAAACTGGTTTATTTGACAACAAAATACTAGTACTGTCTGTTTATACGAGTACTGTGTAACTCGGGAAGCAATAAGAGGTTCACGAGGCCACGGCTCGCGATCAAATCATTTTGATTTCTATCGACACCGATTGAAAAACGTATCGGTATTATGGAGACAGGCGTAAGTAGATAGCAAAATAAGAATGATCGAGGATTTATTATTTTATTTGCATGACACTGGTGTTGATCTTAATTGCAACAAAGATTCACTAATAATATTATCTTCGATTTATCCACCGCTGCCGCTGTTTCAATTATTGGTACATAAATACATTAGGTACCTATAGGAGAAGATGAAAGATTTTTTGTAAGTCGATTCGATTAATTACATAAGTAGGTACAAGGTTTTGAAGCACTTCGGGCTTTTACAGTAACATATGTATACATTTAAATTGGTAAACCTCATATTGTGATAGGTCTGGTGGAGTATGTTTTTACAATTATACTGACATATTAAATACATCATTAGCGCTAGCTAATGAAGTTACAACTCGACACCTACAAGCTACCTACTACGTATTACTAGATCTTAGTAATAGCTCAATAGTGGGACCGGATTTTTGCACTAAAAGTTTTGATAATTCTAAAGTTGAAAAAGTGATACTTATCTGATATAGTACATATTTTTAAGCATATATGCTATATATGATGAAAAGTTAGAACGAGCGTTAGATATAAATTAGGTATTTATATATTTTTAGTAATGATTTTTTAATATTGAATTAAAGTGCAATGTTTAAGTTCCATTGTTTATAATATGTATGACGCTTTATAATGTAAAATTATTAGAAATTTTTTTAACGTGCTTCTTTGTCAAACTACAATTAGCTTATTATTTTGTCGATATTGAATTAAAGTTTAATATCCACAACAACATATCTAAATTTATAAGTTAATAGGCAAGCTAGAAGAATAAGATATATGCTTTAGAATTAATATACGTTTTTTGTCCTATAAGATCTAATATTGAATTAGAGTCTGTAAAAATAAGTCTATTACTATAAAATAATATACGCAGCCATATTATGGAAAGTAAGAAATTTCTGTGTGTAGCTTGCATTGTAATAGTAAAATCTAGTTAAAAAGGCGCGAAATTCATACATACGCCGCGCTGGTCCGTCAGTCGCCGGCGCGGCGCTCGAGAGCCTATCATAGCCTACCTATACCTCGCCCCTCGCCCCACCTCCCGCTCAGTAACACTGTCTGTCTTTTCTTATCATTCATTTGTTTGTTTACCGTGCACATATATAAATTAGATGCGGACATTACGTGAAATTAAAATATCTTATTAAGTAAAAATACCTACAGCTGGTCAATCAGATCATGTCAGTAGAAAGAGGCGGCAAATTTGAAAAATGTAGGTGCGAAGGGATATCGTTCCATAGAAAATTTGAATTTCGCGCCTTTTTTTAGTGACAAGATTTGCTTGACCAGCTAGCTATATTTCATTATCTTGACTAATATTGTAATAAAAATGTACAAGATATTCACAACTATTTTTTACTATACATAGTTTGTCAAAGGACTGTCTCATTTCAAACATAGACAGGGAGAATCATCATACTATCTTTGACTTACACTAGTACTAGCACCCAAAAGAAAAGGATGAATATAGTTTTTTGTTTTTATTTACTGACAAATTGGTTTGACCAACTATACCTATTTCTGGTTCCTATTGTCATGTCCTGTCCTATTCAACGTCAATATCATAATATGTATATTATAAACCAACTGATCAATATTACACGGTATACATCCTGAATATACAATAAGGTAAGTGGCCTCACTTACCTTATTGTATATTCCGTGTGGGCCGTATATGCCTATATACAGCCCACCTTAAATTAAAATGGTTTTTTTTTAATAAACAGGATATGAAGTATGAATAACTCACTCAAATAGGTTTCTCATTTATTTAAGTTTCTTCATTATACCAAAATAGTTATAAAAATATTACGATACTCTTGGAAAATATACCTTTTATAAAAGTCCTATTATGGGCCTTATTGGACACTACCAGTGTATTACTTAATCCCGCAAAAAATAATCATTTTGACAGTAGGTAATAACAGATTTTATTGTTTTTAACTTAAGACTTATACATATACAAATAACAATATTTGATACTTCATAACAGGAGGATTTATTTATAATAAGTGAAAATAATTATTTTGGGTCTTAATAACTAAAGATATAAAAATTGTCTAGTTTACGCGAAAATAGTAGGTATAATATGTAACTAAACATAAATCTTTATTAGTTACAGTAGTCTCATCTTTTAACATCTGGGGGCACGGCAGTGCCCCCGTCAAGACGAGAAAAGCGCAAGGGCACTATCTACCTTTTCTCGAAGCGCTTCGTCGTTTTTTGGAACCCTCATAACTTGGGGTTGGATTATACCAGATAAACAAAGTTCTCGGACTTATTAAGCATATCAATTGCATAGCTCTTATACTTTAGATTTTATTCATATCTAAAAACTTCGATTTCGTCACTGACTCACTCACTTGATGATCATCAATACCGGGTACTTCCTGAAGTCCTCTAAGAAGCTGAAATTTGGTATGTAAGATAGTTTTAGTACACAAACAACAAATAAATTAAAAAAAAAATTATCCCTAAGGGGATGAAGATGGGGTTTAATTTTGTATGGGAAATCAATAATCGCTGAACCGATTTAGTTGAAATTTGGTATGTAGATAGGTATTGTCATGGGGAAGGATATAGAATAGATTTCAACCTCAAAGTTTACCCTTACGGGGTGAAGGCAGATTTCAACCCCAAAGTTTACCCTTACGGGGTGAAGGGTTATATGGGGAATCAGTAAGAAGTACATTGTGTAACAGATGCCCCCAGATACTTATTTCAGGATTTTTAATAGTAAATCACCCCCAACCCTTTAAATTAGGGGATGGAAGATTGTCATAAACAACTTACAAAAAGAAGTGAAATCCCATCAAAAACATTTTGATGTACAATGTTGCCCAAACGAAACCATAAGGCTCGCACTGTCAAAAAGTTATCAGATCTCTTGCCAAGCTTCTAACTCTACAAGCCCTCTAACTTTACTAGCTCTACACCAAAAGTGTGTGGCTTGGCCGTTTCGTTTCTACAAGAACTATTGTATGTAAGTATAATACAAAAACCGCCCAAATGCGAGTCGCACTGGCGTTCCAAGGGTTCTGTACATTACACAATTTTTAACAATATATTTTTTTAAGAGAAAAGTGAGTAGTCTTTAAAAAACCCGTAGGTATCGGAAAACTAGGTACTTAAGTCCGACTCACGCTTGACTGCACATTTCTAATAGGTTTTCCTGTCATCTATAGGAAGAGAGCTAATATGTGTATTTTTTTCATAATTTTAGACCCAGTAGTTTCGGAGATAAGGGGGGAGGGGGGAATGGTCATTTTTTGCGTATTTTCTTAAATAACTTCTAAACTATTTATTTTAAAATTATGAAAAAATATATCTGAGATTCTTACAATGAGCCCCTTCGTTTGATATATATATATATATATATATATTTAATTTATTGAACAATAAGCTAAATAAAGTACATTATTATTACAAGACCCATCGTGGGCAAAACCTTGAGGAGGTTTGTATGCCGATGGGGAGTTCGAGAAAATAACATGACAATATACATATCTATCTTATACTAATTAAAATTCTAACAAAATTCTCTTATATTAATTCATATTCTAATTCTCTTATATTAATTATAACAAGATATAGTTTTTTTTTCTTCTATTTATCATTCATCTCAAAAGTGACCCCTTTATTTGAATTTCTATTATTTACTTTACGTGTATGTCCTTGGGCTAGAGACTTACATGTGTATACCAAATTTCAACTTATTGGTGCAGTAGTTGCGGAGCAAATAGGCTGTGACAGACGGACAGCCAGACACACGAGTGATCCTATAAGGGTTCAGTATTTTTCCTTTTGAGGTACGGAACCCTAAAAATAATGAATTTAATAAATTTTTCACCTTATGCCCATGTGGCGGTAGCGAAACAGCCAAGCCACATATTTTGACTAAGGTGTAGAGTTAGTGAAGTTAGGGCTTGTAGAGTTTGAAGCTTGGCTCGACAAGAGATCTGACAACTTTTTGACAGTGCGAGTCTTATGGTTTCGTCTTAGCAACAAAATTTACATGAAAATGTGTTTGGTGGGATATTTTTTTACAGTAAAAATATTTATTCGTAACAGTAAGTATTATCTCTTAACATAATTTTTACAGTACATCTGGTGCTACATTACGACCGGTGCTATAATAAGCACGTTAAAACACTCCCTTTGACCGTGTTTTAAAATTCGTCACTCGTTGCAAAATATCTATTTTTCGCAATTCTATCGTAAAAGAAAAGAAAACTAACGAAGAGGTTTTACGCATACGAGGGCCGCACTGAAAGTTTTGCGTAACTTTTGAATAAAATCATTTATAACCATAATAATACATTTATTGCTTCTCAAAATGTTTCCCTTTACATTCTATGCACATATTCACTCGCTCAGACCATTTTTGGAAGCATGAGGCCCAATCACTTGACTGCATGTTTTCGACGTGGTGATGAAACGTAGTAACTGCCTTATCCGGGGTCTTAAATGTCAAACCCCAAATTAAATCCTTAATTTTGGGAAATAGATAGAAGTCACAGGGTGCAATGTCTGGATTATAATCCGTATAAGAGACATTTTCCACGTTTTCGTAATTAAAAAATGTTTTTGCCTTTATTGCGGTATCGGTGGACGCATTATTATGACGCAGGAGGATGCGGCTTCTCGGTCGTCTCTCGCGGTCTTTTTCAATGACTGCGGGCACACAAATGGTAGTGTACTAGTGTAGTATTTAACGTTCTTTTATTATTTAAAAGTACGGTACAAAAAAGTCGCGTTTAAAAAAAACAGACGATCAAAATGTTTGGCAACGCTTTTGGCTTGTTGAACTTCTATGGGCCTCCTGTCACCTTCGAAAGACCCATTGACTGGACTAATGCCTTTTTTCCGGATCGTAGCAGTAAATCCAGATTTCATCTCCTCTAACGATGTTATATACAGCATTTGAACTTTCTTGCTTGTACTTACGCAGCATTTCTCGGCACCAGTCAAAAAGTACCTGTTTTTGGACTGAAGTTAATTCGTGAGGAATCCAAAGACAACAAGGCTTCCCGACTTTTAAATATTCTTGTAAAATCTTTTGTATTTGTCTCATACCTATCCCTAATTGTCCTCAAATTTCGTCATAGGTGATTCGTGGGTTTTCTTCAATGAGTCGTCTCACAGTAGCCACGTTTCCTTGAATGATCGCCGTGGACGGTCGACCTTCACGAAAATCATTATCTAGAATAATACTGTCTCTACTAAATTCACCATACCAACGCCTCACGATGCTCAGATGTGGTGCTTCAATCCCAAAAGCATTTTGAAGGCAAGCACTACACTCTTGCGGAGTAAGCGAACTTTTAAAATCATAACAAAATCATAGCTCTAAAAATATTTTCGCGTTAAAGCCACGTTCAACGCACTGACTTACTTTGACAAGCCATTAAAAACAAAAGACGATCGATTTGTCGCCAACATTTGTCACATTCCATAATCAAAAGCCTGTATTTTTTTTAAATATACAATTCAATTCAATTTAATTCATAATTCATAATAATTCATAATTCAGTGGCCAGTAGTGCAAAACATTCAGTGTGGCCTATGTAGTAGGAGAGAGGAGGAGTTTGTTAAGAACTATAGACAATAGAAGAGGAAGGATGCTTGGGCACCTGATACGACACGACGAATTTATCAAAAATATCATAGAAGGGAAAGTTGAAGCAAACAGGAAGAGGGGAAGACCAAGGAGAGCGTACATGGATCAAATAAAGGAAAAGATCAAAGTCGTGTCGTATCGGGCTGTCAAAGAGAAGGCGGAGGACCGCCAAACATGGAATTTGCTCCACCGACAAGAGTCATACTCTTAAATATATGATGATGATCGTAAATACCTACCTATGTATTAACAAAAAAAAGTCACTTGTAATTAGTTACTGCCTTTAAAAAGTATAAGTGCCTCAATGTTATTAGACTTTTTGATTCTTTAAAACGTCTTTAGGTCAATAAAGCAAGTGAAAAATTATTAGAGTTAGACCAAGAAAAGTCTGCAGCAATTTTGACAGCCCACGCAGTGCAAGTGTTATTTATAAGTCATAATTTCATAGAAGTTTCTTCAAATCGACCTTATTATTAAGAAAATTATCTTAAAATATTTTAATCTAATATTTCATCTCATACGTTCAATAAGGCCCGGGACTAGACCTTTTTACCTGCACTGACAGTGGGCCTTCTTAGCAACAAGTACAAATTCAGAATAATTGGGAATAATAGGGAGCAACTGCTATTTTTGAATGCTGGGCCTTGTTACCCGCCGGGCCTTATATGCCTGCACCTCATCTACCTTATCCTCTAGCGGCCCACCATAGAAGGAAAATTGGCAATCGAATTTGAATCAACGGTATTAGAAAATAGAGTTGAATTTGTTTTGTTTTAAAATCGAACGAAACAAAAAAAAAGAAACTCTATTCCATTTCATTAAGATTTAAATTTCATTGGAGGTAATTTGTACTAGTATTAGGACATTGAACCTCAAGAGGTTATTTATTTGTTTTACAAGGGGAAAAGTTGTTGATTAACCGCTCGTGCTAATATTGATACCCAAACAAGCGAAACATTTTTTTTTATTAAATAGGAGGCAAACGAGCAGACGGATCATCTGGTGGTTAGCGATTACCGCCGCCCATGGACACCCGCAACACCAGAAGGGTTGCAAGCGCGTTGCCGACCTTTAAGATGGGGGTCTTTGAAGGTTTGAAGGTCGTATCGGACAGTTCATTCCACAGTTTGGCTGTTCGAGGCATTCACAAATTCAAACATTCTAAAATTGAACCACGAGCGTAGTTAGTGGTTCGTAAAGTTGAACCTTGAGCGTAGTGAAGGTTTCAAGGGACGAAGGTTAAATAAAATTTTCACCACATCAGCTCGTAAAGGCCCTCTTGATTGTTCGTAACGGATAAGAAAAGTGGCATTTAATTTGATGCAAATTTTGAGTTGTTACCGTAGGTAAATTGGATCAGTTGGTTGATAATATTGACTTTAAAATGATAAATATTGAATAACGTCAGTTTTAAATTGATTTTATGATAAAGTAAATATTATCGGAGATGATCGCTCTTAAAAAATATATGTCGCTAGTCATTTATAACCTAAAAGCGCCAAATTACGCAAAATTATATTGAAATGACACCTGTGTATTGAATTTGAAGAATACTTTAACAAGGGTAGTTATCTGTATGACAATGCACCTAAAATAATTTTCAAATGTATCTATTATTTCTGTACTTAACACGATAACGAATTCTACGTAAACGAAACCGCGGGC